>NC_092335.1:510997500-512262500 GCF_046630445.1 Rutidosis leptorrhynchoides | reverse complement strand
GAATTCCTCAGATTCCGACAGCTATTCCGATATGGAATTCGACCTGAGCTCCGAAAGCAGTGTAACCGGAATGGATCAACTAATTAGTCATCATCTATTCTAGATGAATTGGGGATGAGTTCGTAGCTTACTTAATCATTGGAGACAATAAGAAGGTGATCCCTTCCATCCACCACATTGCCCTATTGGCGAAGAACCTGAAGCACTTACCGGTGAACCTATTCATAATCCCATTTTCTCTCTCATTTTCCGAGTATCTCGTCACGATTATATACTATCTCAAATTCTAGATCTTATTCTCCCGCTCTTCTTAATCGACAATCATCCCGGTGTAATATAAGAAGTCAACGAGCTTCGCGCTCGGGTAGTGACTTTAGAGAATATGGTACAAAGGTTACAAGCACCAGCAGCATCACCGGTATCAACAGTACCACCATCATCAACACCAACAGTATCATTACCACCACTAACACCAACATCCGCATCCCACACCTCAACATCACAATCTATACCTTAAACATCAACGTCATACGCACCATAGGTACCAAGGAGTACCAACAACAATAACCGATGAAGTATTGATACATAAGTTCATTGGAGAAACATTCTGCAATGATTATGTAATCTCTAAAGTCTTAGAGATTATCTATTCCAGCCTTAACCATAAAGTAGATAAACGGACCGAAATAATAGAAGGAAGGGTAGAAACCCTGACAAGAATGAGATTTACAAGCTAGACTTGTTATACAAGCGCCACCGGCAGTACCACCAATATCACCATCAGTATCACCAACACTGACAAAACCTATAGCATTGCAAGTTCCACCAATTCCATAATCACCAACATCACCACAAATCAACAACGTGAATATTGTATCAACAAGATATGAAGTATTAACTCATTTTCTCTGAAGAATTTATATGTATATCTTATATATATAAATTTTAAAACCATAATATATCTTTTTCGTACTAAGCTATTATGTATGAATTGAAAACGGGTAGATACTACTCGGTTAGATTCATATTACTAATATGCTATAATCTTTCGATTAACGACTTAACCATCGTTAACCACAATCTCCGTTTCAACTCAATGAATTCCATAATAAATTAAGTATATTATTCAATTATATGTTTGATTTTACACTTTCATCTTCGATGTATTCGAAACTTTCTAGAAAACATCATTTGTACCTTGCGAAGTTAGCAAGAGTTCCATGAGCACCAACGTGATTCACTGAGGAATTATCAATAAAACTGAATAACGAAGTATTGATTACATTAGTCAAATACTCCGCGAAGATTATGAAATCTTTAATGTTTTAGAGATTATTCATTTCTAATCCAGCCGAAAATCAAATGAGCTTAATATGATATTAACTCATTAAATCTGTATTACATCTGAAGAAAATATACATACATATATTTTCATAAAGACTGTAATAAAATTCTTTGGTACAAAATATTACTTGTGAAACTTTTAACGGGTAGGTAATACCCGAAAGATATATAAATTCACAATTAATATGTTACATTCTTCGATTCCGATTCAGCAAATCATCAACTATACTCAATACTTTCACAACGATATACATTCTTTCCTAGAAATCAAAATAACCATTCGCATCCAAATTTGATTACATATTCTGATTTTGAAAAATCAGAATCCAAGCCAAGATTTTACAGAAAACATCACTCTTAGATTCTTACATCTTTCAAATACCATACTTTGAATTCAAAACTGTACTAGAACATCATATGTATACATATAACATTCATCTCTTAGAATTATTAGCTTTCATTCTGAAATTTTGAAAAGCAACCAGTCTACGAATCAATACTCTGGATATTGAAAAAGTTGAAGGAAGCAGCAAAAACTGTAAACGACCTTAACAGTCGAAAGTTTGATGATAAAGAATAGTAGCTGAAGAAGCTCAAAAAATGAGAAAATTTGGTTCTTAAAAAAACGGATAGAGCAAACCATGAAGGAAGCTGTAGACAAATCTCAAGGACTAAACCTGCCTTCAAAGAATCCAAATGATTCAGTATTTGCTAAAGTCATTAACGAATACCTTGTTCCTGAATCTAAGCCTTTACGGATAAATCTTCTTCATCATCCTTCGATATTAGAAATTCTAAGATATCATCGTATCTTTCATTATAAATATCCTCGATATTTCTGAAGATATTTTCATAATATTCTTATCTGAAATCATTTATCTTTTCGCGATATTAGTGTTACATCAGAAAGGAAATTGTTTTAGTTTCTAAATTCTGAAAAGTTTGAACTTTAATTATGAATGTTTTTGAAGTAGTGTTGGGAATTGAAGCATGAGTTAGTATAATATAATGACACTTGATCAACGTGATTATATTACAGTAAGGCATGCTGAGTTTCTAATGGAACGTGATGATTCACAGACCATAACGTCATCATGTGCCATGTTACACGACTCTTACATTCTACCTAATCTCGAAATATATTAAGAACATATCTTCTTGATAGTTCTATTTTTCTGGATATTCTGGTAATTTGACAAATCAAGATCGTGTTATTACAATTGCTTTCTTAGAACATTAACTATGTACATTCCTAAATTCATACCTATGAATTCTGGACCATTATTCGCTTGACTTGAAGCCGGGAAGAAGAAACAAAAGCATGGAACTCCTAAATATATGGGAAAATATAAAGCTTGACAACAAGACATAAATTACAGACCGTGTATATCAATACATATTGCAACGTAAAGACACGGGAGAATTAAAAATATTATAACCCCAAGGTAATAGTAGAAGAAAATAACTTCCTCTGATGGCAGATGAAAAGAAGAATGAAGGATACTATAGCCAGGAAAATGTCAAGAATCAGGACTGGATTTAGCATTTTTACAATCTATTGGGATGTATGAAATAAGGAAGAAGATTATAGGAGTGGTGAAAATAAATGAAATGGAAGAGGTCAATTTATAGCCAAATATCAGACATAGCAATCGAGGCAAATTACGGCATTTAATCAAAGAGGATCATAATTTCCTTAATCACCGAAGAATCAAATCTTATTTGGATTTAGAAGATTTTCTCTAATTTCCTTGAATTCCGGAAATCAAACGTGACTACATCAAAAGTTAATATGAATCTTTAATTTCCTCATTTCACTTTTTGTGATAGCTTCACTCGTATTCTTCGATTAATCGAATTATTTTATCCATATTACTCTATGGTAATAACACTATATCTATCAACTCCTATTCATCATGAAAACATTCTTATTGTCAACTATGACGATCTCTGTCAAATTTCGGGACGAAATTTCTTTAACGGGTAGGTACTATGACGACCCGGAAATTTTCAACCAAATTTAAACTTAATATTTATATAATTTCGACAAGATAAGCAAAGTCTGTAATATTGAGTCTCAAAAATTTTTGGAACTATATTCATGTATTCAATTACCCTCCAACCACTCTCGACGATTCACGAACATTATATATATATATATATATATATATATATATATATATATATATATATATATATATATATATATATATATATATATATATATATATATATAGGTATATATATATGGCTGTGTGTATAATAAATTAAGAAATGTTAATAAAACATTAAACGATTTGATTGATATGAAAATAATGAAATACATTATGATTTAGAAACATTAACGAAATGTTAAACGTATAACGTTATACTTATTTGTTTCAGATAAATATCTAAGTAATAAAATGTGTTATGTAAAACGTGTTTTAAAAACTTTAAGATTAATAAAAATAATATTAACTTTTAATATAAGGATATATATGAGGTTTCAAATTTATTTAGTGTCAAAAGTACGATAATGTAACGACCCGGATTTTTCCGATCGTTTTACACTTATAAGATTAATATTTACATAAATTAAACCTTACCAACATGATAAGCAACCCAAATTGTTGAGATTTATGTTTTTGAAAAGAGTTTTACACAACGTTTGACAGTCTAGTTTGACCGATGATATCACGAACTATATAATATATGATAATTATACGTTTGTGTATATATATGTATATATACATATTTAACTTGATCTAAGGATGTTTTAATATATTATTTTGTATTAATAACAATAAGTTATAAGTATATTTTGAAACTACTAACTTAAGTTTTCAAAACGATAACCATACGTAACGTTATTTGACATAAATACTTATGACCTATAATGTTTATACATATATCGTATATGTAATGTATTTAATCACTTTTTAAAGACTTAAATACATAAAACAATATAAGTATATTCACAAAAGATAGCTATATTTGAATTCTCATTCCATTTTTCACAAGATTTCTATACGTATATCTAGAGTACATGTACTCGTATCATACCTAGCTTCTATACGTATTTACTATTGGTATATACACATCAAATCACCACCAACCAGCCCTTGTTCATGCCTTATGTATAAGGTAACTCTCTTGTTCATGCCTTATGTATAAGGTAACTACTTTTGATATTTAGTATGACTAATTACATAAAAATACAACATGAAATTTTGTCCATGTTTTTCCATTAATCATGTTTTTATGGCCTTAAATACATCTTCCATTTTCAAACTTTACTACCTCATTTCTTTAACCAAAAACACACTCTTAAAAAACTCCATAACCATTCAGCTAGTATCCATGAAGATCTAGCCATAAAAACATCACTTAATCACCATAAGAAAACCCTTACAAAAACACTTCAAGAATCCTTCCAAGAACACAAACTTACTTCCAATCTTTCATCCAATTTCATCACCCTTTTGGTTCTAGCTTTTTACTCCTCTTTTACAGCAATCTTGTCCAAGGAACTTGAGGTAGTAACTTTGTTCATAACCTTATTCGATTCATATATATATAGCTATCTTATTTTGTGGTATAAAATTTTAACAACAAGAACATAGTTTGAATGTTTTCAAACTTGTTTGCAAACTAAATAGATCCTTCTAACTTAACTTTTAAAATACTTCAAGACCTGTAATATAACATAAATATATGCTAATTTAACAAGGTATAACTTGGTTTTTCAAAGAATACCTTAAAAACTGTTTTTACGACGTCGGAGTGCAACCGGGGACTGTTTTGGGTTGGATAATTAAAAACCATCTTAAACTTTGAATTGGAGGTTTATTTTCTGGAAAAATGATTTTTACTATGAATATGATAACACATAAAAATTTCATGATTTAATTCAAAGTATAAGTATTTTTAGAAAAATGGTCATTAAATGATATTTTTGTAACAAAAATGATTAACTTCATAAGTTTCACCAAAGTTTCACCTATGACCTGTGATTTCGAATACAAACTAAGGTATTTACAGTTCATAGTCTTAAAGAGGGACTCGATCCAAGGAAGTGGCAAGTTGAATCAACAAAAACGGAGTTGTAACGAAGAAACTACGACTAAAACAAAATTGGTTATCCAAGACTAGTTTAGCTACGTGATTAATTGGAAAAAAATTAAATAAATCACATCTTTCTAAGATAACATGATATTTTATATGTATGTACTCATAATTCAATTTTATATGGTTCAGGATCACCCGTAAACAACACGAGAATATTAATCATAAGATCCCATGATTGTACGCAACACGTCATTTGACAACACCGGTACTTTATGTACGCAACACGTCATTTGACAACACCGGTACCGTGGGTCAAGATTAATCTCGACCAATACATATACGATGGGATTTTATTTATTTCGTTGGGGGTTTATTAAACACCTAAAAATGAACCATTAAAATTGAATTACTAACATCGAACTGCTAACTACGGACTAAGGAGTTATTAAAAGTATTAAAAGTATAACAAGTATATATATATGTGACGATTGTTTAAAAAGAAAAGGTATTGATATATTATATATGGATAGGTTCGTGATATCAACCGGAAGACCAAGTCAAAATATATATATATCTTCAAGACGAAAGTGAGTATATAGTCCCACTTTTAAACTCAAAGTATTTCGGGATGAGAATACATGTATTTTATGTTTTACGTTATGGACACAAGTAACTAAAAAATATATTCTACGTTGAGTTGTACCACTGGCATACTTCCCTGTAGCTTGGTAACTATTATTTACAGCGGTATTGTAAACGCGAATCCTGTTGATAGATCTATCGGGCCTGACAACCCCAACCGGACTGGACGACCAGTATTCAACGGTTGCACAGTACTTCGTTTTGTGACTACACTTGGTACGGTGTAGTAAGATTTCATAATAAAGGGAATATGCGACGTGATTAAATGTTAAGTATGGTAACCAAGTGCTCAACCACTTAGAATATTTTTTTTTTTTATTAAACTGTTTATATATGAAATCTTGTGGTCTATATATATATTGCTGCAGGCATTAAACCTATATCTCACCAACTTTATGTTGACGTTTTAAAGCATGTTATTCTCAGGTATGTATTAAGTCTTCCGCTGTGCATTAGCTCATATTAAGGATACTATTTGGGACCATTTAAGCCAGGATTCAAGAACGTTGCATTCGAGTCATTGAAGATCATTAGAGACTATTATTAAGTAAATGACAGATTAGGTCATTTGGATATTATAAAATGTTAGGCGAACATGTCAACTTTTGATGTAATGATAGATTGTCTTTTAAGAATAAATGCAACATTTGTAAAATGTATCATATAGAGGTCAAGTACCTCGCAATGTTATCATATGTTATTGTATTCTTCCCTATGGATTGGGTCGGGTCGTCTCATGTGGTATCAGAGCGTTGGTCTTAGCGAACCAGGCCTTGCATTAGTGTGTCTAACTGGTAGTTGTTAGGATGCATTAGTGAGTCTGGACTTTGACCGTGTCTACATGTCAAAAGTTTTGCTTATCATTTCTAGTCGGAAATCATCTGTTTATCATCCTTAGGAAACCGCCTGCTTATCATTCTTAAGTCTAGACACGTCTTACTGCATTTAGTGCATCGATAGTGTATAGACAAAATTCATATCTTAGCGTATCTGTTACTATAGACATTGCTTGACGTATTTCAAAAATTCTCCGTAATTCACGGGATTTTGGTATTATATATACATATGTAAATTATGTATTGAAGAGTACCAAACCCAATTTCTATAATCTATTCCAAAACAAAAATTCATTTCTCCGACTATACAAGATGGATTCTTCATCCAGTTCGAATTCCTCCGACTTCGATAGCTACGCCGATATGGATTTCCATTCGAGCTCCGAGAACAGCGTCACCGGAATGGATCAACCAATTTCCCATCATCTATTCTGGATGAATTGGGGATGGGTTCGTAATATACTAAATCTCTGGAGACAAGAAGAAGGTGATCCATTCCATCCACCAGATTGTCCTCTTAACGATGAACCTGAAGCACTTACCGGCGAACCTATTCGAAACACCATTTTCTCGCTCATTTCTAGAGTATCTCGTCATGACTACATACTATCCCATATTTCGAATCTTGTTCATTCGCTCGTTCCAACCGTCAATCATCCCGGTATAATAGAAGAAGTCAACGAGCTTCGCGCTCGGGTAGTGGCTTTAGAAAATACGGTGCGAAGGTTACAAACACCAGCAGCAGCACCAGCAGCATAATCTGTACCACCATCATCAACGCCGACAGTACTCTTGTCACCCCCAAAATCTCAACCTCACAAACTGTATCTCGGATATCAACATCACATACCTCAAAAACCTCATCGGAACTTCGAGTATGATCTTTGTTCTATATATTGTTCCACATTGATTATCATCGTTCTACGTATTGTTCTACATCATTTGTTTTCGTTCTACATAGCGATTATGTAATCTTTAATGTTTTAAAGATTATGTACTCCAATTCTAACCGAAAAATCAAATGAGTTTAATCTCTTATTGACTTATTAAATTCATAATTACATCCGAAGAAAATATATATGCAAGTATATTTTCATAAAGATTGTAATTAAAAATTCTTTCGTACAAACTGTTAATGATGAAAAATATTTTAACGGGTAGGTAGTACCCGTGGAATATTTGGATTTTATATTAATAAGTTACACTATACATTCTTCGAATCTGATTCAACGGTCATTTGTTATTCTACTTACAACCATCGATATACGTATCCATTCACCCCAGAATAACCATTTTCATTTAAATTTCATATTTGGATTTTTACCTATCCGAATCCAACAAGTGGCATAAAGAAGAAACATTGGACAAATTAAAAATTGGTTAGAAACACACGAATTAACTATGATGAACATTGTTAAGATTCCACGCTAACTGTTTCGGTTAACTGTTCCCAGCTAACTGCTTAACATTTAATTTATCGCAATTTACATTCTCGCAATTTTATTTATTGTTATTTAATTTCCGCACTTTACATACCGTCGGGACACATGTACAACAATACGTCGGATTAATTCTGAGACAACACGTTGTATAATGGGTCATGATATATATTTATTTATTTTACGCATTTTAAATAACGGGACACGTATGCAAGGTTTCGACTTATCATATCGACCCATCTATATATATATTTCGGAACAACCATAGACACTCTATATGTGAAGATGGGAGTTGGCTATACAGGGTTGGAGTTGATTCCAAAATATATATATGGTTTGAGTTGTGATCGACACTGAGACCGGTACACGGGTCACGATACGTATAAATTAACTCGAATATTATATATTTAATTTATATACGAATTTATTGAACCATTGGACAATCGGACTTTTAGACTGCTAACTTTGGACAATTAAAATGAAATAAAATGTTGATTATAACATATAAAACTAAACAATTCTTCAAGTTTGCCACTTGATTTCATCCTAAACCTCATTTGTACTTCGACAATTATAATCCTCGTTCAAATCTTTTCATGATTCTTGAAAACACCTCGATCGAGAAGTTGAACCAGCCGCACCTCGTCTACGGAAGAAAGATTTATGCATACAGTTATACACCTGAAACTTTCAAAACCGAAGTTATCGTTAAAACTTATCCACGTCAAATTCCTTATCATTCATTGGCAAAAACAACCTTACATTTCTCTTTTCAATATAAGTCAATTTTGTCACAGCTCCACTTTGATTTCTCAGTAGGACTACTCTTATTATAACCTCGATATATATACCTTGTCCTTTCACCGTTGTTACCGGAGAACCTTTCATATTCCACGACATCATGTACCAGCAGCTTGTCATCTTTTTGGCGGAATCCGCAATTAGTATCATAAAAATCTCGCAAAACTTCTCAGTCATACCTATAACGTCTATTCCTAAGGATTTCATACTCCGAAGGTGAAGTTTCTGAAAAACACCCTGAATTATGAAGTAGTTCTTTAAATGCTGATGAAGCAGCGAAAATTGTAAACGATTTTAAACAGTCAAAAGTTTGATGATGAAGCACAGTGTGTTGATAAAACTCAGAAAAAGAGAAGAGTTGGAACCGGAAAACGGTTTGAGCAAAGTATGAAAGAGGTTGTGGATAAATCACAAGAGCTGAATCTGCTTTCAAAGGATTCAAATGATTCAGTGCTTGCTGAAACCATTAGTAAAAACCCTACCCCTTATTCTAAACCTTTCCCGATGATATTCTTCATCATCATCTTATCTTAGATATTATAAGATATCTTCATATCTTCCGTTATACATATTCTCCATATTTCTGGAGATATTTTAACAACTATTCTTATCTGAGAATATTTATCTCTCTGTAATATCTGCGTTACAACATAAAAGAAACTGTGTTAGTTTCTAAGTTCTAAAACCTTCAAGTTTAAAATAGGAATGTTCTGAAGCAGTGTTGGGAACTGATGCATGAATTAGTATAATATAATGAAACTTGATCAACTTCATTATATTACAGTAAGTCATGTTAAGTTTCTAATAAAATGTGATGATTCACAGTACCATCATCATGTGCCATGTTACACGGCTCTTACATTCTATCCAATTCTCAAAAAATAATAGGAACATGTCATCCTGACAGTTCTATCTTTTCCGAGGTATTCTGGTAATTTGACAAATCAAAATTGTTCTATTACCATTTCTTTCTTAGAGCATTAGCTATACTCATTTCGAATCTCATATCTACAAATTCCGGACCATTACTCGCTTGACTCGAAGTCGGGAAGAGAAAACGAAAGTATGAAGCTTTGAAAAATAATGAAGAATACAAAGGCCGAAAATCACCCAGGATTTACAAACCGTGTATATCAATACGTATTGCAACGTAAAGATACGGGAGAATTAAAAACATTATAATTCCGAGGAAAGGATAGAAGTAAATTGATTCTTCTGGCGATAAATGAAAGAGAAGAATGAAATATATGAAAGTTAGAAGTATAACAAGAATTAGAACGGGATGGAGCATTTAAAAGAATACTTTAAGGTATGAGTTGAGGGAGAAAGGATAGAAGATGTGAGTTGTGGAAATAAGGAAGAGAAGGAAGTGGATTTATAGCAAAATATTCGACAAAGAAATCGAAACAGATCGCCGCACTAAATCAAAGAAGATCTTGATCGCCAAAGAACCAAATCTTATTACGTAAGATTTTCCATAAATTCCGGAAATCAATTCTAATCACGTTATCGGTTGAAACAAATCCATATTTACTCAATTCACTCTTTTGTGATAGCTTCAATTGTGCGCTTCACTTGATCGAACCGTTGTATCTATACCTCCCAATAATGATAAAACTCCATTGTCATCTCATATACGTCATGAAAACACCCATATTGTTATCCATGACGATCTCTATCAAATTTCGGGACGAAATTTATTTAACGGGTAGGTAATGTAACGACCCGGATTTTTCCGATCGTTTTACACTTATAAGATTAATATTTACATAAATTAAACCTTACCAACATGATAAGCAACCCAAATTGTTGAGATTTATGTTTTTGAAAAGAGTTTTACACAACGTTTGACAGTCTAGTTTGACCGATGATATCACGAACTATATAATATATGATAATTATACGTTTGTGTATATATATGTATATATACATATTTAACTTGATCTAAGGATGTTTTAATATATTATTTTGTATTAATAACAATAAGTTATAAGTATATTTTGAAACTACTAACTTAAGTTTTCAAAACGATAACCATACGTAACGTTATTTGACATAAATACTTATGACCTATAATGTTTATACATATATCGTATATGTAATGTATTTAATCACTTTTTAAAGACTTAAATACATAAAACAATATAAGTATATTCACAAAAGATAGCTATATTTGAATTCTCATTCCATTTTTCACAAGATTTCTATACGTATATCTAGAGTACATGTACTCGTATCATACCTAGCTTCTATACGTATTTACTATTGGTATATACACATCAAATCACCACCAACCAGCCCTTGTTCATGCCTTATGTATAAGGTAACTCTCTTGTTCATGCCTTATGTATAAGGTAACTACTTTTGATATTTAGTATGACTAATTACATAAAAATACAACATGAAATTTTGTCCATGTTTTTCCATTAATCATGTTTTTATGGCCTTAAATACATCTTCCATTTTCAAACTTTACTACCTCATTTCTTTAACCAAAAACACACTCTTAAGAAACTCCATAACCATTCAGCTAGTATCCATGAAGATCTAGCCATAAAAACATCACTTAATCACCATAAGAAAACCCTTACAAAAACACTTCAAGAATCCTTCCAAGAACACAAACTTACTTCCAATCTTTCATCCAATTCCATCACCCTTTTGGTTCTAGCTTTTTACTCCTCTTTTACAGCAATCTTGTCCAAGGAACTTGAGGTAGTAACTTTGTTCATAACCTTATTCGATTCATATATATATATAGCTATCTTATTTTGTGGTATAAAATTTTAACAACAAGAACATAGTTTGAATGTTTTCAAACTTGTTTGCAAACTAAATAGATCCTTCTAACTTAACTTTTAAAATACTTCAAGACCTGTAATATAACATAAATATATGCTAATTTAACAAGGTATAACTTGGTTTTTCAAAGAATACCTTAAAAACTGTTTTTACGACGTCGGAGTGCAACCGGGGACTGTTTTGGGTTGGATAATTAAAAACCATCTTAAACTTTGAATTGGAGGTTTATTTTCTGGAAAAATGATTTTTACTATGAATATGATAACACATAAAAATTTCATGATTTAATTCAAAGTATAAGTATTTTTAGAAAAATGGTCATTAAATGATATTTTTGTAACAAAAATGATTAACTTCATAAGTTTCACCAAAGTTTCACCTATGACCTGTGATTTCGAATACAAACTAAGGTATTTACAGTTCATAGTCTTAAAGAGGGACTCGATCCAAGGAAGTGGCAAGTTGAATCAACAAAAACGGAGTTGTAACGAAGAAACTACGACTAAAACAAAATTGGTTATCCAAGACTAGTTTAGCTACGTGATTAATTGGAAAAAAATTAAATAAATCACATCTTTCTAAGATAACATGATATTTTATATGTATGTACTCATAATTCAATTTTATATGGTTCAGGATCACCCGTAAACAACACGAGAATATTAATCATAAGATCCCATGATTGTACGCAACACGTCATTTGACAACACCGGTACTTTATGTACGCAACACGTCATTTGACAACACCGGTACCGTGGGTCAAGATTAATCTCGACCAATACATATACGATGGGATTTTATTTATTTCGTTGGGGGTTTATTAAACACCTAAAAATGAACCATTAAAATTGAATTACTAACATCGAACTGCTAACTACGGACTAAGGAGTTATTAAAAGTATTAAAAGTATAACAAGTATATATATATGTGACGATTGTTTAAAAAGAAAAGGTATTGATATATTATATATGGATAGGTTCGTGATATCAACCGGAAGACCAAGTCAAAATATATATATATCTTCAAGACGAAAGTGAGTATATAGTCCCACTTTTAAACTCAAAGTATTTCGGGATGAGAATACATGTATTTTATGTTTTACGTTATGGACACAAGTAACTAAAAAATATATTCTACGTTGAGTTGTACCACTGGCATACTTCCCTGTAGCTTGGTAACTATTATTTACAGCGGTATTGTAAACGCGAATCCTGTTGATAGATCTATCGGGCCTGACAACCCCAACCGGACTGGACGACCAGTATTCAACGGTTGCACAGTACTTCGTTTTGTGACTACACTTGGTACGGTGTAGTAAGATTTCATAATAAAGGGAATATGCGACGTGATTAAATGTTAAGTATGGTAACCAAGTGCTCAACCACTTAGAATATTTTTTTTTTTATTAAACTGTTTATATATGAAATCTTGTGGTCTATATATATATTGCTGCAGGCATTAAACCTATATCTCACCAACTTTATGTTGACGTTTTAAAGCATGTTATTCTCAGGTATGTATTAAGTCTTCCGCTGTGCATTAGCTCATATTAAGGATACTATTTGGGACCATTTAAGCCAGGATTCAAGAACGTTGCATTCGAGTCATTGAAGATCATTAGAGACTATTATTAAGTAAATGACAGATTAGGTCATTTGGATATTATAAAATGTTAGGCGAACATGTCAACTTTTGATGTAATGATAGATTGTCTTTTAAGAATAAATGCAACATTTGTAAAATGTATCATATAGAGGTCAAGTACCTCGCAATGTTATCATATGTTATTGTATTCTTCCCTATGGATTGGGTCGGGTCGTCTCAGATAACACATTCGTTTGACATTAGACTATGATTAGACAAAGTTAAATATGAAGATTCGAAGACGTAAATAACCAACACATTCAAACATACAGATTATACATTCCTGAATGATAATATATATATTTTATAACGTGATAAAATATAATATAAACTTAGATTTAAAATGATTTATTATAAAGACTTAATATATTATTAAATATATATTAATGAATAACGAGATCAGGAATTAAAGAAGCAAATGACCAAAACACTCGAACGTTAAAGTGACACTTCGAGTAATATAGTTTATTGATAATTTAAGTCTATATTTTGACAAAGGTATGAGTCACGAAACATAACGTACAAGTTTTATAAGCGTACGAAAGGACGTTCAAAAATCCGGAATCGAGACATAAACCGAGTATCAACGTACGAGTCAACGGACCTAAAATTATAAGTCAACTATGTACATGAATATAATATAATATATATATAATTAATACAAATTATATATTATATATATATATATATATATATATATATATATATATATATATATATATAATAATAATATGTCGACAAACAAGAAAACAAAAAAATTGTGAGCTGGATTTTGGGACCATACGATTGCATGGGAAATAGGCATAAAACCCATGCGATCGCATGGGGTCAGGAATCAGAATTCTTCTATAAATAGCCCAGGTTTCTGCAGAATCCATTACAATTTAATCTCTTTCTTTCTCTCAATATTTATATTTATTATTATTATTATTATTATTATTATTATTATTATTATTATTATTATTATTATTATTATTATTATTATTATTATTATTATTATTATTATTATTATTATTATAAATCTTATTAGTATTATTACTATTATTATACATAAAATACTACGACGAGGTCATGAGCAAGTTATTTTCAAAACAAGCTTTTTGAGCGTGATAGAGTTAAGGAAATTATGAGTTATAGCTAAGGAGGTGATGGGTATTATTCGGGGGTATTGCTCGTGAGGTCAAACTAGTGTTTATCATTTTCGTTGTGTCTACGTACATTCCTGCAATATTGAATCACAATATTCATACGTGAGCATTCATATCTTACCTTTTATATATTAATAGTGTATCTATGTCTAGTGCTCGAGTATATATGTTTATACATGCTTGTATGCTAAATTTCATTGTTAGATAGTTTTATGATGAATCACGAATTTAATACATATTCTACTGATATAAGGTATATGATATGCATGTTATTGGAAAGCTGGCGAAAAATTAATAACTTTTCATTTAGGAATCGCGTGATTTCGATGAACGAATTAAAAGTTATGGTCAACTGAATTATGATTGACGTTAATTGAAATTGCTTTTGAATCTACAATTTAAACAACTTATTTATAAGATTAATAAATTAGATTTTTGGATACTACTAGTCGAGTAAATGAATTCTTATATAAGACACGTCTCGTTTTGCTAAATAATTGTCAAAGTTGACTCTTTGAGATGACTTTTGTTAACTTTTGCATGTCGGTCTCGAGCATTAGGATTATGATACACTATGACCCGACCTAGCTTGTTAGACCTGTATTGACCAACATATGTTCTCTAGGTTGAGATCTACGGTTATTTTGCATCGAGTTTCGGTCACATTTCGGTGAATGACCTTATGTGCTGCTTAGGTGAGTTTATAGATCCCTTTTTAATTGCTTTTGCAATCTATATTTTTAGGCTGAGAATACATGCACTTTATTTTAAACACAATGGACACAAGTACATACTAAATTCTACCACGAGTTTAAACCGAAAATCTCTTAGCTTTGGTAACTAGTAACTGCCAGTTATAAGAACTGGTGGGCGCGAATAGTTGTATATGGGTCCATAGGGCTTGACATCCCCGTCTGTTCCAGGTATAGAAACCCTAGCCTGAACTATAAAACAGACGTATACTATTTGCGTTTAGTACACGTTGGTTTGCGTGTATTGTACATGTTGGTTGCATATGTGTTAAAACATGGGTACTTATTATACATACGTTAAGTTTAGTTACCAGGGTGCTCAATCTTGTAGAATAATTTGATAAACGTTTCTGGATGAAACAACTGAAATCTTGTGATCCACCCTTATATAGATTATGTGCAACATTAAAACAATGAACTCACCAACCTTTGTGTTGACACTTTTAAGCATGTTTATTCTCAGATTCCTAGAAGTCTTTCGCTGTTTGCTTATATGTTATACAAGCTATGTGCATGGAGTCATACATGCTTTATTCGAGAAAACGTTGCATTCACAAAATCATCACCATGTATCTTATTTTGACTGCATTGTCAACGGATGTACTATTGTAAACTATTATTTACGGTGATTGTCTATATGTAGAAATCATCAAATGTCAAGAACCTTAGAATTTGATATTCATTTATGGTGTGCCTTTTCAAAAGAATGCAATGTTTACAAAACGTATCATGTAGAGGTCAGTACCTCACTGTGAAATCGATGAATGATGTATTCGTCCAAATGGATTTGGACAGGTCATCACACATTTAAAGTGACCGATGAAACGCTTTCCATCTTCTTTCTGTTGGTGATCATGTCCTTCATGAATCGAGCATATTTAGGTATACCTGCAATAACATCAATAAAAGGTAAATTTACGTTAACTTTCGTGATGAGCTCCATGAATCTTGACTTCTCTTCCTCGAGCTTCTCCAATCTTTGTTTTCTTGGGAATGGGAGCGGTGGTTGATACACTTTAACAACCGGTTTGACTCGCACCATGTCTTCTTGACGTTCCATGTGCTCATTGTCAACATCTTCAACCACATTTTCCGGCTCATTCTCTTTCTCTGGTTCATTCACACTACTTTGTTCATTCTCTTTCGTTAATGGAACACGAAAATCAAAAACTTCTTGCATCTTTGGTGGATCATAGGTTACCCCACTTCGGGTAGTGATAGCCTTAGCTTGCTCGTTTCGGGGGTTAGATTGCGTGTTGCTTGGCAATTCCCCCGGTTTTCTTTCGCTTAACAGTTTAGCAAGATTACTCATCTGTTGTTCCAATACTTGAATGGAAGATTGTTGGTTTCTAAATTGTTGCTCATTCTTCTCATTCGTTTGGCTTATATTGGTAACTAGTTGAGTTTGCGATGCAATTAACTTCTCCAACATATTCTCCACATTTGACTTTTTATCTTCATGTTAGGGTTTTTGATAAAAACCCGGAGTTTGTTGTTGGAACCCACTACTTGACCCTTGCTGGAAATTGAAATTTTGACCTTGAGGGTTGTAAGGGTTATTGAAGTTTCGGTTAAACTGGGCTCTTCCTTGATATTGGTTATTATTCCTTTGGTTTATGAAATCCACTTCTTATTTCTGAGCCATCGTCAAACCTGCATCACAATCTTTTCCTAAATGTAAACCACCACAGTATTCACACCCCACCTTCATACCATGGATCTCCTTGGTGATCTTTTCCATATTTCTTACAATACCATCTATCTTCACACTAAGAGAACCAACGTCATCATAAGCACCGGCACTTGATACTTGAGCATGATGGGAAATGGGTCTTTCTTGATGCCATTCATGAGAATAATCGGCTTGCTTTTCGATTATCTCATAAGCTTCTTGCTCGGTTTTATCCATGAGTGAACCTCCTGCCGCTTGATCAATGGAAATTCGGGTTGCAACATCACAACCCTTGTAGAATATTTGAACCTTTTAGAAGGTATCCAAACCGTGGTTTGGACAACCTCTTAACATCTTGGAAAATCAATTCCATGCTTCATACAAGGTTTCCAACGGCTTTTGACAAAATTGTGTAATTTCTTGTTGGAGTCTTGCGAATTTTGAAGCTGGAAAGAATTTCTTTAGAAATTTTTCTAACATATCATCCCAAGTGTCAATCGTACCCTCAGGTAAAGAATCTAACCAACTCCTTGCTTCCCCGTAGAGTGTCCAAGGGAAAAGTCTTAAAATTACAGCTTGATCAGTAGTCGCTTGAAACTTGAATAAACCGCATATCTCTTGAAAAAGGCGAATATGCTCATTAGCGTCTTCGTTTGATTCCCACCAAATTGGCATTTGCTGTTGATCATTTGGAGAATAGGTCCCTTGATTTCAAATCTTGCCTCATCGGTGGCCTGAGTAATTGCACTTCCTTGACCGGTTCGGGTGGCCTTCATCTTGGCCGCCATTGATGGTTTTGGTGCCTCCATTTCAAAATTTGGAGGATTAACAGGTTCACCAAAATTAGAATATCGTGGCTTGATTCTACTTGATGATTCTGAATAAAAGCTTTCTTGTTTTGATGAAGATTCAAAAACTTCAAGTACTTCTTTTGGTATTCTTCCAAGCTTTCTGTCCGGTTCTGTACGTGGTGTAAGTAACAGAGAATCTGAATTTCGGGTATGTGGCATATGCAACCTAAAAATCTGTCCAAAACACAACTAACAAAACTATTAAACGCACCGATTCTATAAGTTTAAAAATCAAAAACTATTAATAATTTAAAAGAATTAAGAAAACTGTCTCCGATAGCGGCGCCAAAAACTTGATGTGCAGAATCAGATATATAATTTATATTAGGAAAAACACCGGTTATTAGAACTATTACACGACTACGGGCAGTGTACCCGATCGTGTAGTAGTATAGATAATGGTTTAGTCCGTGTATCGTTCCAAAGACAGTTGTATGAGTCAAACTACAATTGAAAACTATATTATGATTAGACAAAATTTCATTCCTCGTCCCTGAACTTTACATCAACTTTGACTCCCTGTCTTTTGT
The DNA here is from genome assembly GCF_046630445.1 of Rutidosis leptorrhynchoides. Lineage (NCBI taxonomy): Eukaryota > Viridiplantae > Streptophyta > Magnoliopsida > Asterales > Asteraceae > Rutidosis > Rutidosis leptorrhynchoides. Next base: position 512,243,988 of record NC_092335.1, on the reverse strand, counting down.
CTTTTTTTTGTGCATCCCTCGTCCCTAATGTATCAGAAATCTATATCCCTCGTCATCCCGTCTATTTTCTGTCAATTTTTCCGTTACCCTCCTATCACGTGCAGAGCATGTGAGGGTAAAATGGTCATTAAATGAAGAGCGTACTTATATCTTCTTCTTTAATATTCAGCTTAGTCCCAAAATCATAAATTATAAACCCTAATAAAATCAAATTCATTCCTTTTCTTCCATAAATTAAATTTGTATCATCATATTGCAATGATCTACACGCTTCGAAGCCTGAACTTGCTGCTCGCAGAATTGAAGCCATCGGTTATCAAGTCGGTCATCAGCTCTCCGAAAGGTATTCAGATCACATTGTATCGCATAGCAATAAACATTAAAATATATTCAATTTTATCTAAAAATTGTCATTTACTGTGTTTATCTAATTTATTTTAGTTTTCGATCGTGTTTATTTGTAAAGAGTTTTGGATCGTGCTACGGCACGGTAGCTATAGAATTGGCACTTGCTGGCGGGGATCTTAAAAAGTATTGTAGATATTAACTTCAAATTGTATGTGTATTTGATTAAATTTGATTCCGGAGCAGTTAGGTTTAATTTACAGATCTAGAGACACGTTTCTGTTCATCAATTTATGAAGGTTAGCCAAATGCAGTTTTATATCTGAATCGAATGAAATTTTTAATTTGAAATATTTACATTCTCGTTATTTTTATTCAATCTGAAAATTGGAGATATGCCTATTGTTAATTTTGAGATGTCTTGTTAAAGGCAGTTAACGAGTTTAATGAATGATACATTACACCTGTTTAGAATATTGATTCTTGCGTAATTTATGGAAGAAGAGGAATGAATTTGATTTATTAGGGTTTATAATTTATGATTTTGGGACTAAATTGAATATAGTAGAAGAAGACATAATTACGCTCCTCGTCCCGATAGTTTAATGACCTTTTTACCCTCACATGCTCTGCACGTGATAGGAGGGTAACGGAAAAATAGACAGAAAATAGACGGGAGGACGAGGGATGTAGATTTCTGATACATTAGGGACGAGGGATGCACAAAAAAAGAAAACGGACAGGGAGTCAAAGTTGATGTAAAGTTCAGGGATGAGGAATGAAATTTTGTCTTATGATTAACTAAGTAAATGAAACTAAAGGTACAAGATATTCTGGAATTACCCTTTAACGATGGGCTAATCAAGACAAGTTCTAGTTTACAAGATAAAAGAAATGTTTTTGGTATTTTTAATTTTAAACAATTGTAAATAAAGCAAATAAGATAGTTTGATTTAGATCAAGGAGATGAAATGTTCATCTTGATCTTTTAACCTCGGTATTGGATGTATGTTTTTGTTATTGGATGTATGTTTTTGTTATTAAGACCCGATTGAATGATTATGTGTGTAAGTTACCTATTAGATTCACCAAGAGTTCTCTTTAGTAAATACGCAAACACAATTACAAGATCAAGGGTTCCCTTTTCACTATAGTTCTTGTGTTTGTAACCAAATAACTATGCTAGTTTAAAGACTTGAAACTTGACTTCTATGTTCATAGTTATCAATAATTGTACAAACGTTCGTTGCATACAATACATCCCTATATCATTTAATCGTTTGAATCTAATTTACCCCCTTGGTCCAGTTTAGTAAACAATCAATCTAAGACAAGTTGATTGTAAATCAATATGATAAATCAACAAGAGTTCTCTTTATCAACAACATATCAATTAACTAGATACAAATAAATTTAACATCAATAAGCATGTTCTTGATTCAAACTTAAAACTATCACACATAATACATACAATCAATAAGTTTACATTCAATACCTTGGTTATTAATCTAGACAAACATTATGAAATTAGCCAACAATCATTTTAACAAACAAAATAGCAATCAAATGATAAGAAGAATTCATAGTTTGAGAACAAGAAATCAACCTACTAGAAGAATGAATCTTGGATTGAGAAGGATTTAAATCTTGATTCTTGGATGTTAGACTACTTGAAAGAGCTTGGAGTTCTCCAAAAATGCTCCTAAATTCATCTCCAGAGCTGATCTGACCGTCTATCTAAAAGCCTCTTCAATCATGCACATATAAAGTGGTTAAAAGTACAAACAGTTGGAATACCAACCTTTGGACGTCGTCCCATATATTGGATGGCGTCCAAGTGTGAAGAGCTGGACGGCGTCCCACTTTCTTGGACGACGTCCAGTTGAACTACAGTTTACTGTCTCGTTTTTTAATGAACCCACTTATACCGGACGGAGTCCCAATCTTTTGGACGGAGTCCAACATAACCGAAGCCCTGTTTTAACCCTTTAGAACGCTAAATCGACCCTAACTTGTATCGGTGATGTGTGCAGCGGTGTATACGAAATACTACTATTTTTAATATGAAATACGGCTAAATATGATACAAGTTTTATTTATTTATATAGATGGGATATACCTAAACCTTTCTACAACACTTATAGGCAGTCTACCTAATCGTAGAGTAGTGTAGTTTTTAGTAAGTCCGGTTCGTTCCACAGAGAGACGGCTTATTGCTTACACTATATTTTTAAACAATTATATTTGTATAATATATATATATATATATATATATATATATATATATATATATATATATATATATATATATATATATATATATATATATATATATATATATTAGTAATATAGTAGTATTATTATTATTATTATAAAAAGGGGGTTTGTCGATTTTAAATAAAGCGTAAAGATAAATGACGATAATATAAATGACAGAATTTAAATTGTGATAAAGTAAATTGCAGTAATTAAAATGAATGTAAATAAAGGTACGATGAAATATGAAATAAAAGTATTATGCTTATTTAAACTTCCGTAATCATGATGTTTGACGTTTTGATTTTAATTTATTTATCTGGGTTAATTGTCCTTTGTCCTGGATTTATTTGATACCTATCTGGTTTTTGTCCATAATAGTCGATCGGTCATAATTATAAAATGATCGTCAAATTAACCTTATTCTCGAAGTCAAATATTCCAACTAATTAGGGATTCGAACTCTAACAAGGTTTTAATACTTTGTTTAATGATTACACCAGGTTATCGACTGCGTGTAATCCAAGGTTTTAATACTTTGTTAACAGTTACACCAATTACCCTTGTATGTAATCGACCCCTGTTTTAATTAGTCCATGATATATTAATTTATCCACTTGGCCAAAATGAATAATCAATTACCCAATCCAATTGATTAATTAAATTATTGTAAACGATGTCGTATAAACGTCAATAAATAGGACATTCGTAATCAATTTAATTATTATTAGATTGACTAATTTGAAGATAGGTTCGACAGGTTCCAATGAGTTGTCATTCAATTAGACAATACCCCCTACCTATTAATAGTCAATAGTCCAATGTTCACAAGTGTCGGTCTTTTGTCCAAACCCAAATTATGGTACAAAATCCAATAACCCCGTCTTGATATTTTAGTCCAACATCACAATTACTTTGGCTCAAATAAGCATAATAATAACTTAGTTACGAGACATTAATTTAAAAAGGAAGAACATAGCTTACAGTGAATATTTATCGCGTAGCGTTACCCGGACAGAGTTCCGTCTTACAAAACCTTAAAACATTTCTTACAATAACCCAATTATTATTAAACTTAATTTAAACTTAATATTATAAATATAAATATATATTACATTGATCATAGGAAGGAAAATAAAAAGATATGTAAAATGATGTGGCCAGCTATCTCCTACCATGCGATCGCATGACTTTTGTAACTCCTGGCCATGCGGTCACATGGCCAGCCTGTCCAGCGTACATCCATCAATTAAATGTGGGCGGCTCTTATTTAATTAATATATATATATATATATATATATATATATATATATATATATATATATATATATATATATATATATATATATATATATATATATATATATATTATATTCTTGTGCATAGTAGACTTGTAATTTTAGGTCCGTTGTATCGCGCGTTGATGCTCGGTTTATGTCTCAATTCTGGATTTTCGAACGTCCTTTTGTACGCGGAGATATCTTGTACTTTGCGTTCCGCGGCTCGTACTCTTGTCATTTTTAGACGTTTCTTATCAATAAATGGAACCACTTGAATTATATCTTGTTCATTTGAGCTTTTTGGTCATTTGCATCTTTAAATCGTCGTTTTCTTCTTTTGTCTTCGCACTTATTTATTTAAACGAATATTACATAAAAATAGAACAATTGCAACTAAAAGCTTTACATATTGGAAGGATATTATACCTAAATATATGTTCATTTGGAGCACTATCAAATATCCCCACACTTGAACGTTGCTTGTCCTCAAGCAATACAGAACTTCAAATTAAATCACACTTCACTCGAATCATTTTTTTTTTATTCTCACACTTTATACATCAGTGATTTTGATACAGGGGTATAAACAATGATAGTAACGATGTAGTTTACAGTCCCACGTGACTATTAAAAATTTAGATCCTTTAAGGAAATTGGATCTTTATGAAAACATATGATATTTTGAAAATTCATTCTAGCTTTTACCCTAGATAAGTTTTCCTGAATAACCCTTCACCGGTGTTTGCAAAAGAATTTTGTGGGTTTTGTGGGTTTCAGATTTTAAAATTTTAGCTTAAAACTTGAGATTTTGTGTCACCCACTTGCTAACCTTGTATTAGGAAAGCACACGTCCAGTTTACTTGTCCCGTATATATTACCTTTCGGTAAACTACCGTCCGGTTGTAAAGAAAAGCGTTGAACAAGCAACTGTTAAGGCAATGTCTAATGACATGCTTTTGATTATTGTCTACAACGTGTTGGATGCAATTACTATCCTTCGTAGGAGAAATAGTAAAGAACACCCTATAATTTTTCGATCTGGCACAAGGTCCTGTCTTCGACCATTCTATGCAACCACCGTTCTTACGGTTGACACTCGATTTGGTTCAGGTGACCTAATGAATTCCGATGAATTCCTAGGATTTTACGTTCAATGGTAATGAACGTATTGAAAATAGGTTTTCAGAAAACAAATCGGTTTGTAATTTTGATCAAAATATTTTCTCGTTCAAGCTCGAGTTTAGATATCATCGAATTCCATGAGTTTGTAATTCTCAATCTTTAAAGTCAATCTCAAGGATTGAGTAATATCAGGCTTAAAAGCTGATTTTTAATCTTTTAAGAAGATTATCCTTTCTGGGAGTCTGATTCATTAGTCTTATCAAGCTAATTTGCACGGCGCCCTCCCCATTTTACGAGACAGATCCTCTCATGGTTAGGATAAGTCTGACCACTTGGCGACCCTGTTTGATGCTGAGGTCCGTGGATTTCCAGCTAATTTTCGAGAAAACTTTTCAAGGTTTTTCATAGACTCTACAACTGGTCTGGACGACAACTTCCTGACCTAAATCAAGAAGAGCGTGTCTTTTTCGAAAGACTTTACTTCCTTTTAATGATGGAATTGATTCATCGTGTAGATCCATCATTCTTTTAAATATATTACAGTAAATCGGGTAAAACAGATTATTATCGTCCAAAACAAAAGTACCTGCAATAATCTTGTACAAAATATGTGATATATGTTTTAAAAAACTTGGTAAATTCTTCCCACACTTAGCTTTTATTTATTTCTTTCTTTGCCTTTTTATTCTCCTCTATTCCATTTTAAATGAATTCAAGCTTTTTGGGTTGTTTCTCAATTTATGTCCTTTCCGAGGTAACAATAATTTCGATAATAAAACCTAGTTTTATCATTCATAAATACGTATAAACATGATTTTGAATTCATTTTATTAAAATTTTTTCAAATTTTCACAAAATTTGGCAAATAAACTAAGTGTAAACCCGAGAGAATTTATAACCCTTCCCCACACTTGAGATCATGCAATGCCCTCATTTGCATGAAATCAGACTATAATTATAAATTAATGAGGGTGATTAGTGTAGAAAAGTGATTAAAAATACCGAGTTTGCAAACATATTATTTTATATCACATTTGATATTTTGCGTCTTGTCGTCAAAATTATTAGGTTTTGCTTAACTTTAATGCCAGTATTTGAAAGTGCGCTGTTTTACCCCTTTTTGTACATAAACTACAAACATATATATATATATATATATATATATATATATATATATATATATATATATATATATATATATATATATATATATATATATATATGTATATATTTTTATAAAACCTTTATTTATTAAAACAATTTAAATGAATAATTTTTTAAAATTTTCTTTCCTTTTACTTTAGGTAGTTTCGGTATGTTTACCTAGTCCGTCACTCGACAAAATTTAAAATTTGTCGTTTTTAATGCGATTGTTTTAAAAGCAAAGATTTTTGGGTTTTTTTTATTTTTTTGGTATACTTTAGATCAATAAAATTAAAAATAATGATAACAAAATTTTTCTCCCCGCCCTCGGGTAAAGCAATTTCGGTTCCATGACCTAGTCTTTAACCTACGACAAATTTTAGAAATCATTTTTTTAAACTTAATGAAATAAAGTAAATTTTGTTTTTAAAATCACACAAAACTTAAATTTAAAAATGCATATAAATTTCATATAAAACCTATAAAACAAAAAATTTAGAATGGGGGAGAAAACTAGTTCTTTAGTGTCTGCTAGTGGAAAAGACCAATCGGATTCCATTCTCGGAACTACATGAGAACATAACAAATAACTCTAAACAGCATTTTCTTTTTAGAACATTTGAATCTCCCCACACTTAGGAAGCTGTGGTGTCGAAATTGTGATTAACCTCATCTTCAATTTCTCTTGGACCATAATCAACTTGCATATCTGTGACTTTTTCTTTAAGCCATTGGTCGGATTCCTGTGTAATATCCACAAATTCAACTAGTTTCGCCTTTTCTTTAGGCGATAGATTAGATACTAACCGGTTACATAACTTAAAGTTCCCCTTGGTTCTGGCATCACGAATCCGTTTAATAAGTTTCTTCATTGAACTGTTAATAACGAGGTCATTTAATTTTGTATCAACAACGGGGTTCTTTGTTATCAGGTCATCATTAGGTATTACTTCATCTTCCCAACACTTAGGCGTTTTATTATTGTTAAGCACTACCGTTGGAGTTGGTAAAACAATATGCTTCTCATCGATCGTTTTTATTGGTTCAACGGTTTTGGTTGGTGGAGATTTAGACTTTTGATTCACAAAGGTGACCGATTTTTCACCATCACTAAGTGTCATTCTACCCTCTCTTACATCAAATAACGCCCTGGTGGATGCTAAGAATGGTCGACCTAAAATTAGAGGAATGTTTGAGTCCTCTTCTATATCAATGACAATAAATTCGATTAGAAATGTTAAATTACCCACTTGAACGGGTAGGTTGTCAGCAACTCCAACTAGGCGCTTAATGGTTTGATCAAAGAGTCGAACACTCATCTCTGTTGGACTTAACTCACCTACTCCTAATCTCTTATATAATGAAAGAGGCATAACACTCACATTTGCACCTAAATCTGCTAGTGCATCATACATGACACAATCACTAAGTAGAAAAGGAACAATAAATTCACCCGGATCACCCAACCTTGGTGGAAGTTTTGGTGGAACTGTCTTCACCGGGTTTACTTCTACGGTTTTTGTTTCTTGTATTTTCTTATTCTTCTTCTTCTTCTTCTTTCCAGAGGTATCACAAACTTTATTACCTATTACTTGCTCATACTCAACTCCTTTTCTTGGAAACGGGATGGGTGGTCTATATGGTGCCACCACTGGCTTTACATACTCGGGTGGTGGTGGTGGTGGTGTTGTAACTTCTTTATTGTTACTCACATCTAAAACCTTCCCATCTTCTGATGCTGGTTTTTTCAGAATTCGTTGATACCATATTAACATTCTCATTCCGAGGATTTACTTCAGTATCACTCGGTAGTTTTCCTTATTCCCTCTTACTCATCATGCTAGCAAGAGTATCTACGTGTTTTTTTTAGATTCAAAATGGAAGCTTGTTGAGTTCTTAATGACTGATCAAACCTCTAATTCGTTTGGGTTTGAGTTGTAATAAATTGTGTTTGAGATTCCATTAGCTTTGCCATCATTTCTTCCAGATTTGGCTTTTTCTCTTCGGTTTGTTATGGTGGTTTATACAAGCCATGTCTTTGTTGATTGAAAGTGTTGTTTTGAGTTAGTTGGTTATTCGGACTTTGTTGGTTGTACGAGTTATTGTTGGGTCCATTTGGATTGTAAAGAATGTTTTGATTTCGATTAAAGTTTGGCATTGGCGGTTGATAATTATTTCCCGGCCTTTGGTTCATGTAGGAAACATTCTCTTGTTGTTCCATGGTTTGTTCAATGTGACAATCTTTCATTAAGTGTGGTCCACCGCATTGCTCACAACTGATTCGTATTCCGTGAATATCTTTATTCATCTTTTCCATTCGTCTCTCGAAAGCATATATTTTTGCGGAAACGGAATCAAATCCATGGCTAGAATTGGCTCTAGCCGCTTTAGATGAACGAAAGATATCTTTTTCTTGGTGCCACTCATGAGAGTGGGAGGCAGTATTATCAATTATCTTGTGAGCTTTAGTTGCGGTTTTCTTCATAATGGAACCACCAGCTGCTATGTCGATGTCTTTTCGTGTAGTAATGTCGCATCCTTGGTAGAATATTTGTACTATTTGATAAGTATCTAAACCGTGCTGAGGACATCCTCTCAACAACTTTCCAAATCTTGTCCACGCCTCATATAGAGTTTCATTTGGCTTCTGCGTAAATGTAACAATTTCTCCTTGAAGTCTCACGGTTTTGGATGCTGGAAAGAATCTTTTAAGAAATTTCTCAACTAAAACATCCCATGTGTCAATCGCCCCTTCAGGTAACGATTCTAACCAATCTTTGGCTTCTCCCTTTAAAGTCCAGGGAAATAACATGAGATAGATCTGTTCATCCTCAACTTCTCTGATTTTAAATAGAGTACAGATCCTATTAAAGGTTCGAAGATGTTCGTTTGGATCTTCTTTTAGCGTACCACTATATTGGCATTGATTAGTTACCATGTGTAGGATTTGTCCCTTGATTTCATAATCTGACGCATTAATATCTGGCTTAATAATGGCGTAACCTTGGCCAGTGCGTTTAGCCCTCATTCGGTCTTCCATACTTAGAGGTTCCATATTTTTCATGATTGAATTTGTTTAATCTGAATCACTAGAGGATTCTGACTTAATGATTTCTTCCTCGACAATCTCTGGATGAGTGATTTGTGGTTCAGGAGGATTGATTAGTGGTTCAGGATCTCTGAATTGTCGCTGAATATCCTCCGGATTCTCAATTGTGAGGTCGGGTTCAAAAAAATGGATTATCGGAAATTTGAATTGGAGTACTTGGTCGTCTAGATGATAATTCTAAAGAAAAATCAACGGCAACAATGTTGGCTAGATGTCTTGATCGAGTTACAGGTGGTGAACGTATGAAAAGTGGTGAACGTTTTGCTCGGTGCATTCACTGAATATCCTATTAGTTATAAAGATAAAAATTATATAAGTTATCAAATTAATAGACTTTTCTGATTTTGCCCACGTTTCGAATAGCCAATAGATGCAGCAGATAGCCAGGACCCTTTAAATCGGAAGCCCACAACTCGCCACTAACAAATCCAACTATTACTACGAACCAGAAAATTTTAGATGGCTATCAATTTAACCGCTTAAAATAATTTTTCTCGAAATTTAAAGAAAATAAATAAAATTCTATGTCCTAAAAACTAGAGCGTAGAAATGAGAAAGAAAAAGAGCGTCGAAAAACGTCGAAAAATAAAAATCGAAAAATAAAAATAAGAAAGAAAAACGTCGAAACTTATAATTCTAAAAACTAAATCTAAAAAGTTGCGCCTAAAGGTATTAAAGCTTAAAAGGAATTCTATATCCAAAACGGCAATAACTTAAAAGGCACTAAAATATATGAACGGCGTCGCAAAATGCTAAAGCGCCTAAATCTTAATCTAAAGAAAAAGCACTTAAGAAATTTTACGGCAAATTCTTAAAAGCTAAAAATCTACGGCAAATCTATAACTATGAAACTAATATTACGAACGATAAATATACAAATTACGATTAAACGATAAAAAGACAAATTATAACTAAAATGATAAAAATACAATTTTTTTTTATAAAAATATTATTTTTATATTTATATTTTATAAAAGTATTAAACTATAATTATAAAAACTTAATTAAAACTAAATTTATTAAAACTAAAACTAATTATTATTAAATTAAAACACTAATTAATAATAAATATATTATAATAAAAACCCTAAACTGTCGGCAGAGGTATCAGACCTGTCAAATCGGCTCATGCGATCGCATGAGTCTTCTGTTATGAGGCCATGCGGTCGCATGGACTGTGGATCCAGGCCATAAGTTGGGTTGCTACAGTGTTCGGCCCAGTTCGTTTTAATTATATTTTTTTAATTATTTTTTTTTTTTTTTGTAAATGTTACACAATATTTATAAAAATTTAAAATAAACTTATATAAAAACACTTTTTATTATAAACTAAAAATAGAAATTTTTTTTTTAAATTATAAAAACTTTTTGGTTAACACTTTATATATATATATATATATATATATATATATATATATATATATATATATAGTATTTTTTATGGTTTTATATAAATACAAAATATTTTTACAAAATTAGAGATAAGAAATATAGCGTAGAAATATAGCATTTCGCCAGTTCCCCTGCAGCGGCGCCAAAAACTTGATGTGTGCAGCGGTGTATACGAAATACTATTATTTTTAATATGAAATACGGCAAAATATGATACAAGTTTTATTTATTTATATAGATGGGATATACCTAAACCTTGCTACAACACTTATAGGCAGTGTACCGAATCGTAGAGTAGTGTAGTTTTTAGTAAGTTCGGTTCGTTTCCACATGGAGACGGCTTATTGCTTACACTATATTTTTAAACAATTATATATATATATATATATATATATATATATATATATATATATATATATATATATATATATATATATATATATATATATATATATATATATATATATATATATATATATATATATATATACATATATATATATATATTAGTAATATAGTAGTATTATTATTATTATAAAAAGGGGGTTTTACCGTTTAATGACCGGTTTGTCGATTTTAAATAAAGCGTAAAGATAAATGACGATAATATAAATGACAGAATTTAAATTGCGATAAAGTAAATTGCAGTAATTAAAATGACAGTAAATAAAGGTACGATGAAATATGAAATAAAAGTATTATGCTTATTTAAACTTCCGTAATCATGATGTTTGACGTTTTGATTTTAATTTATTTATCTGGGTTAATTGTCCTTTGTCCTAGATTTATTTGATACCTATCTGGTTTTTGTCCATAATAGTCCATCAGTCATAATTATAAAATGCTCGTCAAATTAACCTTATTCCCGAAGTCAAATATTCCAACTAATTAGGGATTCGAACTCTAACAAGGTTTTAATACTTTGTTTAATGATTACACCAGGTTATCGACTGCATGTAATTCAAGGTTTTAATACTTTGTTAACAATTACACCAATTACCCTTGTATGTAATCTACCCCTGTTTTAATTAGTCCATGTTATATTAATTTATCCACTTGGCCAAAATGAATAATCAATTACCCAATCCAATTGATTAATTAAATGATTGTAAACGATGTTGTATAAATGTCACTAAATAGGACATTCGTAATCAATTTAATAATTATTAGATTAACTAATTAGAAGATAGGTTCGACAGGTTCCAATGAGTTTTCATTCAATTAGACAATACCCCCTACCTATTAATAGTCAATAGTCCAATGTTCACAAGTGTCGGTCTTTTGTCCAAACCCAAATTATGGTACAAAATCCAATAACCCCGTCTTGATATTTTAGTCCAACATCACAATTACTTCGGCTCAAATAAGCATAATAATAACTTAGTTACGAGACATTAATTTAAAAAGGAAGAACATAGCATAAAGTGATTATTTATCGCGTAGCGTTACCCGGACAGAGTTCCGTCTTACAAAACCTTAAAACATTTCTTACAATAACCCAATTATTATTAAACTTAATTTAAACTTAATATTATAAATATAAATATATATTACATTGATCAGAGGAAGGAAAAGAAAAGGATATGTAAAATTCGTCCAAAAACGTTGCAATTTATAGATGTGGCCAGCTATCTCCTGCCATGTGATCGCATGACTTTTGTGCCTCCTGGCCATGCGATCGCATGGCCAGCCTGTCCAGCATACATCCATCAATTAAACGTGGGTGGCTCTTATTTAATTAATATATATATAATATATATAATTTTATATAATTATATATATATATATTATATTATATTCTTGTGCATAGTAGACTTGTAATTTTAGGTCCGTTGTCTCGCGCATTGATGCTCGATTTCTGTCTCGGTTCCGGATTTTCGAACGTCATTTTGTACGCGGAGATATCTTGTACTTTGCGTTCCGCGGCTCGTACTCTTGTCATTTTTAGACGTTTCTTATCAATAAATGGAACCACTTGAATTATATCTTGTTCATTTGAGCTTTTTGGTCATTTGCGTCTTTAAATCGTCGTTTTCTTCTTTTGCCTTCGCACTTATTTATTTAAACGAATATTACATAAAAATAGAACAATTGCAACTAAAAGCTTTACATATTGAAAGGATATTGTGCCTAAATATATGTTCATTTGGAGCACTATCAATCAGGTTCTACCATGATGATATTACAACCCATAGAATGGTTGTAAATCATTAAAACTCTTCATAAATCTCTTTCCGATACAAATTTGCATACCTTCGTGCCTTACTTGAAGAAACCGCCTTAACTATCCTTGATTCGAGAGCATTTATTATGATATTTTGATAGATATATATGATGAAATCGAGTAATATCACCATCTAAAAATTTTATAAACATGATCTTAGATTAAGAATAGTGATATGCTTAGGTATCATACCTCGACCTAATCCTAGAGTATCTTTTATTCAATATAATAAAACAAAATTTATAAATACATATCGTAACTGAATCTTTCAAAAACCAGCTTTCTAAACAAAGACAAAAGGACTGTAGAATTAATACCCAACTTAGTATCCACTAAGTGACACTTTAGATGTCCAGTGTTTTTCACTCTTAGGTTTCTAGAAAGTTCTTTACTTAAGAAAGCATATCACTTTATCACGTTTTAGCTAAAATAACATATTGGATCGGCTCTGTTAGTGTTAAGAATGGTTGGACTTTTATAGGCTGGTAACTCATTTTGATAGCTCATGACGGGATTGTTACATGACTAGCAGGTTTCTAGAAAATCGAAGAATAGGCATTTTTATCCTTACTTTAAGGTCTCAAGTAGACGTCAAGGGTAACATACTAGACCGTCCAATCAGAATCCCCAAACATAAATCACATGTGACATACTAAGAAATTAGTATGGGTCTAAGATCAAACACCGTACGTACCAATCACTAATATCTAGTTAACAACAAGCATTTCGACGTTAATGATCCAATAACTAATGATTAATGAAATCATAGCAAGCACACTTTACTTAATCTGAATTTACATATGCTTATTTTAATTCTTGTCTTTTATTATTATTGAAAACCCCCGAATCACTCCTTTTTAACCCGCTAAGATGGAAACCCGATCATGAGGAGACGTTTACTTCCTACTGCATTGTTCTCTTTAAACGAACAACCCTAAGTCATACTTCCACTACTACCCTTTTAAAATTAGGAGTAATATTTAGATTTAGGCCCTAGGTTTCTAAGTTATTAAACTCTTCCGGATACTCTTTAGATTACCCTTACACATAACGACGCATAAAAACTTGACTAATTTGGGCGTATCATTAATATAACGCCATATGTTGGTTAGCTGTTGCGCGTAAGGTAATGGATCTGTCGTAGTTTCCCTTACCTCTTGCATCCTACTAACAATGATGTATTATGCGTTAAATTGGATACCATTAATTATCCAAAACATCATTATGGCTTATTTTGCAAGCATATAATCAAAACTACTTGTTGGTTCATGGTATAATATGTTGCAATGTATAACTTCAAATATCTTGTTGACATTCATACGAAGATGACAAACATAAACACACCGATATTTAAGGCACTCTAACTCAAAATGAGACTTTGTAATTGTGCAAGTAATTTCCCCTATGTAGACACCAGTGATTGCTTGAGCCACACTACTGTGAAAAAGATAATTAGTATTAGAGTAAAGTTTCTTGCCTTGGTGTGCTAGGCCTAAGGCATCGTTGACGTTTTCTAACGTGCATACGTACCATATGCCATAAATCTATAAATACGTTGTACTATCAATACGTCTAAATTCAAAATGCATATAGAAATCACGAACACGATTAAGATAAACCAGATCAGTGTTCGTATTAAAAATTTCTAGCTGCAAATCTTCAAACATTTGAAACTCTCACTCTTCTTTCAAGTTTATCCTCTCAATATCAATAACATGACACAACTCTGTTCTACTAATTCTTTTGTTATAAATAGACATTTCGTCAAAGAAAAATTAATAACTCGCATAAAGGTTATGTATGAAAGATAAAATATTACTCGGAAAGAGTTTGTGATAAATTTGAAATAAGAAAGAAATGTGTGTTTATATTAAAAATATTAGGGTTTTATGTCAACACTCTAAACCAGTTTTGTGAACTTAGTAAAAGCTATCAAAATCGGTTTTATGAAGACTAGTTTTAGTATGGTGACCAAACCGACTTTACGAACTCTGGTTTTCTGATGGGAAAAACTTGGACCGAATTCAGCCAGCAAAAATTCCACATAAGATTTTAAATCAGTCTTCATAAGACCAATTGTGTGTGATGTGTACAAAACTAGTTTTCACAAACCCGATTGTTCTGTAGATTTCATGCATGATAATACCTTTTGTATAAATCGTTACATTGTTATACTCTTTTGAAGATAATTCACCAAAATGTGACTTTACATTAAATAAAACGTATATGAATTCATATTGGATGGAATTCTTCCTGATATCAGTTTCTTTGCCATCGAGTGGTGGGAGATATGACTTGACCTCACCGTAGATAGAAAGCGTTGGAGATAATCGGTCAATGGGTGTCCCACATATGAAATTGAAATAAATAAGTGTATGCATATAAGGACTTGGAAACCTTCTATCACCAATTAATTTTAGAGTATTAAAGAATTCACGAGCTTAGGTTTTAACCAAAACTTCCCGTCCAGTACCATTTTCACAATCGCAAAAATTCCGTGCATGTCACGTCGCGCTCGTGGGGCCCATAAAATTTCCAAATTGGGTTTTCACGATCGCTTTGCTTGTACTTCGAAACTGGAAAATATGCTCGATCAGTACCTCGTGAAAGCGAGGCCCACAAAAATCATTTTGGACTGGAAAAACTATGAAATGTCCATTTTGATCTCCCAACTCGAACCAGAACAAACCTTGCTGACATTTAAGCTCAAAACTTCCTATAAATCCTCATAACAATGAAAACACTACTCTTAATACAAACGCATTAATATTTATTAAATACTAACATTAAGTCATCAATAATGCGTGAAACTGCTACAAACGAGACTGATATTGCGAATGAAAATGTGTGCGATTTGAGAAATATCATGGCTAAAAGCTAGAATCCGATTTTTAAGGTATTATAATTGTGTATACTAAAGTACCTACAATTTTATTAGCTATCACTGGGTCGTGTTCATAATTTTCCCACACAACAACACGGTGTTTGTATTATCTTTGCTTGGGTTAAAAGGATGTCAACAAACAAAGTTGACTACTCAATTTCAACCACTATAAACACGTAAGAGTTATATTATGCTTATACAATTCAATGTTAGCTTGTTTCAAAGCATAACACGTCGATATTGAATACTTTTTAGGATTCTTGAAGATGTTCGTTCGATCTTTCATAAAGTAAAATTTCTCCCTTTTTATATATGTATGTCTATACATACTATATTAAGTGTATTGTTTGTTTATATTAGTTTGGTTTTGGGGAGTTAAATATTGATACCTAAATACTTGATCTTTTGAAATTATTGTCGCCAACAAAAAGTTGGGAGTGTGGTTACTATGTGATGTTGTGGATGCACGAGTTCTTCTATTCTCAACAAGATGATTTTTTGCAAACTGTAAGTGTTTATTAAATCAATTAGGTATATAAAGTACAAAATAAACCAACCTCTTGTTTTTTACATAACGATTATTATAATTTATTTTTCTTACATGGATTCTTTTGGGCCGTACAGACTCATACGAAGCGATAGATTTAGACAATATTGTTGTTGTTTGGCTATCATATTATTGAAGACTTGTAATAGTTAGTTTTGATGTATAAATACGAATTGAGTCTTTGAAGGTATTTTTACTTTGATTCTTTTGTATGCCAACTTAAGATTGAAAATAAAGTTTTTATTTATTTGTACATTTGATTTCGTCTTGTCTTTGTATTGTATTCTCATATTATAATACTGCAAATACAACATTTAGTTCATCTTAGATTATGTGGTTGTTTAATATTTGTCCAGCTAGATTTTTTATATATAATAATTTTCTTTAATAAACCAAGCTTTAGACACCGTTTCCTCCAATATATGTGTTTTATCCTATCAAATAGAGACATGTGTTTTAAAGAGAATCTGGTCTCTAAAACATATTAGAAACAGATTTTCAAGAAAGATTAGGTCTCTAAAATGTATTAGAAACCGGTTAAAGTTTAAACACAAGTGTCTAATCTCACGAAACATAAACCGGCTTAGTAAAAGTTTTACAAACCTCCCCCTTTAGAAACCGGTTCAAGAATCCATTTCTAAAGTGCCAAGTAGCATTTTCTTAACACATTTTGTGTAGTAGTGTGTAGAACTTGGCAACACTTTAGTTAACATGTCAGCATGATCATCCATAAGTATCAACCTTTATAACTTTTATTGTTCTTGCTTTCATTGTATCTCGAATAAAATGCAACCTCACATTGATATGCTTTGTCCTTTCATGATGCGTATGATTGTATGACAAATGCATTGCACTCTAATTGTCACAATTGATCACAAGACCAGAACCGCAACTGTATAACTCTAACTAAGTTGCAAACCCATTTAACCACATGTCTTATTTAATAGCTTCTATTAGTGGAATGTATTCTGCTCTAGTTGATGACAAAGCAACTACTCTTTGTAGAGAGGCTTTACAATTAACTGTATATTCATACATCGAAAATACATATCCACTTTATGATCTGCACTTGTCTTTTTCTCCTGCATGATCAACGTCGATATATCCATCAAGTGAGAAAGCATTTTACCCTGAATTTCCATAACCCATACCAATATCATCTGACCCTTTAATACACTTCATAATCCATTTCTAAACTTCCTAATAATTGTTAGTAATGTTAGCTAAGTATCTACACACTAAACTCACAGCCCGTGTGATGTGTAAAATCATATCTATAATTTATATAATGAAAATACTGTTTATGTGATTTAAACAAACTTACGAGAAGTGTACCCGATCGTGTAGCAATATAATAAATGGTAATTCCAAATTCGTTCCAAGGACAGTGTTCAAACAATTCAAGATTATATAACTAAATGCAATTAACTAAACAGAAAATGAAATAAAAGAAATTATGAATAATTGGATTTTGGTTATTCAACGATTAACCAATCAATATAGATTTAAACTTAAAACGAATATTATTGGTTGTATTATATTAATAAAACGTTTATAAGATTGATTTAAAATCAGATGATGGAAAACTGTCCACCTAGGCTGTATTCACTATGTTGAATGCATTAAAATTAAGTCGTGACTAAATATCAACACACATGAAATTCGCAAGCTAATTCACTTAAGAGTTCTCTTTCATGAATATACAATCAAAATGAAATAGTCCAGAGTTCTCTACAACCAAAACTTTCTAACTGTTGTTCACTAAATTGACTGAATTTAAGTTAAGAGCGGTGATCCAGAGTTCTCTGTAGTCATCAATAAATCAACTCTTATTTCAACTAATTCTTAAATCAATTCAATACCTTGGTCCAGTAATTTCTCAAACCACCCAACCCAAATTACCACCTTAATCAATTATAACAGACCCCAAATTTGCGTCACCAAATTAGACAATCATAACCAATTTCATTAGTAACAGACTCGGCTATTGAATACATACACAACAGGCTCCATTAAGTGTTCACTATATTTGGACAATTGTATATATCAATCAATTCGATTATAAGCATCAATATGAGTTTAATTTACTCAAAACATTAAATCATCATACATGTATCAATCAATCAATTAAAATAGCATCCAACATAGTATTTAGCTTAAGTGAACATAACAGGTTTAGCCAACAAACATACTAGAAACAATAATAAAAAATATAAAAGAAATCATTGTTGTTGAACAAGATTAAACCTAATAATGATCTTCAAGAACGAGATGATTGAAGCTTGATCTTGGATTAGATGGTGTTGGAGTTCTCCAAAAACCACCTAATATCGCCTCTATGAGCTCCCAAATTGGCTGGAACAAAAGTTATCCTATTAGAGTTAAACCTAATAATGATCTTGGGATGATTTTTGTAACGGGATCTATCCAATGTCACAAGTGAGAAAGATGATCGACAAGCTTAATCAAGGTGGTGCTTCACAGCCTACTCTTTGGTGTAAGTATGTTCCTATCAAGATCAATGTGTTTATTTAGCGACTGAGGTTACGACGTCTTCCTACAACGATGAATCTCTTAACGAAGGGATAATATTTTGATAATGGAGCATGTTGTATGTGCGCTAACAACTTAGAAGATGACTTGCATAGTTTTGCAAACTATGATACTAGCAAGACTATTTGGTGTAACAGACTGAAACCGAGGTTAGAAGTAAGATTACTTAATTGCCCTTAGGTTTATATTTGTTTTTAAAAATGCTTTTATTTTAATAATATGTTTATTATTAATTGAATATGTGGTTAAGACCAGTTTGTGACAAGGGTCACAGAACATGTTTGTTTGTTGAATTTGGACTCCGTTAGGGCAGTCAAATTAAGTACGAAAGATATCAGATAACTGGTAAATACCCGTGTGTGATGGGGTATGGGTTTTTAACCCTTTTAAGTGTATTGTACAGCTCATTTTCCATTTCCTTCTTGAAAATTCTACACACACACTCGTACCTAAAATCTTATCTCTTGAAAACCTTAATTGAATCTAAGCTAGAAATTGGATCAAGAGGCTTTAAGGAGTGATTATTATCATCCTTGTGATCATCTTTTCAGGTTAGCATGTTTGATTTGTTGTTTGAATTCTTAAATATTTGGGGTTTTGTGTTCTTGAATAAAATGTACATTTTAAGCTTGAATCTTCATGAATTGTGTTAGTTATGCTTAGTTGATGTTAGATATATGTTATATAGTTGTTATATGAAGTTTATAAGTGAGTTTTGTGACTAGAACATGAAAAAAAAATCAAGATTTGGGGTCAAAAACTCGAAAAACAACGAGCTGGAGCTGTTCATCAGCTCCCACACTTTTGACAACTCAACCACGCAGTTGAGCACGCGGTTGAGGGCTCAACCACACAGTTGTGGGCTCAACCGTACGTTTGAGTCTCAACCACGCGGTTGAGCACTGGTCAGCTTTTGGTAAAATTGAAAAGGGAATAACTTTCAAACCGTAACTCCATTTTCGATGAATAAACTATCGTTGAAATCGAATTGAGGTCTAATTTCCAATGATAAGGTTTTGAGAAGCTGGATCAAACTTTATTTTGGTCAAAAAAAGGGATTTTAGGATGTATGTCTTGTTTTGCACACATGTGAATGTTGTTATTGATTAAGGTTATGATGTAGACTTATCTCATAGTGAATACATGATTGTAAGTGTTGATTTACAGTATGTATTGATGTTTGATGTCATGTATTTTGGGTTAAAACTCGTCTAAACAGTTGTTGCTACTGTTCTTCATCACTCGCACGAGTGAGCCTTCACTCGTACGGTTGGGGTGGTTAACCGTATTATGAACTGTGCGATTGAGTGGTTAAAGAGAACTATTGTTTTAGTTAAGATGATACGTACGGTTTAGATGTGACTCGTACGAGTCACTGGTCACTCGTGTGGTGAATCGTACGGATCAGTTGATTCATTGATGGGTGTTCAGTCATAGACCAAACGTATGAGTAAGTTGTCAACCACACGGTTGAGTGTTCTCAAACATGCGAGTGAGGGTGTTACTCGTAAGATTGGCAGACCATTGGTAAAGTGCTTAAGTGTTGGGATTTAGTATTTTTGTCTTGTTGTCGGTTTGTTATCAAGACATTATTATTGACTGTGTTATGTCTATTCTCAGGTGGAAAAGATAAGGAGAAAGCTCAGTAGTCAGAATATGAGCTATTGCTGGTAATTGGTGAGTGGGTCTATCTTCGAATAGAGTTTAAGTAGCAAATCATGCTACTGAGGATTACTCTGATTACCTTGTGTAGTGTAGTGATTGCCATGCTAGTTGGATAGTTGCATGCTATGTGATTAACATGTTGTAAATGTGCATTGTGCTTGATACCAGCCGTTCCTAGGGAGGTTGGGGATTCGCAACTGTTCCAAGGGAGGTTGCAGTCCGTGTGAGGTCAACCGTTCTAAGGGAGATTGAGTTCATACCCTGCTGTCTGTTGCAGAGACTGGATGGGAAAGGACTATCAGTAGATGCTAGCCTGATCAGCTAGGTCGTGTGCCTGTACAAGCCGCCGATCCTCATATTGTCTTTGTTTGTATGCTTATTGGTTGTAAGCATGTTAGATGATTATTGTATGAATGATTACTTAAGCTTAATCTGTAGATAGATTCCATTCATTTAGCGGTGCGCTAATCCCCCACATTCCTCTCCCTGCAGGTTTAGCTACTGCTAATGGGATCGGAACATGATGTAGAAGACATGTTTGACTTACAGCTCTGATGTGGACATTTGTAACCGTGTTTGTAATAACGTAACACCGTTTGTGAAAGTTAAACTTAATTAAGTGGTTTTTGTACTAATGTAATTATGGTTGTGATTTTACTAAGAAAGACTTCCGCTGTGTTATAAATAAAAAAAATGGCCGGTGTTACATTTGGAATAAAGTTGAGAGATGGATAAAATTGGATATCCCTTCTTGGAATTCAATAGGTGGCATTTGGTCATGGGTGGATGGTGTTCCCATAAACGGCAAGCAAAGATTGATTGTTCGGGTGGTTATCTTCTCTACACTTTGGAACATTTGGCGTCTACGAAACAATCTTGTCTTTAAAGATACGAAATTTCGCAAGTGTCATGTTTTTGATAGCATAGTAGTTGATAGCTTCAATTGGTTGTATGCTAGGTTTAAAAAGAGTAGAGTTAATCGGACGGAGTAGTTAATAAACCCCCTAAACACTTTGTAATTCCTTTCTCGCTTTTAGCTTCTTGCTAGTCGCCTTTTAATATATTTTGTTGTCGTTAGAAAAAACCCTTAAATACGTTGACAGCCGCAGGTCACGTAACTTAGTGCGTCGCGGGGAATTTGTGCGCGTCGCGCGCCACAACTAAAACCGAAACATAAAACTTCAAAGGAGCTCGACATCAAAATCACTCAACGTTGCGCACCACGGACAAGAATTGCGCGTCGCGCCTTAAAACTGTAGCTGGTCCTCAACTTCTTAAAACTATTTGGCATTCAAAACACATTATGATGCGCGTCGCGCTCCTTACTTACGCGTCACGCATATGTTTTGCACCAGATTATGACTTTAAAATCTTGTATTTCTTCACCGAAACTCACAACAACTTAATAGAAACTGGTACTAAAGATAACATGATGTAGAAAGTACCTCAAAAACCAACACAAAACACTTCTTGATGCGAAATTATAAATCTTTGCGAATAACACCAAAAAGTCTTCAAAATCATACAAACTCGAAGGATAATCGTTTGTTCTTGCGAGGAATATATGCCTGATTTGAGCAATATCAATGTGTAATATCTAGCCTAGTACATATCATAAGCTGCATCACACTACCAACCACACTAGAATAAGGTATCTTACTAACAACCTTCCTCCTCATCACATCCATGAAAATTATTTTTAGGTAATCTAAAATACTGAGCCAATGGTGTAGAGACAAACTTTGTTTTAGTCAGACTATATCTTTTCAGAATTTCTTCATTTAACCATGTTGACTCAACTTCAACTAGTAGCGGAACGTTATGTAAATCAGGGAAGGTTTTTGGAGACAAGACTTGGAGATATCAGAGTTAGGAGCTGACGACTGCTGGTTGGACTTCTCTTTACTGGTTGCATCAGTTGTACTTGACTTTTTCGAACGAAGTATGAAGTTTTACTTTTAATAACCTTGTTTGGAACCCACCTGTAACAAATAGAATATGCTGACTCAAATCTTCTTCATGTAAAATTCGCTTCGGCAAAGTACATGAATTATATAACTTATAGTCTCGATACCTAAAATCTACTTTCTTTTACCTAACTCCTTCATATCAAACTCGGATTTCAATAATTGTTTGGTATGATCTATTTCTGACTTATAAGAGCAGGCTATCGACATATCATCTACATAAAGCAATAAATACCTATATTGATCAATTTTAAATTCTCTGAAATAAACACAATTGTCATATGCACAACTGGAAAACCTTGAATCAATATGTACCAGTCAAACCTTTAATACCACTGTCTACGAGACTGTTTTAAACCATATAAGCATACCTTTTATGACTCATCATTAGTTATCTCAAACCCCTTTGGCTAGCTCATGTGAACTGTTTCTTCCAAAATCACCATACAACAATATTGTTTTGACATCAAACTGCTTCAACACCATGTCAAACTAAGCAACCAATGCAAGTATTATAATGATGGAACTATGTTTGAGTACTGGGGAAAATACTTCATTATAGTTAATACATTCTCTTTAGGTGAATCACTTTACAACCAACCTAGCTTTAAACCTAGAAGGTTCCACCCATGTAATCCGTCTTTCAATTTATACATCTATTTGTAGCCAACTAATTTATGACCTTCTGCCCTATTAACCAACACTCAATTCATTCTCTTATGTAATGAGTCCATATTCTCCTTCATAACATAATCCATTTTTCCTTATTTGTACCATTTACCGCTTCATTATAGTTCAAAATTATTTAGTCGTTAGCATTCTAATAATTTCACAAATTTGATCAATTTTAGAATTCACTAGATACACATTTAATTAGTGTGGCTGGAAAAAGATTTGACCTGAAAGAGTTACAGAGTAATTCGGTTAAATTGGATACATTTAAACAAAATTACTTATCCTCACCGAATAACTTGAAAAATAAAATCTTCCTCATTTTTATCCAAATCTCAAATTAAATTCATCCAAAAAATTGTTTAAAAAAAGTTTGTTTACTAACTTTTGTTATGATAGCATATACCATAGATTGCATATGTAATAAGAACACATTTGTTACACGACAAATTATAAATTCTATTTTTACTCTGGGCCATGGCTGCAGGCGTAAATATTATAGTCGCTAGTAAGTTAAATTCCATATATATGGATTGGTCATGGCAGGCCAAGGTTTTCAAAAAATTAAGGATCGTACGTACATTGCACAAAACTTATTTTTATTTTAATATGATTTTACTAAATTATATTAGACAGTGGCTCCTAACATAAATTCCGTATTGGTGGATTAATTAGTCATGGTGGCCAAGTGATCAGTTCAAATAAGGATAACACATCGAACGTTAGTTATATATATATATATATATATATATATATATATATATATATATATATATATATATATATATATATATATATATATATATATATATATATATATATATATATATATATATATATATATATATATATATATATATATATGTAAAAAGGAAAATGATAAATGTAACCTTTAAGTCTATGTTTAAACATTTCATATATATAAACTAATTTCACATTTATAACTAACTGTTGTCATAAATAACAATAACATCAAAATTATATAAAAAAAAGTCGAAATTAACAAAAAGAATATTTATATTTTACAATTAATTCTACAGAGTTTTATAATTAAAATATGGTATGCTTAGCTACGTTTAATATGATTATTATTTTTTAGTTCACCAAGCATGGTGGCTAACAACTTTAACCTTTGCATCAACTCTTGCTTATATATATAACTTCCATGGTTTCAGTTGAGGTAACACAACACTTAAACTGGTTTTCTTTAAATGCTTCAATTAACCTTTCAACACTTTTGCCAACTTCTTTTTAAGGTATGTATTTTTTTTCACATTCATTCTTCATCATATAGAACAGTTATTACTTATTAGCAACCTTTACATCTAATTGTTTACTTTTTGAACGAAACATTTAATCACCTTGAGCAGTTTTTGACTAAAGATTGAGTTGCAACTTGCATTTGTAATATATTTGTCAAAGCAAAGAACAACACCACATACAAATGGCGTCTATAGCTATTGGTTCACTTTGCAAGCCAACTTCACGTCGATTTTCTAGCACTGTTGTGTCATCATCTTCATTTTCCACGGGTATTATACTTCTACGCGCGTGATTCTCTAAAGTTTAAAGTATAAAAATCTGTAAATTTTGTATTCTTCCATTAATGTTTAAATAGTATAAATTTTATTGAATTTGTGACTTTTCATACTAGATATAATACTAATAGAACCGGGGACTAATTACACCTACTATTCATCGGTGAATCTACTTAATATTCGGTGGGTCACGGGACACCACTAAATCGAAATTTTTTATTTGAAAATACCTTTTAAATATATATGACACCACTAAATTTAACTATAGGACCTCATATATTTTTCGAATTTATAGTTTTTCTTTGAATTGTATTTAACTCCACTAAATATAACTACTCGGAACCCATATATTTTTCGAATTTGTAGTATTTTGAAGGTAAACAAGCACTAAAATAACATCTTAATATAGTTAGTACTCGAAAAAAATTCGAGACCTTATTGAATTCTGATCCTTCAATCGCCAGCTACTAAGTTATATGAAATTTGAGACGGATTTGTTAAAAATTTGTATATATTATCTAATTAATCCGATGACATATATAGGATCAAAAGCAGCAAAATATATGGGTTCCGAGTAGTTATGAAATTTGAGACGGATTTGTTAAAAATTTGTATATATTATCTAATTAATCTGATGACATATTTAGGATCAAAAGCAGCAAAATTTCTTCATATTTCAAATTCTACTAAAAACAGCTCCTTGAGATTGCAACAAAGGCATAGTAATAAAAACATGAAACATATCTTCTTCGAGCCGCTTGCGTTAGACAAAATGAACAAAGACAAGTTTAAACTGAATGCATCATCAACTAATAATCCTCAGTTTGATGCTACTCATGATTTGAATAATCCGATAGAATCCGTTATCAACTTTGTGGACGTTCTGTATCGATTTATTAGGCCATATGCAGCAATTGGAACTGTAAGTTTTTTATAAATATTAACATCTAACTTTTTCTAATAATAATAATAATAATAATAATAATAATAATAATAATAATAATAATAATAATAATAATAATAATAATAATAATAATAATAATTATAATGATGATAATAATTATAATAATGATAATAATAATAATGATAATAATAATAATAATAATAATAATAATAATAATAATAATAATAATAATAATAATAATAATAATAATAATAATAATAATAATAATAATAATAATAATAATAATAATAATAATAATAATAATAATAATAATAATAATAATAATTCAATCTATATGAAACAAAATATCCTGACACATTTTAGCCCATTTGATAGGTTTTAAGTGTAGCTGCAATGTCTCTTCTTACGCTTAATGGCCTATCAGATTTCACACCATTGTTCTTTACCAAAGCGTTACAGGTGAATTTCGATTAAACATGTACTTATAAACAATTATATTGCACGCGTTAGTTTATATTAAATGTATTCTTAATAAGTGTTTTTAATTTCTAATATTTGCAGGCTCTTGTTGGAGGCATGTTGATGCAAATGTATGTATGCGGATTTAATCAAATATGTGATATAGAACTCGACAAAGTTAACAAACCATATCTTCCGTTAGCGGCTGGGGAACTATCAATGACAACTGCTATCATTGTCTCTTCATTATCAGCTATCATGGTACTTAAAGATGATCAATATCTGAATTATAAACAGTTATTCCCTCTGTCTCAATTTAATATTCTTGTTTTCCTTTTTTGAGTTGTTCCACATTAATAGTCAACTTTATTTTCATAAATATAAATATATATATATTAAAAAATATTTAAAAATAATGAGTAAAACTGGAAAGTGAACTAAAAGTTCAGTGTGAATATGAAATTTCTTAAACTATGTGTTTTTGTATGTGGACTATTAAATTGGGATATAGGGAGTAATAAATAAAAATTCTATGAACTTTTCATAAACAATTAATATGATCTTTTTTTATGCAGAGCTTAGCAGTTGGGTGGCTTGTTAGCTCCCCACCATTGTTTTGGGGTTTAGTTGGGTGGTTTATTGTTGGGACTGCATATTCGGCTAATGTGGTGAGCTTTTAGCAAAGTTGTATATTCAGAGGTTATAAACAAACGTACTGAATACCTTAAGTAACCATTTTTACATTATAAATTATTCCCAGCTGCCTTATTTGCGATGGAAAAGGTTTCCTTTTACAGCGGCGTTTTACATGCTTATGGCTCGTGCACTGGTTGTTCCTATTGGATATTACTTGCATATGCAGGTCAGTTATTTCAAATTGTATCCTTGCTTATATCTTCAAGTAAAATGAACAGATTACAAAGAAGAAGTAAGCCTGCTTAATTAGATAACGCGATTACATGATTTTTTTAATTTTTTTAGCATATATTATATGGCCTAAAATACGAAAATCTATACAGAATTCTATCTATGGAGTATCCACATTACTTTCAAGGCCAATTTTATTCGCAGTCGCAATGCTGAGCGCGTTCTCTGTCTCAACGATATTCTTTAAGGTATAAAACTATAAACCATACAATACAAGCTAAGCCTAAAATTTATCGATATTTAAGTACTTATTTAATTGCTGCAAAATTTGTTTGTATCATATATTTTTTGGTACTTAGTCTTTGTATCTTCTGAATTAACAGGACATCCCTGATATTGAGGGAGACAGAATGCATGGGATCAAGTCTCTAGCAATTAAACTTGGTGAAAAAAAGGTAATTAATACAAAATTTCATCATCATACTAAATTAAAAAACAAAGTGCATTTGTAGTTAGTTATTGATTAAATTTTGCAGATGTACTGGATATGCATTTGGATTCTCGAAATCGCTTATATTGCTGCTGCTTTTGCCGGGGCAACTTCACCCATCAGTTGGAGCAGATACGTAACGGTAATAAAAATAGTTAATAAACTCCAAATCAATATGTTGCAAACTTACGATCGATCATCATCTATATGAAATACACAAATAATGAAAACGTTTAGTTTTATATGTTGCGTACGTACGCAGATTATTAGTCATCTGGGAATGGGATTATTACTTTTGGCACGAGCCAAATCAGTAGATTTGAAGAACATGAAAGCTGTTCAATCTATGTATATGTTTCTTTGGCAGGTAAACTTTTCTTGATATATCTATCAAATAAATCTAGCTTAATTTCATATATTTATTTGGTTAAAATTTCATATATTTATTTGGTTAATTTTGCAATGTATTTTGTGTATGTTGCAGCTATTTTATGCAGAATATGGCCTTATTGCACTTGTACGTTGAAGTAATAATCTAACATTTGAAGGACACAGATGAACTATGGCGGCTGAATTAATCTAAAAATCATGTGGAAGATTTAGGTTCCAATAGATATATATATATATATATATATATATATATATATATATATATATATATATATATATATATATATATAATTCATCTCTTTGTGTTATATGTTGTAAGTTTTTTTTTTGTTCATTGCCTAGTTGTAATCTTCTTATATACAGTGTAAAGTAAGTGAGTTTTAAGGCTTCAATCTTAAAGTTGAGGTGGTTTATTTAAAAGATGTATGAAGACAATATTTGATGACAACTAGTGAAAGGGCTCACGTTTCGCTGCGTGAGTGCCTGAATTTGAAATTTGTTTAAATATATAACACGGCCTATATACGGTTTTAGAATGTACGCCAACTATTATTTACATTGCATTATCAACTGGTATTACAACTAACTAAAATGTTATTCTAGTATAGTCGACAATAGTTATTACAATCACTGATTACCATTAGTTAAGAAAATTATGGATTGAATGCCTGGGTTCTTGGAACAAAAAGACCACCAATTAAGTTTTGAAAATGACCATCTATGTAACAAAAAGTACACAAATGTGCTAAAAGTGAAAATTTATGTTGTGAAAAGGACCATCAATGTAAGAAAAGGTACTAAAATTTTAAATATATATGGATCATTTATGTTATTTTGTAATTACATGGGGTCAATATAAAGTGGTGGATCCACCTTTTTTTAGGGTGTTAAGAGGGGGATATTAAGAGGGGGATATGTGATAAACCCCTCTTTTTATCCAATCACATAGAAATAAATGTACGGGATTTAGTATATATATATATATATATATATATATATATATATATATATATATATATATATATATAGATTAATATTTATTTTAATTTATATATTGTTATCTTATTTTGATTAATTTAAATTAATCAATTTTGATAACTTTTGAAATAAGATATATCTTCATCAATCAGAAAAAAAGAAAAAGAAAAATGTGAATAGTTTAATTCGTTACACATTACCTACTATGCTAATAGCCGACTTATGATGAATAGTACTCGTACTTATTTTTTGTATTACTTATTTATTAATTTTTTTTATAAGTGCCAAATCCATTTAACAATTTTCTCTTTTGATTTATATATTTATTTATATTTTGTTTTCTTATGTTTGTTACAACTATTTTTCTAAAACTTTTGTCAAGTATATATGTTTTTTTTTTTTTTTTTACTTTTTTTTTTTGGTAAGCGAGGAAACTCTCTTATGAACGAGCACATTAGCTCCCCCATAGAAGGTAAAACCTCGGGTAATCAAGCCCCCCGAGCGCGAGACCTGGTACCGGGTGAATTGCGCATTATGCGCACCCTCTAGTCACACTTCCTTTTTTGAAAAATTTGGCTTAGCCAGGAATTGAACCCGGGTGGTGTGCTTCATCGGGCAACTCGGTGGCCACTCAGGCAAGCCTGCGTGGTTCCGTTAACAAAAATTTTGTACTAATTATACAAGTGCGGATAGTAAACTACTGAAACAAATTTAAAAGTATTGACCGAAACTATTTCCCGCAGCAATGCGCGAGTCAATTCCGACTCGTTTACCCTAAATCCAATATTTTATTACTACTTAAATAATTAGTAAACTATTAATATGATTACCAAAAATAATCAGATTAATAGTTAATTGAATAGCATTAGTTTATTTGATGTTAATTTTAATCTCAATTTAGCTTCGAATTCGTGTTTAGGCTTGATTCGAAATCGTTCATTGTATATATTTATATATATGTATATGAATCTGTATGTTTATGTATGTGGTTGTATTGATGAAGATGATAGAGTAATAAGTATGAATCGGATCAGTAACATGATTGATTGTGCATTGCTTGCTAGTTATTCTTACAATGTGTTGAAGGTTTAAAGGAACTAATTACATTTGTATATTCTATGGTGTTGGAGTGGGTGTAATTGTGTGGAAGGGTTTTTCATTCTAAGTGAGGTGATGGTATTTATATCACCATATCATCACCCCTTACATCACCTAGCTAATACTACAATGCACATCACAGTAGACTTAACACTCTCCACCTTGATGTGCATTGTTTGAATTGGTCTTTAAACTCTCGGGGATCTCTTGAAAATTTTGAACTATCCCCCTTAGAATAGCCGTAGAAGGTAATTTATACATGTAGAAACCTCTTTTTGCGGAAGCTTCTTTATCAGCATGAATGATTCTCCAAGCAACGCTCATTACAAGTTCTTGCTTTTGCAAGAAGGATTCTCCAAGCAATGTTCTTTGCAAGTTCTTTGTTTTGTTGACTCTAAGAAATTCTTCTTGTCGGAATATCAAGATTAGCTTGTACATTCTCCCGCTAGACATTTGAGTCTTTGTTTCACTCCCCCTTCATTAGGCATTGGTTATTTCCACTACTTTGATTGTCTTATCTCACGAAAACTTGAGTAGTAGATGAATATCAACTTTTGAATCATTTCTCCCCCTCATGTTGATTGTGTGCAACAAGATCATCATGTAACATAGTGAAACAACCCAACCCGTATTCCATACGATAAATTTTTTTTTATAAATAATACACATTTACGCGCCAATAAAATATGTAAACCATTCCACAAGTTCCATTTAAAACGTACCACAATTTAAATGTTTACAAGGCACGAAGGCCATTAATTAAGTTTAATACAAGTTCGACCCACTACAAATGATAGTTTATAATCCAAACGACACTTCGAGCATGGTTTGGGACTAACCTGCCCAAAACGTTAGGCCAACTTCCAAAAGCTCCAACGAAACATCATCAAAGGACACCTAGTGCCCAACAACCCCTTTTTCCTTATCCGCACCTGCATCTAAAAAGATAAACAACGAGAGGGGTAAGCTAATTGCTTAGTGAATGCAATAATTATACATGTTCATATATAATCTACTTACTTGCAATCACTTACACAATACTGCATACAAGCTAGCAATTCGATAATCATGCAAACATCATGCATAAACTACTATCCACAATTCACAAGAAGCTAGCAACCACAATAGCATATAGTTCACAATATAATATGCTAGATACGAATTCACACAACCATGGTTAACCAATCGTACAAGGGAACGGTACTCGTAAAAGACCGTCGGAGTTCATAACATCCATTAGTGTTACTTAAACACCGCGTAATCACAAATCCCCCCGGGTGATGTCTTGAACACCGCGACTAACTCACCCCCATGACAATGTGGCGTCTTGAACACCGCGACGATTCCACATGTCAATCAAAACCATGAGTGGTGCCTTGAACACCGCGGCATCCACTCCCATGACAATGTGGTGTCTTAAACACCGCGACAATACCACATGTCAATCAAACAATGAGTAGTGTCTTGAACACCGCGACAATACTACTCGTTACTTAGAATGTGGTGTCTTAAACACTGCGACAATGCCACATTCATACTACACAAATAAATACATTATATACGTACAAGCATAATTATTCCACTCACCTTGACACAAGGATGATGATTATGCACTTCCGAACTTCAAAGCAATGTACCTAATACATTAAGTACACCTTCAATACACAAACTAGTAGAACTAGCCATATTACTTACACTTGAGCATTTAATGACCCAATTTGCATTAAATAACTTAACTACACCAAAACCGCCCATAAATGGTCAAGACTCAACTTCAATCACTAAAACTAGTAAATTAAAGTCTACTAACACAAACTTGGGGTATTTCATACCCATTTCACCCAATTAGGTCAACTAGTACTCATTTGACCCATTTTAAATATTTAGACTCACAATCAAGTCAAACTTACCCATTAACACTTCTTTCATCAATTTAAAGGTGTATTAGTGACTTAACAACACCATTTAACACCTACAACCTCAAATTATTAGGCCAAACCCTAGGTTATGCCCATTAGGGTTTACTTTCATCAATCTAATCCAAATCCACCCATATTACCACCAAATGGGTCTTACAAGTTCCAAATGAACCAAACCCTAGCACAAACTAATTAAAACTCAAAATATGGAGTTAAGACTTACCAACACTATCCACTTGTAGCTAAAAACAAGGAGAACAACTTTAATTCTTGCTCCAAAGATCAACTCTCAAATCTTCACTCACAAATCTCACTTGAAATCAAATGGATTTTTATGTTTTGAGAGTAAATGGAGAAAGAAAAGGGAAATGAAAATGAATAAAATGGATAAGTGGTGGAGATTTAATACTCCAATCAGATCTAGACATAAAAAGACGAATTTGCCCTTGAACCACTTATTTTAAAACAAAAATCCGGAACCAGTTCACCCAGTGGGTCGCGGCGCAGCCCCGATTGTCGCGGCGCGGCAATTAACGTATTTTACGAGTTGTCTTAAATCATTCCTGACTCAGATTCTAGTTATTGGTGGCGGCGCGACCTTCTTCTCCGCGGCGCGACATTTAAAGGAAAACTCGACCCTTCTTATCATGCCTCCTGACTCTGGTTTGAGTTAAATGCCGTGGCGCGACAAAGGCTTTCGCGGCGCGGCAATGGCCTTCAACTGATCCATTCGACAACTTTACACAACTTAACAATTTATTCAACTTGTACACCTTGTTCACGCTTCCTATGCACGTCTAAACTTCATCTTTTAGTCTCACAAGACTTAACATCAACAAAGACCCATGCATATACTTATACATGCATAAATTCTAAACACATATATATACACATACATATTCGTATATATATATATATATATATATATTTACACAATAACTAGCACTTAGGTCTTTTAAACACATACGTACAAGTTATAAGCGTACTAACGATTAAATATGTACCTTTAGACATGTATGGGAAAAACGGGATGTTACAACTCTCCCCCACTTGATCGGAGCGCGTCCTCGCGATCCAAGCAGCATGACAAGCCGGAAGATAAATCAAGACAAACTCTTCGGATTCCCACGTAAACTCGGAACCCTTTCGATGTCGCCATTGCACCTTGTAAGTTCTAACTTCTTTGTTACGCAACAATTTAACCTTTTCATCAAGAATAGCTATCGGCTCTTCAACGTATTCTAGCTTATTATTCAACGCAATCTCATCTAACGGCACCCAAGTCGAGTCATCCGCAAGACACCTACGGAGATGGGAAACATGAAACGTGTTATGGATCCCCGCAAGCTCTTCGGGCAACTCTACTCTATAAGCAACCTCACCAACACGTTCTAGAACCTTGAAAGGACCAATAAATCGAGGAGCTATGTAACGACCCTGGATTTTCCAACGTTAATTATTAATAATTATTATTATTAATACTTGTGATTAAACAAATGTATGTTATTACATTTACATGTTGCCATGATTTTCCGTACTTGATTTTAATTGCCCGAAACGTCTTTGCGACACGCGAAACTTGCATGAATAATATTTTTAGATATTATTTGCATTCATGATTAAGTTTTATTAATCATTTTAATTAACTAAGGTTATTAGTTGATTACTTGGGCCTTTACTAGTGTTAGTGGACTTTTACTTAAATTATCACTAAATTGGACTTGGGCTCACTTTAATGGACTTGATTAACACACCCTACTTATTATATGGACTTAATTAGCCCATCAAAACATGTAAGTATTACTTGTAAGTGTAACTAGCTAGTTTTGTTCATTTGGAATCTAGTTATCACATAATTCCCATGTTTGCATCCTCATTATCCAACCTTTTAAGCTTTAACATACAAGGAACCAATGAACTAATCCCTCCCCCCCTTGGAGCCAAAAGCCGTCGGCCTTTAGGCCTTTAGATGGGGTTTTGGTTTCAATTTTTCATTACTTACTTACTCATATTCTCTCATTTCCAAAAACACACACATACTTGCTTCATCTTTTCTCTCATTTTTCTTTCTTTCTTGTAAGTATTATGAACAACTCTTCTTCCTTTTCTTTGTCTTAAAAACCGTAGCCTAAGCTACCAAGATCATCATCATCATTTGTTGTTTGATACTTGCTCTTGTAGTGATTAGTTACTTGTTCTTGTTTATTGTTACTTACTTGTTGTTGTTATTTATTATTTACTTACTAGTTTCAAGAATCAAACTTACTAGTTTCAAGAATCAAACTTACTAGTTTCATTCTTCTTTTATCTTGTTTTTACAAGAACACTCAAGAACATAAACTTACTAGTTTATGTTCTACACTTAATGTATCAAAAGATTGTAAGTTCATAGTTGTTAAACTCATACTTGTAATTCATGTTAGTAAACTTTAAAGTTTACTTTCTTAAAGATCAAACTTTGGTTTGAATCTTTAAAGTATGAATAACAATGAACTAGTTACTTGTTTACTTAGTTTATGTCTTCATTTTATGCACTTTAATTTCATGTTTGTTGGTTGTTATTGGTCAAATGTTACTAGTTAACTTTGATCTCATTAATCTTGAACTAAAATTAACTTTAAAAGT
Organism: Rutidosis leptorrhynchoides; assembly: GCF_046630445.1. Classification (NCBI taxonomy): domain Eukaryota; kingdom Viridiplantae; phylum Streptophyta; class Magnoliopsida; order Asterales; family Asteraceae; genus Rutidosis; species Rutidosis leptorrhynchoides. Next base: position 512,209,561 of record NC_092335.1, on the reverse strand, counting down.
TCAAGAACATGTAAGTAAGTTTCTTTAATTATAACTTGGTACACTTATGCTAGATCTAGACTTTTGAGTCTTGGATCTTCAAGATCAAACTAAAGAACTATGTTCTACAACTCAAGATCTTGATTTCATGAGTTTACTTTCAAGTTTGTAACTTATTATTAGTTTTAAAGTTCATGTATGTGTTAGATCTAAGACTTTGATGTAACTTTGGTTCATCAAACTTCATACAACTCTTAAGTGAGTTGTGCTACATGTCTTAGACCTACACTTGTGTCATAATAGTCAAAAATTGGTTAATATTACTTTTACATTTCATGTATGTGTTGAATCTAAGACTTTGATGTAACTTTGGTTCATCAAAACACTTGCAACACTTAAGTGAGTTGTGCTTCATGTCTTAGACTTACACTTGGGTTATGATGGTCAAACCTTAGTGAAAATGATGCAAACACATCAACAAGTTGTACACTTGAAGCTATATACATCAAGGATGAGAACCGTGATAAGCATCGAGCACCAAGACCACCGGAACCCACTATTTTTCTGTTTTCTGACTTCTGTCTACTGTTTTCTGGTTTCTGTAACAGACCAATACACCTGGGCTACGGTAACCTTGACTTTCAGATAGATCTTTTCGAGTAGATAATTTTTCATATAGGACTCATCTTAATCCGAGTTACGGTTTAGGATTTATGGCCCTCCGATCGTCACTATGTCCTTTAAGGTTGTGCAGAAATTTCTGACCTACTCGCACTTAGACCGTCGCCACGGTCAAACGAAGATGATTTTGCTTCTGTAAATTTTACCACACTTAAAGGACTCATATACGGAGCCATGGCCACTGGTCTCACCTTATTTCAGTAGGTATAGAGGCCGTGGTGACTGACCAAACTCAGCCTTTGTTTTAAACTACTTTCATAAACGAAACTTACTTTACGCCTTATGTTTGATGATGATTGATGATGACCCTTAAGACCTTATTTACATACTTTTAAACCTATTCATACAAATTACTATTGACTTAGGTTGAGGACCCGTTTGGACAACCTTCATTACTTGCTTACCTTCCGAGTCATACTTTACCGCTACTTTATCATTGTGAGTTATATCATTCCCTTTTTACTTTAACTATTTTGGGAACTGAGAATACATGCGCATTTTATGTTTTACATACTAAGCACGAGTACTTAAACTTATATATGTGTGGGTTATATAACGGCATAAACATTCCCTTTAACTCGGTAACGTTTAGTCATTGGTTTTTGAACCGGTGAACGCGAATCTTAGATATGGATCCATAGGGTTTGACATCCACACTCGGGCTAGTAGCGCTAGCATTTAACGAGTGTTTAATACTTCGTAAACATACGCACTTTCCAAGTGTACTTTCAGGGGGTATAAACGTTAAGTTAGTTACCAAGTGCCCACGGTTAACATATACTTTACATACTAGTTTGAAACGCTCGTTGTAGCACTGAAATCTCGCGGCCTACCTTACATACTGTTATACTTAAACTATAGCTCACCAACCTTTGTGTTGACATTTTTAAGCATGTTTTTCTCAGGTGCTTGAGGTTATTTGCTTCCGCTGTCGTGCTAGTCTTGCCGTAGACACCCGCTGCTCTAGTGTTATCACCACATGAACTGTTTAACTACATTCAAACTTTAATACATTTGAACTATGTTTTGTAACGACCTAAGGGTCACATACATTTATTCATGCTTGCTATTCGTAGAAGCATACTGTTGGGGTAAAACATTTGATGTCGGTTATGACGTCACCTTTTTATCGTGAATGCAACTTCTTTTATTACAGCATATAGTACTTAACCTTGTAATGATCCTGTTGTTGATGATTCGTACACGATGGTTTCGTATGGGGCATCACATTTGGTATCAGATCATTGGTTGTAGGGAATTAGGTTGCATTAGTGAGTCTAAGACCGACCCGAGTAGGATTCACTAATAGGACTAATCTACAACTTGCTAGTTTACGTGTTTCTGCTGAACTTACTGCATGCTGCTACTTACTTTTACTGCTATATTCCGTATGCTACTACATGATTTCACTACTATACAATATCACTTGCTTTCGATTGCATGCTACTTCTGTACGATTCGTTATTATTGCCATGCTACTTATTGTTATACATGATTTAAACTGTTGGCCTAATACGTGCTTGCTTTATGACTTACTGACATGGAAAATTTATTTTTCCTTGTTCATATGTCGGATGTTCCACCTGCTATCATTTTGGGCAGTTTAGACTCGTCAGCCACCCCACCTGCTGCTGCTGCTGACACACCGATCCCGCTACCCACGAGTGACCCCGGCGCTTCATCTTCCGGGACTAGCAGCCAGGCGCCTGCTCCAGTGGTTACTTCTAGCGGAGCCCAGGACCCTTCGGAGATTCCAGCTCCATCTGCCCCCGGACCTTCAGGATCACAGCCTTGCTCCGGCGAGATTGTGATTCCCGCGGAGTTCGGGGAAGGTCCTTTCCGTAACCGGTATCGCCATTGGTGCCGACGTGCCCCTGATGGATGTCTCATTCCGATCAGACCCGCTCGTTACCAACAGATGATGGCCACTCAAGGACAGCCAGTTCAGCCACCCGTATAGCCACCACATGATTCGGACGACCCGTCATCCACTGATGCTTCATTCGACGACACCTCTTTAGACGACTCCAGTGATGATGAGGACCCTACTGATGTACTTATTCAGCCACCCTCCACCACGCTGAAGAAGAGGTATCGCTTCGACGGTACCATCATTCCGGGGATCAACGGAGGCCGTGCTTTCACTGATGCATTTGGTCGGTGTCGTAGGGTTACTGCTCGTAAGCGGCTTGTGCCGTACCCTACACAAGTGCATAAGACACCCCGTTACGTACTGACTATTTCTGGAGCCGGAACATCTGCACCCCGTTTCGTGCGTTCTGCACCACCGGCACCACCCGCACCACCTGCACCGCCTGCCCCACCATCTCCCTCTAACGAGGAACTAAGGAGGGAGGTGGGAATCCTCTGAGCTCGGGTTACTGAGCTCGAGGAGCAGTTGGCTCAAGTTTTAGACATCCTACACCCACCTTCACCGTAGGACCTTTTGTATTAGATTTCATGATGTAATCTAGTTGTAGTTTCATATTTCACTTATGTATTATACGAATCTATCATGATGTATGAAACTTATTATTAATGAATGGAAACTTTGTGATGTTACTTTTTGCACAAGTGTTCTATTTACGTTACTGTATGGTGTTTTGTGGTACTTGTATCAACTTGCGTTACTTAATTAACATGTGTTGTGCTGTTTACATGTTGGTTGTTATATACTATATTATTATATATTGAATGCTGGATTTTGACTTGAGTCAAAATGTTTGTATAGAACACCATGGCTATCGGTCGATCTACACCTACTGCTGCTCAAATTGAAGAGATGATCCAAGAACGTGTAGCCGCAGCCATTGCGGAAATGCAACCCCAAGCTCCACCGCCACTGCCGCCACCACCACCGGTTATGCAACCCGTTCGAAATGGGTGTACTTACAAGGAATTCCAGAGTTGTAAACCACACAACTTCAGCGGCACTGAGGGACCGGTTGGTCTCACCAGATGGTTCGAGAAACTTGAATCAGTATTCCGAGTTAGCAACTGTTCGGAGGAAAACAAGACCAAATTTGCTTCTTGCACGCTATCTGACGGTGTGCTCACATGGTGGAACACAATGGCACAGGCACAAAGCATTGATGAGGCGTATGCTACGCCATGGGAGGAATTTAAGTGTGCCATGATTGAGGAGTATTGTCCGAGAACCGAAATCCAAAAAATGGAAATGGAATTCATGCAGTTAAAGGCCGTTGGGAACGACCTTGATGGTTACAACAGGAGATTTTTGGAACTAGCCCTGATGTGTCCGAAAATGGTCACCACAGAATTCAAGCGAATGGAAAGGTACTTCTGGGGACTCCCTAAGAGCATTAAGGGAAACGTCACCTCGTCCAAACCACCAAATGTTCCCGAAGCGATGCGCATGGCACATACTTTAATGAATCAAATAACCATTGATGAACCGGAGAAAACTAAGTCTGAAGCGGGTACTAGCGAGAAGCGCAAATGGGATAACCATAACAACAACAATAACAAGGGAAGAAACTATGATCAAAACCCCGCGAAACGACATGAGGGTTTTAGAGGAAACAACAACGGTGGAAACCCCAACCCCAACAACAACACCAACTCCAACCCGAACTACAAGGGAACCCTACCTCAATGCAAGAGGTGTTAGAAACACCACACTGGGTATTGCAATGTTGTCTGCGAGAAGTGCTAATGGTCTGGGCATGTTGGAAAAGACTGCAAGGTCACCACTTTAAATGGGAAGCCGAACCCCACAGGGCCAAGGAAGTGTTACGAATGCGGACATACAGGCTATTTCAGAAATGCGTGTCCAAATAAGCGAAAAGATGGCGGACCACCGCGTGCTAGAGCTTTCAATGTTAATGCAAGGGACGCACGCGAAAACCCCGACTTGGTGACAGGTATATTCAAAATCAACAATTTTTTAGCTTCTGTCTTGTTTGATACTGGTGCGGATAGAAGTTATGTATGTAGACATTTTTGGAATAAGATTAATTGGTCATTAGTCCCGTTAAAAGAGAGTATGCTTGTCGAGGTCGCCAATGGAAAACTTGAAAAGGTTGACCATATTAGTCGTGGAGCTATTATCAACATAGCTGGTGCAGATTTCGAAATTGATTTGATACCCATCAAATTGGAAAGTTTTGACGTGATCGTTGGTATGGATTGGTTGAGCAAGATAAGGGCCGATATTATCTGTGGAGATAAAGCTCTTCGTATACCACAAGAAGATGGTAAGCCACTGGTTATTTACGGAGAGAGATGTACCTCGAAGTTGAACCTCATTAGTTGCGTGAAAGCGCAAAAGATTATGAAGAAGGGACGTCTTGCTGTCCTAGCGCATGTGAAAATGGTAGAAACCGAGGTGAAGAATGTGAACGACGTTCGAATTGTGAACGAATTTTCCGATGTCTTCCCTGAAGAATTGCCTGGATTACCACCGCCGAGAGCTGTAGAGTTTCAGATCGACTTAGTTCCAGGAGCTGCACCTGTAGCTCGCGCACCTTATAGACTCGCACCTTCCGAGATGCAAGAATTACAAAGCCAACTACAAGAACTACTTGATCGAGGATTTATCCAACCAAGCTTCTCGCCTTGAGGCGCACCTGTGTTGTTTGTGAAGAAGAAGGATGGATCCTTCCGTATGTGTATCGACTACCGTGAACTCAACAAATTGACAATCAAGAATCGGTATCCTCTACCCCGCATTGACGATCTTTTTGATCAACTACAAGGATCGAGCGTTTACTCAAAGATCGACTTACGATCCGGTTATCACCAGTTGAGGGTGAAGGAAAGTGACGTGATGAAAACTGCATTTAGAACTTGTTATGGTCATTATGAGTTTCTCGTGATGCCATTCGGATTAACCAATGCACCTGCCGTATTCATGGATCTTATGAATCGTGTCTGCAAGCCGTACTTGGATAAGTTTGTTATCGTCTTCATAGATGATATCCTCATCTACTCTAAGAGCGAAGAAGAGCATGAGCAACACCTCCGACTAGTACTTGAACTCTTGAGACAAGAGCAACTTTACGCCAAATTCTCCAAGTGTGAATTTTGGTTGAAAGAAGTCCAGTTTCTGGGTCATGTTGTGAGCAACCAGGGTATCAAAGTTGATCCCGCCAAGATTGAAGCTATCAGCAAGTGGGAGACCCCACTACTTCGACTCACATTCGCCAATTCCTAGGTCTCGCCGGTTACTACCGAAGGTTCATTGAAGGATTTTCTCTGATTGCGCGTTCTTTGACCGCACTGACTCACAAGGGTAAGAAGTTCATTTGGGAACCTGCACAAGAATCAGCATTTCAAACTTTGAAGAAGAAGTTAACCTCCGCACCTATCCTATCACTTCCTGAGGGCAGTGACGACTTTGTTGTTTATTGCGATGCTTCGAAAAGTGGTTTTGGTTGTGTACTGATGCAACGCTCAAATGTTATCGCTTATGCCTCCCGCCAATTGAAGATTCACGAGCGGAACTATACTACTCACGATCTTGAACTTGGAGCCGTTGTCTTTGCACTCAAATTGTGGAGACACTATTTGTATGGAACTAAGAGTACTATCTTCACCGACCACAAAAGCCTCCAACACATCTTCGATCAGAAGCAACTAAATATGAGACAGCGTCGATGGATCGAGACACTCAACGACTACGATTGTGAACTTCGTTATCATCCTAGCAAGGCCAATATTGTAGTTGACGCTTTAAGCTGAAAGGAGAGGACGGCACCTCTTCGTGTTAGGGCTCTGAACATCACCATCCATTCGAACCTCAACAGCCAGATCAGAGTAGCCCAAGACGAGGCTCTCAAGGAGGAGAATATATCTCACGAATATTTGAACATACTTGTCTCTCGATTCGAGGTTAGGGAGTCTGGACTCCGATGTTATGCCAGAAGAATTTGGGTACCTTGTTATGGAGATCTACGGAACCTTATACTTGATGAAGCACACAAATCGAGATATTCGATTCACCCCGATGTGGGCAAAATGTACCACGACCTTAAAGAACAGTATTGGTGGCCGAATCTTAAGAAGGACGTTGCGACTTATGTTGGTAAGTGTTTGACTTGCTCGAAGGTTAAAGCCGAGCATCAGAGACCTTCTGGGTTACTTCAACAGCCGGAAATCCCACAATGGAAGTGGGAAAGGATCACAATGGATTTCATTACTAAGCTGCCGAAGACGGTGGGCGGATACGATACTATTTGGGTTATTGTTGACTGCCTTACCAAATCTGCACATTTCTTAGCGATGAAGGAAACGGATACAATGGAAAGACTTGCTCAACTATACATCAAGGAGGTTGTATCTCGTCATGGTGTACCTCTATCGATCATCTCAGATCGCGATCCCCGTTTTGCCTCTAGACTTTGGCGTTCTTTGCAAGAAGCCATGGGAACCCGTCTCGACATGAGTACTGCGTATCATCCACAGACTGACGGACAAAGTAAATGAACGATTCAGACCTTGGAGGACATGTTGAGTGCATGTGTCATCGATTTCGGAAAGGCCTGGGAAAGGCATTTGCCACTAGCCGAATTTTCTTACAACAACAGTTATCACTCGAGCATTAATGCCGCACCTTTTGAAGCATTGTATGGCCGCAAGTGCCGATCTTCTATTTGTTGGGCCGAAGTAGGTGAAAATCAAATCACCGGACCCGAGGTAGTCCATGAAACGACGGAGAAGATTGCTCAGATTCAAGCTAGACTTAAGACTGCCCATGATCGCCAAAAGAGTTATGCCGATCTTAAACGTAAGGACTTTGAATTCAATGTTGGTGATCGTGTAATGTTGAAGGTTGCACCTTGGAAAGGTGTGATTCGTTTTGGAAAACGTGGAAAGTTGAACCCACGATACATTGGTCCTTTTGAAATCTTGGAATGTGTTGGACTCGTTGCTTACCGTTTGGATCTACCAGCATAATTGAGCTCAGTTCATCCTACCTTCCACGTGTCAAACTTGAAGAAGTGTCTTGCTGCACCCGAACTTATCATACCACTGGAAGAACTTACAATTGATGACAAACTCCACTTTGTGGAAGAACCAGTTGAGATTATGGACCGTGAGGTCAAAACTTTGAAACGCAACAAGATTCCGATCATCCGAGTACGATGGAATGCCAAACGAGGACCTGAGTTTACCTGGGAGCGATAGGATCAAATGATGCGGAAGTATCCCCACCTTTTCCTGACTCCTCCATCTACCTCAGCTTAAAATTTCGGGACGAAATTTTCTTTAACAGGTGGGTAATGTAACGACCCTGGATTTTCCAATGTTAATTATTAATAATTATTATTATTAATACTTGTGATTAAAAAAATGTATATTATTACATTTACATGTTGCAATGATTGCCCGTACTTGATTTTAATTGCCCGAAATGTCTTTGCGACACACGAAACTTGCACGAATAATATTTTTAGATATTATTTGCATTCATGATTAAGTTTTATTAATCATTTTAATTAACTAAGGTTATTAGTTGATTACTTGGACCTTTACTAGTGTTAGTGGACTTTTACTTGAATTATCACTAAATTGGACTTGGGCTCACTTTAATGGACTTGATTAACCCACCCTACTTCTTATATGGACTTAATTAGCCCATCTAAACATGTAAGTATTACTTGTAAGTGTAACTAGCTAGTTTTGTTCATTTGGAATCTAGTAATCACATAATCCCCATGCATGCATCCTCATTATCCAACCTTTTAAGCTTTAACATACAAGGAACCAATGAACTAATCCCTCCCCCCCCCCCCTTGGAGCCAAAAGTCGTCGGCCTTTAGGCCTTTAGATGGGGTTTTAGTTTCAATTTTTCATTACTTACTTACTCATATTCTCTCATTTCCAAAAACACACACATACTTGCTTCATCTTTTCTCTCATTTTTCTTTCTTTCTTGTAAGTATTATGAACAACTCTTCTTCCTTTTCTTTGTCTTAAAAACCGTAGCCTAAGCTACCAAGATCATCATCATCATTTGTTGTTTGATACTTGCTCTTGTAGTGATTAGTTACTTGTTCTTGTTTATTGTTACTTACTTGTTGTTGTTATTTATTATTTACTTACTAGTTTCAAGAATCAAACTTACTAGTTTCATTCTTCTTTTATCTTGTTTTTACAAGAACACTCAAGAACATAAACTTACTAGTTTATGTTTTACACTTAATGTATCAAAAGATTGTAAGTTCATAGTTGTTAAACTCATACTTGTAATTCATGTTAGTAAACTTTAAAGTTTACTTTCTTAAAGATCAAACTTTGGTTTGAATCTTTAAAGTATGAACAACAATGAACTAGTTACTTGTTTACTTAGTTTATATCTTCATTTTATGCACTTTAATTTCATGTTTGTTGGTTGTTATTGGTCAAATGTTACTAGTTAACTTTGATCTCATTAATCTTGAACTAAAATTAACTTTAAAAGTTCAAGAACATGTAAGTAAGTTTCTTTAATTATAACTTGGTACACTTATGCTAGATCTAGACTTTTGATTCTTGGATCTTCAAGATCAAACTAAAGAACTATGTTCTACAACTCAAGATCTTGATTTCATGAGTTTACTTTCAAGTTTGTAACTTATTATTAGTTTTAAAGTTCATGTATGTGTTAGATCTAAGACTTTGATGTAACTTTGGTTCATCAAACTTCATACAACTCTTAAGTGAGTTGTGCTACATGTCTTAGACCTACACTTGTGTCATAATAGTCAAAACTTGGTTAATATTACTTTTACAATTCATGTATGTGTTGAATCTAAGACTTTGATGTAACTTTGGTTCATCAAAACACTTGCAACACTTAAGTGAGTTGTGCTTCATGTCTTAGACTTACACTTGGGTTATGATGGTCAAACCTTAGTAAAAATGATGCAAACACCTCAACGAGTTGTACACTTGAAGCTATATACATCAAGGATGAGAACCGTGATAAGCATCGAGCACCAAGACCACCGGAACCCACTATTTTTCTGTTTTCTGTCTTCTGCCTACTGTTTTCTGGTTTCTGTAACAGACCAATACACCTGGGCTACTGTAACCTTTATTTTCAGATAAATCTTTTCGAGTAGATAATTTTTCATATAGGACTCATCTTAATCCGAGTTACGGTTTAGGATTTATGGCCCTCCGATCGTCACTATGTCCTTTAACGTTGTGCAGAAATTTCTGACCTACTCGCACTTAGACCGTCGCCACGGTCAAACGAAGATGAGTTTGCTTCTGTAAATTTTAACACACTTAAAGGACCCATATACGGAGCCATGACCACTGGTCTCACCTTATTTCAGTAGGTATAGAGGCCGTAGTGACTGACCGAACTCAGCCTTTGTTTTAAACTACTTTCATAAACGAAACTTACTTTACGCCTTATGTTTGATGATGATTGATGATGACCCTTAAGACCTTATTTACATACTTTTAAACCTATTCAGACGAATTACTAGTGACTTAGGTTGAGGACCCGTTTGGACAACCTTCATTACTTGCTTACCTTCCGAGTCATACTTTACCGTTACTTTATCATTGTGAGTTATAGCATTCCCTTTTTACTTTAACTATTTTGGGAACTGAGAATACATGCGCATTTTATGTTTTACATACTAGGCATGAGTACTTAAACTTATATATGTGTGGGTTATATAACGGCATAAACATTCCCTTTAGCTCGGTAACGTTTAGTCATTGGTTTTTGAACCGGTGAACGCGAATCTTAGATATGGATCCATAGGGTTTGACATCCCCACTCGGGCTAGTAGCGCTAGCATTTAACGAGTGTTTAATACTTTGTAAACATATGCACTTGCCAAGTGTATTTTCAGGGGGTATAAACATTAAGTTAGTTACCAAGTGCCCACGGTTAACATATACTTTACATAGTATTTTGAAACGTTCGTTGTAGCACTGAAATCTCGTGGCCTACCTTACATACTGTTATACTTAAACTATAGCTCACCAACCTTTGTGTTGACATTTTTAAGCATGTTTTTCTCTGGTGCTTAAGGTTATTTGCTTCCGCTATCGTGCTAGTCTTGCCGTAGACACCCGCTGCTCTAGTGTTATCACCGCATGAACTGTTTAACTGCATTCAAACTTTAATACATTTGAACTATGTTTTGTAACGACCTAAGGGTCACATACATTTATTCATGCTTGCTATTCGTAGAAGCATACAGTTGGTGTAAAACATTTGATGTCGGTTATGACGTCACCTTTTTATCGTGAATGCAACTTCTTTTATTACAGCATATAGTACTTAACCTTGTAATGATCCTGTTGTTGATGATTCGTACACGATGGTTTTGTACGGGTCATCACAAGCTAGCTTTCCTCGCTTTCGAAACCGAATAACACTTTTCCATGGAGAAACCTTAAGCATCACCATGTCACCTTCTTGAAATTCGATCGTTCGTCTACCTTTATCGGCATAAGATTTTTGTCTATCTTGTTCCACCTTAAGTCGAGCCCGAATCATCTCAATCTTACTATTCGTCTCTAGGACCAAATCGGTACTCCTGATTTCTCGTTGTTCCACTTCACCCCAACAAATAGGAGTTCGACACTTACGCCCATAAAGCATCTCATAAGGTGGCATTCCAATACTAGTGTGGTAACTATTATTGTATGAGAATTCCACCAATGGTAAGTGCTCATCCCATAAGTGCTCATCCCAACTACCACCAAAATAAATAATACACGCCCTTAATATATCCTCCAATGTTTGGTTCCTACGCTCGGTTTGACCGTCCGTTTGAGGATGATACGCCGTGCTCATTTTCAATTGAGTACCCATATCTTCATGAAACTTATTCCAAAACCGAGATGTGAAACGAGTATCTCGATCCGAAACAATAGATATAGGAACCCCATGTCTCGATATCACCTCCTTGATAAACAACTTAGACAAAGTCTCCGATGATATCGTTTCCCGAATGGGAAGAAACAAAGCACTCTTCGTCAATCTATCAACTATCACCCAAATCGTATCATATTGGGTTCTCGACGTCTTTGGTAACTTGGTAATGAAGTCCATGGTAATGTGCTCCCATTTCCATTTCAGGACATCCAATGGTTGTAACTTACTGTACGGCTTTTGGTGTTCGGCTTTAACTTGGAAACATGTGACACATTGTTCAACATACTTAACAACATCACGTTTCATGCCCGGCCACCAATACTCCTTCTTTATATCAAGGTACATTTTCGTCGCACCCGGATGAATGGAATATTTTGACTTATGTGCTTCATCAAGTAGCACTCGTCGATGATCACCCATTTTGGGTACCCACACTCTTCCTTGAAAAGATAGCAAACCATGCGGACCTAAGGTAATAAACTCCGTTTGTCTCACGATTCGTTCCTCATGCTTATTGTTAACAAAAGCTTCGATTTGAGTCTCGCCAAGCTTAACAAGAAAATTGTTAGTAATAATCGTGCGTAACGATCCTACTCGTATCGCCGGATGTTGACTCTTTCGACTTAGCGCATCCGCGACCACGTTCGCCTTCCCCGGATGATAAAGTATTTCACAATCATAATCCTTTACCACATCCATCTACCTACGTTGACGATAATTCAAATCTCGTTGATCAAAGAGATGTTTCAAACTCTTATGATCTGAATAAATCGTGCACTTGACACCATACAAGTAGTGGCACCAAATTTTCAACGCATGTACCACCGCCGCCAATTCAAGATCATGAGTCGGGTATCTCCTTTCGTGTTCCTTTAAATGTCGAGAGGCATAAGTGATGACTTTACCTCTTTGCATTAAAACACACCCGAGCCCATTTAACGAAGCATCACAATAAACCGTCATGTATTCTACCCCTTCTGGCAATACTAACACCGGAGCTTGACACAACTTCTCTTTTAGCAATTGAAAAGCAATTTCTTGCTCGTTTTCCCAATTGAACCTTACGTTCTTCCTCGTCAACTTCGTCAAAGGAGAATCAATTTTTGAAAAGTCTTGGATAAAATGACGATAATAACCGGCCAATCCTATAAAACTTCGGATTTCCGTAGGCTTAGTCGGTCGCCCCAACTCTTCACCGTTTCTATCTTCCCCGGATCTACTTGAATACCTTCTTTATTCACAATGTGGCCAAGGAATTGAACTTCCCTTAGCCAAAATTCACATTTGGAGAATTTAGCATACAACTTCTCCTTCCGCAACGTCTTCAACACTTCACGCAAATGGTGTTCATGTTCCTTCATACTCTTAAAATAAACAAGTATGTCGTCAATGAACACAATTACCGACTTGTCCAACATAGGTTGGCACACTCGGTTCATTAGATCCATGAATGCCGCCGGTGCATGCGTAAGGCCAAAGGGCATAACTACGAACTAAAAATGCCCATAACGCGTTCGAAAAGCCGTTTTCTCAACGTCTTCCTCACGGACCCGTACTTGATGTTAGCCGGACCGTAGGTCAATCTTATAAAAATACGTTGCACCTTGGAGTTGGTCAAACAAATCATCAATCCGAGGCAATGGATAACGATTCTTGATCATCACTTTGTTCAACTCCTGATAATCGATGCACATCCGCATACTACCGTCTTTCTTCTTCACAAATAAAATCAGAGCACCCCATTGCGAGGAAATTGGTCGAATAAAACCCTTTTCAAGCAATTCTTGGATTTGATTTAACAACTCTAGCATTTCCATCGGTGCTAAACGATAAGGAGTTTTAGCAATGGGGGTAGCCCCCGGAACCAACTCAATGCGAAATTCAACTTGTCTCATCCGGAAAAAAGTCTTCAAATTCGTTAACCACCGAAATTTCACGAATGGGTGGCGGCTCATCACGAGTATCAACTACATGGGCAAGAAAAGCCATGCCACCACTAACAAGGAAACAACGTGCCCGTGCAAAAGTGCATATCAGCACAAGTCTTCTTCGCTTATCGCCATGAATAATTAACTCTCCCCCACTTGGGGTCTTCACACGAATGAATTTATCATGGCATGCAATATCGGCTCTATTACGATCGAGCCAATCCATACCAAAAACAATATCAAAATCACCCAAAGTCATCGGAATGAGATCGATTTCAAAAGTTTCGGTACAAAACACAACATTACAATTTTACAAACATCAACCCCTAGCACCATTTTACCATCCGCTATTTCGACTTCTACCGGATGACTTAACTTAGCTAGCGGTTTATTCAACTTAGGCACAAATCTTGGAGACACAAACGACAAGTTAGCACCACTATCAAAAAGTATACGTGCCGGACTAGAGTTAACCATGAAAGTACCTTAGACGACTTCATTTGATTGTTTGGCTTCTTCATTCGTCATCAAGTAGTTGCGACCCCTAGCCGTACCGGCCGCTTTCTCCAATTTCTTAACATGATCATTGTTCAAATTGGGACATTCCGGCCTCTTATGCCCTTCTTTACCACAATTATCACAAGTGAGTTTGGTTGTAGAAGGAGGGTTGGTGCAATCACGGGCCATATGTCCCTTGCATCCACAATTGTGACAAGAATAACGGAACTCTCCGGGAACACTTTTCTTCACACTACAGACACTCTCGGTTGCACCCTTACTCTTCTTGTTCGAATGACTTGTAGCTTCGAACTTCCTCTTTCCAAAAGTAAAGCCACTCTTTCTTAACACGAGCGCCTCAAAACCTTTGGCCATATTAAACAACTCATCGAAACTTTTCACCACATTTACACTTATCTTCTCTTGATAACTATCATTCAAGATTTGATAGAAATCTTCTTTCAACATTTTATCATTCCCGACATACTCAGGCCAAAATTGGGTCTTGGACAAAAACACAGATTTAAGAGTGTTCAAATCCATCGACCCTTGCCTCAAGGAACGCAACTCATCCATGAGTCTAGTAAGATCGGCCGAAAATCGGTATTCATCAAAAAACTCCGCCTTGAACTCGTCCCAAGTAAAATTCATGCATTGTTCTTCACCATAGACTTGGATTTTCGCGTCCCACCACAATTTAGCATCACCTCTTAACATGCTACAACCATATCTCGTCTTTTTATTGAGAGGGCATTCACATGCACGAAAGGCCCCCTCCATATCGGAGATCCAACGGGCACTCTTAAGTGGGTCCCGTTCACCATCGGAGGTGGGAGGTTGAGAGTCCTTGAAATTCTTATAAAAGAAGTCCCGTCTCCCCACATTATCCCCTTGTAGAACAAGCTTAACTTGTTCCCTAACCACATTAACTAGTTGCTCGTCGATCGTATCTAGAAACATCTTCTTAACGTCTTCGAGAAACTCCGCTTTTTGACGTTTAAAGATGGCCTCAACATTGGCCGTGAACTCGGGGTCCTCGCTCGTGCCCCCATTATCGGTGTCGTGTCCATTTCTCATCTTCATTCTGTAAAATGAAAGAGGTTAAACAACGAATGAAAAGACATGACACGCATATACATACATACACACCTTACCGCCCCATCTTGCTCAACAATCGTCGTACATCGCTCGTTTGACATGATTTGCACCCGTAACAATGGTAGCTAGTCATTGCTACGCGAGCACGTCGCATTAACTCGTTAGCACAATGTCGATCTCGCTTGATGATTACAACTACAACACAAAATAATTAGTGCAAGGTTAGATCACATAAACCCAAGCACTAACAATTTCTAATCCGACCCGAAGTCCTACAAGTCCCGCATAAAAGCGCATACATAATAAAGTCTAAGTCTAGGCACCTATCTCAAGTCGCCTAAATCCCTTAGACCATGCTCTGATACCACTTGAAACAAACCAACCCGTATTCCATAAGATAAATTTTTTTTTTTAAAATAATACACATTTACGCGCCAATAAAATATGTAAACCATTCCACAAGTTCCATTTAAAACGTACCACAATTTAAATGTTTACAAGGCCCGAAGGCCATTAATTAAGTTTAATACAAGTTCGACCCACTACAAATGATAGTTTATAATCCAAATGACACTTCGAGCATGGTTTGGGACTAAACTACCCAAAACGTTAGGCCAACTTCCAAAAGCTCCAACGAAACATCATCAAAGGATACCTAGTGCCCAACAACCCCTTTTCCCTTATCCGCACCTGCATCTAAAAAGATAAACAACGAGAGGGGTAAGCTAATTGCTTAGTGAATGCAATAATTATACATGTTCATATATAATCTACTTACTTGCAATCACTTACACAATACCGCATACAAGCTAGTAATTCGATAATCATGCAAACATCATGCATAAACTACTATCCACAATTCACAAGAAGCTAGCAACCATAATAGCATATAGTTCACAATATAATTTGCTAGATACGAATTCACACAACCATGGTTAACCAATCGTACAAGGGAATGGTACTCGTAAAAGACTGTCAGAGTTTATAACATCCATTAGTGTTACATAAACACCGCGTAATCACAAATCCCCACGGGTGATGTCTTGAACACCGCGACTAACTCACCCCCATGACAATGTGGCGTCTTAAACACCGCGACGATTCCGCATGTCAATCAAAACCATGAGTGGTGCCTTGAACACCGCGGCATCCACTCCCATGACAATGTGGTGTCTTAAACACCGTGACAATACCACATGTCAATCAAACAATGAGTAGTGTCTTGAACACCGCGACAATACTACTCATTACTTAGAATGTGGTGTCTTAAACGCCGCGACAATGCCACATTCATACTACACAAATAAATACATTATATACGTACACGCATAATTATTCCACTCACCTTGACACAAGGATGATGATTATGCACTTTCGAACTTCAAAGCAATGTACCTAATACATTAAGTACACCTTCAATACACAAACTAGTGGAACTAGCCATATTACTTACACTTGAGCATTTAATGACCCAATTTGCATTAAATAACTCAACTACACCAAAACCGCCCATAAATGGTCAAGACTCAACTTCAATCACTAAAACTAGTAAATTAAAGTCTACTAACATAAACTTGGGGTATTTCATACCCATTTCACCCAATTAGGTCAACTAGTACTCATTTGACCCATTTTAAATATTTAGACTCATAATCAAGTCAAACTTACCCATTAACACTTCTTTCATCAATTTAAAGGTGTATTAGTGACTTAACAACACCATTTAACACCTACAACCTCAAATTATTAGGCCAAACCCTAGGTTATGGCCATTAGGGTTTACTTTCATCAATCTAATCCAAATCCACCCATATTACCACCAAATGGGTCTTACAAGTTCCAAATGAACCAAACCCTAGCACAAACTAATTAAAACTCAAAATATGGAGTTAAGACTTACCAACACTATCCACTTGTAGCTAAGAACAAGGAGAACAACTTTAATTCTTGCTCTAAAGATTAACTCTCAAATCTTCACTCACAAATCTCACTTGAAATCAAATGGGTATTTATGTTTTGAGAGTAAATGGAGAAAGAAAAGGGAAATGAAAATGAATAAAATGGATAAGTGGTGAAGATTTAATGCTCCAATCAGATCTAGACGTAAAAAGATGAATTTGCCCTTGAACCACTTATTTTAAAACAAAAATCCGGAACCAGTTCACCCAGTGGGTCGCGGCGCGGCCCCAATTGTCACGGCGCGGCAATTAACGTATTTTACGAGTTGTCTTAAATCATTCCTGACTCAGATTCTAATTATTGGTCACGGCGCGGCCTTCTTCTCCGCGGCGCGACATTTAAAGGAAAACTCGACCCTTCTTATCATGCCTCCTGACTCTGGTTTGAGTTCAATGTCGCGGCGCGACAAAGGCTTCCACGGCGCGGCAATGGCCTTCAACTGATCCATTCGACAACTTTACACAACTTAACAATTTATTCGACTTGTACACCTTGTTCACGCTTCCTATGCACGTCTAAACTTCATCTTTTAGTCTCACAAGACTTAACATCAACAAAGACTCATGCATATACTTATACATGCATAAATTCTAAACACATATATATATACACATACATATTCGTATATATATATATATATTTACACAATAACTAGCACTTAGGTCTTTTAAACACATACGCACAAGTTATAAACGTACCAACGATTAAATATGTACCTTTAGACATGTATGGGAAAAACAGGATGTTACACATAGGTTGATATCAAAGTTGATAACCTTAAATTTCGGGGCATACACTAAAATGTGCATATGTCATCTTGTAATCAAATCAATTTAAAATCGTTGTTGTGTACCATTTGTAGGCATGGTCGATTTGATTGATTGATCTTGTGTTCCCCCAAGCTTGAATATCTGTTTGAAAATGTTTTGGTTTAGCCAGACTTACGGTGTGTGGCTTAAAGGAAAGTAACTATTTGAATGAGTACTTGAATGATTCTGAAAGAGTAGTTTTAAATGGTTTAGTAGACGGAATATTTGGTTTCTTTGAACTCGGATGCTTTAATTTATAAGCAAACCATCCGGATTGATCACGAAATCATGTAAGTTCTCCATTATTCCCATAAGTTGATTGTAGAAACGGTTGATTGATTTCGGTTTGGTAATTGGAGTAGACTCATTGTCCGTGGGAAACAACTTTTGAGGTTTAAAAACTTTGGGGATCTCTGATGAAGAAGCTTGTTTCTTAGCCGTAGAAAAATAATGCTTTGATTCAGAACTATCTGGATTTATACACTCAGAGATTTTGACTTGTGTACATATCGACACCATTGTTGGTTTTAAATGGTATTCAGTTTCGGTAAGAAATTTTTGTTACAGGTTCTTTTCCAATACATCTCTTTTAGATAAGCTTAATTGCATCTTTGATATTTTAGTTTCAAGATTGAAATTTTAGACACAAATTCCGCTTTCTCATCTTTGATTTCTTTGCTGATAAGTGCGACACACATATTTTGTTCTTTGTACGTCTTGATTTTTCATTGAAATTCATCTTGTAGTGTACACACTTTAGTTTCCAATTGTTTTTCTCTTAATTTTCTTTGAGCAAGAAGAGAATTCAATTCTTCAATCTGAGCTCGTAACTTGAAATTTTCGAAATCTTGCTCATGTTTTTCTTAGTGTCGGTGTTGTCAGAACCGATAAAGATAAACTTTGTTTCGACGTCATCGAATCGTTTAGTTCTTTCTCGAGTACTTTCAAGAACAAATCAACGTCTTTTAGAAAAGGTGTAACAACCCTACTTTTTCCGTTACTATCGTTACTTGTTCGTTAAATATTTAACGGTGATTACGTAAAACTTTATGTGTATAATTGATTTAAATGCATACATGGTCCTAGTGGATTACTTGAATTAATATGTTTATATTAATTGATAAACTTGTTTCGGATAATGAAATACTTAGAAAATGACACGATTACGATAATCGCCTAGAAAGCCTTTCAGTTTACGGAATGTACGTTTTAATAAAATAATTATTTTTAATAATTATTAGCTTTATGAAAAACTTAGTTAATTTATTATTTATTTAATAAATTAAACCCGGTAGATTGCGTTTCAACGACCGGTTAACATTCCGGGGACCCGGTACGGTTAACGACACTCGAAATGGACCACGCGCATACGAGTTATTAAGAAAAACGAGCCCAAGACCCCCCTAAGTGGGCCCATCGGCCGAACACCCCTTTCCCCCATTTATGTGTTGTTTTGGGCTTAAGTTTTAGTTTATGGATTTAATTAGGCCCTAATGCATATAATTAGAAATACTAAACTAGAAACCCTCACTCACAAAAGATACCAGTCGACATTTTCTTCTTCTTCCTTCTCCCTTGGCCATCGCCCATCACCACACCACAACCACCATCATCAATCAAAATTAGACAAAACTTTGTGCATCAAGGTTGTTCCTTTGATCGTTCTACACGCGCTAATATCAATTGATTGTGTTTTTGAGGTATAAATCACTAACCCTAATTGTTTTAGATCTGATTTTATTCAATTACATAGTGTACAAGAGTCTAGTGCTCAATAGATTGTGATTACATGCATTGTTAGTCGTTATTTTGCGCGATTGATGTATCTTGTTTGAATCACGAATTAGTTTGCTATGAATCTGATTAAATGAGTTTATATACTGTTAATATAATGTATCTATATGGATAGATCTCGAAAAATTAATAAATTTGGACTTTGGATTTGCGTATTTTCGTTACCGTATGCGTAAGTTATGCTTAATTGAAGTTTTGTTAGGGTTTTGCATGTAATACGAATTTTCTGGTGTTTATGCTTTATGAATGAGTCATTGAATTGCTAACCATTGGATTCTTTGTTAAAAATCACTCAAGATAGACTTAAGAATCATGCTAATTGGTTATGTATAGCTCTCGGTATGATTAAATGAATATTGGTGACTTGTATTGCTCGAAAACTGTTTGCATATGCACTCTAAATGACCTCACATGAACTAGAAATTGTTTAAGACTTTTATCTTATGGACTATTTTTATTTAGATGTTCATAAACATATTCCATTTGTATAATAGCTTCTGAAAACATTGTTTACTATGTGTTATATGCATCACCAAATGACATGTTTAGATGTTGTCCAAAACAGAAGGTCTGACTTTACGGAATAAACTGTACAAAATGGCTATATGAAAGTATTTGGTTATTTTATTACTGAAAATTTGGAGTGTCTAGAGTCATCTCCAATTAGCCGTTCGTTAATATATTTCCTAAATAAAATGAGAATTTTTCTAGAGCAGAAACTGATTTGGTAAACCTTACCTGCACCCTATATGAAACACGACTTATAGACATCGTATGAGGGCATGGCTAGGATTTTTGGAAACACTTATGAGTCTATTTATGATCTGGATTTTTCCATATTACCATGACTTATGTGTTGTGAATTATGCTCGTTGTTTGCAAGGTGTGCTTAAATTCAATGCTATACGATAATCTATGAACGTGTATTTGACAAACTGTGAGCTAAAATATGTTAGTTGACTTAGGATTGACATGCTGACTAAGATTGCATGACCTACTAATATGGTTGACTTTGGTTGACCACTTTGACCAAGTTTGACTTTAAGTTTGACTTTGGTTGACTTTCGTTGACTTGCTTGGACTAGTTGACTTTTGCTTACATGTTGAGTCAGTCTGAGCACTAGGACTATGCGTACACTATGGGTTGACGTAGTGTGATTTATGTATTTACTTAAGGTAACGTATTTGGTTAGGTTGCGTTTTACGATTGTGATCGTCCGGCTATCGTACTGTTTTTACTAAACTCTTACAGAGCTTTACAAAGTTGAGTCTACAGTCCCTACTACTTTTTACATGGGATGAGATAACATGCTATTTCAAATATTTTACATATTAGGCACGAGTAACTAAACGATATATATATGGGTTCAGATCATAAATCACTTAGCTTGATTATATTAATTACTTTACGTAAGCTCGACTTATAGGGACGGTACCATTAGGTTTGACAAACCTCGCCCCAGCACACAGGGGTGCTTATGTAGTGACCCGAACTTTTCCATGTTTATATATATTAAATGAAATTGATATTTACATGATTAAGTGTTTCCAACATGTTAAGCAATCAAACTTGTTAAGACTTGATTAATTGAAATAGGTTTCATATAGACAATTGACCACCCAAGTTGACCGGTGATTCACGAACGTTAAAACTTGTAAAAAGTATATATATATATATATATATATATATATATATATATATATATATATATATATATATATATATATATATATATATATATATATATATATATATATATATATATATAGTTAACATGATATTATGATAAGTAAGTATCTCATTAGGTATTTTAACAATGAGTTATATACATAAAATTGTGTTTATTGAATTAAGAAACTCGAAACGATATATATAACGATTATCGTTATAACAATATCTTACCAATTACATATGAATCATATTAAGATATTGTTACACTATGTTTAATCATGATAAATGATAAGTAAACATGTCATTATGTATATTAACAATGAACTACATATGTAAAAACAAGACTACTAACTTAAGGATTTCGAAACGAGACATATATGTAACGATTATCGTTGTAACGACATTTAAATGTATATATATCATATTAAGATATATTAATATATCATAATATCATGATAATATAATAATTTAACATCTCATTAGATATAATAAACATTGGGTTAACAACATTTAACAAGATCGTTAACTTAAAGGTTTCAAATCAACATTTACATGTAACGACTAACGATGACTTAACGACTCAGTTAAAATGTATATACATGTAGTGTTTTAATATGTATTCATACACTTTTGAAAGACTTCAAGACACTTATCAAAATACTTCTACTTAACAAAAATGCTTACAATTACATCCTCGTTCAGTTTCATCAACAATTCTACTCGTATGCACCCGTATTCGTACTCGTACAATACACAACTTTTAGATGTATGTACTATTGGTATATACACTCCAATGATCAGCTATTAGCAGCCCATTTGAGTCACCTAACACATGTAGGAACCATTATTTGGCAACTAGCATGAAATATCTCATAAAATTACAAAAATATTAGTAATCATTCATGACTTATTTACATGAAAACAAAATTACATATCCTTTATATCTAATCCATATACCAACGACCAAAAACACCTACAAACACTTTAATTCTTCAATTTTATTCATTTAATTGATCTCTCTCAAGTTCCATCTTCAAGTTCTAAGTGTTCTTCATAAATTCTATAAGCTCTAGTTTCATAAAATCAAGAATACTTCCAAGTTTGCTAGCTTACTTCCAATCTTGTAAAGTGATCATCCAACTTCAAGAAATCTTTCTTATTTACAGTAAGATATATTTCTAATACAAGGTAATACTCATATTCAAACTTTGATTCAATTTCTATAACTATAACAATCTTATTTCGAGTGAAAATCTTACTTGAACTTGTTTTCGTGTCATGATTCTGCTTCAAGAACTTTCAAGCCATCCAAGGATCCTTTGAAGCTAGATCTATTTTTCTCATTTTCAGTATGTTTATCCACAAAACCTGAGGTAGTAATGATGTTCATAACATCATTCGATTCATACATATAAAACTATCTTATTTGAAGATTTGAACATGTAATCACTAGAACATAGTTTAGTTAATTCTAAACTTGTTCGCAAACAAAAGTTAATCCTTCTAACTTGAACTTTAAAATCAACTAAACACATGTTCTATATCTATATGATATTCTAACTTAATGATTTAAAACCGGAAAACACGAACACACCGTAAAACCGAATATACGCCGTTGTAGTAACACCGCGGGCTGTATTGGGTTAGTTAATTAAAAACTATGATAAATTTTGATTTAAAAGTTGTTCTTCTGGGAAAATGATTTTTCTTATGAACATGAAACTATATCCAAAAATCATGGTTAAACTCAAAGTGGAAGTATGTTTTCCAAAATGGTCATCTAGACGTCGTTCTTTCGACTGAAATGACTACCTTTACAAAAACGACTTGTAACTTATATTTCCGACTATAAACCTATACTTTTTCTGTTTAGATTTATAAAATATAGTTCAATATGAAACCATAGCAATTTGATTCACTCAAACGGATTTAAAACGAAGAAGTTATGGGTAAAACAAGATTGGATATTTTTTGATTGTTGTAGCTACAGGAAATATTGTAACAATTCTATACAAATCATATCCTAGCTAACTTATATTGTATTATACATGTATTCTAATATATTATGTAATCTTGGGATACCATAGACAT
Organism: Rutidosis leptorrhynchoides; assembly: GCF_046630445.1. NCBI lineage: Eukaryota > Viridiplantae > Streptophyta > Magnoliopsida > Asterales > Asteraceae > Rutidosis > Rutidosis leptorrhynchoides. The sequence continues at coordinate 512,186,200 of NC_092335.1, read as the reverse complement.
GTATGAAAATTTTTTGACATATCATATCGACCCATGTATATATATTATTTGGAACAACCATAGATACTCTATATGCAGTAATGTTGGAGTTAGCTAGGATATATGGGTTGTGGTTGATTCCAAAAATATATATACTTTGAGTTGTGATCTAGCCTGAGATGTGTATACACTGGGTCGTGGATTGATTCAAGATAATATATATCGATTTATTTCTGTACATCTAACTGTGGATAACTAGTTGTAGGTTACTAACGAGGACAGCTGACTTAATAAATTTAAAACAGTAAAACGTATTAAAAATGTTGTAAATATATTTTGAACATACTTTGATATATATGTACATATTTGTTATAGGTTCGTGAATCGACCAGTTGCCAAGTCTTACTTCCCGACGAAGTAAAAATCTGTGAAAGTGAGTTATAGTCCCACTTTTAAAAACTAATATTTTGGGATGAGAATACATGCAGTTTTATAAATGTTTTACGAAATAGACACAAGTAAATGAAACAACATTATATGGGTGAATGATCGAAGCCGAATATTCCCCTTTTGCTTGGTAACCTAAGAATTAGTAAACCAATCTACTAATTGACGTGAATCCTAAAGATAGATCTATTGGGCCTAACGAACCACATCCAAAGTACCGGATGCTTTAGTACTTCGAATTCGTTTTTATCATGTCCGAAGGATTTTCCGGAATGATAGGGGATATTCTTATATGCATCTTGTTAATGTCGGTTACCAGGTGTTCACCATATGAATGATTTTTATCTCTATGTATGGGATGTATATTGAAATATGAAATCTTGTGGTCTATTATTAGGATTTGATAATATATAGGTTAAACCTATAACTCACCAACATTTTTGTTGACGTTTTAAACATGTTTATTCTCAGGTGATTATTAAGAGCTTCTGCTGTTGCATACTAAAATAAGGACAAGATTTGGAGTCCATGCTTGTATGATATTATGTAAAAACTGCATTCAATAAACTTATTTTTGATGTAATATATTCTTATTGTAAACCATTATGTAATGGTCGTGTGTAAACGGTATATTTTAGATTATCATTATTTGATAATCTACGTAATGCTTTTTAAACCTTTATAGATAAAATAAAGGTTATGGTTGTTTTAAAAATGAATGCAGTCTTTGAAAAACGTCTCATATAGAGGTCAAAACCTCGTGACGAAATCAATTAATATGGAACGTTTATAATCAATATGAACGGGACATTTCAGTTGGTATCCGAATGTTGGTCTTAGAGAACCAGAAAATTGCATTAGTGTGTCTTACCGAGTTTGTTAGGATGCATTAGTGAGTCTGGACTTCGACCGTGTTTTTCTTCAAAAACGATTGCTTAACATTTTTTTGGTTGGAAACTATATATTATTAACATGTAAATATTATGTGATATATTAATCTCTTAACGTGTTTGATATTGTGTGATAGATGTCTACCTCTAGTACAAATCCCATTGATTCACCTAATAATAATGAAGAGTCGAATATATTTTGGGAAGATTCACAAATTCCCTAAGAGGAACCGGAAGAGGAGGAACCGGAAGAAGAGGAACCAGAAGCGGATGAATCAGAAGAGGAGGAACCGGAAGAAGAAGAGGTTCCGGAGGAAGAAAAATATTGATACCTATAGTAAATCGATTAAATAAAAGAAAATCCTCAACCAACAGACCAAAGTTAATAATGGTCAATGGTGTTTCCGCCGAGGAAGAAAAATATTGGGAAGATTACCAATTTTCTGATGAATCGGATCCCAATGAGGATTCCGATGATGTTATAGAAATTACCTCGACCCAATTTAATAAACCGAAAGAAAATAATAAGGGAAAAGGTATAAAAATAGAGAAACCCGATTCCAACCCCGATGAACTTTATATGTATCGACAACATCCGTATTTCCTAAAATGTAACAATGACCCGGGAACCTCTAAACCACCAGGTTTTTCTAAACCATTATGGAAAATGACGGTTCGTATTAGAGGAACACCATATATTCCTAGAAAATTAGGAAAACGAACCAAGTTCGAAGAAGAAGAAACCAGTGATTCAGATTAGAAGGTTGTAATCATGTTGTGTATTATATGTATTGTAGTTTGCTTGTACTTTTATGTTCTATGTAAAAATTGCTTGTATTGTTTGTTAATTATCTTTTGCGAATCTAATCCTTGTCTATTTTACAGTATAAAAACAAAATAGACGTTAAGGGTAGACAACCGAATATTTTAGAAGACCTACCAGAGGATATGATTGAGGAAATCTTATCTAGAGTCGGTCAGAATTCATCAGCACATTTAGTTATGGCGAAATTAACTTGTCAAACATTTGAAAGACTTTCCAGAAATGCCTTAGTTTATAAAAGGCTTTCCTTTGATAGATAGGGTATATCACATTGGGGAGACCGTAAGTTACGCTGTGTTTTCTTTAAAGCATTAAATGCGGGGAACCTAAATGCAATTTTACGCTATGGGTTAAGAACCTATTTTGACTCAACATATCCCAACATAGGATTTCGTGAATTAGAAAAAGCTTCAAACATGCAACATAAAGAAGTATGTTATGCTTACGGGTTAGTGATGTTCGCTTCTTACCAAAGTGAGAAAAAGAACATCGGATTGCAACTTTTAAATAAAACCTTCCCACAAGTGACGGATTCAGTAGTTGGGGTGAGAAACAAGGTTTTTAGATTATTACGGGGCTGTTGGACATTACGAAACCCTCGTCCTTTTGACGACATTACAACATGCTGCCTAGCCAATGGTCATAACGGTTATTTTACACAAGGCCAAGGATGGGAAGTCGTCTTAGTAAAACCAGAATGCATGACTTGTTTTTGGACTTATGAATTACGTGTCTTTATTTCCTTTGCTGAACAACTTGCGTATTAACTAGGTTTATCTTCAAAACTGTCCTGTATCATAGTGTACTATATTTCATGTTATATGTAATATAGCGATGTTGTAAGTTTGAAGAATATTTATATGTGATATTTTTATAATCAGATTTTCATATGGAATTGTAGTAGTTGAATTGTATATTAGCTACTAAGTATGAACTTAACGGATAGGTAGTACCCGAATTTAAACTTATAAAACGCTAATATGAAGAAAAAGCTTTTATAAATGAGTTCATATTATGCTACGAAATACTATTGACTACTCTTAATATTCTGTATCATTAACTCGATTCAGTTGGCTATTTTGAAGGAAATGGCACCGACTACTCGACACACCATGAATATGAGCGAAGAGGAATTTTGTACCTTTCTTGCTGCAAACATAGCCGCAGTACAGGATGCGCTACATACCAACAATAACTCTGAATCTAGCAATGCAGCTAACGGCGCAAGAAATCGTGTAGGATGCTCCTACAAAGAATTCACTGCCTGCAAACCTTTAGAATTTGATGGAACCGAAGGACCAATTGGATTGAAACGGTGGACCGAGAAAGTTGAATCGGTGTTTGCCATAAGTAAGTGTACTGAAGAGGACAAAGTTAAGTACGCTACGCATACCTTCACAGGTACTGCGTTAACGTGGTGGAACACCTATCTTGAACAGGTAGGACAAAATGCTGCTTACGCACTACCGTGGTCGGCATTCAAGCAATTGATGAACGAGCAGTACCGTCCTAGAAACGAAGTCAATAAACTCAAGGCAGAACTTAGAGAGTTACGAACACAAGAGTTTGACGTTACCACATATGAAAGACGATTCACAGAGTTGTGCCTATTGTGTCCGGGAGCATTCGAAGATGAAGAAGAGAAGATTGACGCGTTTGTAAAAGGGTTACCAGTAAGGATTAAAGAAGATATGAGTTCACACGAGCCCGGTTCTATACAGAAGGCAAGTCGAATGGCTCATAAACTCATAAATCAGATTGAGGGAAGAATTAAAGAGCAGGCGGCCGAAGAAGCCAACACGAAATAACTCAAGAGGAAGTGGGAGGAAAATGGTGACAAGAGTCACCAGTACAACAACAACAACAATTACAACCATAATCGCAATAACTATCCCAACAACCGCAACAACAATCGCAACAATAACCGCAATCCTAACAATAACTACAACAAACATCCCAACAACAACAACAACTACAACAACCGTTTCAATAACAATAACAATCCCAACAACAACCTCAATAACAACAACGGCAACAAAAACCAAAAACAGCCATGTCATAGATGTGAAGAAAATCATCAGGGGTTTTGCACGACATTTTGCAACAGGTGTAAAAGAAATGGTCATAGCACGATAAAGTGTGAGGTCTACGGACCAAAGTTTAATAGAACTAAAGGAACAAATAATGTCGGAACAAGTAATACCGAAACGAATAGTGTCGGAGCAAGTAATACCAACGCTATTTGTTATAAATGTGGAAAACCGGGCCACATTATTAGAAATTGCCTGAATCAGCGGAATACTAATGGGCAGGGCCGTGGAAGAGTTTTCAATATTAATGCGGCAGAAGCACAGGAAGACCCGGAGCTTGTTACGGGTACGTTTCTTATTGACGATAAATCTTCTTATGTTTTATTTGATTCGGGTGCGGATAGAAGCTATACGAGTAGAGAATTTTGTGCTAAATTAAGTTGCCCATTGACGCCTTTGGATAGTAAATTTTTACTCGAATTAGCAAACGGTAAATTAATTTCAGCAGATAATATATGTCGGGAGAGAGAAATTAAACTGGGGGATGAAACATTTAAAATTGATTTAATACCAGTCTAGTTAGGGAGTTTTGATGTAATAATTGGCATGGACTGGTTGAAAAAGGTGAGAGCAGAGGTCGTTTGTTACAAAAATGGAATTCACATTATGCGTGAAAAAGGAAAAACTTTAATGGTGTACGGAGAAAAGAACAACGCGAAATTAAATCTTATTAGTAGTTTGAAGGCATAAAAACTAATAAGAAAAGGTTGTTACATCATTCTAGCACACATCGAGGAAGTTAAACCTGAAGAAAAGAACATCAGTGATGTTCCCGTCGCAAAAGAATTTCCCGATGTATTTCCGAAAGAATTACCGGGATTACCCCCACATCGATCCGTTGAATTTCAAATAGACCTTGTACCAGGAGCTGCACCAATAGCTCGTGCTCCATACAGACTCGTACCCAGCGAAATTTAAAGAATTACAAAGTCAGTTACAGGAACTTTTAGAGCGTGGTTTCATTCGACCAAGCACATCACCATGGGGAGCTCCTGTTTTGTTTGTCAAGAAGAAAGATGGTACATTCAGGTTATGTATCGACTACCGAGAGTTGAACAAACTTACCATCAAGAACCGCTACCCACTACAGAGAATCGATGACTTATTTGATCAACTACAAGGCTCGTCTGTTTATTCGAAGATCGATTTACGTTCTGGATATCATCAAATGCGGGTGAAGGAGGATGATATTCCAAAGACTGCTTTTAGGACGCGTTACGGTCATTACGAGTTTATGGTTATGCCGTTTGGATTGACTAACGCACTATCTGTGTTCATGGACCTTATGAACCGAGTGTGTGGGCCATATCTTGACAAGTTTGTCATTGTTTTCATCGATGACATACTTATTTACTCGAAGAATGATCAAGAGCACGAAGAACATTTGAGAAAAGTGCTAGAGTTGCTGAGAAAAGAAAAACTGTACGCTAAGTTTTCAAAGTGTGCATTTTGGTTGGAAGAAGTTCAATTCCTCGGTCACATAGTGAACAAAGAAGGTATTCATGTGGATCCAGCAAAGATTGAAACCGTTGAAAAGTGGGAAACCTCGAAAACTCCGAAACACATACGCCAGTTTTTAGGACTAGCTGGTTACTACAGAAGGTTCATCCAAGACTTTTCCAGAATAGCAAAACCCTTGACTGCATTAACGCATAAAGGGAAGAAATTTGAATGGAAAGATGAACAAGAGAAAGCGTTTCAATTGTTAAAGAAAAAGTTAACTATAGCACCTATATTGTCATTACCTGAAGGGAATGGTGATTTTGTGATATATTGTGACGCCTCAAAGCAAGGTCTCGGTTGTGTATTAATGCAACGAACGAAAGTAATTGCTTATGCGTCTAGACAATTGAAGATTCACGAACAGAATTATACGACGCATGATTTGGAATTAGGAGCGGTTGTTTTTGCATTAAAGACTTGTAGGCACTACTTATATGGGGTCAAAAGTATTATATATACCGACCACAAAAGTCTTCAACACATATTTAATCAGAAACAACTGAATATGAGGCAGCGTAGGTGGATTGAATTGTTGAATGATTACGACTTTGAGATTCGTTACCATCCGGGGAAGGCAAATGTGGTAGCCGACACCTTGAGCAGAAAGGATAGAGAACCCATGTAGTGACCCGAACTTTTCCATGTTTATATATATTAATTGAGATTGATATTTACATGATTAAATGTTTTCAACATGTTAAGCAATCAAACTTGTTAAGACTTGATTAATTGAAATAGGTTTCATATAGACAATTGACCACCCAAGTTGACCGGTGATTCACGAACGTTAAAACTTGTAAAAACTATATGATGACATATATATGGATATATATATAGTTAACATGATACTATGATAAGTAAACATATCATTAAGTATATTAACAATGAACTACATATGTAAAAACAAGACTACTAACTTAATGATTTTTAAACGAGACATATATGTAACGATTATCGTTGTAAAGACATTTAATGTATATATATCATATTAAGAGATATTCATACATGATAATATCATGATAATATAATAATTTAAAATCTCATTTGATATTATAAACATTGGGTTAACAACATTTAACAAGACCGTTAACCTAAAGGTTTAAAAACAACACTTACATGTAACGACTAACGATGACTTAACGACTCAGTTAAAATGTATATACATGTAGTGTTTTAATATGTATTTATACACTTTTGAAAGACTTCAATACACTTATCAAAATACTTCTACTTAACAAAAATGCTTACAATTACATTCTCGTTCAGTTTCATCAACAATTCTACTCGTATGCACCCGTATTCGTACTTGTACAATACACAGCTTTTAGATGTATGTACTATTGGTATATACACTCCAATGATCAGCTCTTAGCAGCCCATGTGAGTCACCTAACACATGTGGGAACCATCATTTGGCAACTAGCATGAAATATCTCATAAGATTACAAAAATATGAGTAATCATTCATGACTTATTTACATGAAAACAAAATTACATATCCTTTATATCTAATCCATACACCAACGACCAAAAACACCTACAAACACTTTCATTCTTCAATTTTCTTCATCTAATTGAACTCTCTCAAGTTCTATCTTCAAGTTCTAAGTGTTCTTCATAAATTCCAAAAGTTCTAGTTTCATAAAATCAAGAATACTTTCAAGTTTGCTAGCTCACTTCTAATCTTGTAAGGTGATCATCCAACCTCAAGAAATCTTTGTTTCTTACAGTAGGTTATCATTCTAATACAAGGTAATAATCATATTCAAACTTTGGTTCAATTTCTATAACTATAACAATCTTATTTCAAGTGATGATCTTACTTGAACTTGTTTTCGTGTCATGATTTTGCTTCAAGAACTTTGAGCCATCCAAGGATCCATTGAAGCTAGATCCATTTTTCTATTTTCCAGTAGGTTCATCCAAGGAACTTAAGGTAGTAATGATGTTCATAACATCATTCGATTCATACATATAAAGCTATCTTATTCGAAGGTTTAAACTTGTAATCACTAGAACATAGTTTAGTTAATTCTAAACTTGTTCGCAAACAAAAGTTAATCCTTCTAACTTGACTTTTAAAATCAACTAAACACATGTTCTATATCTATATGATATGCTAACTTAATGATTTAAAACCTGGAAACACGAAAAACACCGTAAAACCGGATTTACGCCGTCGTAGTAACACCGCGGGCTGTTTTGGGTTAGTTAATTAAAAACTATGATAAACTTTGATTTAAAAGTTGTTATTCTGAGAAAATGATTTTTATTATGAACATGAAACTATATCCAAAAATTATGGTTAAACTCAAAGTGGAAGTATGTTTTCTAAAATGGTCATCTAGACGTCGTTCTTTCGACTGAAATGACTACCTTTACAAAAACGACTTGTAACTTATTTTTCCGACTAGAAACCTATACTTTTTATGTTTAGATTCATAAAATAGAGTTCAATATGAAACCATAGCAATTTGATTCACTCAAAACGGATTTAAAATGAAGAAGTTATGGGTAAAACAAGATTGGATAATTTTTCTCATTTTAGCTACGTGAAAATTGGTAACAAATCTATTCCAACCATAACTTAATCAACTTGTATTGTATATTATGTAATCTTGAGATACCATAGACACGTATACAATGTTTCGACCTATCATGTCGACACATCTATATATATTTCGGAACAACCATAGACACTCTATATGTGAATGTTGGAGTTAGCTATACAGGGTTGAGGTTGATTCCAAAATATATATAGTTTGAGTTGTGATCAATACTGAGATACATATACACTGGGTCGTGGATTGATTCAAGATAATATTTATCGATTTATTTCTGTACATCTAACTGTGGACAACTAGTTGTAGGTTACTAACGAGGACAGCTGACTTAATAAACTTAAAACATCAAAATATATTAAAAGTGTTGTAAATATATTTTGAACATACTTTGATATATATGTATATATTGTTATAGGTTCGTGAATCAACCAGTGGCCAAGTCTTACTTCCCGACGAAGTAAAAATCTGTGAAAGTGAGTTATAGTCCCACTTTTAAAATCTAATATTTTTGGGATGAGAATACATGCAGGTTTTATAAATGATTTACAAAATAGACACAAGTACGTGAAACTACATTCTATGGTTGAATTATCGAAATCGAATATGCCCCTTTTTATTAAGTCTGGTAATCTAAGAATTAGGGAACAGACACCCTAATTGACGCGAATCCTAAAGATAGATCTATTGGGCCTAACAAACCCCATCCAAAGTACCAGATGCTTTAGTACTTCGAAATTTATATCATATCCGAAGGGTGTCCCGGAATGATGGGGATATTCTTATTTATGCATCTTGTTAATGTCGGTTACCAGGTGTTCACCATATGAATGATTTTTATCTCTATGTATGGGATGTGTATTGAAATATGAAATCTTGTGGTCTATTATTATGATTTGATATATATAGGTTAAACCTATAACTCACCAACATTTTTGTTGACGTTTTAAGCATGTTTATTCTCAGGTGATTATTAAGAGCTTCCGCTGTCGCATACTTAAATAAGGACAAGATTTGGAGTCCATGCTTGTATGATATTGTGTAAAAACTGCATTCAAGAAACTTATTTTGTTGTAACATATTTGTATTGTAAACCATTATGTAATGGTCGTGTGTAAACAGGATATTTTAGATTATCATTATTTGATAATCTACGTAAAGCTTTTTAAACCTTTATTGATGAAATAAAGGTTATGGTTTGTTTAAAAATGAATGCAGTCTTTGAAAAACGTCTCATATAGAGGTCAAAACCTCGCAACGAAATCAATTAATATGGAACGTTTTTAATCAATAAGAACGGGACATTTCAGTTGGTATCCGAGCGTTGGTCTTAGAGAACCAGAAAATTTGCATTAGTGTGTCTTATCGAGTTTGTTAGGATGCATTAGTGAGTCTGGACTTCGACCGTGTTTTCTTTAAAAATGATTGCTTAACATTTTTGTTGGAAACTATATATTTTTAACATATGAATATTATGTGATATATTAATCTCTTAAAGTGTTTGATATTATGTGATAGATGTCTACCTCTAGAACAAGTCCCATTGACTCACCTAATAATAATGAAGAGTCAAATGTAAATTGGAATGATTTGTGGACTGATTCACAAGTTCTCGAAGAGGAACCGGAAGAAGAGTCGGAACCGGAAGAAGAATCGGAACCGGAAGAAGAATCGGAACCGGATGAAGAAATAGAACCGGTGGGGGAAATAATAAAACGGTTAAGTAAAAGAAAATCCTCAACCAACCGACCAAAGTTAATTATGGTCAATGGTGTTTCCGCCAAGGAAGCAAAATATTGGGAGGATTACCAATTCTCCGATGAATCGGATTCCGACGAGAATTCCGATGATGTTATAGAAATTACCCCAACTGAATTTAAAAAGGCAAAAGAAAATAATAAGGGAAAGGGCATAAAAATAGAGAAATCTAATTCCAACCCCGATGAACTTTATATGTATCGTCAACCCCCGAAGTCCTTAAGTTGTAACAATGACCCGGGAACCTCTAAACCACCAGGTTTTTCTAAACCAATGTGGACAACGACGGCTCGTATTAGGGGAACATCATATATCCCTAGAAACTTGGCAAAACGAACTAAAACCAAAGAAGAAGAAACGAGCGAGTCGGAATAAGATAGTTGTATTCGTGTGGTGTAATATATGGAATATAGTGTTCTTATGCTTTATGATATATGTAAAAATTGCTTGTATTAATAAGTATTTTTTTTTATGAATCTAACTCTTGTCTATTTTACAGTATAAAAACGCAAAATGGATAGACAACCCAATATTTTAAGAGACCTAACCGGAGACATGATTGATGAAATCTTGTCTAGAGTCGGTCAGAATTCCTCGGCACAACTATTTAAGGCGAGATCAGTTTGTAAGACATTCGAAGAACGTTCCAAGAATGTCTTGGTTTATAAGAGACTTTCGTTTGAAAGATGGGGGATATCACATTGGGAAACCCATAAGTTACGATGTGTTTACTTTGACGCATATATTGCGGGGAACCCAAATGCTATTTTACGCAATGGGTTAAGAAATTATTTTGACTCAATATATCCGAATATTGGACTTCGTGATTTAGAAAAAGCGGCTAACATGCAACATAAAGAAGCATGTTATGCTTACGGATTAGTAATGTTCGCTTCTCACCAAAGTGAGAACAAGAACATCGGGCTACAACTATTAAACAAAACGTTTCCACAAGTGACGGAGTCGGTAATTGGGGTAAGAAATGAGGTTTTTAGATTATTACGGGACTGTTGGACATTACGTAACCCTCGTCCCTTTGATGACGTTACAACACGCTGTCTTATCAACGGCCATAACGGTTATGTTGCACAAGACCAAGGATGGGAAGTAGTCCTAGTAAAACCAGAATGCATGACTTGTTTCTGGACGTATGAATTACGTGTCTTTATTGCCTTTGCTGAACGACTTGTGTACTAGCTAGAATTATCTTCACAACTATCTTGTATCAAAGTTATTGTGTGCTATATTTCATGCTTTATGTAAAATAAGCGGTATTGTAAGTTTGTAAAATATTGTATAAAAGTTTGAACGCGAAATATTATTATAATCAGTTTTTCATATAGAATTGTAGTAGTTGAATTGTATATTAGCTACTAAGTATGAACTTAACGGGTAGGTACTACCCGAATTTAAACTTATAAAACGCTAATATGAAGAAAAAGCTTTTATAAATGAGTTCATATTATGCTACGAAATACTATTAACTACTCTTAATATTCTGTATGATTAACTTGTTCCATTTAACTATTTTGAAGGAAATGGCACCGACTACTCGACACACCGTGAATATGAATGAAGAGGAATTCCGTACTTTTCTAGCTTCAAACATAGCCGCAGTACAGGCTGCGCTACATACCAACAATAACCTTGGATCTAGCAGTACAGGAAATCGTGTAGGATGCACCTACAAAGAATTCACTGCCTGCAAACCTTTGGAATTTGATGGAACCGAAGGACCGATCGGATTGAAACGGTGGACCGAGAAGGTTGAATCGGTGTTTGCCATAAGTAAGTGTACTGAAGAGGACAAAGTGAAGTACGCTACGCATACCTTCACAGGTTCTGCGTTAACATGGTGGAATACCTATCTAGAGCAAGTGGGACAAGACGATGCGTACGCACTACCGTGGTCAGCATTCAAGCACTTGATGAACGAGAAGTACCGTCCCAGAACCGAGGTCAATAAGCTCAAGACAGAACTTAGAGGGTTACGAACCCAAGGATTTGATATTACCACGTATGAAAGACGATTCACAGAATTGTGCCTATTGTGTCCGGGAGCATTCGAAGATGAGGAAGAGAAGATCGACGCGTTTGTGAAAGGATTACCGGAAAGAATCCAAGAAGATATAAGTTCACACGAGCCCGCCTCCATACAACAGGCATGTAGAATGGCTCACAAACTAGTGAACCAGATTGAAGAAAGAATTAAAGAACAGACTGCTGAAGAGGCCAATGTGAAGCAAGTCAAAAGAAAGTGGGAGGAAAACGGTGATAAGAATCACCAATACAACAACAACAACAGCAATTACAACAATAATCGCAACAATTATCCCAACAATCGCAACATCAATCGCAACTACAACAAACGGCCCAACAACAACAACAACAACAACAACAACAGCAACTACAACAATCATCCCAACAACAATAATAACCGCAACAACAACAACAATCAGAAGCAACTATGCCAAAGGTGTGAAGAGAATCACTCGGGGTTCTGCACCAAATTTTGCAACAAGTGTAAAAGAAATGGTCATAGCGCGGCGAAGTGTGATGTCTACGGACCAGGGGTTAACAGAACGAAAGGAACAAATGGTGTCGGAACGAGTAATGGCGGAGCAAGTAGTGTCGGAGCAAGTTATGCCAATGTAGTTTGTTATAAATGTGGAAAACCGGGCCACATTATTAGAAATTGCCCGAACCAGGAGAACACGAATGGACAAGGCCGCGGAAGAGTTTTCAATATTAATGCGGCAGAGGCACAGGAAGACCCGGAGCTTGTTACGGGTACGTTTCTTATTGACAATAAATCTGCTTACGTTTTATTTGATTCGGGTGCGGATAGAAGCTATATGAGTAGAGATTTTTGTGCTAAATTAAGTTGTCCATTGACGCCTTTGGATAGTAAATTTTTACTCGAATTAGCAAATGGTAAATTAATTTCAGCAGATAATATATGTCGGAATCGAGAAATTAAACTGGTTAGCGAAACATTTAAGATTGATTTGATACCAGTAGAGTTAGGGAGTTTTGATGTGATAATCGGTATGGACTGGTTGAAAGAAGTGAAAGCGGAGATCGTTTGTTACAAAAATGCAATTCGCATTATACGAGAAAAAGGAAAACCCTTAATGGTGTACAGAGAAAAGGGCAACACGAAGCTACATCTTATTAGTAATTTGAAGGCACAAAAACTAATAAGAAAAGGTTGCTATGCTGTTCTAGCACACGTCGAGAAAGTACAAACTGAAGAAAATAGCATCAATGATGTTCCCATCGCAAAAGAATTTCCCGATGTATTTCCGAAAGAATTACCGGGATTACCCCCACATCGATCCGTTGAATTTCAAATAGATCTTGTACCAGGAGCTGCACCAATAGCTCGTGCTCCTTACAGACTCGCACCCAGCGAGATGAAAGAACTGCAAAGCCAATTACAAGAACTTTTAGAGCGTGGTTTCATTCGACCAAGCACATCACCGTGGGGAGCTCCTGTTTTGTTTGTCAAGAAGAAAGATGGTACATTCAGGTTGTGTATCGACTACCGAGAGTTGAACAAACTTACCATCAAGAACCGCTACCCACTACCGAGAATCGACGACTTATTTGATCAACTACAAGGCTCGTCTGTTTATTCAAAGATTGACTTACGTTCCGGGTATCATCAAATGCGGGTGAAAGAAGATGATATTCCAAAGACTGCTTTCAGAACACGTTACGGTCATTACGAGTTTATGGTCATGCCGTTTGGTTTAACTAATGCACCAGCTGTGTTCATGGACCTTATGAACCGAGTGTGTGGACCATACCTTGACAAGTTTGTCATTGTTTTCATTGATGACATACTTATTTACTCAAAGAATGACCAAGAACACGGTGAACATTTGAGAAAGGTGTTAGAAGTATTGAGGAAGGAAGAATTGTACGCTAAGTTTTCAAAGTGTGCATTTTGGTTGGAAGAAGTTCAATTCCTCGGTCACATAGTGAACAAAGAAGGTATTAAGGTGGATCCGGCAAAGATAGAAACTGTTGAAAAGTGGGAAACCCCGAAAACTCCGAAACACATACGCCAGTTTTTAGGACTAGCTGGTTACTACAGAAGGTTCATCCAAGACTTTTCCAGAATAGCAAAACCCTTGACTGCATTAACGCATAAAGGGAAGAAATTTGAATGGAATGATGAACAAGAGAAAGCGTTTCAGTTATTGAAGAAAAAGCTAACTACGGCACCTATATTGTCATTGCCTGAAGGGAATGATGATTTTGTGATTTATTGTGACGCATCAAAGCAAGGTCTCGGTTGTGTATTAATGCAACGAACGAAGGTGATTGCTTATGCGTCTAGACAATTAAAGATTCACGAACAAAATTATACGACGCATGATTTGGAATTAGGCGCGGTTGTTTTTGCATTAAAGACTTGGAGGCACTACTTATATGGGGTCAAAAGTATTATATATACCGACCACAAAAGTCTTCAACACATATTTAATCAGAAACAACTGAATATGAGGCAGCGTAGGTGGATTGAATTATTGAATGATTACGATTTTGAGATTCGTTACCACCCGGGGAAGGCAAATGTGGTAGCCGATGCCTTGAGCAGGAAGGATAGAGAACCCATTCGAGTAAAATCTATGAATATAATGATTCATAATAACATTACTACTCAAATAAAGGAGGCGCAACAAGGAGTTTTAAAAGAGGGAAATTTAAAGGATGAAATACCCAAAGGATCGGAGAAGCATCTTAATATTCGGGAAGACGGAACCCGGTATAGGGCTGAAAGGATTTGGGTACCAAAATTTGGAGATATGAGAGAAATGGTACTTAGAGAAGCTCATAAAACCAGATACTCAATACATCCTGGAACGGGGAAGATGTACAAGGATCTCAAGAAACATTTTTGGTGGCCGGGTATGAAAGCCGATGTTGCTAAATACGTAGGAGAATGTTTGACGTGTTCTAAGGTCAAAGCTGAGCATCAGAAACCATCAGGTCTACTTCAACAACCCGAAATCCCGGAATGGAAATGGGAAAACATTACCATGGATTTCATCACTAAATTGCCAAGGACTGCAAGTGGTTTTGATACTATTTGGGTAATAGTTGATCGTCTCACCAAATCAGCACACTTCCTACCAATAAGAGAAGATGACAAGATGGAGAAGTTAGCACGACTGTATTTGAAGGAAGTCGTCTCCAGACATGGAATACCAATCTCTATTATCTCTGATAGGGATGGCAGATTTATTTCAAGATTCTGGCAGACATTACAGCAAGCATTAGGAACTCGTCTAGACATGAGTACTGCCTATCATCCACAAACTGATGGGCAGAGCGAAAGGACGATACAAACGCTTGAAGACATGCTACGAGCATGTGTTATTGATTTCGGAAACAGTTGGGATCGACATCTACCGTTAGCAGAATTTTCCTACAACAACAGCTACCATTCAAGCATTGAGATGGCGCCGTTTGAAGCACTTTATGGTAGAAAGTGCAGGTCTCCGATTTGTTGGAGTGAGGTGGGGGATAGACAGAATACGGGTCCGGAGATTATACAAGAAACTACCGAGAAGATCATCCAAATTCAACAACGGTTGAAAACCGCCCAAAGTCGACAAAAGAGCTACGCTGACATTAAAAGAAAAGATATAGAATTTGAAATTGGAGAGATGGTCATGCTTAAAGTTTCACCTTGGAAAGGCGTTGTTCGATTTGGTAAACGAGGGAAATTAAATCCAAGGTATATTGGACCATTCAAGATTATTGATCGTGTCGGACCAGTAGCTTACCGACTTGAGTTACCTCAACAACTCGCAGCTGTACATAACACTTTCCACGTCTCGAATTTAAAGAAATGTTTTGCTAAAGAAGATCTCACTATTCCTTTAGATGAAATCCAAATCAACGAAAAACTTCAATTCATCGAAGAACCCGTCGAAATAATGGATCGTGAGGTTAAAAGACTTAAGCAAAACAAGATACCAATTGTTAAGGTTCGATGGAATGCTCGTAGAGGACCCGAGTTCACCTGGGAGCGTGAAGATCAGATGAAGAAGAAATACCCGCATCTATTTCCAGAAGATTCGTCAACACCTTCAACAGCTTAAAATTTCGGGACGAAATTTATTTAACGGGTAGGTACTGTAGTGACCCGAACTTTTCCATGTTTATATATATTAATTGAGATTGATATTTACATGATTAAATGTTTTCAACATGTTAAGCAATCAAACTTGTTAAGACTTGATTAATTGAAATAGGTTTCATATAGACAATTGACCACCCAAGTTGACCGGTGATTCACGAACGTTAAAACTTGTAAAAACTATATGATGACATATATATGGATATATATATAGTTAACATGATACTATGATAAGTAAACATATCATTAAGTATATTAACAATGAACTACATATGTAAAAACAAGACTACTAACTTAATGATTTTTAAACGAGACATATATGTAACGATTATCGTTGTAAAGACATTTAATGTATATATATCATATTAAGAGATATTCATACATGATAATATCATGATAATATAATAATTTAAAATCTCATTTGATATTATAAACATTGGGTTAACAACATTTAACAAGACCGTTAACCTAAAGGTTTAAAAACAACACTTACATGTAACGACTAACGATGACTTAACGACTCAGTTAAAATGTATATACATGTAGTGTTTTAATATGTATTTATACACTTTTGAAAGACTTCAATACACTTATCAAAATACTTCTACTTAACAAAAATGCTTACAATTACATTCTCGTTCAGTTTCATCAACAATTCTACTCGTATGCACCCGTATTCGTACTCGTACAATACACAGCTTTTAGATGTATGTACTATTGGTATATACACTCCAATGATCAGCTCTTAGCAGCCCATGTGAGTCACCTAACACATGTGGGAACCATCATTTGGCAACTAGCATGAAATATCTCATAAGATTACAAAAATATGAGTAATCATTCATGACTTATTTACATGAAAACAAAATTACATATCCTTTATATCTAATCCATACACCAACGACCAAAAACACCTACAAACACTTTCATTCTTCAATTTTCTTCATCTAATTGAACTCTCTCAAGTTCTAAGTGTTCTTCATAAATTCCAAAAGTTCTAGTTTCATAAAATCAAGAATACTTTCAAGTTTGCTAGCTCACTTCTAATCTTGTAAGGTGATCATCCAACCTCAAGAAATCTTTGTTTCTTACAGTAGGTTATCATTCTAATACAAGGTAATAATCATATTCAAACTTTGGTTCAATTTCTATAACTATAACAATCTTATTTCAAGTGATGATCTTACTTGAACTTGTTTTCGTGTCATGATTTTGCTTCAAGAACTTTGAGCCATCCAAGGATCCATTGAAGCTAGATCCATTTTTCTCTTTTCCAGTAGGTTCATCCAAGGAACTTAAGGTAGTAATGATGTTCATAACATCATTCGATTCATACATATAAAGCTATCTTATTCGAAGGTTTAAACTTGTAATCACTAGAACATAGTTTAGTTAATTCTAAACTTGTTCGCAAACAAAAGTTAATCCTTCTAACTTGACTTTTAAAATCAACTAAACACATGTTCTATATCTATATGATATGCTAACTTAATGATTTAAAACCTGGAAACACGAAAAACACCGTAAAACCGGATTTACGCCGTCGTAGTAACACCGCGGGCTGTTTTGGGTTAGTTAATTAAAAACTATGATAAACTTTGATTTAAAAGTTGTTATTCTGAGAAAATGATTTTTATTATGAACATGAAACTATATCCAAAAATTATGGTTAAACTCAAAGTGGAAGTATGTTTTCTAAAATGGTCATCTAGACGTCGTTCTTTCGACTGAAATGACTACCTTTACAAAAACGACTTGTAACTTATTTTTCCGACTAGAAACCTATACTTTTTATGTTTAGATTCATAAAATAGAGTTCAATATGAAACCATAGCAATTTGATTCACTCAAAACGGATTTAAAATGAAGAAGTTATGGGTAAAACAAGATTGGATAATTTTTCTCATTTTAGCTACGTGAAAATTGGTAACAAATCTATTCCAACCATAACTTAATCAACTTGTATTGTATATTATGTAATCTTGAGATACCATAGACACGTATACAATGTTTCGACCTATCATGTCGACACATCTATATATATTTCGGAACAACCATAGACACTCTATATGTGAATGTTGGAGTTAGCTATACAGGGTTGAGGTTGATTCCAAAATATATATAGTTTGAGTTGTGATCAATACTGAGATACATATACACTGGGTCGTGGATTGATTCAAGATAATATTTATCGATTTATTTCTGTACATCTAACTGTGGACAACTAGTTGTAGGTTACTAACGAGGACAGCTGACTTAATAAACTTAAAACATCAAAATATATTAAAAGTGTTGTAAATATATTTTGAACATACTTTGATATATATGTATATATTGTTATAGGTTCGTGAATCAACCAGTGGCCAAGTCTTACTTCCCGACGAAGTAAAAATCTGTGAAAGTGAGTTATAGTCCCACTTTTAAAATCTAATATTTTTGAGATGAGAATACATGCAGGTTTTATAAATGATTTACAAAATAGACACAAGTACGTGAAACTACATTCTATGGTTGAATTATCGAAATCGAATATGCCCCTTTTTATTAAGTCTGGTAATCTAAGAATTAGGGAACAAACACCCTAATTGACGCGAATCCTAAAGATAGATCTATTGGGCCTAACAAACCCCATCCAAAGTACCGGATGCTTTAGTACTTCGAAATTTATATCATATCCGAAGGGTGTCCCAGAATGATGGGGATATTCTTATTTATGCATCTTGTTAATGTCGGTTACCAGGTGTTCACCATATGAATGATTTTTATCTCTATGTATGGGATGTGTATTGAAATATGAAATCTTGTGGTCTATTATTATGATTTGATATATATAGGTTAAACCTATAACTCACCAACATTTTTGTTGACGTTTTAAGCATGTTTATTCTCAGGTGATTATTAAGAGCTTCCGCTGTCGCATACTTAAATAAGGACAAGATTTGGAGTCCATGCTTGTATGATATTGTGTAAAAACTGCATTCAAGAAACTTATTTTGTTGTAACATATTTGTATTGTAAACCATTATGTAATGGTCGTGTGTAAACAGGATATTTTAGATTATCATTATTTGATAATCTACGTAAAGCTTTTTAAACCTTTATTGATGAAATAAAGGTTATGGTTTGTTTAAAAATCAATGCAGTCTTTGAAAAACGTCTCATATAGAGGTCAAAACCTCGCAACGAAATCAATTAATATGGAACGTTTTTAATCAATAAGAACGGGACATTTCAACCCATTCGAGTAAAAGCTATGAATATAATGATTCACACTAACCTTACTACTCAAATAAAGGAGGCGCAACAAGGAGTTTTAAAAGAGGGAAATTTAAAGGATGAAATACCCAAAGGATCGGAGAAGCATCTTAATATTCGGGAAGATGGAACCCGGTATAGGGCTGAAAGAAATTGGGTACCAAAATTAAGAGATATGAGAGAAATGGTACTTAGAGAAGCTCATAAAACCAGATACTCAATACATCCTGAAACGGGGAAGATGTACAAGGATCTCAAGAAATATTTTTGGTGGCCAGGTATGAAAGCCGATGTTGCTAAATACGTAGGGGAATGTTTGACGTGTTCTAAGGTCAAAGCGGAGCATCAGAAACCATCAAGTCTACTTCAACAACCCAAAATCCCGGAATGGAAATGGGAAAACATTACCATGGATTTCATCACTAAATTGCCAAGGACTGCAAGTGGTTTTGATACTATTTGGGTAATAGTTGATCGTCTCACCAAATCAGCACACTTCCTGCCAATAAGAGAAGATGACAAGATGGATAAGTTAGCACGACTTTATTTGAAGGAAGTCATCTCCAGACATGGAATACCAATCTCTATTATCTCTGATAGGGATGGCAGATTTATTTCAAGATTCTGGCAGACATTACAGCAAGCATTAGAAACTCGTCTAGACATGAGTACTGCCTATCATCCACAAACTGATGGGCAGAGCGAAAGGATGATACAAACGCTTGAAGACATGCTACGAGCATGTGTTATTGATTTCGGAAACAGTTGGGATCGACATCTACCGTTAGCAGAATTTTCCTACAACAACAGCTACCATTCAAACATTGAGATGGTGCCGTTTGAAGCACTTTATGGTAGAAAGTGCAGGTCTCCAATTTGTTGGAGTGAAGTGGGGGATAGACAGATTACGGGTCCAGAGATAATATAAGAAACTACAGAGAATGTGATGCCCCGTACAAAACCATCGTGTACGAATCATCAACAACAGGATCATTATAAGGTTAAGTACTATATGCTGTAATAAAAGAAGTTGCATTCACGATAAAAAGGTGACGTCATAACTAACGTCGAATGTTTTACACCAACAGTATGCTTCTACGAATAGCAAGCATGAATAAATGTATGTGACCCTTAGGTCATTACAAAACATAGTTTCAAATGTATTAAAGTTTGAATGCAAGATAAACAGTTCATGCGGTGATAACACTAGAGCAGCGGGTGTCTACGGCAAGACTAGCACGACAGCGAAAGCAAATAACCTTAAGCACCTAAGAAAAACATGCTTAAAAATGTCAACACAAAGGTTGGTGAGCTATAGTTTAAGTATAACAGTATGTAAGGTAGGCCACGAGATTTCAGTGCTACAAAGAGCGTTTCAAAACAGTATGATAAAGTATATGTTAACCGTGGGCACTTGGTAACTAACTTAACATTTATACCCCCTGAAAGTACACTTGGCAAGTGCGTATGTATACGAAGTATTAAACACTCGTTAAATGCTAGCGCTACTAGCCCGAGTGGGGATGTCAAACCCTATGGGTCCATATCTAAGATTCGCGTTCATGGTTCAAAAACCAATGATTAAACGTTACCGAGCTAAAGGGAATGTTTATGCCGTTGTATAACCCACACATATATAAGTTTAAGTACTCGTGCCTAGTATGTAAAACATAAAATCTGCATTTATTATCAGTTCCCAAAATAAGTTAAAGCAAAAAGGGAATGCTATAACTCACAATGATAAAGTAGCGGTAAAGTATGACTCGGAAAGTAAGCAAGTAATGAAGGTTGTACAAACGGGTCCTCAACCTAAGTAAAATAGTACTAAGTCAGTAAATCATCTGAATAGTTTTAAAAGTATGTAAATAAGGTCTTAAGGGTCATCATCATTCATCATCAAACAAAAGGTGTAAAGCAAGTTTCGTTTATGAAAGAACTTTAAAACAAAGGCTGAGTTCGGTCACTCACCACGGCCTCAATACCTACTGAAATAAGGTGAGACCAGTGGTCATGGCTCCGTCTATGAGTCCTTTAAGTGTGATAATAATCCCAGAAGCAAACTTGTCTTCGTTTGACCGTGGCGACGGTCTAAGTGCGAGTAGGTCAGAATTTTCAGCACAACGTTAAAAGGACATAGGGACGATCGGAGGGCCATAAATCCTAAACCGTAACTCGGATTAAGATGAGTCCTATATGAAAAGTTATCTACTCAAACAGGGCTATCTGAAAATAATAATTACAGTAGCCCAGGTCATACGGGTCAGACACAGAAACAGTAGAACAGTAGGGTCAGTAGGTTCCGGAGGTTCTTGGTGCTCGATGCTTATCATGATTCTCATCCTTGATGCATATAGCTTCAAGTGTACAACTCGTTGATGTGTTTGCATCATTTTCACCAAGTTTTGACAATCATAACCCAAGTGTAAGTCTAAGACGTGAAGCACAACTCACTTAAGGGTTGCAAGTGTTTTGATGAACCAAAGTTACATCAAAGTCCTAGATTCAACACATACATGAAATGTAAAAGTAATATTAACCAAGTTTTGACTATTATGACTCATGTGTAAGTCTAAGACATGTAGCACAACTCACTTAAGTGTTGTATGAAGTTTGATGAATCAAAGTTACATCAAGGTCTTAGATCTAACACTTACATGAACTTTAAAACTAATAATAAGTTACAAACTTGAAAGTGAACTTATGAAATCAAGATCTTGAGTTGTAGAACATAATTCTTAGTTTGATCTTGAAGATCCAAGACTCAAAAGTCTAGATCTAACATAAGTGTATCAAGTTATAATTAAAGAAACTTACTTACATGTTCTTGAACTTTTAAAGTTAATTTTAGTTCAAGATTAATGAGATCAAAGTTAACTAGTAACATTTGACCAATTTCAACCAACAAACATGAATTCAAAATGCATAATATGAAGTAAATAAACTAAGTAACTAGTAACTAGTTCATGGGTTGTTCATACTTTAAAGATTCAAACCAAAGTTTGATCTTTAAGAATGTAAACTTTTAAGTTTACAAACATGATTCACAAGTATGATTTTTTTTACAACCATGAACTTACGAACTTTTGAAACAATAAATGAAGAACATAAGCTAGAAACTTTATGTTCTTGTATGCCTTGTAAGAACAAGTTAGATGAAGAATCAAACTAACAAGTTTGCTTCTTAGAAAATAGTAAGTGAACAACAACAATATGAAACAAGTAACAACTAGTAAGTAATTAACAAAGACAAGTATCAAAACAACAAATGATGATGATGATTAAGGGGTGTTATGTCACGGTTTTAGCAAGAAAGAAAAAGAGAAAAAGAAGTTCAAGTTACTCACAATATTTAGAGAGAATAAGAGAAAGAAATGAGAGAAAAAGTGAGCAAGTAATGTGTGTTTTGGAATGAGAGAATTGTGAGCAAGAAGTAATAGAAAAATTGAAAAAAAAAACCTCCATCAAAAGGCCTATGGCCGACGGCCACATGAGGGAAAGGGAGGAAGGAAATAAACCACTAGTCCATGCATGGTAAAGGTTCATATAAAGTTGGTTATTTGGTGTATGTGCATGGGGATTATGTGAAGACTAGATTCTTATGTCCTTAACTAACTAGTTACCATCTAAAGTGATACTTACAAGTGAAAGACATGGGCTAAATAGTCCAACTAAGAAGTAGGGTGGGCTTATAAGCCCATATTCAAGAGTCCATTTACATTAATCAAGTCCAAGTTCCATTAATTAACAAATAAATCCAATTAAAGCCCAAGTAACTAACTAATCACCATAGTTAATTAAAATGATTAATAAAATCAATCATGAATGTAAATAATACTTGAAAATATTATTCGTGTAAGTTTCGCGTGTCACAAAGACGTTTCGGGCAATTAAAGTCAAGTACGGGCAATCATGACAACATGTAAATGTAATAACATACATTCGTTTAATCACACGTATTAATGAAAATAATTATTAATAAATAAACGTTGGAAAATCCAGGGTCGTTACATTACCCACCTGTTGAAGAAAATTCCGTCCCGAAATTTTAAGCTGGGGTAGATGGAGGAGTCGGGAAAAGGTGAGGATACATCCGCATCATTTGATCCTCTCGCTCCCAAGTAAACTCAGGTCCTCGTTTGGAATTCCATCGTAATCGGACGATCGGAATCTTGTTGCGTTTCAAAGTTTTGATCTCACGATCCATAATTTCAACAGGTTCTTCCACAAAGTGAAGTTTGTCGTCAATCGTAAGTTCTTTAAGTGGTATGATAAGTTCAGGTGCAGCAAGACACTTCTTCAAGTTTGACACATGGAAGGTAGGATGAACTGAGCTCAATTGTGCTGGTAGATCCAAACGGTAAGCAACAGTTCTAACACGTTCCAAGATTTCAAAAGGACCAATGTATCGTGGGTTTAACTTTCCACATTTTCCAAAACGGATCACACCTTTCCAGGGTGCAACCTTTAACATTACACGGTCGCCCACGTTGAATTCAAAGTCCTTACGTTTAAGATCAGCATAACTCTTTTGGCGATCACTGGCAGTCTTAAGTCTAGCTTGAATCTGAGCAATCTTTTCCGTGGTTTCATGGACTACCTCGGGTCCGGTGATTTGCTTTTCGCCTACTTCGGCCCAACAAATAGGAGATCGGCACTTACGGCCATATAATGCTTCAAAAGGTGCTGCATTAATGCTCGAGTGATAACTGTTGTTGTACGAGAATTTGGCTAACTGTAAATGCCTTTCCCAGGCCTTTCCGAAATCAATGACACATGCACGCAACATGTCCTCCAAGGTCTGAATTGTTCGTTCACTTTGCCCGTCAGTCTGAGGGTGATAAGCAGTACTCATGTCAAGACGAGTTCCCATGGCTTCTTGCAAAGAACGCCAAAATCTAGAAGCAAAATGGGGATCGCAATCTGAGATGATCGATAAAGGTACACCATGACGAGATACAACCTCTTTGATGTATAATTGAGCAAGTCTCTCCATTGTATCCATTTCCTTCATCGCTAGAAAGTGTGCAGATTTGGTGAGGCGGTCAACAATAACCCAAATAGTATCGTATCCGCCCACCGTCTTCGGTAGCTTAGTAATGAAATCCATTGTGATCCTTTCCCACTTCCATTGCGGGATTTTCGGCTGTTGAAGTAACCCAGAAGGTCTCTGATGCTCGGCTTTAACCTTCTAGCAAGTCAAACACTTACCAACATAAGTTGCAACGTCTTTCTTAAGATTCGGCCACCAATACTGTTCTTTAAGGTCATGGTACATCTTGCCCGCTCCGGGATGAATCGAATATCTCGATTTGTGTGCTTCATCAAGTATAAGGTTCCGTAGATCTCCATAAAGAGGTACCCAAATTCTTCCGGCATAACATCGGAGTCCAGACTCCCTAACCTCGAATCGAGAGACAAGTATGTTCAAATGCTCATGAGATATATTCTCCTCCTTGAGAGCCTCACCTTGGGCTACTCGGATCTGACTATTGAGGTTCGAATGGATGGTGATGTTCAGAGCCCTAACACGAAGAGGTGCCGTCCTCTCCTTTCGGCTTAAAGCGTCTGCTACAACATTGGCCTTGCCAGGATGATAGCGAAGTTCACAATCGTAGTCGTTCAGCGTCTCGATCCATCGACGCTGTCTCATATTCAGTTGCTTCTGGTCGAAGATGTGCTGGAGACTCTTGTGATCGGTGAAGATAGTGTTCTTAGTGATAATGCTAAAAACGAACATATATTTCATAGCATTATTCCTCAAGAAAGACAAGCTTTTAGTTGCAATTGTTCTATTTACAAGTGATATTCGTTTAAATAATAAAAGGTGAAGACAAAAGACAGATTCGACGAATTGAAGACGCAAACGGCCAAAAAGCTCAAAAGTACAAAAGACAATCAAAGAGGTTCCAATTATTGATAAGAAACGTCTCAAAATTACAAGAGTACAAGATTCAAAACGCAAAGTACAAGATATTAAATTGTACGCAAGGACGTTCGAAAATCCGGAACCGAGACCAGAGTCAACTCTCAACGCTCGACGCAACGGACTAAAAATTACAAGTCATTTATGCACATGAATATAATATAATATATAAATAATTATTAAAAATTATATATATATATATATATTATATTAATATTTAAAATCGTCGGCAAACAAAGAGCCAAGGATGAATGAGCTGTAAAAACGAACTCCGCGACTTGCGGAGTTCGAAGGCCAAATGTACCGCGAGTCGCGGAGATTACCTGGACGAAAATTCCTATAAAAGCAAACGAATTCTGATCATTTTCATAATCCATAATCTATCTCTCTCTCAATATATACGTAATATTTATATTTATAATTTATATTTTAATTTTAATTGTAATTTTAATCCTAATAATAAGGGTATGTTAGCAAATGTTGTAAGGGTGTAAGTCGAAATTCTGTCCGTGTAACGCTACGCTATTTTTAATCATTGTAAGTTATGTTCAACCTTTTTAATTTAATGTCTCGTAGCTAAGTTATTATTATGCTTATTTAATCCGAAGTAATCATGATGTTGGGCTAATTACTAAAATTGGGTAATTGGGCTTTGTACCATAATTGGGGTTTGGACAAAAGAACGACAGTTGTGGAAATTAGACTATGGGCTATTAATGGGCTTTATATTTGTTTAACTAAATGATAGTTTGTTAATGTTAATATAAAGATTTACAATTGGGCGTCCCTATAAATTACCATATACACTCGATCGGACACGATGGGCGGGGTATTTATATGTACAAATAATCGTTCATTTAACCGGACACGGGAATGGATTAATAGCCACTAGAATTATTAAAACAGGGGTGAATTACATTCAAGGGTAATTGGTGTAATTGTTAACAAAGTAGTAAAACCTTGGTTTACACGCAGTCGATAACCTGGTGTATTCATTAAACAAAGTATTAAAACCTTGTTACAATTCGAATCCCCAATTAGTTGGAATATTTGACTTCGGGAATAAGAATAATTTGACGAAGGCTTTCGCTCTTTATATTTATGACTGATAGACTATTATGGACAAATCCGTATGGACATATTAAATAATCCAGGACAAAGGACAATTAACCCATGGGCATAAAACTAAAATCAACACGTCAAACATCATGATTACGGAAGTTTAAATAAGCATAATTCTTTTATTTCATATTTAATTTCCTTTATTTTATATTTAATTGCACTTCTAATTATCGCATTTTTATTGTTATTGTATTTAATTGCACTTTTAATTATCGTACTTTTTAATTATCGCAAGTTTATTTTATCGCACTTTTATTATTTACAATTTCATTATCGTTATTTACTTTACGCTTTAAATTAAGTCTTGTATTTATTTATTATTTTACATTTGGTTTTAACTGCGACTAAAGTTTTAAAATCGACAAACCGGTCATTAAACGTTAAAAACCCCCCTTTATAATAATAATATTACTTATATATATATTTGTATTTTTATAAAAGTAAACTAATATAGCGTTAAGCTTTGTTTAAAGATTTTCCCTGTGGAACGAACCGGACTTACTAAAAACTACACTACTGTACGATTAGGTACACTGCCTATAAGTGTTGTAGCAAGGTTTAAGTATATCCATTCTATAAATAAATAAATATCTTGTGTAAAATTGTATCGTATTTAATAGTATTTCCTTGTAAAATTTAATAGTATTTTATACCTCTTAGCTTTAACTATCAAGTATTTTTTGCGTCGCTGCCGGGGAACTCTTAAACGCTGAAAGCGCAACGCTAAATATTTAAAAAAAAAAGATTTTTATTTCTAGTTTACTTTTATTAAAATTAACTTTTGTAAAAATACGTTTTTAATTATTCGAAAATATAAAAAGAAAAACAAAAATTTACATTTTTTTTAAGATTTTGTCAAATATTTAAGTTTTATAAAGTTTCTTTATTTTTATTTTATAAAAATATAAGTTTTATTTAAATATTTTTATTTAAAAAAAAAATTAATATATATATAAATCTATTTTTAAGATATTTTTAAAATTATAAAGTAGTTCTATTTTTATTTTAGTTTTTAAATATAAGTTTTTATTATATAAATATTTTGATTTAAACAGAAAATATAAAACAGAATATAAAAAAAAAAAAAAATGCGTCAAATTTTAAACTGTACCTGAGTTGAAAATTGGAACCCCGCGACTTGCGGAGTTTGCTGCTTAGAATACCGCAACTCGCGGAGTTCTCTCTGACGCGCCTGACAGAACCCTAATCAGCATTTATTACGGAGTAATTATTATTATTAATTTTTAATTAAAACCCTAATTAGGTTTATAGTTTTTAATTAGTTTTTAGTTTTTATTATTATTTTGTATATTTAGTTTATTTAGTTAATTAAAATATAAAATTAATAGTTTTAATAAATAATTAATATAAAAATAATATTTTTATAAAAATTGTACTTTTTACAACTTTTAGTTTATTTTTATATTTTGTCCCTTTTTAATCGTTTTAGCGTAATATTTGTATTTTTAGCTCATATTTAGTTTTAAACTTAGTTTTTGCCACAGTTATTTTTACTTCTAGATTTTTAGGCTTTGCCGTAGAATTCCTTAAGTGCTTTTTCTTTAGACTAAGATTTAGGTACTTTCGAATTTTGCGACGCCTTTTTAAGTTTTAGTTTCTTTTTAAGTTATTGCCATTTGGGATTTAGTTTTCCTGTAAGCTTTAATATTTTTAGACGACTTTTACCTATGTATCAATTATCATTCCAATTAGTAATCTCAATTTGCGATTATAATTTTAAGTTAGTTGTGGTAATAAGGTTAGGTTAGTCAAGTGTTTTTAAGTTTTATAAGTTTCTTTTATTTTTCCGTCACCTTTTATTTTTCAACCATTTTTCTTTTTCGACCTTTTTCGACACGCTCTTTTTCTTTCTTATTTCTCGCTATTCTAGTTTTTAGGACATAGATTTTTATTCTACTTCTTATCTAAATTTCTTAAAATTACGAAAATTTATTTTAAGTGGTTAAATTGATAGACATCAAAATTTTCTGATTCGTAGTAATAGTTGGATTTGTACGTGGACCGGGTTATTGGAGCCAAACAGTCCTCAATTATATTGAGACCAAACGAATCCTGCCCCTCTGCTGCATCTTTTGGCTATTCGAAACGTGGGCAAAATCAGAAAAGTCTATTGATTGGATAACTTATTATAAGTTTTCTTTCCTTTTAAAAACTAATAGGATATTCAGTGAATGCACCGAGCAAGACGTTCACCACCTTTTGTACGTTCACCACCTGTAACTAGATCAAGACATTTAGCAAATATTACTGCCGTTGATTTTTCTTTAGAATCGTCATCCAGTCGACCAAGTACTCCAGTTCAAATTTCCGATAATCCATTTTTTGAACCCGACCTCACAATTGAGAATCCGGAGAATATTCAGGGACGATTCATAGATCCTGAACCATTAAATTTTCCTCCGGAACCACCAATCATTCAAACAGAGATTGTTGAGGAACAAACCATTAAATCAGAATCCTCTAGTGATTCCGATTCAACAAATTCAATTATGGAGAATCTGGAACCTTTAAGTATGGAAGACCGAATGAGAGCTAAACGCACTGGCCAAGGTCACGCAATTACTCATCCAGACATTAATGCGCCAGATTATGAAATCAAAGGACAAATTCTACACATGGTGACTAATCAATGCCAATTTAGTGGTGCGCCGAAGGAAGATCCAAATGAACATTTACGTACCTTTAATAGGATCTGCACACTATTTAAAATCCGAGAAGTAGAGGATGAACAGATATATCTCATGTTATTTCCCTGGACTTTAAAGGGAGAAGCCAAAGATTGGTTGGAATCGTTACCTGAAGGGGCGATCGATACATGGGATGTTTTAGTTGAAAATTTTCTTAAACAATTCTTTCCTGCATCTAAAGCCGTAAGACTTCAAGGAGAAATTGTTACGTTCACACAGAAGCCAAATGAAACTCTATATGAGGCTTGGACTAGATTTGGAAAGTTGTTGAGAGGATGTCCGCAACATGGTTTAGACACCTGTCAAATAGTACAAATATTCTACCAAGGATGCGACATCACTACAAGAAAAGACATAGATATAGCAGCTGGTGGTTCTATTATGAAGAAAACCGAAACTGATGCTTACAAAATTATTGATAACACTGCTTCCCACTCACATGAGTGGCACCAAGAAAAAGATATCGTTAGATCATCTAAAGCAGCTAGAGCCGATTCTAGCCATGACTTAGATTCCATTTTCGCAAAGATAGATGCTGTGGAGAGACGAATGGAAAAGATGACTAAAGATATTCACTCAATACGAATTAGTTGTGAGCAGTGTGGAGGACCACATTTGACAAAAGATTGTCTCAGTATTGAATTAACAATGGAACAAAGAGAGAATATTTCATACATAAACCAAAGGCCTGGAAATAATTATCAGAATAATTATCAACCGCCAAGACCGATTTACAATCAAAACCAGAATTATAACCGAAATATTCCATATAACAACCAACAAGGTCCTAGCAATCAACAAGTATCCAATAATAATTACAATCAGCAAAGACCTAATTTTCAAAACAAACCACCACAACAAACCGATGATAAAAAGCCGAATTTAGAAGATATGATGACGAAGCTAGTTGAAACTCAAACGCAGTTTTTCACATCTCAGAAACAAACTAATGAACAAAATGCTCAAGCATTTAGAAAGCAACAAGCTTCTATTCAAAATCTGGAACAAGAAGTAAGTAACCTAGCAAGGTTAATAGGTGAAAGAAAACCGGGAAGTTTACCTAGTGATACAAATGCTAACCCCCGAAATGAAACAGCTAAAGCCATTACCACAAGAAGTGGTACAACACTTAAAACACCTGAAATACCTGTAACTTCTGATGAAGCTATTCCTACTCCACAAGAACCACAACCTGATCAAGATAAGGAAAAAGAACCGGTAGTTGAAAAGGTTAATGAAGATAACACAGTTAAGGCTAAACCTTATGTTAAACCATACCAACCACCACTTCCTTACCCGAGTAAAATGAAGAAAGAGAAACTTGAAGCCGAGCAATCCAAATTCTTGGATATGTTTAAACAGATAAATGTAAATCTTCCTTTCATTGATGTGATTTCAGGAATGCCTAGATATGCTAAATTCTTGAAAGATCTAATCTCAAATAGAAAGAAAATGGAAGAACTCTCGGCTGTTACCATGAATGCTAATTGTTCAGCAGTGCTGTTGAATAAGATACCAGAAAAATTATCTGATCCAGGAAGTTTCACAATTTCATATTTTCTGGGTAGTCTTAGTTCAATAGAAGCATTGGCAGACTTAGGTGCTAGTATAAATCTAATGCCATATTCACTATACGCTAAACTAGACCTTGGAGAATTGAAACCAACCAGAATAAGCATACAACTAGCCGATAGATCAATAAAATATCCTAGAGGGATAATGGAGAACATGCTAGTTAAAGTTGGTACTTTTGTATTTCCAGTAGATTTTGTTGTTCTTGACATGGAAGAAGATTCTCAAGTTCCTCTCATATTAGGAAGACCATTCTTAAACACGGCTAAAGCAATGATAGACGTGTTCGGTAAGAAATTGACCCTAAGTATAGAGGATGAGAGTGTTACCTTTTCAGTTGATAGAGCAATGCAACAACCACAATCTGCAGATGATACATGTTATTATATTCAAACTATAGATGCACATGCAGAATTATTAGAAGAATTTCCAGAATTACAAGGAACAAGAGAATGTTCTTTAGGAGAAGGAACAGAACAAATTGATGAAGCTGAAATGTTAGCTACACTTATAGCTAATGGATATGAACCAACAACAGAAGAAATTCAAATGCTAAAAGAAGAAGACAGATATCGATATAAATCATCGATAGAAGAACCACCGAAATTAGAGTTAAAGTCACTTCCAAACCATTTGGAATACGCTTATTTACATGGTGAATCTGAATTACCTGTAATAATATCATCTTCTCTTACTGAAAATGAGAAATCACAACTCATTTCTGTGTTGAAAGCTCATAAACCAGCCATTGCATGGAAGATTCATGATATTAAAGGAATAAGTCCTTCGTATTGCACACATAAAATCCTTATGGAAGAAGGTCATAAAACGTATGTGCAACGCCAACGAAGACTAAATCCTAATATGCAAGATGCAGTTAAAAAGAAATTATTAAACTGCTAGACGCAGGTCTAATTTATCCAATTTCTAATAGTCCATGGGTAAGCCCAGTTCAATGCATGCCTAAGAAGGGTGGCATGACTGTCATTACAAATGAGAAAAATGAGCTTATTCCTACTAGGACTGTAACAGGATGGCGTGTATGTATTGATTATAGAAAATTAAATGACGCCACCAGAAAAGATCACTTTCCCTTACCTTTCATTGATCAAATGTTGGAAAGATTAGCCGGAAATAGTTACTATTGTTTTCTAGATGGATTTTTCGGATATTTTCAAATTCCAATAGCACCCGAGGACCAAGAGAAAACCACATTCACGTGCCCTTATGGTACTTTTGCTTACAAACACATGCCATTTGGACTTTGCAACGCCCCTGCAACCTTTCAAAGGTGTATGATGGCGATTTTTCATGACATGATAGAAGAATGCATGGAAGTTTTCATGGATGACTTTTCAGTCTTCGGTGATACATTTGAAACATGTCTAGCTAATCTTGAACGAATGCTTATTAGATGCGAACAATCAAATCTAGTACTTAATTGGGAGAAATGCCATTTTATGGTTAAAGAAGGCATCGTTCTTGGTCATAAAATTTCAAAAGAAGGAATTGAAGTGGATAGAGCTAAAGTAGATGTAATTGCTAAACTTCCACATCCCACCAATGTTAAAGGAGTTAGGAGTTTTCTAGGGCATGCCGGTTTTTACCGACGTTTCATAAAAGATTTTTCTAAAATTGCCACTCCTATGAATAAACTCCTAGAAAAGGATGCTCCATTCATCTTTTCAGATGAGTGTATCAAATCTTTTAATATTCTTAAAGAGAAACTCACTAATGCGCCGATCATGATAACACCAAATTGGAATCTACCATTTGAACTAATGTGCGATGCAAGTGATTTTGCAATGGGAGCCGTTTTAGGACAAAGGATTGAAAAACGATTTCAACCTATATATTATGCTAGTAAGACGTTACAAGGAGCACAAACGAACTATACAACTACTAAAAAAGAACTCCTTGCTATTGTCTTTGTTTTTGACAAATTTCGATCATATCTCGTTCTAGCAAAAACGGTGGTCTATACCGAACATTCTGCTCTTAGATACCTATTTTCAAAACAAGATGTTAAACCAAGATTAATCCGTTGGATCTTACTCTTACAAGAGTTTGATATTGAAATCCGAGATAAAAAAGGAGCAGAAAATCTCGCCGCTGATCATCTTTCTCGTCTTGAAAATCCCGAATTAGAAGTTCTAAATGAATCGGAAATACAAGACAACTTTCCTGATGAATATCTATTGAAGATAGATTATAATGAAATCCCATGGTTTGCAGACTATGCAAACTATTTAGTATGTGGATTCCTTGAAAAAGGATTATCGTACCAAAAACGAAAGAAATTCTTCAGTGATATAAAACACTATTTTTGGAAAGATCCACATCTGTTTAAAAGTTGTCCCAATGGAATAATACGTCGATGTGTATTTGGAGATGAAGCTAGTAAAATTTTAAACCATTGTCACACAGGACCAACAGGAGGGCATTATGGGCCTCAACTAACAGCAAGAAAAGTTTATGATGCTGGATTCTATTGGCCTACAATTTACAAAGACTCACACCTTCTTTGCAAATCCTGTGATGCTTGTCAAAGGGCCGGAAAAATAAGTCAACGTGATGAAATGCCACAAAATGTCATACAAGTATGTGAAGTATTTGACATTTGGGGTATTGACTTTATGGTTCCATTTCCAAAATCTCATAATAATCTCTATATTCTCGTAGCCATTGATTATGTATCTAAATGGGCGGATGCACAAGCTCTCCCAACTAACGATGCACGAGTTGTAGTCAACTTTTTAAAACGTCTTTTTGCAAGGTTTGGAACACCGAAAGCTTTAATAAGTGATCGGGGTACTCATTTCTGTAATAATCAACTTGAGAAAGTTCTTAAAAGATATGGAGTAACTCATAAAATCTCCACCGCATATCATCCACAAACAAGTGGACAAGTTGAAAATACCAACCGAGCTTTAAAATGTATTCTAGAAAAAACCGTAGGATCAAATCCGAAGGAATGGTCCATTAAATTAGAGGATGCACTCTGGGCTTTTAGAACAGCCTACAAAACTCCAATTGGAACCACACCTTTTAGACTCGTTTACGGAAAAGCATGTCATCTTCCAGTAGAAATTGAACACAAAGCATTTTGGGCTTTGAAGACATGTAATCTTGATTTACATGAAGCTGGACGTCTACGATTAAATCAATTAAACGAATTAGAAGAATTAAGACATGAAGCATACGAAAATTCGTTGATCTATAAGGAAAGAACGAAGAAATGGCATGATAAAAGAATCGGAACTTCAAAAGAATTTAAGGAAGGAGACAGAGTTCTTCTTTTCAATTCACGATTCAAGCTATTTCCTGGAAAATTGAAATCAAGATGGTCTGGACCATTCATAGTTAAAAGAGTTTTTCCATACGGAACAGTAGAATTGATAAATTCAAATGGGATTGAATTTAAAGTTAATGGTCACAGAGTTAAACATTACATACATGGTCCGATGGAAGAAGACAATGAAGTTAATCACAATTTCGATACCAAAGCTAACTAAGTATAGGGGGTTTATGTATTTCTGTTAGAGTTAGATTGTCAGTTTTCGTGTAGTTCTCAAAAATGGAACCCGAACGGTCTTTCCCTAGCAGACCCTAAAGAACTAGTCTTCTCCCCCCATTCTGAATTTTTATTTTTTTAGGAAATGAAGACTGCCTGTGAACTAAACCATGGTCTAATGCTACACGCTTTGATAACTAAACGTAATAATGACACACTTTCGAGTGAAATAGTATCAGTAATCAGAGAAAGATTGGACGGAGTAAGAAAAGAATCTAGATGTGAAGATAATAAGTCACAATTTGGTAAAGGAAAATCAAAATCCGCAGCGAAAAGAAGAGCACGACACCTAGAAAGATGTCACAAATGTGGAAAATGGTCACATGGAGGTAAATGTTCAAATAATCAAACCTATCAAACACCGAATTTGTTACTTTATGCAGAGACGGACCGTTCATATGTTTAGAAGAAAAAACACTGAATGCTCGAGGTTACGCCTATGTAGCCATGGAAAACCAATTAAACCGACTATCTTATGAATGGGATATATCATATAACTAAGAAATCTATTTCACAGGTATGTTTGTACAGTTTTTAATTTTTTTTTTTTTTTTTAACCTTTTGATAATAAACGCTAATTTGTTCGCTATAAAGTATTAAATTGGTATTGAATAAAATTAGGTTTGGCGACCGAAATTATTGATATCATTCAAAAATTTATTACATCACTGCGAAATTTAACGTTTATTCTTAAGGTATAAATATCTTTAATCAATCAACCCAAAATATTTCAAAAATTCGTCATGAGTTAAATTAGGTCTTGGAACCGAAATTACTTTACCGAAAAGAGGGGCGCATATTTTTGATAATATTTGATTGATTAAAGTGGGATAAAAAGCCAAAAAGATTTTTAATTTTATTTTTACCACGTTTTTAAAATTAATATATAAATCTTAAATTAATATTGTAAACTTTGTAAAATCAATATATTTAAAATTGTAAATATTTGAAAAATTAATATAAGTTTGATGTGAATTTATAATATGAATTTTTAAATAAAGTTTGGTGTGAATTTTTAATTTTTAAAAAATATGCATTTTAATTTTATGCATTTCAAATTTTAAGTTTGGTGTGAATTTTTATTATTAATTTTGAATTTTATATTTAAATTGTGTGAATTTAAAAACAAAAATTTACTTTATCTCATTAAGTTAAAAATATAATTTTTAAAATTCGTCGTAAGTTGAAGACTAGGTCGTTGAACCGAAATTGCTTTACCCGAGGGAGGAACGAGAACTTTTATTATCATTATTTTTAATCTTATTGAATTAAAGTATGCCAAAAACATTAAAAAAACTAAAAAAATCTAAGCTTTTAAAACAATCGCTTGAAAAAGACAAATTTTAAAATTTTGTCGAAGGACGGACTAGGACATCGATCCGAAACGACCTCGTCCTAAATAACAAGGGAAACAAAATTTTAAAATTAATTACTTAATTGTTTTAATTAGTATAAGATATAAAAAAAAAATTACAAACTCCGCGACTCGCAGAGTTTGATGGGTCAAACACCGCGACTCGCGGAGGGACCAAAACCCAGAAAAAAATAAAAACGTAAAGAGCAGTTCATTTGCACACCACAACACAAATAAAACCCGAAAATACTGCGCAAAAACCCGAGAAAACACCCCCAAAATCACATTTTTTAACCGTTAATCATCAAATCTTTTACTAAAATCATGTTGAGAAGGATGCTATCAAGGAATTACTCAAGAAAAACGGTAAATTTCTACAGCTAAACACCATTTAATTCAAAAATTAGTGTTCTTGAGCAATTTTTTCTCCAATTTGATTTTGATGCTTTTTAGTGTAATTATGCTTAAATTATTTATGTATTATACTTGTATAACCTAGATTGATGCTATTTAACATGATTAGAAGCTTTAAACTTCAAATTTTGAGTAATCTAGGGTTTGTGTTCTTGAGCAAATTTGGAGCTTTTTGATATAAACAGGTTATGGCCGATTTTTGTCATGAATTGTTGCTAAATTAAGTAGTGTAACATGTTTAGGTAGTTAAATGATCCAAACTTTGAGCCTAAACATGATTTTGAGAATTAAAGTGGACTTTTTCAAGTCTAAAATTCATGAACTTGATTTTTGAAAGATAATGCCATTTGAAACTTGTTTAATTGCTAGTAATGATTATTTTGACATGTTATTTGAGTTAAATGCTTATGAACTTGGCGAACATTTTCGTATATGCTTATTTGAAAAAGTGTAGATTTGATAAAAATATGAAAATGAGCTTAAGTTTGATATAAATTGATCATGTCATAATAATTATTTTGATTGATGATTTTGCTGACACTAATGCATATTTGGATGCACAAAAAAAATTGTGTTTGATGTGTTTTGCAGACTGAAAGGGGTGAATCTTCATCCCAAGCTCGCAATGCTCCTGCTGAGAATGCGGAACAACAGGAGGTGGATAACTACTACAAACAAGATATACCTCATCCAGTCATGACATTTTCTGATATGCACTTGGAAGATTTGCACCCGAACCTGAGATTTGACAGACTTTGGATAGATTATCCAAAATACCAAAGGGGTTTGCATACTCTTCATTCTAAAGTTGTTGAGGTACCTAGGGTCATAGAATGGGGACCATTAGAAGCTGTAGAATTGGCCGGGCCAATTAGGGAATTACTTGCACAGAGGTGTGGTAATTCTACTTTTAACGACTGGGTACGTTTATTCACCATGAGTAGACCTGTATATAAAGTATGGTGTGAAGAATTGTTGTGTAGTATAGAATTAAATGATCGGGTAGCTAGTTTAACTAATCGATCTTTTATTAGATTTTTGTTAGGAGGTTCGATGCGCCACATGTCTTTACTAGACATGGCTCAGGCTTTACGTATATATACGCCTGAGGAGTTAGCATCTGCCGATTGTAGAGGGTTGATACTAAATGGTAGAAAGATAGATGAAAATTTTGATACACATGGTGTATGGAGTCAAATGACAAGCCATCACCGATTCAAGGGGGGAAATTACTCTTATTTGGATATAGATAGAGCTGAATTAAGAGTAATTCATAGGTTTTTAGCTAATTCGATTACACAAAGAGGTAAGAACAAGGAAAAGGTAAATGAACAGGATTTTTTTTACCATATGTGTATTCGAGACCCACAAAGCGCTGTAAGTATACCTTATTGTGTGGGTTATTATTTATCAGCTATGGTTAGGGGGATGAGACCGCATAGCATAATAGGAGGTGGTATATTTATTACTTTGATTGCTGAATATCTCGGTGTGGATATAAGTCGGGGGGGGGGGATTATTAGTCGAAGAACTAGAACCCCGCGATACAATAGGTTTAAATGTATACCATGGTGCGAAAGTTTTGAAGAGGCAAAATAACGCCGCAGTACAATACCATGGTAGACATCCACAGGTTGAGAGAAACTAACAGCAAGGTAATGTAGGAGGGGGAAATGAAATGCAAGAAATGCAAAGGTTTATAGCTTCACAGGAGTACGAAAATGCTAGACAAAGAGCATTTGAAGATTGGCAAGTTCATCAAAACCAAATCATAGCTTATTGCCAACATATAGGTAGAAACTATATTCCTACTCCAAAGCCCATATTCCCTCCCTGGTCTATAGAGATTCAACCACCGTATCCTACGTATAACCCAGCCGAAGCATTTTATAGCACCTATGGTTATGCATGGAACCCCTATTGGTATCAGTATCATCCCTAGTCTACTTAGTTTTATTTATTTTGTAATTTGTAATGTGGATACGTTTAATACTTATGTTAATATTGTAATAGTTGTTATAATTTTCTAACTTTTATTCTTAGATTTTAATAATTTTTGAATGTGGGGTAATATACCAAACTTCAAAAATATGTATATATGTTTGCAGTTTATCTTATGTATACAACAGGGTAAAACAACGCATTTTCAAAGACTGGCATTAAGTTCAGCAAAAGCAACTAATTTTGACGACAAGATGCAAAATATATATGAAATAACAACAAGACGGAATGAACAAATGATGTGCACCATTTATCATTCAGCAAACAAATGCCAATATATTTGGAAACTTTGGTAAAATTTAATCATTTTCACACAAATCACCCTCAATAATTTAAATTGTTACTGATTTCTTGCAAATGAGGGCATTGCAAGATCTTAAGTGTGGGAAGGGGTTAAATTCTTTCGGATTTTTAAAATTTTTTATCATAAACACTTGGTTACCATTAAAAATACTAGTAAAGCAGTAGTTGTATTAGAATCTAGTGCTCTCTGATAATAAAGAACAGCCCTAGTCTTATATACTGACTACCCAATTCTAGTAAAAATTTTCAAAATTTTCAATTAAATGAACTCAAAATCATGTTTATACATATTTATGAACGATAAAACTAGGTTTTAACACCGAAATTATTGTTACCTCGAAAAGGACATAAATTGAGAAACAAACCAAAATGTTAAAATTCATTTAAAATGGAATAGAGGACAATAAAAAGGAAAATAAAAGCCAAGTGTGGGAAAATTCTCCAAGTTATTCAAAACATATGTCACATATTTTTGTACAAATAACTGAAAATACTTTTGCTTTGGACTAAACTAAATT
Organism: Rutidosis leptorrhynchoides; assembly: GCF_046630445.1. Classification (NCBI taxonomy): domain Eukaryota; kingdom Viridiplantae; phylum Streptophyta; class Magnoliopsida; order Asterales; family Asteraceae; genus Rutidosis; species Rutidosis leptorrhynchoides. The sequence continues at coordinate 512,147,248 of NC_092335.1, read as the reverse complement.
TTTTTTACCTGATTTACTGTAAGAAAGATGGATCTACACGATGAATCAATTCCATCATTAAAAGGAAGTAAAGTCTTCCGAAACAGACACGCGCTTCTTGATTTAGGTCAAGAAGTTGTCGTCCAGACCAGCTGTAGGTTGACGAAAAATCTAGAAAAGTCATCACTAAAATCAGCAGGAAATCCACGGACCTCAGCATTAAACAGGGTTGCCAAGTGGTCAGATTTATCCTAACCATGAGAAGGATTTATCTCGTACAATGGGGGCAACGTGCAAATTAGCTGGATAAGACTAATGAATCAGATCGCCAGAAAGGATAATCTCCTTAAAGATTAAAAATCAGCTTTTAAGCCTGATATTACTCAATCCTAGAGATTGACCTTAAAGATTGAGAATTCAAACTCATGGAATTCAATGATATCTAAACTCGAGCTTGAACGAGAAAATATTTTGATAAAATTACAAACCGATTTGTTTTCTAACAACCCATTTTCAATGCGTTCATTACCATTGAACGTAAAATCCTAGGAATTCACCTGGAATTCATTAGGTCACCTGAACCAAATCGGGTGTCAACCGTAAGAACGGTGGTTGCATAGCATGGTCAAGGACAGGACCTTGTGCCAGACCGAAAAATTATAAGGGTGAGCTTTACTATTGCTCCTACCAAGGATAGTAATTGTGTCCGACATGTTATAGACCATAATTAAAAGCATGTCAGGGGACATTGCCTTAACAGTTGCTTGTTCAACGCTTTCCTTTACAACCGGACGGTAGTTTACCGAAAGGTAATATACGGGACAAGTAAACTGGAAGTGTTGCTTTCCAAATACAAGGTTAGCAAGTGGGTGACACAAAACCATAAGTTTTGAGCTAAAATTTTCAAATCTGAAACCCACCAAACCCACAAAAATATTTTGCAAACACCGGTGAAGGGTTATTCCAGAAAACTTATCTAGGGTAAAAACTAGATTTAATTTTCAAAAGATCAAATGTTTTCATAAAGATCCAATTTCCTTAATGGATCTAAATTTTATAGTCATGTGGGACTGTAAACCATATCGTTACTACCATTGTTTATACCGCCGTATAGAAATCACTGATGTACAAAGTGTGAAGAATAAAGAAGTGATTCTAGTATTTCAAGACGATATTGCTTGAGGACAAGCAACGCTCAAGTGTGGGAATATTTGATAATGCTAAAAACGAACATATATTTCATAGCATTATTCCTCAAGAAAGACAAGCTTTTAGTTGCAATTGTTCTATTTACAAGTGATATTCGTTTAAATAATAAAAGGTGAAGACAAAAGACAGATTCGACGAATTGAAGACGCAAACGACCAAAAAGCTCAAAAGTACAAAAGACAATCAAAGAGGTTCCAATTATTGATAAGAAACGTCTCGAAATTACAAGAGTACAAGATTCAAAACGCAAAGTACAAGATATTAAATTGTACGCAAGGACGTTCGAAAATCCGGAACCGAGACCAGAGTCAACTCTCAACGCTCGACGCAACGGACTAAAAATTACAAGTCAACTATGCACATGAATATAATATAATATATAAATAATTCTTAAAAATTATATATATATATTATATTAATATTTAAAATCGTCGGAAAACAAAGAGCCAAGGATGAATGAGCTGTAAAAACGAACTCCGCGACTTGCGGAGTTCGAAGGCCAAATGTACCGCGAGTCGCAGAGATTACCTGGACGAAAATTCCTATAAAAGCAAACGAATTCTGATCATTTTCATAATCCATAATCTATCTCTCTCTCAATATATACGTAATATTTATATTTATAATTTATATTTTAATTTTAATTTTAATCCTAATAATAAGGGTATGTTAGCAAATGTTGTAAGGGTGTAAGTCGAAATTCTGTCCGTGTAACGCTACGCTATTTTTAATCATTGTAAGTTATGTTCAACCTTTTTAATTTAATGTCTCGTAGCTAAGTTATTATTATGCTTATTTAATCCGAAGTAATCATGATATTGGGCTAATTACTAAAATTGGGTAATTGGGCTTTGTACCATAATTGGGGTTTGGACAAAAGAACGACAGTTGTGGAAATTAGACTATGGGCTATTAATGGGCTTTATATTTGTTTAACTAAATGATAGTTTGTTAATATTAATATAAAGATTTACAATTGGGCGTCCCTATAAATTACCATATACACTCGATCGGACACGATGGGCGGGGTATTTATATGTACAAATAATCGTTCATTTAACCGGACACGGGAATGGATTAATAGCCACTAGAATTATTAAAACAGGGGTGAATTACATTCAAGGGTAATTGGTGTAATTGTTAACAAAGTAGTAAAACCTTGGTTTACACGTAGTCGATAACCTGGTGTATTCATTAAACAAAGTATTAAAACCTTGTTACAATTCGAATCCCCAATTAGTTAGAATATTTGACTTCGAGAATAAGAATAATTTGACGAAGGCTTTCGCTCTTTATATTTATGACTGATGGACTATTATGGACAAATCCGTATGGACATATTAAATAATCCAGGACAAAGGACAATTAACCCATGGGCATAAAACTAAAATCAACACGTCAAACATCATGAATACGGAAGTTTAAATAAGCATAATTCTTTTATTTCATATTTAATTTCCTTTATTTTATATTTAATTGCACTTCTAATTATCGCATTTTTATTGTTATTGTATTTAATTGCACTTTTAATTATCGTACTTTTTAATTATCGCAAGTTTATTTTATCGCACTTTTATTATTCGCAATTTCATTATCGTTATTTACTTTACGCTTTAAATTAAGTCTTGTATTTATTTATTATTTTACATTTGGTTTTAACTGCGACTAAAGTTTTAAAATCGACAAACCGGTCATTAAACGGTAAAAACCCCCCTTTGTAATAATAATATTACTTATATATATATTTGTATTTTTATAAAAGTAAACTAATATAGCGTTAAGCTTTGTTTAAAGATTTTCCCTGTGGAACGAACCGGACTTACTAAAAACTACACTACTGTACGATTAGGTACACTGCCTATAAGTGTTGTAGCAAGGTTTAAGTATATCCATTCTATAAATAAATAAATATCTTGTGTAAAATTATATCGTATTTAATAGTTTTCCTTGTAAAATTTAATAGTATTTTATACCCCTTAGCTTTAACTATCACTTAGTTCCATAAAGATAGTGTCTCCACAATTTGAGTGCAAAGACGACGGCTCCAAGTTCAAGATCGTGAGTAGTGTAGTTTCGCTCGTGAATCTTCAATTGTCGGGAGGCATAAGCGATAACCTTTGAGCGTTGCATCAGTACACAACCAAAACCACTTTTTGACGCATCGCAATAAACAACAAAGTCGTCACTGCCTTCGGGAAGCGATAGGATAGGTGCGGTGGTTAACTTCTTCTTCAAAGTTTGAAATGCTGATTCGTGTGCGGGTTCCCAAATGAACTTCTTGCCCTTGTGAGTCAGCGCGGTTAAAGGACGCGCAATCAGAGAAAATCCTTCAATGAACCTTCGGTAGTAACCGGCGAGACCTAGGAATTGGCGAATATGAGTCGGAGTAGTGGGAGTCTCCCACTTGCTGATAGCTTCAATCTTGGCGGGATCAACTTTGATACCCTGGTCGCTCACAACATGACCCAGAAATTGAACTTCCTTCAACCAAAATTCACACTTGGAGAATTTGGCGTAAAGTTGCTCTTGTCTCAAGAGTTCAAGTACTAGTCGGAGGTGTTGCTCATGCTCTTCTTTGCTCTTAGAGTAGATGAGGATATCATCTATGAAGACGATAACAAACTTATCCAAGTACGGCTTGCAGACACGATTCATGAGATCCATGAACACAGCAGGTGCATTTGTCAACCCGAATGGCATCACGAGAAACTCATAATGACCATAACGGGTCCTGAATGCAGTTTTCATCACGTCACTTTCCTTCACCCTCAACTGGTGATAACCGGATCGCAAATCGATCTTTGAGTAAATGCTCGATCCTTGTAGATGGTCAAAAAGATCGTCAATGCGGGGAAGAGGATACCGATTCTTGATTGTCAATTTGTTGAGTTCACGGTAGTTACAGAAGGATCCATCCTTTTTCTTCACAAATAGAACAGGTGCGCCCCAAGGCGAGAAACTTGGTTGGATAAATTCTCGATCTAACATCTCTTGTAGTTGACTCTGTAATTCTTGCATCTCGGAAGGTGCAAGTCTATAAGGTGCGCGAGCTACAGGTGCTGCTCCTGGCACTAAATCAATCTGAAACTCTACTGCTCTCTGCGGCGGCAATCCGGGCAATTCCTCTGGGAAGACATCAGAAAATTCGTTCACAATTCGAACGTCATTCACGCTTTTCACCTCAGTTTCTACTGTTTTCACATGTGCTAGGACAGCAAGACGTCCCTTCTTCATAATCTTTTGTGCTTTCACGCAACTAATGAGGTTCAACTTCGAGGTACATCTCTCTCCATAGATAACCAGTGGCTCGCCATCTTCGCGTGGTATACGAAGTGCTTTATCTCCACAGATAATATCGGCCCTTATCTTACTCAACCAATCCATACTGACGATCACGTCAAAACTTCCCAATTTGATAGGTATCAAGTCAATTTCGAAATCTGCACCAGCTATGTTAATAATAGCTCCTCGACTAATATGGTCAACTTTCTCAAGTTTTCCATTGGCGACCTCGACAAGCATACTCTCTTTTAACGAGACTAAAGACCAATTAATATTATCGCAAAAATGTCTACATACATAACTTCTATCTGCACCAGTATCAAACAAGACAGAAGCTAAAAGATTGTTGATTTTGAATATACCTGTCACCAAGTCGGGGTTTTCGCGTGCGTCCCTTGCATTAACATTGAAAGCTCTAGCGCGCGGTGGTCCGCCATCTTTTCGCTTATTTGGACACGCATTTCTGAAATGGCCCGTCTGACCGCATTCATAACACTTCTTCGGCCCGTTGGTGTTTGGCTTCCCATTCAAAGTGGTGACCTTGCAGTCCTTCCCGATATGCCCAGCTCGTTGGCACTTTTCGCAGACAACATTGCAATACCCAGTGTGGTGCTTGTAGCACCACTTGCATTGTGGTAAGGTTCCTTTGTAGTTCGGGTTGGAGTTGGTGTTGTTGTTGGGGTTGGGGTTTCTACCGTTTTTGTTTCCTCTGAAACCCTCATGTCGTTTCGCCGGGTTTTGCTCATAGGTCCTTCCCCTGTTGTTGTTGTTGTTGTTGTTGTTGTGGTTGTCCCATTTGCGCTTCTCGCTAGTACTCGCTTCAGATTTAGTTTTCTCCGGTTCATCGATGGTTATTTGATTCATTAAAGTATGCGCCATGCGCAACGCTTCGGGAACATTCGGTGGCTTGGACGAGGTGACATTACCCTTGATGGACTTAGGGAGTCCCCAAAAGTATCTCTCCATTCGCTTGAATTCTGGGGTGACCATTGTCGGACACATCAGGGCTAGTTCCAAAAATCTCCTGTTGTAACCATCAAGGTCGTTCCCAACGGCCTTTAACTGCATGAATTCCATTTCCATCTTTTGGATTTCGGTTCTCGGACAATACTCCCCAATCATGGCACACTTAAATTCTTCCCATGGCGTAGCATACGCCTCATCAATGCCTTGTGCCTGTGCCATTGTGTTCCACCACGTGAGCGCGCCGTCAGATAGCGTGCAAGAAGCAAATTTGGTTTTGCTGTCCTCCGAACAGTTGCTAACTCGGAATATTGATTCAAGTTTCTCGAACCATCTGGTGAGACCAACCGGTCCCTCAGTGCCGCTGAAGTTATGTGGTTTATAGCTCTGGAATTCCTTGTAAGTACACCCATTTTGAACGGGTTGAATAACCGGTGGTGGTGGCGGTGGAGCTTGGGGTTGCATTTCCGCAATGGCTGCGGCTACACGTTCTTTGATCATCTCTTCAATTTGAGCAGCAGTAGGTGTGGATCGTCCGTTAGCCATGATGTTCTAAACAAAAATTTTGACTCAAGTCAAAATCCAGTATTCAAATAGTAATAATACAGTATATAGTAACCAACATGGAATCAAAAGATCACATGTTATTAAATAACGCATCTAGGTACAAATACCACAGAATCATCATACAGTAATGTAAATAGAACATCGTGCAAGAATTAAATAACGTAAAGTTCCATTAATAATAATAAGTTTCATACATCTGAATAAGTCCGTACAATACATAAGTGAAACATAAAACTACAACTAGATTACATAATGAAATCTAAATACAAAAGCCCTACGGTGAAGGTGGGTGAAGGATGTCCATAACATGGGCCATCTGGTCCTCTAGCTCAGCAACTCGAGCTCGGAGGGTCTCCACCTCCCTTGTCAATTCCTCAACAGTGGGAGATGGTGGGGCAGGTGGTGCTGGGGGTGCCGATGGTGCCGGTGGTGCCGGTGGTGCAGACATTACATAACGGGGTGCAGATGTTCCGGCTCCAGAAATAGTCAGTACGTAACGGGGTGCCTTACGCACTTGTAGGTCGGCAGGGTACGACACAAGCCGCTTACGAGCATAAACCCTACGACGTCGACCAAACGCGTCAGTGAAGGCTCGTCCTCCGTTGATCCCCGGAATGATGGTACCGTCGAAGCGATACCGCTTCTTCGGCGGGGTGGAGGGTGGCTGAATAGGTACATCAGCAGGGTCCTCATCATCACTGGAGTCGTCTGAGGAGGTGTCGTCGGATGAAGCATCAGTGGATGACGGGTCGTCCGAATCATGTGGTGGCTGTACGGGTGGCTGAACTGGTCGTCCTTGAGCGGTCATCATCTGTTGGTAACGAGCGGGTCCGATCGGAATGAGACGTCCATCAGGGGCTCGTCGGCACCAATGGCGATACCGGTTACGGAATGGACCTTCCCCGAACTCCGCAGGAATCACAATATCACCGGAGCGGGGCTGTGATCCTGAGGGTCCGGGGGCAGATGGAGCTGGAATCTCCGAAGGGTCCTGGGCTCCGCTAGAAGTAACCACTGGGGCAGGCGCCTGGCCGCTAGTCCCGGAAGATGAAGCGCCGGGGTCACTCGTGGGTAGCGGGATCGGTGTGTCGGCAACAGCAGTAGGTGGGGTGGCTGACGAGTCTGAACTGCCCAAAACGATAGCAGGTGGAGTATCCGACATCTGAACAAGGAAAAATAAATTTTTCCATGTCAGTAAGTCATAAAGCAAGCACGTATTAGGCCAACAGTTTAAATCATGTATAACAATAAGTAGCATGGCAATAATAACGAAACGTACGGAAGTAGCATGCAATCGAAAGCAAGTAATATCATACAGTAGTGAAATCATGTAATAGCATACGGCATATAGCAGTAAAAGTAAGCAGCAGCATGCAGTAAGTTCAGCGGAAACAAGTAAACTAGCAAGTTATAGATTAGTCATATTAGTGAATCCTACTCGGGTCGGTCTTAGACTCACTAATGCAACCTAATTCCCTACAACCAATGTTCTGATACCAAATGTGATGCCCCGTACAAAACCATCGTGTACGAATCATCAACAACAGGATCATTACAAGGTTAAGTACTATATGCTGTAATAAAAGAAGTTGCATTCACGATAAAAAGGTGACGTCATAACTAACGTCGAATGTTTTACACCAACAGTATGCTTCTACAAATAGCAAGCATGAATAAATGTATGTGACCCTTAGGTCGTTACAAAACATAGTTTCAAATGTATTAAAGTTTGAATGCAAGATAAACAGTTCATGCGGTGATAACACTAGAGCAGCGGGTGTCTACGACAAGACTAGCACGACAGCGGAAGCAAATAACCTTAAGCACCTGAGAAAAACATGCTTAAAAATGTCAACACAAACGTTGGTGAGCTATAGTTTAAGTATAACAGTATGTAAGGCAGGCCACGAGATTTCAGTGCTACAAAGAGGGTTTCAAAACAGTATGATAAAGTATATGTTAACCGTGGGCACTTGGTAACTAACTTAATGTTTATACCCCCTGAAAGTATACTTGGTAAGTGCGTATGTATACAAAGTATTAAATACTCATTAAATGCTAGTGCTACTAGCCCGAGTGGGGATGTCAAACCCTATGGATCCATATCTAAGATTCGCGTTCATGGTTCAAAAACCAATGATTAAACGTTACCGAGCTAAAGGGAATGTTTATGCCGTTGTATAACCCACACATATATAAGTTTAAGTACTCGTGCCTAGTATGTAAAACATAAAATCCGCAAGTATTCTCAGTTCCCAAAATAAGTTAAAGTAAAAAGGGAATGCTGTAACTCACAATGATAAAGTAGCGGTAAAGTATGACTCGGAAAGTAAGCAAGTAATGAAGGTTGTCCAAACGAGTCCTCAACCTAAGTCAAATAGTACTAAGTCAGTAAATCGTCCGAATAGTTTTAAAATAATGTAAATAAAGTCTTAAGGGTCATCATCATTCATCATCAAACAAAAGGTGTAAAGCAAGTTTCGTTTATGAAATAAGTTTAAAACAAAGGCTGAGTTAGGTCAGTCACCACGGCCTCAATACCTACTGAAATAAGGTGAGACCAGTGGTAATGGCTCCATCTATGAGTCCTTTAAGTGTGGTAAAAATCCCAGAAGTAAACTCGTCTTCGTTTGACCGTGGCGACGGTCTAAGTGCGAGTAGGTCAGAATTTTCAGCACAACGTTAAAAGGACATAGGGACGATCGGAGGGCCATAAATCCTAAACCGTAACTCGGATTAAGATGAGTCCTATATGAAAAGTTATCTACTCAAAAAGAGCTATCTGAAAATCATAATTACAGTAGCCCAGGTCATATGGGTCAGACACAGAAACAGTAGAATAGTAGGGTCAGTAGGTTCCGGTGGTTCTTGGTGCTCGATGCTTATCATGGTTCTCATCCTTGATGCATATAGCTTCAAATGTACAACTCGTTGATGTGTTTGCATCATTTTCACCAAGGTTTGACCATCATAACCCAAGTGTAAGTCTAAGACGTGAAGCACAACTCACTTAAGGGTTGCAAGTGTTTTGATGAACCAAAGTTACATCAAAGTCCTAGATTCAACACATACATGAAATGTAAAAGTAATATTAACCAGGTTTTGACTATTATGACTCATGTGTAAGTCTAAGACATGTAGCACAACTCACTTAAGTGTTGTATGAAGTTTGATGAACCAAAGTTACATCAAGGTCTTAAATCTAACACTTACATGAACTTTAAAACTAATAATAAGTTACAAACTTGAAAGTGAACTTATGAAATCAAGATCTTAAGTTGTAGAACATAATTCTTAGTTTGATCTTGAAGATCCAAGACTCAAAAGTCTAGATCTAACATAAGTGTATCAAGTTATAATTAAAGAAACTTACTTACATGTTCTTGAACTTTTAAAGTTAATTTTAGTTCAAGATTAATGAGATCAAAGTTAACTAGTAACATTTGACCAATTTCAACCAACAAACATGAATTCAAAATGCATAATATGAAGTAAGTAAACTAAGTAACTAGTAACTAGTTCATGGGTTGTTCATACTTTAAAGATTCAAACCAAAGTTTGATCTTTAAGAATGTAAACTTTTAAGTTTACAAACATGATTCACAAGTATGATTTTTTTACAACCATGAACTTACAAACTTTTGAAACAATAAATGAAGAACATAAGCTAGAAACTTTATGTTCTTGTTTGCCTTGTAAGAACAAGTTAGATGAAGAATCAAACTAACAAGTTTGCTTCTTAGAAAATAGCAAGTAAACAACAACAATATGAAACAAGTAACAACTAGTAAGTAATTAACAAAGACAAGTATCAAAACAACAAATGATGATGATGATTAAGGGGTGTTATGTCACGGTTTTAGCAAGAAAGAAAAAGAGAAAAAGAAGTTCAAGTTACTCACAATATTTAGAGAGAATAAGAGAAAGAAATGAGAGAAAAAGTGAGCAAGTAATGTGTGTTTTGGAATGAGAGAATTGTGAGCAAGAAGTAATAGAAAAATTGAAACAAAAACCTCCATCAAAAGGCCTATGGCCGACGGCCACATGAGGGAAAGGGAGGAAGGAAATAAACCACTAGTCCATGCATGGTAAAGGTTCATATAAAGTTGGTTATTTGGTGTATGTGCATGGGGATTATGTGAAGACTAGATTCTTATTTCCTTAACTAACTAGTTACCATCTAAAGTGATACTTACAAGTGAAAGACATGGGCTAAATAGTCCAACTAAGAAGAAGGGTGGGCTTATAAGCCCATATTCAAGAGTCCATTTACATTAATCAAGTCCAAGTTCCATTAATTAACAAATAAATCCAATTAAAGCCCAAGTAACTAACTAATCACCATAGTTAATTAAAATGATTAATAAAATCAATCGTGAATGTAAATAATACTTGAAAATATTATTCGTGTAAGTTTCGCGTGTCACAAAGACGTTTCGGGAAATTAAAGTCAAGTACGGGCAATCATGGCAATCATGGCAACATGTAAATGTAATAATATACATTCGTTTAATCACACGTATTAATGATGATAATAATTATTAATAAATAAACGTTGGAAAATCCAAGGTCGTTACAGAGAAGATCATCCAAATTCAACAACGGTTGAAAACCGCCCAAAGTCGACAAAAGAGCTATGCCGACATTAAAAGAAAAGATATAGAATTTGAAATTGGAGAGATGGTCATGCTTAAGGTTGCACCTTGGAAAGGCGTTGTTCGATTTGGTAAACGAGGGAAATTAAATCCAAGGTATATTGGACCATTCAAGATTATTGATCGTGTCGGACCAGTAGCTTACCGACTTGAGTTACCTCAACAACTCGCGGCTGTACATAACACTTTCCACGTCTCGAATTTGAAGAAATGTTTTGCTAAAGAAGATCTCACTATTCCGTTAGACGAAATCCAAATCAACGAAAAACTTCAATTCATCGAAGAACCCGTCGAAATAATGGATCGTGAGGTTAAAAGACTTAAACAAAACAAGATACCAATTGTTAAGATTCGATGGAATGCTCGTAGAGGACTCGAGTTCACCTGGGAACAACAAGATCAGATGAAGAAGAAATACCCGCACTTATTTCCAGAAGATACGTCAACACCTCCAACTGCTTAAAATTTCGGGACGAAATTTATTTAACGGGTAGGTACTGTAGTGACCCGAACTTTTCCATGTTTATATATATTAAATGAAATTGATATTTACATGATTAAGTGTTTCCAACATGTTAAGCAATCAAACTTGTTAAGACTTGATTAATTGAAATAGGTTTCATATAGACAATTGACCACCCAAGTTGACCGGTGATTCACGAACGTTAAAACTTGTAAAAACTATATGATGACATATATATGGATATATATATATATATATAGTTAACATGATATTATGATAATTAAGTATCTCATTAGGTATTTTAACAATGAGTTATATACATAAAATTGTGTTTATTGAATTAAGAAACTCGAAACGATATATATAACGATTATCGTTATAACAACGTCTTACTAATTACATATGAATCATATTAAGATATTGTTACACTATGTTTAATCATGATAAATGATAAGTAAACATGTCATTATGTATATTAACAATGAACTACATATGTAAAAACAAGACTACTAACTTAAGGATTTCGAAACGAGACATATATGTAACGATTATCGTTGTAACGACATTTAAATGTATATATATCATATTAATATATATTAATATATCATAATATCATGATAATATAATAATTTAACATCTCATTAGATATAATAAACATTGGGTTAACAACATTTAACAAGATCGTTAACTTAAAGGTTTCAAATCAACATTTACATGTAACGACTAATGATGACTTAACGACTCAGTTAAAATGTATATACATGTAGTGTTTTAATATGTATTCATACACTTTTTAAAGACTTCAAGACACTTATCAAAATACTTCTACTTAACAAAAATGCTTACAATTACATCCTCGTTCAGTTTCATCAACAATTCTATTAGTATGCACCCGTATTCGTACTCGTACAATACACAACTTTTAGATGTATGTACTATTGGTATATACACTCCAATGATCAGCTATTAGCAGTCCATGTGAGTCACCTAACACATGTGGGAACCATCATTTGGCAACTAGCATGAAATATCTCATAAAATTACAAAAATATTAGTAATCATTCATGACTTATTTACATGAAAACAAAATTACATATCCTTTATATCTAATCCATATACCAACAACCAAAAATACCTACAAACACTTTCATTCTTCAATTTTCTTCATCTAATTGATCTCTCTCAAGTTCCATCTTCAAGTTCTAAGTGTTCTTCATAAATTCTATAAGTTCTAGTTTCATAAAATCAAGAATACTTCCAAGTTTGCTAGCTTACTTCCAATCTTGTAAAGTGATCATCCAACTTCAAGAAATCTTTCTTATTTACAGTAAGATATCTTTCTAATATAAGTTAATACTCATATTCAAACTTTGATTCAATTTCTATAACTATAACAATCTTATTTCGAGGGGAAATCTTACTTGAACTTGTTTTCGTGTCATGATTCTGCTTCAAGAACTTTCAAGCCATCCAAGGATCCTTTGAAGCTAGATCTATTTTTCTCATTTACAGTAGATTTATCCACAAAACCTGAGGTAGTAATGATGTTCATAACATCATTCGACTCATACATATAAAACTATCTTATTTGAAGATTTGAACATGTAATTACTAGAACATAGTTTAGTTAATTAAAAACTTGTTCGCAAACAAAAGTTAATCCTTCTAACTTGACTTTTAAAATCAACTAAACACATGTTCTTTATCTATATGATATGCTAACTTAATGATTTAAAACCGGAAAATACGAAAAACACCGTAAATCGAATATACGCCGTTGTAGTAACACAGCGGGCTGTTTTGGGTAAGTTAATTAAAAACTATGATAAATTTTGATTTAAAAGTTGTTCTTCCAGGAAAATGATTTTTCTTATGAACATGAAACTATATCCAAAAATCATGGTTAAACTCAAAGTAGAAGTATGTTTTCCAAAATGGTCATCTAGACGTCGTTCTTTCGACTGAAATGACTACCTTTACAAAAATGACTTGTAACTTATATTTCCGACTATAAACCTATACTTTTTCTGTTTAGATTCATAAAATAGAGTTCAATATGAAACCATAGCAATTTGATTCACTCAAAACGGATTTAAAACGAAGAAGTTATGGGTAAAACAAGATTGGTATTTTTTGATTGTTGTAGCTACGGGAAATATTGTAAGAATTCTATACAAATCATATCCTAGCTAACTTATATTGTATTATACATGTATTCTAATATATTATGTAATCTTGGGATACCATAGACACGTATGCAAATGTTTTGACATATCATATCGACCCATGTATATATATTATTTGGAACAACCATAGACACTCTATATGCAGTAATGTTGGAGTTAGCTATAAAGGGTTGAGGTTAATTCTAAAAATATATATACTTTGAGTTGTGATATAGCCTGAGATGTGTATACACTGGGTCGTGGATTGATTCAAGATAATATATATCGATTTATTTCTGTACATCTAACTGTGGACAACTAGTTGTAGGTTACTAACGAGGACAGCTGACTTAATAAATTTAAAACAGTAAAACGTATTAAAAATGTTGTAAATATATTTTGAACATACTTTGATATATATGTACATATTTGTTATAGGTTCGTGAATCGACCAGTGGCCAAGTCTTACTTCCCGACGAAGTAAAAATCTGTGAAAGTGAGTTATAGTCCCACTTTTAAAAACTAATATTTTGGGATGAGAATACATGCAGTTTTATAAATGTTCTACGAAATAGACACAAGTAAATGAAACTACATTATATGGGTGAATGATCGAAGCCGAATATGCCCCTTTTGCTTGGTCACCTAAGAATTAGTAAACCGATCTACTAATTAACGCGAATCCTAAAGATAGATCTATTAGGCCTAACGAACCCCATCCAAAGTACCGGATGCTTTAGTACTTCGAATTCATTTTTATCATGTCCGAAGGATTTCCCGAAATGATAGGGGATATTCTTATATGCATCTTGTTAATGTCGGTTACCAGGTGTTCACCATATGAATGATTTTTATCTTTATGTATGGGATGTATATTGAAATATGAAATCTTGTGGTCTATTATTATGATTTGATAATATATAGGTTAAACCTATAACTCACCAACATTTTTGTTGACGTTTTAAGCATGTTTATTCTCAGGTGATTATTAAGAGCTTCCGCTGTTGCATACTAAAATAAGGACAAGATTTGGAGTCCATGCTTGTATGATATTATGTAAAAACTGCATTCAAGAAACTTATTTTTGATGTAATATATTCTTATTGTAAACCATTATGTAATGGTCGTGTGTAAACGGTATGTTTTAGATTATCATTATTTGATAATCTACGTAATTCTTTTTAAACCTTTATAGATAAAATAAAGGTTATGGTTGTTTTAAAAATAAATGCAGTGTTTGAAAAACGTCTCATATAGAGGTCAAAACCTCGCGACGAAATCAATTAATATGGAACGTTTATAATCAATATGAACGGGACATTTCAGCTTATTCTATTGTAACTTGTACACTTGATCGGTGTATGCTTAGAAAGGGTAAATGGAAGACGTGTAGCGAATGAGCTATCCGCAAGTTAAAGTCTTTTAATCAAGTGCTCATGATAAATGTATCAATTTTACAATTCTTTCAAAGAAATCTCGTGGCCTAACCTACAATAAATGTTTTACTAAACCCGTAGATTCACTCAACAATTTTGTTGACTTTTCGCATGTTTTTATCTCAGGTCCTTAGAGGTATTGCTTTCGCTATCTGATGTTTATATGCTAGCTTGATGCATACACTGGAGTGAAGTCCAGCATGATTTATCATTTCTTATTTCAAGAACTTACATTTGGATTGAAAGCTATTACTTTTAATAATGTTTTGATATTATTTATGTTGGTCATTAAAGTCAAACTGTTTTTGGAATTATTTTACATTTAATGACTTTGCCATTTAAAATTTAATGCGAATGCTTTTCAGAAACGTCTCATATAGAGGGTGTGGCCGTTAACTGTGGGACCAGAGTTAATACGCCGTTAGTCGATTTTGACGGGGTATTACAAAAGGTATATCTTTTTCATCAGCGTCTTTAAACAAATCTACATTCGCATCATTAAAATCTGGTATTGAAGGTATATCTGAAGAAATATTCTTCATTTGAAGTTGTTTCAGAAACAGAACTTCTGAATATTTCGCTAGAAATTTTAACGAGAATCGTCGAATTTCTTGACTCCGTTAATTGTTTCAGTTAGTTTTAACTTTGCAGCAACAGTCCTTCAGGTAACTACTGAGTGGACTAGTAAAATAGGCGTGAGATTTGAATTACGCTTCTGATCTCGGGCTTGTGAAACAAACTTGGGCTTCCTCCTCCTTTTATTTAGTAAAATAAAAAATGGGTCTGATTTAAGAGGATCTACAAACAAAAGCCCAAGTACACATATGTCTTCTTTTCCTAAGACCTGAACGTATTCTTCACTTGATTTCTTCCCTAAATTCAAAAATTCACGAACCCTAATACCCAAATCACAAGAACCCTAATTGTTGACTCGTACGTTTCATTTCAATCACTCGTGTAAAATGACAAGTCACTCTTATAACCACTCGTACGTTTCATTCCTGCAGAAATCCGTGGTCACTCGTGTATTGATTCGTACGTTTTAGCAATCAATTGAATCAATTGTCTGTTCACTCGTGTGATCACTCGTTTGAAGATCATTCATTCTTTCTAATGAAGCTTCCAGCGAGAGTTTGAAGTTTTTAACGAGTTTTCGGCTAAAACTGAAAAAACACGATTTCAATGGCTAAAATTAACCATGAAGCTCACTTCACTTGTATGGAACCACGTAGAAACGATTTCAGTTGAACAAACACACTTTAATTTGTTGAAAATTTTGAAATCACAAATACCGCTTAAAAAAACTTCAAAACTCTGATTTCAACTGAGAAGTGATTAATAGATGAAATTAATGATGCCTATAGCTTCACGTGATGATTTGGAACTATTCCACATTACAGATTTGATTGAAACTGTGTGGATTGATCAAAAGACCTCAACACCTCTCAATTTTGTTTTCGGCCAAAAAACTTTGTATTCCAGCTAAATAGTTATCTGTAAGTGCAATTTTGTGATGAAGGAATGCTATACTGATGTTAGGAAAGGTTTTTTTGCACCTCAATATGAAATTTAATTGATGTAATCGAAATTTGGTTTTTTCTATGTACTGTAATAGAATAGTGATGAACAAAGGATTCTTTTGGATGAATCAAACACTGAATTGGATCTGGTTAGATGCAGACTTGCTTCTTCTACTCTGTTACATGTGTGTGTTCTATGATGTTGGAGTATGTGTAATTCTGTGGAAGACTTTCTCATTCTAAGTGAGGTGATGGTATTTATATCACCATATCATCACCCCTTACATCACCTAGCTAATACTATAATGCACATCACAATATCATACTTTTTTAAAGGAAAATTCGGAACCGACTACTCTCATTTGCCACTCACACATGCGTTAGGAAGAAACTCCAAGCATCCATCGTGCATCGTACCTGAAATGCTTTAGGTTAACTGCTTGACCCGCACAGAGTGAAGGATATTAGAGGCACAACCTAGGAGAAACCCCACCCCCCCCCCCCCCCCCGGATTCAAACTCGCACCTATTCTTTCAAAGATACGTATCCAGAACCAACTGAGACTTTTTAACACTCAGACTTAATAGTTAATATCTATACAAGTTAAAAAGTAATTATGTACTAAAATAGACCACGAATACCTCATATTCTATTTTTATATATAACTAGTCCGGATCCGGCCCGCGTGATGCGACACGAGCTTTCGGTCTGCATATTCATATTTAACGTAGCTTTATGTATTTACAGAAGGGAAAACGGCCCATGTGTTAAGCGTCGTTGTAGGTGTCGTCGTATTTAATGTTTTTTAAAACTTGTCCGGTTCGAAGTTAGCTAGTTTCGTTTTGTTGATAAAATTATTTCGAGTCTAACGGTGCTGCTGTCGAAAAATTTTAATTCCCGGCGAGCAGGAAGATACGGGTTGTCGCTGTGTTTAGCGTTTTTTAAAAAGTGTCAGTTTCAAACGTACTTATTTTCATTTTATTCATAAAATTATTTCGAGTCTGACGCTGCTGTCGAAAAAATTTAACTCGCGGCGAGCGGGAAGATACGGGTTGTCGTTGTGTTTAGCATTTTTTAAAAAGTATCCATTTCGAATGTAGTTAGTTTCGTTTTGTTCATAAAAATATTGCGAGTTTAACGGTGTGGTTGGTGAAATTTAACTCTGGGCGAGAAGGAAGATACGGGCTCTCGAAGTGTTTGGGTGTAGTTTTTATTTTGATTAAGAGAATTTATGTTTTACCCCCTGGAGTTATGAGTAGATTTTGAAAGTTGGTTATAGTTGAGGGGGTATTTTGCATTGTTTGGGCTGGATTTTGGTTAAATATCGTTTTGACATGATTTGATGTTGGGTTTGTGTCAAACGACACAATCCTCCACGACATTTAGTAATATGGGGTTAATATTGTAAGTATATTTTTTAATTTGATTGAGTTAGAAATAGTGTGGATGATAAAAATTATATTATTATATAAATATATTATAATGTTAGAATAAATGAAAATATTTTTATTTGACTTTTGTATATTACTAGATGGCAGTGCCCGTGCGTTGCACGTTTGTTCGATGTTTCAATATTACATTAATCGCATATCAAATTGTTAAACGTAGTGGAAAAACTTGTTGGTACGTGAAGCGCTTTATTGCGAAGGCTAACAATACGAATGTGGAATATTTGAATATAAACATATATATATATATATATATATATATATATATATATATATATATATATATATATATATATATATATATATATATAACATAACCAATTACTATATAGAAGCAATCATATTTCAATATTAGTTAACCATAGCTTATCTTTATTGTAGCTATATATGTTAATCTTTTAACTCAAATCGATGGCACAAATATCACAATTGTAAGATAGAATGTTTATCTTCAAATAGGCAATAGGCAACAATATATAATATTGAAAGGAAATACAAATGATTTTCAATTTAAAAAGGTAATTAACACAAACATCTAAATGAAATATCCATAACGAATGTAACAAAAGAAAACACGAAAAAAATTATAAACTAAAATGTACAAAAATAAAATGTACTCAAATAATATCTCAAAGAAGTGATAACGTAATACATCTTCATCCTTCATGTGATAATGTGATAGATGATACTCGACATTAGAAGATCAAACATCTTCATCCCTTCATGTGATAGATGATACTTAACATTAAAAGATCAAACATCTTAAAAAATGATGATAAAAAGGAGTATTTATATAGGTCTATTAATTATTTCATTTAAAAAATGTAAGTGATGTGAAAAATGATAAAGTAGTATATATAAACAGCAATGACCATCAATTTAATTAGGTACTTAATGTAAGGAAAGCGAAAAGGTTAACCGTATTGTTATTACTTATGATATAACATAAATTTATTATGAATTGTTAGGGAAAATGAAAAGTTTAGAATTATTACTATTATGTATAACATGCATCAATTTTAACTATTAAGAATATTTATGATCAAATTTATGACAATATTAACTTAATATTAATAATCAAACTAAAACACTATACACACAACATTTAATTGTGTTATCATGATTACTTAATCAACTATTTTTATCATATTTATATTTTTATTTTCTTAAACTCGTCTATTATAATAAATAAGTAATCATAATTATATTAAAACTCACCATTTTATAATAGTTAGGTAATCATAATATTATTGAAATGATTTTTTATTTAACATTTTGGGGTAACTTTTTTTTAATACTATTTTAGTATATCATATTGTGAAGGTAAATCATATTTAATAGCATAGAACTCTACTTTTATTAAAAACTCAAAATTTTAAGTAATATTTAAGGTAAATTTCACGTACTCAAGTATACTCAACTTTAAATATTATTATATATTTAAGAATAGAAGATTATAGTTTTACCTTCTTCTTTTTTTTTACCATAGTTTAAAGATATTAAAAAAACTCATAGATAAAATACATTTATTAAGCCTCATTTTTTTATGATATGTATAAAATATATTTAATAAAAAATCTATATATATATATATATATATATATATATATATATATATATATATATATATATATATATATATATATATATATATATATATATATATATATAAGTATTTTAATAAGTAGGTAGATTACTTTTATAACTTTTTCACTATAATATTAATAAATGAAAGGGGTAATTCATACTTAGATTTTTAATATAAATTTTAAGTTTTTACCATTCTTTACCATCACAATAAATGAGATGGGTAAATTATACTTAATAATCTAAAAATCAATTAATACTCAATAAAATAGATTTTTACTATAGATTTCAAGTTTTTACAATTCTTTACCACCACAATAAATGAAATGAGTAAATCATACTTAATAATCTATAACTTAATTACTATAGATATATAGATTCGACTTTTGTATATATTCAGTGGGTTTACAAAAACAAACGAAAGATATTTATCTAAAGTTGGTTAATATTCACATATTTCATATGTTTGATTTAATATTCAATAGTTATGAGTTTAACTTTCACATAAACAAATGATAGTTTAGTTAGACATCGATGCGTATATATAAAATTAACATTTAAGTAAATAAAATGTACAATTGTATTTATGAGTTTAACTTTCACATAAACAAATGATAGTTTAGTTAGACATCGATGCGTATATATAAAATTAACATTTAAGTAAATAAAATGTATTTTAATATGACATTCGTTGTGTACACGATTTTATAATCTACTCTATGTAATGTAACCCGTCCCACATCGGATAGAATTTGTAAATTTGAATCCCTTATAAGGTAACTCTCATCCTTACCAGACAACAAGCGTTTTGGGGCTACAAACACATCAGATCCCGTCAGAACTCTGCATTTAAGCGTGCTCGAGCGAGCGGGTGAATGTGTGACCTTTTGGGAGGCCTCGTGTGTTCGCCAAAAACATTCGTGCGCCTGTGAGCAATGCGGACAATATTATGATTGTGGTAAGGCGGGATGTTACAAATTTGAGTCCCTTATAAGGAAACTCTCATCCTTACCAGACACAACGTGTTTTGATGCGGATTTTGGTGGTTGTGACGATTATGGAAAAAGCACTACGGGTTATTTTTTCACTATTGAAAAGACTGCGGTTAGCTAGATGTCTAGATTTCAAAAGAGTGTTGTGGTGTCAACAACGGAGGCCGAATATATGGTTGCAGCTGAAGCAAGAAAAGAACTCATAGGGTTGAAGAATTTCTTGGTGGAGTTAAGACGAGTTGAACAAGATCGTGTATTGTACTATAATAATCAAGTGTTATTCACTTAGGGAAGAACCCAGTGTTTCATGGTCGTACGAAACACTTCAAAATAGGGTATCATTTTATTCAAGAACTCATAAATGATGGTACTTTAATTGTTGTTAAAATTTCTGGTACGGAGAATCTTACTGATATGTGTAGTAAGGTGGTTACGATTAGAAATTTGAAGCTTTTCATATCTTCAACTAGTCTTCATCTTATTTGATGAGAGAAGATGTCAACTAGAGAGTTCGAGGGTTATTGATTCGGTTTCGACAAGTAGTAAAGTCTACTCTTCCGGCGATGTTGAGTTTGTGTGTCCCATGTTTGATTGGCGGTATAAAAGGTGGTCCGATGTTCTTGGTCGGAATGCATGGTTGACGGGTTGACGAGATTGGGTTTGTTTAAAGTCTTCTTCAAGTAGGAGATTGTTGAATATGCGAAGTAGATTAAACAAAAAAGGAAACGAGATAGAAATAGTTTGGAGATTAAGTTAAACTCGGAAGAAAAGTCAAATTTAGAGGACAAGTCAAGCTTGGAAGATAAGTCAAGCTTGGATAACAAGTTTACTTAAGGAACAAGGAGTTGTTTTTTATGGAATGTTTCTTGTACTTGAAGGCCATATTAAACTTGTGCAACAAGAATTTAGGTTTAATGTTTTCTTATAAATAGACTCATAACCTCATTGTAACTCCAAAAACAAAAATCAATAAGATTACTCTCTAGTTGGCCGTGGACTAAATCAATCACACCGATTGCATATAACCACGTAATTTCATGTGTCGTTTACTTTTCTTTCGGTATTTTTTTCCGTTTGTTGATTGTGGGATCACCATATCAAATTGATAATCGTTGTTTAGGGTCCATAAATTTCTAACAAAGTTATCATGCACAGGGATTAATTTTTTTTTTTTTTTTTTTTTTTTAATTGTGGAGTATCACTACTCAAAGATAAAATTTAATGGCATAATGTTATTTCAAAACCGTTAATACGATACAAATAAAAATCATAACAAGACTTATGGCAAGAAAATTAAGAAGATTTTTTTTTTTGGGTAAAGAAAATTAAGAAGATTTTTGTGGTGCATACAAACCAAAACCAGGATTAATTGTAGTAAAACCTCCATCAACTGCTAGATTATGCCCACTTATATACTTAGACTCATCACTTGCTAAATATAAAGCAGCTTGAGCCACGTCTTCTCCTTTAAGATGTACGCCTTGTAAATTCGAATATACCCTTGCAAATAAATCCGGATACAAATCCGTTACATCTGCAGGCACGGATGGTGGAATAAGATACGGTGATACACAATTTACGCGAATTCCATGTCTCCCAAGTTCAGCCGCAACGTTTTTAGTAAGTCCAATAATAGCATGTTTCGAACTAGTATATGCATGAGGTGAAACACCTCCAACAGAAGAAGAAACACTCCCAATCGAAATAATACTACCGTTACGCAATGGAATCATTGCTCGAGCTGCGTGTTTTATACCTAGGAACACACCTGCTAAGTTGACACTTATAACATGATCGAAATCAGATTTTGTGTTTTCAAGAATACTAAGTTTTGCTTCACCAAGAACAGCTGCATTGTTGATCATAATATCTAGTTTGCCGTATTTTGTTATTGTGAAGTTAACGGCTTTTTCTACTTCATCTTCTTTTGTTACGTCACAATGAATGTAAGAGGCCTTTTCAACGCCTATATTTTCACAAACCGATTGACCCAAATCATCTTGGATATCGACGATAACAACTTTGGCTCCATGGTTAATGAATAGTCTTGCAGTACATTCACCAATCCCTTGAGCAGCACCAGTTATTATTGCTACTTTACCTGCAAGTCTAGTTAACCAAACCAGTTATTAGGGTTTGTTTACTGCTCTCGAGCCTTACCGTTACGTTTGTACTATTGTTTGTCTCTTTCATCTTTTTTATTAAAGGGCTTAGTTATATAGTTTTCGTTCTTTTTGGGAAAAGAAAAAGTTAACCAAACTATAACACATATCATGCAATGGCGGAGCTAGGGGGTAGCTTGGGGGTGTTGAGCTACCCCCAAGTGAATCACCGACAACAAATACTATATGTTAATTTTTGTCAAGTGTTTTTGAGCACCCCTCATAAGTGCATAGCATACTACATACCAACTTTTAATTTTATTGTCTAGTCTAAATGGGCTAGCACATTCAATTTGTATATCATATACTACAATTTTAAATGAACATCCCCTTATTCGTATCATATAGTCCAATTGTTTATGGACTTCTAAATTTTAGTTTCATTAGTCTATTAGCCTAAAGGGTCCATTACCCATAAATATTAAACCTCAATTTTATACCCCCGTACTAAATTATGTGTGAATTAGTACTTAGTAGATAGATATTGAAGATTTGGGAATAGATTGATTCGTCTTATATTAACTCTTCCCGTTTCAACTGCCACAAGTGAAAGAGCTTTCTCATCAATGAAAATTGTTAAAACAAAGCTTCGCTGCAGCATGAGTGACGATTTTCTTAAAAATTGCTTGATTCTTTACATTGAGAGAGACGTGTTAAATATTAATCTATTTTTTGATGATTTCTTTTGGAAAAAACTTGTTCTTATTTAATAATGGTGGTCGTTTACGTTCTTTTGTAATGATACATTGTTATTATATCTGGATGAATTTGTTATCGTTGATCGTCTATTACGTAAATGGAATGTTTATTATCGATAGAGTAATTATATTAATTTTTTTATCGCATAAACAACCCCTATCATGAAATCCTGAATTCGGCTCTGATATCATGAGTGCTTAATTACATCCATCCACTTGGAACTTATAAAAAAATGTTTAATAATTATGTTATATATGGTAATATATTGTTGTCCTTTTCTATAATGATATGCCGGCTATTAATTTTAATTAACTTTAGTTGTTGACTATTTGACTTTAGTTGTTGACCATTTGACTTATTGAAAACATTGTCCATTAACAGATTGATGGAATAATATTTCATGAAACCACCAATCTTTCGTTTTTTTTCTTTTAAAAAAAAAAACATAATTAAAAATTAGAATATATCTGAAGATCTATAGCAATGTGTAGTAATTTTTGCCAAAGAAAAACCGTAGTTATTTCATTCACAATCCTCTGCTATTAATGATAACATAAGTTAAGTAAAATCTATATAAATAGAGAGACTTTACTGTACAAAAGTTGTATCATCCACTTGATTTGGCAACAAGATAAGCAATTTAACTAAAATAGATAAAAACAAGTTGGGATTTACAAAAAACATGTTATACCTTTGAGTGGCTCCATGTTCTAAATTTATGTGGTTTGTCACCGAATTTGAAATAGGTTGGTGTTTATGCACTTGAACACGAGTTTGTGTTCGGGAAATCAGTTTGGGGTGTAATTGATTTGTTAAGTTACTAGTTATAATACCTTTCGCCCCACTCGTCATAGTTGCTAGTTTACATCCCAATCTAGCAACCAAAATATATATATTTGCTTAGAACATCATTAAACCTACAACATATTGTTCATTTCCCAAAAAAAAAAAAAAAAAAAAAATGGTAAGATGAAATTAAAGGTTGTACCTTTGAGGAGTTCCAGCTCCATTGACTGCAGGTGCAATGTTTGTGGTTGCCATGAAACTTGAATTTACTAATTTGTTATGGTGAGTTGTAGATGCTATAATGTGTTTTGATTAGAACAAATTATTGGTTTTTATAACTTTTGTTACAACACTTTCATATATTTGTAGTGGAAGTAAACAAAGGAAACTAGAGTTGGGTTCTGTTTTATTCAAAGTTTTTCTTTTGTAAGATTGTTTGTAAAGATGCCTTGACAGTCTTGTATTGACGACCAATAATAAAAAATTGGGCCTGCCAAGGATATAATATGGTAAATGGGCCGCCGGGTGGCTAAAATTCTTAATAATAGTCGCGTGTGGGGTGGACTGATGAGTGATGACTGATGAGGTTTAAGGTTATATGAGTTTTGTATTTTCTTCTTTTACAGTAACTTTCTAACACCAGCTAACTGAACTCTCTTATAATTTGGTAGTAAAGACGTCATCAGGCCGGATTTGAGCTGGATTTAGGTAATTTCATATCTGAACCCAATTAAAAATACCCGGATTCAGACCCGCCAGGTCCCCATTTAGTTACTAACTAGTGAGTAAACAGGTTTTTTCACGGGTATTCGAGTTCTCATTTACGTACGAACTATCAGGTATATGGGTTTTCCCACAAATATTCGAGTATTTTTTCGGGTATACGGGTCAGGTAATCAGATTTACACGCTGGATTATTGGGTTTACGGGCCAGATATATGAACTCGAGTCTTTTTTCGCATATACGGGCCGGGTAATTGGGTTTGTGTCTAAAACCATCCACGGACCCGCGAATAAGTTAAAAATCATCCCCATACCCGGCCCTAGACCCATATGTCCGGCCCAAACCCGCCCTAAAATTATCGGGTTTTGGGTTTTTTGTTGGGTACGAGTTATTTTTTTGCCATCCCTATTCGATAGCGTCTTATACTATAAATCCTACAATTCCCAGGGATATAATGTAAACGATGACATATCATCAAATGATTATGGAATGGTCGACGCTCAAGGAATGTCAGGACCGCTTTAGCCCAACAACATGAGTCCATTGAGTTCTTTTATACTCTAACATCAATTGGTGATGAATGGAGGTAATCCATGTGATTATATGCACATATTATTTTCTTTTAGGGTTTAGGCTGCTAAATAGCCGTATACTTTTTTTTTTTCTTTTCAATGTAGACTATATACCGAAAAAAATACTAAGGTAGATCACATACTTTCAATGTAGACTATATACCGAAAAAAATACTAAGGTAGATCACATACTTTCAAATTGTGTATCGATGTAAACAAAAGGTAATCTGTTACCGGCTAAACAGGTTACTATATGTTTACATCGATACACTTTTTGAAAGTATGTGACCTACATTAGTATTTTTTGGGGTATATAGCCTACATTGAAACAAAACAAAAAAAAAAAATACAAAATCGATCAAGGATGATTCTCTCAACAAATTGACTTCAGATTAGTGAATCATAACATCAAACGAAGTTTCGTACATCATCATAACTGATAATCAACAACAAATTCATAGAGTTTGATCTCGAGTTCATCATTCACTGAAACCGTGCAGGATTTTAGCTCTGGATCAATCTGAGAGATTATAGCGAAATGTAAAAATACAGATGTGATCGAAATTTCTTCGTGAAACTCTCTGTAAATTTACAGATCTTAAATCGAAGAAATGAATCCGAATTTCGAAGTAAAAATTTTGGGAAAAAAAAGTCAAACGAACTACCTTATTTATTAGGTTAAAAAGTTAAGTTGGTTTAAATTAACACATATTTTCAAAGTTTGTGGCCTACACACTGGCATTTTTTAGAGTATATAGACTACATTGAAATATATATATATATATATATATATATAGATAGGAGTAACCTTAACTCTTTCTTTTATTATTATCTGATGTGAGACATTACTTTAAGGTTGATAAGAAATGCTCAACCGAATGAACGATCGAGTCAATAGGACCTTGTTGTACTATATGTGACAAAATTAGGAAATTTCCATTCAAAGAAATAAAATAACATTATAATATAATAAATCTCCATGATACTAATGAGCACCGGAAATTTGACATCTTGTAAAAGCGATAATTGTGTTATAATTTATTAGTAAGAATAGAACACATTAAGAATAGAACACATTAAATTCCTATTCAAGAAGGGTGTACATATCCTTACAATTAAGTGAGTATTTATAATACTAAAAGTTAACTGTACATTATTCGTTTTCATTTTCAATTATAGAGTAGGTGAAATAGTAATCAATAATTCATAATTTTACTGTGCAAGATTATCAATCATCTCCATTCATCTGCATGCGTATAAAATGAGAATCCATCCATATCGTAACACTCCCCCTTGGATGATAATTTTGTTTCGTTAGAGATCAACTAGTACTGCCTCGTTAAAAAACCCAGTGGAATAAAAACTTTAGTCAAGGGAAAAAGAGTGCAGTATAGAGTTGACTTCCCCTCAAGTAGACATCGCTGAGTCGTCACATCTTTTGAACTTGCCTCATCCCAATATTGTGAACGTGTGTTCTGAAAACAGCGGTTGACAGTGCTTTGGTATAAAGATCAGCAGAGTTGTTGATTGAACGTATCTCATTTTAATCTGGTTGTCTTTTACGAGATCTTGAGTATATGAGAAGAATCTGAGGTTTTCATCTGAAACTGTATCATCTAAATCTTTTATGTACAAGTTTAGCCCCTGTGATTTGTGTACAGTCTCCTTCATGGTTTGCTCAAACCCTTGTTTCAATTCCTATTCCCTTTTAGTCTTTTCTGAGCCTTACCAATATACCATTCTTTTCCATCAAACTTATGACCATTAAAACCGTCTATGGCATTGGTGCCTCGTCAGCATTTATATTTTTGTTCTGTCACTTTTGATACTCTTCTTTCATTTGTATTATGCAAGCTGCATTATCTTCATATATAGTTGTTGGTGAAGATAGTTGTTGGTCTTTTATAGCGTTCTAGTCCACAAGAATCAATAATGATTTGTGTCATTGATCTCAACCAAACACATTTTCGAGTAGTTTCATATAATGCAATCACTTCGTCATGATTTGATGATGTTGCAACAAGTGTTTGTTTTAAGAACGCCATGATTTTGTGGTACCTCCATTTAGGAATACATATCGAGTTTGAGATTTATCTTTATGAGGATTTGATGAATGACCTGGATATACATAATCAACCAAATCTTGTTTTGAAGTGTTAGAATAAAATAATTTTAAATCAGCAGTTCCTCAAGGGTATCAAAATATCTGCTTGATCCCATTTCAATGTCTTTTTGTAGGGGTTGAGCTGAACCTTGTCAACAAATTAACTGCAAAAGAAATGTCAGGTCTTGTACAATTTATAAAATACATAATAACCCCAATTGCACTAAGATATGAAACTTCTGATCCGTAAAGATCTTCATGATCTTCATAGGGATTAAATGGATCAGTGTCAATATTGAGTGATATATCAACCAATGATTTTGTCTTTAAAAATGTTTTAAAATCTTTTCGGTATAGTTTGTTTGATGTACAAGTAAACCATTAGGCATATGTTCAATTTACAATCCAAGGCAATACTTGTTTTTTTTTGTTTTTTTTTCAAGATCTTTCATTTAAATTTTTTTAGAAGTTGAATGATTTCATAGATCTCTTTATTTGTTCATATGATGTTATGATCATTGACATAAACAACTTACAATCACATATCCGGACATTGTTTTCTTAATAAGAACACATGTTCAAATAAGATTATTTGTATACCTTTTTTCTTATCAAGTAATCACTAAATCAGTTATACTATTGTATCAACCCATATAAAAATCTTTATGGTTCAATGGAATACATTTCTTTGGATTTTGCATTAGATGTTTCTGATACCTTAAACCCTTCATGGATATTCATGTATATATCACTATCAAGTGATTCATTTAAATAAATAGTAATAACATCCATGAGATGCATTTCTAAATTTTTAGAAACTGTCAGACTGTTTAATTATCTAAGAGTGATTGCGTCCATAACAGGAGAATAAGTTTTCTCATAATCAATTCCCGATCTTTGAGAAAAATCTTGAGTTACAAGTCTAGCTTTATACCTTGTAACTTCATTTTTCTCATTTCTTTTTCTAATAAAAAAAATTCATTTGATCCCATAGGTTTCACATATTTAAAAATGATCACGATTGACCCGAAAACTTTTCTTTTATTAAGCCATTCTAATTCAACTCGTATTGCTCCTTTCCATTGAGCCTAGCCAGGTCTATTTTGACATTAAATGACAGATTTTGATTCCAGGTCATCATCTTTATTCATGATGTCATATATGAAAAATTCTCATCAATATTTGTCATTTCGTTTCAGTTCCATAATATTAAATAATTTATTGCAGTTTATGTATTTACATCGTCAATATCCTCTGCAAAAGGAGTATTGATTTGTAGTTCTTCTTGAACATTTTATTTTACTTCATTATCAGCTGATTTTCCTTTTCGAGGATTTTTATCTTTGGAACCAATTGTTTTTCCAAGTTTCAGACGTGGCAAAAACTCATGAGTGACATTATTGCCAGCTTTTTGAATTTCAATTCTAGCTGAAGCATTTACTGTTGGTATATATGATTTAGTCACTCCTTTTTGTATCTGTAAATGCACCAGGTAATTTATTTGCAAGTTCTTGCATATGCATGATTTTTTTTTTTTTTTGAACTTTCTTTTCGCATCCTTTTGTACGATGATCAAGATATATTAATTTATGTTCACACCATGAAACATATTTTTCTTTATTTTTCATTTCTCCCACTAATATAGGGAACAACTTTTCATTATAATGACACTCAACAAAACGTGCCGTAAAAACATCACCCGTCATGGGTTCAATATATCTTATAATTGAAGATATTTCATATCCAACATATATTTTCATTCTTCTTTGAGGAACCATTTGTTGTGGTAGTGCAATTAAAAATACACTGCACAACCAAATGTTCTAAAATGGAAAATATTTGGCTCTCGACCAAAATTAAGTTGGTAATGGAGAATATTTATGACTTGCACTTGGTTTAATGCGAATTAATATCGCATCATGTAAATTTACATGTCCCCATATAAATATTGAGAGTTTTGTACTCATTTTCAATTGTCTAGTTATTAGCTGCAAGCGTTTATCTATTGATTCAGCTAAACCAATTTTGTGTATGCACATGAGCAACTGGATGTTCAACAACAATCCCTGCAGACATATAATAATCATTAAATGCTTGAGATGTTAGCTCACCAGCATTATCAAGTCTCATCTTTTTTAATGGTGTAATCAGAATAATGTGTTATTAATTTAATAATTTGTGCAAGAAACTTTGCAAATGCCATATTACGGCTTGATAACACACAAACATGAGACCATCCGCTGGATGCGTCTATTAGAACCATGAAATATCAAAATGGTCCACATGATGGATGAATTGGTCCATATATCCCCTTGAATTCTTTCAAGAAACATTGATGATTCTTTCTCAATGTGCTTTTCATTAATCACCATATGTGCTTTTCATTAATCACAATATGTGCTTTTCATTAATCACAATATGTGCTTTTCATTAATCACCATATGTGCTTTTTATTAATCACCATATGCGCTTTTCATCATATATCATTTTCACCATATGCGCTTTTAATCATACGTGCTTGCGCTTTTCATCATATGCACTTTTCATCATATGCGCTTTTCATCATATGCGCTTTTCATCAATTGTTCTTTTTATCATATGCGCTTTTCATCATATGCGCTTTTCATCATATGCGCTTTTAATCATATGCGCTGCGCTTTTCGGTGCTACATAGATATTTCTCATTATCTGTTATCATTTATTGATAATCATATACATTATGATATATATTAGAGAAACTTAACAAAATTCTCTTTTATTATTTGGAGAAAACAAGACATTATTTATTAAAAAAATTCGTACAATTTGGTAACATGAATTTTGCCTTTTCCGTTCCTTATATCAAGTTTGCAAGACCTGATATAGTATTTATGATTCATTCATTTGATTTAAATCAATGAAATATTTCTTATATTTGATCATAGTGTGTATGCTACCATTATCTACAATACATAGGTCTTTACACTTTACCCTATATTATATGTAAAAGAAATTGAGAGTGGAATTAATCAAGGATTTGTGGATCTAACTTTAATCAATGATACGGAGTATATTATGAGTACATGATACATGCTGGTTAAAAGTTACAATAACTTTTCTTATACTTGCATTTAAGTAGTTAAATAATTTTGTAAAGGTATTATTGAGAATTGTTACGGTTCATAAAATTTAAAGGATATGAGTGAGTGTCGAATAGAGAGAGGGAGGACTTTCTCTACTCTTTGGAGTGTCTCACTCGGGGTGAAGAAACGACTTCTCTTTATTCTAGGATAGATGAAGGATTTGTCTACGTCCTACGTTCCTCATACTCCACACATGTGAGATTAGATTTTGTTGTTTTATGTAAATAACTAGTACAAATTATTGGTGAAGTAATTATAGTGGTCAATTATTAAATACTCACCTTTCCCTAATCTTTGCCACAATTCACGCATCTTCTCGGTCCCATTTTAGATTGATGACAAACTTGGTCAAATTATTTATTATTAATGCAAATAAATACATATGGTGGGCTTGCAAAATTTAAGATGGGAACAAGATATTTTAGAATCAGTAATCCAACTTTTTTTTTTTTTTTTTGACTTTTCTCACCATCCTAGTCTTATATACATTCATAGCCCATCATCATATTACCCACTTCACATTTGATCATTCAAAAACATAGTATATCTATTTTAACTCTTTCTTCCACGATCATGAGCAGCTCCAAAAACCCATAACCATCGCCACCTTCATCATCGACCGTAACTACAGGTTTTGTAAGCTTGCTTTTACGAATGATTAATATATTTGCTTGTGTTTGGCAATTACAAAATTGATTTGGTGGGTATTGATGCAAACGGAAGAAGAAAAAGCCCATTTTGAGAGGATGAAGATGGAGGATGATCAAGAATAAAAGAAATGTTAAAGATACTGGAGTTGCTTACAAGGGTAGATATGGAATTACCACGCTGAATGAACGTGTGTGTTCAGAAGAAGTGAAGATGCTGAACGATTATGAGGAGTTGGTTCAATTCAGGGGTGATCTTTATTTAATCTTTATAATAATAAATGCATCTCTCTCTCTCTCTCTCTCACACCAAATACAACAACAAATCGTGAACAGATCATAGATCAGGAGCAAACCAAGTCACAAATTAGAATCAAAATATGGGTTTTGATAAACAAAGTCGCCAGACGAGTGTACCGGAAGAATAACCGACAGCGAACAATGGTGCGGCCCTTCCTACCGGAAGAATAACCGACGGCGAACAGTGGTGCGGCCCTTCCTATTTTTATTTATTTATTTATTTATTTTTTTCTTAAGAGTATATAAACAAAAATTCAATAAATTAAAAGAAATTATATGTGAACCACAACAAAAGGTGGATGTATGTTCTGTTTTCATAAAGACATCTAAATTCAAGTAGTAGCTAACTACAAAGGTAATCCTTAACCTAATATAAGTAAATTGGTCAAGTGTCGAGTACCACAAATGTGTTTTAAATATCAAAAAGTCATCTTACAATTTGTAGTCGTTATTATTATTTTTATTTATTTCTTTTTATCATGTGTTCATTTAGTAGACATTTAAATCATGTATAAAGTACCTGATGAATCAGTGGTGGAAGAACCCAAGCTAATAAATTCTTGATCAGAAGACACATACGAGGTTTCAAGATCTTCCAGTGGTGGAGGACGATGGCCGACGGGAGCTCTTCGTGCTGATAACGTGTTATAATTTAGTAGTAAGAAAGAACAGATTAAATTCTTATTCAAGAAGGGTGTACATATCCTTACAATTGAGTGAGTATTTATAATACTAAAAGTTAACTGTACATTATTCGTTTTCATTTTCAATTATATAGTATGTGAAATAGTAATCAATAATTTATAATTTTACTGTGCAAGATTATCAATCATCTCTATTCACCTGCATGCGTACAAAATGAGAATTCATCCATATCGTAACAAATTGAATATTAATTACTTGAGTTTGATTGTCTTAATGACTGAACTCATGTAGTTACAAAACATATTTACCAATTCAATGTCTTTTATAAAATATATACCATACTAATATACTTTCAAATTTCAATCCATATTTACATCCGAAAACGTTCCCATTATAATACGGTGTATATTTTTTTTTTCCCCACCCATTCAGTCACACCAAAAATTTATATTTGTGGATTTATTACCTCTATTTTTTTTTTTTTTTTTTACGTATTACTTCCACGATGTTCAAAACGTCACAAGATAATTTCATCAAACTTATATTTGGTACACTAAAAAGCAATTGAATTATTAGTTATAAATTACATACACATACATTAGTTGTAAAACGTTACTTAGTTCTTTATTTCTACTAAGCACATCGAACATTATGTGATCATGTGAACGTCGGTGTCTTTGACAATTCGATCGATCAAATGATCAAATTGATTGACTTGGTCTTTCCGCTTTTCAACAACATGATGATATCTACAAATTTGTTTGATTTGGTGTTTCCGCTTCTTAATTGACATGACAAGGTTAAGGTTAGTTTGATCGATCAAATGATCGAATGATATTCTATTCCATCACAAATCTTGCCTTTATGGTTAAATTTGAAGACTTATTATACATGATGCCGTTTTATTCCGTCACAAATCTTGCCTCACAAATAACAAAGTATCCAACAAGTTTTAGTGCAATAATTAGTTGATCTCCAAACAAAATAGTAAGCATAATTACTAATGATTTTGGTAAACGTAATAATGCATCTCTATAACATGAAAAAGCTGTTTAATGACACGAGTATTGTGGTAAATCTTCATTTTTTTTTGTTTGTATTTCATAACCTTATTTTTAACTGGTTTAAATTTGCACCTCTATTTAGCAAAATATTTATCTTAAAGGTAATGCATTTGACAACCTCTGTATATGCTGAGTAGCCTACGCATAACAATAAATAAAAAAGTGATCAAATTAAAACATTATACACAGGTACACACCCTAAATTGATTAATATATTATATATTATTTAGCATACCTTTTGATGTTGAGCAAATGGAGGGACAGAAGTCGCAACAAAAATTGCCACGGGATCGGGGGAGGATAGGGGGTGAGGAGACACGAAGGTATACGTGGAAGATGATGAAAATAATAGCTCTAGGGTTTTTTATGGTCTACAGTGTTCTATTTTTATTTTATTAGGAAAAATCTTTGATATATTTTCAAAAGGACATGGGTTTAGTAAATAAGATTTGCAGATACATGGGTTTGGTAAAAAATTCTGAGTATTACTTTGATATAGAAATAAGGTTCTCCTATTGTTTTTCTGATTTTTCGATCATGAGTATAATAAATTGATTTCGGCTGTTCCTTTTTGGCACACTAAGTTTAATTATTTGAGTGGTTTCAATTCCTCTGATGATCGTTGTCTATATTGATCTACTAAAGCGATTATTTTAGTACTATATTTCTAAGTTCGTGTTCAGTCTAATTTCATTTTAAGGATGTGTTTTGCAAAAATAGTTGGTTAATAGTTGGAGCTCATAGCTATAACTTAGTTTTTAAATTGATGGTTTGGAAAATGTAGATCATTGTCTAATCTTTTGCAAATTCTCGTTGGAACTATGGTCTCGGGTCTTCAATTGGTGCGTGGAAGCTTGGTGCATTCAACAACTTTAGCTTAAGTGAACTCTTGCGTGGTAACTCTAATGCTTCGGTTAGCTTCTCTTGTTTTGGAAAGAAGATTTGGCAAGCGGTTGAATGGGTCTGTGCTTACTACATTTAGAAGAATCGAAATTGCGTTGTCTTCAAAAACAAATCGTGGTCTCCTTCGGTGGCGCTTAACGAGATCCAAGTCAAATCGTTTGAATGGATTTCACATAGATCGAGAGGAAAAAATTCGACTGACTTTCTTGGCTAGATAATCCTAGTTGTTACTTAAATTTCATGTAACTTCGTGTTCTTACCTTGCAATCTCTGCAAGTTTTCCCTTGTAATCGTGTTTATGGCTTGTGCTTGTGATGGGGATTTGTCCCATTGCAATACTCTATAAGTTTGATTATAATACTATACCTTGCTTTTCAAAAAATAAAAATAAAAATAATAATAATAATTTTATAAGTGTGTATTGAAGTAGCTAAAACTAAAAATTTATAGTTGTAATTGACTAAAATAAGAGTGATAAAATACATGATAAGTGATAAAATACATGATAAATACTTATAGAGGGTAATTATGTAATTTATCACTTCATAAACTATGAACTTATATTAAAAGCTAATGCAACTATCCTCTTTTTCTAAAGCTTATTTTTTCATATATTTTAGAAATTTTGTTATAAAAAACTAAATTTAAGCTTTAATCATAAGCTACAAAATAAGCTTTGTTAGCGAACACACTATTAATATAATTATTACTTATAATATGGTATCTGTACAATAATTTCTAAATACTTCCTCGATCTCAAATTAAGTATTTAAAGTTTTTTTCTAATGTACTAATATAAACGTTCAATTTTAATTTCATACAATCAAAAGTAATTTTAGTAGGTCAAAATAAAATTAGATTGATTAAAAGTGAAATCCTTATATTTTTTAACTTTGTTTTTTTGAGGTAAAGATAACAGAATTGTATGATCAAGGTTTTCTTTCACCAATAATTATAAAAATCGAACAAAAACACAACCAAAATGATATTCCTAGACTCGAGAGTCGAGACTAAAATCAAACTAACAATCACTCGCTATCTGCAAACAACCTTAACCGGGGCCTAAACTAACAAAGCAACCCGGACAACAAAGGATCAAATAAACAAGCAAACTAGAAACAAATCTAAAATTGTTGAACTTTGTGAATATACCAGCTGCCACCACAAAATAAACATCTAGACTACGTCAACTATTGTAGACTTGTAGAAAATGTTTGAGGTTAGCATGACAGTTATAACAGTATTATTATTTAAATTATACATGTTGATGTAAACAAGCAGGGTGATCAGCCGCGCATTGCGGCGGCCACCCCATGTTGTTTACAGAATACCTCTTTTGTATTATTTAACTATATAATAAATTTTTAATAAAAATATTTTAAAGATGAGCATAATATAATCTAAGAGACAATAAGTCGTTTTAGACAAACGAAACACTTACTTATTTCAATTGTAAACAACACGTAATATCGTTTTTGTTTTATCTTTTTAGTTAGATTACTAACTATTTGTATATATGTTATAATGCGGGTAAAAAAAAGAGTTATTTAAGATGTTTTTTACAAAAAGTTGAAGTTTTTTCCTTTCGTTTATATATGACTATTAATGATAATGATTAATTTTTGTGAAGAACAAAGATAAAAGTGGTCAAAGAAAATGAGAGTGATTAAAATGAAAAATTAAATTCGATGAGATAGTGAGAAGATTGAAGTAGAAAGGAAAAAAGTTTAGGAAAAAAGTTTCGGAAAAAGGAGAAAGTAAGAACTAAGAACTAAAAAAAATAAAAAAAAATTGATAAGCCCTGGAGCATTAGTCAGTTATACCAATTGGTCAACCACTGAACCATTGCTTACTTTTGTTTATAACAGCACCAAAGTAAATATTAAACCTGCAAATTTATATATAATGGCTGGGACAAGAGAATAGATCGGTCCAGACTCCAGAATGTTGTAGAGAATCAGAGAAACAACCAACAAATATCTAAGGAGGTAAAAGACCAAAATACCCTTTCTTAATTAAATATTGAAGTGAACAGTAAAAACATACTTTATATTGAATATATTTATAATTACTACATAATTAATTTTACTTTTCAAAAAAAGTTGCAACCAATTTTGCTTACAATAATAAAATGTTTTTAACAATTAATTTTCAAGCTTGGATAGCATCTAAAGATTATATATATCCCTCACATCACCTTTCTTTAATATACCATCCACCACAATATAAACCAAACCTACAAGATAATCATCTTCTTAATTTTCTGTAACCGTTCTTAAAAAAAATGGAAATCTTCAAAGATTCTTATAAGCAAAAACAAACTACTAATGTTCCTAAATGGTATTCTTTAGAAACAGGAATTTACAGCAGCAAACACACACCAATTAACCTCCCTTCACACCCTTTTACTGATGTTGTCCCACATATTTTCACACAAACACAATGGCAAAACATCCTTCATTGACGCCTCAACCAGTTTATCGTTATCGTACGCACAACTTCAACCACTGGTTAAATCCATGGCTAGTGGGCTCCACAACCAAATGGGCGTTCGAAAAGGCGACGTTGTGTTATTAATTTTGCCTAATTTTGTCCACTTTCATATCATTTTCTTAGGTATTTTGTATCTTGGTGCTATAGTTACAACAATGAATCCTCTTAGTAGTCATTCAGAGATCAAAAAACAAACATCTGATTGAAAAGTTAAACTTGCTTTCATTTTGTCTACCAAAGTTAAAGAATTAAGTACATTAGGCATTGTTTCAATTAGCGTCCCACAAACCGCAAACTTTAACCCTAATCATTACGAGTTTTCGCTTTTTCACCAATTGATTTCACACAATTACAACTCACTACCACCTCGAACCATTAGCCAAAACTGTAACATCGTACTTTTTTTTTTTAAATCACAGCGGAAACATAATTATTATATTTACATACCAAATTAAGTAATAAACTTACGACATGGTTATTACAGTTATTCAGGTGTTACGTTATTACAAAACCATTTATATAATGTATTAAAAACGAACATCAGAGTAAGCGTATCAAACATAACCAACATATGTATTCTTCTCCCAAAACCCAACCAAACAACGCATAACCTGCAAGGGAGGAACTGTGGGGATTAGCACAAGGCTAAGTGAATGGCACAATCCTAACAGGTATAAGCATTAAGCATCAAGCTAGCCAATACACAAACAAGGTCTCGATAACAAGAGGATCGGCGGCCTGGCCGGGCCCTTAACTCCAACTGATCAGGCTGGAGTATACCGATAATTCCAATTACTGTCTCCCTCGCATAGTATCCAGATGCAGGGGGTGCATCGTTCAACTATACTACGTGAATAGTAATTCCTGAACCAGAAAGACTCATTTCTGCCTCTTGCCCAACTTACAAATTTGGCATAGCTACAAAACCATAGCTACCCCACATGTAAGCCAGTTGCCGCTACAAAACCCGCAATTGGCAATATCAATTACCGGACTACTAACCCGTAGCCGGCATCCAAGGTGGCCACAACAAGTCACATAATATAGCATAGTATACCATATACTAATTATTCAGGTGAGTAAGTGATAATGCTAAAAAGGAACATATATTTCATAGCAATATCCTTCCAATATGTAAAGCTTTTAGTTGTGATTGTTCTATTTTTAAGTAATAATCGTTTATATTAAATAAGTGCGAAGACAAAAGAAGAAAATGAAGATTTAAAGACGCAAATGACCAAAAAGCTCAAACGTACAAGTTACAATCCAAGTGGTTCAATTTATTGATGAGAAACGTCTAAAAATTGACAAGAGTACATACCGCGAAACGCAAAGTACAAGATATTAAATCATACGAAAAGTCGTTCGAGAAACCGAAACCGAGACATAAACCGGGCGTAAATGTACGAGACAACGGAGCCAAAATTACAAGTCAACTATGCACAAGAATATAATATAATATATAAATAATTATATAAATTATATTTATATATTATATTTATATATTAAATAAATAAGTCGACAAGCTAGGAAACAAAAGTTGGTGAGCTGGATACTGAACCTCCACGATCGCGGAGCTGCATAGGGTAAAACCTCCACGATCACGGAGCTGCCAAAATCAGAATTTGCCTATAAAAGGCACGAGCTTCTGCCGAATCCATTACACCATCCACAATATCTATACTCACTCTGTGATAATATATATTATATTA
This sequence comes from Rutidosis leptorrhynchoides, assembly GCF_046630445.1. Taxonomy (NCBI): domain Eukaryota; kingdom Viridiplantae; phylum Streptophyta; class Magnoliopsida; order Asterales; family Asteraceae; genus Rutidosis; species Rutidosis leptorrhynchoides. The sequence continues at coordinate 512,109,049 of NC_092335.1, read as the reverse complement.
TATATATATATATATATATATATATATATATATATATATATATATATATATATATATATATATATATATATATTAGTTTAGTTTTATATTAGTTAGTTTGGGTAATGTAAACGGTTATTTTACAGGTTTTAAAGTCGGAGCTCTGTCCCTGTAACACTACGCGATTAATGATCACTGTAAGCTAAATTCTCCTTTTTAAATTAATGTCTCGTATTTAAGTTATTATTATGCTTATTTGAGCCGAAGTAATCGTGAATGTTGGGCTAAATATTAAGACGGGGTTATTGGGCTTTGGACCATAATTGGGGTTTGGACAAAAGACCGACACTTGTGGAAATTGGACTATGGACTATTAATGGGCTTTATATTCGATTAACTAAATGATATCTTGTTAATTTAATGTAGAGATTTACAACTTGACGTATTTATATATAACCACATACGCTTGATCGGGTACGGTAGGCGGGATGTAACATCCCACCTTTTTCCGTTTTCTTTTCCGTTATACTAATTTAAACTCCGTTATATGTTTATAACATCTCCCGTTAATACGCGTTTTAAAATATTCCGTTTAGGTATTTTCCGCACCCGACTACAAACTCGAGGGACTAAAATTGACACGGGGCAAACTAGTTGACTAGGTCACCTAGTCTACCCCAATTACCACCATTCAACCATCTCTCACTCTCTCCCTCTTTCTCTCTAGCAAGAACACACCCAATTTCCAAATTCATTCAATCATCATCTAAATTCGATCTAGGAGGCTTACAACAAAATAAACTACATATTTGGAATCCTCTCTTCATCCTCTTCAATTTGATACCAACTTCATCTCATTTGGGTAACTTTCTAAAATCACTAATTTTATGTGTTCTTGAGATTTTTGAGTTATAAAGTTGTTAATTAGTGTCTATGGCTCATTGTGATGTCGTGTAAGTAATTTGTATGCTCGATTTGTTGTTTTTGGTGTAACTAGTTCATTATGAAAATTACTTGCTAAATCCTTGATTTTGGATGATCAAAGGTTATTAGATTGTTAATGTGCATGTTTTAAAAGTGTTACTAGTATCATTAGCTTCATTTGGATGTAAAGATTGATCTAAGAAACCTCTTAAACTTGATTATGAAATTTGGTGATTTTTGGTTTGGGTTTCATGAACTAGGAATGGATTTTTGATGCATTAAATGACATGAAATGTTAATTGTAAGTGTTAGGTTGTGTTGTATGCTTAATTACCTTCGAAACGGCATATTGTTCATGTAATTTGGCTATCGAATCATTAAATGGCGTTTATGACTCGTATGCATTGAATGAGGAGCATTGATTGCGGTTTTTGGTTGTTGTAAATGAAAGTTTGATTGATAAAAAGTGCATAGTTGCGTTCCTTGTCAAAATACCTTTCCGGTGATATAAAATGCATGCCTTGAATGTTTGCGGTTTGTAAATTGTGTTGGGTTGAGTTTTGATTCGTGCACTTAGGAGTTTCAGCAACCAGGGCCTGGAAACACCTCAGGACGCCGTCCAGATACCCAGGACGACGTCCCACTTTTCTAACCTAGACGCCGTCTAGGAATTGGGGACACCGTCCCACTCTTTTAATCGAGACGCCGTCTAGCCATTTGGGACGCCGTCCCATTTGGCTAAAACTGGCTGTTTGCTTTGGTCATTTGACATGAAAATGTTTGCTATGCTACGGACCTCCGATTAACATGAAACTTGGCCAACATGCTCATATATGATTATATAACTTAGAAAAATTGTCGGATATCCAACCCGACCCCGTTGACTTTTCTGTTGACTTTGACCCGACCAAGTTGACTTTTAATCAAACTTAACCAAATAATTGTGCAATCGTTCTAACATGTTTTTATACTTGTACCTTGCATGAAACATGACAATCTGATTCACATGCTATTAGGATCGAGTCTTAACGAGCCATAGGACTAATTGAACATCTTTGACCTATCGTGTTTACCGTTATTGATACAAACCTATTGTTTAGGTCAAGACTAGCATTGTTCTTTGCACACGTTTACTTGTTGAAGTACTTTACTACTCGTGCACTCAAGGTGAGATCATAGTCCCACTCTTACTCTTTTTGAACTTACATTTGGGATGAGAAAACATAAACATTTCTTTACTAAGTGAACACAAGTACAGGAAAAACAAACATTCTACATACGAGTTTAGAACAAAATCCTCAATTCGATTATCATTAGTTACACTTGCCGGGTGTAAGCGAGAACTTATGTTGTATGGATCCATATGGGTTTGACAAACCCTCATTCAAACGGTTCGCTACCGTTTACGAATGAAATATATTTTCGAGAAACAGTGTATGTTCTAGCACTAAGTGATGGGGTTCAATGGAAGGAAATGTTAAGCATTGATAATTGGGTGCTCGTGAAACAAACTTTTGGAATGTATTACTATTATTTCATTGATGCAAATCTTGTGGTTCACTTGTACTTACTTACTTAAACCTATGATTTCACCAACGTTTTCGTTGACAGATTTCTATGTTTTTCTCAGGTCCTTGAACGATACATGATACATGCTTCCGCTCATTATTTTGATACTTGCATTGGATGTCGAGTATACATGCATACATGGAGCGTCTTTTGGATACTTTTAAATTGTGTCGCATAAGTTTCATTTGTACTTAAAACTTGGTATCGTAACTTGTGGTGGAACTATTCTTGTAAAACTTGAACAACCTTTACATTTGAAATGAATGCGACATATCTTTTGGTCAAACGTTGTTTTAAAGACTTATGACCACGTAACGGGACCTAAGTAGACGGCGCCGTCAATGACGATTTGGTCGGGTCGCTACAGATGGTATCAGAGCGTTGGTTGTAGGGATTTAGAGTTCATTAGTGTCAACCCCGAGTCATAGTGTACATTGATGAGTCTAGACTACAACCGGCATATAGACTTGAAGTAGGAATTACTTGACTACTTGTGCATTTATACTCGAACGCTTCTACTCATATCTACTCTTAGTTCATCTTAATCTCACGTTGTTTAATTTGATTGACACGCCACCTTGACTTTATAGAATAATGTCGAATGCACATATGAATCAGGGTAATATAATTTCCGGGATTATATTACGGTGACTCATATGAACGTTCCGACATTATGACATAAAGAATTTAAGGCGAGTCGAGGAAAAACTTCTCTTTATCTTTATTCTATATCACGGTTAGTATTATTGAGAATACTAATCAATGATATTCTTGTGTCTTGAAGGAACAATGGCTCCTCGTCGTGTACGCCGCAATGAAACTCCCGAACAAGCTCTCGAACGGATGATAGCTACCGCCGTAGATGCGGCCATGGCCGGTCAGTCATCCAACAACAATAATAATAACAACCACAACAACAACAACAACAACAACAACAACAATGGAGCCGGAAACTCAAACGAGGGATGCTCCTATAAAGCTTTCATGGGGTGCAAACCTCACACTTTTGATGGAACCGGGGGACCGGTCGTGCTCACCCGATGGTTTGAGCAAACGGAAGCCGTCTTTAGCATAAGCGGTTGTCGGGACCAAGACAAGGTCAAATACTCCACTCACACTTTCTCCGGAATTGCTCTAACATGGTGGAACACCTATGTTCAATCGGTGGGTACCGATGAAGCTCATGCCCTCTCTTGGGCCGATCTAAAGGAAAAGATGATTGTTGAATATTTTCCGCGCGAAGAAACCCGAAAGCTTGAGGAAGAACTAAGAGCTTTGAAAGCGGTCGGAAACGATCTTAAAGCTTATAATCAACGCTTCGCCGAACTATCCTTGATGTGTCCTAATCTTGTTAACCCCGAATCTCAAAGGATTGAGCTCTACATGCTCGGTCTTCCAAAAAGCATCAAACAAGGGGTGATGTCATCCAAACCCACTACTCATCAAGCCACTATGAACATGGCTCGCCAACTAATTGAAACGGTTGACGAAATCGTAGTGCCGGCTCCTAAGGCCGAGGACAAGTCGGGTGGCAACAAAAGGAAATGGGAAGCCACTCCATCAACCAACTACAACAACAACACCTTCACCAAAAAGCCCGTCAACAACGACGGCAAGAGGGGTTATGCCGGGAACCTACCTCTTTGCAACAAATGCAACAAACATCATTTTGGTGAATGTGGCAAGTTAATTTGCCACCGGTGCCAAGGAGTTGGTCATAAGGCCAACGATTGTAAAAGTGCCACTCCCGTTGCTCGAAAGTGGCCCAATGCACCAAAGACGGGCACTTGTTACGAATGTGGTCAAACGGGTCATTATAGAAATGCATGCCCAAAGAAGAAAGCCAACCCCAACAACCGAGGCCGAGCCTTTAACATCAACACCGAGGAAGCCCGAGATGACAATGAACTAGTCACGGGTACGTTTCTTCTCAACAACTCTTATGTTACTTGCTTATTCGATTCGGGTGCCGATAAATGTTTTGTGTCGAAGACTTTAACTCCTACCCTTTGCACTCCACCACACCCTTTAGATACTACTTATTCCATCGAAGTGGCCGACGGAAAACTCTTAAGTGCCGACACATATTACCGGGGGTGTACTTTGAACATTTTGGGTAAGGAATTTGAAATTGACTTGATACCCATGGAACTAGGAAGCTTTGATGTAATAATCGGTATGAATTGGTTAGTCAAAACGAAATCTCACATTCTTTGTGATCTTAACGCAATCCGAATTCCTATCGAGAATGGTGAACCTTTGATCGTCTATGGCGATAAGAGTTGCACCGGACTCAACCTCGTTTCGTGTATTAAAGTTAGAAAACTACTCCGTAAGGGTTGTTTTGCGATCCTTGCTCACATTAAGAAAGTCGAGTCCGATGAGAAGCACATCGATGATGTGCCAATTGTTAGTGACTATTCCGATGTATTTCCCGACGAATTGCCGGGTCTTCCGCCTCATCGACCGGTTGAATTCCAAATCGATCTTATTCCGGGAGCCGCACCCGTAGCGCGTGCACCATATAGACTCGCTCCATCTGAAATGCAAGAATTGCAAAGTCAAATCCAAGAACTACTTGATCGTGGTTTTATCCAACCTAGCCATTCACCTTGGGGCGCTCCGATTTTGTTTGTTAAAAAGAAAGACGGATCCCTACGAATGTGCATTGATTATCGTGAACTAAATAAATTGACGGTTAAGAACCGATATCCTCTTCCTCGCATCGATGACCTCTTTGATCAACTACAAGGGTCTTGTGTATATTCGAAAATCGATCTCCGCTCGGGTTATCATCAATTGAGGGTTAAGGGGGAAGATGTCTCCAAAACCGCTTTCCGAACTCGTTATGGTAGTTATGAATTCCTTGTCATGCCATTTGGTCTCACTAACGCACCGGCGGTGTTCATGGATCTTATGAACCGCGTGTGCAAACTGTATCTCGATAAATTCGTTATTGTGTTCATCGATGACATATTGATCTATTCTAAAAATGAAGAAGAGCACGAACAACATCTCCGACTCGTGCTTGAACTTTTAAGACAAGAACAACTCTATGCCAAATTCTCCAAGTGTGAATTTTGGTTAAAGGAAGTTCAATTTCTTGGTCATGTTGTAAGTGACCAAGGTATTAAAGTCGATCCAACGAAAATCGAAGCCATTAGCAAATGGGAGACTCCTACTACTCCTACTCACATTCGTCAATTTTTGGGTCTCGCCGGGTACTATCGTAGATTCATCGAAAACTTCTCTTTGGTTGCACGTCCTCTAACCGCATTGACTCACAAGGGAAAGAAATTCATTTGGGTGACCGAACATGAATCCGCATTCCAAATCTTGAAAACGAAGCTAACCACCGCTCCTATCTTGTCACTTCCCGAAGGCAATGATGACTTTGTTGTATATTGCGATGCCTCAAAACATGGTTTTGGGTGTGTATTGATGCAACGAACGAAAGTCATTGCTTATGCTTCTCGACAACTCAAAATTCATGAACGAAACTATACGACACATGATCTCGAACTCGGAGCCGTTGTCTTTGCACTTAAAATGTGGAGACACTATCTTTATGGAACCAAGAGTACTATCTTCACCGATCACAAAAGCCTTCAACACATTTTCGATCAAAAGCAACTAAACATGAGACAACGAAGGTGGATTGAAACCTTAAACGATTACGATTGCGAGCTTCGTTACCATCCCGGGAAGGCAAATGTAGTAGCCGATGCCTTAAGTCGAAAAGAAAGAGCGGTGCCTCTTCGTGTCCGAGCCTTAAACATCACCATCCACACAAACCTTAATAGCCAAATTCGGGTAGCCCAAGATGAGGCTCTCAAGGATGAAAACCTTTCACACGAGCTCTTGAACATTCTCGTCTCTCGATTCGAAATTAGGGAGACCGGACTCCGATATTACGCCGGAAAGATTTGGGTGCCTAGTTATGGGGACCTACGAAGCCTTATTTTAGATGAAGCCCATAAGTCACGATACTCGATTCACCCCGGTGCCAATAAGATGTACCACGACCTTAAACAACTATATTGGTGGCCGAACATCAAAAGGGACGTAGCTACTTATGTTTCCAAGTGTTTGACATGTTCCAAAGTCAAAGCCGAACACCAAAGACCGTCCGGACTACTTCAACAACCCGAGATCTCGCAATGGAAGTGGGAAAGGATAACGATGGATTTTATCACCAAGCTACCAAAAACGACGGGCGGTTATGATACCATTTGGGTTATTGTTGACCGTCTCACCAAATCCGCACACTTCCTTGCCATGAAAGAAACGGACAAAATGGAGAAACGTGCACAACTTTACATTAAGGAGATCGTAGCCCGACACGGTGTACCTTTATCGATTATCTCCGACCGAGATGGCCGTTTCGTTTCTAGATTTTGGCGTACATTGCAAGAAGCGTTGGGAACGCGTTTAGACATGAGCACCGCATATCATCCTCAAACCGATGGACAAAGCGAACGTACAATTCAAACCTTAGAGGACATGTTACGAGCTTGCGTGGTTGATTTCGGAAAAGCTTGGGACAAGCACTTACCTCTCGCCGAGTTCTCTTACAACAATAGTTATCACGCGAGTATTAAAGCCGCACCTTTTGAAGCGCTATATGGCCGCAAATGTCGTTCACCTCTTTGTTGGGCCGAGGTAGGCGACGTGCAAATCACCGGACCCGAACTCATTCACGAAACCACCGAGAAAATCGTTCAAATCCGAGATAGGCTTAGGACGGCCCGAAGTCGTCAAAAGAGCTATACCGACAAACGACGCAACGATCTTGAATTTCAAGTCGGTGACCGAGTAATGTTAAAAGTCGCACCTTGGAAGGGTGTAATCCGTTTTGGGAAACGCGGGAAGCTAAATCCGCGGTATATTGGTCCTTTCGAAATCTTGGGGCGCATTGGAACCGTTGCTTATCGTTTAGATCTTCCGCCTCAATTGAACTCCGTTCATCCTACCTTCCATGTATCTAACTTGAAAAAGTGTCTTGCCGAACCCGATATCGTCATCCCTCTCGAAGAACTTACTATTGATGACAAACTTCATTTTGTGGAAGAACCGGTTGAAATTGTGGACACCTCCGTCAAGACATTGAAACAAAGCCGAATCCCGATTGTCAAGGTTCGTTGGGATGCCAAAAGAGGACCCGAGTTTACTTGGGAAAGACAAGATCAAATGCAAAGGAAGTATCCTCATCTATTTGTGAATTCGGAAACGCAAGATCTCGAGGAAGAAACAACGACTACTACGCCTACTTAAATTTCGGGACGAAATTTCTTTTAAGGAGTAGGTAATGTAACATCCCACCTTTTTCCGTTTTCTTTTCCGTTATACTAATTTAAACTCCGTTATATGTTTATAACATCTCCCGTTAATACGCGTTTTAAAATATTCCGTTTAGGTATTTTCCGCACCCGACTACAAACTCGAGGGACTAAAATTGACACGGGGCAAACTAGTTGACTAGGTCACCTAGTCTACCCCAATTACCACCATTCAACCATCTCTCACTCTCTCCCTCTTTCTCTCTAGCAAGAACACACCCAATTTCCAAATTCATTCAATCATCATCTAAATTCGATCTAGGAGGCTTACAACAAAATAAACTACATATTTGGAATCCTCTCTTCATCCTCTTCAATTTGATACCAACTTCATCTCATTTGGGTAACTTTCTAAAATCACTAATTTTATGTGTTCTTGAGATTTTTGAGTTATAAAGTTGTTAATTAGTGTCTATGGCTCATTGTGATGTCGTGTAAGTAATTTGTATGCTCGATTTGTTGTTTTTGGTGTAACTAGTTCATTATGAAAATTACTTGCTAAATCCTTGATTTTGGATGATCAAAGGTTATTAGATTGTTAATGTGCATGTTTTAAAAGTGTTACTAGTATCATTAGCTTCATTTGGATGTAAAGATTGATCTAAGAAACCTCTTAAACTTGATTATGAAATTTGGTGATTTTTGGTTAGGATTTCATGAACTAGGAATGGATTTTTGATGCATTAAATGACATGAAATGTTAATTGTAAGTGTTAGGTTGTGTTGTATGCTTAATTACCTTCGAAACGGCATATTGTTCATGTAATTTGGCTATCGAATCATTAAATGGCGTTTATGACTCGTATGCATTGAATGAGGAGCATTGATTGCGGTTTTTGGTTGTTGTAAATGAAAGTTTGATTGATAAAAAGTGCATAGTTGCGTTCCTTGTCAAAATACCTTTCCGGTGATATAAAATGCATGCCTTGAATGTTTGCGGTTTGTAAATTGTGTTGGGTTGAGTTTTGATTCGTGCACTTAGGAGTTTCAGCAACCAGGGCCTGGAAACACCTCAGGACGCCGTCCAGATACCCAGGACGACGTCCCACTTTTCTAACCTAGACGCCGTCTAGGAATTGGGGACGCCGTCCCACTCTTTTAATCGAGACGCCGTCTAGCCATTTGGGACGCCGTCCCATTTGGCTAAAACTGGCTGTTTGCTTTGGTCATTTGACATGAAAATGTTTGCTATGCTACGGACCTCCGATTAACATGAAACTTGGCCAACATGCTCATATATGATTATATAACTTAGAAAAATTGTCGGATATCCAACCCGACCCCGTTGACTTTTCTGTTGACTTTGACCCGACCAAGTTGACTTTTAATCAAACTTAACCAAATAATTGTGCAATCGTTCTAACATGTTTTTATACTTGTACCTTGCATGAAACATGACAATCTGATTCACATGCTATTAGGATCGAGTCTTAACGAGCCATAGGACTAATTGAACATCTTTGACCTATCGTGTTTACCGTTATTGATACAAACCTATTGTTTAGGTCAAGACTAGCATTGTTCTTTGCACACGTTTACTTGTTGAAGTACTTTACTACTCGTGCACTCAAGGTGAGATCATAGTCCCACTCTTACTCTTTTTGAACTTACATTTGGGATGAGAAAACATAAACATTTCTTTACTAAGTGAACACAAGTACAGGAAAAACAAACATTCTACATACGAGTTTAGAACAAAATCCTCAATTCGATTATCATTAGTTACACTTGCCGGGTGTAAGCGAGAACTTATGTTGTATGGATCCATATGGGTTTGACAAACCCTCATTCAAACGGTTCGCTACCGTTTACGAATGAAATATATTTTCGAGAAACAGTGTATGTTCTAGCACTAAGTGATGGGGTTCAATGGAAGGAAATGTTAAGCATTGATAATTGGGTGCTCGTGAAACAAACTTTTGGAATGTATTACTATTATTTCATTGATGCAAATCTTGTGGTTCACTTGTACTTACTTACTTAAACCTATGATTTCACCAACGTTTTCGTTGACAGATTTCTATGTTTTTCTCAGGTCCTTGAACGATACATGATACATGCTTCCGCTCATTATTTTGATACTTGCATTGGATGTCGAGTATACATGCATACATGGAGCGTCTTTTGGATACTTTTAAATTGTGTCGCATAAGTTTCATTTGTACTTAAAACTTGGTATCGTAACTTGTGGTGGAACTATTCTTGTAAAACTTGAACAACCTTTACATTTGAAATGAATGCGACATATCTTTTGGTCAAACGTTGTTTTAAAGACTTATGACCACGTAACGGGACCTAAGTAGACGGCGCCGTCAATGACGATTTGGTCGGGTCGCTACACGGGATATCTATAAATACTAATAATTGTTCATTTGATCGGACACGGGGATGGATTAATAGTCAATGGACTCATTAAAACAGGGGTGGATTACATTCAAGGGTAATTGGTGTAACTGTTAATGAAGTATTAAAATCTTGGATTACACGCAGTCGATAACCTGGTGTAATCATTAACAATGTATTAAGACCTTATTACGGTTTAAATCCCCAATTAGTTGGAATATTTGACTACGGGTATAAGGTTAATTTGGCGAAGACCCTCGCACTTTATAATTATGACCGATGGACTATTATGGATAAAACCAGATGGACTTATCAAATAATCCAGGACAAAGGACAATTAACCCAGGATAATAAATTAAAATCAAAACATCAAACATCATGATTACGGAAGTTTAAATAAGCATAATTATTTTATTTCATTTCTTATCGCAATTTTATATTTCGTTATTTAAATATCGTTATTTATTTTACGATTTAAATAAAGTTATATATAATATTTTGCATTAGGTTGTAATTGTGACTTAAAATATAAAATCGACAAACCGGTCACTAAACGGTAAACCCCCTTTTATAATAATAATAATTGTAATATATATATATATATATATATATATATATATATATATATATATATATATATATATATATATATATATATATAAACCCCCTTTTATAATAATAATAATTGTAATATATATATATATATATATATATATATATATGTATATATGTATATATATATATATATATATATATATAAAACCCCCTTTTATAATAATAATAATTGTAATATATATATATATATATATATATATATATATATATATATATATATATATATATATATATATATATATATATATATATATATATATATATATATATTGTACAAATATAGTTATATAAAAATATAGTGTAAAATAAGCCGTCTCCCTGTAGAACGAACCAGACTTACTAAAAACTATACTACTCTACGATTAGGTACACTGCCTATAGTGTTGTAGCAATGTTTAGGTATATTCCATCTGTAAATAAATTAAATAAAACTTGTGTAATATTTCATCATATTTCGTAGTAAACAATAATAATATTTTGTACACCTCCGCTGCCACATCAGTAAGCCAAGGTAATAATAGCATAACCCGCTGCTAAACACTTATAAATATTAGAATAGTCCCACACACCGATATCATCAAAACTCAGTGGTCTTATATTACTGAGTCTTTACTTCCACTTTATCACCTGATAATGATACAACTCAAGTCAAAAATCATATCCCACTTATATATCGAATCAAAAATACTAATAGCATATACAATAACATCAAGTGGGTCGAGATAATCACTGACCCTATATCAATGTAACATTTCTAGTCAACGGCATGGTTTCACACACACAGGCCTTTGACTAACTATAGCTGACTAAAACAAGTGCTAACATGTCAACAATAACAAGTCCAAAGTCCACATATCAGCATATCATATCAATACAACAAAACCACAAATTCATCTAAGTCGAAAAAGGTCATCCGCACGTGTTGCCATCACTCGCACGAGTGAGTCACTTCACCCGCGTGGGTGACAACCATCACAAACATATAGTGACTTGTATGCCACAACCACTGACTCGTATGATTGACCATCTCACTCATACGAGTGAGATGTCAGTCGTACGGTCCATTACTCACAAACAAGGGTTCAATAACAAAATCTTGTTTGTACGAGTGGCAACATACAATATACGGTTGACCAACTCACTCGCACGAGTGAGGGTCAGTCGTACGAAATAGTCAACAACAAAATCCGAGCTCACTCACAAGGGAGTGAGACCTCACCCGTACGTCACTCGTGCCATTTCCATGGCTCAACCGCACGAGTGACAAGTCACTCGTGTGGATCCTGAAGAACAACAGTAGCAACAATTCATATGGGTTTAACACCCAAAAACACTATTTCTACTTGTTTTAGTCGATTTGGTGAAACACGAAAGTCACCTAAAATATACAGAACATATTCCCATCATCACACAAGTCTAAAAAACACTTACACACATGTGTTATACATAATTTGATCATAATATAAATAATACCCAAATCTTAACCAAAACCCTAGACTCACCATATTGCAAATTTAACATGATTAAAGCATACATACATCATTTGTACATCATAATCAAGCTATAACAATAACTAATTTCATCATGCAAACTTCATCTAACAAGATTCTAGCATTTACTCCTATTTTTATCAAAACCCATAAAACAAACTAATTACAACAATCAAAGCAACTCAAAAGGATTTAACTTGTTTACCTGTTTCTAAACGTAATCCATAAGCATAAGGAAGTACCATAATTTTTCTTATTAATAATCAATCATTTAGAAGTGTAAAAATGGATAAGTGTGGTGGTGGTGGTACGCATATATGCATCAGTTATATGTATGTGTGTGATTTACCTATATGAAAGAAATAATAAAACACAAATGAGATAAAGGGAACCAAGAACAACCACGTGTACACTCACATAAAAGCCACCACTTCTACTTATTAAATTAGTACACACGGGTATTTTATCTGTTATCTGGAATACAACGCACCTCTTTAAGTCATCCTAATGAGGTCCAAATCACACAAACAGATATTTTCTGTGACCATCATCACAAGCACATTCACACGCTTACATATAAATTTATATACACATAATTTATTATTTCACTTTACAAGTAATTTGTATTAATTATCCACAATAAAGATATCACATTTTTAAATATAAAATAACACAAAGTAGCCTATTTCATCTAAGTCATTTAACCGGGTGTTACAAAAATGATACGGTTACTATTCTTTATTCTTCTGGTACTACTGGTTCTAGTAATAGTAAATGAAGAAGATGAAGATTGAATAAAATCCATTGTAATGATAGTTAATGAACTGTTACATTGAATGAAGATAAGAAATACTCATATATACAATTCACTACCCTGTGCTAATATTAAGTTATCACCTAACTGTCTAAACTGATTCTAACTACATTCTGTTACAAGGTTGGAGTTGCTGTTGTAGTTTGACCCTTTGACTTGAGGTTATATGCTGCTGCAGTCGTGTATCTTCTGCAATATCCTGTATACCATTACCCCCTGCAAGTTGGCAGTGTGAATGGATCACAAATGCCAAACTTGGTGATACAGGTGAAATGAGGAGATTTTCTTAAACCCTTTGTCAGTACATCTGCCACTTGAGCTGGTGAGGGTATGAATATTGTTTTAATGTGACCATCCTTGATCTTGTCCCTTACAAAGTGGCAATCGATCTCTATATGCTTGATTCTGGCATGTTAAATAGGATTAGAAGCCAATGCAATTGTAGATTCATTGTCACAAAAAACTGGAACAGGTTTGGTGTTTGGGACTTTAAGGTCCAATAAAAGACTCTCTAACCAGGTGATTTCACATGTGCAATCTGCCAAAGCCCTGTATTCTGCCTCAGTAGATGATCTAGATACCACTTTCTGTTTCTTTGACTGCCTTGACAGTAGACAAGATCCAAGAAAAATGCAGTAGCCTATAATGGATCTTCTAGAACTGGTGCTGTAACATTCTTGAATCGGGCCTAGTTGAAATGGTCTATTTTGCCGTTGTGTGGTTTTATATGTTTTTATTTTAATTAACATTTATTGTTATTTGATGACGTGGTTATGACCAGTTTGTGACATGGGTCACAGAACAGGTTTGTTTATTTAATTTGGACTTCGTTTGGGTTGCCAAATGATGTACGAAAGATATCAGATAACTGATAAATACCCGTGTGTTGTGATGTATGAGTTTTAAGACTCATAAGTGTTTGGTGGGAGGGTTATTCTTCCATTTTCTAGAAAACTCCCAAACCCTCCCGTACCTTCATCTCTTTCACATACCAAACCCTAATTTCTAATCTTTGTTCTTGAGCTCAAATCATTTACATTTTCGTGTTCCTTATGATCTACTGATTCTATCAAGGTAAGAATCACAAGTTTTCATGATTTAATTTTCAAGAAAATTGGGTTTTTGTGATAGTTTTTACAAAGTGGGTAATTTGGGTCAAAAGAGTTGAATTTAATGTTGTTTGAGTCCAAATCTTGTGGGTTTATGTTTCTTGATGTATAGTGTCTTAGATTTGGTCAGTTTTGAGGTAAAAATCGAGCTCTAGAGCAAGAATTGGATGAATTTGGGTGAAACCCGTCACTTTGGCTTCAGCTTCTGCAGATGAACTACCCTCGGCCGATGGTCTCTGACCATCGACCGATGGAGTGAGACGATCGGTCGACGGACTAGACGATCGATCGATGGTGGAAGTCCTTCGACGAACGGTTGAAAATTTAACGATCGACCGATGGTGTAGTCCACCGGCCGATGGAGTAGTGACGATCGGCCGATAGTCTCTGACGATCGACCGATGGTCTTAGACAGTGAAATTTTTACTAAGTGTTAAACAGAAAAATTTTAGCGGACAGATTTTCTGACAAAATTTCTATATTTGTGTTATTTGGTGTTTATGGACATAAACTAACTCGTGTATATGTATTTCTCAGGAGAAAAGGAGAAAGAGAAGGTTCAGTGATTAGATAGCTGAACACCTTCTCGTTTGCTGGTAATCGGTGAGTGGGACTGACTGTGGAATATAGTATAGAGTAGCATGTTATATTATGACTGCCATGCTAGTTAGTTGTACTTATTGATACAGTTAGTTAGTATGCTGTGATGACTGCATGTTAGTTGATGCTTGTCTGCTGGAGCCCAGTGCGTCCCTATTGTGTGGTAGCCTCGGTAGGAGAGATCAACCTGCGGGTTGGGTTCCTCTGTGGTAGCCTAGACAACCGTGGTGTATATATATGTGAATGACGCGTCCGTCGCGTGTGGATTATGTATATACATACGGTGGTGGAGGAACTTCTGGTAAGCCCCAGCCCGATCAACTGGTGGTTAATGGTTTGGCCGAGCCGCCAGAGTCTCTGTAGACGGCACTTGGGTGATGTTTGTGTGTTAGCTCTTTGTGACATGATTAGTATAACTGTTCTGTATACTATTGCCTGTGGTTAGTCGTACTCACTTAGCTTCGTGCTAATTCCCCTCCATCTCCTCCCTACAGGTTATTAGCTTTTGTAGAGATGATGCTTTTGGGGAGAAGACGGGGCATGCTGATGTTATGTTTGACAGGAGCCAACTCTGATGTGTCTTTTCCTATAAAACTAAACTTTTGTTGAAACGTCACGTGACACCATATGTATTAGTTAAATGCTAGCTGTCAACTGTTTTGGTTATGTAATTATGATATGTTTATATTATTATAATGGTTTAATTAACGTTAATGCTTCCGCCACGTATTTATAAAAAAAAATCAGCGGTGTCACAAGTTGGTATCAGAGCTTAGTTTGGCAGCATGTGCATTGTGATCTACATGTCATGTTCCCAAACTTAGAAGAGTCATGTCAAACATAACATGCTGGGGATGGGTTAAGTGAGTATTAGGATAGGTTATGTGTTAGTTGTTAGTACTAACCGAGTTTATACTAAGCTTTGGTGTAAGATGATGTGCAGTACAGGTATGATTGATAGTGACGGTAACGCTGTGACCCCAACGCCCCTAGAACAGTTAGAGCTGCAGAGTACAGATTTATATCAGGTGAAGAACCTCGGAGACAGATGTCAAGGTTGTAAGGACAGTTATTGAAGATTCAGGGCAGGTAATATACGTTAGAGCAGTAAGTACAAGTGGACTTAGATATTATACTTCAGATCAGACGGTCTAGTCAGTGTCAGGTGGATGTTCAGTTTCTGCTTAGATGTAACCGCGATGGATAGCATTTTAGTCACCGATGATACAACCTCGACATCAGTTTGACAACCATACTATTATCTGATACAGAAGCATTCGTAGTCAGTAGTAAAAGTAATAAAATAATGATAATAATAAAGAAAAAGATTCTGTTGGACGGAGTTGGTGTACTCGACCTATTAGGTATTCCAGGTTAAATTGATCAGTGAATTAGGAAGTTTATTAGATTTAATCAAGTAGAAGGATAAAGATGAAACGATATGGGTTCTTTGTAAAAGATGAGGAGTGACAGGTACAGGTTGTTCTACTTCGGGGTATGATTCCTTCTTGCGATGTTAAATGTGGGATGTGGTATGATAAATCAAGAGGCGAAGTTGGATTCTTGCAGAGATAATATATATATATAGAGGATTTATCAACTTATGGGATACAAAGCGTTACAGTGTTCGGCAAATCAGAGATTGAGTTCTGGGGTGGGGTCCGGGGCACAGAATTTATCAGCCGGGTGATCTTCTGCTCTTGTTGTTGGACAGGAGAGGAGAAACCCCACAGATGATATAGTTGGAGCATGTTAGATGTTGACGGAGGCTTGTGATACATAAGATGACTTAAATGCCGGTACGTGTTTTATTACATTTTTGTAATTTGTTAGTGCATATTGTAAGTCGTCATTTGTGGATATGTATGCTTCATAAATGTTGTTTGATGTGGTAGTGGAAACGATTAAATGGCCTTAGAAAATTTTCCTTTTTAGCTAGTACATAGTGGCTTAGTTACTGTAGCGTGTTTACATGCTAGTTTGGATTTGCTACTTTTATTGTATGCAACATGTTAGATTTGTTAAGTACCATGCTTTAGGTATTAGTTAGTATGACTGATTTTGATTGGCCTGTTAGTCCGGAGTTGATCTGATATTGTTATGCGTACTTTGGTTATATTAAATTAAGACTTGTAAGAAGTCTTTCTCTTTACCATAGACCGTTGACTGGTTGGACACACGTAGTGACCAGTGGGGACTGTTTAGGTAGTAGTTCCCTTATTTCTTGACCCGAGACTTGTACCTTAGTTTGTGGCCGTATGATATGTAGTCTGTAGGTTTACAGACGGTGACTGAAACAGTAGGTGACTGGCCTAGTAGTGATATTATATGCTTGGACTTGTTGTGTGGAACCTGTAGGGTTGTCAAGTAGAACTATCTTCCTACTTTGGTTTAACATCACCTTGTGTATGGTCCTTATAAATTTATTGGGGGAGGCTTTCCTTATTTGGTCTCTTGAGGAGATAGAGACAGACTTTGACTTGACCTTAGATTAGATAATAATTGTACTACTGACTTCAAGATCAGTGGAAGTGTCGGACGATGTTTTGGGAATATCATGGCTAGTATTTTCTTAGAGTAAATTGGTATGGTTTGACCATGATTATTTCCAACGGTAGTGAGATCTCGTTAGTTGACAGTTGTGACTATATACGGCGGGAATGTGGGCGGTGAACCGTGTGAACTCTTTAGAGAATATGTGACTTTTGACTTAGAATTGTGATTGGAACATCGTTGGAATTGCATGGTATGATTTAATATATTCCTATACTTTGAGAGTTGTGTGACATTTGTACTTGACGATTGTAATCTCCAGGGATATGAATGGTAATGATGGGGTTAGTTATTGGTTGATGATATCATGTTCTGAGGGAACTATAACTTCTTCATTTAACAGTTGTAACTGTAGAGGATTTGGGTAGAAATGTCAGGATTTACCAGTGTGTTTGCAAAAGTGGATCAGTTGGGTAAATTCGAACAGTGTGATTGTGACAGGTGCGTTAGTATACCGAGATAGTTGCAATCAGGTTAGAAACTTTACGTTAGAATAAATTTGTATTAGTGGATTGTAACTATCAGTGACCAGAGGAACATACTGTGATAGATTGACAGACTTGATTAGGGACTTGCTCCGAAATACTCGAAATGAAAATATGATTTAGGATGATGTATTACGTCTGGCCAACAAAAATACATCATGGTAAATCATGCAGTAGTTTCGGGAGTCGGAGGAGACGTAGCAAGTGACGAATAAGATGACAATTGATGTTTGGTATATATATGGTTTCGATGGATTGTAAACTATAGTTTGATTATGTATATATGAAATCTTCTTAAAGAAAGAAACTTGATGGATAATGATTGATATTTATTAGTGGAATTTCCTTTAATGTCGGTTTATTGCGATTTTTCAGAGGATTTTGATCAGAAGTTGACTTTCAGATTTGGTATTGATCGTTGGACTGGAATTAGATATTGGTTTATTATTGGTTAAACATTGTTAAATTGCGAATCTTAATGGAGTTTTAACCAAGTGATAACCTTACTGAGGTAGTGTGTGGTGTCCGATTTGCATGCTGAGATTATTTGATGGATATAACTTGTTAATAACCGTGTCATAACAGTATACGTGGATATCCGTTAGTATAAATCATTGATGGTATGATTGAAAGTGGTTTGAGAATCGTGTTTGTAATAATTCTTATTGTTGAAGAGATGATCAGAGATATATTCTAGTCGACGGATTATTGAGTATATATAATAATATTCTTGCGAGAATTGTGGTTAAATTCTTAAATATCGGGTTAGTAATGGGTATGTAACTACAAATTTGGGTAAGTTTAGTGAACCAGTGTTGACATTGTGGTTCAGAAATTGCGGGAATTGATTGAACAAGTGTTTTCAAGTAATGTGATGACGACGAATTTATGGTTTAGATGAATTGAATTGGAAAATTCGATGGAGTTATCTAATGGGTAATCTCGTAACCTGACGATATGGTTTACATATGATGAATTAAAGGTGGATTTCCATTCGTCTTTATGATGTGTGATGTGCAATTGTCGTTCTAATGTAGAACTTTCTATGGAGAATTGACAGAAACCAAAATGTTAGTGATAATTGATGGGTTAATTGGTGAACAATTACCTATGACTGGGGAAAAAGTGTGAAAATTTATTAGAATCGATGACGGATCGATGTATTGTCTATGTGTTGTTTCCTGTTTAAAAGGAGTTTAACGGTAGATGGTATTGAACTGATGAGTTGTTATCCTTTTATCTTAGAACTCGGATAGAAAATGACTTGGGCAGTTTTTGAAATATGATTGACCGATGGTACTTAATTATGTGTGCAAGAGAAGAGTGTGATACTATGGTCAATTGTGTAGTAAATTGTCTGACTATTGTGCTGTATGATTGGAATTTAGTGAATTAGAGGAATATCTGTTGCATGTACTTAGAAATTTTTAAGAAAGATAACTGCATAAAAGAGATAGATGCTATGACAAAATGAGTAATTTGTTGATAACAGATGACATAGTGATTTGATATGGACCTTGATCTATGAAAGGACCGTGGAAATTGAGAATGCTGATTGCTAGAACTACGAACTTTGTGGTAACCATAATTATTATTGACGGTGTTTGTCATGAAAGTTAGTTATCCTTTACATCTTGCTAGAAACGGTGGTTGGTTTTAAATGATAAGAGTTTTGATTTGGTTATTGATTTTGGTAAGTAAATTTGTTGATTTTGTTGATGAGAAAGACCCTGGTGGTGATTTAACCGACTATGTGTGTTGGAGTACTTGTGTATCGTACGTTTGACTAGCACTTAGATTAGAGAACAGTGGATGTGATTAGAACCTGTGACTTTATTTGTTTTGGTAGACCAATTCCGAGGACGGAATCTCTTTAAGGGGGGTAGATTTGTAACATCCTTGAATCGAGCCTAGTTGAAATGGTCTATTTTGCCGTTGTGTGGTTTTATATGTTTTTATTTTAATTAACATTTATTGTTATTTGATGACGTGGTTATGACCAGTTTGTGACAAGGGTCACAGAACAGGTTTGTTTATTTAATTTGGACTTCGTTTGGGTTGCCAAATGATGTACGAAAGATATCAGATAACTGATAAATACCCGTGTGTTGTGATGTATGAGTTTTAAGACTCATAAGTGTTTGGTGGGAGGGTTATTCTTCCATTTTCTAGAAAACTCCCAAACCCTCCCGTACCTTCATCTCTTTCACATACCAAACCCTAATTTCTAATCTTTGTTCTTGAGCTCAAATCATTTACATTTTCGTGTTCCTTATGATCTACTGATTCTATCAAGGTAAGAATCACAAGTTTTCATGATTTAATTTTCAAGAAAAATGGGTTTTTGTGATAGTTTTTACAAAGTGGGTAATTTGGGTCAAAAGAGTTGAATTTGATGTTGTTTGAGTCCAAATCTTGTGGGTTTATGTTTCTTGATGTATAGTGTCTTAGATTTGGTCAGTTTTGAGGTAAACATCGAGCTCTAGAGCAAGAATTGGATGAATTTGGGTGAAACCCGTCACTTTGGCTTCAGCTTCTGCAGATGAACTACCCTCGGCCGATGGTCTCTGACCATCGACCGATGGTCTCTGACCATCGACCGATGGAGTGAGACGATCGGTCGACGGACTAGACGATCGACCGATGGTGGAAGTCCTTCGACGAACGGTTGAAAATTTAACGATCGACCGATGGTGTAGTCCACCGGCCGATGGAGTAGTGACGATCGGCCGATAGTCTCTGACGATCGACCGATGGTCTTAGACAGTGAAATTTTTACTAAGTGTTAAACAGAAAAATTTTAGCGGACAGATTTTCTGACAAAATTTCTATATTTGTGTTATTTGGTGTTTATGGACATAAACTAACTCGTGTATATGTATTTCTCAGGAGAAAAGGAGAAAGAGAAGGTTCAGTGATTAGATAGCTGAACACCTTCTCGTTTGCTGGTAATCGGTGAGTGGGACTGACTGTGGAATATAGTATAGAGTAGCATGTTATATTATGACTGCCATGCTAGTTAGTTGTACTTATTGATACAGTTAGTTAGTATGCTGTGATGACTGCATGTTAGTTGATGCTTGTCTGCTGGAGCCCAGTGCGTCCCTATTGTGTGGTAGCCTCGGTAGGAGAGATCAACCTGCGGGTTGGGTTCCTCTGTGGTAGCCTAGACAACCGTGGTGTATATATATGTGAATGACGCGTCCGTCGCGTGTGGATTATGTATATACATACGGTGGTGGAGGAACTTCTGGTAAGCCCCAGCCCGATCAACTGGTGGTTAATGGTTTGGCCGAGCCTCCAGAGTCTCTGTAGACGGCACTTGGGTGATGTTTGTGTGTTAGCTCTTTGTGACATGATTAGTATAACTGTTCTGTATACTATTGCCTGTGGTTAGTCGTACTCACTTAGCTTCGTGCTAATTCCCCTCCATCTCCTCCCTACAGGTTATTAGCTTTTGTAGAGATGATGCTTTTGGGGAGAAGACGGGGCATGCTGATGTTATGTTTGACAGGAGCCAACTCTGATGTGTCTTTTCCTATAAAACTAAACTTTTGTTGAAACGTCACGTGACACCATATGTATTAGTTAAATGCTAGCTGTCAACTGTTTTGGTTATGTAATTATGATATGTTTATATTATTATAATGGTTTAATTAACGTTAATGCTTCCGCCACGTATTTATAAAAAAAAAATCAGCGGTGTCACAAGTTGGTATCAGAGCTTAGTTTGGCAGCATGTGCATTGTGATCTACATGTCATGTTCTCAAACTTAGAAGAGTCATGTCAAACATAACATGCTGGGGATGGGTTAAGTGAGTATTAGGATAGGTTATGTGTTAGTTGTTAGTACTAACCGAGTTTATACTAAGCTTTGGTGTAAGATGATGTGCAGTACAGGTATGATTGATAGTGACGGTAACGCTGTGACCCCAACGCCCCTAGAACAGTTAGAGCTGCAGAGTACAGATTTATATCAGGTGAAGAACCTCGGAGATAGATGTCAAGGTTGTAAGGACAGTTATTGAAGATTCAGGGCAGGTAATATACGTTAGAGCAGTAAGTACAAGTGGACTTAGATATTATACTTCAGATCAGACGGTCTAGTCAGTGTCAGGTGGATGTTCAGTTTCTGCTTAGATGTAACCGCGATGGATAGCATTTTAGTCACCGATGATACAACCTCGACATCAGTTTGACAACCATACTATTATCTGATACAGAAGCATTCGTAGTCAGTAGTAAAAGTAATAAAATAATGATAATAATAAAGAAAAAGATTCTGTTGGACGGAGTTGGTGTACTCGACCTATTAGGTATTCCAGGTTAAATTGATCAGTGAATTAGGAAGTTTATTGGATTTAATCAAGTAGAAGGATAAAGATGAAACGATATGGGTTCTTTGTAAAAGATGAGGAGTGACAGGTACAGGTTGTTCTACTTCGGGGTATGATTCCTTCTTGCGATGTTAAATGTGGGATGTGGTATGATAAATCAAGAGGCGAAGTTGGATTCTTGCAGAGATAATATATATATATAGAGGATTTATCAACTTATGGGATACAAAGCGTTACAGTGTTCGGCAAATCAGAGATTGAGTTCTGGGGTGGGGTCCGGGGCACAGAATTTATCAGCCGGGTGATCTTCTGCTCTTGTTGTTGGACAGGAGAGGAGAAACCCCACAGATGATATAGTTGGAGCATGTTAGATGTTGACGGAGGCTTGTGATACATAAGATGACTTAAATGCCGGTACGTGTTTTATTACATTTTTGTAATTTGTTAGTGCATATTGTAAGTCGTCATTTGTGGATATGTATGCTTCATAAATGTTGTTTGATGTGGTAGTGGAAACGGTTAAATGGCCTTAGAAAATTTTCCTTTTTAGCTAGTACATAGTGGCTTAGTTACTGTAGCGTGTTTACATGCTAGTTTGGATTTGCTACTTTTATTGTATGCAACATGTTAGATTTGTTAAGTACCATGCTTTAGGTATTAGTTAGTATGACTGATTTTGATTGGCCTGTTAGTCCGAAGTTGATCTGATATTGTTATGCGTACTTTGGTTGTATTAAATTAAGACTTGTAAGAAGTCTTTCTCTTTACCATAGACCGTTGACTGGTTGGACACACGTAGTGACCAGTGGGGACTGTTTAGGTAGTAGTTCCCTTATTTCTTGACCCGAGACTTGTACCTTAGTTTGTGGCCGTATGATATGTAGTCTGTAGGTTTACAGACGGTGACTGAAACAGTAGGTGACTGGCCTAGTAGTGATATTATATGCTTGGACTTGTTGTGTGGAACCTGTAGGGTTGTCAAGTAGAACTATCTTCCTACTTTGGTTTAACATCACCTTGTGTATGGTCCTTATAAATTTATTGGGGGAGGCTTTCCTTATTTGGTCTCTTGAGGAGATAGAGACAGACTTTGACTTGACCTTAGATTAGATAATAATTGTACTACTGACTTCAAGATCATTGGAAGTGTCGGACGATGTTTTGGGAATATCATGGCTAGTATTTTCTTAGAGTAAATTGGTATGGTTTGACCATGATTATTTCCAACGGTAGTGAGATCTCGTTAGTTGACAGTTGTGACTATATACGGCGGGAATGTGGGCGGTGAACCGTGTGAACTCTTTAGAGAATATGTGACTTTTGACTTAGAATTGTGATTGGAACATCGTTGGAATTGCATGGTATGATTTAATATATTCCTATACTTTGAGAGTTGTGTGACATTTGTACTTGACGATTGTAATCTCCAGGGATATGAATGGTAATGATGGGGTTAGTTATTGGTTGATGATATCATGTTCTGAGGGAACTATAACTTCTTCATTTAACAGTTGTAACTGTAGAGGATTTGGGTAGAAATGTCAGGATTTACCAGTGTGTTTGCAAAAGTGGATCAGTTGGGTAAATTCGAACAGTGTGATTGTGACAGCTGCGTTAGTATACCGAGATAGTTGCAATCAGGTTAGAAACTTTACGTTAGAATAAATTTGTATTAGTGGATTGTAACTATCAGTGACCAGAGGAACATACTGTGATAGATTGACAGACTTGATTAGGGACTTGCTCCGAAATACTCGAAATGAAAATATGATTTAGGATGATGTATTACGTCTGGCCAACAAAAATACATCATGGTAAATCATGCAGTAGTTTCGGGAGTCGGAGGAGACGTAGCAAGTGACGAATAAGATGACAATTGATGTTTGGTATATATATGGTTTCGATGGATTGTAAACTATAGTTTGATTATGTATATATGAAATCTTCTTAAAGAAAGAAACTTGATGGATAATGATTGATATTTATTAGTGGAATTTCCTTTAATGTCGGTTTATTGCGATTTTTCAGAGGATTTTGATCAGAAGTTGACTTTCAGATTTGGTATTGATCGTTGGACTGGAATTAGATATTGGTTTATTATTGGTTAAACATTGTTAAATTGCGAATCTTAATGGAGTTTTAACCAAGTGATAACCTTACTGAGGTAGTGTGTGGTGTCCGATTTGCATGCTGAGATTATTTGATGGATATAACTTGTTAATAACCGTGTCATAACAGTATACGTGGATATCCGTTAGTATAAATCATTGATGGTATGATTGAAAGTGGTTTGAGAATCGTGTTTGTAATAATTCTTATTGTTGAAGAGATGATCAGAGATATATTCTAGTCGACGGATTATTGAGTATATATAATAATATTCTTGCGAGAATTGTGGTTAAATTCTTAAATATCGGGTTAGTAATGGGTATGTAACTACAAATTTGGGTAAGTTTAGTGAACCAGTGTTGACATTGTGGTTCAGAAATTGCGGGAATTGATTGAACAAGTGTTTTCAAGTAATGTGATGACGACGAATTTATGGTTTAGATGAATTGAATTGGAAAATTCGATGGAGTTATCTAATGGGTAATCTCGTAACCTGACGATATGGTTTACATATGATGAATTAAAGGTGGATTTCCATTCGTCTTTATGATGTGTGATGTGCAATTTTCGTTCTAATGTAGAACTTTCTATGGAGAATTGACAGAAACCAAAATGTTAGTGATAATTGATGGGTTAATTGGTGAACAATTACCTATGACTGGGGAAAAAGTGTGAAAATTTATTAGAATCGATGACGGATCGATGTATTGTCTATGTGTTGTTTCCTGTTTAAAAGGAGTTTAACGGTAGATGGTATTGAACTGATGAGTTGTTATCCTTTTATCTTAGAACTCGGATAGAAAATGACTTGGGCAGTTTTTGAAATATGATTGACCGATGGTACTTAATTATGTGTGCAAGAGAAGAGTGTGATACTATGGTCAATTGTGTAGTAAATTGTCTGACTATTGTGCTGTATGATTGGAATTTAGTGAATTAGAGGAATATCTGTTGCATGTACTTAGAAATTTTTAAGAAAGATAACTGCATAAAAGAGATAGATGCTATGACAAAATGAGTAATTTGTTGATAACAGATGACATAGTGATTTGATATGGACCTTGATCTATGAAAGGACCGTGGAAATTGAGAATGCTGATTGCTAGAACTACGAACTTTGTGGTAACCATAATTATTATTGACGGTGTTTGTCATGAAAGTTAGTTATCCTTTACATCTTGCTAGAAACGGTGGTTGGTTTTAAATGATAAGAGTTTTGATTTGGTTATTGATTTTGGTAAGTAAATTTGTTGATTTTGTTGATGAGAAAGACCCTGGTGGTGATTTAACCGACTATGTGTGTTGGAGTACTTGTGTATCGTACGTTTGACTAGCACTTAGATTAGAGAACAGTGGATGTGATTAGAACCTGTGACTTTATTTGTTTTGGTAGACCAGATTCCGAGGACGGAATCTCTTTAAGGGGGGTAGATTTGTAACATCCTTGAATCGGGCCTAGTTGAAATGGTCTATTTTGCCGTTGTGTGGTTTTATATGTTTTTATTTTAATTAACATTTATTGTTATTTGATGACGTGGTTATGACCAGTTTGTGACAAGGGTCACAGAACAGGTTTGTTTATTTAATTTGGACTTCGTTTGGGTTGCCAAATGATGTACGAAAGATATCAGATAACTGATAAATACCCGTGTGTTGTGATGTATGAGTTTTAAGACTCATAAGTGTTTGGTGGGAGGGTTATTCTTCCATTTTCTAGAAAACTCCCAAACCCTCCCGTACCTTCATCTCTTTCACATACCAAACCCTAATTTCTAATCTTTGTTCTTGAGCTCAAATCATTTACATTTTCGTGTTCCTTATGATCTACTGATTCTATCAAGGTAAGAATCACAAGTTTTCATGATTTAATCTTCAAGAAAATTGGGTTTTTGTGATAGTTTTTACAAAGTGGGTAATTTGGGTCAAAAGAGTTGAATTTGATGTTGTTTGAGTCCAAATCTTGTGGGTTTATGTTTCTTGATGTATAGTGTCTTAGATTTGGTCAGTTTTGAGGTAAAAATCGAGCTCTAGAGCAAGAATTGGATGAATTTGGGTGAAACCCGTCACTTTGGCTTCAGCTTCTGCAGATGAACTACCCTCGGCCGATGGTCTCTGACCATCGACCGATGGTCTCTGACCATCGACCGATGGAGTGAGACGATCGGTCGACGGACTAGACGATCGACCGATGGTGGAAGTCCTTCGACGAACGGTTGAAAATTTAACGATCGACCGATGGTGTAGTCCACCGGCCGATGGAGTAGTGACGATCGGCCGATAGTCTCTGACGATCGACCGATGGTCTTAGACAGTGAAATTTTTACTAAGTGTTAAACAGAAAAATTTTAGCGGACAGATTTTCTGACAAAATTTCTATATTTGTGTTATTTGGTGTTTATGGACATAAACTAACTCGTGTATATGTATTTCTCAGGAGAAAAGGAGAAAGAGAAGGTTCAGTGATTAGATAGCTGAACACCTTCTCGTTTGCTGGTAATCGGTGAGTGGGACTGACTGTGGAATATAGTATAGAGTAGCATGTTATATTATGACTGCCATGCTAGTTAGTTGTACTTATTGATACAGTTAGTTAGTATGCTGTGATGACTGCATGTTAGTTGATGCTTGTCTGCTGGAGCCCAGTGCGTCCCTATTGTGTGGTAGCCTCGGTAGGAGAGATCAACCTGCGGGTTGGGTTCCTCTGTGGTAGCCTAGACAACCGTGGTGTATATATATGTGAATGACGCGTCCGTCGCGTGTGGATTATGTATATACATACGGTGGTGGAGGAACTTCTGGTAAGCCCCAGCCCGATCAACTGGTGGTTAATGGTTTGGCCGAGCCGCCAGAGTCTCTGTAGACGGCACTTGGGTGATGTTTGTGTGTTAGCTCTTTGTGACATGATTAGTATAACTGTTCTGTATACTATTGCCTGTGGTTAGTCGTACTCACTTAGCTTCGTGCTAATTCCCCTCCATCTCCTCCCTGCAGGTTATTAGCTTTTGTAGAGATGATGCTTTTGGGGAGAAGACGGGGCATGCTGATGTTATGTTTGACAGGAGCCAACTCTGATGTGTCTTTTCCTATAAAACTAAACTTTTGTTGAAACGTCACGTGACACCATATGTATTAGTTAAATGCTAGCTATCAACTGTTTTGGTTATGTAATTATGATATGTTTATATTATTATAATGGTTTAATTAACGTTAATGCTTCCGCCACGTATTTATAAAAAAAAAATCAGCGGTGTCACAGGTGCAATTGGCCCAGTCACTATCACAAAAAGCCTTGAGTTGTAAGTCAATATTGGCTGTAAAATGAAGACCTTGACCAGGGCACAACTTGATGTATCTAAGAACTTTGTAGAGTGCTTGGAGATGACCAGTTCTTGGTTGATGACTGTATTGACTGAGTGATTGTGCTGCAAATGATAAATCTGGCCTGGTGATGGTGAGATATATAAGTTTCCCTACTAGTGTTCTGTACAAAGTTGCATCATCCAATAATGTGCCAAGATCGGCTGTAAGTTTGACATTTGGATCTATAGGAACATTTAAGGGTTTTTCATCTAAAATTCCAGCTGTGTGTAGTAGTTCTAAAGCATATTTCCTCTGAGACATGGTGATACCATCCTTGTTTCTGAAAAATTCAATGTCAAGATAATAATTGATATTACCCAAATCTTTGATGCTGAATTGATCATGAATTGTTGTTTTAACCGTGTTAATGAGACTGGGATTATTGCATGTGATTAGCAGATCATCTACATAGATCACTATTGCCAAAAAGATATCATCTTTGTTGTATGTGAGTAAGGAAGTATGTGCATAGCTTTGCTTGAACCCCTGCTGTATCAGAAATGTTGTAAGTTTTGTAAACCATTGTCTATTGGCTTGTTTTATACCATATAGAGATTTAATGAGCCTGCAAACAGAATTTGCAGGTACAGGTTTATTGCATCCCTGAGGTAGAGTCATATAAACCTCTTCATGTAAATCACCATGTAGGAATGCATTGTTGATGTCGAGTTGTTGAATTGAACAGTTGTGATGAACAGAAGTAGCCAAAAGTGCCCTAACAGTAACCATTTTGGCCACAGGCGCAAATGTTTCATTGTAGTATGTGCCCTATCTTTGTGTAAACCCTTTGGCCACTAGTCTGGCATTGTATCTTTTAACTGACCCATCAGATTTAAGCTTGACTTTGTATACCCATTTGTTACCAATATGTGTCTTGTTGGGTGGTAGTTGAGTAATGATCCATGTGTGGTTGGATTCAAGTGCTTGTAACTCTTTGTCCATAGCTTCATGCCATTTCTCATCTTTACATGAGCAATCCTCTTGTGATGGTCCTGAAAATAGCATGATAGAGGAGTGAAGAGTACAGCGATGGGAATTTGGTGACCAAGTTTACTTACAGATAAAAGATTGTATGAGAAACTACGTATGTAGAAAACATCATGCAGTGTAATGTGTTGATTAATAGAAACAGAACCACATGTTGTGACTTGTGTGAGGTGTTCATTTGGTAGTCTGTCATAGATAGGTGTGGTGGTAGTGTATAAATTGTGCATGAGTGAGAGTGAGGTAGATACATGGTCAGTTACACCACTATTTATAATCCAAGCATTTGTCAAATGAGAAACTACAGTTGCTATGAATCTGTATGTTTGACAGGTAATGTGAGAGGCAATCTATTTGATAATACCTGTAGGCATGTCATTATAATTGCTTTGTTGAGACTGCATCATGAGTAGAACTTGGTTCAATTGATTCTAGAGTTGATCCATTCTTGCATTCATTTCTACTTCTGAGTGATCCATCTGTGGAGAATGCCCTGCATTTGCAGTCATCAGGTTAACAGCTTTGACAGGTCCTGTGATGGATGGGTTGATTTTGTTTGGTGGTTTGTATATGTCATGAAGTAGATGACCAATGGGATATCCAACAAGCTTATAGCATTCCTCTTTGTTGTATCCTTCTAAGCCACAGTTACCACAAATTACCCCTTTCTTGAATGTGCTCTTTCTTGCAGGTGTGGAATTGTAAGAAGGTTTGTTGGAGTTCTGTGATTTCAGTTGTCAATTGAAAGATTCTGTGCCCATCTAGTTGAGAGTAGTGTTCTTGTAGTTCTTTCCACAATGTAGCTGCAGTGTTAACAAATTTTAGTGAGTTACCAATCTGTTCAGTGATGGTGTTGAGTATCCATGAGATGATCATATCATTTGTTCTTTCCCAAAGTGCTTTGTGCAATGGTTGAACATTAGCTTATGTGAATTCACCAGTGATAATCTTGAGTTTGTTCTTTGCATTAAGAGCAATCATGATCGATTGTTGCCATGAACTGTAGTTGTCAGATCCGGTTAGTTTCTTCGAGATGAGGATTAAACCTGGATGATCTTGTTGGTGAAGGAAATAATGGATGATTAGGAGAATTGACATCATTAACATCAAATTGATGTATAGTTGAAGTAGTCATCATTGCTGTGAGATTAAATGATCAAATTTGTGAATTCATTGAATTAGGGTTTGATGAACAGTATTTTGTAAAATTGAGAAGAAATTGAAGTGTATTGGTGAAATTTTAGGGCTTGTAATTGTGCGGAATTAGCGGAAGTATTGTATGAATGGATTAATTTGTGTTGATCGGATCGATTTTGATGAATCACAGCTTGTGATTCATGTCTGATACCATAATAGCAAATGAAGAAGATGAAGATTGAACAAAATCCATTGTATTGATAGTTAATGAACTGTTACATTGAATGAAGATAAGAAATACTTATATATACAATTCACTACCCTGTGCTAATATTAAGTTATCACCTAACTGCCTAAACTGATTCTAACTACATTCTGATTCAAGGTTGGAGTTGCTGTTGTAGTTTGACCCTTTGACTTGAGGTTGTATGCTGCTACAGTCGTGTATCTTCTGCAATATCCTGTATACCATTAGATAGTAAAGGTGTTGTGTTGACTCATAAAAATTTGATTGCTGGGGTTGAACTATTCGTTCGATTTGAAGCTTCACAATATGGGAACAATAACAAAAAAAGTGTTTACTTGGCGGTTATACCGATGTTTCATATATACGGTCTTACGCGTTTCACATTAGGGATCTTGTCGCTAGGTTCGTCGATTGTTGTGATGAGTAAATTCTATCATAAGGAGATGGTTCGAGCTATTAGTAAGTACGGTGTGACTCATTTTCCAGCTGTGCCTCCATTGATTGCAGCATTGGTCAAAACAGGAAAGAGTGTTAATAAAAATTATTTGAAGAGCTTAAAACAAATCTCAAGTGGAGCTGCTCCAATTAGTACCAAATGCATTGAAGATTTTGTACAAACATTTCCTCATATAGATCTCATTCAGGTACTTAATTACAAAGACTAAGTGTTTAGTTTTTTTTTTGTTTGGCGAAAAACATAATTAAATAAAATAAAAGCGATCCAAGGATCGAATGAGTACAAGTAGTGCACAAGTAGTTCAGACTGAGTCTGTCTGCGCTAATGAAACACTACTAACAAAATTGGTTCAATGCACAATACAAACACAGTTAGTTATATATTAGTCAAACTCATGTATTAAATTAACCTTGGTTTTGAACTAATTTAAAGTTAATTACTTGATTTGTAGGGTTATGGAATAAGTGAATCGACTGCACTTGGAACACGAGGATTCAACACGCGAGAACAAAAGAATTACACATCAGTAAGGCTTATGTCTCCAAACATGGAAGCCAAAGTGGTGAATTGTATTAATGGTTCGTGTTCGCCACCTGGTGTAACAGGCGAGCTTTGGTTTCGAGGACATGGCATTATGAAAGGTGTACACAAATCAATTCGACCTACAATTTTACCTTATATCAAATCCATACAATTTTACAAATTATTTGTTTCATATATTCTATATATTTGCAGCTTCTAGGAAAATGCTCACATATTTGTTATAGTGTCAATAAAATATTTTGCTAAAATTTGTTTAGTTGATATGAAGTGACTAAGTAGTATACTGATTTAGGTTTGATGCTTTTTGACTGCTACTATGTATATATACTGAAAATGTTTATTTGATGTTGATTTTTTTTTTTTTTTAACAGCGATTGGGATCACCCGAGGGGGACTAAACCACCCGTTGCGATCATCTCCCGTTTTGACTATGCCGATGCAACGATAATAACCCCGCCCCCATCGCTGCCCGGGAAGAAACCTTGAAACCGATCCAAGGGCACGGCCAAGTAAAACCCCCCTCCCCTTTACCCCCCCCCCCCCCAAACGATATGGGAAAGGTGTCATGGGTGGATACTTCATGACATGGATGAAATTGTGTTTTTAATATGTAGCCAACGGGGGTCAACAACAAGGTGGAAACTTGTTCGATGATTGATAAGAACGGATGGCTGCATACGGGAGGCATTGTATATTTTGATAACGAAGGCTTCTTATACATTGTTGATCGAATGAAAGATGTCATCAAGTACAATGGTTTTCAGGTAACAAATTATCATCATCCTAAATTATAAATGATCATAATTGGTTTTTTTTCTTTTTTTTTTTTTGTTGTATGTTAATAATAGGAGATTGATTTGTTATTTGTGCTAATATAAGTTGGAATTTTGTTTACAGATTGCTCCAGCTGACTTGGAACATGTATTGGCTTCTCATCCAGATATAGATGATGTTGCAGTAATAGGGTAAGTATAAATATGTATGCTCTTTTTTATCTCACATTAGACCATTTTTAATGGTGACTGTGATGTCACAGGCAGTTAGTGTAATTTTTGGCCAAAAAGTGCAATATGATTGTGAATGTCAGTTTCTGACATTTTTTAACCGTTGTGTAAGTTTTTTGTGTCAAATATTAGGTAGGGTAATGTGGTAAAATTTGATTGAAAATTGGGTGGGAAAAAATAAATTAATTAGAAAAATATATATTTATTAAATTAGAAAAATCAGTGATTGGTTGAAGCCCAAAACTGACATTTTTTTTTGCGTCAGAACTCCAACTGACATCCGGTTACGCTCCGTCAGTTTTGCCATGCTGGTTACACCTCATCTAACACCTCAAACTGAGGGACTGTTATATATGGTCTTATTAATTTATATTGATTTACGATATAAATGCTCTATTTTTTTTTTTTTTTTTTTTTTTAATATAACTCAATCCTATAAATCGTTACGTTCTATGACTCAGGGCGTTGGATGAAGTGGCGGGAGAGGTTCCAATGGCGTTTGTCGTAAAGAAACCTAGAGCTAACATTTCGCAATCTGAAATCATCAACTTTGTCGTCAAACAGGTTTAATTTATACTCTTTCATGATGTCTATAATGGATATATTTATATAACTTTAATTTTGTCCACGTTTAATTAAACAATGTTATTGAACTATAAATCATGATTGTTGATTAAACAGGTTGCACCTCACAAGAAAGTAAGACGAGTTAAATTTGTGAGCGCAATACCAAAATCTGCAGCTGGAAAGGTTTTGCGAAGAGAACTTAAGAATTTAGATGCATTTGTGGCTTCAAGACTTTAATTAACTCTGTAAAGATTTATTTTTTTATGGGAGTTCATACTTGACCAAAAACTTCATTACTTCAATTCATCTCAAAGATCGATTAAACATGTTATTTCATTCTTTATTGTATCTATCGCGTGCTTATACTACATAGTGTAAGATTTGTAAAGTTATTTGGAACTGCATCTACTTGTAATCTAACATGAGTTATAAGTTTAACAATTATTTCATTATGTACCAGATTTGGTATTATACGGAGTATCAATTTGTCAAAGAAAGTGCGGTTTTGTAATTTGTACCCATAACATAACCATATATAATAACACATATCATGTATTCATCCGTTTATTTATATTGCTAAATGTATTCATTTCCGTGTTAAAATAAGTTATACACAATTATGCTAGACTCCATCGAGATCGGGATGGCCTCTGAAAATCGAGCAATAGAAATCCATAGGATTGTGCACTTCATCAAGGTTGAGATGCATCTCATCACTGTCTCTATAGATCGACCCCATCGTAGTTGAGGTACAACTCATCACAGTTGTGATGGACATGTGACCAGTTTTTTATGTGTAGTTATTTTACATATTTTTTTAAGTTTGTTAGGTCATGGTCAAAAGTTAGTGGTAAAGTTTTATTTTCTTCTTTAATACATCTTTATTAGTAGTCTGGAGTATTAATAAAGTAGTGAGGATATGATTAGTGGTAGCATTAGCTTAGTAGTAGGTTACTTTTGTTAATATTGACAGTCATTTGTAACCTTGTTTTGTACCTTTTATTGATAATAAAAAAATACACATTAAGGTTCCATATTCTCTGCAATTTATTTCCTAACACTTTCATTATAGCACTAAGATTTTGTTTTACTCTGTTTAATTAGCATAAGTTAGCAAAATGTTTGTTCGAGGAAAAAAAAAAGTTACACAATGGCACATAAGAATTAGTGCCAAGGGTTATGCTTAAAAGAATTATAACTCTTTGTATGATCAATTTAACAGGATAAATCAATCCTTAATCTCAATCTAGAGTGCGAAATCCTCTAGATTAAGTTTTCAACAAAAATAATAATAATACCGCAACCCGCATGCGCATTCCATCCGTATGCGGGCACTCGCTAGCATGCGTATGCGTGTACCTTGTTTGCGGTATGCGGCATGCGGTGATGTATCCAATGCCTTGGTTCCCGGTACGGCGGTTACTTGGTCATCAAGTCAATATCTTTTCCATAATTATATCCGTGATTCGGGGGAGTTAGTTATGGGCGAGATTATCATTATCTTGGATGGTTCTAGAATTAGGGTTTGCCTATATATATAAACCCTAATTATCATTCTAGGGATAACCAACATTACGTAACCATCACCTACTACACATCCTACGTAGCAAGCTACCATCATTCATCTTCTCAAGGTTTACATGTTAGTTTCTTATTGGCTAGCACCTACAACCTTGCTAGGGCCTTCTGATCAACGACCGTTATCGAAGGTGGACTTAATCACTTGGCCACCCCGCCGACATCATCATGTCGGCCAGGGTTATTCACGGTAGCTGGACCGGAGAGCCTTGTTCTAAGATCCTTAAACCCCCCTTTTTACGTATTGAACAAGCATATTGACCCTATGGAAAATATATGCATGATCAAGTGGTGCTCTCGTTGAGAGTCGAATTAATTCAAGACATGTTTAATTGTTTTTTCTTTTAAAAAGTTTTGAATTATAAGGCTAATTATTCACAAAATTTCTGAATTTTTTGTCTCTTTTACAGTATCATGACTTCCGGGGACTCATCGGAACGTACTCAAACAGACAATCAAAACACGCCGTCTGCTAATCAGCAGACGCAATCTATGACTACGGGGGCGGGATATACGCCTTACCCTCCACCAGTGTTCGGCGAACCTTTTCAAAGGTACACGCCGATATATCCGGATGGAATTACACCGCCAAGGGCAAACTCACCAGTCACAACCACGCGGCTGGATTTTTCCTCGGTGGATCCAAGGGTCATCTTGGTAGGCACTAGCGGTGAACCAGTAGGTCCGCATGTGGTATGCTGCGGCCAGGTACCTATTTACAGTACTACGGTTTCAATCCCTCTTCAGACGTAGAGTGTTCAGCAAAATTCGTCGTTTACACCATTGCAACCTTGGCAACCACTACGTCCAGTATCGCAGTTTCTGACCCCTGCGGATGCGCAGGCATTACTTAATAGTTGGGGGTTTGGTGTCATTCCAGACGCAAACTCTCATTGGACGCCAATAACTGCGCAACAGCAAAGCACTGCGCATACAGTTGGCCTCTTAACAGCATACCCTCAGGTTTCACAGATATCTGCGCCACAGGTTTCGGTCCCTTTGCAACCACCTGTATACTCTGCGCCGTCAGGTCTTCCCTCTTTTCCGACGCAACAGCCTTGGTTATATCCGCAGACGTCGGTGCAAGCTTGGCAAAATATACAGGGATAGGCAAATCTTGCAGGTCAATTTATGCAGGCTGCACATCCTGACATGGTTCACTTGTTTTCACAGCCTGACTTTGTTCAGGATATGACGAAACGTTTCTTCGCAGGGCTAAAAGGAGATCCTGTCAAACCACCTTTTGAGCTGCCAACCACTTTTGATAAGTTTCCTTCGCATATAACTGCATATCCGTTTCCATCAGCGCCAAAGATACCTCACACGTTAGGTACTTACAATGGCTTAACTGATCCAGATGATTTCCTGCAGCGTTTTGAGGGCGCAATGCGAACCCAAGGTCGGTTGGATCCGGTTGCGTGTCAGATATTTCCCATGACGTTGGAGGGCATTGCTCGCGAATGGTTTAATAAACTCCCGGCGGGTAGCATATCCGGGTTCATGGATCTGCGGACGAAGTTTTTGCTGCAGTATCAAAATCAAAGGCCGCGCAAACGCACCCACATTGAATGTCACGATATTGTGCAGAAACCCAAGGAATCTTTGTGAGAATTTCTCACGAGATATACTAATGAGTGCCTGCGCATACCAGATCTTAAGCCAGAGCAACAAATTTCTGGGCTGATACATGGTATAAGTACAGAGCGTCATCCAATGCTGGTAAGGCGTCTGCGCCATAAAGTTCCAACAACTTATGCTGAAGCACTTAATGAATGCCATGACTATATGCGGAGTGGCGAAGATAATGATATTCCAACAGCTAGCTCACGCAATGAAAGGAAAGACTGTGATGATCGTTCGCGCGATCAAAATCGCGGTAACAGCTCTCGCGAAAGATACCCTAGTGGTGGTCCTATAAGAAATGATAAAGGGCGAACAAGTGGTGGTTTTCAGAACAATAATCAGCGCGGTTTAATAATCAGAACTATGCGCTGCTCAAAAGCATGTCTAAAATACCAAAAGAAATTTTAGCAATCGAACCAGTATGCGCAACCTTTGCGGTTCCAACTCCACTAACAGAATTTGGCAAGCGGGATAAAACAAAATACTGCGAGTTCCATGACGATCACGGACATGACACGAATCGGTGTAAAAATTTAATGGAGCGAGTGCTGGAAGCGCTGCGCGCAGGAAAATTGGATCATCTCAAGCCGCCAAAGAAAGATAAAGGAAAGGCCGAGAAAGAAAGTTCAAAAGCCAAAACGTTCGCATGGCAAAAAACAAATAAAGATAAAAGCGCCGATGTAACCATTAATATGGTTGACGCAGACAAAGTTGGCCAGATACAACGATTACCAGGATTGGGAGCTCATTCCAATTTCATTCCCTCCCGTAATGTCGATTGACACAGTTAACGAGCCCATTATCATCAAGTGTCGCATTCCTAATTGCGGAATACATATCAAACGCATGCATGTTGACACCGGGAGCGGCGTCGACATTATGTATGAACATTGCTATCGTTTCCTTCCTGCAGAAGTTAAAGCGCATTTACGCCAGCCCGATATTACGCTATCAGGGTTCTCTGGAGAAAGTTCATGGCCGCTAGGCCGGATAGAGCTAATAATAGAGCTTGCGGACGATAAAGATCCGCAGTTGGTCAGACATGAGTTAGTTGACTTTTATGTGGTTCGTTCGACTTCGCGTTACAATGATCTACTAGGGAGAAATTTCATACGACGTTTTAATATTATACCATCGGTAGTGCATGGCTTGATTAAGTTTCCTACAATGGGAGGAATTGCCACGATTGTGTCACATCAAACAACCGAGTTATGTGGCTCAGTTGTGCCTGTAAACATTCCCAGCATGGGAGAACAACTTGCAAGCAGTACGGTCATAGCTAACCGTTTTCACCTGGATAAGCGTATCAAAATCGGCGCAGGCTTGTCGGCCGAAACTAAGGCCAAGTTACATGGAATATTATCCGCAAACGCAGATGTTTTCGCATGGCAAGAGTCAGACATGACTGGGGTTCTGCGTGATATTGCAGAACATAAGTTGAATGTTAATCCATCACTCACACCCGTCAGACAAAAGAAGTGGCATATGGCTCTTGAGCGCAGTGATTGGTTATGCGCAGAAGTAGATAACCTTGTCAAAGAAAACATTCTGCGCGAAGTGCAGTATCAGACATCGGTTGCTAATCCTGTGTTGGTGAAAAAGGCTGACGGCAATTGGCGGATGTGTGTCGATTTTAAAGACATCAATAAAGCGTGCCCCAAGGACAACTACCCTCTCCCGGAGATAGACTGGAAGGTAGAATCATTATCAGGTTTTCGATACAAGTGTTTTCTGGATGCGTACAAGGGTTATCACCAAATCTTAATGGCTGCGGAAGATGAGGACAAAACTGCTTTTTATACGCCGCAGGGAATTTATTGTTATACGAAGATGCATTTCGGATTGAAGAACGCAGGCACAACCTATCAGCGCGTAATTGACGCAGCCTTCAAGCACCAAATTGGTAGAAATATTGAAGCATACGTCGATGACTTGGTAATTAAAAGCAACACCGGGTCATACCATCTCGCGACATTAGATGGAAAACCTGTGAAACGCACTTGGCACGCGACGTTGTTGAAAAAATGTTACATGTAGCTGGTTGGACCTGATTACTCCAAATATTTTAGCACATTGTTTTTTCCTTGTGTAATTTGTAAAGACCCATCCTAATCCATAAGAACAAATACAATAACATATGATTACATCGCAAGGTAATTGACCTCTATATGATACATTTTACAAACATTGCATTCGTTTTTAAAAGACAAACTTTCTTTACAATGAAAGTTGACGGCATGCATACCATTTCATAATACATTCAACTATAATTGACCTAATAATAATCTTGATGAACTCAACGACTCGAATGCAACGTCTTTCGAAATATGCCATGAATGACTCCCAATAATATCCTTAAAATGAACTTATGCACAGCGGAAGATTTCTTTAATACCTGAGAATAAACATGCTTTCAAGTGTCAACCAAAAGGTTGGTGAGTTTATTAGTTTATCATAATCGATCATTTTCATCATTTTAATAGACCATAAGAATTTCATTTCCATTTCTCATAAATATACGTCCCATGCATAGAGACAAAAATCATTTATATGGATTGAACACCTGGTAACTGACATTAACAAGATGCATATAAGAATATCCCCATCATTCCGGGACATCCATCGGACATGATATAAAAACTCGAAGTACTAAAGCATCCGGTACTTTGGATGAGGTTTGTTAGGCCCAATAGATCTATCTTTAGGATTCGCGTCAATTAGGGGTGCACTAATTCTCAAAATTAGTGATGTTCCCAAATTCTTAGGCTACCAAGCAAAAGGGGCATATTCGGCTTCGATCATTCAACCATATAATGTAGTTTCGATTACTTGTGTCTATTTCGTAAAACATTTATAAAAATTTCGCATGTATTCTCAGCCCAAAAATATAAAGGGTAAAAAGGCAAATGAAACTCACCTATTGTATTTCGTAGTAAAAATACATATAACGTCATTGAACAAGTGCAAGGTTGGCCTCGGATTCACGAACCTAAATTAATTATATATATATATATATATATATATATATATATATATATATATATATATATATATATGTGTGTGTGTGTGTGTGTGTGTGTG
This sequence comes from Rutidosis leptorrhynchoides, assembly GCF_046630445.1. Taxonomy (NCBI): domain Eukaryota; kingdom Viridiplantae; phylum Streptophyta; class Magnoliopsida; order Asterales; family Asteraceae; genus Rutidosis; species Rutidosis leptorrhynchoides. The sequence goes on along the minus strand of NC_092335.1, from coordinate 512,070,201 downwards.
TGTGTGTGTGGGTGTGTGTGTGTGTGTGTGTGTTGGTCAATATTTGTCTAACAAATTAGGTCAAGTCATAGTCTATCACAATCCTAATGCTCGAGACTAATATGCAACAGTCAACAAAAAGTCAACTTGACCCAAAATGATTTCCAAAATCCATACATGATTATCATATAACTTAAATATCATCGTTTTATATATATTTAATATTTTTAACAGGTTTTATGAAAGTAAATAATAAAAGTCATTTGTTAAGAAAAAATTTATATTCAAAATTTATATATGATAAAAATTTACTTTTTTTTTATATCTTAAGTAGTAAAATTTATAAAGTTCATTTAATATAACGATAGATATTATTAATGTAAATATATTACGTGTAATAAAATATCTTTGTATTACATATTTATTTGATAAAATAATATCGATAATAACAATAATAATTAGAAGTTGTATTATTTTGTAATAATAGTTATTATTATTCTACTAATAAAATATCTATATTTATATTTACTAAAAAAATGATATTATGATAAAATGATAATTCTAATTATGATAACTTTAATATTTACGATACTTTTTAATATTAACTTTAAAATAATAATTTTATTTGAAATGATAATAATAATGATATTTTATAATAACAATGACATTTCTATTAAAATGATAATTTTTGTTAAAATGATAGTTTTAATATTAACGATACTTTTAATAATAATAGTAAGAATGAAAATAATAAGAACGATAATTTTATTTAAATTAATATCTTACAATATTTTAATTTCATCATGATACTCATACTTATTATTTCCCAATCGATTCATTTAATAGCTTTTAATCGTCTTTAGGGCTGTAAACGAGCCGAGCCGAGCCCGAGCTTGGCTGTGTTCGAGCTCGGCTCGTTTGTTTGCTGAAAAGCCCGAGCTCGAGCTCGGCTCGAATCGAGCTTTATTTTTTTGGCTCGGGCTCAGCTCGTGACTCAATGTAAAAGCTCGAGCTCGGCTCGAGAAAGCTCGTTAATTTTTTAATAAACATTGTAATTATTTTGTTAAGCAAAGCTTGAGCTCGTTAAGCAAAACTCGAGCTCGTTAATGTGAGCATGTTAATCATAAGTCACAAATTCATTCACTGAACTTAAGTGTCATTTGATTTCAATTTCTAACAATTAATTGATGATACACCGTTGAAAATTTTGTAACAATTCATAGAACTACAAATCTTACAAAAGAAAAGTGGAATATACATGCCAAAACAATGATACACCTAAAACAATCGATCATCTCTAAACTAGATCAAAATCATATGTACATTTGATTCCAAGTCCAGTAAGCTACAAACACTAATCGAAGAACCTGAGCCAGCATTACAACCTGAGCCAGCAGTATAGAAAATAATAAATTGTAGTATTATGTAAATGACATTCAAAATTTTTCTTTAATTGATAATATCATTAAAATTGTAAAAAAAAAAAAAAAAACGTACCTTCATTTTAATGTTTCACGCAAAATAATCTCAATCAGTAGAACCTATTAGAAAATCAAAATCAGTAAATTATGAAACAAATACATATAAGTCGTTATACATTTACAGATTTAGAATAAGACTAATAACGTTACTTTAGCAGTTGTATTTTCTATTTCTTTACTATTAAGCCATCCTTGAGTGTTTGATTATGTCATTCAATCTTCTACCGTTCCATCAACAATTTCAGATGATTTGCTAAAGTGGTTTCTATCAAAGAATCAACTGTTTGCAAGGTATTACTATGAAACCGAAAGAAAAAAAGTACGAAGTTGAACTATGAAACCAATAATAAGAAACGTATATACAAATTAAAAAATGAAACATAAAGTATCACCTAGTTAATATTCAAAATATGCTCATTGCACAATATGGAGACCTTTGAAAAAGTCGATCATCATATGTGAAAAAATGAGAATGAAGATGAACTGTAGATAGAAGAAGCTAAATGACTAATTGCATGTTTTCATTTCGGAAATAAAAAATATTAGTCTTTAATAAGAAATATAAACCATTGGTGGATATGAACGGTGGTGATAATTGGGTGGGGTGAAATAATGAATTAAATTTAAAATTTAAATGAAAATTTGAAAGGCGGGATAATGGATCGTCGTCAGGAATTGAAATCTAATTGGCTTTAAAGCATTTAAGCATCGGGTTGATAAACTTTCATACGTTCTTTATTAATTATTTAATATAAATATAAATATATATAAAAATAAAATTCATATTTAATAATAATATTTAATATTTAATATATAATATGAAAGCTCGTTTAGGCTCGCGAGCTTAGACGAGCTCGGCATCTAAAGCTCGAGCTCGAGCTCGTTTATTAAACGAGTCATATTTTGAGCTCGAACTCGAGCTCGAGCTCGTTTAGGCTCGGCTCGACTCGAGTTTTTAACGAGCCGATCTCGAGTAGCTCACGAGTAGCTTGGCTCATTTACAGCCCTAATCGTCTTTTATATGGCATTCATATTAATGATAATAATAGTAATCATAATGATTAGGTGTTACTAATATTAGTTTTCATTATAATCATATTAATAATAATAAATATTATGGTAATATTAATGATAATACTAATAACTATTTTAATGATAATAATAATACTAATTATGACTTTTATGATAGTAACAATAGTAATAATAATAAAATAACAATTTTTAATGATAATACCTTTTATTGTTAATGATAATAATAATAATAATAACAATAATAATCATAATAATAATAATAATAATAATAATTAGATAAAAACTAGAACGACGATAATAACGACGATAATAATAATCATTTTTAATAATAATACCAAATTTCAATTGACTATAACTTCAAATCCGTTCATCGAAACCATTCGATATCTAAATGAAAAGTTCTTAATTTTTCGCTAGCTTTCCAATGACATGCATATCTTATACCTTATCTCAACCGCATATGTAACTAATTTAGGATTCAACATAACCTACCTAATGACAATGTCAAAATTACAAGCATGCATAATCCTATATACTCGAGCACTAGTCAGGGATACACTATTAATAAGTAAAAATTAAATTATGAGTGCTTACGTATCAATATTGAGATTCAATATTGCAGAAAAGGTACGTAAACGCAACGAAGATGATAAACACTAGATTGACCTCACGAGCATACCCATGAACCATACCCATCACCTCCATAGCTATAACCCATAATTTTCTTAGCCCTATCCTACTCAAAAACTAGTTTTGAAATAGCTCGCTCATGTCCTCGTCGTAATATTTTATGTATAATACTCAATAATATCACTCATAATACTAATATTAATAAGATTAATAATATTACTAATTTCTATAATAATAATAATAATAATAATAATAATAATAATAATAATAATAATAATAATAATAATAATAATATAATTATAAACAACATATAGGGAGTAATATGTAGTCGTGCATGTGTGTGTTTAATATACGAAGTAAATATGCTTTTTATAGCCATATGACTAATCCATCCATCCCATGTAATCGCATGGGATGTGTATGATTTTAACATGCGATCGCATGATCGTTAAAGATAGCTGGTATACAATTAAATCTCTGCCGACACTCATTTGCAACATATGTTATAAATATATAATATTTAATATATAATATATTAAATCTTTAGAATTAATTAAATATTATACTATATTCTCGTTCATGGTAAAAATGTAATGACATGGACGTTGTCACTCGACTCATGTACCACTTTCGGTTTTTCGAACGCATTTTCGTACGTTTAGAAAACTAGCCTTTTACGTTACGCGACGTGTACCCTTATTAATAATTTGACTTACTCATCAATAAATTATTTTGTGATAAATATAACTTGTAAAATTGAGTATTGTGGTCATTTGCTTCTATAAATCAGTGACTCTTTGTTTGTCAAAATATATTATTTTAAATCAGGACGTTTTATGACTAAGTTAAAATATATATATATATATATTCATTTCAAAATATAAGTTTGGACTATTTACTTAATATATAGTTTTTCAAAACTAATGATATTCAAAATTTATGTATTTAGGAATTGTTTAAATATCAAGAATTACTATTTCGTAAAATTTGTATTTTTTAAAGTTTAAAATTGATATACTTTATTTATATAAAACGTTTACAAAGACATTTTAATATTCCAATTACTTTATATTCCAAATCATTTTATCACAAAGGTTATCATAGTAGAAGTTGTTATGTCATAAGACGTTCTTAAAAAGTCTATTATATCAAAATGACGTTTTCGTTTATGAAAGTAAAAATCATATATAAATCATATCAGGTTTCAAGGTTTTAACTTCCAGTTTAATCATGACTCGTAGGATTAAGTCTAAAAGAAAATCAAACATAAGGAATCATCTTAATGTAAATGTCGATCTATTTAACTTGTCAATATCTATTCTCTAATTTACCTATAATCCCTAATTTCACTTTCACAATACCTAATATGAAGGTTAATTAATTTATCTTATCAAAAGTCACGAGACAATTATTGTAAGGCATGTATTGGAATTTAACAGAAATTTCCAGACTTGCTCTCACTACTTGACACTTTGTCCTTACTCGAAGATCACTTTACCATTTATTCCGAATATCGTTAAAAAGGAAAGGTTTTTCTAAATCAAAGTGGACCTCTGTAACACCCGCGTTTTGGGCCAAGTTGAAATGACCATTGTACCCTTACGTATGGCGTAATTAGTGATTTTAATAATTATATGGTTATAATTATTCGGTTGTTTAGTTGAGACCAGTTTGTGACAAGGGCCACAGAACAGGTTTGTTTATTTAATTTGGACTTCGTTTGGGTTGCCAAATGATGTACGAAAGATATCAGATAACTGGTAAATACCCGTGTGTTATGGGGTATGGGTTTTTAACCCATTTATAAGCCTGTTTCCAGACTTTTCTTCCATTTTCCCAAATTAAATCAAGAACACCGTACCTAACTTCATCTCCTACCTCTAACCCTAATCTAATTCAAGTGTGTAATTGAACCAAGAAGCTTTAGAGATTGAATTCTTGCATCTTTGTAATCAATAATCCAGGTTAGCTTGCTTGAATTGTTGCTTGAATTCTTGATTAAATAGGTTTTTGTGTTCTTGAATAAAAGTGGGCTTTCTTAGCTTGAATCTTGATGAATTGTGTTTGTTAGTGTTAATTGTTGTTAGGTATATGTTCTATAGTTGTTATATGATGTTTTTGAAGTGGTTTCATGATCTAATTGAGCAAAAATCATGATTTTGGGTCAAAAAACGCGAAAACAGCGTGCTGAAACTGATTTTCAGCACCCACACTTTTGACAGATCAACCGTACGTGTGACCACACTTTTGATGGTTAACCACGCAGTTGAGGAGTCACTCGTACGTGTGATGTCTCAGTCACACGTGTGAGCACTAGTCAGCTTTGTGGAAAACTTGTTTTGGTCATAACTTTCAAACCGTAACTCCGTTTTTGATGAATCAAGTATCGTTGGAATCGTAATGAAAAATCCTTTCCAATGGTAAACTTTTAAGAATCTGGATCAAAATTTATTTTGGTCAGAAAAAGGAGTTTTAGGGTGTATGCCTTGTTTTACACGCTTTAGAGTGTCATTTTGGGTTGAAATTATGATGTAGACTTATCATACAGTGATTACATGTTTGTAGGTGTTGATTTAGTGTATGTATTAATGTTTGATGTTGTATTTTTGGGTTGAAACCCATATAATTAGTTGTTGTTACTGTTCTTCATCACTCGCACGAGTGAGCCTTCACTCGTACGGTTGAGGTAGTCAACCGTGTGGTGAACCGTGTGGTGAACCGTGCGAGTGAGTGGTGATGGAAACTTATGTTTTGATTGTGATGATATGTACGGTTAAGATGTGACTCGTACGAATCACTGGTCACTCGTGTAGTGAACCGTATGGATCAGGTGAGTCATTGTTGGATGTTTGGTCATAGACCAAACGTACGAGTGAGTTGTCAACCGCACAGTTGAGTGTTCTCAAACGTGCGTGTGATGGTGTTACTCATACGGTTGACTGAGCAGGTTTGATAGTTTTGTTTCTATATTGATATTGTGTCTGTCTTGTTGATAGAATATTATCAGGATGTAATTACTGACTTTATTTGTATCTTTTCCAGGTGATCAGGAGAAGTGAAGACTCAGAAATATAAGACCTCTGAGTTCTTCTTGTGCTGGTATTCGGTGAGTGGGTTAATCTAGCCGTTAAGGCATATAGTGACATGACCTAGGCCGTTGACCTAGTTCCTATGATTTGTATTATGTTGCATAGTGTTGTGGACTATGGCCTCGCGTGTTATTTGGACCGACCTTGCTTCTGATCAGGTCAGGAGAGATCAACCTTGCTTCTGATCAGGTTGGGCTCATTGATGTTGTATGATTAATATAATTCGGAATCACACATCCGTTGCTTGTGGAAGACTTATACTAATGATACAGAGTTATGAGTTTTCGGTAGACTCTAGACTGATCAACTGGGGTCGTTGGCCCGGCCAGGCCGTCGAGTCTCTCAATGGGTTGCTTTGGATTACCCAGATGGTTGCTTTTGATTGACCATTGCTAGTAGCTATCACGGTTGCTTTGGTTTGACCGTTGCTGAAGATGTGTTTATGCTTTGGTGGTCTTTGAATTTAATTGATTGGTGGCTATTATATGATACAGTATTTGTATTGCTATGTTTCTGCATGATTCTAGTGGTTATGTGATTAACTATCTGATTAATTTGTTGCTGCGTGTTCTAGTGATTGTACCTGTATGCTTTAGCTGTTAGATTAGTCCATTCACTTAGCTTCGTGCTAACCCCTCCACCTTCCCCCTTGCAGGTTGTAGGTCTTTGCTTTTGTGGACATGGGAGAAGATGGGCGTGTTGGGTTGTGTTCGACAAGTCTAGAACTCTGATGTGGACTGTATGAAATTGGATATTAACGTAACACCAGTTTTGATAACAATGTATTTATGTATGAAATGTAATAGTTATGTTTATGTTGGTTCGTAAGGGCACGTTTTGTAATTAAAACTTCCGCTGTGTTATTTAAAAAAAAACAAAAAAAGTACGGTGTTACAAGTTGGTATCAGAGCATAGGTTTGGCCGCATCGACATTGTACTTGAATGTCATGTTCCCAAACCTTGAGAGGATCTTGTCAAACATAACACAAAGGGGACGGGTTAAGTGAATGTAGGAGCTTGTATGTGTTAGTTGATAGGCACTAACCGGTAATCTACTAAGAGTTTGTGTGAGATGTTGTGGTAGTGCAGATATGTCAGGTAATCAAGACGCTGCCCCCAATGCCTCCGGAACCTTTAGAGCTCCTGATGAAGACGATCATGTATCAGAGGAAAAAGTATCAGAAGAAGTGTTAGAGCTTTAGAGTCAATTGAAAGATGCTAAAGATAGGATCAAAGAGCTTGAACATCAAGTGATATCGCATTCTAACACCACAGTAATAAATCAAAGTTTTCCTCCAAGTATTTACCCACAGTTTGGAAACATTTCTCAACAACGGTATGTGCCACCTCAGTACCAGATACCATCTCAGTTCAATCCACAATTTCCGAATCAAGTGTTGTACCCATTTCAGACGCCATTCTTCCAACCACTGATGTTTGAAAAGAAGAAGTGCTCGTATAAGGACTTTCTTAATTGTCAACCTTCAGAGTATACTGGTAAAACCGACCTGACTAAGACTCTAAATTGGCTCAGGGAAGTGGAAAGAGCATTAGACGCTTGTCACTTGTCAGTGCGAGCCAGAGTTGAGAGTGTTATACGCTAGTCGTTTGTTCAAGGGGCGAGCTATGGAGTGGTGGGACTCTATCACAGGTCATTTATCAAAGGAACAACTAAGTCAAGTGTCATGGGAGCAGTTTCATGCCAAGGTTCGTGAGCAGTATTGTTCAGAATATGATCTGGAGAAATTGAAAACTGAGTTTTTGGGGATGAGAATGACTGATGATATGACGATTGATGATGTTATTTTGGACTTTACCTCTAAGTTTAGGTTTTGTCAACAGTGGGTACCACATGAGAAAGATAAAATTCAGCATTTTATTAGAGTTATTAAGCCGGAGTATCGGTCAATGGTTAGATTTGCTTCTTCTTTATCGCAAGCTTTTGAGATGGCTAAAGCGATAGACGGTGATGTTAAAGCCGCAAGGAATACGGGAGTGGGGAGTGGTTCTTATGGGAAGAGGTCAGAAGGTCAATCCAGTTATCAGTCCAGTCCGAAATCAAGAAAGTCAACCGGGTCCAGTACGAGGGAAGTTTCGAGTACGAGTAGGTCAGGTTCCGTACAGAAAGAGTGGTGTAACTCGTGCAGATCTTACCACAGTGGACAGTGTTCTCCAGGTACGAAAAGGTGTCTAAGGTGTGGTATAGTGGGACATGATGTTCAACAATGTTCTTTCGGAAGCAATGTATGTTAGAATTGTCATAGAAAGGTCATAGGTTAGCACAGTGTCCAGCAGCGGGTAGAGGTGGTTCCAGGGCAGGGTTCGGGGTGCTGTCGGCGTCTGTTGGTGGATCTACCGCATCAGTAGGACAGAAAAGAAAAGGTCCTCCCTCGACTATAGCTAGAGCTTATCAGATGGTAGCAGATACTGATGTTGTATTAGAAAACTTAAATACTGGTATGTTCAGACTAACCTTGTTATTGCTTTTGATTTCAGGATCACGTGTTTCGTATGTTATGTAGATGATGTAATCTGTTTAGTAATAGGTACCTTGAGTTAGCGTTGGTTGTAGTGATAGAGATGATTTGGATTTAGGTTTCTCGGATTTTCTTAACTGAAATGGAGACGTGATCTATGATAATGTATTACGTCTGGCCAACGTAAGCACATTTTGATAGATCATGCGGAAGTTTCAGTAAGTTAAGAAGAGAAGTAGGATAGTTGATTGCTTAAATTGTTGTTAATATGTGTTGCTTGATGAATAGTTGATGAGATTTTGTTACCGTGACTTTTGACTTTGACCAGATTCCGAGGACGGAATCTCTTTAAGGAGGGTAGATTTGTAACACCCGCGTTTTGGGCCTAGTTGAAATGACCATTGTACCCTTAGGTATGGCGTAATTAGTGATTTTAATAATTATATGTTTATAATTATTCGGTTGTTTAGTTGAGACCAGTTTGTGACAAGGGTCACATAACAGGTTTGTTTATTTAATTTGGACTTCGTTTGGGTTTCCAAATGATGTACGAAAGATATCAGATAACTGGTAAATACCCGTGTGTTATGGGGTATGGGTTTTTAACCCATTTATAAGCCTGTTTCCAGACTTTTCTTCCATTTTCCCAAATTAAATCAAGAACACCGTACCTAACTTCATCTCCTACCTCTAACCCTAATCTAATTCAAGTGTGTAATTGAACCAAGAAGCTTTAGAGATTGAATTCTTGCATCCTTGTAATCAATAATCCAGGTTAGCTTGCTTGAATTGTTGCTTGAATTCTTGATTAAATGGGTTTTTGTGTTCTTGAATAAAAGTGTGCTTTCTTAGCTTGAATCTTGATGAATTGTGTTTGTTAGTGTTAATTGTTGTTAGGTATATGTTCTATAGTTGTTATATGATGTTTTTAAAGTGGTTTCATGATCAGATTGAGCAAAAATCATGATTTTGGGTCAAAAAACGCGAAAACAGTGTGCTGAAACTGATTTTCAGCACCCACACTTTTGACAAATCAACCGTACATATGACCACACTTTTGATGGTCAACCACACGGTTGAGGAGTCACTCGTACGTGTGATGTCTCAGTCACACGTGTGAGCACTAGTCAGCTTTGTGGAAAACTTGTTTTGGTCATAACTTTCAAACCGTAACTCCATTTTTGATGAATCAAGTATCGTTGGAATCGTAATGAAAAATCCTTTTCAATGGTAAACTTTTAAGAATCTGGATCAAACTTTATTTAGGTCAGAAAAAGGAGTTTTAGGGTGTATGCCTTGTTTTACACGCTTTAGAGTGTCGTTTTGGGTTGAAATTATAATGTAGACTTATCATACAATGATTACATGTTTGTAGGTGTTGATTTAGTGTATGTATTGATGTTTGATGTTGTGTTTTTGGTTTAAAACCCATATAATTAGCTGTTGTTACTGTTCTTCATCACTCGCACGAGTGAGCCTTCACTCGTACGGTTGAGGTAGTCAACCGTGTGGTGAACCGTGCGAGTGAGTGGTGATGAGAATTTATGTTTTGATTGTGATGATATGTATGGTTAAGATGTGACTCGTACGAGTCACTGGTCACTCGTGTAGTGAACCGTACGGATCAGGTGAGTCATTGTTGGATGTTTGGTCATAGACCAAACGTACGAGTGAGTTGTCAACCGCACGGTTGAGTGTTCTCAAATGTGCGTGTGATGGTGTTACTCGTACGGTTGACTGAGCAGGTTTGATAGTTTTGTTTCTATATTGATATTTTGTCTGTCTTGTTGATAGAATATTATCAGGATGTAATTACTGACTTTATTTGTATCTTTTCCAGGTGATCAGGAGAAGTGAAGACTCAGAAATATAAGACCTCTGAGTTCTTCTTGTGCAGGTATTCGGTGAGTGGGTTAATCTAGCCGTTAAGGCATATAGTGACATGACCTAGGTCGTTGACCTAGTTCCTATGATTTGTATTATGTTGCATAGTTTTGTGGATTGTGGCCACGCGTGTTATTTGGACCGACCTTGCTTCTGATCAGGTCGGGAGAGATCAACCTTGCTTCTGATTAAGTTGGGCTCATTGATGTTGTATGATTAATATAAGTCAGAATCACGCGTCCGTCGCGTGTGGAAGACTTATACTAATGATACAGAGTTATGAGTTTTCAGTAGACTCTAGACTGATCAACTGGGGTTGTTGGCCCGGCTAGGCCGCCGAGTCTCTCAATGGGTTGCTTTGGATTACCCAGATGGTTGCTTTTGACTGACCATTGCTAGTAGCTATCACGGTTGCTTTGGATTGACCGTTGATGAAGATGTGTTTATGCTTTGGTGGTCTTTGGATTTAATTGATTGGTGGCTATTATATGATACAGTATTTGTATTGCTATGTTTCTGCATGATTCTAGTGGTTATGTGATTAACTGTCTGATTAATTTGTTGCTGCGTGTTCTAGTGATTATATCTGTATGCTTTAGCTGTTAGATTAGTCCATTCACTTAGCTTCGTGCTAACCCCTCCACCTTCCCCCTTGCAGGTTGTAGGTCTTTGCTTTTGTGGACATGGGAGAAGATGGGCGTGTTGGGTTGTGTTCGACAAGTCTAGAACTCTGATGTGGAGTGTATGAAATCGGATATTAACATAACACCGGTTTTGATAACAATGTATTTATGTATGAAATGTAATAGTTATGTTTATGTTGGTTCATAAGGGCACGTTTTGTAATTAAGACTTCTGCTGTGTTATTTAAAAAAAAAAAAGTACGTTGTTACAACCTCTCAATAGAGACTCGAAATCATAATTCAATGTATTTGATATTTCAATCTTTTGATATTATCTTTTAATTCCATCGATAATTATTCTAAATATATTTTGAAACAAATACGTTTATGTAAAGTATTATACGTCTAATACTTTGTTAACGTTTTCAAGTTATACTATATATATATACATATACATATATAATCATATCCGTTCATATAATGGTTCGTGAATCATTGGAATATGGTCGAGGTTAAATGAATGTATGAACACAGTTTAAAATTTTTGATATTCAATTTAACAAACTTTGCTTATCGTGTCGGAAACATATAAAGATTAAAGTTTAAATTTGGTCGGAAATTTCTGGGTCGTCACAGTACCTACCCGTTAAAGAAATTTCGTCTCGAAATTTGATTGGGATGGTCATGGCTGACAAAAAGTATGTTTTCATGACGCATATAAGCTGAAGATTAGGGTTTTATCATCATTGAGTAATATGGACAAAACCATTTGATTTTGTGAAGAGTACGAGTGAAGCTATCACCAAAAAAGTGAATTGGGTAGGTATAGATTCGTCATATCTTTTGACGTAGATAGGATTGATTTTTAAGTTCAAGAGATTTGGAGAAAATCTTCGTAATAAGATTTGATTCTCCGGTTACCAAGAGAATTAGGATCCGCTTTAAATGTGATCATCCTTTTTGATTGCTCTGTCGGATGTTTTGCTATAAATTCCACCCTCTTCATTTTCTTACAACTCACACCTTCTATTCTTTCTCCTTTAATTCATACTTTGAATCATTTGTCAATATGCTCCATTCAGTTCTGGTTCTCGATATACTCCTAACTTTCATATCAGTCATTCTTCTTTTTCACCTGCCGCCAGAAGAATCTATTTACTTCTACTATATTTCAGGTTTTATAGTGTTCCTAGTTCTCCCATGTCTTTATATTGCTATCTGTATCGATATCTACGGTTTATAGTTTCTGAGTTGTTGTTGGGTTTTATATCTTCCCTTACATTTCGATGTTCCTGCTTCTGTCTTCTATAATCATTTTCATCCCCAGTTAATGCTCTCTTTTATTTGCTGCAATTTATACCCCAATTTCTATTTCGGAGTTTTGTCCTTTCGTTTCTTCTTTTTGAGATTAAACACCGCTTGTAATGGTCCAGAATTTGTAGATATGAATTTCGGAATGAACATAGTTAATGTTCTAAGAAGGAAATTGAAATGGCACGATTTTAATTTGTCAAATTACCAGAATATCCTGAAAAAGACCGAATCATCAAGAAATATTTTCTTGATATTTTTAGAGGTTAAATAGAATACGAGAGTCGTGTAACATGACACATGATGACGTTATGATCTGTGAATCATCACGTCCCATTTAGAAACTCAGCATGACTTACTGTAATATAATCACGTTGATCAAGTGTCATTATATTATACTAACTCATGCTTTAGTTCCCAACATTACTTCAAAAACATTCTTACTTCAAACTCGAAGGGTTCAGAATTTAGAAACTAAACAGTTTCATTTATGATGTGATACAGATAACGCGAGAGGATAAATAATTTTAGATGAGGATATTTATGGAAATATCTTCAGAAATATGGAGGATATTTATAATGAAAGATACGATGATATCTTAGAATTTCTAATATCAGAGGATGATGAAGAATATTGTACGCAGGGGTTTAGAGTCAGGAGCAAGGTATTCGTTATTGACTTCAGCAGATACTGAATCATTTAGATTCTTTGAAGTCAGGTTCAGTCTTTGTGATTTGTCCACAGCCTCCTTCATACTTTGCTCAATCCGGTTTCCAGTTCCAAGACTTCTCTTTTTCTGCGCTTTGCCAGCACACTTATTCATTATCATCAAACTTTTACTGTTAAAGTCGTTTATAGTTTTTTTGCTGCTTCATCAGCATTTTTCCATTTTCGGAGAACCAATTCGTAGTTCGGAGTGTTTTTCAGAAACTTCACATTCAAATTAAGTCCAGAAGATAGACGTTATATATACACATATAACTGTTGGCGTAGACATGCTACGAGATTTCAAAATACTGATTGCTAATTCTCAATGATTCGTATGGCAATTCTCGTTACAAGATGCGAATGAGTAAATGATGGGTTTTCGGTAAATATAATGATTCTTCGGAAGGTCAAAGATCAGTGAAGTTGTGAATAAGTTTATTACTAATGTGGTGGAACATGAAAGGTTCTCCGGTAACAAAAGGGTAATCATATATAACAAGATTATAATAAGGCTACTCCGAATGAAAAATCGATGTTGTCTTGCGGGAGCTGTGATAGAATTTGCTACTTTGAAAAGGAATTGCAAAGTTATTTTTGCTAATAAATGCTAAAGGATCTGACACAGATATGTGTTGAATTATGACTTTGGTTTCGAGAGCTTTTTAAGTACATAACTATGGGTAATATGTGGTTGGATCATCATCTCGATTGCTCATTATTTGAAGTGTCTTCAGAAATTTTCGAAGGGTTTGAACACAGATTGTAATCGTTAATATACATTTGATGTTCTAACACAGTTTTAAAGTCAAAGTATAGCTTTGAAAGATGTAGGAATCTAAAAGTGATGGTACCGGTTATATCTCGAATTGAATTCTGAGGTTTCAAAATCAGAATATGTAATTGAGTTTGAATGAGTATGGTTGTTTTGTTTTCTATGAAAGAATGTATATTATTGTAAAAGTAGGAAGTATATTTGATAATTTGCTTAATCAGATTCGGAGAATGTAACATATTAATTATGAATATATATATATATATATATATATATATATATATATATATATATATATATATATATATATATATATATATATATATATATATATATATATATATATATATATATATATATCTCGGGTATTACCTACCCGTTAAAAAAATTTCACAATTAATATTTTGTACAAAAGAATTTTATTACAGTCTTTATGAAAATATATATGTATATATTCTCTTCAGATGTAACATAGATTTTAATGAGTTAATACTAAATTAAATTTATTCGATTTACGGTTGGAACTAGAATTGAATAATCCCTTAAAGGTTTTAGAGATTACATAAGTATTTCTTCAATAATATTGAAATTATGAATCAATACTTCGTTATTTGTTGAGGCGTGATGTTCGTTTTCGTTAAATTCTTGTGAACTTCGCAAAGTACGAATGATGTTATCTGAAAAGTTTCGGGTACATCGATGATGAAAGTGTAAAATCAAATATATACTTGATTTATTATGAATTGGAATTTGTTGAATTGAGACAGAGATTGTAGTTAACGATGGTTAAGTTGCGGGCGAAGGACGTACATTATTGCATATTTGTAATATGAATTAACCGAGTAGTTAAGATTCACACACAATAGTTTAGCACGGAAAGATTTATTTTTATTTCAAAATATATATACATAAAATATACATATAATTTCTTCAGAGGGAATGAGTTAATTCTTCATAACTAGTTGATACAATATACGCGTTATTGATTCGTAATGATGTCCACAGTGATTCTTGAACTGACGGAGTTTGTGATGTTATAGGTGTTGTTGATTCTGATGCTGACTGCACTGACGATGCTGGTGACGCTGACGGTACTGATGATGTTGTTGGTAAAACAAGTTAGCTTGTTAACCACACACCATTTTTGTCAGGGTTTCTACTCTTCCTTCTATCATTTTGGTTCGCTTAACTGATTTATGGTTAGGGCTAGATTAGATAATCTCTAAGACTTTAGAGATTACATAATCGCCGCGGAATGTTTCTCCAATGAAGTTATGAATTAATACTTTGTCAGTTATTGTTGTTGGTACCCCTTGGTATCCATGGTGCGTATGACGTTGATGCTCGTGGGACAGATTGTGAAGTTGAGGTTTACGACGCGGTTGTGGTTGGAGGTGGTAATGGTACTGTTGGCGTTGATGATGGTGGTACTGGTTATGCTGCTGGTGCTGCTGCTGGTGTTTGTAATCTTTGCACCATATTCTCCAAAGCCACTACCCGAGCGCGAAGCTCGTTGACTTCTTCTATTACACCGGGGTGATTGTCGGTTCGGACGAGCGGATAAATAAAATCTAGAATTTGATGTAGTATATAATCGTGATGAGATACTCTGGAAATGAGAGAGAAAATGGTGTTTCGGATTGGTTCGCCGGTAAGTGCATCAGGTTCTTCGTCAAGAGGGCAATGTGGTGGATGGAAGGGATCACCTTCTTCTTGTCTCCAATGATTGAGGAGGCTACGAACCCATCCCCAATTCATCCAGAATAGATGATGGATGATTGGTTGATCCATTCCGGTCACACTGCTTTCGGGGCTGAAGTGGGATTCCATTTCGGAATGTGAGGGACTTGAACTAACGACGAATTCCATTTCGTACGATTGAATAAAGGATTTTTCGATATAAAATGATTTTCCGGTTATCGGGTGGTATTCTAGTTACATAGAATATCTGTATATAAATAGAGCAAAAGATTTCGTAGATTACGGAGGAATTTACGGAATATGTCTGGCAAAGTTTAAAGTAACGGATACGATAAGATATGATTTAGCAGATACGCTAAGATACGAATTTTTTCTATACACTACTCATGCAATTAATGTAGCAAGATGTGTCCAGACTAATAATGATAAGCAGGTAATTTCCTAAGGATGATAAGCAGATGATTTTCGACTAGAAATGATAAGCAAAACTTTTGACATGCAGACACGGTCGAAGTTCAGACTCACTAATGCATCCTAACAACTTATCAGTTAGACACACTAATGCAGACCTGGTTCGCTAAGACCACCGCTCTGATACCATATGTAAAGACCCGTCCTAATCCATAAGAACGAATACAATAACATATGATTACATCGCAAGGTAATTGACCTCTATATGATACATTTTACAAACATTGCATTCGTTTTTAAAAGACAAACTTTCTTTACAATGAAAGTTGACGACATGCATACCATTTCATAATACATTCAACTATAATTGACCTAATAATAATCTTGATGAACTCAACGAATCGAATGCAACGTCTTTCGAAATATACCATGAATGACTCCCAATAATATCCTTAAAATGAGCTAATGCACAGCGGAAGATTTCTTTAATACCTGAGAATAAACATGCTTTCAAGTGTCAACCAAAAGGTTGGTGAGTTCTTTAGTTTATCATAATCGATCATTTTCATCATTTTAATAGACCACAAGAATTTCATTTTCATTTCTCATAAATATACGTCCCATGCATAGAGACAAAAATCATTCATATGAATTGAACACCTGGTAACCGACATTAATAAGATGCATGTAAGAATATCCCCATCATTTTGGGACATCCATCGGACATGATATGAAAACTCAAAGTACTAAAGCATCCGGTACTTTGGATGGGGTTTGTTAGGCCCAATAGATTTATCTTTAGGATTCGCGTCAATTAGGGGTGCACTAATTCTCAAAATTAGTGATGTTCCCAAATTCTTAGGCTACCAAGCAAAAGGGGAATATTCGGCTTCGATCATTCAACCATATAATGTAGTTTCAATTACTTGTGTCTATTTCGTAAAACATTTATAAAAATTCCGCATGTATTCTCAGCCCAGAAATATAAAGGGTAAAAAGGCAAATGAAACTCACCTATTGTATTTCGTAATAAAAATACATATAACGTCATTGAACAAGTGCAAGGTTGGCCTCGGATTCACGAACCTAAATTAATTATATATATATGTGTGTTGGTCAATATTTGTCTAACAAATTAGGTCAAGTCATAGTGTATCACAATCCTAATGCTCGAGACTTATATGCAACAGTCAACAAAAAGACAACTTGACCCAAAATGATTTCCAAAATTCATACATGATTATCATATAACTTAAATATCGTCGTTTTATATATATTTAATATTTTTAACCGGTTTTATGAAAGTAAATAATAAAAGTCATTTGTTAAGAAAAAATTCATATTCAAAATTTATATATGATAAAAATTTACTTTTTTTTTATATCTTAAGTAGTAAAATTTATAAAGTTCATTTAATATAACGATAGATAATATTAATGTAAATATATTACGTGTAATAAAATATCTTTGTATTACATATTTATTTGATAAAATAATATCGATAATAACAATAACAATTAGAAGTTGCATTATTTTGTAATAATAGTTATTATTATTCTACTAATAAAATATCTATATTTATATTTACTAAAAAAAATGATATTATGATAAAATGATAATTCTAATTATGATAACGTTAATATTTACGATACTTTTTAATATTAACTTTAAAATAATAATTTTATTTAAAATGATAATAATAATGATATTTTATAATAACAATGACATTTCTATTAAAATGATAATTTTTGTTAAAATGATAGTTTTAATATTAACGATAATTTTAATAATAATAGTAAGAATGAAAATAATAAGAACGATAATTTTATTTAAATCAATATCTTACAATATTTTAATTTCATCATGATACTCATACTCATTATTTCCCAATCGATTCATTTAATAGCTTTTAATCGTCTTTTATATGGTGTTCATATTAATGATAATAATGGTAATCATAATAATTAGGTGTTACTAATATTAGTTTTCATTATAATAATATTAATAATAATAAATATTATGGTAATATTAATGATAATACTAATAACTATTTTAATGATAATAATAATACTAATTATAACTTTTACGATAGTAACAATAGTAATAATAATAAAATAACAATTTTTAATGATAATACCTTTTATTGTTAATGATAATAATAATAATAATAACAACAACAACAACAATAATAATAATAATAATAATAATAATAATAATAATAATAATAATAATAATAATAATTAGATAAATACTAGAACGACGATAATAACGACGATAATAATAATAATCATTTTTAATAATAATACAAAATTTCAATTGACTATAACTTCAAATCCGTTCATCGACACCATTCGATATCTAAATGAAAAGTTCTTAATTTTTCGCTAGCTTTCCAATGACATGCATATCTTATACCTTATCTCAACCGCATATGTAACTAATTTAGGATTCAACATAACCTACCTAACGACAATGTCAAAATTACAAGCATGCATAATCCTATATACTCGAGCACTAGTCAGGGATACACTATTAATAAGTAAAAATTAAATTATGAGTGCTTACGTATCAATATTGAGATTCAATATTGCAGGAAAGGTACGTAAACGCAACGAAGATGATAAACACTAGATTGACCTCACGAGCATACCCATGAACCATACCCATCACCTCCATAGCTATAAACCATAATTTCCTTAGGCCTATCGTACTCGAAAACCAGTTTTGAAATAGCTCGCTCATGACCTCGTCGTAATATTTTATGTATAATACTCAATAATATCACTCATAATACTAATATTAATAAGATTAATAATATTACTAATTTCTATAATAATAATAATAATATAATTATAAACAACATATAGGGAGTAATATGTAGTCGTGCATGTGTGTGTTTAATATACGAAGTAAACATGCTTTTTATAGCCATATGACCAATCCATCCATCCCATGCGATCGCATGGGATGTGTATGATTTTAGCATGCGATCGCATGATCGTTAAAGATAGCTGGTATACATTTAAATCTCTACCGACACTCATTTGCAACATATGTTATAAATATATAATATTTAATATATAATATATTAAATCTTTAGAATTAATTAAATATTATATTATACTCTCGTTCATGGTAAAAATGTAATTTTTACTCAAATGAGATGGACGTTGTCACTCGACTCATGTACCACTTTCGGTTTTTCGAACGCATTTTCGTACGTTTAGAAAACTAGCCTTTTACGTTACGCGACGTGTACCCTTATTAATAATTTGACTTACTCATCAATAAATTATTTTGTGATAAATGTAACTTGTAAAATTGAGTGTTGTGGTCATTTGCTTCTATAAATCAGTGACTCTTTGTTTGTCAAAATATATTATTTTAAATCAGGACGTTTTATGACTAAGTTAAAATATATATTTTCATTTCAAAATATAAGTTTGAACTCTTTACTTAATATATAGTTTTTCAAAACTAATGATATTCAAAATTTATGTATTTAGGAATTGTTTAAATATCAAGAATTACTATTTCGTAAAATTTCTATTTTTAAAGTTTAAAATTGATATACTTTATTTATATAAAACGTTTACAAAGACATTTTAATATTCTAATTACTTTATATTCCAAATCATTTTATCACAAAGGTTATAATAGTAGAAGTTGTTATGTCATAAGACGTTCTTAAAAACTCTATTATATCGAAATGACGTTTTCATTTATGAAAGTAAAAATCATATATAAATCATATCAGGTTTCAAGGTTTTAACTTTCAGTTTAATCATGACTCGTAGGATTAAGTCTAAAGGAAAATCAAATGTAAGGAATCATCTTAATGTAAATGTCGATTTATTTAACTTGTCAATATCTATTCTCTAATTTACCTATAATCCCTAATTTCAATTTCACAATACCTAATATGAAGGTTAATTAATTTATCTTATCAAAAGTTACGAGGCAATTATTGTAAGGCATGTATTGGAATTTAACAGAAATTTCCACCAATCTGACTTGCTCTCACTACTTGACACTTTGTCCTTACTCGAAGATCACTTTACCATTTATTCCGAATATAGTTAAAAAGGAAAGGTTTTTCTAAATCAAAGTGCACCTCTCAATAGAGACTCGAAATCATAATTCAATGTATTTGATATTTCAATCTTTTGATATTATCTTTTAATTCCATCGATAATTATTCTAAATATATTTTGAAACAAATACGTTTATGTAAAGTATTATACGTCTAATACTTTGTTAACGTTTTCAAGTTGTAATATATATATACATATACATATATAATCATATCCGTTCATATAATGGTTCGTGAATCATTGGAATATGGTCGAGGTTAAATGAATGCATGAACACAGTTTAGAATTTTTGATATTCAATTTAACAAACTTTACTTATCGTGTCGGAAACATATAAAGATTAAAGTTTAAATTTGGTCGGAAATTTCCGGGTCGTCACATAATTTACGTCCGTTTGGATGTGTCGCGGTTGTAATCATGGTTAATGCCAATTAAAATATTTACTCGTGCATACTTTTGTTGTATATATCTTTCTTTTTTTATGCGGTTCCTGCCTACTTAAGAGGTGTCCTCTAGCCCCCGCGCGGCAGAAGCCTATTTGGTTACAAGGCTAGACATTAATGGTAGGTGAAGGGAATTGGCTTTCCCCTAACCAAGCGCCACGCAGACTAGATGGCTGCTAAGTCAACTTAAATATACAAGCATTGGTTTGCTTGTGCATAATTACTCTCGCATTAGTTTGCATGAGAATTAAAGTGTTCAAATTAAAAATCTTCCTTGAGAAACCCATCAATTGGCATATTGGGATCCGTAGCGAAAGCTTCTACTAAGGGGATCGGGATGGACTGGATGGCCTGCTCAGCTTCTAGGAGCGCCTCAGCTGTACCCTCTTTCAAATTTTTCCGCACAACTTCAGGGTACGGTAGCGTGAGGTCGCAGCCTTTGATCACCTAAAGCATCACCTTGTTGCGGTCATGCTCTTTCACTGCATCGACGTAGGCATTGAACTTTTCAGTGACGGGCCCCGACTACATTACCTTTTGCGCAATGACAGGAAGGGAGGTGCGAAGCTTTGACAAGTCTGCCTCTGCCAGCTCGCGGCCAGTCACCGCGTCGTCCATTTCCCTGCGCACCCTTTCTAGTTCCAACCGCATGCGCTCCGTCTCCCCTTTCGCTTGGTCAACCGCTCCCACCAGCTCGCGGTTCTTCTTCCTTTCCTCAATCAGCGCGGTTTTTATCTCCGCCGCAGTCGCCTCCATAGCCTTACGTGCCTCTTCCACGTCATGCTTGTCTTTCTTTACCTGGTCGACACCAGCCTGCAGCAATCCAAGCTCTTTTTCTTTTCGCACGGCCACCTGGTACAGATTAGTGGCACGGCGTGCTTGATCTGCGAACATACCAAAAAACACAAGGCCGTTTTGAATGAAGGCATTGTGTGCTTGGTGGAAGGGCAGTGCGGCTAATTGATTGCGGAACTCAGCCGAAAAAATTTGTTGCAGAAAGGCGGACTGCTCTGCGGCATTTTCAGCAGAGGACTGGGTGAGCTGCGCCAGATTTGCCAATCGAAAGCTACCGTGTGGTGGGATTGGTGTAGAATCGGAGTCAAGGTGTATCGCCCTGTCCCTGGACGTGGCGGTAGCCTCAAGGTCCGAATTTGCCTGCGGCGGCGTCTGATGCGTCTCCTCAATATGCTCTGCAAATCAGTAACTTGTTAGCACATGAAGTTAATTGTGCGGTGTTTGCGCAAGAAAAGCGATGCTTACCGGTGGTAGGAGGAGGTAGATCTGCGGATGCTGGATCGACGGGGACAAAGTTGTCATTTCGCATGTCCTCCTTTTGTTTAGGAGTATGCTTTTTCTTCTTTTGCTTAGTTTAGGGAGCTTCGAGGTAGCGGGAGCGGACACCTCATTCTCCCCGGTCTTCTCCTGCTCAAGAGGTTCGTTTATATTTTGCTTGCGAAAAGAGATAGCTGCAATCTCCTCCACGGTGAGCACTTTCTTCATCTTCATCTCTGCAAACATATGCGCAATATTAGAACATATATGTATACTGTCACGACCCTACTTTTTCCGTTATCTTTTACCGTTTATTATTTAACATCCGTTAATTGTTATTCGTGCCACGTCATTTCTATGATCTATATTATTATTTTTGTAATAATATATTAATTATTATGTGTTATGTGAATATTTGTATTCATATTTTAAGTTGTACGTTTCTACGTGTCGTGGATTTCTATCCGGCGAATCTTTTCGATTTTCAAACCAACGGTCAAACTTTTGGGATTTTTAAATCCAAATTATTTTAAATATGATATTTTGATGTCATATGATCATATATAGTGTGTATATATATTTTATTTGTCGCGTATATGTTATCTCTCCGAAATTTTAATCGCGTAACGGTGTTTTCGCGTTTCGGGTTCGTTCGGGCATTCGGGCCACAAGACTTCTTTCATTTATCAAATTTCAGCCAAAAAGGGGCCCACACCATCAAAATTTCGGCCAAAATGGGAGCCCCCTCCCCATTTTTCATTTTCTCATTTTCAATTTCACTTCCTCATTTTTTTTTCCCTAAACCTAACCCTTGCAAACATCCTCTCTTCCTCCCTCACTTATTTGGAACGAATTTTTACCATCATCATCAGCTAAATTGGCCAACAAGATGAAACAATCAATTGTTCATCATTTCTCAAGATCATCTACATAATCGGATTCACCGTTTCGCGTTCTACATCATCCTTCTTCTTAATTTTTGATTTGGGTATAATCATGAACCCTAACTTTTCAATTCTTATTTATTTTTATTTATTTTGATCTTATATTGATGCTATAGTGCTTATATGTTATTGTATTGTTGATTGTATGCGTAGAAATGCTCGTTAATTCATGTTTTCGGTTTGATTAATTTGGGACAGCAGCATTTTCGTTCATTTCTGTTTATGTAACTAATATAAAAGTGAAATTAAAGTATCTAGATGAGTTCCTCTCATCAAGACATTAATTTTAGACTCCGAATTCATGTCATTTCGATTTTCGGAACTCTAGATATGATTAAAATGGTGTTTTGTTGGGATTAAATTGTGAAAACGATTTGAACCAGGTTTGATCCGACTTTGTGACCAATTTTGGAGTCTTTAGGGTGTACTAGTGTGTTAGGATTGATGATGGGATGAACTTTCATGTTCGAGTCATCTAAATCCGAGCCACGGATCACCCGTTATGACTAAAACGTGTTTTGAAACGAATTAAAGTTCCAAGTTGTGTAATGGCTGATCATCACGACTTGGTTACTATTCTTGGTGTGTTCTTGAGTGCACGAATGTGTTGGGTGGTTTGATTAGGCGGATATATATATATATATATATATATATATATATATATATATATATATATATATATATATATATATATATAAGGCTCGCGGAAAACCGACACCCGGGGCTCAAGATACGACCCGATGAACTTTTAATTAAAACTTATGGTTAATTATTAAAACTTATGATATAAATAATTATTTTCATTATTATTAAATTACTTATGATATAAAAAGTAATTATTATAATTTAAGACTTATGATATATATTTATTATATCATTATTTAATTACTTATGATTTAATTAAACTTTTAATTAAACTTATGATTAATAATACTTTTATTATTAATGGAAAATACTTATGATAAGTATTAAACTTATATTATGAGATTATTATTATAAGACTTATAATAAGGATTAATTAATTATTTAATTATTATAAGGCTTAGTTATTATGTAATTATAATTTAATTATTAAATACTTATGGTTTAATAATTATAATTAGAAACTTATGATATGATTAATAATTCATTATTAATTAATAATACTTATGATATGATTTAAAACTTATTATTAATTAATAATACTTATATTATGACTAATATTTAATTAATTAATTAAATACTTATGTTATATTAATTATATCATTTAAACTTATGTTAACTTTATTAATTCATTTTAATTTAATTAAACTTATGTTATGACATAATTATACATATTTAACTTTAATTAATATTATAACTTATATTATTATTACAACTTACACTTTTAAAATTAATGTTGACTATGTTTGACCAAGGTTGACTTTTGAGTTGACTTTCGATTGACTTTGACTTTCAGTTGACTTTTGTTGACTTTCTAATTAAGGAAACCTTCCTAACTCAAAAACTTTCTAAAAATAGAAACATTCTAAATATGAAAACTTTCTAAATTTGGAAACTTTTCAAAAATAGAAACTTTCCAATAATAGAAACTTTCCAAAAATAGAAACTTTCCAAAAATGGAAACCTGCTAAAAATAGAAACTTTCTAAAAATAGGAAGTGTGTGTCCGTACGCTGTTCCGATCAAACCGATGCATGTTGAGTATTGTTCTATGTCTACTTGCAACAAGTACTATAGCTATCATACTAAGACTTGACCTAAGTTAGTTATTTATATCGACCTGCTTTATTTATAGGTCGGCATTGTGATCATTCTTGATCATTTACTTCATTTGTTGTTCGCATTTTTGTGTGGTTACCTTCATTTGCTTTAAGGTGAGTTATAGTCCCATTTTCTATTTTAACTCTTTTGGGATGAGAATACATGCAATTTATTTTATAATTTGGACACAAGTGGAAGTTGATTTAAATTATTCATTGTGAGTTGAACAAAAATATTTCCTAGTCTGGTAACTGTAATCACTGGTTTCTACTGGTGAACGCGAATCCTACGGATAGATCTATCGGGTTTGACAACCCCATTTCGAGCTAGTCGCACTAGCAATTTATAATCGGAATGTTTAGTACTTCGTAATTAGTTGAAGATACACTTGTTCAGTGTATATATATTGTGTTTGGAAAGGGTAAATAAATGGTTAAGTGGTTACCAGGTGGCTCACGAAAAATGGAATAATGTTTTTATATGTTTTCGAGCATATAATTTTGTGGTCCAAAAAGGAGTTTTTATGTTTTCAAACATAAATTTTTATGGTTTAAATTAAATATTGTTTGCAATATTAAACCTATAATTCACTCAACATTTTTGTTGACAGTTACTCGCATGTTTTATTCTCAGGTTCATGATTGATTGCTTCTGCTGTGCTTAGAGAGTCTACATATTTATGATGGCAGCTTTTGTTAAACAATAACTTGCATTCTATTTTGATACATTTAATAGTGGTTGTTGTTGACTTTGTTTTGGTCAACTTTTGGTTAAGTAATAATGTATGGTTTTTCTAAACTTACATATTTTGATAGGTTTCCTTTATAGGAAATCATTTTTAAATAAAGAATGCAAGGTTATTTATTAAATTCATATAGAGTTATGATCAAGTTGTGGGACCAAGATAACGATGGTCGTCAAGTGTACTTTGACGGGTCGTTTCATATACGCTAGTGGTTATATATTCATATGCATTTATACTATTCCTACCCTTGCCATTCGGCGCGATTATGGCTGGACGCATGTTCTCCCATGGCCAGTGCGCGGATATCTTTCCCAACCGCAGCATAACATTCCCATATGATCGGTGCACAAGCTGTGCATTAGCGCACTCCGCTAACAACTTCGTTTCCTCGTCATCAAGGACGGGGGTTTTGTTCACATCCTTAGCCATGCTTTCGCACCGGACAAGTGTTTGCGGAAACGTGGCTCCCACAACAGATTGGTCAATAAAAAAGAACGTTTCTTTCCAGTGACCCGCGTTCGATTTGGGGGTTTTCGTAAAGTTCTGATGGGCGAAGAAACTAAACCACGACTTATGATGATTGGCTAGGCGGTATAAATGACAGAATACCTTCACTAATGGTACCTTGTTTAGCGCAATGCACCACATCTCAAACAACACTATTTTCCCTATTGCGTAAGGGTGTAATTGCCCTAGTCCTATGCCTAAATGATCTAGAACGCCTAAAAAGAAGTCGGAAGGTGGCACCCTAAAATTGCCATGTTTAAACGCATGCTCATATATGGCTACCTTATTCTCCGGCGGTTTGTGGGCACGTTGATTAGACTGGGGAGGCACCGGATTGTACTGTGCTAACGGTGGGTATTGTTTCACTAAAGAATCTATGTGTTTTTGCTCAATTATCGACTCTACACTATCTACATAAGTCTCATTGGCTTTAGTCATTTTCTTTGAGTGATTGAAGAGTAACTAACCTTTTGAAGTTGGCCGGAATATTTGGGATTTGATCGGAATTGATTTCGCAGCGTATCGGAGAAGCTTGAGGCAGAAAAGTAGAAATGAGGCTGAATTGGGTTTATTTATAGTGGAGGTTGGGAGTCATGGGGTGAAACAGTTTCATCGTGGTTGTACACGTGTAACGCAATCAACGTTCGACATCTTTTGCACGCGCGTGGATGTCAGTTTGATGTGTCCAAAGTTGAGCCGTGGCTAACACGCGCCTGCCAACTGCCACTTTACGTCTTGTCAGCCGAATGGGCTTCTGCGACAGTGACAGGCATTTAATGACCTCGAGATGCACGCGGAAAATTTAATGCTACTCGTTTTCTTGTTTTTTATTTTTCGCTTAATAGTTTGATATCATATGTCTTGCGTCATATAACATCAAACTGGGGGGACATAATGATACCGCAACCCGCATGCGCATTCCATCCGTATGCGGGCACTCGCTAGCATGCGTATGCGTGTACCTTGTATGCGGTATGCGGCATGCGGTGATGTATCCAATGCCTTGGTTCCCGGTACGGCGGTTACTTGGTCATCAAGTCAATATCTTTTCCATAATTATATCCGTGATTCGGGGGAGTTAGTTATGGGCGAGATTATCATTATCTTGGATGGTTCTAGAATTAGGGTTTGCCTATATATATAAACCCTAATCATCATTCTAGGGATAACCAACATTACGTAACCAACATTACGTAACCATCACCTACTACACATCCTACGTAGCAAGCTACCATCATTCATCTTCTCAAGGTTTACAGGTTAGTTTCTTATTGGCTAGCACCTACAACCTTGCTAGGGGCCTTCTGATCAACGACCGTTATCGAAGGTGGACTTAATCACTTGGCCACCCCGTCGACATCATCATGTCGGCCAGGATTATTCACGGTAGTCGGACCGGAGAGCCTTGTTCTAAGATCCTTAAACCCCCTTTTTACGTATTGAACAAGCATATTGACCCTATGGAAAATATATACATGATCAAATAACTTGAAGATCTAATTGATTCTAGTGATTCTAGTGTAATAATAAACTTTGTAAGCCTAGAGATCAATATTAAGTGTTGCTATATATCATTGTGTTGTTAGAGGTTCGGAGTTCGATATTATGGGTGGTAACATTTCACACAATGATATCCCTTAATCTTGAATTTCACCCAAGGTCGTCTTTCACACATCGCATTGTGGGGCAGCGGGGAGAGCGCTTTTACCGGACATGCTTTCGGATTGGTCCGCGTTTCCTCCAAGGCAACAGTTGGGAGCGGGTTATGCAACTGTGAAAAATGATGGTGGTTTAGTTTTCTGTGGATGATCTCAAGATGCTGTTAAATTAAATTAAGTGTTGTTAGATGATAGGAAGTAAAAATAAACATGTAAGTGCATTTAGGGTTTGCAAAAAGTAAGGCACCTTGAATAATACACTCATTTGATCCCCTTTTGATGCGATGTTGTGTTCGAAAAGTTTTACTCAAAGATCGAATTCGTTTGAATGATGCGGTCGCTATATTGAAAAAGTAATATTACATAAAGGTTAGAAATTATTCAAGGAAGCTTTCTGAAGTATTTTCGTGTCCTAATTTGAAGTTTTTAAGCTACTCCGTCGTAGAACCACCATAGACCATTACAATGTCGCCAGAAGTTTTTGTTACGACCTTAGAACTTTCTCCATACAGATCCTATTCAATCTGCATGCACCGTATTATATTATATTATATTATATTGTATATTTTATATATTATATTATGTTATATTATACTATAACACCACACGAGTAGTACTAGTGAAACTAAGTTTGTTTTAAAATACATTATTTATTTTTTAATTGTGCATAGAATTGAATAAGATGGCCGACTTTGATACTTTGATTCTTTGACTCGTTTTTGTTTATATGGATATTTCAGAGTATACTACTGGTATTTGTATCCGCTCTTGTGGTCTAGTGGTATGTTCAAGACTTTGTGTATTGAATGTAGGTGAGAGGTCTAAAGTTGGAGT
The DNA here is from genome assembly GCF_046630445.1 of Rutidosis leptorrhynchoides. Classification (NCBI taxonomy): domain Eukaryota; kingdom Viridiplantae; phylum Streptophyta; class Magnoliopsida; order Asterales; family Asteraceae; genus Rutidosis; species Rutidosis leptorrhynchoides. The sequence continues at coordinate 512,041,863 of NC_092335.1, read as the reverse complement.
CCCCTCACTCAAAACATTACAAAATATTAACCCGATTTATAGAATGATTCCGGGGAGGTTTTACCGACCCGTAATTCAGGGTTTCGGCCCGATCCGCTTGCTCCTCGAGATGGTTTAAAGATCGGGTCTCTCGGTTAGGTGAGTGGGTGAGTGGGTTATTCCCCATTAGTGATTTCAAATATGGTGTGTGCATGGAATTATTTGGGTGAGTGGGTTATTCCCCATTAGTGATTTCAAATACTTGCCTTTAAAAGAAATATTAATTGTATGTATTTTTTTGATTATATACTTAAATTTAAGGTTAGACACATTTTAGTGACATAAAACACTTACAATTGATAGTTATAAATAACTATACATGGGCCTAAAGTAATTTAACTATGGGAATATCATATACACCCCATGTCCCATATATATTATGACCAGATAAAAAAAATTGTACAGTTTAAGAAAATGTCATAAAAAGTATGTGCTTTCTGTTTATTTTTCAATTTTATTCTTACGTTTTGTTCATCTTTTGATTCTATTAACATACATTTATGTCATAACATAACTTAATCTTCTTATTTTTTTTCTATTTATGAAAGTAAATAATTAATTTGGTACATTTTAAAATAAAATATTGGACAATAAATTGAGGATGTAGGGAATACATGGCAACTTAAAATAAAATCATGAAAGGAAAAAAAAAATCTATTAATGAATAAAGTAAGTATGTTTCTAGCTGGAATTGAAGGTTAGCACCTTCATCTATTAATTCTCGTATGATTGAAGATTTTATTTTTACTAAATGTCAATTTTACCCTTTATATTCCTAGAACTTATGGTAAGTTCCCAACGTTTTCTTTTAGTACTGGTTCGTTTTATTGAGTTATAACCAATCAGCAAGCGAGACCTAGTAGTGCTCTAGGAATCATTCCCCATCACATCCTTTTGAGATTTAAAACCAGAAGATGAGTAAACAATAACGATCAACTATGAACAAAAAAACAAAGACTTAAGATTAATAAAATAATTAAAAATATTATATTATTGAGAACCTACGAAAGAATTTAATCAAGTACATAACAAACAAACACTGAAAACTAAACCAGCTAGAAGGAAAAAAAAAACAACATAAAAGTTAGATAATGTTTTTATATACATATCAGTAATTCAATGTCGATAACAAATATATAAAGGGGGCTAATGGATGAGAAAGTGAGAATTGAATCTTTCAAAAGACAAAATAGAAAATAACAGAAGGACAATTATATTCAAAATTGAATGGGAAAATATGAATGAGAAACTGAGAATTGAATGTTTCAAAAGACAAAATAGAAAATTACAAAATAACAAAAAGACAATTATATTATATTTAAACTTAAAACGGGAAAAATAAAGTTATGTTCATGTTACATGCAGTGGCGGAACTTGAAAATAATAGTTAAGGGGGCGAAAATAAGTCTTACATAAATACGTACAAAATACAAACACATACAATTAACAAAGGCTTAAGAAATAAAGATACAAAGGTTAAAAAAATAAAGAAGAGTATGAATAATGACTAATAAGAGTAGGGTGCCTGAAAATAAAACTATATGTTTGGGTCTGATTTTTGTTTCATATACTTGTGGAAGGAGTAAAAAACTCTACTTTCTATACCTATAAACTTAACTAGTATTGAAAAGCTAATTACAATAAAATTTTCAGTAGGGGCAACCACCCCCTCCACACATAAAGAAGTTCCGCCCCTAGTTACATGATGACTACGAGTACTTTTACTCATATGTACGTAATATACTTTAGTTATTCAATGATTGTTACCGACCATTTTCCTAACCACCTTCGAAATGTGTCGCTAACAATATTTGAACCTAATAATTTTTGTGAGAAAATGAAGTTGTAACCACCAAATCATCTCGTAATTGTTAGAATACAACAAACAAAAGTCAAACAAAAATCAAATTACCATTTTAGGTAATTTGACTATTGGGATCAGAAAGTAGTTTCAGCATATCCCGAAATAGAGACTGCACATCCAAACGGCTAATAGAGCAGAACCAATAGCAGCTTTCCTTTTTTATCAAGGTGGTTCCAAAAGTGATTTGGAGTCTTACCTCAATATAGAATTAGTTGTTATATATTTGATGTATAAAAGAAAGCTCATAGCTATTGTAAATCTCAATTCAGTTAAGTAATAAAACTGATCAAGCAATCATCAACAACATTCAATCTGCATTTTCAATTCTTAACATGGTATCAAGAGCTTTGGTGTTGATCTAAGATCAAAACGCTCAATTAGCTTCAATCATTTACCTCAAATTAAGCTGCCATGTCAAATGACGGTAGCTCAGTCAACGAAAACCCAACCCAAGTTCATCTCAATCAGAAAACTTACCTGAAAGCTCTATGTCAACGACCACCGGTCACCATCAAAACAGAAAATTTCATCGGCTGTCAAAAAGACAAAAAGTTGATGACATCTGAGATGGCTACAACGGTGGTGACAACAATGTTGGCCGGTGGCAACAATAAAGTTACCAGAACCGGCACTTCAAGAATCGACCAAACAATAAGCAATTTACCTGGAAAATCGAAAGGAGGTAAGTGTTCCCTTAATTTCTTGCACAAATCTCGGCAATTTAAGACCAAAGAAACGAGAGCAAACCCCTCTGTATACCATGTTCAACCGGCTAGAACAAAAAGGGGAAACTCAAATCGTTTCCCTGATTCGATTTCCTTCAACCGAAATCGTTTCCATTGCCTACAAACGATTGAAGAAGGGGGATTAAACCCTCATCTTTGATCAAAATCACCTCAATCGGCAAAAGAAAACAGGAACACCTCTAACCCTAATTTTGTAACTGATGCGTTAACGAATTCTATTTTTGATGAAAGGGAATGGGCCATGGCTAAAAGGGAAACAAAAACAGATTACCACATTAAAAGAAATTCGGCCCAAAACCTTGTTACCAAAGATATGGCCCAAGAACAACCTTGTTTTGTTACTCAGGCCCAAAATCATATTATGAATGATACTATTAAACAGGCCCAAAATTTTATTAGCTTGGAAAATAAATATTTAAAGAATTATCGTTTTACAGGAGAAGCTAATTTAAATTCAAATAATATAAAAAATAAATAGTGGATTTTTGACTGCGGTGCTACCCACACAATGACTTTTGAAAAATTCGATTTTTATTCCGAATCAAAACCCCGTGTTAATAAAATTCAAACGGCTAATGGAGGGATTGTACAAGTTAAAGGGGTGGGAGAATTGAAATTACTCCGACTATGAAATTATCAAATTGTTTATATATTCCAACCCTATTTCGTAAACTTTTATCCATTAGCCATGTTACTAAAGAACTGAATTGTTCTGTTTTATTACACCCTACCTTTTGTATCCTACAAGATATCAGGACCGGGCTGATTATTGGGTGGGGTACTGAACGGGGTGGGTTATACTATGTAGACGAAGTAACCCAACAAAGTTATGTGATGCTTGCACACGGAACACCTGATAGGGAGGCTTGGTTATGGCATAGGAGATTGGGTCATCCTTCTGCCGGATACTTACATGCTTTATTTTCTAGCCTTTTTCCATCAAATGTTAATTTAAATTGTGAAACTTGTATCTTGGCCAAAAGCCACCGAAGTACATTTAAACCTAATAATACTAGAAAAGATGTACCTTTTGCTCTAATCCATTCTGATGTGTGGGGTCCTGCACCAGTTGTTGGGGGGAGAAACTTTCGGTACTTTGTCTTATTTATTGATGACCATTCACGGATGACCTGGATTTATTTTTTAACTCACAAATAAGAAGTGTTTGAAATTTTTTTCCACTTTTATAAAATGGTACAAACTCAATTTAACAAAAATATATAAATTTTAAGATCCGATAATGGTGGTGAGTTTGTCAATACTTCAATGAAACATTTTTATGAAAATAATGAGATTATTCATCAAACCTCGTGTGCTCATACTCCCGAGCAAAATGGCGTAGCCGAACGTAAAAATCGACTACTTTTAGAGATGACAAGAGCTTTAGTAATTGAATCCAAGGCTCCGAAAAGTTTTTGGCCCGAAGCTCTTGCTTCTGCTACCTATCTTATTAACCGATTACCTACTAAAGTTTTAGGTACAAAAACTCCTAAAGACACTCTTTCCCAATTTCATACCCTTTCGACCTCATTTAGCATTAAACCTCGCATATTTGGGTGTTCCGTCTTTGTTCACATCCCAAAAAGTGAGCGCACCAAACTAGATCCATGTGCGAAAAAGTATGTGATGGTTGGTTATGGGATCAACCAAAAAGGGTATCGGTGCTATAGTCCAAAGAAACGTCATGTCTATACTACTATGAACTGTGACTTTGTCGAAACTGAATATTTTTATGATACCCAACTCACGAGTGAGGGGGAGAAAGAGGATAATGACACTCTCAGTTAGGTAACTTGGATATCTAAACCTAGTAACACTCAAACACCAATACCCAATTCCGATAATATATTAACACCAAATCCTGATCCCGAATCACCAAATCCTGGTCCCGAATCACCAAATCCACCCGAATCACCAAATCCTGGTCCCGAGTTACCAAATCCTAATTTTGAATCACCAGATCCTGATCCCGAATCATCAAATCCTAATCCCGAATCACCAAACCCTAGTCCCGAATCACCCAAAATAGAACCAAATGAAAACTCCTCAAGTAATGAACAAGGAGAACAAAATAGTCCAACTTCCGCTGAAACCACACAAAGATATGTGCTACTGCAAAGAGCCAACAGAGGAGTACCACCAAAAAGATACTCCCCGGATAAAGAAGCTCAAAGGTCGAGGTATCCTATGGCTAATATTGCACAAGGAAACCTATTAAGAGAAGCACAAAAATCCAATTCGACTTTATATTCTGAAGAAATTCCAACAAGTGTTGATCAAGCCATGAAATCTGAACAGTGGAAGAATGCCATGGAAGAAGAAATGGAAGCACTCAAGAAAAGTGACACATGGAAAAAAATGTGTCATTCCTCAAGGAAAAAAACCTGTAGGAAACCGATGGGTGTTTACAATAAAATACAAACCAGATGGTACCATTGAAAGATACAAAGCCCGGCTAGTTGCCAAGGGATATACTCTAACATATGGAATAGATTATTTCGAGACTTTCTCACCAGTTGCAAAGATTGATACCATCGGGGTTCTTTTCTCGGTTGCTGCAAATGAAGAATGGCCACTTCACCAATTTGATGTGAAGAATGCCTTTTTGCATGGTGAACTAAAATAAGTCTATATGGAAGCTCCTCCAGGATTCTCCGGAAACTTCAAAAATGGGGAAGCTTGTCGACTTAAAAAATCTTTATATGGGTTAAAACAATCCCCACGGGCTTGGTTTGGGAGATTTACACTATTTATGAGAAAATATGCTTTTAAACAAAGCAACGCAGATCATACTCTCTTTTTTAAACGAAAAGGAAATTTAATTACATGCTTAATCATTTATGTTGATGATATGATAATAACAGGAAATGATAAAGAAGAAATTTCTAACTTAAAAATGAACTTATTTAAAGAATTTGAAATGAAAGACTTGGGCAGACTTAAGTATTTTTTGAGGATTGAGGTATTACGATCCCAACAGGGAATATTTATCTGTCAAAAGAAGTATGTTCTTGATTTTCTTGCAGAAACATGTATGATTGATTGCAAACCAGCTGATACTCCAATGATTCCAAACCAGAAGCTATATATGGAAGATGAAGCTGACCTTACTGATAAAGGGCAATACCAAAGGATTGTGGAAAAACTCATCTATCTTGCTCACACTCGACCTGATATAGCACATGCAGTTGAAGTTGTGAGTCAATTCATGCATCAACCACAAGTTCACCATATGGAAGCTGTAATGAGAATCATCAAATACTTGAAGAAAATAGCAGATCATGGAGTTGTTTTTAAAAGACATGGACACTTAAAGACTCAAATATATATAGATGCAAGCTGGGCTGGAGAAAAAGGGGATAGAAAATCTACATCCGGATTCTTCACACTTGTCGGGGGTAATTTAGTTGCATGGAAAAGTAAGAAACAAAAGGTTTTCTCCCTTTCAAGTGCTGAATCAGAATTCAGAGGAATAGCCAAAGGAGTGGTCGAGGCATTATGGATCAAGAAGCTATTGACGGAGATTGGTTTTCCACCACAAGAAGCAATTCAAATCTTGTGCGACAATGAAGCAGCAATCGTTATTTCAGAAAATCCCGTTCAACATGACCGAACAAAACATGTTAAAATAGATAGACATTTTATCAGAGAAAAGTTAGATAACAAAATTATATCACTTCCTTCGATTAGATCAGAAGATCAGCTAGCCGACATCCTCACCAAATTAGTCAACGGAAGACTCTATAGTGAAGTTCTTGGCAAGTTGAACATTAGAAACCCCACTATTCAACTTGAGGGGGAGTGTTAGAATACAACAAACAAAAGTTAAATTACCATTTTAGGTAATTTGACTATTGGGATCAGAAAGTAGTTTCATCATATCTCGAAATAGAGACTGCACATCCAAACGGCTAATAGAGCAGAACCAACAGCAGCTTTCCTTTTTTATCAAGGTGGTTCCAAAAGTGATTTTGAGCATTACCTCAATATAGAATTAGCTGTTAGATATTTGATGTATAAAAGAAAGCTCATAGCTATTGTAAATCTCAATTCAGTTAAGTAATAAAACTGATCAAGCATTCATTAACAACATTCAATCTTTATTTCAATTCTTAACAGTAATGACTATGTACTCAGTATTATATTAGATATTGTACCTCAATATAGAACAATAGTAGAAGTTGTGATGTGGTTCAGCGGTTGGTTGTCTGCCTCCTTTAGGGGAGGTCAGGAGTTCGATCCTCGTTGGCTACATATTAAAAACACAATTTCATCCCTGCCATGAAGTATCCACCCACGGCACCTTTTCCATATCATTTGGCGGGTAAAGGGGAGGGGGTTTTACTTGGTCGTGCCCTTGGATCGGTTTCAAGGTTTCCTCTCGGGCAGCGATGGGGGGTGGGGGGTTTATTATCACTGTATCGGCATAGTCGAAATGGGAGATGATCGCAACGGGTGATTTAGTCCCCCTCGGGTGATCCCAATCGTTGTCCAAAAAAAAATATAGAACAATAGTAAAGTAACTTGGTAGTTAAAATGATAATCTATTACTGTTTGTACACTTTTTCGGCGTAATCCTAATGTTGATTAGGATTTGGTTGACTTACGAGTTAATGATGGATTAGAGTGTGATTTGCTATGATTAAGGGTGAGGGAGGTGTTTGATTATTTGGTGGCGGTTCCCCGAAGGTAGTGGGATTAAGATCTCACTTTACGCCTCGAAGGTATTTTCTACCATCGTATTGAGTTTTATGAGTTTAGATGTATGAATCGTTGATGAGATGCCCTTATGCTGGGATAAACATCTCTTTTTATAGTGTTATTGGGGAGCTGGTCTCTTGTTTCGAAGTCTTGACCAGTCTCCAAGGTGACTTTGGAGATGTTGGTGAACTTTCTATAAATGGGTGACGGCGCTACAGTGCTCAAGGAAAGTCATATAGATGCCTTCCTCTTTTACCTTGGTGGTGCTGAATATTGTTTGTAGAGAATATTTTCCATATCTCTTTGTTCTATGTAGTCATGTGATGTAGTGACAGTTCTTTGGTGCTGGTACCTAGGATGTCTTCGTTGTCAATTGCCTTCGGGCAATTGTTTTATGCCTTATGAAATTTACTCAAGATATTGGGTACACTATCAAGCCCCCCATTTTAAATTTACGGAGTATATTGATAAATTTGCTTTGTAAAGTTAAACTCCATTGGCTTCTCTATGTTTGATTTATCGAAACCACCTTCAGTAATATACTTTATTTTCGCTTTGGGTTTTTTGCTTGATTCTTTTGGATAGCGTAATGATTTGTTAGGATATATTGTGCAATCCTTTTTTTGTTATATGATTATAATCATATTTTAGTTAGGATTTGTAATTTTATTTATTTTTGCATTTTTGGAAAATGCAATGGGCTTTATGTAAATGTTAATCCATGTGATTAGACATCTCTTTAGCCGCTATAATTTATGTCTTTAGCAAAATTACCCATTTACCCCTAGCGAATCTTTGGTCCGTCTCTCTCTATTCCTGGGTATTTTGGTCTTTTTCCTTTTGACGCTGACGATTTTGCAGGTTGATTGGACAGTTACGCTGCAGGGTTTAATTGCATTGATTTAAGTTTTTATTTTCTCTTATTTCAAACTTAGTTTCTCCATTCTTCTACCGGTGAAAACACTTGTTGTTCTTTCATAATCAGGTATTCTTCCTTCTTCTTTCATCTTTTTCTTTCTTTAATTTTTGTTGAATGGCGAAGCAAGGCCTTCGATCTACCTTTTCATCCGTTACTTTTGATCAATGTGCTCGACTGATAGAAACCCTAGGTTTTTTCGATGGTGATATTATTTCACCAGAATTCTGTAAAACGATTCTCCAACCCCCAAACGGTTACGTTGGTGTTTATTACCAAATTTTTACTGAATGCAATGTTAGAATCCCTGTTTCTCCCTTCTATCTTGATGTTTTAAATCACTTTAAAGTGCATCTTTCCATCTTCCACCCCTTAGCAACTAAGAAGGTCATGGCCTTCGAGGTTATGTGTAGGGGTTATGGTGATCAACCGTCGGTTGATTTATTTTGTTGTTTTTTCAATCTCTGTGATGCCGGTAATTGGTTAACCGTTGGTAAGCGTCGAAAGAAGGATGGTAGAATCTCTGATACCCCTATCTGCTTTTCTTCTCAATGTTTTGAGATTCGAGGTTGGAAGAACAAGTTCATTTTTATGAAGAAAAATTTTTTCTTTCCTGCTGATTACCCTTCCCTTTTTTACTCGAAGAATCAAGAAATCCCCAAGGAATATAGGGATCCTGTGCCTAAGGGTGCGAAAGATCTTCCACTTTTCAGTAGAATTTGTCGCCATCCTATCATTGCTTCAACTTATCCTGATTCTGTTCTCTTCAAGATTGGAATGTCCCCTTCTTGGAAGAAAGGAGTACAGAATCCAGTATTCTTATTTGGGAATAGGGGTAGGTTAAATCTAATTTCTAGGATTTTATAATGTTTGTGCTTGTTGTGCTATGCTTATTTGCACTTGTTCTTTTGCAGAGATGGCCTTGAGGAATGTTTTGAAGAATTTTGGTGTGAAGGAGATGACGATTGCTGCTCATGTTGCTACAACCATTGTGAAGGATGTCAGTTCCTCTTCTGTTTCTGGCAATGCAGAGATCCAGAGCAAACTCAAGTCGGCTACCGCTTCATCAGCTTTCCCCAAGGATCAGGGTAAAGCTCAGGTTGCTTCGGATCATCAAACAGTGGATGTGGATGCCCTGCCTGATTCTCCTCCTGAAAAGAGGATTCAGCTTAGGGCCTCCAAACGTTTAAAAGTATCCAAGATGAAGAGAGAAGTTGATCAATCCCCTTCTTCCAAGAAAGCCAAATTATCCCTTGATGATGCTAATGATTCTGGTCACTGTGAAGCTTCAGATGAAAATATCATTTCAGGTATTCTTTTCTTCCTCCTGTCCTTCTGATAATGCTAAAAACGAACATATATTTCATAGCATTATTCCTCAAGAAAGACAAGCTTTTAGTTGCAATTGTTCTATTTACAAGTGATATTCGTTTAAATAATAAAAGGTGAAGACAAAGGACATATTCGACGAATTGAAGACGCAAACGACCAAAAAGCTCAAAAGTACAAAGTACAATCAAAGTGGTTCCAATTATGGATAAGAAACGTCTCAAAATTACAAGAGTACAAGTTACAAAACACAAAGTACACGATATAAAATAGTACGCAAGGACGTTCAAAAATCCGGAACCGGGATCAAAGTCAACTCACAACGCGCGACGCAACGGAGAGAAAGTTCCAAATTAATTATATATATAAATATAATATAATATATAATTAATTATATAAATTATATATTTATATTATATTTATATTATAAAATCCGTCGGCTAGAAAGGATCCAAAGATGTGTGAGCTGTAAATATTACCTCCACGACTCGCGGAGTTCGAAGGCAACAAGGGCCGCGACTCGCGGAGCCCCAAATTTCAGTGTGGGCCTATAAAAGGCAACGCATTTTTCTGAATTCAACACATCTTTTTCTCTTCACTCATATGAAAACGTATATATATATATATATATATATATATATATATATATATATATATATATATATATATATATATATATATATATATATATATATTTTAATTTTAATTTTAAATCCTAATAATAAGGGTATGTTAGCGAATGTTGTAAGGGTGTAAGTCGAAATTCTGTCCGTGTAACGTTACGCTATTTTTAATCATTGTAAGTTATGTTCAACCTTTTTAATTTAATGTCTCGTAGCTAAGTTATTATTATGCTTATTTAAGCCGAAGTAATCATGATGTTGGGCTAATTACTAAAATTGGGTAATTGGGCTTTGTACCATAATTGGGGTTTGGACAAAAGAACGACACTTGTGGAAATTAGACTATGGGCTATTAATGGGCTTTATATTTGTTTAACTAAATGATAGTTTGTTAATTTTAATATAAAGATTTACAATTGGATGTACCTATAAATAACCATATACACTCGATCGGACACGATGGGCGGGGTATTTATATGTACGAATAATCGTTCATTTAACCGGACACGGGAATGGATTAATAGTCTATGGAATTATTAAAACCGGGGTGAAATTATGTACAAGGATACTTGGCATAATTGATAACAAAGTATTAAGACCTTGTTACAGTTTAAGTCCCCAATTAGTTGAAATATTTAACTTTGGTTATAAGGATAATTTGACGAGGACACTCGCACTTTATATTTATGACTGATGGACTGTTATGGACAAAAACCAGACGGACATATTAAATAATCCAGGACAAAGGACAATTAACCCATGGGCATAAAACTAAAATCAACACGTCAAACATCATGATTACGGAAGTTTAAATAAGCATAATTATTTTATTTCATATTTAATTTCCTTTATTTTATATTTAATTGCACTTTTAATTATCGCACTTTTATTTATTGTTATTGTATTTAATTGCATTTTTAATTATCATACTTTTTAATTATCGCAAGTTTATTTTATCGCACTTTTATTTATCGCAATTTCATTATCGTTATTTATTTTACGCTTTAAATTAAGTTATATTTATTTTTAATATTTACATTAGGTTTTAACTGCGACTAAAGTTTCAAAATCGACAAACCGGTCATTAAACGGTAAAAACCCCCCTTTATAATAATAATATTACTTATATATATATATATATATATATATATATATATTTGTATTTTTATAAATTAAAACTAATATAGCGTTAAGCTTTGTTTAAAAGATTCCCTGTGGAACGAACCGGACTTACTAAAAACTACACTACTGTACGATTAGGTACACTGCCTATAAGTGTTGTAGCAAGGTTTAAGTATATCCATTCTATAAATAAATAAATATCTTGTGTAAAATTGTATCGTATTTAATAGAATTTAGTTGTAAAAATAAAGCTATTTCATATACACCTCGCATAACATCAAGTAATTTTTGGCGCCGCTGTCGGGGAACGCCGAAGCGAAACGCCACACACATAAAAAAAAATTTATTAAGTTTTAATTAGTTTTTGTAAAATATATACTTTTTAAATATTAAAAAAATATAAAAAATTAAAAACCGGAAAAAAATATATATATAAATTTATTTTTAATATTTTTATTTATAAAATTATAAAGTATTTTTATTTCTATTTTAGTTTTTAAATATAAGTTTTATTTATTTAATATAAGTATTTTATATAATTATTAAAATAGAAAAATAAAAAATATATATATTATATATATATATATATATATATATATATATATATATATATATATATATATATATATATATATATATATATATATATATATATATATAAATATTAAAAACGAAACCTGTCAAACGAAACCACCTAATCTGAAATTTCATACCCCGCGACTCGCGGAGTTTGTTGCCAGGTGTACCGCAACTCGCGGAGCCAACCTGACACGAGCAGAACCCTAATTTGGCATTTATTACGGAGTATAATTTAATTATTATTATTAAAACTTAATTAGGTTTATATTTAATATTAATATTTAGTTTTAGTTTTTAAATTAATTTGTATTTTAAATATTAATTAGTATTATTAAATATATATATATATATATATATATATATATATATATATATATATAAATTAATACTTTTATAAATAAAAATAAATAATTTTATCAAATTTAAGCTTATTTTTATTTTTGTATCTTTTTATCATTTAATCATAATATTTGTATTTTTATTTGTTCGTAGCTAGTTGTAAGTTCTAGTATTTTGCCGTAGCTTATTTTCACTTCTAGATTTTTAGGCTTTGCCGTAAAATCCCTTAAGTGCTTTTTCTTTAGACTAAGATTTAGGTGCTCTAGAATTTTGCGACGCCATTTTTAAATTTTAGTACCTTTTTAAGATATTGCCATTTGGGATATAGTTTTACTTGTAAGCTTTAATATTTTTAGACGCAACTTTTATTTTTTTATTTTTAGTTCCTTTTTAAGTTTCAACGCGCTACTTTCTTATTTTTATTTTTCGACGCCTTTTACCTATGTATCAATTATCACTCCAATTAGTAATCTCAATTTGCAATTTTAATTTTAAGTTAGTGATAGTAATAAGGTTGGGTTAGTCGAGTGTTTTAAAGTTTTATAAGTCACTCTTTTTCTTTCTTATTTTTCGACGACTTTTATTTTTCAACCCTTTTCTTTTTCGACCTTTTTCAACGCGCTCTTTTTCTTTCTTATTTCTCGCCATTCTAGTTTTTAGGACTTAGAATTTTTCTACTTCTTCTCTAAATTTTTTTAAATTACGAAAATTTATTTTAAGTGGTTAAATTGATAGACATCAAAATTTTCTGGTTCGTAGTAATAGTTGGATTTGTACGTGGACCGGGTTATTGGAGCCAAACAGTACTCAATGATATTGAGACCAAACGAATCCTGCCCCTCTGCTGCATCTTTTGGCTATTCGAAACGTGGGCAAAATCAGAAAAGTCTATTAATTGGATAACTTATATAATTTTTCTTTCCTTTAAAAAACTAATAGGATATTCAGTGAATGCACCGAGCAAAACGTTCACCACCTTTTGTACATTCACCACCTGTAACTCGATCAAGACATCTAGCAAATATTGTCACCGTTGATTTTCCTTTAGAATCGTCATCCAGTCGACCAAGTACTCCAATTCAAATTTCCGATAATCCATTTTTTGAACCCAACCTCACAATTGAGAATCCGGAGAATATTCAGGGACGATTCATAGATCCTGAACCATTAATTTTTCCTCCGGAACCACCAATCATTCAAACAGAGATTGTTGAAAAACGAACCATTAAATCAGAATCCTCTAGTGATTCAGATTCAACAAATTCAATCATGGAAAATCTGGAACCTTTAAGTATGGAAGACCGAATGAGAGCTAAACGCACTGGCCAAGGTCACGCAATTACTCATCCTGACATTAATGCGCCAGATTATGAAATCAAAGGACAAATTCTACACATGGTAACTAATCAATGTCAATTTAGTGGTGCGCCGAAGGAAGATCCAAATGAACATCTTCGTACCTTTAATAGGATCTGCACACTATTTAAAATAAGAGAAGTGGAGGATGAACAGATATATCTCATGTTATTTCCCTGGACTTTAAAGGGAGAAGCCAAAGATTGGTTGGAATCGTTACCTGAAGGGGCGATTGATACATGGGATGTTTTAGTTGAAAATTTTCTTAAACAATTCTTTCCGGCATCTAAAGCCGTAAGACTTCAAGGAGAAATTGTTACATTCACACAGAAACCAAATGAAACTCTATATGAGGCATGGACTAGATTTGAAAAGTTATTGAGAGGATGTCCGCAACATGGTTTAGACACCTGTCAAATAGTACAAATATTCTACCAAGGATGCGACATCACTACAAGGAAAGACATCGATATAGCAGCTGGTGGTTCTATTATGAAGAAAACCGAAATTGATGCTTATAACATTATTGATAACACTGCTTCCCACTCACATGAGTGGCACCAAGAAAAAGATATCGTTAGATCATCTAAAGCAGCTAGAGCTGATTCTAGCCATGACTTAGATTCCATTTCAGCAAAGATAGATGCTATCGAGAGACGAATGGAAAAGATGACTAAAGATATACACTCAATACGAATTAGTTGTGAGCAGTGTGGAGGACCACATTTGACAAAAGATTGTCTTAGTATTGAGCTAACAATGGAACAAAGAGAGAATATTTCATACATAAACCAAAGGCCTGGAAATAATTATCAGAATAATTATCAACCGCCAAGACCGATTTACAATCAAAACCAGAATTATAACCGAAATGTTACACACAACAATCAACAAGGTCCTAGTAATCAACAAGTATCCAATAATACTTACAACCAGCAAAGACCTAATTTTCAAAACAAACCACCACAAACCGATGATAAAAAGCCAAATTTAGAAGATATGATGACGAAGCTAGTTGAAACTCAAATGCAGTTTTTCACATCTCAGAAACAAACCAATGAACAAAATGCTCAAGAATTTAGAAATCAACAAGCTTCTATTTAAAATTTGGAACAAGAAGTAAGTAACCTAGCAAGGTTAATAGGTGAAAGAAAATCGGGAAGTTTACCTAGTGATACAAATGCAAACCCCCGGAATGAAACGGCTAAAGCCATTACCACAAGAAGTGGTACAACACTTAAACCACCTGAAATACCTGTAGTTTCTGATGAAGCTATTCCTACTCCACAAGAACCACAACCTGAACAAGATAAGGAAAAAGAACCGGTAGTTGAAAAGGTTAATGAAGATAACACAGTTAAGGCTAAACCTTATGTTAAACCATACCAACCACCACTTCCTTGCCCGAGTAAAATGAAAAAAGAGAGACTTGAAGCCGAGCAATCCAAATTCTTGGATATGTTTAAACAGATAAATGTAAATGTTCCTTTCATTGATGTGATTTCAGGAATGCCTAGATATGCTAAATTTCTGAAAGATCTAATCACAAATAGAAAGAAAATGGAAGAACTCTCGACCGTTACTATGAATGCTAATTGTTCTGCAATGCTGTTGAATAAGATACCAGAAAAACTATCAGATCCAGGAAGTTTCACAATTCCATGTTTTCTGGGTAGTCTTAGTTCAATATAAGCATTGGCAGATTTAGGTGCTAGTATAAATTTAATGCCGTATTCACTATACGCTAAACTAGACCTTGGAGAATTGAAACCAACAAGAATAAGCATACAACTAGCCGATAGATCAATAAAATATCCTAGAGGGATAATGGAGAACATGCTAGTTAAAGTTGGTACTTTAGTATTTCCAGTAGATTTTGTTGTTCTGGACATGGAAGAAGATTCTCACGTTCCTCTCATATTAGGAAGACCATTTTTAAACACGGCTAAAGCAATGATAGACGTATTCGGTAAGAAACTGACCCTAAGTATAGAGGACGAGAGTGTTACCTTTTCAGTTGATAGAGCAATACAACAACCACAATCTGCAGATGATACATGTTATTATATTCAAACTATAGAATCACATGCAGAATTGTTAGAAGAATTTCCAGAATTACAAGGAACAGGAGAATGTTCTTTAGGATAAGGTACTGAACCAATTGATGAAACTGAAATGTTAGCTACACTAATAGCTAATGGATTTGAACCAACAACAGAAGAAATTCAAATGCTAAAAAAAGAAGACAGATATCGATATAAATCATCGATAGAAGAACTTCCGACATTAGAGTTAAAGCCACTTCCAAACCATTTGGAATACGCTTATTTACATGGTGAATCTGAATTACCTGTAATAATATCGTCTTCTCTTACTGAAAATGAGAAATCACAACTCATTTCTGTGTTGAAAGCTCATAAACCAGCCATTGCATGGAAGATTCATGATATTAAAGGAATAAGTCCTTCGTATTGCACACATAAAATCCTTATGGAAGAAGGTCATAAAACGTATGTGCAACGCCAACGAAAACTAAATCCTAATATGCAAGATGTAGTTAAGAAAGAAATTATTAAACTGCTTAATGCATGTTTAATTTATCCAATTTCTGATAGTCCATGGGTAAGCCCAGTTCAATGCGTGCCGAAGAAGGGTGGCATGACTGTCATTACAAATGAGAAAAATGAGCTTATTCCTACTAGGACTGTAACAGGATGGCGTGTTTGTATTGATTATAGAAAATTAAATGATGCCACCAGAAAAGATCACTTTCCCTTACCTTTCATTGATCAAATGTTGGAAAGGTTAGCCGAAAACAGTTACTATTGTTTTCTAGATGGTTTTTCCGGATACTTTCAAATTCCAATAGCACCCAAGGACCAAGAGAAAACCACATTCACGTGCCCTTATGGTACTTTTGCTTACAAACGCATGCCATTTGGACTTTGCAACACCCCTGCAACCTTTCAAAGGTTCATGATGGCGATTTTTCACGACATGATAGAAGAATGCATGGAAGTTTTCATGGATGACTTTTCAGTCTTCGGTGATACTTTTTAAACATGTCTAGCTAATCTTGAACGAATGCTTATTAGATGCGAACAATCAAATCTAGTTCTTAATTGGGAGAAATGCCATTTCATGGTTAAAGAAGGCATCGTTCTTGGACATAAAATTTCAAAGGAAGGAATTGAAGTGGATAGAGCTAAAGTAGATGTAATTGCTAAACTTCCACATCCCACCAATGTTAGGGGAGTTAGGAGTTTTCTAGGGCATGCCGGTTTTTACCGACGTTTCATAAAAGATTTTTCTAAAATTGCCACTCCTATGAATAAACTCCTAGAAAAGGATGATCCATTCATCTTTTCAGATGAATGTATCAAATCTTTTAATATTCTTAAAGAAAAACTCACTAATGCGCCGAACATGATAACTCCAAATTGGAATCTACCGTTTGAACTTATGTGCGATGCAAGTGATTTTGCAATGGGAGCCGTTTTAGGACAAAGGATTGAAAAACGATTTCAACCTATATATTATGCTAGTAAGACGTTAAAAGGAGCACAAACGAACTATACAACTACTAAAAAAGAACTCCTTGCTATTGTCTTTGCTTTTGACAAATTTCGATCATATCTCGTTCTAGCTAAAACGGTGGTCTATACCGACCATTCTGCTCTTAGATACCTATTTTCGAAACAAGATGCCAAACCACGATTAATCCGTTGGATCTTACTATTACAAGAGTTTGATATTGAAATCCGAGATAAAAAAGGGAGCAGAAAATCTCGCCGCTGATCATCTTTCTCGTCTTGAAAATCCTGAATTAGAAGTTCTAAATGAATCGACCATACAAGACAACTTTCCTGATGAATATCTATTGAAGATAGATTATAATGAAATTCCATAGTTTGCAGACTATGTAAACTACTTAGTATGTGGATTCCTTGAAAAAGGATTGTCGTACCAAAAACGAAAGAAATTCTTTAGTGATATAAAACACTATTTCTGGGAAGATCCACATTTGTTTAAAAGTTGTCCCGATGGAATAATACGCCGATGTGTATTCGGAGATGAAGCTAGTAAAATCTTAAACCATTGTCACACAGGACCAACAGGAGGGCATTATGGGCCTCAACTAACAGCAAGGAAAGTTTATGATGCTGGATTCTATTGGCCTACAATTTACAAAGACGCACACCTTCTTTGCAAATCCTGTGATGCTTGTCAAAGGGCCGGAAAAATAAGTCAACGTGATGAAATGCCACAAAATGTCATTCAAGTATGTGAAGTATTTGACATTTGGGGTATTGACTTTATGGGTCCATTTCCAAAATCTCATAATAATTTATACATTCTCGTAGCCATTGATTATGTATCTAAATGGGCGGAAGCACAAGCTCTCCCAACTAACGATGCACGAGTTGTAGTCAACTTTTTAAAACGTCTTTTTGCAAGGTTTGGAACACCGAAAGCTTTAATAAGTGATCGGGGAACTCATTTTTGTAATAATCAAATTGAGAAAGTTCTTAAAAGATATGGAGTAACTCATAAAATCTCCACCGCTTATCATCCACAGACGAGTGGACAAGTTGAAAATACCAACCGAGCTTTAAAACGTATTCTAGAAAAAACCGTAGGATCAAATCCGAAGGAATGGTCCATTAAATTGGAGGATGCACTCTGGGCTTTTAGAACAGCCTACAAAACTCCAATTGGAACCACACCTTTTAGACTCGTTTACGGAAAAGCATGTCATCTTCCAGTAGAAATTGAACACAAAGCATTTTGGGCTTTGAAGACATGTAATCTTGATTTACATGAAGCTGGACGTCTACGGTTAAGTCAACTAAACGAATTAGAAGAATTAAGACAAGAACATACGAAAATTCGTTAATCTATAAGGAAAGAATGAAGAAATGGCATGATAAAAGAATCAGAAGTTCAAAAGAATTTAAAGAAGGCGACAGAGTTCTTCTTTTCAATTCACGATTCAAGCTATTTCCTGGAAAATTGAAATCAAGATGGTCTGGACCATTCATAGTCAAAAGAGTTTTCCCATACGGAACAGTAGAATTAATAAATTCAAATGGGATTGAATTTAAAGTTAATGGTCACAGAGTTAAACACTACATAGATAGTCCGATGGAAGTCGACAACGAAGTTAATCACAATTTTGATACCACAGCTAACTAAGTGTGGGGAGAATCAAGTCTTTTAAAGGATAATATGTATTTCTGTTAGAGTTAGATTTTCTGTTTTCATGTAGTTCTCGAAAATGGAACCCGAATGGTCTTTCCCTAGCAGACCCTAAAGAACTAGTCTTCTCCCCCCATTCTGAATTTTTTATTTTTTTAGGATTTACGAGATGAAGACTTCCTGTGAACTAAACCATGGTCTAATGCTACACGCTTTGATCACTAAACGTAATAATGACACACTTCAGAGTGAAATGGTATCAGTAATCAGCGAAAAATTGGACGGAGTAAGAAAAGAATCCAGATGCGAAGATAATAAGTTACAATTTGGTAAAGGAAAATCAAAATCCGCAGCGAAAAGAAGAGCACGACACCTTGAAAAATGTCACAAATGCGGAAAATGGTCACACGAAGGTAAATGTTCAAATAATCAAACATATTCAAACACCGAATTTGTTACTTTATGCAGAGATGGACCGTTCATATGTTTAGAAGAAAAAACATTAAATGCTCGAGGTTACGCCTATGTAGCCTTGGAAAATCAATTAGTCCGACTATCTTATGAGTGGGCTAGAGCATATCACTAAGAAATCTATTTCACAGGTAAGTTTGTACAGTTTTTATTTTTATTTTTATTTTTAACCTTTTGATAATAAACCTAATTTTTTCGCTATAAAGTATTAAATTGGTATTCGATGAAATTAGGTCTTGCGACCGAAATTATTGATATCATTCAAAAATTTATTACATCACTGCGAAATTTAACGTTTATTCTTAAGGTATAAATATCTTTAATCAATCAACCCAAAATATTTCAAAAATTCGTCATGAGTTAAATTAGGTCATGGAACCGAAATTACTTTACCGAAAAGAGGGGCGTATATTTTTGATAATATTTGATTGATTAAAGTGGGATAAAAGCCAAAAAGATTTTTAATTTTATTTTTACCATATTTTTAAAATTAATAAATTAGTATTAAAATAATATTGTAAACTTATTAAAATTAAATCAATATATTTAAAATTGTAAATATTTGAAAAATTAATATTTTTAATATAAGTTTGTATGTATAAAAACAAAAATATAATTTAAGTTTGGTGTGAATTTTTAATTTTATGCATTTTAAATTTAAGTTTGGTGTGAATTTAAAAACAAAAATTTACTTTATTTCGTTAAGTTAAAAATATGATTTTTAAAAATTCGTCGTAAGTTGAAGACTAGGTCGTTGAACCGAAATTGCTTTACCCGAGGGCGGGACGAGAATTTTTATTATCATTATTTTTAATCTTATTGATTTAAAGTATGCCAAAAAAATTAAAAAAACCTAAAAATCTTTGCTTTTAAAACCACGCTTCAAAAAGACAAATTTTAAAATTTTGGCGAGGGACGGACTAGGATATCGTTCCGAAATGCCCTCATCCTAAAAAGAAACAAAATTTTTAAAATTTAATTAATTATAGATTTTAATTAGTATAAGATTTTTATAAAAAAATATATATATATTAAATGCCGCGACTCGCGGAGTTTGATAAGGATAAACACCGCGACTCGCGGAGCATCAAAATTCCAGAAAAAAAAATATAAACTGATCGAACAGATCGGTATCCACACCCACACCCACACCCCAAAATACTGCGAAAATAAACCCAAAAACACACACAAATCCGAATTTTTTTCACCATTTTTCATCAAATCTTTCACAAAATCATGTTGAGAAGGATGCTATCAAGGAATTACTCAAGGAAAACGGTAATTTCTTCATCAAAACAACGCATTTTCAAAGACTGGTATTAAGTTCAGCAAAAGCAACTAATTTTGACGACAAGATGCAAAATATATGTGAAATAACAACAAGACGGAATGAACAAATGATGTGCACCATTTATCATTCAACACAAACAACAATATGTTTGGAAACTTTGGTAAAATTTAATCATTTTTCTATGCTAATCACCCTCAATAATTTAAATTGTTACTGATTTCTTGCAAATGAGGGCATTGCAAGATCTTAAGTATGGGAAGGGGTTAAATTCTTTCGGATTTTTAAAATTTTTACTTTATACACTTGGTTACCATTAGAAATACTAGTAAAGCAGTAGTTGTATTAGAATCTAGTGCTCTCTGATAATAAAGAACAGCCCTAGTCTTATATACTGACTACCCAATTCTAGTAAAATTTTTCAAAATTTTCAATTAAATGAATTCAAAATCATGTTTATACATATTTATGAACGATAAAACTAGGTGTTAACACCGAAATTATTGTTACCTCGGAAAGGACTAAATTGAGAAACAAACCAAAATGTTAGAATTCATTTAAAATAGAATAGAGGACAATAAAAAGGCAAATAAAAGAAAATAAAAGCCAAGTGTGGGAATATTTACCAAATTATTTTAAACATATGTCACATATTTTTGTACAAATAACTGAAGATACTTTTGTTTTGGACAATTTCTAAAAAGTTTTACCCGATTTTCTGTAAGAAAGATGGATCTACACGATGAATCAATTCCATCATTAAAAGGAAGTAAAGTCTTCTGAAAAAGACACGCATTTCTTGATTTAGGTCATGAAGTTGTCGTCCAGACCAGCGGTAGGTTGACGAAAAATCTAGAAAAGTCATCACTAAAATCAGCAGGAAATCCACGGACCTCAGCATCAAATAGGGTCGCCAAGTGGTCAGATTTATCCTAACCATGAGAAGGATTTATCTCGTACAATGGGGGGCACCGTGCAAATTAGCTTGATAAGACTAATGAATCAGATCCCCAGAAAGGATAATCTCCTTAAAAGATCAAAAATCAGCTTTTAAGACTGATATTACTCAATCCTTGAGATTGACCTTAAAGATTGAGAATTCAAACTCATGGAATTCAATGATATCTAAACTCGAGCTTGAACGAGAAAATATTTTGATCAAAAATTACAAACCGATTTGTTTTCTGAAAACCCATTTTCAATGCGTTCATTACCATTGAATGTAAAATCCTAGGAATTCACCTGGAATTCATTAGGTCACCTGAACCAAATCGGGTGTTAACCGTAAGAACGGTGGTTGCATAGCATGGTCAAAGACATGACCTTGTGCCAAACCGACAAATTATAAGGGTGAGCTTTACTATTGCTCCTACCAAGGATAGTAATTGCATCCGACACATTATAGACCATAATTAAAAGTATGTCAGGGGACATTGCCTTAACAGTTGCTTGTTCAACGCTTTCCTTTACAACCGAATGGTAGTTTACCGAAAGGTAATATACGGAGCAAGTATACTGGACGTGTTGCTTTCCCAATACAAGGTTAGCAAGTGAGTGACACAAAACCACAAGTTTTGAGCTAAAAATTTCAAATATGAAACCCACCAAACCCACAAAAAGAATTTGCAAACACCAGTGAAGGGTTATTCCGGAAAACTTATCTAGGGTAAAAGCAAGATTTAATTTTCAAAAGATCAAATATTTTCATAAAGATCCAATTTCCTTAATGGATCTAAATTTTCACAAGTCATGTGAGACTGTAAACCACATCGTTGCTACCATTGTTCATACCGCCGTATTGAAATCACTGATGTACAAAGTGTGAAGAATAAAGAAGTGATTCAAGTATTTTTATTTCAAGACTATATTGCTTGAGGACAAGCAACGCTCAAGTGTGGGAATATTTGATAATGCTAAAAACGAACATATATTTCATAGCATTATTCCTCAAGAAAGACAAGCTTTTAGTTGCAATTGTTCTATTTACAAGTGATATTCGTTTAAATAATAAAAGGTGAAGACAAAAGACAGATTCGACGAATTGAAGACGCAAACGACCAAAAAGCTCAAAAGTACAAAGTACAATCAAAGTGGTTCCAATTATGGATAAGAAACGTCTCAAAATTACAAGAGTACAAGTTACAAAACACAAAGTACACAATATAAAATAGTACGCAAGGACGTTCGAAAATCCGGAACCGGGATCAAAGTCAACTCGCAACGCGCGACGCAACGGAGCGAAAGTTGCAAATTAATTATATATATAAATATAATATAATATATAATTAATTATATAAATTATATATTTATATTATATTTATATTATAAAATCCGTCGGCAAGAAAGGATCCAAAGATGTGTGAGCTGTAAATATTACCTCCGCGACTCGCGGAGTTCGAAGGCAACAAGGGCCGTGACTCGCGGAGCCCCAAATTTAAGTGTGGGCCTATAAAAGGCAACGTATTTTTCTGAATTCAACACATCTTTTTCTCTTCACTCATATGTAAACGTATATATATATATATTTTAATTTTAATTTTAATTTTAATTTTAAATCCTAATAATAAGGGTATGTTAGCGAATGTTGTAAGGGTGTAAGTCAAAATTCTGTCCGTGTAACGCTACACTATTTTTAATCATTGTAAGTTATGTTCAACCTTTTTAATTTAATGTCTCGTAGCTAAGTTATTATTATGCTTATTTAAGCCGAAGTAATCATGATGTTGGGCTAATTACTAAAATTGGGTAATTGGGCTTTGTACCATAATTGGGGTTTGGACAAAAGAACGACACTTGTGGAAATTAGACTATGGGCTATTAATGGGCTTTATATTTGTTTAACTAAATGATAGTTTGTTAATTTTAATATAAAGATTTACAATTGGATGTACCTATAAATAACCATATACACTCGATCGGACACGATGGGCGGGGTATTTATATGTACGAATAATCGTTCATTTAACCGGACACGGGAATGGATTAATAGTCTATGGAATTATTAAAACAGGGGTGAAATTATGTACAAGGACACTTGGCATAATTGATAACAAAGTATTAAGACCTTGTTACAGTTTAAGTCCCCAATTAGTTGGAATATTTAACTTCGGGTATAAGGATAATTTGACGAAGACACTCGCACTTTATATTTATGACTGATGGACTGTTATGGACAAAAACCAGACGGACATATTAAATAATCCAGGACAAAGGACAATTAACCCATGGGCATAAAACTAAAATCAACACGTCAAACATCATGATTACGGAAGTTTAAATAAGCATAATTATTTTATTTCATATTTAATTTCCTTTATTTTATATTTAATTGCACTTTTAATTATCGCACTTTTATTTATTGTTATTGTATTTAATTGCATTTTTAATTATCATACTTTTTAATTATCGCAAGTTTATTTTATCGCACTTTTATTTATCGCAATTTCATTATCGTTATTTATTTTACGCTTTAAATTAAGTTATATTTATTTTTAATATTTACATTAGGTTTTAACTGCGACTAAAGTTTCAAAATCGACAAACTGGTCATTAAACGGTAAAAACCCCCCTTGGATAATAATAATATTACTTATATATATATATATATATATATATATATATATATATATATATATATATATATATATATATATATATATATATATATATATATATATATATATATATATATATATATTTGTATTTTTATAAATTAAAACTAATATAGCGTTAAGCTTTGTTTAAAAGATTCCATGTGGAACGAACCGGACTTACTAAAAACTATACTACTGTACGATTAGGTACACTGCCTACAAGTGTTGTAGTAAGGTTTAAGTATATCCATTCTATAAATAAATAAATATCTTGTGTAAAATTGTATCGTATTTAATAGTATTTAGTTGTAAAAATAAAGCTATTTCATATACACCTCGCATAACATCACCTTCGTATGCTTATTACCCATCTTTTTTCATTTTGGTTTTTATTCAATGTGTGTTTTGTTTGCAGAGCCTTTTCCTATCATCCTCACAGCTACCACATGTCATGACAAAGTGGCTAGTCTCGTTTCTGATGAGCTCGAATCTGCTTTTGCTGATCCCCAGAGATTTATGGAGGAATGTGCTATTCAGAATTACAAGTCTGCAGTGATGCATCATCTTTTGCTTTCTCGTTATGAGAAGTCTAGGGATGATGTTGTAGCATTAGAGACTGAAGCTCATGGGTTAAAGCTTATTAACTCTTCCAATGTCGAGCTTATTAAGCAATTACAGCATCAGATCCTGATGACCCCCTCTTTGGAGGAAGATCTAAAAGTAGCAAGGGATGAGATCACAAGGTTGCAGACATTGGAAAGGCAGGGTAGGGAAGGTTTGGCAGAGATGGGTGTGAAGCTAGAGGCTGAAAGGGGGAGGAATGAGGTTCTTAGGTCTGATTACAAACGGGTAGTTTCAGAAGTGATTCCTTACGTCTGTAAGCAGTTGGTGGATAGCAAGGAGCTAAATGATTATCTTGTTGGCATAATTTTCGCATCGAGGCAACATGAGCGGTGTCTGCTCCTCAAGGAGCTTGCAGACAAAGGCAGTATCCAGCTTTCTAATTTTGAAGAATATACTGATCAAGCTGGTGCATTAGTGGATGTTGCATGTGACAAGTTGCTCAATGCTCAATTCAACTATGTTGCTGTCGTTGCTGCTCACCATGATGCGAAGCCAGTGGACCTGCTCAAGCTTGCTGGTGATGGTACCCAACCTCAACCCTAATTCTTCAATCTTTTGGTAATCGTGGTTTTCTTTTGCTAGTTGTTTGTGATGGTGGCCATAGTGCCAGTAATTTGAACAATCTTAGTCTTTTTATTACCTGTTATGTCTCTTGAACAATTGTCATGATTTGGAGGCCTGCGTGCCTTTTTTGGTTGTGTAATGGCTTATAGGCCTTGTTGAATATTTTCTATTTGGCCTTTGTGACTTCTGAACAATGTGGTTACGCTTGTAGTTTAGTATTCTAGTTCCTGAAAATTTCAGTATGTTGTGTGTCATGTTTGCCCATGTCAAATGCATAAAATATTTGCAGGAATTCTCTTATGCAGGCTATATTACTTGCATGGCCTTGATGATCAAGTCGTCATTCATTGTTTTGGCGAGTACCTTTTTGGTTCATTCTTTTGAATGAGTGCCCGGAGGCATTTTGTGGTATATCTGTTAGTTTCCCTTTTTTGCTAAAGGAAACTTGTCATTTTCTAGTGCTTCACTTAATGGTATACTTTGTTTAATATCAACCCTTTGTGGGGGTGATTTTTGCTATACTTTTATCCCTTCCTGTATGCAGGAGGTGAGTTTTAAAGTATTTTTTTGGTGGAGCATCAGTTTCTAAAGGAAACTTTATGCGATGCTCTTATTTATTTTCTTTGCTTTAGAAAACGTTTATCCAGATTGTACCCTCGTACTTGGGGCACTGTATTTTTAGCATACTCGCTTTCCATCACTTGGGAAGCGTGCTTGTATTCTTTTATCGGATACCTTATAACATTGGTTTTCTTTCTCCGAAGGAAACCTTTATAATGTTTGGTTTTGTCTTAGTAAATATCATTTGGCGTCCTAGTGGATATTTACTTATGAATTTAGGGGGAAGTTATTGTATGCACATGTTGCTTCATTTATCTATGACATAGGTCATGTGCGTTTTATCCATGCTTGCTACCGTGGGTATGTGATTATTTTATTCGAACCTATCAGAACAACATACAAGTAGGATAATCAAAATATAGTAATGGATTTCATTAAGTCCAATGTAGGAAGTGTATAGACTTCAACTACCCTTTTACATTTTATCCCCTACAACAATAATAAAGGAAAAGACAAGCTTAAAAGTAAAACCTTCGTAGGTTGGCTCCATTCCACGTGCGGGGTATTGCTTTTCTGAAGGTATCTTCCAATTTGTATGACCCGTTGCCGAAGGCTTCAGAGATCATGTATGGACCTTCCCAGTTTGCCCCTAATTTTCCTTCATACTCTACCTTGATGGTGGAATTGAGTCAGAGGACATAATCCCCCACTTTGAAGGTTGTGCGTTTCACCCTTTTGTTGTAGTATTTCTCGATGGTTTTCTTGTAAGAGGCCTCTCGAATGAGGGTTGCTTCTCTTCTTTCTCCGACCAGGTCAAGGTTTAAACGCAAGTTTTCTTCATTGTCTTCTGTGTTTGCTGTTCGGTTGCTTAACACTTGAATTTCTGCGAGGAGGACCGCTTCTGTTCCGTAGGCTAAGCTAAACGGTGTTTCTCCGTTGCTTCTTTTTGGGGTTGTTCTATATGCCCATAGTACCAATGGTAATTCTTCAACCCACCCCTGATGACATTTGCCTAGCCTTTTCTTGATTCCCTTGATGAGATCTTGTTGGTAACTTTCACCTGTCCATTCCCTTGAGGGTGGTATACGGAAGTGAATGTTTGCTTGATCTGCAGCCTTTCGCAAAATTTGGGAAATATTCCTTCAGCAAATTGCTTACCGTTGTCTGAAACGATCTCTTGGGGAATCCTGAATCTGCACACTATGTGTTCCCATACAAACTTTTCGATGTGTTTCCCTGTTGTTTTCTTTAGTGGCTTAGCATCGGCCCATTTGGTGAAGTAGTCAACTGCTACTACTAAGAACAATATTCCTCCTGGAGCTTCCGTTAGTGGTCCCACTATATCAATCCCCCATTTAGCGAATTGCCATGCTGAGAGTATGGATATGAGTTCTTGCTTTGGCTGCTTTTGAACTTTTGCATGGATTTGACACAATTCGCAGGTTTGTAATGTGGTGACCGTGTCTTGGTGCATAGTTGGCCAGTAATATCCGAGCCTCATGATTTTAGCCATAATAGACCTTGGTCCCGCATGAAAACCGCATACTCCTTCATGCATTTCTTGGATGATGATGGTTGCCTGGGAGGGCTCCACGCATCTTAGCCATGGGGTAAGGAAAGACTTTCGGTACAACTTGCCATCTTGAAGTTTATACGAAGGTGCCTTGATTCTGATTTTTCTTTCCTCTCCTTTGTCTTTTGGTAGTAGCCCGAATGCCAGGTAATCTTTAATTGGTTTCATCCATGTGTTTTCTTCATCCGGATAGAGGTCACAGATCTCCTCGGCTTCTATAGATCTGCGCTCTAGGGTTTCAACCAAACCTTCTTTCGCTAAGTGGGCAAAGGTGATGGAGGCAAGTTTGCTCAAGGCATCTGCTTTCTTATTTTGGCTTCTTCTCACATGCTCTATCTCAAAGCCTTTAAATTGCTCAATGAGTTCCTTCGATTTTGCCAAGTATTGCTGGATGGTGGGGCTTCTTGCTTCGAAGGTCCCTGCTACTTGGTTCGCAATAAGTTGAGAGTCAACGAATACCTTGAGATGTTGTATGTTAAGATACCTTGCCAGCCTTAGACCAGCAAGTAAGGCTTTGTATTCTGCTTCGTTGTTCGTCGTGCTGAACTCGAAGCGTAGTGCATAAGTGAATTCCTTTCCCTCGGGGCTTACTAGCATGAGCCCTACTCCGGAGCCATCAGAGCTTGAAGCCCCATCCGTAAATAGCTTCCATTCTTCGTGCTCGATTGGCAAGACGATGATTTGTGTTGAAGGCATTTCTTCTTCTTTGATTTTTTCGGCTATGAAGTCAGCCAAGACTTGCCCTTTGAATGAGTTTCTTACCTGGAACTCTATGTCATGTTCGCCTAACTCGATGGCCCATTTAGCCATCTTTCCGGACTTCTCTGGTTTCATGAGCACTTGTCGGATTGGTTTGTTGGTCAAGACAACGATTGGGTGAGCCTGGAAATACCTTCATAGCTTTCGTGCAGTATGCACTAGTGCCAGTGTTAACTTTTCTAACTCGGGGTAGTTGACTTCTGCCCCTTGGAGCTTTCTGCTGATGAAGTATATTGGGATTTGGCTTTGTGCCCTTTCTGCGATCAGTACAGCACTGATACTTTCCTTGGATTCTGCTAAGTAGACATACAGATACAGGGTTTCCCCTTGTCTGGAGAGGTCAACACCGGAAGGTTTGAGATGCATGCCTTCATTTCTTTGAAAGCTTGGTCTGCCTCGGTGGTCCAAGTAATCTTCTTTTTGCCCAAGCAATCCTTTAGGATTTTGAAAAAAGGTAGTTGTTTCTCAGCTCCCCTTGATAGAAAACGACTAAGCGAGGCCAATTTTTCGTTCAGGCTTTGGATTTCCTTCAGGGTACTTGGAACTTTGAGATCTTTGATTCGGTCGACTTTGTCTGGATTGGCTTGGATTCCTTTCTTTGTTATGTAGTAACCAAGGAACCTTCCTTCTTCAACCCCGAAAGAACATTTCTTCGGGTTTAGCTTCATGTTAATCGACCTTGGGTTTTGAAACGTCTCCTCTATGTCAGTTAAGAGGTCAGCTTCCCCGACGCTTTTGATCACCATATCGTCGACATAAGCCTCCAAGTTTCTGCCTAGCTGCTTATGGAAAGCTTTGTCTACTAACCTTTGATAGGTTGCTCCGGCATTTTTTAGCCCGAATGGCATTTTCTGGTAGCAGAATATGCCTTTGCTGGTATAGAAAGAAGTCTTCTCTTCGTCTTCCTTTGCCATCTGGATTTGGTGATACCCTTTGTAGGCATCTAGGAAACATTTGAACTTGTACCCCTTAAGTGACTCCACCTTCCAATCTATTTCGGGTAGGAGGTAGCAATCCTTTGGGCATGCTTTGTTAATATTGGTGAAATCGACACACATTCTCCAACCGCCGTCTGATTTTTTGATCATTACAGGGTTGGCCACCCAAATGGGATATTTGGCTTCACGTATTATTCCTGCCTTAAGTATCTCTTCTACTTCCTCACATGCAGCTTTGTCCCTCTCCGAGGCTAAATTCCTCTTCTTCTGGTGGATGGGCTCAAGATGCTTGTATTCGTTGAGCCTGTGTTCCGTTATCATTTTTTTCCCTTGGATATTTAGGGTTCTGGGGATCCCCGTCATATCTCTATATTCCCAAGCAAAGACTTCCATGTTGGATTGAAGTAACTTGCGGAGTCCCATCTTCAAGTCCGAAGGCAATTGCCTTCCGATGGTAACTTGCTGCTCAAGGAAGAAAGGGTTGATGGATACCTTTTCTTCATGCGAATTTTATTCCTTGGTTTCTAGGATGGTTTTTCCTGGATTCACCATAGTTTCCTTGATAGCCATGATTACCTTGCCTTGGTCATAGGTCGATGGGAGGGTAGCTATCCCTTGGCTTGTGTGAAACTTGACTAACTGGTGCACAGTGGATACCACGATTCCCATTCTCATCATTGCCATCCTTCCTAGCAGGATGTTGTGTTGCGAATTTGCTCGAACAACAACGAAGTCTAATGTCTCCGTTCGTGTCATAGGTGGCACTCCAATGGTGAAATCAAGGTCTATTTCACCTATCGGCCAGCATCTTTCCCCTGAGAAACCAATTAGGGGTACTCGTGGTGGCATTAATCGTGCTTTAATTTTTGGGCCGAGCTGCTGAAATCAGTGCTCGTAAATCACGTCGCATGAGCTATCGCTGTCGAGGTAGATTCTGTGGATATCCCTATCGAATATCATGCCGCTGATAGTGACTGGTTGATCAGAAGGAGTGATAGTATCTAGCGGAAGGAAGGAGATTTCCTTCCAGTCAATGACTTGGGGTGACCTGCATCTTTTGAAATGCCTTCGGGATTCAACTGCGAAGCAACTTTCTATGGCTAGGATTGTTTTACCCGCGTTAGGCTTTTTGTCTTCAGTAACAGGCTCGGAAACCTTCGTTGTCTTTCGAATTCCTTTCACCAAGTGTGAAAGTTTCCCTGATCTTACCGCGTCTTCGATGGCAAGCTTTAGCTGAATGCATTCGTCTGTCTCATGACCATAGTCATTGTGGAAGTCGTAGAACTTGCTTGTGTCTCTGGGTTTTCCTTTATTATCCAACTTTGGTGGTGCTTTGAAGGCTTGTGCCACCGTTTCTGTGGAAAGGATTTCCTTCGGAGTTTTTATGAGAGTTCCTAAGATTCTAGCGTTATTTTCCCTTTTGTAAGGGGCATAGCGTCCCTTATCCTCTCTTTTCCTGTGCCTTTCTTCTCAGCTGCTGGAATTTTCCTTCCGCTTCGAATTGGTTTGGTCTTCGTATGTGAAATTTATAGCAGTTTCCTTCGCATCTAGCCAAACATAGGCTCTGTCGAGAAGTTTCTCGTAACTATCTGGGAGGTCCCGAGTAAGGTGTTCTACCAGGGATCGGGCCCTGCAGCCATACAGGAGGCTCGAGATTCTTTGTGTCTTCGGTAGGCCAGCTATTTACTGAGTTTCATCGATGTATCGACTAAGGAAAGCTTGAGTTGCTTCTTGCTCCTTCTGTCGAATACTATGTGCGGCATCATGGTTTTTCTTGTGACGCTTCAGCTGACTGAACTTGGACTTGAAATTTCGCTTTAGCTCGTCGAAGCTTGATATCGAGTCTTTAGCTAAAGAGTCAAACCATATTCTTGCATCACCTTTGAGCATGTATGAGAAGGCATGACAGACCACGGCCATGTCCCACTTGGCCATCCTGGCGGCTCCTTCGAATACGTTGATATAATCGTCCGGATCTTCCTTTCCTTCGTAGTACCCCAGGTGCGAAGGTATATTCATCCATGTGGGAAACGGGTGGTTTTGGATGCCTGCAGTGAAAGGCGTCTTCTTGTTCTTCCAAAAGCTATCTACATCGGCAATGTAATTTGCTAAAGGAGGACCGTTGGTGCCGTTAACATCGTTTTGCGTTCCATACCCTTGTGGTTGGGATGGATACACCAAGTAACCGCCATTCCAAGTCGGCAGCTGTGGTCCTTGAGGAAAATGAGTGTTTGGTTGGCTCATGGTAGTGTTGTAATAAGGTGTGTTGGGAGCCATCCAAGGGAAAGGTCTCCCAAGGACAAAAGGTGGGATTACGGACCCTCTTGTGTTGATTGAAGCGTTATTGAGGAAGGCGTTGCCGTTAGGGACACCATTTTGGGTGCGCCAGCGGCACTGTGGTTGGGGATACTATTGACATTTGGCGCGCCAGAGGCATTATGGTTTGAGACACTGTTAGTGTTGGGTGTAATTCCACCGTTGGGTGCATTTGGCACCGGAACTACTGGATCCTTAGGGAAAGGGTTTCGCCTAGGTGGGGATTCCATTTCAATTTCTTCATCATATTCCTCACTATCATACGTGAGAGCTTGTTTGCTTTTGAGATGGCCTTCAGCGCGCAGCTTCTTGATAACTTCTTTGATGCTGTCGTAATTCTTGAGGATAAACGTTTTATCCAACAAGAGCAGCGGACCTGAGTTATCTTGGTTTGTGGTTATGGACATTACTGGAGTAGTGGGAGTTCTAGCACTCCCTTCAGCTTGCACATTAGATTGGGGTAAAGAGAACCCCAGGGGAGATTCTGGGTTAACCATGGTGGTTTAGTGTTTAAACAAGGTTTAGAGTTTGTAAAAGACGTTGAGTCCCACGGATGGCGCCAATTGTTTGAACACTTTTTCGGCGTAATCCTAATGTTGATTAGGATTTGGTTGACTTACGAGTTAATGATGAATTAGAGTGTGATTTGCTATTATTAAGGGTGAGGGAGGTGTTTGATTATTTAGTGGCGGTTCCCCGAAGGTAGTGCGATTAAGATCTCACTTTACCCCTCGAAGGTATTTTCTACCATCGTATTGAGTTTAGATGTATGAATCGTTGATGAGAGGCCCTTATGCTGGGATAAACATATCTTTTTATAGTGTTATTGGGGAGCTGGTATCTTGTTTCGAAGTCTTGACCAGTTTTCAAGGTGACTTTGGAGATGTTGGTGAACTTTCTATGAATGGGTGACGGCGCTACAGTGCTCAAGGAAAGTCATATAGATGTCTTCCTTTTTTACCTTGGTGGCGCCGAATACTGTTTGTAGAGAATATTTTCCATATCTCTTTGTTCTATGTAGTCATGTGATGTAGTGACAGTCCCTTGGTGTTGGTACCTAGGATGTCTTCGTTGTCAATTGCCTTCGGGCAATTATTTTATGCCTTATAAAATTTACTCAAGATATTGAGTACACTATCAATTACTCTACTTGAATAATAAATCTGGATTAGTAAACTGGGCAAGGGTAGCAGGACCGGAGTTCGTGGGGAGAAAGAGGTGTGTTGCATGGTAATGTGTTTGGAGTATGTTTTTTAAGATGCATTTTAATCACAAAGCGTCTTAAATGGTATGTAAGTAGGACAATCTTACAAAACTTAAATTTTGAAAGGTCCTAATTGTAGGATTAATATGCAAGGTATAACATATAACTATATGGTCAACTTCATTTGAGCCTTCGGGGTCACACACATATATACCGAGACGTCAAATAAAAATATATATATATGATGTATATATATTACTCAAGTAACAAAATAGTAAATCGAAATTAATTCATTTACTATTCATATGAATAGTAAATGAAATTAAATTAATTAATTTACTATTCACATGAAAGCGACATGATAGAAATTATTAATTATAAGTTACATAACATACCCCTAAAGTATTTGAGAAATACGACTTTATCGTTTAATGAATTTATACTCCGTATCTTATTTCTATTTCAATATCTTTTTTGAAAAAGTTGTTTGTCTTATAAAGGAAAATATATCTGTGATTCATATTGATTGATATGTTTTACTTTACTTCATATTATATATATGGTCTTTTGCCTTCATAAAAACTAACGAGAGAATTGAAAAGAGAGAAAGTAAGAAAAGAAATAACATTGTTTCACACGGAGTATTATTTTGGGTTCATAATATTAATCAAAGGTTGATTAATTATTACTTGAGTTTCAACTAGCATCCATTGACGTTGTTTGAAGTGTAGTGTGGACTATCCAAAGAGACGGTCATACTTTTGATCGTAGGTTTCTCTCCGTTCATCAGTTTCTTCAAGAAAGGTATATCATTAACTCATCTTATGATTTAATATTCTTGACAATTATTATGGTGTAACTGGATCATTGGGATCGTTAATCATGTGCATGTTTTATTAAATTTAAATATAATAATATTTAATTTTGTAAATGGTTTATAAAATAATAATTGATTATTATTTTAACTATCCGCTGCGTTAATCTGATTTAAAAGTACACACAATTTTCCATCAGTGGTATCAGAGCCGCTTTTACACCATCTTAATTGTCGCGTGATTTTTTTTAGATTTAGCTTTGTGGTGAATTGGTAAGAGTCAAAACCTTTATGGTTTTGAAAGTCAACTTTGTTGATTACCTCATGGCGCACGAATAAGATCTGAAAAAAATCGCTGTTATAAATTTTGAATTTATTTTTTATGGCTTAGATAATTGTTGTTTATTTCATTCCATGGTTTTACACATGCATTGTGTGACGACCCGAAAATTTCTGACCAAATTTAAATTTAATCTTTATATAATTCTGACTTAATAAGCAATGAATTTTAATAAATCTTGAACCTCCGAAAAGAGTTTTACAGAAGCTTTTGGTCACCCTTTTATTCCGACGATTCACGAACGTCATAACTTGATTTAATTGTTTAATTGTTGTGTATATATATGGATTTATATATATTTAATTTGAAAATATGATAATTAAATATCTCATTAAGTATATTAACAAAGTATTATATATATATATATATATATATATATATATATATATATATATATATATATATATATATATTTTCATACTACTAATTTAAAGAGTTTTCAAACAATATATATATTACTATTTAAACGACGTAATTAACTTATGTTAAAATGTATTTACATATAATGTATTACGAGTGTAAATACATCCTTACAAGTATTGAATACACTTTATAATATACCAATACATATAAAGGATAGCTATACTCGTATTTCCGTTCAATTTCCTCAAAGAATTCTACTCGCATTCATACGGTATTTTTACATGTATTATACACAGCTTCTAGAAGTATTTACTATTGATATATACCAATAGAAATCTTCAATTATTTGTGTAATATGTCATGCATGACTTAATACAATTTAACTTATCTTAGATATTTTCACTAAAAGTCAAAATTATAAGCTTATAAATAAGGACCATTTTAACTCATTTTTACTCCACATTTTTTTAAACTAAAAACACACACTTGAATGCTCTCATATCATACTTTAATCTCATCAACTTTCCTCTTCATAATCAACATAAAATACTTCTCAAAATCCTTGTTCAATTCCTTGTATAGTTGCTATCTTATTATACTTATAAAACTTGTAAAAACTAGAACTTGTTTTGGTGAACACCAAGCTTGTTTGAAAAACTAATCTAATCATTCTAACTTAACTCTAATAACACTTATTTATATGTATTATGATGTTATATTAAGTTAATATAAGAACTTATAACTTGTACATATGAAGAACACCTTGAAACTTAACATATATCCTTTAATCTCCATTCGGTAAAAAGCGGGCTGTTTTGGGTTGGGAATTAAAAACCTATCTTAGACTTTGAGTTCGAGGCTAAGACTTTGGAAATATGTTAATATATGTAAATAAGACTTCCAGTATTTTTTTCATGATTTTAGACAAAGTGAAAGTATTTTATCAAAAATCATATATTGGGTGGATGCCGGGATTTTTCCAAATCTGTCCACCGACACAAAAAGAGGGTAAAGCTCTAAAAATTACTACTTGGGATGAACTTTTCGAATTGGTTTTATAAAATTTACTTCTTAATGAATCCATAGCAATTTGATTCACTTTAAACAGAGTTGTAATGAATATTTGGCGAGCAAAACAAAATCTGCTAAAATTAACGTTGTATGGACAAAATTTATATTATAAAAACTATATTAACCATATCCTTGTTAACTTTTCCTATATCCTATATATATTTGGACATGTTATCAGTAGTATAACAAAAT
The DNA here is from genome assembly GCF_046630445.1 of Rutidosis leptorrhynchoides. NCBI lineage: Eukaryota > Viridiplantae > Streptophyta > Magnoliopsida > Asterales > Asteraceae > Rutidosis > Rutidosis leptorrhynchoides. The sequence goes on along the minus strand of NC_092335.1, from coordinate 512,006,379 downwards.
ATTATAATCTTGGTTAATTCTGAGATTGTATATATGTATAATAATATTCTTGGTACGTCCTAACACAATAAGTATACAATACGTTTTGATAAATCCTAAGACAATACGTACACAATACGTCTTATTTAATTCTAAGACAATACGTATACAATATGTCTCTGGGTTGATGCAAAGACAATACGTATACAATACGTCATGGGGTAATTCTAAGATTATATAAATATATATATATATATATATATATATATATATATATATATATATATATATATATATATATATATATATATATATATATATATATATATATATATTGGACTGTTGAACTTTTTGGACTATTTTGGACTACTAACAATGGACTACTAACATAAAATGTTAAAAATTATTATATAAGTATTCTATGAACTTGCTTTATTTTATTCATATGTCGTATTATTATCTGAATCGTTATTATTGTTATAGGTTCGTGAATCCAAGGACGACGGTCATATTTTTAATAAGTTGAAAACTTATTATTAATATACTTTTACTACTGTAAGTATATGGTCCCATTTTTAAACTCTACAAATATTTTGGGATGAGAATACATGCATTTTATGTTTTAAGCCATAGACACAAGTACTTCAAATATATTCTACGTTGAGTTGTACCACTTTGCATATCTTCCCTAATAGCTTGGTAACTAATATTTACATGTTGTAAGAACATGTATACGCGAATCCTATTGATAGATCTATCGGGTTTGACAACCCCAACCGGGCTAGTCGCTCTAGTATCGTAAACGGTTGCATAGTACTTCGTTTTTACTACACTTGGCACAGTGTAGGGAGATTTCATAATAAAGGGAATATGCCACATTAATGGTTAAGTATGGTTACCGAAGCACTCAACAACTTATAGAATACTTTTATACACTTGCGAGTGTACATATATTTATAACTATGAAATCTTGTGGTCTATATTTATATCGATGATAAAACTATATATCTCACCAACCTTTGTGTTGACTGTTTACGCATTTTTATTCTCAGGTCCTTAAGAAAGTCTTCCGCTGTTGCATTATCTGAGCAAGATGTGCATGGAGTCTCATACTTTTATTTAAATAAAGTGTTGCATTCAATAAAACCTTTGGCATGTATTATATTCGACTGTTACGTTACGTGTGTAGTATTTAGAAACTGATGTATTTTGGGAATTATTTCTTAAATAATCGCCCACTTGTTTAAAACATGCATTATGTATAATAATATTGATGTGCTTTTTATGAAACGAATGCAATATTTTCTAAAACGTATCATATAGAGGTCAAATACCTCGCTATGGGACCAATGAGAACGTACTGCGTTTATAGTAATATGGACGGGTCGTTTCAGTTGGTATCAGAGCTGGTTTAAGCTATGTCGTCGGCTTAATCGTAGAGGGGGTTCTCACAGTGTTACCTGTGACAAAGCATTGGCTCTTACTCCTCGCGGTCCGAATATGGTTGGTTTTGTCGAGAGGCAGTGCCGTAAAATCGGTGTCTGAGGTACGCTCAGTGGTCACCAGGCAGTTAGCTGGGAAGGCACTGAGTGGGATGAGTCCCCACTGTATTTCAGTTGGCATCAGAGCCGTGGTCTTAGCGAACCAGGTCTTGCATTAGTGTATCTAACTGATAGTTGTTAGGATGCATTAGTGGGTCTGGACTTCGACCTTAGCTGTATGTCAAAAGTTTTGCTTATCAATTTTTGTCGAAAATTACCTGCTTATCATCTTAAGTCTAGACGCGTCTTACTGCATTCATTGCATAGATAGTGTATAGATAAATTCATATCTTTGCATATCTATTACAGTAAACTTTGTCTGACATCTTTCGAAAAATCCTCCGTAACTTATGGGATTCTGGTATTATAAATACATATGTAAATTATGTATTGATGAATACCAAACTAGTCCTATAATTTATTTCATTTCAAAAATCTTTTCCCTACTCTGTACGAGATGGATCCTTCAGCTGGTTCAAGTTCATCGGATTTCGACAGCTATTCCGATATGGATATTCACCTGAGCTCCGAAAGCAGTGTAACCGGAATGGATCAACCGATTAGCCATCATCTATTCTGGATAGATTGGGGATGGGTTAGTAGCTGACTCAGTCAATGGAGACGAGAAGAAGGCGATCCTTTCCACCCACCAAATTTCCCTCTCGGCGAAGAACCTGAAGCACTTACTGGCGAACCAGTCCGAAACACCATTTTCACCCTCATTTCCAGAGTATCTCGCCATGATTATATATTATCTAAACTTATAGATCTTATTCATCCTCTCCTTCCAACCGCCAATCATCCCGGTGTACTAGAAGAAGTCAATGAGCTTCGCGCTAGAGTGGTGGCTTTAGAGAATATGATGCAGAACTTACAAGCATCACAAGCCCCACAAGCACCAACTGCACCACCTGCATCCACACCAATGGTACCATTACCACCACCAACAACATCCGCATCGCAAGCCCCAACATCACAATCTGTCCCATGAGCATCAACGTCATACGCCCTGTAGATATCAAGGAATACCAACAACATCAAACGATGAAGTATTGATTCATTACTTCATCGGAGAAATATTCTATGGTGATTATGTAATCTCCAAAGTTTTAGAGATTATTTATTCTAATCACAATCGTAAATCAAGATGAGTGAATGGATAGAGATGATAGAGGGGAGAATAGAAACCCTAACAGGAATGGTGCGTGCGTTATAAAATAGACTTGTTATACAAGCAGCACCAGCAGTACCGACAGCATCACCAGTACCAGCAGCACCTACAACATCACAAGCTCCGCCAGTTCCATAATCACCAACATCATCACAAATCAAGAACGAGCATATTGTATCAACGAGTTATGAAGTATTAACTCTTTCCCTCTGAAAAAAATTTATATGTATATTTTATATATATATGAGTTTTTAAACCACAATATATCTTTTCGTACTAAGCTATTAGGTGTGAATGTTAAAGGGTAGATACTACTCGGTTAATTCATATTACTAATATGCTATGATGTACATCCTTCGTTAATGACTTAACAATCATTAATTATAATCTCTGCTTCAACTCAATAGATTCCATTTCATAATAAACCAAGTGTATTGTTCGATTACGAGTTAGATTTCACACTTTCATTTTCGATGTACTCGAAACTTTCTAGAAAATGTCATTCGTGTCTTGCGAAGTTCACAAGAATTCTACGAACACCAACATCAATCACCGAGGAAATATCAATAAAAATGAATAATGAAGTATTGATTCATAATTTCATTTACGTTGAATAAATACTCCGCAAAAATTATGTAATCTCTAAAGTTTTAGGGGTTATTCATTCTAGCTCCAGCAAAAATCAAATGAGTTTAATAGTATATTAACTCATTAAATCTATATTACATCTGCAGAAAATATAAAAATATATATTTTCATAAAGACTGTAATAAAAATTCTCTTGTACAAAATATTACTTGTGAAACTTTAACGGGTAGGTAATACCCGAGAATTATACAAATTCACAAATAATATGTTATACTGTACATTCTTCAATTCTGATTCAATAATCATTAACCATACTCATTACTTTCACAACAATATACATTCTTTCATAGAAACCAGAACAACCATTCTCATTCAAATTCAATTACAAATTCTGGTTTTGACATATCAAAATCCAAGTCAAGATTAAACAGATAACATTACTCTTAGATTCCTACATTCTTCAAAATCATACTTTAAATTCAAACTATACTAGAACATCACTTTCATTCACAAAACTCATAAGATATTCGTATCATTCAAGATTCACGACGAATTCATTATACGGATATTGACGATGACAACCTGCATCTAAACCCTTCAAAATTCTTGAAAATATCTCAACTAAGGAACAATCGAGAGAATGAACCAATCACACGATACATACGAAGAATATATGCATATAGATATGCATTCGGAGGACACTTGAACCTAAGCAAAGGTTCAACACGTATCCGTGTCAGATCCTTTAGCATTATTATTACCTAAAATAACTTTACAATCCCTTTTCAAAATAGCGAATTTTATCACAGCTCCAAAAAGACAACTTCGACTTTTCATCCGGAGTAGCCTTATTATAACCTTGATATATACGTTGTCTTTTTGCCATCGTTACTGGGGAACCTTTTATATTCCACCACATTAGTAGTAAGCTTACCAGCAACTTTATTGCTCTTTGACTTAAATCTCTCTGAAAGATCCCTATAAAACCTTGTCATGTACCCATCTACATCTTGTAACAATAATTGTCATACCAAACCCCATGAAGCATCAATAATTATTCTTGAATCTCACATCATTTCTGCATATACATATAACGTTATTTCCTGGAATTATAATTCTGAAATCCGGAATAGCACTTCAGCCTACGAATCAGTACTATGAAGTTTTGAAAAAGTTGAATGAAGCAGCAGAAACTGTAGACAATCGTAACAGTCAAAAGTTGATGATAAAGAATATTGTGTTAGCAAAGCACAGAAAAAGAGAAGGTTTGAAACTGGAAAACGGATTGAGCAAACCCTGAAGGAGGCTGTGAATAAATCACAAGGACGAAATATACCTTCAAAGAATCCAAATGATTCGGTGTCTGCTAAAATCCTTAGCAAATACCTTGCTCCTTACTCTAAAACCCTTGCGGACAATATTCTTCATCATCCTCTTGTCTTAAATATTCTAAGATATCATCGTATCTTCCATTATATATATTCTTCATATTTCTGAAGATATTTTCATAACCATTCTTATCTGAAATCATTTATTCCTTCGCGTTATCTGTATCACATCATAAAGAAAACTGTTGTAGTTTCTAAATATCTGAAACCTCTGAGTGTAAAGTATGAATGTTTTTGAAGTAATGTTGGGAACTGAAGCATGAGTTATTATAATATAATGACACTTGATCAATGTGATTATATTACAGTAAGTCATGCAGAGTTTCTAAATGGAACGTAATGATTCACAGACCATAACGTCATCATGTGCCATGTTACATGGCTCTTACATTTAATCTAATCTCTAAGCATATCAAGAACATATTCTATTGATAGTTCTATCTTTTCCTTTGGATTCTGGTAATTTCACAAGTCAAATTGTGCTATTACAATTTCTCTCTTACAGCATTAGTTATGTTCATTCCGAATTTCATATCTATGAATTCTAGACCATTATTCGCTTGACTTGAAGTCAGGAAAAGAAGACGGAAGCATGAAACTCCAAAATATAAGGAAAAATATAAGCACGAAGACAACGCAGAAATTACAAACCGTGTATATCGATGCGTATAGCAATATAAAGACACGGGAAAACTAAGAACACTATAAACCCAAGAGCATAGTAGAAATTAACGGATTCCTCCGGTGGAAGATGAAAGAGAAGAATGACAGATGTGATAGTCAAGAATATATCAAGAATTAAAACTGGATGGAGCATATTGACGAATGTTTTGGAAGTACGAAGAAAGGAAGAAAGTATAAAAGATGGGAGATGCGGAAATAAGGAAACGTAGGAGGTTGATTTATAGTAAAATATCCGACAGAGAAATCGAGACAGATTATTGCATTAAATCGAAGAGGATCATAATTTCCTTAATCGTCGAAGAATCAAATCTTATATAGATTACAAAGATTTTCTTTAATCCGGAGATCAACCGTGATGACGTCAAAAGATAAGACGAATCCCTATTTTCTCATTTCACTCTTTTACGATAGCTTCACTCATACGTTTTGAGTAATCGAATTAGTTTATCCATATTTCTCAATCATGATAAAACCCTATGAATCAACTTATATTCATCATAATAACATTCTTATTGTTAGCCATGACGACCTCGATCAAATTTCGGGACGAAATTTCTTTAACGGGTAGGTATTGTGACGACCCGGAAATTTCCGACCAAATTTAAACTTAATCTTTATATAATTCCGACTTAATAAGCAATGAATTTTAATAAATCTTGAACCTTCGAAAAGAGTTTTACACAAGCTTTTGGTCACCCTTTTATTCCGACGATTCACGAACGTCATAACTTGATTTAATTATTTAATTGTTTAATTATTGTGTATATATATGGATTTATATATATTTAATTTGAAAATATGATAATTAAATATCTCATTAAGTATATTAACAAAGTATTATATATATATTTTCATACTACTAATTTAAAGAGTTTTCAAACAATATATATATTACTATTTAAACGACGTAATTAACTTATGTTAAAATGTATTTACATATAATGTATTACGAGTGTAAATACATCCTTACAAGTATTGAATACACTTTATAATATACCAATACATATAAAGAATAGCTATACTCGTATTTCTATTCAATTTCCTCAAAGAATTCTACTCGCATTCATACGGTATTTTTACCTATATTATACACAGCTTCTAGAAGTATTTACTATTGGTATATACCAATAGAAATCTGCAATTATTTATGTAATATGTCATCCATGACCTAATCAATTTAATATGTCATGCATGACTTAATACAATTTAACTTATCTTAGATATTTTCACTAAAAGCCAAAATTATAAGCTTATAAATAAGGACCATTTTAACTCATTTTTACTCCACATTTTTTTTAAACTAAAAACACACACTTGAATGCTCTCATATCATACTTTCATCTTAGCAACTTTCCTCTTCATAATCAAGGTAAAATACTTCTCAAAATCCTTGTTCAATTTCTTGTATAGTTGCTATCTTATTATACTTATAAAACTTGTAAAAATTAGAACTTGTTTTGGTGAACACCAAGCTTGTTTGAAAAACTAATCTAATCTTTCTAACTTAACTCTAATAACACTTATTTATATGTATTATGATGTTATATTAAGTTAATATAAGGACTTATAACTTGTACATATGAAGAACACCTTGAAACTTAACATATATCCTTTAATCTCCATTTGGTAAAAAGCGGGCTGTTTTGGGTTGGGAATTAAAAACCTACCTTAGACTTTGAGTTCGAGGCTAAGACTTTGGAAATATGTTAATATATGTAAATACGACTTTCAGTATTTTTTCATGATTTTAGACAAAGTGGAAGTATTTTATCAAAAATCATATATTGGGTGGATGCCGAGATTTTTCCAAATCTGTCCACCGACACAAAAAGAGGGTAAAGCTCTAAAAATTACTACTTGGGATGAACTTTTCGAATTGGTTTTATAAAATTTACTTATTAATGAATCCATAGCAATTTGATTCACTTTAAACGGAGTTGTAATGAATATTTGGCGAGCAAAACAAAATCTGCTAAAATTAACGTTGTATGGACAAAATTTATATTATAAAAACTATATTAACCATATCCTTGTTAACTTTTCCTATATCCTATATATATTTGGACATGTTATCAGTAGTATAATAAAATATTATAATCTTGGTTAATTCTGTGATTGTATATATGTATAATAATATTCTTGGTACGTCCTAACACAATAAGTATACAATACGTTTTGATAAATCCTAAGACAATACGTACACAATAAGTCTTAGTTAATTCTAAGACAATACGTATACAATACGTCTCTGGGTTGATGCAAAGACAATACGTATACAATACTTCGTGGGGTAATTCTAAGATTATATATATATATATATATATATATATATATATATATATATATTAAGATTATATATATATATATATATATATATATATATATATATATATATATATATACCGATTATTGGACTGTTGGACTTTTTGGACTATTTTGGACTACTAACAAAGGACTACTAACAATGGACTACTAACATAAAATGTTAAAAATTATTATATAAGTATTCTATGAACTTGCTTTATTTTATTCATATGTCGTATTATTATCTGAATCGTTATTATTGTTATAGGTTCGTGAATCTAAGGACGACGGTCATATTTTTAATAAGTTGAAAACTTATTATTAATATACTTTTACTACTGTGAGTATATAGTCCCATTTTTAAACTCTACAAATATTTTGGGATGAGAATACATGCATTTTATGTTTTACGCCATAGACACAAGTACTTAAAATATATTCTACGTTGAGTTGTACCACTTTGCATATCTTCCCTAATAGCTTGGTAACTAATATTTACATGTTGTAAGAACATGTATACGCGAATCCTATTGATAGATCTATCGAGTTTGACAACCCCAACCGGGCTAGTCGCTCTAGTATCGTAAACGGTTGCATAGTACTTCGTTTTTACTACACTTGGCACAGTGTAGGGAGATTTCATAATAAAGGGAATATGCCACATTAATGGTTAAGTATGGTTACCGAAGCGCTCAACAACTTATAGAATACTTTTATACACTTGCGAATGTACATATATTTATAACTATGAAATCTTGTGGTCTATATTTATATCGATGATAAACCTATATATCTCACCAACCTTTGTGTTGACTGTTTATGCATTTTTATTCTCAGGTCCTTAAGAAAGTCTTCCGCTGTTGCATTATCTGAGCAAGCTGTGCATGGAGTCTCATACTTTTATTTAAATAAAGTGTTGCATTCAATAAAACCTTTGTCATGTATTATATTCGACTGTTACGTCACGTGTGTAGTATTTGGAAACCGATGTATTTTGGGGATTATTTCTTAAATAATCGCCCACTTGTTTAAAACATGCATTATGTATAATAATGATGTGCTTTTTATGAAACGAATGCAATATTTTCTAAAACGTATCATATAGAGGTCAAATACCTCGCTATGGGACTAATGAGAATGTACTGCATTTATAGTAATATGGACGGGTCGTTTCACATTGTAACTATGGACAAGCCATATGTAGGTTTTAATAATGTAGTTATTAAAATTGTGATTGCACACATAGCCCATAATGCCCCGACCTATGTATGATTGTTGTGATTGTTGATTACGGCAATATTAAGTCATATTGATTATTTATTTTTTATAAGAAAGTCCATTTTGAAGCCAAAGTTGTATTATATTTATTTTTTATTTTCATAGTATTGTATTTAAGTTTATTCTAAATTATAAAAGTATTAGATTAGTTGTATTTTTCAATTTCAAATAAATGTAATAAGATGAAGATTAAAGATAAAGGTGCAACATGGAGTTTGACTTAGAAGACGGCGAACATGTCAAGTTAACAACGATGACGTTTGTCAAGTTTTTCACTTGGTTATTGAATCAAGTGGGAGCTATGATATTACCCTTAGTTTGACCTCTTGATCCCATGTCGGCTCATCAGATCAAGCATAGGATTTTTGGGCTAGGCTATGTGTGTGTGATGCATGGTTGTGTTTTATTTTATGCATTTATATTTAATTGTTGATTATAATATATGCTAAATGTTTTTGATGAAAACATTAAATAAAACCGGTAACGAGTTTCAAGATTAAAATTGATGATTTTAAAAAGCTAAACTCTAACGAGTTTAAAGTTAAATGACTTTTGAAACTCAAATAATATATATGGGCGACATCTTTTAAAATTGTTTTAAAACGATACACAATGTGTATTTGTTATTTTTATATATAAAATAAAATAACAAACTAGACGCATAAACAAGATTGACATATATATAATTGGTTAAAATGTTTTTTTTAACTAATAGTGTAGCGAATCTTGTGTGCGTGCATTATTCGTTGACACGAACGTTTTCTAAAATACCCGTCAAATTTAAGTCATGCCATCCAATGAGCTTGCAAACACTCCTCGTTATTTTTCTGATCTAGTGAGACTAGGCTGAATTTTAGCCACGAGGTGGATTTTTCGATCTAGTGACACTAGCGTGAATTTTCATTGTTTCCAAATTGGACGACTTAATCGTATTCACGGTGAGACCTGAGTTCGAGGCAAGGATGGGACAAACATACCATTAGATAATAATGGTTTTTTGGACTACATATATCTCTAGGTCCCATAAAGATCTAAGAGTTGTACTTGTAATGCAATTGGTACCCGATACCTACCAATAGACTCCATAACTACTAGCTGATCAACAGATGTGGCTATGGAACCTCTATGTGGGTCTTAGGCTTTCGTAAATTAATTTTTTTTTAAAAATATGATAAAAACTTGGGTAGTTAATTTATTAAAACTCAATATCAAAAATACTAAATTGAATCTTATATCTGTTGTAGATGTCAAATAATCAAAACGTAAACCAAAACACACTTCCTTCTTTGTTGGAGAAGGATAAACTCAATGTTTAAACTTCCTAGACTGGCACTGCAACCTGAGAATTGTTCTCAAGCATGAATGGAAGTTGAACAAAGTTAGAACCCTTATCTGATCCTCTTGTTTGCGCAGCTCCTGCTGCTAAGCAAAATGCTTATCGGAAGTTGTTCGATGATCAGGAAGAAATAGGATTGAAGGGTGAAAAAGAATAAGCCAAATACTTTGTGGAAGGAAAATGACAAATAATTTGCTAGGAAAAATATTCCACCTTCCAAGAAGGAAATCCCAACAAAAGACGCCGAATGTTTTCATTGTGGAAAGGTTGGCAACTGGAGAAGGAAGTTGTCATATCTTCCAATCTGAGCTGAAAAAAGGCAACGCTGGTGAGACTAGCAAATCAGGTATATTCCATATATAGTTATATACTTCTTCTAGTGATTCCTAGATCTTTGTTAACTGGTTGTGGCCTTCACACCTGTAACAATATGAAGGGAATAAGAAGAAGTAATAGACTGAAGAAAGACACACTGGATTTGCAAGTAGGCAAGGGAGATCAAGCTTTTGTTAAAGCTATTGGTACATCTGAACTTACTTCTCTAGGTAGTCTTATTATTTTGTTGAAACAATAACATTATGTTCTCAATACTGCGAGCGACATAGTTTGAAAGATGCTAGTTTTGAACTTGCATTTACACACTTAGGTATTTCAGTTTCTAAGGATAATATATTTATCTTATTACCTATCCACGTGATGGTATTTTTGAAATTGATATGCATAGTGTAATTTCAAATGAGAATTCTGTGTATACCTACATCGCCAAAGTCTTCAAGCAAGACTTGAATAAGACATATCTATGACATTGTCATATTGGTCATATAAACAAATAATGCATTTCAAAACTCCAATCTAATGAACTTTTGGAATCAATTGACTCTGAGTTATTTGATGTATGCGAGTCATGTTTATGTGAATAGATGACAAATGCTTCTTTCTATGATTTATATAAAAGAGCTAAAGATCTTTTAGGACTAATACATACTATTGTATGTAGCCCTTTAAGAACAATGTATAGATTTAGTTAATTTTACTTCATTACATTTACTGATGAGTACAGTAGCTATGATTATGTTCACTTGCTGAAACATAAACATAAAGCTATTTTAACATTCAAAAGTATTCTAAAATGAAGTAGATAATCAGCTTGGAAAGACCATTAAAGCACTTCGCTCCGATGGAGTAAGTAAGTTAATGAGTCAAGAGTTTTTTTGAACCACCTAAAGAATTGTGGGATTGTCTCATAGTTCACTCTACCTTACACACCACAACACGATGGTGTGTCTGAGTAAGAGGAATCGAACTTTACTTGATATAGTTTGATTTATGATGAGTCTGATTTCTCTACTACTGTCTTTTAGGGATATGCATGAGAGTCTGCTGCAGGCATACTCAATGTGATTCTAACTATGAAGGTAGAAAAGACACCATATGAGTTATGGCATGGGAAGAATCCCAAGTTGACTAATTTGAAAGTCTGGGGTTGTAAAATGTACGTGAAGCATGACACTTCAAACAAATTAGAACCCAGAACTATCTAATGTTACTTTGTACGATACATAAAGGAAACAATGGGTTACTACTTTTACTACCAAGCTGAAGACAACGTGTTTTCTGCTTAGTTTGCTGAGTTCTTGGAAAGAGATCTTTCCTTACAAGAAGTCAGTGGGAGAAAGTAGATCTTGAAAAAATTCAAGTACTTTAAAGTAACATACCTTCAGTAAGCACTAGCAATCCACACGTTGAAATTGAGCGCACTGTTGGTGAGCCAGAACGTGTTACACCTGCACTTTATAGATCTAGTAGAACTCATTGGCTTATGAGGTTTAATTATCTGATTAATTCAGATAAACCTCAACTAAAGGATTATGATGAACCCTCTAGCTGCATGAGGCCATATCAGATCCTGAATCTGAAAATGACTAGATTCTATGAATGCAGAGATGCAGTCCATGAAAGATAATCAAGTATGAGACTTGATTGATCTTCCACCCAATTGCAAAACAGTGGGGAGTAAATGGGTCTTCAAAAAGAAGGCTGACATGGACAGTAATGTAAACACTTTTAAGGCTCGGTTGGTGACAAAAGGTTATACTCAAACTCAAGGAATTGATTATGAGGAAACTTTTTCACCAGTCGCGAGCATTAAATCAATTAGGATACTTATTGCCATAGCTGCTTTTCATGATAATAAAATATGGCTAATGGATGTCAAAACCGCTTTCCTAAATGGCGTCCTAAGCGAGGACGTATATATGGTTCAGCCGGAAGGGTTTATGAATCCTAAGCATCCTAATAAAGTATACAACCTTCTAAAATCCATTTATGGATTAAAGCAAGCATTCAGGAGATAGAATCTTAAGTTTAATGAGAAAATCAAAGTGTTTAATTTTTCTCAAAACCAAGATAAGCCCTGAGTTTACATTAGAGCTAGTGGGAGCAAAGTAGTCTTCTTGATCTTTTATGTTGATGACATATTACTTATTAGAAATAATATTCCAACTTGCAAGATGTCAAGTCTTGGCTTGGAAAATGTATTTCCATAAAGGATCTTGATGAAGCTACTTATATCATTGGAATGAGGATCTATACAATAGATCTAATTGGCTTATTGGTTTGAATAAAGTACATACATTATCTTGCAGAGATTTAGCATGCAAAACTCCAAGCATGGAGCTTTGTCAATGCAAAAGGGCATAACCGTGAGAAAGTCTCAAAAGTCCTATCACAGCAGATGAGATGAGACAAATGAAATGTATCACATATGCTTCAGCTATATGATCCATTATGTATGCTATGATATGTACTATACTCGATGTTTCATTAGTTTTAAGTTTGACGAGTCATTTTCAACATAATCCAGGTGAAGTACATTGGATTGTTGTTAAGAATATTCTTTAGTATTTGCAGAGCACTAATGATATGTTCTTGGTTTACGGTGGTTTGGAATAAGAGTTAAGTATTAAGTTTTATACTGATTCTAGTTTCCAAACTGATCAAGATGATTCTCTATCCAGTCACGTTGTTTCTTTGTCATGATGGGCAAAACAGTTGATTGGAAGAGCCCTAGGCAAAGCACTATTGAACAATCTACAACAAAAGTATAATACATTGTTGACTGAGAAGCTACTCAGAAAGCTGTCTGGATAAGGAAGTTTGTTGTTATACTCAGAGTAGTACACAACATTTAATCTTCTATAATATGTACTGTGATAGTTCGAGTGTTAATATACATTTGAAAGAATCACATGTACATAAAAGTATCTGGCACATTCTTCAAAAGTTTGACTACATTCATTAAGTCATTAAGAGGAATGATATTAGTATTCTTAAAGGTTCATACAAATGATCATTCTAGTAATACTGGACTTCGTTATGCTGCTGATCTTTTTCATTTGTAATTTAGTATTTGAATATTTTTGGAACATTAAGCAGTTTTATATTAATGAATTGATATATAGTTGGTATGATCGTTTTCATTTATATCACTGTGTTCTATATTAGCATGTATAATTGATAAGGCTAAAAAGGAACATATATTTCATAGCAATATCCCTCCTAAATAATAGGTTTTCATATGTAATTGTATTATATTTTCATTGTAATTGTTTAAATAAATAAGTGCTAAGACAAAAGGCGAAAACGAAGATTTGAAGACACAAACATCCAAAAAGCTCAAATGTTCAAGATACAATTCAAAAGGTTCAATTTATTGATGAAAAACGTCTAAAAATGACAAGAGTACAAGTTACAAAACGCAAAGTACAAGATATTAAATTGTACGCAAGGACGTTCGAAAATCCGGAACCGGTACATGAACCAACTCTCAACGCTCGACGCAACGGAAAAAAAATTACGAGTCTACTATGTATATAAATATAATATAATATATAAATAATTATAAAAATTATTTATATATTATATATATTTAAATAAAAACCGTCGGCAGCCTTGGATCTTGAACTTGTGGGCTGGTTTTGGAACCTCCGCGACTTGCGGAGCTGGAAGGCCAAAATGGCCGCGACTCGCGGAGCAGTGAATTTCAGTTCTGGCTATAAAAGCTCTCGAGTTCTGCATGTAAAATATATAAAAAAAAATAAATAATAATAATAATACTCCCTAGTATAATATAAATAAATATATATATGTATATATAGTATAGATTAGTGTTATATTAGATTAGTTTGGGTTATGTAAAAGTTATTTTTACGGGTTTTTAAAGTCGAAGCTCTGTCCGTGTAACACTACGCGATAAATAATCAATGTAAGCTATGTTCTCCTTTTTAAATTAATGTCTCGTAGCTAAGTTATTATTATGCTTATTTAAAACGAAGTAATCATGATGTTGGGCTAATTACTAAAATTGGGTAATTGGGCTTTGTACCATAATTGGGGTTTGGACAAAAGAACGACACTTGTGGAAATTAGACTATGGGCTATTAATGGGCTTTATATTTGTTTAACTAAATGATAGTTTGTTAATGTTAATATAAAGATCTACAATTGGGCGTCCCTATAAATTACCATATACACTCAATCGGACACGATGGGCGGGGTATTTATATGTACGAATAATCGTTCATTTAACCGGACACGGGAATGGATTAATAGCCACTAGAATAATTAAAACAGGGGTGAAATTACATTCAAGGGTAATTGGTGTAATTGTTAACAAAGTAGTAAAACCTTGGTTTACACGCAGTCGATAACCTGGTGTATTCATTAAACAAAGTATTAAAACCTTGTTACAATTCGAATCCCCAATTAGTTGGAATATTTGACTTCGGACATAAGGATAATTTGACGAGGACACTCGCACTTTATATTTATGACTGATGGACCGTTATGGACAAAAACCAGATGGACTTATCAAATAATCCAGGACAAAGGACAATTAACCCATGGGAATAAACTAAAAATCAAAACGTCAAACATCATGGTTACGGAAGTTTAAATAAGCATAATATATTTTATTTCATATTTCTTCGTACTTTTATTTATTGTCATTTTAATTATTGTTATTTATTTTATATTGTTATTTAAATATCGTCATTTACTATACGCTTCACTTAAAATATAAATCGACAAACCGGTCATTAAACGGTAAACCCCCTTTTATATATTATTATATATAATTATAAATATTTTGTACAAATATAGTTGTTTAAAAATATAGTGTGCAATAAGCCCGCTCCCTGTGGAACGAACCGGACTTACTAAAAACTATACTACTCTACGATTATGTACACTGCCTATAGTGTTGTAGCAAGGTTTAGGTATATCCATTTTGTAAATAAATAATTAAAACTTGTGTAATTTGTAACGTATTTCGTAGTAAAATATAGTACTATCACGTACCCCCACGCTACATCATCAAGTTTTTGGCGCCGCTGCCGGGGACTTGGCGAAACGCTATATTTGTAATATATATTTGTATAAATATATTTTTAGAAAAACAATATCAAATTTAAAAAAAAAAAAAAAAAAAAAAAAAACCGAAAAAAAAAAATAAAAAAATAAAAAATATATAAATCTAGTTTTACGATTTTTATTTATAAAATTATAAAGTAGTTCTATTTTTATTTTAGTTTTTAAAATATGAGTTTTTATTATATAAATATTTAGATTTTAAAATATAAAAACAGAAAATAAAAAAAAATAAAAAAAAAAATAAAAACGTCAAATTTTGAACTGCACCCGAGTTGAAATTTGGAACCCCGCGACTCGCGGGGTTTGCTGCATCGATTACCGCGACTCGCGGAGACACTCTGACACGGGTACACAGAACCCTAATTCAGCATTAATTACGGATAATTATTAATTATTATTATTATAACCCTAACTAATTATTATTATTATAATTACTTTTACTTTTTATTTAATTTATATATTTTAGTTAAATTAGTTTAATTAATTTGTAAAATTAATAGTTTTAATAAATAAATAATATAAAAATAATATTTTTATAAAAATTGTACTTTTTACAACTTTTTGTATATTTTTATATTTTGTCCCTTTTTAATCGTTTTAGCGTAATATTTGTATTTTTAGCTCATATTTAGTTTTAAACTTAGTTTTTGCCATAGTTATTTTTATTTCTAGATTTTTAGGCTTTGCCGTAAAATCCCTTAAGTGCTTTTTCTTTAGACTAAGATTTAGGTGCTTTAGAATTTTGCGACGCCGTTTTTATATTTTAGTACCTTTTTAAGTTATTACCATTTGTGATATAGTTTTTCTTTTAAGCTTTAATATTTTTAGACGCAACTTTTAATTCTTAGTTTTTAATTTTTTTTTTAAGTTACGACGCGCTATTTTCTTATTTTTATTTTTCAACGTTTTTCGACGCGCATTCTTTTTCTTTCTTATTTCTCGACGCTTTAGTTTTTAGGACTTAGAAATTTTCTCTATTTCTTATCTAATATCTCAAACAGAAAGAAAAATTATTTAAGTGGTTAAATTAATGGACGTTGACAATTTTCTGCTTCGTAGTAATAGTTGGATTTGTTAGTGGCTGAGTTGTGAGCTTCCGATTTAAAGGGTTCTGGCTCCCTGCTGCATCTTTTGGCTATTCGAAACGTGGGCAAAAGCAGAAAAGTCTATTAATTGGACAACTTATATAAGTTTTTCTATTTTTATAACTAATAGGATAATTAGTAAATGCACCACATTGTAGCTAAAATTTGGCCAGCGCAATAAAATGGAAAATTTTGAAAACAAGGCTATGGAAACTCTTTTTGATATCCAAAATCAATTAAATCAATACTCTCAAACGAGTGTTGATGACAATTCGTTCGGTCAATCTTGGATCATGAATGACGAAACAATAACTGGTTGTGAAATCTGTGGAGATTATCACTCAACATGGGAATGTTACTATTACGTTCCTATGGAAAATTACGCACCCACGGAACCTGAATGGAACGATTACGAAGAACACAATTCAAATTGGGATTATTCCCAAAAATATATCCAAAGTCAACAACCAGAAGACGAGGAAAATTACGTGTCCGAAAATTCTTTAAACATTATAAAAATCAAACTCGAAGAACTCGATGCTCAAAATGAACAAATGAGAGAGTTTGTAAACCGGCAAGCTGAAACTCTATCAAATTACACACCTGTTGATCTGAGGAGACATGTTCAAAAAAATCCCATATCATCGAATTTTGATGAATTCGAGAGCTCCGAAATCACCAACTACCCCGATGATACTTTTTATTCAGTCTTACCAATTTCACAATATATCGACACATTAGCCTCTACTGACGAAAGCATCAATCCATCAACCAATAAAGATAAAGTAAGGATGACAAATTGGTACTCTTGGGAAAACGATAACGTTGAAAATTTTACCCCCGAGGCCAAACCGAAATTCACCATTCCACAACCTTCCAACCCAATATTCTCAATAGACGAGTTATCTACCCAAGATGAACTACGAGCTGTAATAGATAATGACACCTCGGATTTCACCCAATTGGGTAATAGAGGTGAAACCTTTGATCCCGAGAATAGAAGGAAGGAAATATTAGAAATTGTCCACCCTATAGATATAAGTATGTCGGTGTATATCGATCCATTTGACCAAGAACCAGAAAAGAGACATATCCATTTACTAAAAGCTACATTTAAAAAAGAATTAGGTAGTGACGATCGGGTGAGTCTAAACTTTAAACCCATTGATATATTATACACCACCCGAGATATAAATAACTGGCTCACTATTCTAATTCGTGGAACTTATTCTACCGACTTCACATGTCGTCAGCTAAGTGTGGGGAAGTCTAACCCCACTTAACGTTAAAATAGGGGTTCGGGTTAGTGCATAACTCGTTAATAACCATGCATGATAAGTTAGGGTAAAATATGTATTTCAAAAAAAAAAAAAATTAACAAACAGTTCAGAAAAGCAACCATTTTTGAAGAAAAACATGTGTGATAAAACAATAAAAGGAATGAACGATGAGGCGCGCCATCTATCATTCGACGAGCTTTGTAATTACAAACTGGGTATTTTTAATTACTTTTCTACACTAATCACCCTCATGAA
Source organism: Rutidosis leptorrhynchoides (assembly GCF_046630445.1). Taxonomy (NCBI): domain Eukaryota; kingdom Viridiplantae; phylum Streptophyta; class Magnoliopsida; order Asterales; family Asteraceae; genus Rutidosis; species Rutidosis leptorrhynchoides. The sequence goes on along the minus strand of NC_092335.1, from coordinate 511,988,060 downwards.
TTTATAATTATAGTCTGATTTCATGCAAATGAGGGCATTGCATGATCTCAAGTGTGGGGAAGGGTTATAAATTCTCTCAGGTTTATACTTGGCTTATTTTCTAAATTTTATGAAAATTTGAAAAATTTTAAACTAAATGAATTTAAAATCATGTTTATATATATTTATGAACGGTGAAAACTAGGTGTTAATACCGAAATTATCGTTACCTCGGAAAGGACATAAATTGAGAAACACCCTAAAACGATTGAATTCATTTAAAATGGAATAAAGGAGAATAAAAAGGCAAAGAAAGAAACTAAGTGTGGGGAGAATGTACTAAGTTATTCAATTAAAAACTATCTATCACATGTTTCTGTAAAGTTATTGCATGTACTTTTGTTTTGGACGATTTTAATCAGTTTTACCCGATTTACTATAATATATTTGAAAGAAAAGATGGATCTACACGATGAATCAATTCCATCATTAAAAGGAAGTAAAGTCTTCCGAAAAAGACACGCGCTTCTTGATTTAGGTCAGGAAGTTGTCGTCCAGACCAGCTGTAGGTTGACGAAAAATCTAGAAAAGTCATCTCTAAAATCAGCAGGAAATCCACGGACCTCAGCATCAAACAGGGTCGCCAAGTGGTCAGATTTATCCTAACCATGAGAAGGATTTATCTCGTACAATGGGGGGGGGGGCACCGTGCAAATTAGCTTGATAAGACTAATGAATCAGATCTCCAGAAAGGATAATCTCCTTAAAGATCAAAAATCAGCTTTTAAGCCTGATATTACTCAATCCTTGAGATTGACCTTAAAGATTGAGAATTACAAACTCATGGAATTCAATGATATCTAAACTCGAGCTTGAACGAGAAAATATTTTGATCAAAAATAAAACCGATTTGTTTTCTGAAAACCCATTTTCAATGCGTTCATTACCTTTGAACGTAAAATCCTAGGAATTCATCTGGAATTCATTAGGTCACCTGAACCAAATCGGGTGTCAACCGTAAGAACGGTGGTTGCATAGCATGGTCGGAGACAGGACCTTGTGCCAGACCGAAAAATCATAGGATGATCTTTACTATTGCTCCTACAAAGGATAGTAATAGCATCCGACACATTTATAGACCATAATCAAAAGCAAGTCATGGGACATTGCCTTAACAGTTTCTTGTTCATCGCTTTCCTTTACAACCGGACGGTAGTTTACCGAAAGGTAATATACGGAGCAAGTATACTGGACGTGTTGCTTTCCCAATACAAGGTTAGCAAGTGGGTAACACAAAACCACAAGTGTTGAGCTAAAATTTTCAAATCTGAAACCCACACAACCCACAAAAATAATTTGCAAACACCAGTGAAGGGTTATTCCGGAAAACTTATCTAGGGTAAAAACTAGATTGAATTTTCAAAAGATCAAATGTTTTCATAAAGATCCAATTTCCTTACGGATCTAAATTTTCATAGTCATGTGGGACTGTAAACCGCCTTTCAAATGTGCACTTTGCTTTGGAAACCGAAAGTAAATCGGCTATTTGATTGCAAGTGTCGTTGACCTAAACCCGAGGCAACTGTGGATGACACACCCACCTTTAACCATGGTTCTATCGTTACTATCATTGTTTATACCACCATATCAAAATCACTGATGTACAAAGTGTGATGAATAAAAAAGTGATTCATGTATGTTTTTATTTCAAATTCTGTATTGCTTGAGGACAAGCAACGCTCAAGTGTGGGGATGTTTGATAAGGCTAAAAAGGAACATATATTTCATAGCAATATCCCTCCTAAATAATAGGTTTTCATATGTAATTGTATTATATTTTCATTGTAATTGTTTAAATAAATAAGTGTTAAGACAAAAGGCGAAAACGAAGATTTGAAGACACAAACATCCAAAAAGCTCAAATGTTCAAGATACAATTCAAAAGGTTCAATTTATTGATGAAAAACGTCTAAAAATGACAAGAGTACAAGTTACAAAACGCAAAGTACAAGATATTAAATTGTACGCAAGGACGTTCGAAAATCCGGAACCGGTACATGAACCAACTCTCAACGCTCGACGCAAAGGAAAAAAAATTACGAGTCTACTATGTATATAAATATAATATAATATATAAATAATTATAAAAATTATTTATATATTATATATATTTAAATAAAAACCGTCGGCAGCCTTGGATCTTGAACTTGTGGGCTGGTTTTGGAACCTCCGCGACTTGCGGAGCTGGAAGGCCAAAATGGCCGCGACTCGCGGAGCAGTGAATTTCAGTTCTGGCTATAAAAGCTCTCGAGTTCTGCATGTAAAATATAAAAAATAAAAAATAAATAATAATAATAATACTCCCTAGTATAATATAAATAAATATATATATGTATATATAGTATAGATTAGTGTTATATTAGATTAGTTTGGGTTATGTAAAAGTTATTTTTACGGGTTTTTAAAGTCGAAGCTCTGTCCGTGTAACACTACGCGATAAATAATCAATGTAAGCTATGTTCTCCTTTTTAAATTAATGTCTCGTAGCTAAGTTATTATTATGCTTATTTAAAACGAAGTAATCATGATGTTGGGCTAATTACTAAAATTGGGTAATTGGGCTTTGTACCATAATTGGGGTTTGGACAAAAGAACGACACTTGTGGAAATTAGACTATGGGCTATTAATGGGCTTTATATTTGTTTAACTAAATGATAGTTTGTTAATGTTAATATAAAGATCTACAATTGGGCGTCCCTATAAATTACCATATACACTCAATCGGACACGATGGGCGGGGTATTTATATGTACGAATAATCGTTCATTTAACCGGACACGGGAATGGATTAATAGCCACTAGAATAATTAAAACAGGGGTGAAATTACATTCAAGGGTAATTGGTGTAATTGTTAACAAAGTAGTAAAACCTTGGTTTACACGCAGTCGATAACCTGGTGTATTCATTAAACAAAGTATTAAAACCTTGTTACAATTCGAATCCCCAATTAGTTGGAATATTTGACTTCGGACATAAGGATAATTTGACGAGGACACTCGCACTTTATATTTATGACTGATGGACCGTTATGGACAAAAACCAGATGGACTTATCAAATAATCCAGGACAAAGGACAATTAACCCATGGGAATAAACTAAAAATCAAAACGTCAAACATCATGGTTACGGAAGTTTAAATAAGCATAATATATTTTATTTCATATTTCTTCGTACTTTTATTTATTGTCATTTTAATTATTGTTATTTATTTTATATTGTTATTTAAATATCGTCATTTACTATACGCTTCACTTAAAATATAAATCGACAAACTGGTCATTAAACGGTAAACCTCCTTTTATATATTATTATATATAATTATAAATATTTTGTACAAATATAGTTGTTTAAAAATATAGTGTGCAATAAGCCCGCTCCCTGTGGAACGAACCGGACTTACTAAAAACTATACTACTCTACGATTAGGTACACTGCCTATAGTGTTGTAGCAAGGTTTAGGTATATCCATTTTGTAAATAAATAATTAAAACTTGTGTAATTTGTAACGTATTTCGTAGTAAAATATAGTACTATCACGTACCCCCACGCTACATCATCAATAATCCATGAATAATTGTTGATTATTCAAAATCTCCATAATCGGTCATGTTATGGGAATAATCATGAATTAAGATTAATGTGAAATTTTAGTTATATTCATTGATGATGAATAGTTAACTTGTTGAGACCAAAATTCATATGTATTCATTGATGATGAATATTGGAATGACCCAACCATGAGATGCCACTACATGGATTGTAGTCAGTAGTAAATCTTTTTGTGATTATGTCTTTGTGTCCTTAGACTTGAGATGCACGCCCGTCTTGATGAGTGTAGCATTGTATTTTGATATGGTTAAACGTTGTCCTGAATAAGGCTGTTATAAAGGCCATTATTGAGTATAATGTAAAGCTCGTGATAAACACATGTATGCAATATAGGATTTGTTCCTCTAAAATGTTTGGAGTTAGATACTTTTTGAGCTCCTCGATGAATGAATAAGATATTTGTGTGGCCACACCCAGATGTAATTAAGATGATACTTAATTAATTTGGTGATCTAATTAAATTCTAAGATCGAGAAATAAAATTGTTAAACAAATGAGAATGACCGATGATCCATATCTCAAGTTTAACTAAAGTATCTGAAACAAAAGGACGAATGACATTTAAAACTCACCATAAACAGTTTCGAGAAACTACCCTCACATGAATTTGGGGACAATGATGTGTTGCTAGACGCTTACCATTGTTTGTATAGTTATTTAGTGTTGTGCCATACACAAGTGGGAGTCTGTAGAATTAATGTGCAAGGTACAACATATAACTATATGGCCAACTACATTTGTGCCTTCGGGGTCACACACATATACACCGAGACGTCAAATAAAAATATATATATGATGTATATATATTACTCAAGTAACAAAATAGTAAATCGAAATTAATTCATTTACTATTCATATGAATAGTAAATGAAATGAAATTAATTAATTTACTATTCACATGAAAGCGACATGATAGAAATTATTAATTATAAGTTACATAACATATCCCTAAAGTATTTGAGAAATACGACTTTATTGTTTAATGAATTTATACTTCTCTATCTTATTTCTATTTCAATATCTTTTTTGAAAAAGTTGTTTGTCTTATAAAGGAAAATATATCTGTGATTCATATTGATTGATACGTTTTACTTTACTTCATATTATATATATGGTCTTTTGCCTTCATAAAAACTAACGAGAGAATTGAAAAGAGAAAAGAGAGAAAGTAAGAAAAGAAATAACATTGTTTCATACGGAGTATTATTTTGGGTTCATAATATTAATCAAAGGTTGATTAATTATTACTTGGGTTTGGACTAGCATCCATTGACGTTGTTTGAAGTGTAGTGTGGACTATCCAAAGAGACGGTCATACTTTTGATCGTAGGTTTCTCTCCGTTCATCAGTTTCTTCAAGAAAGGTATATCGTTAACTCATCTTATGATTTAATATTCATGACAATTATTATGGTGTAACTGGATCTTTGGGATTGTTAATCATGTGCATGTTTTATTAAATTTAAATATATTAATATTTAATTTTGTAAATGGTTTATAAAATAATAATTGATTATTATTTTAACTATCCGCTGCGTTAATCTGATTTAAAAGTACACACGATTTTCCATCACTAATAGTTTGAAACTAGTATATTATTTTTCAATGATCGAACGAAAAAAATATATTAATTCAAAAATTGTTTTGCGCAATTAAAAGGCAAGTTGGGAACCATCTCAAAGATGAAGAAAAAAAAGATACGTGCAAACTCCTTTTATTGAGGATTAACTTACGTACATAACATCGATGATCATTTAAAAATTTAATTATAAGTTGTAACACTTTGATGTTAATAACTATTGATAATGATATCTTGGAAAGTATAAAGTAGAAAAAGTTTCTAACAACTTTACTTACAAAAATGTTAGAATTATCGTTTATAGTTTAAATAAAATGAGATCACTTGTTTGAGAATAAATCAGTTTCATTCGTTTCTTTGAAAAGTTTTTGATTGTTGATTAATTTTAGTAATAACTAGTTATTGAACCCTCGCTTCGCGCCCGGGTTCAATTTTTAATGTATTTTATTGCTTTTAGTAAAATTATTTTGTGGCTAACGATGATGTCGTTGAAGCGCAACTCGAGTCGAACTAAAAGGTATAACCCGTGAGAGATTTAAATGTTATTTTAAATTAACAATATATGTGCATCTCCGCGTTTCGCTATGGAATTGTCGACTTTTAAAAATTTAACGCAAAATCAACGTGTATGAAAAGTACCCCAAATATTTAGCGTTTTTTAAAAAGCGTCAGTTTTGCGTATAGCCAGTGACATTGTGTTCCTAAAATTATTTCGAGTTTAACGATGGTGTCGGAAAAATTTAACTCGTTGCGAGCGAGAAGATATGACTCAATGAATATTTGGGTGAAGTTTATTTAAGATTTTTTATGAAAATGGTTATTTGACACTTTACCCTCTGTTTGGAGGTCGATTTGAATTTTTTTAAAAAGTGTGGGGGCCTTTGTTGGTAAAATGAAATTTAGTTAAAATTTAAAAAAAAGGTGAAAAGTTGAAAATGCCCCTGGTACTATTCATAACTTTTGTCTATTAGTTAATATGTAAATATATTTTTTTTTTGTGGATCGAAAAGTTTAATTTTTTGGGAGGCTCATTTTGTATTTTGAGCAAGACCTTCTATATTAACGAAACGCATTGTCAACGGATAATTACTCGAGTTGCAAAGATAAGAGCTGGATTTGCTGTGAAGTTTCTTACTGAAGTGCGGTAGGACTATAATTATTCGTCCTAAGAAATGATTTGGTGGGTGCATTTTGACATTGTGTTCGGATTCCGTCAGTGACTTCTTTCGTTAAAAAAAATCATAAACTTTGACTTGGAGATACATTTTGAGTTGCAAGTGAGAAAGTGGGTGGAATTTGGTACTCCGTACAATTGTAAACTTTGGCCATTTTCACTCAGTACTCCTTAATTAAGACTGTAGTATTTGTTTTTTACTTGATTAATATATCATTAAGCTCGTAATAATCAACTAAAATCACAGATTTAATTGTAAACTACTAACTCAATATATGATTGTATATATATTTTCATAAATCATAAATCTTTATCCTTTGATTTTTATAGAAAGTAACACAGACATACATTTAAAATTCTAATAAAAAATGCATAAATTCTTATTCTTTTGTGTTTGTTCAAGATGCCTAGTTGGTTTGATTGGCTTGCTCATCCAGTGTGGTGTTTCACCCTTTTTTGACTAATTCCTTCCCATTCCTTAATAAAATTTCAATTTCAGCTGTTAAAAAATAAAACCATCTTTTTTTCCTTTTTTTTTTTTCCTTTTTTTTGAAAAGCCAACAAATTATATTAAAGAAAAAAGAGATACAACGAGGAGTGGTCAAGGGACCCAATTTACAACCACACGAAAGAGATCTAAAACTATACAATATAGGAGCTCGAGATGATACCTAAAAAATAAAAAAAATAAAATAAAAACAGGAAATATACAAATGTTCTGGTTAAAGATTGGGCAGGAAAAAGCCTTCATCTATCGTGTACACCTAGGTTGGATCAACTTGTATATGACAAGCTGGATTAGGAACCAAGATACAGTGCTGAAAAACACAGCGACAAAGTATTTGACCCTAACCCACTTAGACACGGACCAAGGATTAACACGATAGAATCCGGCATAAAAACCTGCCTTTAACCAATACCATCTTTTGTGTGATTTGCATTGAACCGACTGGGATTAGAGATCCACGTTAACCAGTCTAAGGAACCTTTTTTCCACCGAGAGTTGATCCACTCGAAGCTTTTACTTTGAATATTCGAGACGATCTTCGCTGCACTAAGAATGTTGTTGCTAAAAACCCGATCGTTTCGGTTGATCCAAATGAAGTAGCACGTGACCCATACTACCGTTTGCCATATGGAAGCTCCAAGGGTTGTGTTTAGATGAGGGTTAGCACTTTTGGTCATATCCGAAATACACGAGAAATTTATGTTGTCATACTTCCACCACCTTCGAATTTTATCCCATATATCGATGGAAAGGCTACACGAGATCAGGGAATGGTGCAGAGTTTCAATATCATCATCACATACCAGGCATCTTGTTGAGTGAAGATCAATGTCTTTTCTATCTAGTTCGACTCTAACCGGGAGTTTATTTTGCTTTGCTCTCCACATAAAGATACCAATTTTTTCGGGTCGATGGGGTTTAGCTCACTTGGGATGATGAGATGAGAGTGGCTGCCGAGGGGGTGTTTAAAATGTGCATGAGGGAATCAGTGGTGAACAGCCCGTTTTTACAATGTAACCATGACCACGAAGCGAGAGTATTACATGAAAACTTGTGATGTTTGATGGATTATGTTAACTTAACAAGTTCATCATTAGTTCTCCACCTTGGTTGAGTAGACCAGGACCAGGAAAAAACCGCAGCACCAGCATCAAAGGAGATTCGATTAGCAACAGCGGCATCTTTATTAAGCTCAAGTCGATAGAGTCTTGGGTACGTGACTTTGAGAGGTGAGTCACCCAACCAAACGTCGCTCCAAAAACTAGTGTCCAAGCCTTTTCCTACATATTTAACAAACGCATTAGATAAATTAAACCCTAACTTGGTTAGGGTTTGATCAAGGATAATGATGTTAGACCACGTTCGACCCGATAGCTTTTTCAATTTATTTTCGGGTAAGGAAGCGACACAACCCAACCCACTACTATGGCCATAAATACTTTTGATGACACGTACCCAAAAAGCATTTTCGTTTGTAAGAAATCTCCACCACCACTTTGCTAAAAGGGAGTAATTTTTTAGTTTTAGTGAGCAAACATTTAAACCGCCAAAGTCGTAAGGTAGGAGAATTTGACTCCATTTAACCCAAGCCATTTTCCGTTCATCGGAAGAACCTCCCCAAAAAAAATCATGTCTCATACTTTCGAGTTCTTTAATAACACTTAAAGGGGCTTTAAAAAGGAGAAAAGTAGTACAACGGAATGCTACTTAAGACCGATTTTATGAGGGTTAACCTACCCCCAAATGAAATCGATTTGGCTTTCCAATTTGCTAACCGTTTTTTAACTTTTTCAAAAATGGGAGACCAACTACTATGTAGCTTTAGGTTCGCACCAATTGGGAGACCAAGATAGTTAAACGGAAATGAACCCTCTTTACAACCAAACCAACTGGCAATGTTATTTAATTCGGAGTTTGACGTACCAATTCCATAGACACAACTTTTACAAAGATTGATTTTGAGACCTGAAAGGTCTTCAAAACATTTGAGGATTGTTAAAATGTTTCTCACTTCGACTTTGTTCCAATTACCAAAAATGATAGTATCGTCAGCGTATTGTATAACGACCCTCATTTTTCCATTCTATATTTTTCCAATATTAAAAGCCCAAACAATATAATTAAAACTTAATGATTAAACTTTAATCAACAATTGTTAAATGTTAAGAGTTAGAAAACATATTAATTAACTTTGTACAAAAATTGACAAGTTAATAAAAGATGAAAATAATAAACTATTTGTCGACACTCACTGCTAATTAAAATTTATGCATTTATGTAATATTATAACTAATAACCTATAAGTAATAAATAAAAAGTGACATTTATATAAATAATAAAACAATTGGGAACTAAACATATACAAGTCATGAATTAGTAAAAAGAAAATAATACTTATCATGTAGTAAATGTAAAAATAATAATAATAATAATAGTAATAATAATGAGACTAAAAAAAAAATATTACATCCTTATGTTGACTAAAAATAAAGTATAAACTAGTACATCCTTATGTTGACTAATTATAAACTAGTACCACCTATTGTTGACTAAAAATTATAAAACAAAATAAAATCATTAATTAGAACATCCTTATGTTGACTAACACTCTAATACTTGTACTATATAAACACTCCTAGACTCCTAGTTTCTCATTCACAAATCACACCAAAATCCTCTCTCAAAAACAATCTCTCCCTTTCCCTCTCTTGTGGTATTCGAATCTTCAAGCTTGTTCTTCGTGTTCTTCAAGAATCTTCAAGGAGTTCTTCAAGATTTTCAAGGCTTTGATCTTCCATCTTCATCGTGTTCATCTTTTCTTTGTTAATTATCTTGAATCTTCAAAGGTATAACATAAACCCTAAACTATTTACATAAACTTTGATCTTTGTTAATTCATATTCATATTATAAACTTGTTATTCATAAGTATATACATAAACACACCTAGATTTATATATACATATATACATGTAAAAAAAATATATTTTATATATATATATATATACATATATATACGAATTATATATACATATACATATTAAAACCTTAAACCCTAATTACACCTAAACTATAATTCTTAAACCCTAATTAATTAAACTCTAAACATTTATGAAACCCTAGGACATTAATTACTAAACCCTAGTTATTAATTACTACTTTAATTAACTAACCCTAATTAATGAAACCCTAATACTACTTATACTAGTACTTAACATGTATACACTATTACTATTACTAGCACCTGTAACCTACTACTTATATTGTAGCACAAAAACATTTTGGGATATGTATTAGAGATGTATAGATCTTCAAACTTTCTTGACGAATGGTTTCTATGAGATTCTAGGCAGAGAGTTTGGATTTCCGATTTAAAGGGTCCTATGGCTCAAGCCCCTAGATCTAAATTAGCCATTCGAAGGGAAAGGGGTGATTGGAAGCTTATCTAATACGGCAAGTATCCTAAAATGAAAAACACTGATAAAAGTAGAAACTCTCTAGTCATAGAAACTTAGTAAAATAAGAAACTTTCTAAAAATAGAAACTTTATAAAAATAGTAACTTACTAGGAATAGAAACTTAGTAAAACAAACTATACTTAAACACATACTTAAACTTAAACATGGGCAAAACACTTAACTACTCTTAAATGTCAATAGGTTGACTTTCCTGCTCACTCGTTCAACTCTTTATTTCGAGGAATAACTCTCTCTCTACTTACTAAGGTGAATTCATAGCCCCACTCTTTATTGCTAGCAAACTTATTTAACTTATTTGGGGTGAGACACATGCTGCTTTTACTATTTACAATTTAGACACAAGTACCAACTGCTAAAACTATGCTATACCCGGCTACGTCCGACTAAGTCCCTACAGTGATATTTTTAAGTGCTGCGGCATGCTTATTTATTGGGGGTAGGCCTATCGGGAGTAACGTCCCCGATACATTTGACTCAGTCTTTGTATTACTTGATAATGAAATTTAAACCGACAAGGACAGACACAACTTGTCATGGGGCAAACTTGAACGTTTAGTCTAAATATCACGCACTGGCATAACTTTTGGATCTGCGAGATCTACTTTTTGATCCTGCGGGAGATCAACTTTACAACTAAATCTTGTGGTCTAAAAACAACGATAACTACTTTTGTTAAACCTATGAACTTCACTCAACCTTTTTGGTTGACACTTTAGCATGTTTTGTCTCAGGTGCTGTTTGATTCAAGCTTTCTTATCTACTACTTATGTGATGCTACTTGGACTTAGGATCAAGAGATATCGCATTTATTACTTCTGCATATGAACAATTACTTTATCGTTATTTCCATTATTGTAACGACATTTCATTTTCCGCTGCGTACTCAATAAAGTTAAATTTTCTCATTTAGTATTGTTCTCGTATTATAATATGTTGGTTTATTTGATATTAGTAACGTTTCTTCCAGACCCTATTGGGAGGACGTTACAGATTGGTATCAGAGCATAACCAGGCTGTTATAGAGAACCAGGATTGCAATTTTATGTGTGCCTTACTTGCTAGCTAGGGTGCCTTAGCAATCTAGGAAACTATAACCTTTCCTGCCTTACACTTAAAGCACTTAGGATTGCCTTATAATCTTAACAATCATGCTTTACCAAACTTGACTTAAAGATTCTAATCAAAGTCTCTTTCCTAATGTAGGACTACAACTTTTCTTGACCATAGTGCCTTTAATTGTTGCCTTTAACTGTTAAATGCTACACTATACTTTAGAAACTTTACTTATCTTAGAATGATGAGCTAATCTAAGAACTCTGCTCACTTTCCTGAGTACTATCCAATTACACCACCGCATCTAAATGCGACACAATGATTTCAGAAATTCTTGACATTCATAAGTCATCTATCATGGTTATGTGTATTACATATGTATTACATGAAATATTATCCATGATTTTGAAACTTTTATAATTGTTACTACTCACACACAAACGTATATAACTCCCTGTTATATCACGTACCTATATGCCTTATGCCTTTATGCATCGGTTTATGAATCGAAAAATGTCATTGGGTTATCACAGTATACGAATTGAAAGTCTTTAATCAAAAGATTATTAGATTACATACTTATCACTTTATGATCTCGACACGTCATACTGCCATTATTAAAGTATAGACACATCATATCTTATTATATATTATCGTATCTATCCCAATAGATTTTGTCTAACACTTTTCCTAAATTCCCTCCATAAATTACGGAAATCTTTTTGCTATATACACGTATTCGAGGAGACGAATATATCATCCAGTATTCAACACTAATCTCATATCAAAAACCCTAATTCCAAACACATAATATGGATTCCTCGAACTCTTCGAGCTCCAATGGCAGCGTAACCGGAATGAACCAACCAATCAGCCATCATCTATTTTGGATGAATTGGGGATGGGTTCGTAGTAAACTTAATCAATGGAGACAAGAAGAAGGTGATCCCTTCCACCAACCGAATTCACCTCTTGGTGAAGAACCTGAAGCACTTACTGGCGAACCCGTTCGGAACACTATTTTCACCCTCATTTCCAGGATATCCAGTCACGAATATATAATATCTAAAATTTTAGATCTTATTCATCCACTTGTCCGAACCGCCAATCATCCCGGAATAATAGAAGAAGTCAACGAGCTTCGCGCTCGAGTAGTGGCTCTGGAGAATATGGTGCGAAACCTACGAACACCAGCAGCAGCACCAGCAGCATAACCAGTACCACCAGTACCATCGGCATCACCACCAACATCACCAGCTTCACCAACGACAACATCCGCATTCCATGCCTCAACATCGCACTCAGTACCTCAAACATCAACATCATACGCCCCATAGATACCAAGGAATATTATTAATAATGAGTTAAGATGTATTGACTCATTCTTCCTGAAGAATTACATATGTATACTTTATATATATGGATTGGAACAATAATAAATCTTTTCGTACTAAGCTATTACGTGTGAATCTTAACTAGTATGTACTACATGGTTAATTCATATCACAATATGCTATGATGTACATCTTTTGTTAATAACTTAACAATCGTTAATCATTGCTTCAATACAATAAACTCCATTTCGTAATAAACCAAGTGTATTACTCAAATATATGATTGATTGTATACTTTAATTTTCGATGTACTCGAAACTTTCTAGAAAATATCATTAGTGCCTTATGAATTTCACAAGAATTCCAAGAGCACCAACATCATATACCGAAGTATATCAATAACAATGAACGATGAAGTATTAATTCATAACTTCATTAGCGAAATATTTCACGACAATTATGAAATCTCTAAGGTTTTGGAGATTATTTATTCTCGTTTCAACAGCAAATCAAATGAGTTTAATATTATATTAGCTCATTAAAATCATGATTACATCTGAAGAATACATATATGAACGTATATCTTCTCTTTTGTACAAACTGTTAATTGTAAAAAATATTTTAACGGGTAGGTAAAACCCGAGAGATATTCATATCTCATATAAATATGTTACATTGTACATTCTTCCATTCTGATTCAGCAGTTGTTAACTATACTACTTACATTCACATGATATATGTATATGTTCACCAAAGAAAAACCATTTTCATACAAATTCAGTTACATACTCTGATTTTGACATATCGAAACTTAAGTAAAGCTTTAGCAAGTGTTATCTTCCTAAAGATCACTACATTCATGAATTATATTCATTCGTATTCTATGATGAATTATCAAATCAAACCACCGAACTTACCATTCCTTACTTTTGAAAATCACAACATTTCTTCGTCAACCGTTAGATCCATTGATGGATGCATCTTACGCTTAAACACTTCAAATTTAAAATTCTTGAAAACATCCTTTGAATCTTGACGATCGCAATCAGCGTTTAATCATCTAAAAATGAAATTTCTTGAAACCATTTTGGATTGATAACCGATGATTCAAATATGGCTGCATTAAATGCAGAGGAAACAGAAAAATTGTAGATGGTCTTAAGGGCCAACAGTTTGATAATAAAGAATGGTACGTTGGAAAAGCTCAAAAGAAAATTTGGAACTGAAAAACGGATTGAGCTAACCATGGAGGAGACCAAGGACAAACACAAGGGCCAAACCCTATATTCAAAGAATCCAGGTAATTTTGGATCCGGTGAAATCTTTAGAGAATATCTTGCTCCGAAGTCATGTTAAAAGCTTGCGAAAAATTTTTCTTCATCAACTTTCGAACTTAGAAATTCCAAAATATCATCATAAATATCCTCTATATTTCGAAAGATATCTTCATAACGATTCATGTCCGCAATTAAGTATCTCTTTGCGATATCTTTATAAAGGAAACTGTTTTAGTTTCTATATTCTGTAAAATTCGAGTTTAAATTATAAATGCTTTGAAGAAGTGTTGGGAATTGAAGCATGAGTTAGTATAATATAATAACATCAGGCCAACGTGATTATATTACAGTAAGTCATGCTAAGTTTTTAATGGAAGATGATGATTCATAGATTTTATAATCATCATTTTCCATGTTACACGACTCTTACATTCTATTTAACCTCTAAATATATCAAGAACATATTTTTCTTTATGATTCGGTCTTTTCCGGATATTCTGGTAATATGACAAATCAAATCGTGCTATTACATTTCCTTTCTACTTTATATATTATGATCATTCGAAACTTCATACCTATGAATTCTGGACCATTACTCGCTTGACTTGAAGTCGGGAAGAAGAAACAAAAGCATAAAGCTCCGACATATAAGGGAAAATATAAAGCCCGATAACGACTCCGAAATTACAAACCGTGTATATCAATGCGTATAGCAATATAAAGACACGGGATAATTAAAAACACTATAACCCCAAGAGCATAGTAGAAGTAAACAGATTCCTCTGGCGGTAAAAGAAAAAGAAGAATGACTGCATAGATGGTCAATATAATAACCAGGATCAGAACTGGATTAAGCATTTTCTTAATCTTTTGGAAGTTTGAATTGAGAAAGAAAGTATAGAAGTGGTGAAGATAATGAAACGAAAGAAGCTAATTTATAGCAAAATTCCAAACACATCAATCGAGGCAAATCACCGCATTTAATCAAACAAATCTCAAAATTTCGTAAATACCGGAGAATCAAATCTTATAGATTACGAAGATTTCCTTTAATTCCTTGAATTCCGGAAATCAATCGTGACTACGTCAAAAGTTAAGGCGAACATTTAATTTTCTCATTTCACTCTTTTAGGATAGCTTCATTTATACTCTTCCTATAAACGAATCGTTTTATCCATATTATTCAATAGTGATAAAACTTTATTTTTCAACTTATATTCATCATTAAAATATTCTTGTTGTAAACAATGAAGATCTCTATCAAATTTCATGACTGTGATTTTCACGAACTCCTCTTTGTTTGTCTGCCCTAATATTGTGGCATAAAATGCTCAAGGTTTTAAATGAGCTCAATACTATTCATAACACATTTCATGTATCCAATTTACTGAAATGACTTGTATAACATCATCATTTTGAATGTTCTTCGCATTAATGATAAAATGCACTTTGTTGAATAACCTATAGAAATCATGGAAGGAGAGGTCAAACAAACGCGTAAAAGCAATATACCTATCGTTAAAGTCCGTTGGAATTCGCGTAGGGGCCCCGAATATACCTGGGAACGCAAAGACCATATGAAACGGAAATATCCCCATCTCTTCTTAACTGCTGATGCAAACGAGGAAACTACCTAAAAACTTCGGGACGAAGTTTTCAATAACGGGGAGGTACTATAACGACCCTCATTTTTCCATTCTATATTTTTCCAATATTAAAAGCCCAAACAATATAATTAAAACTTAATGATTAAACTTTAATCAACAATTGTTAAATGTTAAGAGTTAGAAAACATATTAATTAACTTTGTACAAAAATTGACAAGTTAATAAAAGATGAAAATAATAAACTATTTGTCGACACTCACTGCTAATTAAAATTTATGCATTTATGTAATATTATAACTAATAACCTATAAGTAATAAATAAAAAGTGACATTTATATAAATAATAAAACAATTGGGAACTAAACATATACAAGTCATGAATTAGTAAAAAGAAAATAATACTTATCATGTAGTAAATGTAAAAATAATAATAATAATAATAGTAATAATAATGAGACTAAAAAAAAAATATTACATCCTTATGTTGACTAAAAATAAAGTATAAACTAGTACATCCTTATGTTGACTAATTATAAACTAGTACCACCTATTGTTGACTAAAAATTATAAAACAAAATAAAATCATTAATTAGAACATCCTTATGTTGACTAACACTCTAATACTTGTACTATATAAACACTCCTAGACTCCTAGTTTCTCATTCACAAATCACACCAAAATCCTCTCTCAAAAACAATCTCTCCCTTTCCCTCTCTTGTGGTATTCGAATCTTCAAGCTTGTTCTTCGTGTTCTTCAAGAATCTTCAAGGAGTTCTTCAAGATTTTCAAGGCTTTGATCTTCCATCTTCATCGTGTTCATCTTTTCTTTGTTAATTATCTTGAATCTTCAAAGGTATAACATAAACCCTAAACTATTTACATAAACTTTGATCTTTGTTAATTCATATTCATATTATAAACTTGTTATTCATAAGTATATACATAAACACACCTAGATTTATATATACATATATACATGTAAAAAAAATATATTTTTTATATATATATATATACATATATATACGAATTATATATACATATACATATTAAAACCTTAAACCCTAATTACACCTAAACTATAATTCTTAAACCCTAATTAATTAAACTCTAAACATTTATGAAACCCTAGGACATTAATTACTAAACCCTAGTTATTAATTACTACTTTAATTAACTAACCCTAATTAATGAAACCCTAATACTACTTATACTAGTACTTAACATGTATACACTATTACTATTACTAGCACCTGTAACCTACTACTTATATTGTAGCACAAAAACATTTTGGGATATGTATTAGAGATGTATAGATCTTCAAACTTTCTTGACGAATGGTTTCTATGAGATTCTAGGCAGAGAGTTTGGATTTCCGATTTAAAGGGTCCTATGGCTCAAGCCCCTAGATCTAAATTAGCCATTCGAAGGGAAAGGGGTGATTGGAAGCTTATCTAATACGGCAAGTATCCTAAAATGAAAAACACTGATAAAAGTAGAAACTCTCTAGTCATAGAAACTTAGTAAAATAAGAAACTTTCTAAAAATAGAAACTTTATAAAAATAGTAACTTACTAGGAATAGAAACTTAGTAAAACAAACTATACTTAAACACATACTTAAACTTAAACATGGGCAAAACACTTAACTACTCTTAAATGTCAATAGGTTGACTTTCCTGCTCACTCGTTCAACTCTTTATTCCGAGGAATAACTCTCTCTCTACTTACTAAGGTGAATTCATAGCCCCACTCTTTATTGCTAGCAAACTTATTTAACTTATTTGGGGTGAGACACATGCTGCTTTTACTATTTACAATTTAGACACAAGTACCAACTGCTAAAACTATGCTATACCCGGCTACGTCCGACTAAGTCCCTACAGTGATATTTTTAAGTGCTGCGGCATGCTTATTTATTGGGGGTAGGCCTATCGGGAGTAACGTCCCCGATACATTTGACTCAGTCTTTGTATTACTTGATAATGAAATTTAAACCGACAAGGACAGACACAACTTGTCATGGGGCAAACTTGAACGTTTAGTCTAAATATCACGCACTGGCATAACTTTTGGATCTGCGAGATCTACTTTTTGATCCTGCGGGAGATCAACTTTACAACTAAATCTTGTGGTCTAAAAACAACGATAACTACTTTTGTTAAACCTATGAACTTCACTCAACCTTTTTGGTTGACACTTTAGCATGTTTTGTCTCAGGTGCTGTTTGATTCAAGCTTTCTTATCTACTACTTATGTGATGCTACTTGGACTTAGGATCAAGAGATATCGCATTTATTACTTCTGCATATGAACAATTACTTTATCGTTATTTCCATTATTGTAACGACATTTCATTTTCCGCTGCGTACTCAATAAAGTTAAATTTTCTCATTTAGTATTGTTCTCGTATTATAATATGTTGGTTTATTTGATATTAGTAACGTTTCTTCCAGACCCTATTGGGAGGACGTTACAGATTGTAGGTGTGAAACAACGATCTTATCATTTCCAACCTCGACACCATTAATTAGCTTTTTAGTTGTTGCGGTTTTTAAGAGTTGATTTAAGCCTTCCCCCGCGAGGATGAAAAGAAATGGGGATAAAGGATCCCCTTGCCTTACACCTCTTTTGGGGAAGACTTGATCGGTAGGTGACCCGTTTATTAAAACAGAGATTGAGGTCGAGTTTAAACACGAAAGAACCCATCTGATCCATTTACCCCCAAAACCCATTGATTTCATTATAGAACCAAGGAAATCCCAATCTAGGCAATCAAAAGCTTTTTCAAAATCGAGTTTAAAAATAAAACTTTTTTGATTTCTAGATTTTAGATCTTCAATGGTTTCAAGAGCAATTAATACGCCATCAAGAATATATCTATTAGAAATAAAGGAGCTTTGCTCGTCAGAATGAAACCTCCTTTAACATACAAACCAAGAAACCGAACAAAACTAGACAAAACCTAAAAAAAGCTCGGAAAAATAACTATAACTACAAAGCCTACAAAACATAGAAACGACAAAACAAAATGAACGAGATGAAATCCAATCTTAACCGACAACGGAAGATTAAGATTCATCTAAAATCCAATCTAACATAAGTTTCTACTGCTACTAAATTTCTAGCATTTAGTGTAAGGTGTTAACACTCTTTAAGTCGTATTGTTCAAATTTATACCACTTTATCATTGTATTGTATAATAAAGGATGTCACCCCATACTTGAATACCTATCTTCACCTCTAGTGGAATTAAGTTAGTCAAACAATTTTAAAAAATAACCATCACAAAATAGGTAAGTGGTTTGAAGATTGAATTCTTTGCAAGAGATCTCATATTGGAATCCTGTATGAAGGACGAATATTTAATGGTGAGCTAGTGGCTATGAATGAGTTGGAAACAGCTAGGAATAATCCTGTCGGACTGCGTAATCAAATTATAAGGTCGGATTACTCGCCCGAACAGCAAAAAACCTTTCTACCTTATAAACAAATTTTTAAAAAAAAGAAAAAAAAAAAAGTTAAAATCTGAACTGAAATCCCTATATATATACACCATCAGCCACCTCTAATTCACCAAAACATAACAGATCAAATTTAAATTACCACCACCCTAAAATAAGCATGACAACATTCTTCCACAAATTCCCATCCAAACACACCCAATTTTCAAAACAAAAACACACCATTGATCAACCTCATTGGTATTCTATAGAAACAGGAATATATAACAGTAAACACACACCAAGAACCCTCCCTTCAGACCCATTTATTGACACTGTATCCCACATTTTTTCACACAAACACAATGGCAAAACTGCATTGATTGATTCATCAACCGGTTATCGCATGTCGTATTCAGAACTACATACATTAGTTCAATCAATGGCGTGCGGACTCCATCATCAAATCGGTGTATCTAAAGGAGACGTCGTTTTATTACTTTTACCAAATTCAATATATTTTCATATTGTTTTCTTAGGTGTTTTGTATCTTGGTGCTATAGTAACTACTATGAACCCTTTAAGTAGTATTTTAGAAATTAAAAAACAAACACTCGATTGTAACGTGAATCTTGCATTCACTTTATCGTCGAGGGTTAAAGAATTGAGTGAGTTAGGGATTGTTTGCATTAATGTACCACAAAACGCAGACTTTGACTGTAATCTTGGTGAGTTCTCGCGTTTTAGCGAGCTGATTTCGAGAAATCAAGATTTGGTACGACCCAGAACGATTACCCAAAATGACACTGCTGCTATTCTTTATTCTTCTGGTACAACTGGTGCTAGTAAAGGCGTTGTCTTGACTCATCGAAATTTGATTTCTGGGGTTGAGCTTTTTGTTCAATTCGAAGCATCACAATATGATGATCGTAATGAAGAAAACGTTTATTTGGCTGTTATACCGATGTTTCATATATACGGTCTTACGCTTTTCACAATGGGGATCTTGTCATTGGGTTCGTCTATTGTTGTGATGAACAAATTCGACCCAAATGAGATGATCAAAGCTATTAGTAAATACGGCGTCACTCATTTTCCAGCTGTACCACCATTGATTACAACATTGACGAAAATCGGAAAAAGTGTTCATGGCGCCCGCTTGAAGAGCTTAAAGCAAGTATCGTGTGGTGCGGCTCCTTTGAACACCAAAACCATACAAGAATTCGTACAAACTTTTCCTCTTGTCGATTTCATTCAGGTAACTAAAAACTGTTTACACTTTGGGGTCTTGCCTTTCAAAAAAACAAAAAAACTAAAAAAAAAAAAAAAGAATTACAAGTAAAATGTGTAGACAATGAAATGAGTAATGACATAATCAAGGAGTTGATGTTAATGAATCTGTGATTAGGGGTATGGAATGAGCGAATCAACGGCTGTGGGAACACGTGGATTTAACACGAGAGATAGTAAGAATTATTCATCATCGGGGTTATTGGCTCCAAACATGGAAGCTAAAGTTGTGGATTGTGTTACTGGTTCATGTATGCCACCAGGGAAAACAGGGGAGCTTTGGCTAAGAGGGCCTGCTGTTATGAAAGGTGATTAATTACTTTTTCATTATATTATATTTTATAATAAGAATAAGAATTCATCAATAGTAAATAATTCTTGGTTTTGTGCCAATCCTTGTTTCATTAAACATGAAGATTTTATACATCGGACCAATAATCAGTCATCAAATGACAATTAACGAGTAAACAAAGTAGGTTTTCCCTGTTCAGGTTAACTGAGAAAGACAATTTTTATACTCAGATATAGGCGGCCTATATCCGGACGCCAACCACTAGGCTATTTTGTGATGATTTATAATCAAATGAGAATACTATATATTATTTATTTTATTTTTTTGTCTTTATTATTTCAAATAAATCTTTATATCTTTGTGTTATTTTTTTATTTTTATTTTTTTGGCAAAAAAACTAGAATTTATATTAAACTCGAGACAATCATCAAAAAGATGAAGCCACAAAACGATTACAAGAAAAGGCACGAAATTCACCCAACAAAAAACAACACTAGAAACAAAAAACCACCACACAAAAACCAACCACTACTTGAAAACTAAATAAGACAATGTGATACGAAATAAAGCATAAGAGAACAAGCGGGTCTTCGCAAAGAAGTCATATCCCATCAACGTTAAACTTCCTCAACTCTTCCCCGTGAACCTTTCGGACCTTAGCCTTACTTCTTTGGTTTTTGCTTACACAAAAACCAACCCCTATCTTTGTGTTATGTTTTGGTACCTGTTACATATATATTTAAAGACTTGATTGATTTGAAAATGTGCTAGAATATTTGAACAATGTGGAGGCATCTAATTCAACAATTGATAAGGATGGGTGGCTACATACAGGAGATATTGTGTATTTTGACCATGAAGGATTCTTATATATCGTTGATCGACTTAAGGATATCATAAAGTACAAAGGTTTTCAGGTATAACTATCGAAACAAAACATAAAACTTTTATTAGTTATCACTCTCTTATCCTGGGACCGTAGTAGCCTACATAAATGATTAACGAAACTTTCTTGATGTAAGATTAGTTGGGTCTTGGGTCAAGTTAACACCCTCTAACTAATTAGTGGGATGGGATCAATTTGGATCACTAAAATGTATAATCTGCCGCCCAATTTACAGGCCTGTACCTCAATAACCTATTCATATTCGGGTGAGGCATCTTTGACAGTCACAAGTGTGGTTATTAGCATAAAGTTAAATCCATATATAATTCTATATCTATATCTATATATCTATATATTTAAATTGGTATTGCAGATTGCTCCAGCTGACTTGGAGGATGTGTTGGCTTGTCATCCAGCTATAGTTGATGCTGCAGTAATAGGGTTAGTTTGACCCATTCAATTCATTAAATAAATACAAACATAAACTACCAACCCTTTAAACGTAAAAAACAATGCTTTGACCTATTTTCTGAGTAATCCCGAGTTTCGACCGAGTTTTCTCCCATTTTTCGAGTAATCCCGAGCTTTGGCTGAGTTTGACCGAGTTTTGACAGAGTTTTGACCAAGTTTGATTACTCGATTCGGAGCACTCCATAAACCGAGTACTCGGCGAATGATTTCGAGTTCTGAAACCATGTTATCAAAACATAGTTTTTTAAATCACTCTTAACTTTTTGGTTTCGTAAAATATACTTCAGAGATGTGGATGACGAAGCCGGAGAAGTTCCAATGGCATTTATAGTCAAGAAGCCGGAAGCTGACGTTTCGGGATCTGACATAATCGACTTTGTTGCTAAGCAGGTTTCAATTCTTTCAAATTTTAGAGAAAATTATGTTCAATATATTTATTTTGTTGATAAGTAAATTTGTTTACTTTGTTGATAAGTAAATTTGGTGTTGAATTTTGACAATATTACAGGTCAGGCCACACAAGAAGGTGCGAAAAGTGAAATTTGTTAACGCGATACCAAAATCTGCTGCCGGAAAGATTTTGCGACGAGAACTGAAGTACAACCTTTATTCAAGACTTTAATTAACAAGCATCAGTTTTTTTTGTTGTTGCACTTAATTGTGCACATGAGTCTAATACCATGAACAAAAAAGTACAT
This sequence comes from Rutidosis leptorrhynchoides, assembly GCF_046630445.1. Lineage (NCBI taxonomy): Eukaryota > Viridiplantae > Streptophyta > Magnoliopsida > Asterales > Asteraceae > Rutidosis > Rutidosis leptorrhynchoides. The sequence continues at coordinate 511,965,324 of NC_092335.1, read as the reverse complement.
CTTTTGTAGTATTGAGTAATGTATGTCGTTTTTTTCTACGTTGAAATACCCCGAGATCGTATGTAACAAAGCAATTAAGATTTGTGTTTGGAGTGTTTGAGATCGGATTATCTACATTTAAACTCTGATTCAATTTTTAATGCTCATAATGCACGTATATATGAAAAGAACAAGCAGAAATTAAACGAATTAAGTTGAATGTAAGCCCGTATATAGGACTTTATAAGAACACAATTCACTAAAACTGGAAAGCGGAAACAACTAAAATAAGGTTACACATTCAAGAGATTATTGAGCCTGCTTTGGGCAATTGAAAAGATTAAACATTTTATGTAAAATAATAAGTTGACATGCCTCAAATCTCAAAGTTGTCACTAAAAGAAGGGTGATGATTTGTACACCATCAAAATTATCCATAAACCACTAAACATGCATTATAATGTTGTACTGTATAACCCTCTAAAACAGTTTTAGTGTTGTATGGATAAATTATGGTGGTCTAGATATCACTACCCTTGAAATAAAGATCAACGCGGAAGTAGAAAGAGATTCATTTATGAGATCCTTGTAAACTTGAAGAATTGATCTAATCCGGTCATAAGCAAATCCATCTTATCTGATATTTTGATACATACACTTGGCATAAAAAAAATAAATAATGTGCCTTTGCATAATGCATCCTGCATAAAATTATATCATTGAGTGAGTAAATAAACAAATATATATATTATAGATAGTATACAGGAAAATCAACCCAATGATGGCACAGTGGGTCTACTTATGTCTTGGTTCGTTTCAGGTTTACCCAAATCACTCTCTACAAGTAAGGGTACAAAACAGAATGATTAAGCGCTGACAAAATCTGAATGATTCAAATGTTGTGATTGAACTTGGTTCTGAACGACAATAACGCGTTTGATAATCATGAAAGAAATCTGACAAAGGGGTAAAATAAATGTTTTAACCTCATAAATGAATAAATAAAATAATTAATGATTTTTGATAAGTGTTCCGGATATAATTTAATGAGGATATTAAAAGAAATGTAGGTGCAGAATGATTAAGAGAGTATTTCAATTCTGAATGGTTTATAGCACAGATTGTTGAACGGTTCAACATCATTTGTCATTCAGATATCATAAACAAACGCACTGCGGTTCTAACATTCAACGTTGAACTACTCACTAAAAAGACAATCAAATGCACCCTAAGTAAGATGTCTTTTTATTAGGATTAGTTACAAAATCTAAATTAATTCATTATAGTAATCAATTAGGAGGATTCATGTATCAAGAATAGACTTTGAGTAACTTTCAACATGTTCAACCCACCTGACCCGTTTACTTTTATGCTAGTTATAACCAAAATCAGCTCATATATATAAGTAAAATTTAGGTAGAAATGGAAAATTTAATTCGACACCCGAAGAAATTTGGAAGTTTACCTGCCCAAGAAATTTTTTTACACAACTTGTGCCTTGTTGGTGGATATATCTTGAACTTTTGCATCAACCTTGTCCTGAAGATTATAAAGTTTATCAGTCAGCTCCTTAGTTAATTTTGTGGTTATTAAGTAAAACATAGAGTGGTATAAAATAAACCCTAACTAGTATAACATGCCTTGTACTAACAGAAAGAAACAAGGTTGAGTGTACTCTTGATTCTTAAAAAAACAAAGTTATCTTTTATCTAAAGGCAAAAGTGGCATAAACTTAATAATAAAGTGAAGAAAAATTAGCTTACAAGTTATTCTATTCTAGTTCTAGCTTCAATGATAAGAGATAAACTATCATTTAGGGCATGTTTGGCACCAATCTTTTTGAAGCTTTTAGGAGCTTTTAAATTCTAGTTCTAGCGGAAAAACCCCTATCAAGTTAAAATCTCAGTTTGGCTACAAGAGTTTAAAGTTTTTTGATGGAGGAAAAAAATTAAAAGCTAATACAACTCCTTTAAGAAAAATCTCTTAGCTTTTTATAATTTTACACCTTATTTTAACAGTTTCAGTACCATGTCAAATACCTAAATACATATAAACAGCCAACAGCTACCAAGTTACCAAGCTAACAGCTACCGGCTAAAAGCTACCGCCTAGTTTTGCCAAACATACCCTTAGTTAGATCTTAGATCATTTCAACTGCTATAATATCATAATAACAGAACCACAATATTAACATCATTATTAACTATTTCTTTAGCTATAAGTGTAATGCATAACATAATATGGTAATCAAATTATATTAGCAAAAAAGTTTTAAAATTCCTATCATTTTTCATAGTCAAAACAAACACAATTGACCAAAAAAGTCAAACATATTCATAATAATTGAACTCTGAGAATCTTACCACTCCTTTTTTCTCATAATAATCATCTAATGCCCATTGATATTTTGATTGATTCAACCCGAACCAACGAGCAACATATTCATCCAAACTTGAATGTACTAGTACCCAAAAAAAAAAAAAAAAAAAAAAAAAAAAATCAAACATAAAATAATAAGTACAATTCTAATGGGTATGTACTTAATTACTTATGAATAAGAGATGCAAATAACAAAACGGTACCGTTTTGAACTTTAGTAACAGCGTCCCAAAAGAAACCGGATTTGGAGTGATGAGCTGAATCTGATTTTGGGTATTGAACCGGTGGAGGATGAACCGGATGGGAAGATTGAACCGGCGGGTCGGAAGAGGGGTTGGGGGTTGAAGGAGGTGTAACGAATACGGTGTACGGACCGATCTTTCCGATCATTGGTGGATTTACTTGTTCTTTGTTGATTGGCATTTTTATTATTGATTTGTAATTAAAAGCAAAAAGATTGATTTTTTTTTAATTTTTTTTAGGTGTGAATTTTGGGTTTTTATAAAAAAAGGGAGGTGTGAATGAAAGTTCAATAGGGATGAGTGAAAGCGAAGTGAGAATCTGAAAGTGAAAGTGAGCTTTGGAGAATGTTTGTGCTGAAGCTTTACACATACAGTAGAGAATGAGATATGTTTGGTTAGGGAGATCTTTGTCTTTTTTTAATTTAATGTTTTTTATTTATATAAGTTCAAATTTATTCTTTAATTAAATTAAACATTTTATCAAAATAAAATTAAAAGACGGATCTAGGCAAAGGAACCACACCCAGTGCCGAGTATATGTGTAACTCAGCGGTCCTGTAATATCACTAATTTTTTGAAATTTATTAAAAAAAAATATATTATTTTTTGGTACATGACACCACTAAATATAATAATGGGACCTCATATATTTTCAGAATTTAAAATTTGATAGTTTGAACTACTAAAATATTTGAAATTAGTCCACTTATAATTTTATAGTATGAGTCATTTAAATATTAAAAAAAATAAACGAAAATAGACTTAGCCCTATCCAATTTCCTATTTCCTTTGTATCTAGCGACCATCGACGATCATATGTGATTTCATTCCGTCATTTCTAATTTCGTGTCCTTTCCTCTTCATCCGAGTCGTCCATCATTATGTAAGTATCATGTATATATGTTCATAAGACCATGAGTAATGGTTCGTGTTCAAAGCGTGCTCAAGGCCAAAATCACTAACACGCCTATTAATGGTGGCATGCTAGCCAAGTGTTAACTGGCGCGCGTGCAAGGAGCACGAGAACAAAATGTGGTGTGCTGTTTTTTCATTAGTTCATATATCTTTTTAATTATTTTTTATCCTCTTTTTCACCCAACTTCCAATCAGATTTTAACACATCACTTAACACGCCACTCAACACGACCCTATTATTTACCAGTTTACTAGCACGCCCGCCAAGCACCCCACCCCTACCTAGCAACATGCCAACACGCCCATCAATGTTAAAGATAGTCTAATTAGATTCCTCAAATGATTGATCTTTTATTTAAGTATATACGTTAGTTTATGTTTATAATTGTAATTTTTTGGTACTGATCTTTCATTTAAGTATGTATGTTTATAATTGCAATTTTATAGTGCCGATGTATCTTGTATATATTTTAATTTTATTGATGTATCATGTATATATGTTTATAATTAGTTTTCTTAAATAATTGATCTTTTTTTATACGAAGACAATTTTTGCCTTTTGGTACTATAATTTTTTTGTTACTGATGTATCAATAAAATTGTCTTTTGATTTTGAATATGACAGCTATTATTAACATATTAAGATACTTCAATATATGAATGACTGTCTACTTGCATGTATAGGGCAATTATGGATGAATTTTATCGTATGAAACTTCGTAGACAAAAGTAAAAGCTTACTTCTAGTATGATGATGGTTGTTGTAATGACAATAGTAAAAAATATGAACACCCTTACATCTTGCGAGTTTTGTCCAATTTTATGTTTGTGTTTTAAGTGCGGCCGACCCGACCCGATTTGACCCGACACATTCAATATTTTGTGCAAGTAAGTTATCAGATAGTTTTTTTGAGACCCCATTGAGTTTTGATTCTAGAATCGCCACTGACCACAGCAACAACTCCACCACCCGCAACCAAACCCTCTCACCAACGCTACACCCCACTCTCCATTAACGACTAAAGTCCACACCAACGGGATAATGGAACGACCAACAAGTCACGAAAGAAACAATCACCACATTCCCCACCACCAGCCACCACCTCCACTAACGGAGTGGAAGTACAATAGCGAGCCAGCATTTTATACGGACACCTACCAGACCACGTACTACCCGGTGGCCACCACCAACTAGGTTGCACACCACCGAGTATGTAACGACCCTGGATTTTCCGACTTATATTATTAATATTTATTATTAATACTTGCGTGTTAATAGATGTATTCTTATACATTTTACTTGTTACCGTATTTGACTTTCCAATGTCCCGACTTGTCTTTGTGACTGTAACAACCCGACTTCATAAACCCAAAAACGCATACCAAAGAAAAAAAATTTATAAGGCAGTGCATCTGGACGGCGTCCAGAATCCTGGACGGCGTCCAGCTCAGAGGAGTGGGACGGCGTCCACACATTTGGGACGGCGTCCAGCTCTAACAACTGGGACGGCGTCCAAGAAATTGGGACGGCGTCCCAATGGTCTTCCAGCTACTGATCACGGGTCCAACTCACACGAGCGGAAAACCCGCTTCCCGACACTTTCAAACGAAAACCTTTTTACCACAAGTCAATATAAGTGAAACTAAGAGATTTTCATCATCAAATCAAGTTTTACATCAACGGGCCCACATCGCCCATTTTACGAGTTTCGTTCAAAAATAAAAGTTTCGACCAAATATAAGTTTAAGTTCCAAACGACACTAGAGCATGGTGTTTGGGGTTAAACTACCCAATCTCGGTCGAACTCCAAAAGCTAACACCCAAAAGCATCCCCTAACAAGACAAGCGGGAGATCACTAATCCAATTGAACGCTCTTACCCTTGTCAATGCCCGAGCCTATAAAAAAAGTAAACAACGAGAGGGTAAGCAAAGCTTAGTGAATGCAATAATTATACATACATATATATAACCCATCTATTTGCAATCACAATTACCGAATACCTTGTACGAACTTGAAACTCAAATTAGCATAACATCATACCCGAAATACTTAACAAGTCGCACATTATCACAAAACCGCATTAACATATACTCAACACAATATATTTAAACAATATGTCAAACAATCCACAATCTCAATATGGTTAACCATAACGCTATGGTGCTACCGGCTCGTGGTTCACACCATACGCAATTGAGTCATACTCTTTTATAGTGCTACCGGCTCGTGGTTCACACTCGATGCTACCGGCTCGTGGTTCACATCTTAGTTTATAGTGCTACCGGCTCGTGGTTCACACTCGATCACACACATGTTATGGCACTACCGGCTCGATGGTTCATACCATAACACCCACAAATAAATACGTCATATACACATACGTATAATTACTCCACTCACCTTAGAGTCTTCGTGAAAGATAACCGAACTTGCCACTTCAATGTAACGTACCTATTACATTTTAGCACATAATCAATTCACAACTCAAGTCGGTCAAGCGACTCACTCAAAAATCTAGAGTCTTTTGTCTCAAAGTGCAATCCCGACCCATTTTGCACCCTTAACCCTAATAATGAGTTATCTTCACCAAAAACCCTAACTTTAGCCAATTAAGGTCTTAACACACTTTTAACCACAAAGTTAACTCGTTTTCATACATGCAAGACAACCTAGGTCATCAAAGACCCATTTGACCCATTTCAAGGTCAACATACCCATTTAGGTCACCCACAACCCAAATGACTCTCACTAACACTAACTATAGGTGTACTAGTGATCTATTAGGCCTTTAAGACCCATTTACACATTTCAATATTTCAAAACCCTAAGTTAGTCACCATTTGGGTCTTCATGACCCAAACTTACCCAAAACCTCCAAATCACTCATACATGGGTTTTATGTACAACATTAACCCTAACCCTAACCCTTAAACATATTTACTAGAGAAATCAATTTTAGGGCTTACCACCACAATCAAAACGAAGCTAACGAGGAGATGAACAACTTCAATGCTCGAGCTAGAACCCGAAACAAGCTTCTTCCTCTCCTATTTGAGCTTTCTCACACTTAAGATCTCTCTCTCTCTCTAGAATTAAAGTAGATGATGTTTGGTGGTTGTGAATGGAGTAATGAGACTCCCAAAACTGATCTAGGGCTTTAGAATTCGTCCAAGAAGTGAAATTACCAAAATACCCATCTAAAATATTTAAAAGCAAAAAGACATGCCTGCCAGCCATTCTGGACGGCGTCCCAAAATGTTGGACGGCGTCCAGGTCTTCAAACTGGGACGGCGTCCCTAAATGTTGGACGGCGTCCAGGTCTTCAAACTGGGACGGCGTCCCAAATGTTTGGACGGCGTCCAAACCCAAAAAGAAAACAGGATCTTACAACTCTCCCCCACTTGAACCGGATTGCGACCTCGCAATCCACGCCGCATGACAAGCAGGAAGATAAACCAAGACAAACTCTTCGGGCACCCAAGTAAACTCGGAACCTTTACTTCGCCGCCATTGAACCTTGAAAGTTCTCACCTCTTTATTCCTCAACATTTTCACCTTCTCGTCAAGGATAGCAATCGGTTCCTCGACATATTCTAACTTGTTGTTTAGCTCGATCTCGTCTAAAGGCATCCATGAGGAATCATCCGCAAGACACTTACGAAGGTGGGAAACATGAAATGTATTATGGATCCCCGCAAGCTCTTCGGGTAATTCCAATCGATATGTAACTTCACCAACACGAGCTGAAACCTTGAACGGCCCAATAAACCGAGGAGCTAACTTTCCCCGTTTTCGAAATCGAATAATACCCTTCCATGGCGAAACCTTAAGCATCACCATATCGCCTTCTTGGAACTCAATCAATCGCCTACGTCTATCGGCATACGACTTTTGCCTATCTTGAGCCTTCTTCAAATGTTCCCGAATCAAATCGATCTTGATATTTGTCTCTAAAACCAAATCGGTACTCCCGATCTCTCTTTGACCCACTTCTCCCCAACAAACGGAAGTTCGACACCTACGCCCATAAAGCATTTCGTAAGGTGGCATCCCGATACTAGTATGATAACTATTATTGTACGAGAATTCCACCAAAGGCAAATGCTCATCCCAACTACCACCAAAGTCAATGATGCACGCCCGTAACATATCTTCCAAAGTTTGATTCGTACGTTAGGTTTGACTGTCCGTTTGAGGATGATACGCCGTGCTCAACTTCAATTGCGTACCCATATCTTCATGAAACTTTTTCCAAAACCGAGATGTAAAACGGGTATCTCGTTCCGAAATAATAGATATAGGAACCCCATGTCGCGAGACCACTTCCTTGATAAACAACTTAGCCAAGGCCTCCGACGATATCGCTTCTTTAATGGGAAGAAACAAAGCGCTTTTTGTCAATCGGTCAACTATAACCCAAATCGAATTGAATTGGGTTCTCGCCGTTTTAGGTAACTTTGTAATGAAATCCATGGTAATGTGCTCCCATTTCCATTTCGGGATTTCTAACGGTTGCAACTTACCATACGGCTTTTGGTGTTCGGCTTTTACTTGTAAACACGTGACACATTGCTCAACATACTTCACAACGTCACGTTTCATGCCCGGCCACCAATAATCTTTCTTTAAGTCATGATACATTTTTGTCGCGCTCGGATGAATGGAATATTTTGACTTATGTGCTTCATCAAGTAGCACCCGTCGGTAATCACCCATATTAGGCACCCACACCCTTCCTTGAAAGGACAACAAACCATGCGAGCTCATAGTAATGAACTCCGATTGGCCCACGATTCGTTCCGCATGCTTGTTGTGAACGTAAGCCTCTATTTGAATCTCACCAAGCCTTTCAAGAAAATCGTTGGAAATAATCAAACGTAACGACCCCACTTTTATCGCCGGATGTTGACTCTTTCGACTCAACGCATCCGCGACCACATTCGCCTTACCCGGATGATAAAGTATTTCACAATCGTAGTCTTTCACCACATCCATCCACCTACGTTGGCAATAATTCAAATCTCGTTGATTAAAGAGATGTTTCAAACTCTTATGATCCGAATAAATCGTACACTTGACACCATACAATAATGGCGCCAAATTTTCAACGCATGTACTACCGCCGCCAACTCAAGATCATGAGTCGGATACCTCGTTTCATGTTCCTTTAATTGTCGAGAGGCATAAGCGATGACTTTACCTCTTTGCATTAGAACACACCCGAGACCATTTAAGGAAGCATCACAATAAACCACCATGTCTTCAACACCTTCCGGTAACACTAACACCGGAGCTTGACACAACTTCTCCTTTAACAATTGAAAAGCAATTTCTTGCTCGTTCTCCCAACCAAACCTCGCATTCTTCCTTGTCAATTTCGTCAACGAAGAAGCGAACTTAGAAAAATCTTGGATAAACCGACGATAATAACCGGCCAATCCGAGAAAACTTCGGATTTCCGTAGGCGTAGTCGGTCGTCCCCAACTCTTCACCGTCTCGACCTTCCCCGGATCTACTTGGATACCGTCTTTGTTCACAATATGACCAAGGAATTGGACTTCCCTTAGCCAAAATTCACATCTGGAGAACTTAGCATACAACTTCTCCTTTCGTAACGTCTTCAATACTTCACGCAAATGATGTTCATGTTCGTTCATACTTTTCGAGTAGACTAGTATGTCGTCAATGAACACTATTACCGACTTGTCCAACATAGGTTGGCACACTCGGTTCATAAGATCCATGAATGCCGCCGGTGCATTCGTAAGACCAAAGGGCATAACTACAAACTCATAATGCCCGTAACGCGTTCGAAAAGCTGTTTTCTCTATGTCTTCCTCACGGACCCGCATTTGGTGATAGCCGGACCGTAGGTCGATCTTAGAGAAATACGTTGCACCTTGAAGTTGATCAAATAAATCGTCAATCCTAGGTAATGGATAACGATTCTTGATCGTCACTTTATTCAACTCACGGTAATCAATGCACATACGCATACTACCATCTTTCTTCTTCACAAATAACACCGGAGCGCCCCATGGCGAAGCACTCGGTCGAATAAAACCCTTCTCGAGCAACTCTTTGGTTTGATTTAACAACTCATGCATTTCCGTTGGTGCTAAACGATAAGGAGTTTTAGCAATGGGAGTAGCTCCCGGAACCAACTCAATACGAAACTCAACTTGTCTTTCCGCCGGAACACCCGGTAATTCGTCCGGAAAAATGTCTTCGAATTCACTAACAACCGGAATTTCACGAATAGGTGGTGGCTCATTGCGAGTATCAACGACGTGAGCAAGGAAAGCCATGCCACCGGTAACAACAAAACGACGTGCCCGTGCAAAAGTGCATATCGGCACCGGTCTCCTTCGCTTATCACCATGAATAATTAACTCTCCCCCACTTAGGGTCTTCACACGAATAAACTTATCATGGCATGCAATATCAGCTCTATAACGATCGAGCCAATCCATACCAACGACAATATCAAAGTCGCCCAAGGTCATTGGAATAAGATCAATTTTAAAGGTTTCGGCACCAAAAACAACATCACAATTTTCACACACATCAACCACTAGCACCGTCTTGCCGTCCGCTATTTCGACTTCCACCGGACGACTTAACTTAGGTAACGGTCTATCAAGTTTAGGCACAAATTTAGGAGACACAAACGACAAATTTGCACTGTTATCAAATAGAATTCTCGCCGGATTAGAATTAACCATGAAAGTACCTGAGACTACTTCGTTTGATCGTTTGGCTTCGTCATTGGTCATCAAATAGTTGCGACCCCTAGCCGTGCCCGCCGCTTTCTCTAACCGTTTAACATTATCATTATTCAAATCGGGACATTCCGGCCTCTTATGCCCCTCTTTACCACAATTAAAGCAAGTGATTTTGGTCGGCTCCTTGGTGCAATCACGGGCCATGTGTCCTCTTTGATTACAATTATAACACGTGGGCCCGAAACCCCCGGAAGCACCCTTCTTCACACTATTAAAGCTTTCGGAGCCTTTCTTGGACTTCTTATTTGAAAAGTTCGAATGACTTGAACCCTCAAACTTCCTCTTTGAAAAAGTAAAATCGCTCTTTCTTGGCACCTCCGGCTCAAAACCCCGAGCCAATTCAAATAACTCGTCAAAAGACTTAGCCATACCCCGACTAATCTTACCCTTGTACTCATCATTTAAAGTGCGGTAGAAATCCTTCATTAGCTTGTGATCATCACCAACATACTCCGGGCAAAAACGAGTCTTTGCCAAGAAGGTAGACTTAAGAGTAACTAAGTCCATTGAACCTTGTTGCAAATGGTGCAACTCGTCCCGGATTCTATCGAGATCGGAAGAAGTTCGGTATTCCTTGAAAAACTCCTTCTTGAACTCCTCCCATGTCAAGCCCATACATTGTTCTTCACCATACAAGTTGATTTTATCATCCCACCACAACTTAGCTTCTTCGCGTAACATGCTAGAACCATACCTCGTCTTCTTTTCGGGAGGACATTCCGCGGTACGGAAAGCTCCCTCAATATCGGAGATCCAACATGTACTTTTTAAGGTATCTCGCACCCCATTAAACATCGGGGGTTGAGCATCCTTGAAGTTCTTGTAGTGGAAGTCCCGCCTTCCTTCGCTTCCTTCACCGCGAGGATGGATATTCCTAGCGTCAAGGGCCTCTTCGATAGTGGCCTTCATTCGTTCATTAATTAGATCGGTTATTTGCTCATCAACCGAATCTTGAAAGACCTTTCGAACGTCCGCAAGAAAATCCGCTTTTAACTTCTTAAAGACGGCCTCGACTTTGGTTGAGAACTCGGCGTCCTCGCTTGTACTTCCATTATCATGATCGGGACCGTTTCTCGTCTTCATTCTATAAAACGAATTAGGTTAAACCACAAAACGGAAGGACAGATTACATATATACATACATATACGCCACACTACTTCATCTCGCTCAACAATCGTTGTACATTACTTGTTTGACACGATTTGCACTCGTAGTGATGGTAGCTAGTCATTACTACGCGAGCACGTCGCGTTAACTCGCTAGTACAACGTCCTTCTCGCTTGATGATTGCTAAACACAACACAAAAAATAGCGCATGATTAGTTCACATAAACCTATGCACTAACCATCCCGATCCGACCCAAAGTCCTACAAGTCCCGCATAAACGCGCACACAAAAAGTCTAAGTCTAGGCACCTATCTCAAGTAACCTAAATCCCTTAGACCATGCTCTGATACCACTTGTAACAACCCGACTTCATAAACCCAAAAACGCGTACCAAAAAAAAAAATTTTATAAGGCAGTGCATCTGGACGGCGTCCAGAATCCTGGACGGCGTCCAACTCAGAGGAGTGGGACGGCGTCCACACATTTGGGACGGCATCCAGCTCTAACAACTGGGACGGCGTCCAAGAAATTGGGACGGCGTCCCAATGGTCTTCCAGCTACTGATCACGGGTCCAACTCACACGAGCGGAAAACCCGCTTCCCGACACTTTCAAACGAAAACCTTTTTACCACAAGTCAATATAAGTGAAACTAAGAGATTTTCATCATCAAATCAAGTTTTACATCAACGGGCCCACATCGCCCATTTTACGAGTTTCGTTTAAAAATAAAAGTTTCGACCAAATATAAGTTTAAGTTCCAAACGACACTAGAGCATGGTGTTTGGGGTTAAACTACCCAATCTCGGTCGAACCCCAAAAGCTAACACCCAAAAGCATCCCCTAACAAGACAAGCGGGAGATCACTAATCCAATTGAACGCTCTTACCCTTGTCAACGCCTGAGCCTATAAAAAAAAGTAAACAACGAGAGGGTAAGCAAAGCTTAGTGAATGCAATAATTATACATACATATATATAACCCATCTATTTGCAATCACAATTACCGAATACCTTGTACGAACTTGAAACTCAAATTAGCATAACATCATACCCGAAATACTTAACAAGTCGCACATTATCACAAAACCGCATTAACATATACTCAACACAATATATTTAAACAATATGCCAAACAATCCACAATCTCAATATGGTTAACCATAACGCTATGGTGCTACCGGCTCGTGGTTCACACCATACGCAATTGAGTCATACTCTTTTATAGTGCTACCGGCTCGTGGTTCACACTCGATGCTACCGGCTCGTGGTTCACATCTTAGTTTATAGTGCTACCGGCTCGTGGTTCACACTCGATGCTACCGGCTCGTGGTTCACATCTTAGTTTATAGTGCTACCGGCTCGTGGTTCACACTCGATGCTACCGGCTCGTGGTTCACATCTTAGTTTATAGTGCTACCGGCTCGTGGTTCACACTCGATCACACACATGTTATGGCACTACCGGCTCGATGGTTCATACCATAACACCCACAAATAAATACGTCATATACACATACGTATAATTACTCCACTCACCTTAGAGTGTTCGTGAAAGATAACCGAACTTGCCACTTCAATGTAACGTACCTATTACATTTTAGCACATAATCAATTCACAACTCAAGTCGGTCAAGCGACTCACTCAAAAATCTAGAGTCTTTTGTCTCAAAGTGCAATCCCGAACCATTTTGCACCCTTAACCCTAATAATGGGTTATCTTCACCAAAAACCCTAACTTTAGCCAATTAAGGTCTTAACACACTTTTAACCACAAAGTTAACTCGTTTTCATACATGCAAGACAACCTAGGTCATCAAAGACCCATTTGACCCATTTCAAGGTCAACATACCCATTTAGGTCACCCACAACCCAAATGACTCTCACTAACACTAACTATAGGTGTACTAGTGATCTATTAGGCCTTTAAGACCCATTTACACATTTCAACATTTCAAAACCCTAAGTTAGTCACCATTTGGGTCTTCATGACCCAAACTTACCCAAAACCCCAAATCACTCATACATGGGTTTTATGTACAACATTAACCCAAACCCTAACCCTTAAACATATTTACTAGAGAAATCAATTTTAGGGCTTACCACCACAATCAAAATGAAGCTAACGAGGAGATGAACAACTTCAATGCTCGAGCTAGAACCCGAAACAAGCTTCTTCCTCTCCTATTTGAGCTTTCTCACACTTAAGAGCTCTCTCTCTCTCTAGAATTAAAGTAGATGATGTTTGGTGGTTGTGAATGGAGTAATGAGACTCCCAAAACTGATCTAGGGCTTTAGAATTCGTCCAAGAAGTGAAATTACCAAAATACCCATCTAAAATATTTAAAAGCAAAAAGACATGCCTGCCAGCCATTCTGGACGGCGTCCCAAAATGTTGGACGGCGTCCAGGTCTTCAAACTGGGACGGCGTCCCTAAATGTTGGACGGCGTCCAGGTCTTCAAACTGGGACGGCGTCCCAAATGTTTGGACGGCGTCCAAACCCAAAAAGAAAACAGGATCTTACAGTGACACACGCTTTTCACGAATACTATTTCGAATATTATTTACGTACATAATTAATTATTATTAATTATTTCTAATTAACTAATGCAAGTAGTTAATTACTTGGGCTTTTATTAATTTATTGCTTACTTATACTTGGGCTTATATTATTGGACTTGGAAGCCCACCCTACACCACTTAATGGACTACTAGTAAGCCCACTATTATGCTAATGATTCTTTAAGACTAAACATGGATTAATTAGTTAAATGAGGAGACAAAAATGTTTCAAGCATGCATGACCATCTTCCCATGTATTTAACTTTATACCTCATACTAGCATTCACCACCTTCCAACACTTGAAGAACAAGTTGACCACCCCCATTTGGGAGCCTAAACCTTCGGCCATATGCAAGTGGGGAGGGAGTTCAATTTTTTATTTTTTTTGTAATTACTTATATGCTAGCATAAACTTCATTTCACACACTTCATTCTTACACTACTTTCACTCTTTCTTTTTCTCTCTAAATTGTAAGTAACAAACTTTATTTTTTCTTCTTCTCTTTCCTTTAAAAATCACCAAGTATCATCATCAATTTACTAGTTTGTTGTTTGTTGTTAAAGATCAAATTTACTAGTTTGTATCTTCAGGTAATCTTGCTTCTTCCATCCTTTGTTTGATGAGAAGTCAAGAACAAGAATCTAAGCTTATTAGTTTATGGTTCTACACTTGAAGTATTATAAAGATCTAAAGTTCATAAGCTTTAAGATCTTACTTGTGTTCATGTTTTGTAAACTTAAGGTTTATTTTCTTAAGATTCAAGCTTTGGCTTGAATCTTCTTAAGTATGAAACAAACATGAACTTGTTACTTGTAACTTTAGTTGATTACTTTATTTTTTTTGTTTTAAATTCATGATTGTATAATATTGGTCAAGTATTACTAGTTAAACTTGATCTCATTTTTCTTGAAACTAAAGTTAAACTTTGTAAGTTCAAGAACATGGAAGTTTAACTTTCTAGTTATAACTTCATACACTTATGTTGGATCTAAGTTTCTATAGCTTATGGTCTTCTAATTTTGTTGTAAACAAAAGCTTATGAGCTTAACTACATTCTACAAGATTAAAATCTAAGTTTCATGACTTATGGTTTTATTAAAGTGAAGATCCAAGTTCTATAACTTAGGATTTAACTTAAGAACACTAGATCAAGAATTTTTAGCCTAGGATCTTTAAGATCTAACTAAGATCTAAGTTCTACAACTTAAGATCTTGTTTATTTAGTTTACTTTCAAGTTTATAGCTTAATATTACTAATAGAACTCATGTATGTGTCGGATCTAAGATCTTGATGTAACTTTGGTTCATCAACCTACTTGCAACCCTTAAATGAGTTGTGCTACATATCTTAGACATACACTAGTGTCATTATGGTCAAAACTTGGTAAATATGATGCAAACACATCAATGAGTTGTACACTTGAAGCTATAAGGATCAAGGATGAGAACCGTGATGAGCATCAAGCACCAAGAACCCACCGGAACACTTTGCTTACTATTTTTGGGATCTGATCAGTAACCTGGGCTACTGGAAAAGTTAACTTTCAGAATTTTCGGTTCGAGTAGATGACTTTTCGTTTAGGACTCGTCTTAATCCGATTTACGGTTTAGGATTTATAGCCTTCCGAAAGTCACTACACCTTTGTAACGTTATGCTAAAATTTCTGACCTACTCGCACTTAAACCATCGCCACGGTCAAACAAAGACGAGTTTGGTTCTGAAAATTGGTCAGTGATTGGAGGACTCACATACGGAGCCATAGCCACTGACTACGCGTCTTTCCAATTTGTATAGAGGTTGTAGCAGCTGAACGAAGTCAGCCTTTGTTTAGATCTCTATTCTTGATTGAAAACTTACTTTACTTTTTACTTATGTTGTTGATGATGATGATACTTAAGACCTAATTTACATACTTTTAAACCTTTGGGAACGATTTACTGACTTAGTAACTTTTGACTTAGGTTGAGGACCTTTCGGACCAACTACTTGCTTACCTATCTCGTACCGACTTTACTACTTTTCACTGTGAGTTATAGCATCCCTTTTTACTTTAACTATTTTGGGAACTGAGAATACATGCGTGTTTTACATTTTACATACTAGGCACAAGTACTTAAACTTTATATATGTGTGGGTTATACAACGGCATAAACTTTCCCCTTAGCTCGGTAACGTTTAGTCATTGGTCTTTGAACCGGTGAACGCAAATCTTAGATATGGATCCATAGGGTTTGACATCCCCACTCGGGCTAGTAGCGCTAGCATTTAATGGGTGTTTAATACTTCGTAAACTTACGCACTCGCCAAGTATACTTTTAGGGGGTGTGTCACACCCCCAAATAGGGTCTGGGATATTTGTGACTAATTATATCAAATCACATTTGTATAAACGAGAACGACTCTATATGAGACGTTTTATTGAGTTTTGCAGCGGAAGATAAATAGATTACATTGTATTTAGAGCATTAAATGTCTTTAATTGATATGATATGTAATGAAGACTCCAAGCATAGCAAGCAATCATCATCAAAGCAGCAGATATACAGCAGAAGCAATATTTAAGTACCTGAGAATAAACATGCTTAAAAAGTCAACACGAGGTTGAGTGAGTTCATAGGTTTATCATAAATCAATAGTTCAGTATAGCGTTAAACCACAATATTTCAGTTTAAAGTTGATTGATACCAAATATATCAATCGAAAGAGTTGCTGTTTGTAATATCGCGACTAAACAAAGTTACCCCGTGACACTTGTTATTCGCGTCTTTGAATCATTATTATGTAACCAAAGACCATCAGTCAAATAGTTAGAGACGTCACTCTCAGTAGCGCTACTCACAATAACTAAGTTTGCATCTTATACCTCAGCAATTAACGATATTACAGTGGGGATTTAGCATGCCAAAGCACGTATATAGCATTAAAGTTTGAGTACTTGTGTCTAACGTGTAAAACAGTTATAAAAGTTGCGCATGTATTCTCAGCCCAAAAATATATATAAAAAGGGAGCAGATGAACTCACGACACGATACGATACGATACGATAGTTTGTAGTAAATATGTGTATGACGGCACTGAACAAATGTAGAGTTGTCCTCGGATTCACGAACCTATATCAAGTATATATATTAACACATATACTAGTAATCGAATAAGTTTGTATATGTTATTTCAATTGTTATATATTTCTGTAGTTATATATTTCTGTAGTTATATATATATATATATATATATATATATATATATATATATATATATATATATATATATATATATATATATATTAATGGTGTATCCTATCGTATACACGCATAAAAGGCATAATGGTTGCATAAAAGTAGCATCAGGAAGACTGGAAACAACAGTTTTGTGGAATTATCCGTTCAGCGTTCTCCGCTGTACAGGCTTCTCCGTCATGCGTAAGCCCTGAAGACCGCCTAGTGCGTAAGCCCTGGCCGGAGAACGCCACCTTCAGCGTAAATTTCGGATCACAAGTAACAGAACGTATCATCATCTGACACGTGTCCCCGAGCAATCTGGTGGATCTGACACTATAAATAGACCCCTTGAGTCGTCATTTTACACAGTTCAGATATTCTGACAACTTTGAGAGCTGAGACTTCACTTCTCTCTCTCTCTCTCTCTACTTTCTCTCACTAGAAGTCATCCGGCTAGCACTTTTACGCTCTATGGACGACAGATTGATTAAGCCACCCCACAAGTTTCTACACTTGTGAACCGGGTCTGCAGGGATTATTTCCCAAGGGTAAATATCAATCGGCAACTGATGTTATGCGAGGTGTATACGAAATAGTTTATATTTTACTAGGAAAAACTATTAAATACGATACAATTTTACACAAGATATTTATTTATTTATAGAATGGATATACTTAAACCTTGCTACAACACTTATAGGCAGTGTACCTAATCGTACAGTAGTGTAGTTTTTAGTAAGTCCGGTTCGTTCCACAGGGAAATCTTTAAACAAAGCTCAACGCTATATTAGTTTACTTTTATAAAAATACAAATATATATATAAGTAATATTATTATTATAAAGGGGGGTTTTTACCGTTTAATGACCGGTTTGTCGATTTTAAAACTTTAGTCGTAGTTAAAACCTAATGTAAAATATAAAATAAATACAAGACTTAAATTAAATCGTAAAGTAAATAACGATAATGAAATTGCGAATAATAAAAGTGCAATAAAATAAACTTGCGATAATTAAAAAGTACGATAATTAAAAGTGCGATTAAATAACAATAAATAAAAGTGCGATAATTAGAAGTGCAATTAAATATAAAATAAAGGAAATTAAATATGAAATAAAAGAATTATGCTTATTTAAACTTCCGTAATCATGATGTTTGACGTGTTGATTTTAGTTTTATGCCCATGGGTTAATTGTCCTTTGTCCTGGATTATTTAATATGTCCGTCTGGTTTTTGTCCATAACAGTCCATCAGTCATAAATATAAAGTGCGAGTGTCCTCGTCAAATTATTATTATACCCGAAGTTAAATATTCCAACTAATTGGGGATTCGAATTGTAACAAGGTTTTAATACTTTGTTTAATGAATACACCAGGTTATCAACTGCGTGTAAACCAAAGTTTTACTACTTTGTTAACAATTACACCAATTACCCTTGAATGTAATTTCACCCCTGTTTTAATTATTCTAGTGGCTATTAATCCATTCCCGTGTCCGGTTAAATGAACGATTATTCGTACATATAAATACCCTGCCCATCGTGTCCGATCGAGTGTATATGGTAATTTATAGGGACGCCCAATTGTAAATTTTTATATTAACATTAACAAACTATCATTTAGTTAAACAAATATAAAGCCCATTAATAGCCCATAGTCTAATTTCCACAAGTGTCGTTCTTTTGTCCAAACCCCAATTATGGTACAAAGCCCAATTACCCAATTTTAGTAATTAGCCCAACATCATGATTACTTCGTTTTAAATAAGCATAATAATAACTTAGCTACGAGACATTAATGTAAAAAGGTTGAACATAACTTACAATGATTAAAAATAGCGTAGCGTTACACGGACAGAATTTCGACTTACACCCTTACAACATTCGCTAACATACCCTTATTATTAGAATTAAAATTAAAATTAAAATTAAAATATAAATTATATATATTTTACGTATATATGAGAGAAGAGAGAAAATAGATTATGAATTGCGATCAGAATTCGGTTGCTTTTATAGGAAAAGTTGATTTTTGGGGCTCCGCGACTCGCGGTGAAATCCTCTTCAATCTCCGCGAGTCGCGGAGAATGAATTTACAGCTCAGTCCTTGGAGTCTTTATCTGCCGACGGTTTTTTTATTTATAAATATAATATATATATAATTAATATAATTCATTATATATTATATTATATTTATATACATAGTTAACTTGTAATTTTTAGTCCGTTGCGTCGAGCGTTGAGAGTTGACTCTGGTCCCGGTTCCGGATTTTCGAACGTCCTTGCGTACAATTTTATATTTTGTACTTTGCGTTTTGAATCTTGTACTCTTGTGATTTCGAGACGTTTCTTATCAATAATTGGAACCTCTTTGATTGTCTTTTGTTCTTTTGAGCTTTTTGGTCGTTTGCGTCTTCAATTCGTCGAATCTGTCTTTTGTCTTCACCTTTTATTATTTAAACGAATATCACTTGTAAATAGAACAATTGCAACTAAAAGCTTGTCTTTCTTGAGGAATAATGCTATGAAATATATGTTCGTTTTTAGCATTATCAAATATTCCCACACTTGAGCGTTGCTTGTCCTCAAGCAATATTGTCTTGAAATACTAGAATCACTTCTTTATTCTTCACACTTTGTATATAAGTGATTTCTATATGGCGGTATAAACAATGGTAGTAACGATATGGTTTACAGTCCCACATGACTATAAAAAAATTAGATCCATTAAGGAAATTGGATCTTTATGAAAACATTTGATCTTTTGAAAATTAAATCTAGTTTTTACCCTAGATAAGTTTTCCGGAATAACCCTTTACCGGTGTTTGCAAAATATTTTTGTGGGTTTGGTGGGTTTCAGATTTGAAAATTTTAGCTCAAAACTTATGGTTTTGTGTCACCCACTTGCTAACCTTGTATTTGGAAAGCAACACGTCCAGTTTACTTGTTCCGTATATTACCTTTCGGCAAACTACCGTCCGGTTGTAAAGGAAAGCGTTGAACAAGCAACTGTTAAGGCAATGTCCCCTGACATGCTTTTAATTATGGTCTATAACGTGTCGGACGCAATTACTATCCTTGGTAGGAGCAATAGTAAAGCTCACCCTTATAATTTTTCGGTCTGGCACAAGGTCCTGTCTTTGACCATGCTATGCAACCACCGTTCTTACGGTTGACACCCGATTTAGTTCAGGTGACCTAATGAATTCCAGGTGAATTCCTAGGATTTTACGTTCAATGGTAATGAACGCATTGAAAATAGGGTTTTCAGAAAACAAATCGGTTTGTAATTTTGATCAAAATATTTTCTCGTTTAAGCTCGAGTTTAGATATCATCGAATTCCATGAGTTTGTAATTCTCAATCTTTAAGGTCAATCTCTAGGATTGAGTAATATCAGTCTTAAAAGCTGATTTTTAATCTTTAAGGAGATTATCCTTTCTGGGGATCTGATTCATTAGTCTTATCCAGCTAATTTGCATGGTGCCCCCCCATTGTACGAGATAAATCCATCTCATGGTTAGGATAAATCTGACCACATGGTGACCCTGTTTAATGCTGAGGTCCGTGGATTTCCTGCTGATTTTAGTGATGACTTTTCTAGATTTTTCGTCAACCTACAGCTGATCTGGACGACAACTTCATGACCTAAATCAAGAAGCGCGTGTCTTTTTCGGAAGACTTTACTTCCTTTTAATGATGGAATTGATTCATCGTGTAGATCCATCTCTTCTTTTCTTTCATCGGGTAAAACAGTTTAGTTTAGTCCAAAGCAAAAGTATTTTCAGTTATTTGTTACAGATAGATGTGACATATGTTTAAGATAACTTGGTAAATTTTCCCACACTTGGCTTTTATTTTCCTTTTTATCGTCCTCTATTACATTTTAAATGAATTTTAACATTTTGGTTTGTTTCTCAATTTATGTCCTTTCCGAGGTAACAATAATTTCGGTGTTAAAACCTAGTTTTATCGTTCATAAATATGTATAAACATGATTTTGAGTTCATTTAATTGAAAATTTTGAAAAATTTTACTAGAATTGGGTAGTCAGTATATAAGACTAGGGCTGTTCTTTATTATCAGAGAGCACTAGATTCTAATACAACTACTGCTTTACTAGTATTTTTAATGGTAACCAAGTGTATAAAGTAAAAAATTTTAAAATCCGAAAGAATTTAACCCCTTCCCACATTTAAGATCTTGCAATGCCCTCATTTGCAAGAAATTAGTAACAATTTAAATTATTGAGGGTGATTTGTGTGAAAATGATTAAATTTTTACCAAAGTTTCCAAATATATTGGCGTTTGTTTGCTGAATGATAAATGGTGCACATCATTTGTTCATTCCGTCTTGTTGTTATTTCACATATATTTTGCATCTTGTCGTCAAAATTAGTTGCTTTTTCTGAACTTAATGTCAGTCTTTGAAAATGCGTTGTTTTACCCTGTTGTGTACATAAGATAAACTGCAAACATATATACATATTTTTGAAGTTTGGTATATTACCCCACATTCAAAAATTATTAAAATCTAAGAATAAAAGTTAGATAATTATAAAAATGATTACAATATTAACAAAAGTATTAAACGTATCAATAATTACAAATTACAAAATAAAAAAAAATAATAAGTAAACTAAGGATGATATTGGTACCAATAGGAGTTCCAGGCATAACCATAAGTGCTATAGAATGCTTCGACAGGGTCATACGTAGGATACGGTGGCTGCATCTCTATAGACCAAGGAGGGAAGATGGGTTTCGGTGTAGGAATATAGTTTCTACCTATATGTTGGCAATGAGCTATGATTTGGTTCTGATGAACTTGCCAATCTTCAAATGCTCTCTGTCTAGCATTTTCGTATTCCTGAGAAGCTATAAACCTATGCATTTCT
Source organism: Rutidosis leptorrhynchoides (assembly GCF_046630445.1). NCBI lineage: Eukaryota > Viridiplantae > Streptophyta > Magnoliopsida > Asterales > Asteraceae > Rutidosis > Rutidosis leptorrhynchoides. The sequence goes on along the minus strand of NC_092335.1, from coordinate 511,943,235 downwards.
TGCATCTCATTCCCCCCTCCTACATTACCTTGCTGCTGGTTTCTCTCCACCTGTGGATGTCTACCATGGTATCGTACTGCGGCGTTATTTCGCCTCTTCAAAACTTTCGCACCATGGTATACATTTAAACCTATAGCATCGCGGGGTTCCGGCTCTTCTAGTAATAATCCCCCCCGACTTATATCCACACCGAGATATTCACCAATCAAAGTAATAAAAATACCACCTCCTATTATGCTATGTGGTCGCATCCCCCGAACCATAGCTGATAAATAATAACCCACACAATATGGTATACTTACAGCGCTTTGTGGGTCTCGAATACACATATGGTAAAACAAATCCTGTTCATTTACTTTTTCCTTGTTTTTACCCCTTTGTGTAATCGAATTAGCTAAAAACCTATGTATCACTCTTAATTCGGCTCTATCTATATCCAAATAAGAGTAATTTCCCCCTTTGAAACGGTGATGGCTTGTCATTTGACTCCACACACCGTGTGTATCAAAATTCTCATCTATCTTTCTACCGTTTAGTATCAATCCTCTACAATCGGCAGACGCTAACTCCTCAGGCGTATATATACGTAAAGCCTGAGCCATGTCCAGTAAAGACATGTGGCGCATCGAACCGCCTAACAAAAATCTAATAAAAGAACGATCGGTTAAACTAGCTACCCGATCATTCAACTCTATACTACATAACAATTCTTCACACCATACTTTATATACAGGTCTATGTATGGTGAATAAACATATCCAGTCATTAAAAGAAGAATTACCATACCTCTGTACAAGTAATTCCCTAATTGGCCCGGCCAATTCTACAGCTTCTAAGGGTCCCCATTCTATGACCCTCGGTACCTCAACAACCTTAGAATGAAGAGTATGCAAACCCCTTTGATATTTTGGATAATCTATCCAAAGTCTGTCAAATCTCAGGTTCGGGTGCAACTCTTCCAAGTGCATATTGGAAAAGGTCATGACTGGATGAGGTATATCCTGCTTGTAGTAGTTATCCACCTCCTGTTGTTCCAAATTCTCAGCAGGAGCATTGCGGGCTTGGGATGAAGATTCACCCCTTTCATTCTGCAAAACACATCAAACACAATTTTTGTGCATCCAAATATGCATTAGTGTCAGCAAAATCATCAATCAAAATAATTACAATGACATTATCAATTTATATCAAACTTAAGCTTATTTTCACATTTTTATCAAATCTACACTTTTTCAAATAAGCATATACGAAAATTTTCGCCAAGTTCATAAGCATTCAACTCAAATAACATGTCAAAATAATCATTACTAGCAATCAAACAAGTCTCAAATGGCATTATCTTTCAAAAATCAAGTTCATGAATTTTAGACTTGAAAAAGTCCACTTTAATTCTCAAAATCATGTTTAGGCTCAAAGTTTGGATCATTTAACTACCTAGACATGTTACACTACTCAATTTAGCAACAATTCATGACAAAAATCGGCCATAACCTGTTTATATCAAAAAGCCCCAAATTGCTCAAGAACACAAACCCTAGATTACTCAAAATTTGAAGTTTAAGGCTTCTAATCATGTTAAACAGCATCAATCTAGGTTATACAAGCATAATACATAAACAATTTAAGCCTAATTACACTAAAAAGCATCAAAATCAAATTGGGGACAAAATTGCTCAAGAACATCAAATTTCGAATTAAATGGTGTTTAGGTGTAGAAATTTACCGTTTTTCTTGAGTAATTCTTAGACAGCATCCTTCTCAACATGATTTTAGCAAAAGATTTGGTGATTAACGGTTAAAAATTGGGATTTTTGGGGGTGTTTTTCGGGTTTTTCGGGTGCAGTTTTTCGCAGTTATTTTTGAGTTGGGGGTTGGACTGATCAGTTTGCAGCTCTTTATTTTTTTTCTGATTTCCGACCCCTCCGCGAGTCGCGGTGAAATGCACTTCAAACTCCACGACTCGCGGAGTTTGTTTGTTTTTTTTTTTTTTTTTTTATAATCATTAACTTTTGAAAACAATTAAGAAATTAATTTTAAAATTTTGTTTCCTTTATTATTTAGGACGAGGTCGTTTCGGATCGATGTCCTAGTCCGTCCTTCGACAAAATTTTAAAATTTGTCTTTTTGTAGCGATTGTTTTAAAAGCTAAGATTTTTGGGTTTTTTTCAATGTTTTTGGCATACTTTAATTCAATAAGATTAAAAATAATGATAATAAAAGTTCTCGTCCCTCCCTCGGGTAAAGCAATTTCGGTTCAAAGACCTAGTCTTCAACTTACGATGAATTTTAAAAATCATATTCTTAACTTAATGAGATAAAGTAAATTTTTGTTTTTAAATTCACACAACTTAAATATAAAATTCAAAATTAATATTAAAAATTCACACCAAACTTAAAATTTAAAATGCATAAAATTAAGAATTTATATTTTAAAAATTAAAAGTTCACACCAAACTTAATTTAAAAAATCAAATAATTATAATTTTAAAAATATTGTTTTTACAAAGTTTACAATATTAATTTAAGATTTAAATATTAATTTTAAAAACATGGTAAAAATAAATTTAAAAATCTTTTTGTCTTTTTATCCCACTTTAATCAATCAAATATTATCAAAAATATGCGCCCCTCTTTTCGATAAAGTAATTTCGGTTCCAAGACCTAATTTAACTCATGACGAATTTTTGAAATATTTTGGGTTGATTGTTTAAAGATTATTTATACCTTAAGAATAAACGTTAAATTTCGCAGTGATGTAATAAATTTTTGAATGATATCAATAATTTCGGTCGCCAAACCTAATTTTATTCAATACCAATTTAATACTTTTTAGCGAACAAATTAGCGTTTATTATCAAAAGGTTAAAAATAAAAATAAAAATAAAAACTGTACAGACATACCTGTGAAATAGATTTCTTAGTTATATGATCTATCCCATTCATAAGATAGTCGGTTTAATTGGTTTTCCATGGCTACATAGGCGTAACCTCGAGCATTCAGTATCTTTTCTTCTAAACATATGAACGGTCCGTCTCTGCATAAAGTAACAAATTCGGTATTTGAATAGGTTTGATTATGGGAACATTTACCTCCATGTGACCATTTTCCGCATTTGTGACATCGTTCTAGGTGTCGTGCTCTTCTTTTCGCTGCGGATTTTGATTTTCCTTTACCAAATTGTAACTTATTATCTTCGCATCTGGATTCTTTTCTAACTCCGTCCATTCTTTCTCTGATTACTGATACTATTTCACTCGGGAGTATGTCATTATTACGTTTAGTGATCAAAGCGTGTAGCATTAGACCATGGTTTAGTTCACAGGCAGTCTTCATTTTGTAAAAACCTAAAAAAAATAAAAATTCAGAATGGGGGGAGAAGACTAGTTCTTTAGGGTCTGCTAGGGAAAGACCATTCGGGTTCCATTTTCGAGAACTACACGAAAACAGACAATCTAACTCTAACAGAAATACATATTATCCTTTAAAGACTTGATTCTCCCCACACTTAATTAGCTGTGTTGTCGAAATTGTGATTAACTTCGTTGTCGACTTCCATCGGACCATGTATGTAATGTTTAACTCTGTGACCATTAACTTTAAATTCAATCCCATTTGAATTTATTAATTCTATCGTTCCGTATGGGAAAACTCTTTTGACTATGATTGGTCCAGACCATCTTGATTTCAATTTTCCAGGAAATAGCTTGAATCGTGAATTGAAAAGAAGAACTCTGTCTCCTTCTTTAAATTCTTTTGAACTTCTGATTCTTTTATCATGCCATTTCTTCGTTCTTTCTTTATAGATTAACGAATTTTCGTATGCTTCATGTCTTAATTCTTCTAATTCGTTTAGTTGACTTAATCGTAGACGTCCAGCTTCATGTAAATCAAGATTACATGTTTTCAAAGCCCAAAATGCTTTGTGTTCAATTTCTACTGGAAGATGACCTGCTTTTCCATAAACAAGTCTAAAAGGTGTGGTTCCAATTGGAGTTTTGTAGGCTGTTCTAAAAGCCCAGAGTGCATCCTCCAATTTAATGGACCATTCCTTCGGATTTGATCCTACGGTTTTCTCTAGAATACGTTTTAAAGCTCGGTTGGTATTTTCAACTTGTCCACTTGTTTGTGGATGATATGCGGTGGAGATTTTATGAGTTACTCCATATCTTTTAAGAACTTTCTCAAGTTGATTATTACAGAAATGAGTACCCCGATCACTTATTAAAGCTTTCGGTGTTCCAAACCTTGCAAAAAGACGTTTTAAAAAGTTGACTACAACTCGTGCATCGTTAGTTGGGAGAGCTTGTGCTTCCGCCCATTTAGATACATAATCAATGGCTACGAGTATATATAGATTATTATGAGATTTTGGAAATGGACCCATAAAGTCAATACCCCAAATGTCAAATACTTCACATACTTGGATGACATTTTGTGGCATATCATCACGTTGACTTATTTTTCCGGCCCTTTGACATGCATCACAGGATTTGCAAAGAAGGTGTGCGTCTTTGTAAATTGTAGGCCAATAGAATCCAGCTTCATAAACTTTTCTTGCTGTTAGTTGAGGCCCATAATGCCCTCCTGTTGGTCCTGTGTGACAATGGTTTAAAATTTTACTAGCTTCATCTCCAAATACACATCGGCGTATTATTCCATCGGGACAACTTTTAAACAGATGTGGATCTTCCCAGAAATAGTGTTTTATATCACTGAAGAATTTCTTTCGTCTTTGGTACGATAATCCTTTTTCAAGGAATCCACAAACTAAGTAGTTTGCATAGTCTGCAAACCATGGAATTTCTTTATAATCTATCTTCAATAGATATTCATCAGGAAAGTTGTCTTGTATGGCTGATTCATTTAGAACTTCTAATTCGGGATTTTCAAGACGAGAAAGATGATCAGCGGCGAGATTTTCTGCTCCTCTTTTATCTCGGATTTCAATATCAAACTCTTGTAAGAGTAAGATCCAACGGATTAATCTTGGTTTAGCATCTTGTTTTGAAAATAGGTATCTAAGAGCAGAATGGTCGGTATAGACCACCGTTTTTGCTAGAACGAGATATGATCGAAATTTATCAAAAGCAAAGACAATAGCAAGGAGTTCTTTTTCAGTAGTTGTATAGTTCGTTTGTGCTCCTTGTAATGTCTTACTAGCATAATATATAGGTTGAAATCGTTTTTCAATCCTTTGTCCTAAAACGGCTCCCATTGCAAAATCACTTGCATCGCACATTAGTTCAAATGGTAGATTCCAATTTGGTGTTATCATGATCGGTGCATTAGTGAGTTTCTCTTTAAGAATATTAAAAGATTTGATACACTCATCTGAAAAGATGAATGGAGCATCCTTTTCTAGGAGTTTATTCATAGGAGTGGCAATTTTAGAAAAATCTTTTATGAAACGTCGGTAAAAACCGGCATGCCCTAGAAAACTCCTAACTCCTCTAACATTGGTGGGATGTGGAAGTTTAGAAATTACATCTACTTTAGCTCTATCCACTTCAATTCCTTTCTTTGAAATTTTATGACCAAGAACGATGCCTTCTTTAACCATGAAATGGCATTTCTCCCAATTAAGAACTAGATTTGATTGCTCGCATCTAATAAGCATTCGTTCAAGATTAACTAAACATGATTCAAATGTATCACCGAAGACTGAAAAGTCATCCATGAATACTTCCATGCATTCTTCTATCATGTCGTGAAAAATCGCCATCATACACCTTTGAAAGGTTGCAGGGGCGTTGCAAAGTCCAAATGGCATTCTTTTGTAAGCAAAAGTACCATAAGGGCACGTGAATGTGGTTTTCTCTTGATCTTCGGGTGCTATTGGAATTTGAAAATATCCGGAAAATCCATCTAGAAAACAATAGTAGCTATTTCCGGCTAATCTTTCCAACATTTGATCTATGAAAGGTAAGGGAAAGTGATCTTTTCTGGTGGCGTCATTTAATTTTCTATAATCAATACATACACGCCATCCTGTTACAGTCCTAGTAGGAATAAGCTCATTTTTCTCATTTGTAATGACAGTCATGCCACCCTTCTTAGGTACGCATTGAACTGGGCTTACCCATGGACTATCAGAAATTGGATATATCAAACCTGCATCTAGCAGTTTAATAATCTCTTTCTTAACTACATCTTGCATATTAGGATTTAGTCTTCGTTGGCGTTGCACATACGTTTTATGACCTTCTTCCATAAGGATTTTATGTGTGCAATACGAAGGACTTATTCCTTTAATATCATGAATCTTCCATGCAATGGCTGGTTTATGGGCTTTCAACACAGAAATGAGTTGTGATTTCTCATTTTCAGTAAGAGAAGACGATATTATTACAGGTAATTCAGATTCACCATGTAAATAAGCGTATTCCAAATGGTTTGGAAGTGGCTTTAACTCTAATTTCGGAGGTTCTTCTATCGATGATTTGTATCGATATCTGTCTTCTTCTTTTAGCATTTGAATTTCTTCTGTTGTTGGTTCATATCCATTAGCTATAAGTGTAGCTAACATTTCAGCTTCATCAATTGGTTCATTACCTTCTCCTAAAGAACATTCTCCTGTTCCTTGTAATTCTGGAAATTCTTCTAATAATTCTGCATGTGCATCTATAGTTTGAATATAATAACATGTATCATCTGCAGATTGTGGTTGTTGCATTGCTCTATCAACTGAAAAGGTAACACTCTCATCCTCTATACTTAGGGTCAATTTCTTACCGAACACGTCTATCATTGCTTTAGCCGTGTTTAAGAATGGTCTTCCTAATATGAGAGGAACTTGAGAATCTTCTTCCATGTCCAAGACAACAAAATCTACTGGAAATACTAAAGTACCAACTTTAACTAGCATGTTCTCCATTATCCCTCTAGGATATTTTATTGATCGATCGGCTAGTTGTATGCTTATTCTTGTTGGTTTCAATTCTCCAAGGTCTAGTTTAGCGTATAGTGAATACGACATTAAATTTATACTAGCACCTAAGTCTGCCAATGCTTCTATTGAACTAAGACTACCCAGAAAACATGGAATTGTGAAACTTCCTGGATCAGATAGTTTTTCTGGTATCTTATTCAACAGCACTGCTGAACAATTAGCATTCATAGTAACAGCCGAGAGTTCTTCCATTTTCTTTCTATTTGAGATTAGATCTTTCAAGAATTTAGCATATCTTGGCATTCCTGAAATCACATCAATGAAAGGAAGATTTACATTTATCTGTTTAAACATATCCAAAAATTTGGATTGCTCGGCTTCAAGTTTTTCTTTCTTCATTTTACTCGGGTAAGGAAGTGGTGGTTGGTATGGTTTAACATAAGGTTTATCCTTAACTGTGTTATCTTCATTAACTTTTTCAACTACCGGTTCTTTTTCCTTATCTTGATCAGGTTGTGGTTCTTGTGGAGTAGGAATAGTTTCATCAGAAGTTACAGGTATTTCAGGTGGTTTAAGTGTTGTACCACTTCTTGTGGTAATAGCTTTAGCTGTTTCATTCCGGGGGTTAGCATTTGTATCGCTTGGTAAACTTCCCGGTTTTCTTTCACCTATTAACCTTGCTAGGTTACTTACTTCTTGTTCCAGATTTTGAATAGAAGCTTGTTGATTTCTAAATGCTTGAGCATTTTGTTCATTAGTTTGTTTCTGAGATGTGAAAAACTGCGTTTGAGTTTCAACTAGCTTCGTCATCATATCTTCTAAATTCGGTTTTTTATCATCGGTTTGTTGTGGTGGTTTGTTTTGAAAATTAGGTCTTTGCTGATTGTAAGTATTATTGGATATTTGTTGATTGCTAGGACCTTGTTGGTTGTTGTATGGAATATTTCGGTTATAATTCTGGTTTTGATTGTAAATTGGTCTTGGCGGTTGATAATTATTCTGATAATTATTTCCAGGCCTTTGGTTTATGTATGAAATATTCTCTCTTTGTTCCATTGTTAATTCAATACTGAGACAATCTTTTGTGAAATGTGGTCCTCCACACTGCTCACAACTAATTCGTATTGAGTGAATATCCTTAGTCATCTTTTCCATTCGTCTCTCCACAGCATCTATCTTTGCGGAAATGGAATCTAAGTCATGGCTAGAATCGGCTCTAGCTGCTTTAGATGATCTAACGATATCTTTTTCTTGGTGCCACTCATGTGAGTGGGAAGCAGTGTTATCAATAATTTTGTAAGCATCAGTTTCGGTTTTCTTCATAATAGAACCACCAGCTGCTATATCTATGTCTTTTCTTGTAGTGATGTCGCATCCTTGGTAGAATATTTGTACTATTTGACAGGTGTCTAAACCATGTTGCGGACATCCTCTTAACAACTTTCCATATCTTGTCCACGCCTCATATAGAGTTTCATTTGGTTTCTGTGTAAACGTAACAATTTCTGCTTGAAGTCTTACGGCTTTAGATGCAGGAAAGAATTGTTTAAGAAATTTGTCAACTAAAACATCCCATGTATCGATCGCCCCTTCAGGTAATGATTCCAACCAATCTTTGGCTTCTCCCTTTAAAGTCCAGGGAAATAACATGAGATATATCTGTTCATCCTCCACTTCTCGGATTTTAAATAGTGTGCAGATCCTATTAAAGGTACGTAGATGTTCATTTGGATCTTCCTTCGGCATACCACTAAATTGGCATTGATTAGTCACCATGTGTAAAATTTGTCCTTTGATTTCATAATCTGGCGCATTAATGTCTGGATGAGTAATTGCGTGACCTTGGCCAGTGCGTTTAGCTCTCATTCGGTCTTCCATACTTAAAGGTTCCAGATTCTCCATAATTGAATTTGTTGAATCGGTATCACTAGATGATTCTGATTTAATGGTTCGTTCCTCAACAATCTCTGTTTGAATGATTGGTGGTTCCGGAGGAAAGTTTAATGGTTCAGGATCTACGAACCGTTCCTGAATATTCTCCGGATTCTCAATTGTGATGTTGGGTTCAAAAAATGGATTATCGAAAATTTGAACTGAAGTACTTGGTCTACTGGATGACGATTCTAAAGAAAAATCAACGGCGGTTATATTTGCTAAATGTCTTGATCTAGTTACAGGTGGTGAACGTACAAAAGGTGGTGAACGTCTTGCTCGGTGCATTCACTGAATATCCTATTAGTTTTTTAAAAAGGAAAGAAAAATTATAATAAGTTATCCAATCAATAGACTTTTCTGATTTTGCCCACGTTTCGAATAGCCAAAAGATGCAGCAGAGGGGCAGGATTCGTTTGGTCTCAATATAATTGAGGACTGTTTAGCTCCAATAACCCGGTCCACGTACAAATCCAACTATTACTACGAACCAGAAAATTTTGATGTCTATTAATTTAACCACTTAAAATAAATTTTCGTAATTTTAAGAAATTTAGATAAGAAGTAGAATAAAAATCTATGTCCTAAAAACTAGAATAGCGAGAAATAAGAAAGAAAAAGAGTTCGTCGCAAAAGGTAGAAAAAGAAAAAAATGGTTGAAAAATAAAAGGTGACGGAAAAATAAAAGAAACTTATAAAAACTTAAAAATACTTGACTAACCTAACCTTATTACTACAACTAACTTAAAATTATAATCGCAAATTGAAATTACTAATTGGAATGATAATTGATACATAGTAAAAGGTGTCTAAAAATATTAAAGCTTACAGGAAAAACTAAATCCCAAATGGAAATAACTTAAAAAGAAACTAAAACTTAAAAAGGCGTCGCAAAATTTTAAAGTACCTAAATCTTAGTCTAAAGAAAAAGCACTTAAGGAATTCTACGGCAAAACCTAAAAATCTAGGAGTAAAAATAACTATAGCAAAAACTAAGTTTAAAATTAAATATGAGAGAAAAATACAAATATTATGCTACAACGATTAAAAAGGAACAAAATATAAAAATATACAAAAAGTTGTAAAAAGTACAATTTTTATAAAAATATTATTTTTATATTATTTATTTAATAAAACTACTAATTTTACAATTTAATAAAACTATTAATACTAAATACATAAATTAAATAAAAAGTAAAAGTTAAAGTAAAATTAATTATAATAATAATAATAATAATAATAATAATTAGGGTTTAATAATAATTAATTAATAATTACCGTAATAAATGCTGAATTAGGGCTTCTGTTCGTGTGTCAGGTACCCTCCGCGAGTCGCGGTATTTATTGCATCAAACCCCGCGAGTCGCGGGGTTCAGAATTTCAGATCTGAATCAGTTTGAAATTTTTACGCGTTTTTTTTTTATTTTTTTTTATTTTCTGTTTTCTGTTTTTTTTCTATAAATAAAAGATAGTTAATAAAACTTATATTTTTATAAACTAAAATAAAAATAAAGAAACTTATAAAACTTTTAACAAACTCTTAAAAATATATAAATTTTTGTTTTTCTTTTTATATTTTCGAATTTTTAAAACGTATTTTTACAAAAGCGACTTTTAATAAAAGTAAAATAAAAATCTTTTTTTTTTTATTAGCGTTCCGCTTCCGGCTTTTAAGAGAATTCCCCGGCAGCGGCGCCAAAAATACTTGATGTTATGCGAGGTGTATACGAAATAGTTTATATTTTACTAGGAAAAACTATTAAATACGATACAATTTTACACAAGATATTTATTTATTTATAGAATGTATATACTTAAACCTTGCTACAACACTTATAGGCAGTGTACCTAATCGTACAGTAGTGTAGTTTTTAGTAAGTCCGGTTCGTTCCACAGGGAAATCTTTAAACAAAGCTCAACGCTATATTAGTTTACTTTTATAAAAATACAAATATATATATAAGTAATATTATTATTATAAAGGGGGGGTTTTTACCGTTTAATGACCGGTTTGTCGATTTTAAAACTTTAGTCGTAGTTAAAACCTAATGTAAAATATAAAATAAATACAAGACTTAAATTAAATCGTAAAGTAAATAACGATAATGAAATTGCGAATAATAAAAGTGCGATAAAATAAACTTGCGATAATTAAAAAGTACGATAATTAAAAGTGCGATTAAATAACAATAAATAAAAGTGCGATAATTAGAAGTGCAATTAAATATAAAATAAAGGAAATTAAATATGAAATAAAAGAATTATGCTTATTTAAACTTTCGTAATCATGATGTTTGACGTGTTGATTTTAGTTTTATGCCCATGGGTTAATTGTCCTTTGTCCTGGATTATTTAATATGTCCGTCTGGTTTTTGTCCATAACAGTCCATCAGTCATAAATATAAAGTGCGAGTGTCCTCGTCAAATTATTATTATACCCGAAGTTAAATATTCCAACTAATTGGGGATTCGAATTGTAACAAGGTTTTAATACTTTGTTTAATGAATACACCAGGTTATCAACTGCGTGTAAACCAAAGTTTTACTACTTTGTTAACAATTACACTAATTACCCTTGAATGTAATTTCACCCCTGTTTTAATTATTCTAGTGGCTATTAATCCATTCCCGTGTCCGGTTAAATGAACGATTATTCGTACATATAAATACCCTGCCCATCGTGTCCGATCGAGTGTATATGGTAATTTATAGGGACGCCCAATTGTAAATCTTTATATTAACATTAACAAACTATCATTTAGTTAAACAAATATAAAGCCCATTAATAGCCCATAGTCTAATTTCCACAAGTGTCGTTCTTTTGTCCAAACCCCAATTATGGTACAAAGCCCAATTACCCAATTTTAGTAATTAGCCCAACATCATGATTACTTCGTCTTAAATAAGCATAATAATAACTTAGCTACGAGACATTAATGTAAAAAGGTTGAACATAACTTACAATGATTAAAAATAGCGTAGCGTTACACGGACAGAATTTCGACTTACACCCTTACAACATTCGCTAACATACCCTTATTATTAGAATTATAATTAAAATTAAAATTAAAATATAAATTATATATATTTTACGTATATATGAGAGAAGAGAGAAAATAGATTATGAATTGCGATCAGAATTCGGTTGCTTTTATAGGAAAAGTTGATTTTTGGGGCTCCGCGACTCGCGGTGAAATCCTCTTCAATCTCCGCGAGTCGCGGAGAATGAATTTACAGCTCAGTCCTTGGAGTCTTTCTCTGCCGACGGTTTTTTTATTTATAAATATAATATATATATAATTAATATAATTAATTATATATTATATTATATTTATATACATAGTTAACTTGTAATTTTTAGTCCGTTGCGTCGAGCGTTGAGAGTTGACTCTGGTCCCGGTTCCGGATTTTCGAACGTCCTTGCGTACAATTTTATATTTTGTACTTTGCGTTTTGAATCTTGTACTCTTGTGATTTCGAGACGTTTCTTATCAATAATTGGAACCTCTTTGATTGTCTTTTGTTCTTTTGAGCTTTTTGGTCGTTTGCGTCTTCAATTCGTCGAATCTGTCTTTTGTCTTCACCTTTTATTATTTAAACGAATATCACTTGTAAATAGAACAATTGCAACTAAAAGCTTGTCTTTCTTGAGGAATAATGCTATGAAATATATGTTCGTTTTTAGCATTATCAGCAACACTCCGCCCTCCTAAAGCTAGATAACTTCTAGTATTGTGTTGACACACTAAGCCTTACCTCATAAGGAAATAGGTGTTAACAATGGCGCCATCCACTAATGCAAAGAACACACGAAACGGAACAGGAACAAAAACAACTGAAGCTCCATTTGTACTTGAAGCAGTCAACAATCCATCAACTGACGACATGATAATTGTTGAAGATGTACCTGTTCTGCCAGTAGATGGTACGATTGAAGAAACAGTTGCTGAAACTGCAGAAAGGCTTAAGCATTTGGCAACTAATTCGGAGAAAAGACCAGTAATCGAAGAAACGACAACCAAAAGTACAGAAAGACTTCCAAATTTTGTTACTAATCCAGAGCGACGACCGTTGATGCAACCACGGAGATGTCCATCATTTATACCTTTTCGGCGGATGGCGGATGGCAAAGACAAGCAAATCATGAAAAGGCAATCTATATCAAAATACAGGTTATCCAGGCTACTTGACAAGCTGGGCAGTCTTATTGATGATTCTGGGGATGATAATGACCTGAGCTATGATAATAATGACTCTGATGATGAAATTGACAAAGATGAGTTCATGTCAGAGAAGCAGGCAGTTTTTCTTTTAAATGACATCCTTAAGCAGGCAGCTCCGGCAAAATATAAGCAACACTTAGTTCAGCCCGCCGTCCTTGCTGTGGCTGTTGATAATTTCTTCGCCCTCATTACTGGAGAGCAAGCTACAAAGCAACCAACTATGGCAGAATCCACTCAGTGTTTCATTGATCGAATTGCCAACTATTCATTGCCTAGGAATATTGGCATACCGGCAATTGGAGTTTATGATGGTACAACAGATCCTGAGGATTTCCTCACCATGTTTGAAGGTGCTATGAGGTTGCATCATTGGGATGACGAGGTAGCTTATCATATGTTTCCAATGGTGCTGCAGAAAATGGCAAGGGAATGGTTTGCTAGCTTGCCGCCAAGAAGCATCACCAGTTATTTGGACCTCTGTGCAAAGTTTGTTATGCAGTATCAAAACCTTCGAAGCTGTACTTTGACACATCTTGATGCGCATGAGATCACAATGCATCACAATGAATCCTTGAGTAATTTCATGAAGCGATACACACTTGAAGCGCAGAAGATACCTGATTGTCCAGAATCTCAGCTAGTATCTGGTTTTATTTTTTGTCTGGATCAACGACGGTTTAGTGCACTTGTTCATACGTTAAGGTATGACTTGCCAAAAACTCTACATCAGGCGTTGGAAGTTGCACAGAAGCATGTTCGAGCCAGTGAGCGGGGGATGAATAAGTTTGACGGCAGCAGTAGTAGCAAACAGCACAACGGAGGATGGTACTTTGATAGAAATCAGAGGAGGAATGACAATTCCAATGGCGGATGGAGAGGCAACAATCATCCTAATGATTTTCATCACAATAGAAGACCAATAGAGAGGCATCCGTTGATAATGGAGCTGACTAAAACTTCAAAAGAGATTCTTTTCACCGAACCAATCCGGACCACTTTCAATCCTCCGGCACCCATGGAGGAAAGAGAGGGTGCAAAAAGTGAACTATGGTGTGACTTTCATGAAGCATGGGGTCATTATACAGATAATTGCAAATCTCTGATGAGAGAGATCATCGCAAAAATCAAAGCAGGAGAGTTAAACCACTTGTTACCAGGAAAACAATACAGGAGGAATGATCCTCGTAGGAAATTTGGATGGCAAAGGAATGATGGTGGAAGAGGTCGTCGAGGAGATAACAGAAGAAGGGAAGAGCATGGCGGAGGAGATAACAGAAACCAGTATGGAAACCGGATCACGGAGCGTGAGTTAACTCCAGATGTTGTAATCAAAATGGTGTGGTTGAATGGAAGTCACTATGAGGACGGTGAGCAGTCGGATAACAATGTTGATACCTGGAGATATGCTCCAATTATTTTTCAAACAATTCAAAATTGGGCTTTGTCCGTTCAGCCAGTGGTTATTTCAGCAGAAATTGCAAACAAGTTCATCAGCCATATTTACACAGATACAGGCAGTGAGGCTGACATCATTTATTGGCATTGTTTCAAGGCTTTTCCAGGGCATGTGCAGGACAGAGCTAGGAGGACGAGTTTGAAGGTTTCAGGATTGACGGGAGTACCGGTAAATGTCATGGGGCAAATTCATTTGGAAGTTGTTTTGGGAACATTTCCACTAATGAGAACAGAAACAATCGATTTCACTATCTTGGATAGCAATTCACGATTCAATGTCCTTTTTGGACGGGCAGCGTTAGCAAAATTTGGAGCGATAACATCAACGGCCCATACAGAGATCAGATTCCCAACTCCTAACGGAGTATCCGCCATACACTCACAGTATGTGGCACCAACAAGGGAACGATCCACATTTGCAAACATACCAGAAGGCAATATGAATCAGAGGATGAGAAATCGGTTGTTCAGGGAAGATGAGGTTCAGAACTTTTTCATTCCATAATCAAGTGTTTGGACCGGACAGCACTGGGCACTCGGCGTGTGAAGAAGCAATTTGTTAGCATTTTTATCAAGAGCAGAATTTATCATTTCAATAAACACAGTTTGTTAGCATTTTCTGAAGAGCAACGTGTATCAATTTACTGTAGACCATTGTGGTCATTTTTACAGTGCATGTATTCGCAATAAGCATACACTAAACATTCATGATGTACTAATTAGGCTTGATCCACCTAAATTCGTCATCAATCGTTTATGTATTGCTCAGTACTGATCAATAAATTTTATATTTTTCTTAAACAAAGTGCTACCCGTGACAAATGTAGAACATTGCATTTATGTCCTGCCCACAGAAGGAGTGTATTTTTTGTAAGACCTAAATATTTATTGTACATAATGTATTCATGGTGTACGATGCGTATATGAAGTGTACGAAGCATGTACGTGTTGCTTGCTCGAATGTCGAAGAAAACTGGACTTTGTTTGAGGTACAAAGTGTGTACGTATCTTCTCAACCCCAAATAAAGTTTTAGTTGATGTTTCAAAGCCTTACCATTGGAAAGAATATCTTATTACGTTTCCAAAGATATTTGATTCATCGAAAACGGAGCTACGGTCAAAAAGTTATGGCCAAAACAAGTTTATGAAAACTGACCTGTAGGTTGGAGCGGCGCTCCACCTTTCGGCGCGGCGCGCCGAACCCATCTGATGCAATTTTCAGCCTTTTTAAAAGGTTTAAATGAGGGGTACTTTGGTCTTTTCATTTAGGGTCGGTTTAGGGTCACCAAAACTGATCTAGAACTCCATTGGAGCTCATTTTCACTCATCAAACACTCTCATCTTCAAACCCTAGAGTGAGAGGAGAGTTTTAGAGAGAGAGAGAGAGCTCCAATTGGAGAAGAAGAAGGGTGTTTTGGGTCAAACCTCGGGTATTAAAGTTGTTCTACTCGTCAACGACATCATTTTGGCAGTATTGGTAAGTTCAAACTCCGAACTTCATCTTTGTAATTTGATATTCAAGTTTAGGGTTTTGAACTAGTTAGTTATAAAACTCTTTTAGGAGGTGAAATGGGTAATTGTAACTAGTTATTGTTGATGTTGGTGGGTTTAGGATTGGATGATGATATTGTTAGTTTGTAAACTAAATTTTTGTTGATGAAAGCACTAGCTAACTTGGATTATTTGTGATTTGGGGTGTAAGTTCACAAATTGGGTGTTTTGACTAGTTTTAGGTCAAAATGGGTTTTTGTATAAATGATGGTCTAAAATGCATTTAAAGCCTAAAAGAGGTGTATTTAGGTATTTCGGGAATGCGGGAAATGGTCTCGTTAGTTTTGGACTTTCGAGTATTGTTAAAAAGTGCAAAAAAGCGTAGATTGCACTTTATGTCAATTTGGGCGGGTCGTGAGTCCAAATGGGGGATTGGTTGATCAAACCTTGTGCAAAATGTATTAGTGGGACATAATCACTATTCGATTGTGATTATGAGTGGTTCGGGTGAGATTTGACTTAGTCAAAGTTGGTCAAGTGTATATAGTCGAAATTACACTTGTGATGTGTTAAGTCGAATAGGCTTAAGTTGTAGCTTATTTGCATGTATGATTTGCGTAGGTGATATACGTGAAGTCGGTGGAAGGAGTTCAAGTTTGCAAGTTGCACTTCTTCAAGTAATCGAGGTGAGTGGAATATTTATACATGTATGTATGTGGTTTATTTACTCGTACGCGATGTGGGCCTTTGGTGCCACATCGTGAGTAGTAGGCGTTATGTCACAAGACGGTGACATATTTGTTGGTATGATGGGATGGGAACTACAAGTCGGTAGTGTCTCGACAGGTTATTCACAAGTCGGTGACACCTCATAGTGGACCACGGGGCGGTGACCCTTAGTAGTTGGTTGGTGTTTCACAAGTCGGTGTCACCATAAGTCGGGGAAGTGATTCACGAGTCGGTGACACTTCATAGTGTTCACAAGCCGGTGACACTAGGTGGTGCTTCACAAGTCGGTGATGGCACATGGAGGTTCACAAGTAAGTGACCCATATCTATTGATGGGGGTTCACAAGTCGGTGATACCCTTGGGTGATTCACAAGTCGGTGACACCCTATAGTATTCACAAGTTGGTGACACTTAGTGGCGCTTCACAAGTTGGTGATGTCACATGGCGTTCACAAGTCGGTGACCCATAGATATTGGTGGGTAGTTCACAAGTCGGTGACACCCTTTGATGAGTCACAAGTCGGTGACAACATACGAGTGAGAATCGACATTATTGGTCGTCTACAAGTCGGTAGTGCCATAGCGGGGAATGGTTTGTTATATTTATGCATTATTGTGATTTAGTATATTATTGTGGCAATTTATATACTAACGTTGTTGCTAGTCGTATGTTTGGTGTTGCTAGCTCGTTTATGCATTTTGTTTGCATGGTATTGTAAGTGGATGCGTGTAGGTAAATTACATATGTATATGTATAAGTATTGCATTCACTAAGCGTTAGCTTACCCTCTCGTTGTTGACTTTTTTATAGATTGCATGGATGCGGAGGCTCGGGTAAGCGGGGACTAGTGGACTTGCGTAGTTGCTTTAGAAGGCTTGCTTTTGGATTGATTAGGATTGGGTAGCGTATATCCAATCGCCATGCTCGGCCTTTATTTTGTATTACAAATCATGTGGTTGAAAACTTGTATTTTCGTAAGAAAGTCGTAAAACGGCCGATGTGGGCCCGGTCTTCGTAAAACTAATTTTATTAATGGGACGTGTTAGTTCTACATATATTAATGTATGGTTAAAAGCGTTTTGTCTAAATACGTTGGGAAGTGGTCAAACATTTTTGCATTTCATGACTTTTTGGACAGGCCAGTTTGGCGCGCCGCGCGGCCATATGGCGCGCCGCGCCATATGCTGTTCCAGCAAAAAAAAATTATTGATATTTCCGCGTGATCGTTTGTATTACGGGTTGGGATGTTACAAGTGGTATCAGAGCATGGTATAAGGGATTTAGGTGACTTGAGATAGGTACCTAGACTTAGACTTTTGTGTGTGCTAAATTTGTTGCGGGACTTGTAGGATTACGGGTCGGAATGGGTTTAGTTAGTGCCTTGTTTGTAGGTTAACTAACATTTATATTAGTAATGCGGATATTATTAATATGCTATTGTGCTGTGATAATGATTCTTGTGTTATGTTTTGTTTGTGTTTGCGATTGCATATATCATCAAGAGAGGCGGTCGTTGTACTAACGAGTCGATATGACGTGTATGCGTAATAAGGACTTGCAAACCTTATTACGGGTGCAAATCGTGTCTAGCAAGTGATGTACGACGAGTGTTTAGCAAGATGGGGTGGTATTGTGTGTGTGCTTTATACGTTCGTGATCTAATCGCTTTGCATTCCTTAGAATGGCGACGGGAAATGGGATCGAGACGAACGACGCTGAGTTTAATGCTAGAGTTACACGTATGTTAGGCGATTGTAGTAGTATTCGGATGTTAGAGCGTGTTCGCTTTCGTGTTGAAGTTGATGATCCATGAGGTTCGTCGGGTGGATGAAACCCCTGAGATCAAGTGTTTGATCTAGATGAATGTTGGTAATGGAGTCTACGGGACGCAACGTTAGGTGCCTCTTTCATACCTACTAGCGTGGTATTCGACTCCGATGGTGTTACGGTTACATTGAGCATAGGGTACCGGCAAGAAAACCCTTAGGTGTTTGAGTGGCGGTGTGGAAGTTACAAGCGATAGCAACTCGATGATTGCTAGAGTAATACCCGTACGGTTCGGTAAGTGCTTCGGTTGAAGTAGCAAAGGATAATCCGAAATCCTTCGTATGCTGAAGGTTGGAGCAAGGTTTGTTGACGTGCGTATTAAGAGATGCAAGACGGGTGAACCTCGTCTTTCTTTTAGGAGTTATGATAATGCGATTGGCGCATTAGTTATCGGATTAGTGGTCACTCTTTCCGTGAGAGTGAGCATGTGTTTATCGTCGGGAGCTATTGTTGGAGACGAATTCGTGAGAATTCGAGGACTATGACCAATGAGGATATTGGTTGTGTATGTTGATGAGTGGCCATTCCATGGGATGCTATTATTTCGACGATGTGTTTACAGAACGGAGTTCTAGGTGGGGGAGTTTATACTCTCGCACGAAGGTATTCTAGTGTGATGTAGTGACTAGCTAGGTCGAGTTAGTCCATTGCAGTTTGACCAACCGAGTCGGGTTAAATAATTAGATGTTAGGTGTTGACTGAGGCGGGTTAACCAAGCGAGTTTGACTAACCGAGTCGGGTTAATCAATTAGATGTTAGGTGCTGACCGAGGCGGGTTAACCAAGCGAGTTTGACTAACCGAGTCGGGTTAATCAATTAGATGTTAGGTGTTGACCGAGGCGGGTTAACCAAGTGAGTTTGACTAACCGGGTCGGGTTAATCAATTAGATGATAGGCATTGACCGAGTCGGGTTGACCTAGGGTATTTGACTAACCGAGTCGGGTTAATCAATTTGATGTTAGGTATTGACCGAATGCGTTTGACTAACCAAGTTGGGTTAATCATTTGTCATTAGAGGTTTGACCGAGGCGGGTTAACCAAGCGAGTTTGACTAACCGAGTCGAGTTAATCAATTAGATGTTAGGTGTTGACCGAGGCGGGTTAACCAAGTGATTTTGACTAACCAGGTCGGGTTAATCAATTAGATGTTAGGTGTTGACCGAGTCGGGTTGACCAAGTAAGTTTGACTTAACCAAGTCGGGTTAATCAATTAGGTGATAGGTGTTGATCGAGGCGGGTTGACCAAGTGTGTTTGACTAACGAGTTCGGGTTAATTTTTTTGGTGTGGAGGCTTAACCAAGTCGGGTGTAACCATGAGGTGATTAGAGGGTTACTTGTATTGTTCTCCATAATGGTTAGCGTAGAAATGGTATGCCGTTCGAGAGGCGTTTACGTTGACCAAGTATGTGTGCAAGAAGAGTCACGGATGTTGACTATCTTTGATGTGTGTAGTTTTTGGCCAGTCTTCATGATTGTTGGATGTGTGATCTATTGGTGGTTTTATACGCCGAGAGTGGGGTCGTGAGGACCACGTCGTGGGATTAGTGAGGCGATAGCCGTGTTTCGCTCACATGTTGTTACGGGTGTGACAATAGTCGATTTTGTACACCTTAGGTTTAGCGTAGCCATAGTCATTTTGGGCGCTTTTGGTTTTAGCCGTTGCTTATGATGTTAGGATAGTGGCGTATTGGTTGTATTGCGCACTACAAAGGATGTTTAGTGGTAAGTGTAATCCGTAAGGATTCATGTGGCTCGATCTTCAACGTTCGGATCGTTGACTTTAGGTTGAAACTTGGTCACTTTTAGCGTTGTCCTCGGTAAAGGTACGCTAAGGAATTGATATCTCGGTACGAGATTGGTTGAGTTTTTCCTGATATGGGGAAAAGAGCAGGTTTTAGTGCTCGGATGGTGGTTTTGATAAATCGCGGGTGACGATTTTAGTTGTTAAAGGTGATTCATTGGGAAGAATTGTCTAGGAAAGTTCGGATTGGAACTTAGGATTGAGGGCCGTTAAGTAGTTTCGGATTGGTTAAGTGGAGAAGATCACGAGGACGTGATCGAGTTTAAGTGGGAGAGAGTTGTAAGTCCCAAATATTTATTGTACATAATGTATTCATGGTGTACGATGCGTATATGAAGTGTACGAAGCATGTACGTGTTGCTTGCTCGAATGTCGAAGAAAACTGGACTTTGTTTGAGGTACAAAGTGTGTACGTATCTTCTCAACCCCAAATAAAGTTTGAGTTGATGTTTCAAAGCTTTACCATTGGAAAGAATATCTTATTATGTTTCCAACGATATTTGATTCATCGAAAACGGAGCTACGGTAAAAAAGTGATGGCCAAAATAAGTTTCTGAACACTGACCTGTAGGTTGGAGCGGCGCTCCACCTTTCGGCGCGGCGCGCTGAACCCGTCTGATGCAATTTTCAGCCTTTTTAAAAGGTTTAAATGAGGGGTACTTTGGTCTTTTCATTTAGGGTCGGTTTAGGGTCACCAAAACTGATCTAGAACTCCATTGGAGCTCATTTTCACTCATCAAATACTCTCATCTTCAAACCCTAGAGTGAGAGGAGAGTTTTAGAGAGAGAGAGCTCCAATTGAAGAAGAAGAAGGGTGTTTCGGGTCAAACCTCGGGTATTAAAGTTGTTCTACTCGTTAACGGCATCATTTTGGCGGTATTGGTAAGTTCAAACTCCGAACTTCATCTTTGTAATTTGATATTCAAGTTTAGGGTTTTGAACTAGTTAGTTATAAAACTCTTTTAGGAGGTGAAATGGGTAATTGTAACTAGTTATTGTTGATGTTGGTGGGTTTAGGATTGGATGATGATATTGTTAGTTTGTAAACTAAATTTTTGTTGATGAAATCACTAGCTAACTTGGATTATTAGTGATTTGGGGTGTAAGTTCACAAATTGGGTGTTTTGACTAGTTTTAGGTCAAAATGGGTTTTTGTATAAATGATGGTCTAAAATGCATTTAAAGCCTAAAAGAGGTGTATTTAGGTATTTCGGGAACGCTGGAAATGGTCTCGTTAGTTTTGGACTTTCGAGTATCGTTAAAAAGTGCAAAAAGGTGTAGATTGCACTTTATGTCAATTTGGGCGGGTCGTGAGTCCAAATGGGGGATTGGTTGATCAAACCTTGTGAAAAATGTATTAGTGGGACATAATCACTATTCGATTGTGATTATGAGTGGTTCGGGTGAGATTTGACTTAGTCAAAGTTGGTCAAGTGTATATAGTCGAAATTACACTTGTGATGTGTTAAGTCGAATAGGCTTAAGTTGTAGCTTATTTGCATGTAAGATTTGCGTAGGTGATATATGTGAAGTCGGTGGAAGGAGTTCAAGTTTGCGATTTGCACTTCTTCAAGTAATCGAGGTGAGTGGAATATTTATACATGTATGTATGTGGTTTATTTACTCGTACTCGATGTGGGCCTTTGGTGCCACATCGTGAGTAGTAGGCGTTATGTCACAAGACGGTGACATATTTATTGGTATGATGGGATGGGAACTACAAGTCGGTAGTGTCTCGACAGGTTATTCACAAGTCGGTGACACCTCATAGTGGACCACGGGGCGGTGACCCTTAGTAGTTGGTTGGTGTTTCACAAGTCGGTGTCACCATAAGTCGGGGAAGTGATTCACGAGTCGGTGACACTTCATAGTGTTCACAAGCTGGTGACACTAGGTGGTGCTTCACAAGTCGGTGATGCCACATGGAGGTTCACAAGTCGGTGACCCATATGTATTGATGGGGGTTCATAAGTCGGTGATACCCTTGGGTGATTCACAAGTCGGTGACACTTAGTGGCGCTTCACAAGTCGGTGATGTCACATGGCTTTCACAAGTCGGTGACCCATAGATATTGGTGGGTAGTTCACAAGTCGGTGACACCCTTTGATGAGTCATAAGTCGGTGACAACATACGAGTGAGACTCAACGTTATTGGTCGTCTACAAGTCGGTAGTGCCATAGCGGGGAACGGTTTGTTATATTTATGCATTATTGTGATTTACTATATTATTGTGGCGATTTATATACTAACATTGTTGCTAGTCGTATGTTTGGTGTTGCTAGCTCGTTTATGCATTTTGTTTGCATGGTATTGTAAGTGGATGCGTGTAGGTAAATTACATATGTATATGTATAAGTATTGCATTCACTAAGCTTTAGCTTACCCTCTCGTTGTTGACTTTTTTATAGATTGCATGGATGCGGAGGCTCGGGTAAGTGGGGACTAGTGGACTTGCGTAGTTGCTTTAGATGGCTTGCTTTTGGATTGATTAGGATTGGGTAGCGTATCCCCAATCGCCATGCTCGGCCTTTATTTTATATTACAAATCATGTGGTTGAAAACTTGTATTTTCGTAAGAAAGTCGTAAAACGGCCGATGTGGGCCCGGTCTTCGTAAAACTAATTTTATTAATGGGACTTGTTAGTTCTACATATATTAATGTATGGTTAAAAGCGTTTTGTCTAAATACGTCGGGAAGTGGTCAAACATTTTCGCATTTCATGACTTTTTGGACAGGCCAGTTTGGCGCGCCGTGCCATATGCTGTTACAGCAAAAAAAAATTATTGATATTTCCGCATGATCGTTTGTATTACGGGTTGGGATGTTACATTTTTATACCACCGATGGCGGAAGCTTTTGTGCCGGCCAGCAAAAGGCACAAGGGATCGGCTAGAAAACGTTTAAGTTTTACTAGAACGCACCGAGGCATGATACAAAACTCAGATACTTGTCATGACAAACATTATAAAAAACTTACTTCACAGAACGAAGTTCTATATTTTATATGAAGGCAAAAATATTTAGCAATTCTTCCTCATATACTTTATGACGGAAGACGTATGTCGGTAAGGTTACTAACTCACAATCAACCTTCAGGCAATATTAAACAATTCTTCCTCATATACTTTATGACGGAAGGCGTACGACGGAAAGATAATTTTATAATCATTCTTCGAAAATACTTCATAACTATTCCACATTAATTTTATGACGGAAAGCGTATAATGGACTTCAAAAGTCCTGTTAATTATTTGAAGGCACAATGTTTGCAAAGTGAGTTTTCAATATTTGATATGTTATTCACTCAGTAGAAATTGACATTGCAAGACATCTGCATACGAATTACTTCAAGCAATTTTTCAATATGTTTTACAGCACACAATTGTACATATATGCTTAGGTGCATAACAGATTTGTTTTAAGCATTAAACATCAAAATATTTGAAGCAAGCGTGAAAACACACATAGTCATTGCAACAGAAACCGTATATATATGGTATCAAAAATAATAAAAAGTTTATTACAAGTATTGTTCATCAAAAATTACACAACTTATTCAAATTCCACACTTAACACATCCTGAGCAGATGACTACTCCCTGCTGCATACATCGTCATACACATTTATCTTCAGATTAACCAGTTTATCCTTAGCTTCATCAACCTTTTTCGAGGTTCTAGAAGGCATTAGGTTGGTAATAGCAGCAGGAAGGGTCTGGTTTGGAGCAAAGCGTTTGATCAACTTGCTTGTCACATCTGTAATGCAATGGATGTGAACAACATCAACATAATCATTATAAGGATCCCCTACAAGTTTGGATCCCAGCACTTTCACTACCTTCTTAAGCTCGGAAAAGTTGCTCTCACCCTTCTCCGCCCTCTGGAGAAGCCCAACAGACTTTTCCCTTTCTGCAGATAGCTGCTTTTCTAACTCAGCAATCTTCAACTGCTCCTCCTCAACCCTTTTCTTCTCATCATCCACCAACTTGTGTTTCTCCTCTTGCAGGGCAGTAGCAGCATCTAGAGCATTTTTTAGCTCAGTCTCCTTAGCTTTTATCGTTGCCTGAGCAGCACTTAAGGCACGCTCAGAATCCATAGCCCTCTTACGAGCATTTGCACCTTCAGTAATTTCTTTACGGGACAAGGCAAGGATGGATTCTTGCTGCTCCTGTAGTTGCAGGACGGACTCCAGGTGATTGGTTAGCAGCAAGTGAGCAGCAGCAGTTGATTCCCTGAGTTGTTCAGAACGGAGAGCGATTAAATAAGGTTTCAACTCAGGGATAGCACAACCCTGTAATGGCAAAATATTATGATTAAATATTGCAAGATTACATAAATAAATTGCAAGTACAGGCATACAGATGATTTAATCGTTAATACCTGTAGAGCAGTCACAAAACCTTTGCTCTTAGTAGCAGGATAATCAATGAGTGCCTGCAATGTACTAACATGAGCAGGAACTTGTGGCACTTGCACATTTAATGATATGACAGCAGGGTTGCCAGTGTTGGGAGGAGGAGAACGATAAGAGGCATCGTCCTCCGTCCTCTGGTCAAAATCAGATTCATTAAAGGGAGTGAAGTTGTAGTCCGGAGTTTTTAGTGTTTTATCTCCTTCACTCTCACGGTTTTCCTCCGGCACCCGTTTACCGCCCTCAATGGTCTTCCCCTGGTTGTCATCAGATTCTGGTAAAATTACTAACAGAAACAAATTAGCATTATGAACAAATATAACAGTTATAAGCAAAGACATGTGCATTATCAAGAAAGAGCAGAATGGACATACTTCTTCTGCGTTTCTGTTTTTGGCTCCCCTCTGTACTTTTTGCCCTCTTAGAGCCTATGCTCTTCTTTCTTGTCTTTTGGGTTGGAGGAGGAGTGGGGTTTGTTTCGCCCGTGATGTCAACCAAGCCTGATGTCTGCTGCTCGACGGTGGTTGTGTCATCCACTGTCCGCTCAGTGTCTGTCTGTTCAGACTCAAATTCACTGTCCGAGCTACTAACAACGATTTCTTCCCCCTTTTCAGCAGCATCAGCATCAGCAGCAGCTTTAGCCTCAGCTGTAGCTCTCTCTGCCTCTAGCTCTTCAGCAGTTTTATCACGAGCAGTGACCTCCACTTCATCATCAAGATCAACGGATAAAAGAGCAGAACGAACCTGCATCACGGAGTTGGCTGCAAAAATTGAACATGAACAGCAATATAAGCAAACATGACAAGCAGTAGAAACGCATTTATATATATAATAGGATGATCATATCACATCCTACCCTTGTTTTTCTCACGAAGTACTGGCACAGAAGTGCTCGGCCATTCTTGACTCACTTTGCATAGCACAAGAATTCCCTCATACCTCTCGTATGATCTGGGCGGAAGGCGGAGCTCTTTCAAGTTATTTACTATCCGCTGCTCTGCGGCAGAAATCTTAACACCCTTTCCTACACCAGCATCAATAGCACCCCATTCTCGGACAACGGAGTACTCCTCCGGAATAACAGTCTCATCAACAAAGAAAAATGGACTTTTCCAGTCCTTCAAATTTGATACTCTATTTGTACCAACAAAATGAGTATTTCGTTTACTATCAATAGTAATCCAGCAGTCACTAATTGTGCGAATTCTAAACAAAGAGATAAAAACTTTAATGCGAGGCTTTATATTAGTAGCATTGCGGTACATTTCAAAAAGGATGATTTTTTGAAGGCCATGAGGATGCATTTGACTAAGACAGGCCTTATAATATCTAAGAAGGTGAAGGAGAAAGTTAGTAAGGGGAACACGGAGGTTGCCATGGGTGATTTGTAAGGCGTATAAAGTAATTTTTCCGTCAGGAGGGTTGTCAGCAGTTTGTTTGTTGGTGGGAAGAACAGGGTTGTATTGATTAAGATGGCGGAAGGCAATCTTTAAAATATCTAAGTATTCACTTATCAATGATGAAGCCATCGTGCTAACTTCTGGAATGTCAGCGGTATTTGACGAAGAAGGCATTGCGTGTTCTTGGCCAGTACTTGGAGTAGAAGCCATGATAATACAGTAAAAAGATATCAACAAGAAGAAAATAGCAGAAGGATGAAGTATAACTGACCTTGGAAAGATGCTAAACCTTAAAAAGTTGAAAATTGAAGAATGCGATGAATATTTGGGGAGAAATGTGCTTTTCAGATCTTGGCAAAGGTAAAAAAGTGAAGGTAAAAGGGTTATGACGGTTTATATAGGAGTTAATCGATGCAATTTTTATGGCCACAATTGAGACACGTGTACGGGCGAGTTTAAACGTGGAGTACAAAATAACACTTTTTACAGCTGGAGGCGCGTGGAGGATCTCAACCATGCAAAATTAATCATAACAGCGTTAGAAAAATTCGTCTGCATTTAATGCCTGTAATGTTTTCCCCGATGAAAATAGGCGATAAACAGGCTAGTTTGGCATGCATTATCAAAAGTTTAACAACTTAATCATTTTTCAAACGCTTAAGTCATTAAACTGGGGGGACTTAATGGTGTATCCTTTCGTATACACGCATAAAAGGCATAATGGTTGCATAAAAGTAGCATCAGGAAGACTGGAAACAACAGTTTTGTGGAATTATCCGTCCAGCGTTCTCCGCTGTACAGGCTTCTCCGTCATGCGTAAGCCCTGAAGGCCGCCTAGCGCGTAAGCCCTGGCCGGAGAACGCCACCTTCAGCGTAAATTTCGAATCATAAGTAACAGAACGTATCATCATCTGACACGTGTCCCCGAGCAATCTGGTGGATCTGACACTATAAACAGACCCCTTGGGTCGTCATTTTACACAGTTCAGATATTCTGACAACTTTGAGAGCTGAGACTTCACTTCTCTCTCTCTCTCTCTACTTTCTCTCACTAGAAGTCATCCGGCTAGCACTTTTATGCTCTACGGACGACAGATTGATTCAACCACCCCACAAGTTTCTACACTTGTGAACCGGGTCTACAGGGATTATTTTTCAAGGGTAAATATCAATCGGCAACACTCCGCCCTCCTAAAGCTAGATAACTTCTAGTATTGTGTTGACACACTAAGCCTTACCTCATAAGGAAATAGGTGTTAACATATATATATATATATATATATATATATATATATATATATATATATATATATATATATATATATATATATATATATATATATATATATATATATATATATATATATATATATATATATATATATATATATATATTTAATTGGTATTATATTAAAAATACCTAATTTGTTATATATGAACATTTATATAAAAATGTTAATATGTTTGATATATAATTATATGAAATATAATTGTAGTATATGAAATAGGTGTATTCAATGTACAGAATATTTATTTGTAAAAATAATAGTTTCGATAAGAATGATTTACTAATAATTATAATAATAATGGTAATAATAGTAATTTTAATACAAATGATAGTTTTACTAATAATTATAAAGTAAAGATGATAGTTTTAATAATAGCAGAAACGATAATTTTTATAAAAATGGTAATAACGGTAATAATTTTAATAATAACAATACTAATAATAATAATTACACTTATGTTAAAAATGATAATAATAGTATTATTAATTATAAAATGACACTGATACTAATATTAATAAATTGTGTTATTTTCATAATAATAATAATAATAATAATAATAATAATAATAATAATAATAATAATAATCATAATCTTAATAATATTTAAAATGATAAAATTAATAATAATACAATAACAATACTACTAATAATAATAATATTAGATAATACTAATAATTTTCAAATGATAATACTAGTAATGATAATAATATTAGTAATCATGATAATAATAATAATAATCTTACTTGTAAATATAATTATGATAAATGATAACTAATACTTTTTCAATAATAATATTTATAATACTTTGTAATAATAATAGTAATAATAGTAATAATAGTAATAATAGTAATAATAATACTAATAATAATAATAATAATAATAATAATAATAATAATAATAATAATAATAATAATAATAATAATAATAATAATAATAATAATAATAATAATAATAATAATAATAGAGTGCTACCTTAAAAGCTTTCATAACAAAAAATTGCCATGAACGGGATTCGAACACGAGACCTCTCGCTAACCCGCAACACACCTCAAACCACTCGACTATATCTGTTTTTCTGTTCTATAACCAACTAATTTTTATTTAAACCCTTAATTCGTGTTCTTCATCTTCTTCATTATCAAATCTAGTCGACCATTATTCCCAATCATCATAACAGCAACTTTTACATGTTCGAATTAATGTGGAATCGAAATAGAGATAACCAGTTGTGGAATATTTGGATTAACAACAAAAATAAAATGAAATTACTGCTGCTGCTGCCGTCGTGGGTTTTTAAAAAAAAAATTATTGATTTTTGATTTAGAGAACGTTTTAGATAAAGCTTATAAAATGAAATTTGTTTTAAATCGTTCCTATAAACTTCTGAGATCCTCAATTGAACCGAAAACTTCAACAAAATTACGAATTTTGCTAAGAACAAAATGGTTGACTTTTTATTTGAAAACTTTGACTCTCAAATTCGAAATCAATAGAAGGAATTGGGTTTTAAAACTTTACAGATAGTTTGATTACATGATTCCTAACAAGACTGCATTAATAGATTTCAAAAATCAATAGGAAATAGAGTTTTTGATTTTTTTTTTCAAAACAGAGATATCGAGCTTTTTTTTTATTAAAATTTCTGTTTTAATTGATGAACTGCAGTAGTGGATAGTTGTAATTGATAATGGGGATGAAGAATTGAATGGGATTACTTAGCAACTAGAATTCAATTTATTTATAGCAATGTGGTCGACTGGTTCATCAGGCAGAAGAAATAAAAAAATAAAATAAAATAAAACTCAATCAAGATTAAAAAGCATATTGTGATGTTTAACCAATTTTTGATGGATCAGTGACTCTATTCCAACTGTAAAGCCAGATTAGAGACAAAAACCGAATGAATCGGATTAGGTATTTGTTGTTTTCACTTTTATTTATTTATTTTATTTTATTTTATTTTATTTATTTATTTAATATTAATAATTAATAATTAATAATTATATTAATTAATAATAATTATATTAATAATAATTATTATTATTATATTAATAAAAATAATAATACTTTTAATATAATAATAATATAAATATAAATAAGAATAATAATGTTATTTTTAATAATAATATCATTAATATTATTAAATGATAGTTTTTATAATAATACTTATTTTAATAATGATAATAGTAATTATAATTTTAAATTATAATATTGATATTAATAATGATAACAATAATACTAGTAATAATATAACAATTTAAATGTATCACATTTCATTATATATTGCAAATACTAATATAACTAATACTAATAATAATAATATAACAACGATATTATCTTGTATAAAGTTTTACATTTTTTTTAGTTATAACAATTAAGTCAAGTTTATATATATATATTGTAGAGACCCGTCCTAATCCATCTGGACGAAGTCTTCAACAGCTGGTCCCATTGCGAGGTTTATATATATATATATATATATATATATATATATATATATATATATATATATATATATATATATATATATATATATATATATATATATATATATATATATATATATATATATATATATAGACCTCTATATACCATGAACAACTCCATGTACTATCTTTAAAATGAGCAAATGCACAGCGGAAGACTTCTTTCAGACCTGAGAATAAACATGTTTTAAAAGTGTCAACCAAAAGGTTGGTGAGTTCATAGGTTTATTGTAAACAATAAAATTTATCATTTTGATAGACCACAAGATTTAAATGCTGCATGGTACAAATGGGCCCGAATCCTATACCCACCTGTAATGTACATGCGATATCTTTTTAAATAAGTACACCTTTCTCGTGTACGAAATCATCTTTCATAAATCTTAGTACCCGTACACATATCTCGTGCACAAAAATAACATACACATAACCTGTGTATAAAAATTATTCTCTCGATATATAACATTCACATCAATTGGTGGCAATTATCATGTCCACATAATTCAACGGTGGCAATTATCATGTCCACATAGTTCAACGGTGGCAATTATCATGTCCACATAATTCAACGGTGGCAATTATCATGTCCACATAATTCAATAATAATCCACAGAACTTCTGTCTGCATAATAATTCATTCGAGGAATGTTTTGCTTGTGTCTATCTCGTCAAACATTTATAAAAGCATTTCATGTATTCGCAGTTCAAAATGTATTTCAAAAGCATTTAATAAAGCAGTTGTAAAAACAGCGCATGTATTCTCAGTCCCAAAAATGTAAAGAGTAAAAGGGAGTAAATGAACTCACCATACAATATTTTGTAGTAAAAATATTCATACAACGAAACTGAACAATGCAGGGTTGGCCTCGGATTCACGAACCTATATTATTTGTATATATATTAAAACATATCCTTGTAGTCGAACAATTATATGTATATATATTATTACTAATAAAACTTTATATTAGTAACTTATATTTTTCGTTATTAATATATATTCATTTTTATATAAATATATATATATATATATATATATATATATATATATATATATATATATATATATATATATATATATATATATATATATATATATATATATATATATATATATATATATATATATATATATATATATATTTTTAAGTTATATGTATTAAATATTTTATATATGTATATATGTTTCATTTGTTTGTTAAAATAGTGATTATAGTAATACCAAAATAATATTAGTAATAACAATATTAATAAAAATAATCATATTTGTAATTTTATAATTATGAAAATAATAAATATTAACTAATACTTATTTTAGTATTAATAATAATTATTATTATAATACTTGTATTAATAACAATCAATAATAACAATAGAAATAACAATAACACTAATAATAATAATAATAATAATAATAATAATAATAATAATAATAATAATAATAATAATAATAATAATAATAATAATAATAATAATAATAATGAAAATGAAAATGAAAATAATAATAGTAATAATTAACAAAAGACTACCTCAAAAGAATGAGTTGAAAAAAATAATAGCCCATGCTCGGACTCGAACTCGTGACCCCACGCTACCCGCTAACACTCTTAACCATTCCTCTAACCTTGCATTTCTGATTACATCCGTCCCCCATATATATATTTACTCGTTTATTCTATTTCTTTTTCTTCTTCTATAATTCGAGTGACCAGGGAACCAATCAACCATATAGTTTTAAATCGATTGGCAGCTTAATCTAAGAGTCCCTACTATGTTTAATGAATGTTCGTCTGATTCCAACATCAAAAATTGAACCGAGTTGTTTGATACAATAAAAGTTTATGGTTTTATTGTTTCCCTACTTTTGCTTCGATTGTACACAGCACCCATCAAGACTTTATAATCATCATCATGACATTAGGTGGTGTCGTGATTGTTTGAAGAGTACCAAGAAATAAAAGCAGAAGAGGTTCAAATGGTAGATAGTTACAGCAGTTAATCGGTTGATTTTATATGGCCCAACCTCGCGATATTCTTAAACCCAAATACAGCCCAAATTTACTGAAAGCCTGGTTAGCTTTTGAATGCCCAAGAAGGATGGTTCAGTCCATATGTTGGATCTGTTTTCTCATCGGCCGGAATAAAAAAAATCGAAGGAAGGAATAAGGGAAGAGGAGTGCATGTGTAACAAGTCAATTATCTTTATCTTTATTAATTAAATGAGTTATCTGATTAATACTTGTCGGCCATGAATCTTGTGTTTGTCCCCCATGCACCAAAATGTTCACATTTTATAATGCCTTCCATTAAGAAACATTAATATATTAATTTAATAACTATAAACTGTGAACACCAATAATTCGTTTTGTCATTTTAACTAGCTCGTCCCACATGGTAGGATTCCCCTACAGTGATGAGAAAGAAGAAAAGGAAGAAGAAGAAAAAAAACATATATAGTACGTGGCGGTTTAGTTATGGTTTTCAATGAAGATGATCATGTAGTGATGATGGTTGTTTTAAGTGGGTTCTCGCATGGTTGTGTTCATAGGTGATTATGGGGTGGCCGACGGTTTTGGAGAAGGGTGGTGGCGATTTATAATGGGTGGAGATGTAGGGTGAATGTTGGTGGTTCGAATGTTCAATGAAGATGATGATTTATTAGTGGTTTGTAAGTGGGTTTCGTTTTGCAATCTTGAAATAGAAACGACAACTAGCGGGTTAGGGTGGTGAGAGTACCGAATAGAATTTATGGATTCTAACATTTAATAGATAGAATTCATGATGAAGAGTAACATAATATACAGAGTATGTAATATAAATAAAGAAAGAAAAGAGGGAATATGCGAGTGGATCTGAGCAAAAGAATGGTGAAATTCAAAAGTGATTAAAAGGTGGTGACTTGTGATTGTGGGTTTGGTGTCTTAAGGTGGTGAGAGTGATGAAATGGTGGTTTAACAAAACATAAAAACGAATAGGTTCTTACATGGTGATGATCTCGATGGGTGGTGATGGCGACTGTAGGTGGTGGTTGTTCTCGAGCAGTAGAGGTGGTGAAGGTTAAGCTTGTATATGTATGTATATCAATTTGCATATGTATAAGGTTATATAGATATTTCATGAAGAGTTTAGACAAAACAAGCCAATAGTAATCCAAATATTTGTCAACCATGAATTAGTAATATAAGTCTATGAATTAAACAGAATAATTTTAGTGTGTTATGAATTTGACTAGTAACAGATTCAAAAAGTGACAAACCTACTTTCATAATACTGTTCGCTCATTCAATCACGGATGTAAGTTGACTAATCATGAATAATATAATAATATTATTAATAATATAATATAATAATAATTAATAAACGTGTAAGAACCAATATCAGCCATTCTCTTGTCAAATTCTACCGACAGTTTTCACGGACTCTTATTTCGTACTCTGTTGTTAATTAGTGGCAAATAAAAGTTCTCAGAAAAATCCCATATTTTTAAATTAGCTATATTTATTTATTTTGGTCATTGTGTTATAAAATTCGATCATTAATTTATTATATAAAAATTACATCAACTGTCCCTCCCAATTCTGGGTAAAATATAAAAAGTGTTAAAACTTAACAAATAGTTCCTAAATACATTTTTAATAAGCCTAGAATTTATAGAACTCATTTTCGTATCACCGTTTATTTTAAAATTACATAAGTTTGTATTTAACTTGCTTAATATTAATCGGAACATAAAACGAGTATTACAATAATTTAATATTTATTTTTAATATACTTTATTTATATATAGTTATGTTTTTAAATAATAATTATTATAACATCATATTTTATTTTATTTTACAAAGTAAATTCTTATAACTGAATCATATAACATTTCAAATTAATATATATATATATATATATATATATATATATATATATATATATATATATATATATATATATATATATATATATATATATATAATTAAATATGTACTTATCTATTTACAAATAATTATTCGTGAATCGTCGAGAATGGTCGAAGGATAATTGAATACATAAACATAGTTCAAAGTATTTGAGATCTCAACATTATAGACTTTGCTTATCGTGTCGTAATCATAGTAAAATTAAGTTTAAATTTGGTCAAAAATTTCCAGGTCGTCACAGTACCTACCCGTTAAAGAAATTTCGTCCCGAAATTTGATTGGGATGGTCATGGCTGACAATAAATATGTTTTCATGACTCACATGAGTTGATAAATAGAGTTTTATTACCATCGAGTAATAAGGATTAAATAATTCGATTATTTGAAGAGTATGAGTGAAGCTATCACAAAAGAGGGAAATGAGAAGGGTAAATTTTCGTCATATCTTTTGACGTAGACAGGGTTGATTTCCGGAATTCAAGGAATTTAAAAGAAAATCTTCAAAATCTAAAATGTTTGATTCTTCGATGAATAAGGAAATTAAGATCTTCTTTGATTAAATGCGATAATCTGTTTTGATTGCTCTGTCGGATATTTCACTATAACTCTACTCCCTTCGTTTCCTTTATATTTTGGAGTTTCATCCCTTTTGTTTTCTCTTCCCGACTTTAAGTCAAGCAAATAATCGTCCAGAATTCGTAGGTATGAAGTTTCGAATGAACATGACTAATGTTTCAAGAGAGAATTTGTAATAGTACGATATTGATTGGTTAAATTGCCAGAATTCAAGAGAAAAGATAGAACTATCAAGAAAATATGTTCTTGATATATTTATAGATTAGATAGAATGTAAGAGTCGTGTAATATAGTACATGATGAAGTTATAATCTGTGAATCATCACGTTCCATTAGAAACTCAGCATGACTTACTGTAATATAAACACGTTGGCCGGGCGTCATTATATTATACTAACTCATGCTTCAATTCCCAACACTTCTCCAGCAATCATTCATAATTTAAACTCAAATTTATAGAAGGATAGAAACTAAAATAGTTTCTTTTATGATGTAACATAGATAGCACGAGGAGATAGATAATTTCGGATGAAAATATTTATGAAAATATCTTCAGAAATATCAAAGATATTTATGATGATGTTTTGGGAATTTCTAAGTTCGAAGGTTGATGAAGAAAAATTTTCCGCAAGATTTTAACATGACTTCGGAGCAAGTTATTCTCTAAAGATTTCATCAGATCCAGAATTACATGGATTCTTTGAATATAGGGTTTGGTCCTTGTCTTTGTCCTTGGTCTCCTTCATGGTTAGCTCAATCCATTTTTCAGTACCAAATTTTTAATCGAGCGTTCCCAACACTCCATTCTTTATCATCAAACTCTTGGCCATTTAGGCCATCTACAATTTTACTGTTTCCTCTTTATTTAATGCAGCCACATCTGAGTCGTTGGTCATCAATCCGGAGTGGTTTCAGGAAAAAATGTGTTGTTAGCTGATTAAACGCTGATGGTAATATGGTGGAATATAAAAGGTTCTCCAGTAACAATAAATGAGCATGCATATATATCAAGGTTATAATAAGGTTGTTTTGAATGAAAAGTCGAAGCTGTCTTGTTGGAGCTGTGATAAAATTGACTATTTTGAAAAAGAACTGCAAAGTTATTTTGGGTAATAGTATCACTAAAGGAATTAGCACAGCTACGTGTTAAACGTTTACTCAGTTTTTGAGAGTTTTTCAAGTGCATAACTATATGCATCAATCTCTCCTTAAGTAGATGAAGTGCGGTTGGTTCATCCTCTAGATTGAGGTGTTTTCAAGAATCATGAAAGGTTTGAACGCGGATTGTAATCGTCAGGATACAAATGAGGTTTAAGATAAAATCAAGTGGCAAACTTGAAGAATTGTTTAGTTTCATATGTTATAATCAATATTTTAATTCATTTTAATTGTCCAATGTTAGTAGTCCTCAGTTGATAGTCTACAGTTAGCAGTTCAATAATTTAATACATAATATTCGAATTAATTAATATGTATCGTGACCCGTTTACATGTCTCAGACTCGATCATAACTCAAAGTATATATATTATTGTAGAATCAACCTCAACCCTGTATAGAGAACTCGATCATTACTACATATAGAGTGTCTATGGTTATTCCAAATAATATATATATATATATATATATATATATATATATATATATATATATATATATATATATATATATATATATATATATATATATGCGTCGATATGATATGTCAAAACCTTGTATACGTGTCTCGATATTTAAAGTGCGTAAAATAAATACAGAAATTAAATGACGATAATTAAAATTACGATAATTAAATTGCGATAAATAAACTGCGATAAATAAATGTAATAAGGGATTAACAGTTAGCTAGGAACAGTTAGCTAGGATTTTGTTAGCGTGGATTCTTAACAAAATTTCTCATAGTTAATTTGTTTGTTTCTAATAAATTTTATTATGTCAAATGTTTTCTTCATTATGCCACTTGTTGGATTATGATAAGTCAAAATCCAAATATGAAATTGAATGAAAATAGTTATTCTGTGGTGAATCAGATTCGTATATCTGTGGATGTAAGTAGGATGGTAATTGACCATTGAATCAGATTTGAAGAATGTACAGTGTAACTTATTAATGCGAAATCTAAATATTCCTCGGGTATTACCTACCCGTTAAAATATTTTCACCATTAACAGTTTGTACAAAAGAATTTTTGATTACAATCTTTATGAAAACATATATACATATACATATATATATATATATATATATATATATATATATATATATATATATATATATATATATATATATATTTAGATGCATTCATGAATTTAATGAGTTAATATGATATTAATCTCATTTGCCTTTCGATTTGAGCTAGAATAAGTAACCTTTAAAACTTTTAGAAACCACATATTCTTCACAGAATATTTCTTCTTCACAGAATATTTCTTCAATGAAGTTATGGATCAATACTTCATCGTTAACTATTAGGAATCACATATTCTTCGCAGAATATTTCTTCAATGAAGTTATGGATCAATACTTCATCGTTCATTGCTGTTGATACTCCTTGGTATCTATGGTGCGTATGATGTTGATGCTCGTGGGACAGATTGTGATGTTGAGGAGTGTGATGCGGTTATTACCGTTGTTGGTGGTGATGGTACTGTTGATGTTGCTGAAGCTGGTACATTTTGCACTATGTTTTCCGAATTGATTACTCGAACGCGAAGCTCGTTGACTTCTTCTATTTCACCGGGATGATTGTCGGTAGGAACGAGCGATTGAATAAGGTTTAGAATTTGAGATAGTATATAATCGTGTTGAGATACTCTAGAAATGAGAGAGTAAATGGTATTGCAAACAGGTTCGCCGGTAAGTGCTTCTGGTTTTTCGTCAAGAGGTGAACTCGGTTGGTGGAAGGGATCGCTTTCTTTGCATCTCCATTGATTAATTCGACTACGAACTCATCAGATGAATTGAGGATGGATGTCTGGTTGATTCATTCTGGTGACACTGCTTTCGAAGCTTAGGTGAAACTCCATATCGGAATTCGAGGGATTTGAACTTGTTGTGAGTTCCATTTGGTTTTCGATATGTAATGATCTTCGGATATTGGATGATATTCAAATTACATAGAATATCTATATTTAGTACAGAAGATCCCGTAGATTACGGAGGAAATTAAGAAAACGTGTCAGACAAGATTTAATGTGATGGGATGTGAATTTATCTGTATACCTTCTATGCAATAATTGCAATAAGACGTGTCGAGACTGACAATGATAAGTAGATATTTTTCGACAAAGAACGATAAGCAAAACTTTTGACATGCAGACCAGGTTCAAGTCTAGACTCATTAATATAACTTAACAACTACTAGGTCGAAGTCGAGACTCATTAATGCATCCTAACAACTACTTGTTAGACACACTAATGCAAGACCTGGTTCGCTACGACCACCGCTCTGATACCACCTATAGAGACCCATCCTAATCCATCTGGACGAAGTCTTCAACAGCTGGTCCCATTGTGAGGTTCTGACCTCTATATGCCATGAACGACTCCATGTGCTATCTTTAAAATGAGCAAATGCACAGCGGAAGACTTCTTTCAGACCTGCGAATAAGCATGTTTTAAAAGTGTCAACCAAAAGGTTGGTGAGTTCATAGGTTTATTGTAAACAATAAAATTTATCATTTTGATAGACCACAAGATTTAAATGCTGTATGGTACAAATGGGCCCGAATCCTATACCCACCTGTAATGTACATGCGATATCTTTTTAAATACAGTACACCTTTCTCTTGTACGAAATCATCTTTCATAAATCTTAGTACCCGTACACATATCTCGTGCACAAAAATAACATACACATAACCTATGTATAAAAATTATTCTCTCGATATATAACATTCACATCAATTGGTGGCAATTATCATGTCCACATAATTCAACGGTGGCAATTATCATGTCCACATAATTCAACGGTGGCAATTATCATGTCCACATAATTCAACGGTGGCAATTATCATGTCTACATAATTCAATAATAATCCGCAGAACTTCTGTCTGCATAATAATTCATTCGAGGAATGTTTTGCTTGTGTCTATCTCGTCAAACATTTATAAAAACATTTCATGTATTCGCAGTTCAAAATGTATTTCAAAAGCATTTAATAAAGCAGTTGTAAAAACAGCGTATGTATTCTCAGTCTCAAAAATGTAAAGAGTAAAAGGGAGCAAATGAACTCACCATACAATATTTTGTAGTAAAAATATTCATACAACGAAAGTGAACAATGCAGGGTTGGCCTCGGATTCACGAACCTATATTATTTGTATATATATTAAAACATATCCTTGTAGTCGAACAATTATATGTATATATATTATTACTAATAAAACTTTATATTAGTAACTTATATTTTTCGTTATTAATATATATTCATTTTTATATATAAAAATATAAAAAAATTTTAAGTTATATGTATTAAATAATATATATATATATATATATATATATATATATATATATATATATATATATATATATATATATATATATATATATATATATATATATGTTTCATTTCTTTGTTAAAATAGTGATTATAGTAATACCAAAATAATATTAGTAATAACAATATTAATAAAAATAATCATATTTGTAATTTTTTAATTATGAAAATAATAAATATTAACTAATACTTATTTTAGTATTAATAATAATAATTATTATAATACTTGTATTAATAACAATCAATAATAACAATAGAAATAACAATAACACTAATAATAATAATAATAATAATAATAATAATAATAATAATAATAATAATAATAATAATAATAATAATAATAATAATAATAATAATAATAATAATGAAAATGAAAATAATAATAGTAATAATTAACAAAAGACTACCTCAAAAGAATGAGTTCAAAAAAATAATAGCCCATGCTCGGACTCAAACTCGTGACCCCACGCTACCCGCTAACACTCTTAACCATTCCTCTAACCTTGCATTTCTAATTATATCCGTCCCCCATATATATATTTACTCGTTTATTCTGTTTCTTTTTCTTCTTCTATAATTCGAGTGACCAGGGAACCAATCAACCATATAGTTTTAAATCGATTGGCAGCCTAATCTAAGAGTCCCTACTATGTTTAATGAATGTTCGTCTGATTCCAACAGCAAAAATTGAACCGAGTTGTTTGATATAATAAAAGTTTATGGTTTTATTGTTTCCCTACTTTTGCTTCGATTGTACACAGCACCCATCAAGACTTTATAATCATCATCATGACATCAGGTGGTGTCGTGATTGTTTGAAGAGTACCAAGAAATAAACAGCAGAAGAGGTTCGAATGGTAGATAGTTACAGCAGTTAATCGGTTGATTTTATATGGCCCAACCTCGCGATATTCTTAAGCCCAAATACAGCCCAAATTTACTGAAAGCCTGGTTAGCTTTTGAAGGCCCGAGAAGGATGGTTTAGTCCATATGTTGGATCTGTTTTCTCATCGGCCGGAATAAAAAAATCGAAGGAAGGAATAGGGGAAGAGGAGTGCACGTGTAACAAGTCAATTATCTTTATCTTTATTAATCAAATGAGTTATTTGATTAATACTTGTCAGCCATGAATCTTGTGTTTGTCCCCCATGCACGAAAATGTTCACATTTTATAATGCCTTCCATAAAGAAACATTAATATATTAATTTGATAACTATAAACTGTGAACACCAATAATTCATTTTGTCATTTTAACTAGCTCGTCCCACATGGTAGGATTCCCCTATAGTGATGAGAAAGAAGAAAAGGAAGAAGAAAAAAAACCTATATAGTACGTGGCGGTTTAGTTATGGTTTTCAATGAAGATGATCGTGTGGTGATGATGGTTGTTTTAAGTGGGTTCTCGGATGGTTGTGTTCATAGGTGATTATGGGGTGGCCGACGGTTTTAGAGAAGGGTGGTGGCGATTTATAATGGGTGGAGATGTAGGGTGAATGTTGGTGGTTCAAATGTTCAATGAAGATGACGATTTATTAGTGGTTTGTAAGTGGGTTTCGTTTTGCAATCTTGAAATAGAAACGGTAACTAGCGGGTTAGGGTGGTGAGAGTACCGAATAGAATTTATGGATTCTAACATTTAATAGATAGAATTCATGATGAAGAGTAACATAATATACGGAGTATGTAATATAAATAAAGAAAGAAAAGAGGGAATACGCGAGTGGATCTAAGAAAAAGAATGGCGAAATTCAAAAGTGATTAAAAGGTGGTGACTTGTGATTGTGGGTTTGGTGTCTTAAGGTGGTGAGAGTGATGAGATGGTGGTTTAACAAAACATAAAAACAAATTGGTTCTTACATGGTGATAATCTCGATGGGTGGTGATGGCGACTGTAGGTGGTGGTTGTTCTCGAGCAGTAGAGGTGGTGAAGGTTGAGCTTGTATATGTATGTATATCAATTTGCATGTGTATAAGGTTATATAGATATTTCATGAAGAGTTTAGACAAAACAAGCCAATAGTAATCCAAATATTTGTCAACCATTAATTAGTAATATAAGTCTATGAATTAAACAGAATAATTTTGGTGTGTTATGAATTTGACTAGTAACAGATTCAAAAGGTGACAAACCTACTTTCATAATACTGTTCGCTCATTCAATCACGGATGTAAGTTGACTAATCATGAATAATATAATAATATTATTAATAATATAATAATAATAATAATAATAATTAATAAACGTGTAAGAACCAATATCAGCCATTCTCTTGTCAAATTCTACCGACAGTTTTCACGGACTCTTATTTCGTACTCTGTTGTTAATTAGTGGCGAATAAAAGTTCTCAGAAAAATCTCATATTTTTAAATTAGCTATATTTATTTATTTTGGTCATTGTGGTATAAAATTCGATCATTAATTTATTAAATAAAAATTACATCAACTGTCCCTCCCAATTCCGTGTAAAATATAAAAAGTGTTAAAAACTTA
This sequence comes from Rutidosis leptorrhynchoides, assembly GCF_046630445.1. NCBI lineage: Eukaryota > Viridiplantae > Streptophyta > Magnoliopsida > Asterales > Asteraceae > Rutidosis > Rutidosis leptorrhynchoides. Next base: position 511,901,824 of record NC_092335.1, on the reverse strand, counting down.
ACAAATAGTTCCTAAATACATTTTTAATAAGCCTAGAATTTATAGAACTCATTTTCGTATCACCGTTTATTTTAAAATTACATAAGTTTGCATTTAACTTGCTTAATATTAATCGGAACATAAAATGAGTATTACAATAATTTAATATTTATTTTTAATATACTTTATTTATATATAGTTATGTTTTTAAATAATAATTATTATAACATCATATTTTATTTTATTTTACAAAGTAAATTCTTATAACTGAATCATATAACATTTCAAATTAATATATATATATATATATATATATATATATATATATATATATATATATATATATATATATATATATATATATATATATAATTAAATATGTACTTATCTATTTACAAATAATTGTTCGTGAATCGTCGGGAATGGTCGAAGGATAATTGAATACATAAACATAGTTCAAAGTATTTGAGATCTCAACATTATAGACTTTGCTTATCGTGTCGTAATCATAGTAAAATTAAGTTTAAATTTGGTCTAAAATTTCCAGGTCGTCACACACGCACACACACACACACACACACACACACACACACACATATATATATATATATATATATATATATATATATATATATATATATATATATATATATATATATATATATATATATATATATATATATATATATATATATATATAATTATTCATTTGTGAATCGTCGGAAACAGTCAAAGTTTAGTTTAAATTTAATCGGAAATTTTCCGAGTTATCACAGTATCCCCCTGTTAATAGAAATTTCGTCCCAAAATTTAGTTGTTGCCATCAGTCGGCGTTGTTTGTAAACAGGTGAGGATATTTTTGTTTTATTTGGTCTTCACGTTACCAGGTATACTCGGGGCTTTGCGTGAATTCCAATGAATAGTATATTGTTTTGTTTCAAGCGTTTAAATCATACGAACCATAATTTCTATAGGTTCTTCTATGGAGTGCATTTTATTATTAATGTGGAGGTTATATAAAGGATTTAACAAGAGTGTCATTGATTAGGTTTTCTCAGAAAGAGATTATGACGCTATATAAGCATTTCAATACACATGAAATGTGTTATAAATAATAGTGAGCTTATTTAAACCTTGAGCGTTTATGCCACAATATTAGGGTAGACAAAATAGGGAGGAGTTCGTGAAAATCACGGTCATGAAATTTGATAGAGATCGTAATTGTTTACGACAAGAATATTTAAATGATGAAAATGAGTTGAAAAATAGAGTTTTATCAACATTGGGTAATATGGATGAAACGATTCGATTACAGGAAGAGTAAAAACGAAGCTATCGTAAAAGATTGAAATGAGGAAATTAAATGTTCGTCTTAACTTTTGACATAGCTAAAGTTGATTTCTGGAATTCAAGAAATTAAAGAAAATCTTTATAATCTTTATAATATTTGATTCTCCGGTAATTAAGGAAATTAGGATTTTCTTTGATTAAATGCGGTGAATTGTCTTGATTGTCGTGTCTGAAATTTCGCTATAAATTAGCTTCTTCTGTTTCATTATCTTCACCACTTCTATACTTTCTTCCTCAATTCATACTTCCCAAAGATTTGTTAATATGCTTAATCCAGTTCTTATTCTTGACCTTATATTGGTAATCGCCACAATCATCCTTCTTTTACAACTCTCACCAGAGGAGTCTGCTTACTTCTACTATGCTCTTGGATTTATTGTGTCTTTAGTTCTCCCGTATCTTTATATTGCTATACGCATTGATATACACGGTTTGTAATTTCGGTGTTGTTATCGGGCTTTATATTTTCCCTTATATGTCGAAGCTTCATGCTTTTGTAAAGCAAGTAATGGTCCAGAATTTGTAGGTATGAAGTTTCAAATGAACCTATTGTTCTAAGTAGAAAGGAACGTAGTATCATGATTAGATTTGTTAAATTACTAGAATTACTGAGGATAGAACTATCAAGAATATATTTTCTTGATATGTTCAGAGATTAGGTAGAATGTAAGAGTCGTGTAACATGGCAAATGATGATTTATAAAGTCTATGAATCATCATCTTCCATTAAAAATTTAGCATGACTTACTGTAATATAATCACGTTGGCCTGACATCATTATATTATACTAATTCATGCTTCAATTCCCAACACTACTTCAAATCATTCATAATTTATACTTAGGTTTTACAGAAGTTTCCTATATAATGTAATACAGATAGCACGAAGAGGTATATAATTTCGGATGAGAATATTTATGAAAATATCTTCAGAAATATTGAAGATATTTATGATGATATTTTGGAATTTTTAAGTTCGAAAGTTGATGAAGAAAAATTTTCCGCAAGATTTTAACATGACTTCGGAGCAAGATATTCTCTAAAGATTTCATCGGATCCAGAATTACCTGGATTCTTTGAATATAGGGTTTGGTCCTTGTATTTGTCCTTTGTCTCCTTCATGGTTAGCTCAATCCGTTTTTCAGTTCCAAATCTGAGCTTTTTCAATACGTCATTCTTTATCATCAAACTTTTGACCATTAAGACCATCTATAGCTTTTGCTGCTTCATCAGCATTCTCAAGATTAACGAATCTGAATCATTGATTATCAATCCGAGATGGTTGATGTTATGCGAGGTGTATACGAAATAGTTATATTTTTATTGCGAAATACTATTAAATATGATACAATTTTACACAAGTTATTTATTTATTTATAGAGTGGAAATACCTAAACCTTGCTACAACACTATAGGCAGTGTACCTAATCGTAAAGTAGTGTAGTTTTTAGTAAGTCCGGTTCGTTCCACAGGGAGCTAGCTGATTTTAACACTATATTTATTTTAAACTATATTTGTATCAATATATATATATATATATATATATATATATATATATATATATATATATATATATATATATATATATATATAAGTAATATTATTATTATTATAAAAGGGGGGTTTTACCGTTTAGTGACCGGTTTGTCGATTTTATGTCTTAAGTCACAATTAAAACCTAATGTAAAATATTAAATATAAATACAACTTAATTTAAAGCGTAAAGTAAATAACGATAATAAAAGTGCGATAATTTAAAGTGCGATAAATAAAATGACGATAAATAAAATTGCGATAATTAAAAATACGATAATTAAAGGTGCGATGAGATATAAAATAAAGGAATTATGCTTATTTAAACTTCCGTAATCATGATTTTTGATGTGTAGATTTTAATTTATTACCATGGGTTAATTGTCCTTTGTCCTGGATTATTTGATATGTCCATCTGGTTTTTGTCCATAACAGTCCATCAGTCATAAATATAAAGTGCGAGTGTCCTCGTCAAATTATCCTTATATTCGAAGTCAAATATTCCAACTAATTGGGGACTTAAACTGTAATAAGGTTTAATACATTGTTAATGATTACACCAGGTTATCGACTGTGTGCAATCCAAGGTTTTAATACTTTATTAATAATTACACCAAGTGTCCTTGTATGTAATCCACCCCTATTTTAATGAGTCCATTGACTATTAATCCATCCCCGTATCCGGTTAAATGAACGATTATCAGTACTTATAAATATCCCGCCCATCGTGTCCGATCGAGTGTAAGTGGTTATTTATAGGTACGTCCAATTGTAAATCTTTATATTAAATTAACGAACTATCATTCAATTAAACATATATAAAGCCCATTAATTGCCCATAGTCTAATTTCCACAAGTGTCGGTCTTTTGTCCAAACCCCAATTATGGTCCAAAGTCCAATAACCCCGTCTTTAATATTTAGCCCAACATCACGATTACTTCGATTTAAATAAGCATAATAATAACTTAGCTACGAGACATTAATTTAAAAAGGTTGAACATAACTTACAATGATTATTAATAGCGTAGTGTTACACGGATAGAAATTCGACTTACAAACTTAGAACATTCGCCAACATAACCTTATTATTATTAATCTTTAATTAAAATTAAAATTATAATTATAAATATATATTTTACGTAGATAGAAAGAAGGAAAAGGATGATTGAAATCGATCAGAATGCACGGCCTTTTATAGGCCCACTTTGAACTGTTGTGCTCCGCAACTGCGGTTCTTTTGTGCTTCACAGCTCCGCGAGTGTGGAGCTTTGGATTCCAGCTCACCATAGTAATTTAAACATGGGCTTATAATATATAATAATATATATAATTAATTATATATTATATTATATTCTTGTGCATAGTTGACTTGTAATTTTTGGTCCGTTGCGTCGCGTGCTGATAGTTGGTTCATGTCTCGGTTTCGGATTTTCGAACGCCTTTTTGTATAATTTAATATCTTGTACTTTGCGTTTTTCGGCTTGTACTCTTGTAATTTTTAGACGTTTCTCATCAATAATTTGAACTACTTGAATTGTACTTTGTACTTTTTAGCTTTTTGGTCGTTTGCGTCTTCAAATCGTCGAATCTGTCTTTTGTCTTCACCTTTTATTATTTAAACGAATGTCACTCGTAAATAGAACAATTGCAACTAAAAGCTTGTCTTTCTAGAAGGATAATGCTATGAAATATATGTTCGTTTTTAGCATTATCAAATATTCCCACACTTGAGCGTTGCTTGTCCTCAAGCAATATAGAACTTGAATATAACTTTACTAGAATCACTTCGTTATTCTTCACACTTTGTACATCAGTGATTTCAATACGGCGGTTATGAACAATGATGTTAACGATGTGGTTTACAGTCCCACATGACTATAAAAATTTAGATCCGTTAGGAAATTGGATCTTTATAAAAACATTTGATCTTTTGAAAATTCAATCTAGTTTTTACCCTAGATAATTTTTCTGGAATAACCCTTCACCGATGTTTGCAAAATGTTTTTGTGGGTTTTGTGGGTTTCAGATTTGAAAATTTTAGCTTAAAACTTGCGTTTTGTGTCACCTACTTGCTAACCTTGTATTAGGAAAACAACACATCCAGTTTACTTGCTCCGTATATTACCTTTCGGTAAACTACCGTTCGGTTGTAAAGGAAAACGTTAACAAGCAACTGTTAAGGCAATGTCCCGTGACATGCAGATAATTATGGTCTATATCGTTTTGGATGCAATTACTATCCTTTGTAGGAGCAATAGTAAAGATCACCCTATAGTTTTTCGGTCTGGTACAAGGTCCTATCTTCGACCATACTATGCAACCACCGTTCTTACGGTTGACACCCAATTTGGTTCTGGTGACCTAATGAATTCCAGTGAATTCTTAGGATTTTACGTTCAATGGTAATGAACGCATTAAAAATGGATTTTCAGAAAACAAATCGATTTGTAATTTGATCAAAATATTTTCTCGTTCAAGCTCGAGTTTAGATATCATCGAATTCCATGAGTTTGTAATTCTCAATCTTTAAGGTCAATCTCAAGGATTGAGTAATATCAGTCTTAAAAGCTGATTTTTGATCTTTTAAGGAGATTATCCTTTCTGGGGATCTGATTCATTAGTTTTATAAGCTAATTTGCACGGTTCCCCCCCATTATACGAGACAGATCCTCTCATGGTTAGGATAAGTCTGACCACTTGGCGACCCTGTTTGATGCTGAGGTCCGTGGATTTCAAGCTATTTTTGAGAAAACTTTTCAAGGTTTTTCGTAAACTCTACAACTGGTCTAGACGACAACTTCCTGACCTAAATCAAGAAGTGTGTGTCTTTTTTCTCGGAAGACTTTACTTCCTTTTAAATCAAGTGGCACATTTCTTTCAAATATATTATAAGAAATCGGGTAAAACTGATAAAATCGTTCAAAACAAAAGTATCTTTAATTATTTGTACAAAGATATGTGATATGTGATTTAAATAACTTGGTAAAAATTTCCCACACTTGGCTTTTATTTTCCTTTCTTTGCGTTTTTATTCTCCTCTATTCCATTTTAAATGAATTCTAACATTTTGGGTTGTTTCTCAATTATGTCCTTTACGAGGTAACGACAAATTTCAGTATTAACACCTAGTTTTATCGTTCATAAATATGTATAAACATGATTTTTGAATTCATTTATTTAAAAATTTTTAAAAATTTTACTAGAAATGGGTAGTCTGTATATAAGACTAGGGCTGTTGTTTATTATCAGAGAGCACTAGATTCTAATACAACTACTGCGTTACTAGTAAAGTTTAACCGTGGCTATTAAACCAAGTGTATAAGTCAAAAAATTTTAAAACCGAAAGAATTTAATCCCTTCCCACACTTAAGAACTTGCAATGCCCTCATTTGCAAGAAATCAGTAACATTTTAAATTATTGAGGGTGGTTAGCGTAGAAAAATGATTAAATTTTACCAAAGTTTCCAAACATATTGTTGTTTGTGTTGAATGATAAATGGTGCACTTCATTTGTTCATTTCGTCTGTTGTTACATCACACTTGTTTTTCGTTTTGTCGTCAAAATTAATAGCTTTTGCTGAACTTAATGCCAGTCTTTGAAAGTGCACTGTTTTACCCTGTTTTGTACATGAGATAAACTACAAACATATATATACAAATTTTTAAAGTTGGGTATATCATCCCACATTCAAAAATTATTAAAATCTAATAATAAAAGTTAAAAAATTATAAAAACTATAATAGTATCAAAAGAAGTATTAAAAAGTATAAAATTACAAGTTACAAAATAAATAAAAATAGGCATACAAGAAAATTAGGGTTGATGAGGATGGTGCCAGTAGGGATTCCATTCATAGCCGTAAGTGCTGTAGAATGCTTGAGCTGGGTCATATGTAGGGTACGGTGGTCGGGTCTGTGTAGTCCAGGGAGAAAATATGGGTATTTGAGTAGGAATATGATTTGGTTTTGATGATACTGCCAATCTTGAAATGCTCGTTGTCTAGCCATTTCATACTCATGTTGAGCCATAAAAATTTGCATTTCTGTCATCTGATTCCCCCTCCCATATTACCTTGCTGCTGATCTCTTTCGACTTGTGGATAATTGCCATTATATGGTGCTGCAGCGTTATGTCGTTTCTTTAAAACCTTAGCACCATGATATACTTTCAAACCAATTGTATCACGGGGTTCTAGTGTTGCAATTATTAATCCCCCAGACTTCTGTCGACACCGAGAAACTCAGCAATTAAAGTAACAAAGATACCACCTCCTATTATACTATTAGGCCGTATACCCCTAACCATAGCCGATAAATAATAACTCACACAATAAGGTATACTCACAGCGCTCTGTGGGTCTCGAATACACACGAGATAAAATAAATCATTTTCATTTACCTTTTCTTTGTTCCTACCTCGCTGTGTAATCGAGTTTGCTAAGAACCTATGGATTACTCTTAGCTCAGCTCTATCAATATTAGTATAAGAGTAATACCCCCCATGAAATCGGTTATGGCTAGTCATTCTACTCCATATTCCATTCATATCAAAATTTTCATCAACCCTCCTACCATTAACTATCAACCTTTGACAATCAGTAGATGCTAGTTCCTCAGGCGTATATATACACAAAGCCTGAGCCATGTCTAGTAGAGACATATGGCGCATCACACCTCCTAATAAAAATCTAATAAAACTCCGATCGATTAAGGTAGCTACCCGATCATTTATTTCAACACTACATAATAATTCCACACACCATTCTCTATATACACGCCTATGTATATTGAACAAACGTTCCCAATCATTAAAAGTAGAATTACCATACCTTTGTGTAAGTAATTCTCTGATTGGATCGGCCAATCCTACTATTTCTAACGGTTCCCAATCTATTACCCTGGGTACTTCAACATCATTAGATTGAAGGGTGTGTAAGTTCCTTTGATATTTTGGATATTCTATTCAAAATCTGTCAAATCTCAAGTTTGGGTGTAAATCTGCCTCATGGATATTTGAGAATGAAATGACTTGATGAGGTATATTTTGTTTGTATTGGTCATTAATATCCTGTTCGTCTGCATTCTCAGGAGGAGCATTGCGAGCCTGAGATGTGGATGAAGATTCACCCCTTTCAGTCTGCAAAACACATTAAACACATTAACAATTCTACACTTTTACAAATAAACATATATGGAAATGTATATAATGTTCCTTAGCATTCATCTTCTAAATCATGTCAAAAATAAACATTATAGCAATTAAACGAGTTCCAAATAGCATTCATATCAATTAAATCGAGTTCATGCATTTTTGACTTAAAATCATGTTTAGGATCAAAGTTTTTGATCATTTAGCAACCTAAACATGTTACACTACTTAATTAAGCATGAACCATCAACAAAATTAGGCCATAACCCATTTATATCAAAAAGCCCCAATTTTGCTAAAGAACACAGACCCTAAATTACTCAAAATTTGAAGTTTAAGGCTTCTAATCATGTTAAATAGCGTCAATCTAGGTTTTACAAGCATAATATACAAACAATTTAAGCACAATTAAACTAGAAATCATCAAAATCAAATTAGGTATAATTTTGCTCAAGAACTCTAAAAATCCGAATTAAAGAGTGTTTGGATGTAGAAATTACCGATTTCCTTGAAAAACTTCTTGGCAAGTATCTCCTCATCGTGATTTTAGCAAGAAATTTGATGATTAATGGTGAAAAATCGTGATTTTGAGAGGGTTTTTGGGTATTTTTTCGCAGAAAATTATGTTTGTGTGTGTTTGAGGACTGGTCAGTCGACCAGTTATTTTGGTCTGGAATTTTGAAACTCCGCGAGTGCGGATGTAGGACCACACAAAACTCCGCGAGTGCGGATTTGTGGTTTTTTTTATATATAAAATCTTTAACTTATAAAACAAATAATTAATTAAAAATTTGTTTCTTTCTAGAATGAGGGTATTTTGATACGTTGACCTAGTCCGACCCTCGACAAAATTTTAAAATTTGTCATTTTAAAGCGATTGTTTTAAAAGCAAAGATTTTTGGATTTTTTTTATAATGTTTTTGGCATACTTTAAATCAATAAGATTAAAAATAATGATAACAAAATTTCTCACCCCGCCCTTGGGTAAAGCAATTTCGGTTCAACGACCTAGTCTTCAACTTACGACGAATTTTAGAAATTATATTTTTAACTTAATGAAATAAAGTAAATTTTGTTTTTAAATTCACACCAAACTTAAATTTAAAATGCATAAAATTTAAAATTCATATAAATATCATTAATATTTTTATACATTAATTTTACAAACTTATATTGAAAATATTAATTTTTAAAATATTTAAAAACTTAAATATATTGGTTTTAAAAATTTACAATAATAATTTAATATTAATTTAAAAACAAAGTAAAAATTAAAATTAAAAATCTTTTTGGTCTTTTATCCCACTTTAATCAATCAAATATTAACAAAAATATACGTCCCTCTTTTTGGGTAAAGTAATTTCGGCTATTTTACCTAGTTTTACCCCTGATGAATTTTTAAAATATTTTGAATTGATTGATTAAAGATATTTATACCTTATGAATAAACGGTAAATTTCGCAGTGATGAATTAAATTTTTGTATGATATCAATAATTTCGGTTTCGCATACCTAATTTTATTGAATATCAATTTAATAGTTTATAGCGAACGATTCGGCGTTTATTATCAAAAGGTTAAAAGCAATAAATAAAAATAGATAAAAACTGTACATACTTACCTGTGAGATAGAATTCTCAGAGACTTGCTTTAGCCGACTCATAGGAGAGTCGTGTGATTTGGTTTTTCATAGCTACATAAGCGTAACCTCAATTCTTCAATAACTTTTCTTCTAAACATATGAACGGTCCTTCTCTGCATAGAGTAACAAATTCGGTATTTGAATATGTTTGATTGTTCGAACATTTACCTTCGTGTGACCATTTTCTGCATTTATGACATCTTTCAAGGTGTCGTGCTCTTCTTTTTGTTGCGGATTTTGATTTTCCTTTACCAAAATGTATTTTATGATGATCTTTCCTGAGTTCTTTCCTCACTTCGTCCATTTTTCCTCTTATGAATGATACCACTTCACTCGGGAATGTGTCATTATTACGTTTAGTAATCAAAGTGTGTAGTAGTAGACCATGGTTTAAATCAAAGGAATTCTTCATCTCGTAAAACCTAAAAAAAAATAAAAAATCAGAATGGGGGGAGAAGACTAGTTCTTTAGGGTCTGCTAGGGAAAGACCATTCAAATTCCATTTTCGAGAACTACACGAAAACAGAAAATCTAACTCTAATAGAAATCTATATTATCCTTAAAAGATTCGAATCTTCCCACACTTAGTTAGTTGTGGCGTCGAAATTGTGATTAACTACATCGTCAACTTCCATTGGATTATCTATGTAATGTTTAACTCTGTGACCATTAACCTTAAATTCAATCCCATTTGAATTTATTAATTCTACTATTCCGTATGGGAAAACTCTTTTGACTATGAATGGTCCAGACCATCTTGATTTCAATTTTCCAGGAAATAGCTTGAATCTTGAATTGAAAAGAAGAACTCGATCTCCTTCCTTGAATTCTTTTAAACTTATGATTCTTTTATCATGCCATTTATTTGTTCTTTCCTTATAGATTAACGAATTTTCGTATGCTTCATGTCTCAATTCTTCTAATTCATTTAGTTAACTTAACCGTAGACGTCCGGTTTCATGTAAATCAAGATTACATGTCTTCAAAGCCCAAAATGCTTTGTGCTCAATTTCTACTGGAAGGTGACATGCTTTTCCGTAAACAAGTTTAAAAGGTGTGGTTCCAATTGGAGTTTTGTAGGCTGTTCTAAAAGGCCAGAGTGCATCCTCCAATTTCATAGACCATTCCTTCGGATTTGATCCTACGGTTTTTTCTAGAATACGTTTTAATGCTCGGTTGGTATTTTCAGCTTGTCCACTTGTTTGTGGATGATAAGCGGTTGAGATTTTATGAGTTACTCCATATCTTTTGAGAACTTTGTCAAGTTGATTATTACAAAAATGAGTACCCCGATCACTTATTAAAGCTTTCGATGTTCCGAACCTTGCAAAAAGATGTTTTAAAAAGTTGACTACAACTCGTGCATCTTTAGTTGGGAGAGCTTGTGCTTCCACCCATTTAGATACATAATCAATGGCAACGAGAATGTAGAGATTATTCTGAGATTTTGGAAATGGACCCATAAAGTCAATACCCCAAACGTCAAATACTTCACATACTTGAATGACATTTTGTGGCATTTCATCACGTTGACTTATTTTTCCGGCCCTTTGACAAGCATCACAGGATTTACAAAGAAGGTGTGCGGCTTTGAAAATTGTAAGCCAATAAAATCCAGCGTCGTAGACTTTTCTTGCCGTGAGTTGAGGCCCATAATGCCCTCCTGTTGGTCCTGTGTGACAATGGTTTAAGATTTGACTAGCTTCATCCCCGAATACGCATCGGCGTATTATTCCATCGGAACAACTTTTAAAAAAATGTGAATCTTCCCAAAAATAGTGTTTTATGTCACTAAAGAATTTCTTTCATTTTTGGTACGACAACCCTTTTTCAAGGAATCCACATACTAAGTAGTTTGCATAGTCTGCAAACCATGAAATTTCATTATAATCGATCTTCAAAAGATATTCATCAGGAAAGTTATCTTGTATAGCCGATTCATTTAGAACTTCTAATTCAGGATTTTCAAGACAAGAAAGATGATCAGCGGCGAGATTTTCTGCTCTCTTTTGTCTCGGATTTCAATATCGAACTCTTGTAAGAGTAAGATCCAACGGATTAATCTTGGTTTGGCATCTTGTTTCTAAAATAGGTATCTAATAGCAGAATGGTCGGTATAAACCACCGTTTTTGCGAGAGCGAGATATGAACAAAATTTGTCAAAATCAAAGACAATAGCAAGGAGTTCTTTTTCAGTAGTTGTGTAATTCGTTTGTGCTCCTTGTAACGTCTTACTAGCGTAATAAATAGGTTGAAATCATTTTTCAATCCTTTGTCCTAAAACGGCTCCCATTGCAAAATCACTTGCATCGCACATGAGTTCAAATGGTAGATTCCAATTTGGAGTTATCATGATCGGCGCATTAGTGAGTTTTTCTTTAAGAATATTAAAAGATTTGATGCATTCATCCGAAAAGATGAATGGAGCATCCTTTTCTAGGAGTTTATTCATAGGAGTGGCAATTTTAGAAAAATCTTTTATGAAACGTCGGTAAAAACCGGCATGCCCTAGAAAACTCCTAACTCCTCTAACATTGGTGGGATGTGGAAGTTTAGCAATTACATCTAATTTAGCTCTATCCACTTCAATTCCTTCCTTTGGAATTTTATGACCAAGAACGATGCCTTCTCTAACCATGAAATGGCATTTCTCCCAATTAAGTACTAGATTTGATTGTTCGCATCTAATAAGCATTCGTTCAAGATTAACTAGACATGTTTCAAAAGTTCACCTAAGACTGAAAAGTCATCCATGAAAACTTTCATGCATTCTTCTATCATGTCGTGAAAAATCGCCATCATGCACCTTTGAAAGGTTGCAGGGGCATTGCAAAGTCCAAATGGCATGCATTTGTAAGTAAAAGTACCATAAGGGCACGTGAACATGGTTTTTGTCATAACCCGTCCTTAACCGTAAGAACGTGTTAGATAACGTATGATTTCATTGCGAGGTATTGACCTTTATATGCGATATTTTTAAAAGAAAAACTGCATATATTATACATTACAAACCATGATTCTTATTTTTGATACAAGCTTTGGACGAAATAAAGATGATTATCGTTTAGCGATAATCTTCGACTTACAAACTTTACAAATGATGATAACAACACGATTTCTAGCATATTTTACAACACAAGTTCTTGGATATGCAGTTTTATTTTTGACACAAATATGCGTACGCAAGATCCTGCTCAAATTCAACATAATGCAGCGGAAGCTTCTAATTATCACCTGAGAATAAACATGTTTAAAACGTCAACATAAAGTTGGTGAGATATAGGTTTAGTGCCGGCAGCAATATATATATATAGACCACAAGATTTCATATATAAACATTTTCATAAAAATATTCTAAGTGGTTGAGCACTTGGTAACCATACTTAACATTTAATCACGTCGCATATTCCCTTTAATATGAAATCTTACTACACCGTACCAAGTGTAGTCACAAAACGAAGTACTGTGCAACCGTTGAATACTGGTCGTCCAGTCCGGTTGGGGTTGTCAGGCCCGATAGATCTATCAACAGGATTCGCGTTTACAATACCGCTGTAAATATTAGTTACCAAGCTACAGGGAAGTATGCCAGTGGTACAACTCAACGTAGAATATATTTTCAGTTACTTGTGTCCATAACGTAAAACATAAAATACATGTATTCTCATCCCAAAATATTTAGAGTTTAAAAGTGGGACTATATACTCACTTTCGTCTTGAAGATATATATAATTTGACTTGGTCTCCGGTTGATATCACGAACCTATCCATATATAATATATCAATACCTTTTCTTTTTAAACAAACGTCACATATATATACTTGTTATACTTTTAATACTTTTAATAATTCCTTAGTCCGTAGTTAGCAGTTCGTTGTTAGTAATTCAATTTTAATGGTTCATTTTTAGATGTTTAATATACCCGCAATGAAATAAATAAAACCCCCAACGAAATAAATAAAACCCCATCGTATATGTATTGGTCGAGATTAATCTTGACCCATGGTACCGGTGTTGTCAAATGACGTGTTGCGTACATAAAGTACCGGTGTTGTCAAATGACATGTTGCGTACAATCATGGGATCTTATGATTAATCTTCTCGTATTGTTTACGGGTGATCCTGAACCATATAAAATTAAATTATGAGTACATATATATAAAATATCATGTTATTTTAAAAAGATGTGATTTATTTAATTTTCTCCAATTATTTTCGTAGCTAAACTAGTCTTAGATATCCGATCTCGTTTTGGTCATAGTTTCTTCGTTACAACTCCGTTTTCGTTGATTCAACTTGCCACTTCCTTGGATCGAGTCCCTCTTTAAGACTATGAACTGTAAATACCTTAGTTTGTATTCGAAATCATAGGTCATAGGTCAAACTTTAGTGAAACTTATGAAGTTAATCATTTTCCATCATGTAAACAACCTTAAATGATTATTTTTCTAAAAATACTTATACTTTGAGTTAAATCATGAAATTTTTATGTGTTATCATATTTATAGTAAAAATAATTTTTCCAGAAAATAAACCTCCAATTCAAAGTTTAAGATGGTTTTTAATTATCCAACCCAAAACAGCCCCCGGTTGCACTCCGATGTCGTAAATTCAGTTTTTAAGGTGTTCTTTGAAAAACCAAGTTATACCTTGTTAAATTAGCATATATTTAAGATATATTACAGGTCTTGAAGTATTTTAAAAGTTAAGTTAGAAGGATCTATTTAGTTTGCAAACAAGTTTGAAAACTTTCAAACTATGTTCTTGTTGTTAAACTTTTATACCACGAAATAAGATAGCTATATATATATGAATCGAATAAGGTTATGAACATAGATTCTACCTCAAGTTCCTTGGACAAGGTTGCTGTAAAAGAGGAGTAAGAACCTAGAACCAAAAGGGTGATGGAAGTGGATGAAAGATTGGAAGTAAGTTGGTGTTCTTGGAAGGATTTCTTGAAGTGTTTTTGTAAGGTTTTCTTATGAGGTTTAAGTGTTGTTTTTGAAGCTAAATGATGGGGAAAATGCTTGGAGATGATCAAGTATGAAGTTAAGAGTATTTTGAGAGAGAAATGGAAGTGTAAGTATGAGAAAATGGGGTGAAGAAATGGTGTGCATGCATAAAAACGTTTTTAGGTTATAAAGGAAAAAAAAGATACCTAACTTTGTTTTCTTGCTAAATAATTCATGCTACTTGACAAATGGTTGGTTCCACATGTTTCTTAATCATTTAAGGCTGCTAAGGAGCAGATTTTTATTGGTATATACCAATAGTAAATACATCTAGAAGCTGCGTATGATACGGGTACATATACCCTAGGTATACGTATAGAAATCTTTGAGAAAACGGAACGAGGATTCAAATATAGCTATCTTTTGTAAATATACTTATATTGTTTTATGTATGTAAGCCCTTTAAAAGTGATTAAATACATTACTTATACGATATATGTATAAACATTATAGGTTATAAGTATTTAAGTCAAATAACGTTACGTATGGTTATCGTTTTGAAAACTTAAGTTAGTAGTTTCAAAATATACTTATAACTTATTGTTATTAATACAAAATGAGATATTAAAACATTCTTAGATCATGTTAAATATGTATATATACATATATATACACAAACGTATAATTATCATATATTGTATAGTTCGTGATATCATCGGTCAAACTAGACGGTCAAACGTTGTGTAAAACTCTTTTCGAAAACATAAGTCTCAACAATTTGGATTGCTTATCATGTTGGTAAGGTTTAATTTATGTAAATATTAATCTTATAAGTATAGAACGATCGAAAAAGTGCGGGTCGTTACATTACCTCCCCGTTAAATAAATTTCGTCCCGAAATTTTAAAATTGTAACTATTTTGCGTCATCGAGAAACAAGTGTGGATACTTTTGTTTCATCTGATCCTCTCGTTCCCACGTAAACTCAGGACCTCTTCTAGCATTCCAACAAACCTTAACTATCGGTATGTTGCTCTGCTTGAGCTGTTTAACTTCACGATCCATGATTTCGATTGGTTCTTCGATGAATTGTAGTTTCTCGTCGACATGGATTTCTTCAAGAGGAATGGTGAGATCTTCCTTTGCAAGACACTTCTTAAGGTTTGAGACGTGAAAGGTATTATGTACTCCGGCGAGTTGTTGCGGTAACTCGAGTCGATAAGCTACCGGTCCAATGCGTTCGATGATCTTGAACGGGCCTACATATCTTGGGTTCAGTTTACCCCTTTTTCCGAAGCGTATTACACCTTTCCAAGGTGACACCTTTAGCATAACCATGTCCCCGATCTGAAACTCTAATGGTTTCCTTCGGACATCGGCGTAGCTCTTTTGGCGACTACGGGCTGTTTTCAATCTCTCCTTGATTTGTACTATCTTCTCAGTCGTTTCGTGTATGATCTCGGGACCAGTTAATTGTCGATCTCCTACTTCATTCCAACAGATAGGAGATCTACACTTCCTTCCATACAATGCTTCGAATGGTGCAGCTTTAATGCTCGCATGATAACTATTATTATACGAGAATTCTGCTAATGGTAGATATTTATCCCATCCGTTTCCAAAATCGATCACACATGCCCTGAGCATGTCTTCAAGAGTCTGAATCGTTCTTTCACTCTGCCCGTCGGTTTGCGGATGATATGCGGTACTCATATCCAAACGAGTTCCTAGTGCCTCCTGTAGTGATTGCCAGAACTTTGAGGTAAATCTACTATCACGATCGGATATAATGGAAATAGGTATTCCATGTCTTGAAACAATTTCCTTTATATACAATCGTAATAGTTTCTCCATTCTATCCGTTTCCTTTATAGGCAGGAAATGTGCAGACTTGGTGAGACGATCAACAATCACCCAAATGGTGTCGTATCCCCAGGCAGTCTTTGGTAACTTCGTGATGAAATCCATGGTAATACCGTCCCATTTCCATTCTGGGATTTCTGGTTGTTGAAGTAATCCTGACGGCTTCTGGTGTTCTGCTTTGACTTTGGAACAAGTTAAACATTCCCCAACATATGTTGCAACGTCTGTCTTCAAATTAGGCCACCAATAATGCGTCTTAAGATCTTGATACATCTTTCCAACTCCAGGATGTATCGAGTATCTTGTCTTATGTGCCTCATTCAATATTAACTTCCTTAATCCACCCAACTTTGGTACCCAAATACGGTTTGCAAAATATCGAATTCCATCTTCCCGCATAATGAGTTGTTTCCCATACTTCTTCATTATTTCATTTCCTATGTTTTCTTTAGTAAGAGCTTCTCGTTGAGCCTCTTTGATTTGTGAGTTGAGATTCATGCGAATTTTTATGTTCATTGCTCGTACTCGAATTGGTTCTCGTTCCTTTCTGCTCAAAGCGTCAGCCACCACATTCGCTTTCCCGGGATGATAACGAATTTCACAATCATAGTCGTTTATTAACTCGACCCACCTACGTTGCCTCATGTTCAGCTGTTTTTGATCGAAAATATGTTGAAGGCTTTTATGATCAGTAAACACAGTGCATTTAACCCCATACAAGTAGTGTCTCCATATCTTCAATGCAAACACGACTGCTCCCAGTTCTAGATCATGCGTCGTATAATTCCGCTCGTGAATCTTTAATTGTCGGGATGCGTATGCAATAACTTTCTTCCGTTGCATAAGAACGCAACCAAAACCTTGTCGCGAAGCGTCACAATATATTTCAAAATCATCGTTCCCTTCTGGTAATGATAAAATAGGCGCCGTAGTCAACTTCTTTTTCAGTAATTGAAATGCACTCTCCTGCTCGGAAGTCCATTCATATTTCTTCCCTTTTTGCGTTAACACTGTCAACGGCTTAGCTATTCGGGAAAAATCTTGAATAAACCTTCTATAATAACCGGCTAAACCCAAAAATTGGCGTATCTGCATTGGTGTCTTAGGAGTCTCCCATTTTTCAATGGCTTCAATTTTTGCTGGATCAACCTGAATTCCTTTGCTACCAACAACGTGGCCAAGAAATTGCACTTCTTTCAACCAGAAAGCACATTTAGAAAATTTAGCATATAGCTGTTCTTTTCTCAATAACTCTAATATCAACCTTAAATGCTGTTCATGCTCTTGCTCACTCTTGGAATAGATAAGAATATCATCAATGAAAACGATAACAAACTTATCTAAATATGGACTACAAACTCGATTCATGAGGTCCATGAATACAGCTGGCGCATTCGTCAATCCAAACGGCATGACCAAAAATTCGTAATGACCGTAGCGTGTCCGAAAAGCAGTTTTCGGTATATCTTCTTCTTTGACACGTAATTGATGATAACCCGATCTTAGGTCAATTTTCGAGTACACACATGATCCTTGGAGTTGATCAAATAAGTCGTCAATTCTCGGTAGTGGATATCGATTCTTGATAGTTAACTTATTTAATTCACGATAATCTATACACATTCGGAAAGATCCGTCTTTCTTCTTGACGAATAAAATTGGAGCTCCCCACGGTGAAGTGCTTGGTCGTATGAATCCACGGTCTAGTAATTCTTTTAACTGACTTTGAAGTTCTTTTAACTCGGACGGTGCAAGTCTATATGGAGCACGAGCCACTGGTGCAGCTCCTGGTACTAAATCTATTTGAAATTCTACAGATCTAAATGGAGGTAATCCCGGCAACTCTTCCGGAAATACTTCAGGAAAATCTCTTGCCACAGGCACGTCATTGATGCACTTCTCTTTTTCTTTCTTTTCGACTTTATTAACATGTGCTAAGATAGCATAGCACCCTTTCTTCAAGCACTTTTGAGCTTTCAAATAACTAATGAGTTTTAGCTTTGAGTTACCCTTCTCTCCATAAATCATTACTGGCATTTTATTCTTACGAGGAATGCGAATTGCCTTCTTGGCGCACACAACTTCAGCTCCTATTTTGGACATCCAGTCCATGCCGACTATTACATCAAAACTTCCTAATTCTACGGGTATTAAGTCAATTTTAAATGTTTCTCCGGCTAAATTTATTTTACAATCACGGCAAATTTTATCGGCTTTAATTAGTTTACCATTAGCTAACTCAATCATGTACTTAGCATCTAGAGGTAATGATGAACAATTCAATTTAGCGTGAAAGTCTCTACACACGTAACTTCTATCAGCACCAGTATCAAATATAATAGATGCGGATAAGTTATTAATGGTAAACGTACCCGTAACAAGCTCCGGGTCTTCACATGCCTCCCTAGCATTAATAACAAATGCTCTCCCACGTGCAGGTCCGATATTCTTCTCTAGATTCGGGCACTGGCTCTTATAGTGACCTTGTTTTCCACACCCAAAACAAGTAATGGTAGCCAAAGCAGTTCTATTTGCATTGGTGGCAGGAGTCTTGGTACCATTTGTAACGAGAGCCCTACAATCTTCAGCAAGATGACCCTTTCGATTACATTTGTTGCATACCACATTACAGTAACCAGAGTGATGTTTGTGGCATCGGTTGCATAAAGGATTTTGTCCTTTATAACCAAAGCTTAAACCACTACCAGCACCTTGCGTGTTTTCTTGTTTCTTAAAAGATTGTTGTTGGTTACCTCGATCATAATTTCCATTCCACTTTCTTTTGTTACCTGATACCTTCACATCAGTATTGGATACTTTCTTATCCATGATGACCTGATCCATTAGCTCGTTTGCCATGGTTATAGCTTCATGAATTGTCTTAGGTTTCGATGCTGTAACATTTGCCTTGACCTTTTTGGGCAACCCATCTTTGTACATTTCAATTTTCCGTTCTTCGGTTGGAACCAATTCAGGACATAGCAAAACTAATTCCATGAATCGCTGATTGTAGTTGGTGATTTCAGTACCAATAACCTTCAGACTTCGTAATTCATCTTCCAACTTCCTAACCTCGTTCCTTGGACAATATTCGTTGATTAACATTGTTTTGAATTCTTCCCATGGAGTATCATAAGCTACATCTCCTCCTACAGCCTTCACATAATTTTTCCACCACGTGAGTGCACTATCTTGTAAAGTGCACGATGCATACTTGGTCATGTCCTTTTCAACACAACCACTTATTTTAAACACAGTCTCCATCTTTTCTATCCACCGGGTTAAACCGATCGGTCCTTCTGTTCCACTGAATGATGAGGGCTTGCAAGCTTGAAAAGTTTTGTAAGTGCACCCCACACGAGGATTTGGGTTAACTGCAGCACCTCTTGCAGCCTCGACCCATAACATTCTGTCGTTCACTCGCTGATTGATGAGTTCCTGGATTTCTTGTTCCGTCATTCGGTTCAATCGCGCCATATTCTTCTATAAGAATGAAAAGAAAATAATTATTCACATGGAATATTATAGATGTAGTGTATATTTACAGTACATTATAGCTTATTAATAATATGAACCAGGTATTATTATAAAAGCCTTTTCTTCTTATTAGCGTTTTATAATTATATCTAGGGTAGTACCTACCCGTTAATGTCCATACTTAATAGCTTAGTACAGAATCAATTACTACCATCTAAATAATACTTAACCATGGAAAATTATTGCATTTCACACTTCACTATTTTACATACGCTTATCTTACATTGAACATTAAACAAACCACACTAATAATATTATACAAAACATTATATGATCCCATGGTTTAATACGGCAGCGCATCGTTTGGTCTATTTTCTAGGACGTTTAGGTTCAAAGAATCGCTTAACGCTTATCCTGGCTGTCTGCCTATATTTTGGCTGTGGGACTGAAGAACTGGATGCCGGGATAGAACGAATAGGAATAGCGGGAATAGGGGTGGTAGTGTCTAGTGGAGTTGGTGCCACATCATCCTTATTAAACTCAGGATTTGAATTTTCTAATTCATTAGCCTTTGGTTTCTTTCCTAGTTCGAACTCTTCTTTTGTAATTTCCTGTATTTCTTCCTCGGGTTCACTTTCCTCCTCGGGTTCACTTTCCACCTCGGGTTCACTTTCCTCCTCGGGTTCACTTTCCGGGTTCTCTATAGTCGGTTCATCCGGAATTTGTGAGTCTTCCCCAAAGATATTATTTTCGTCATCGGATAGGTTAATGACTGGAACATCATCTGAAGATTCTGGTTCGGAGTCGCTGAATGTGATAACAAGTTTTGAGCCTGACATCTATCACACAACAACTAACCCATTAGTACTACATAATATTTACATATAAATTTTAACCAACGATGATAAGCAATGGTTTTTAAATAAGACCCGGTCAAAGTCCAGACTTACTAATGTATCCTAACGACTTATCAGTTAGACACACTAATGCAAACCTGGTTCGCTAAGACCACCGCTCTGATACCACATGTCATAACCCGTCCTTAACCGTAAGAACGTGTTAGATAACGTATGATTTCATTGCGAGGTATTGACCTTTATATGCGATATTTTTAAAAGAAAAACTGCATATATTATACATTACAAACCATGATTCTTATTTTTGATACAAGCTTTGGACGAAATAAAGATGATTATCGTTTAGCGATAATCTTCGACTTACAAACTTTACAAATGATGATAACAACACGATTTCTAGCATATTTTACAACACAAGTTCTTGGATATGCAGTTTTATTTTTGACACAAATATGCGTACGCAAGATCCTGCTCAAATTCAACATAATGCAGCGGAAGCTTCTAATTATCACCTGAGAATAAACATGTTTAAAACGTCAACATAAAGTTGGTGAGATATAGGTTTAGTGCCGGCAGCAATATATATATATAGACCACAAGATTTCATATATAAACATTTTCATAAAAATATTCTAAGTGGTTGAGCACTTGGTAACCATACTTAACATTTAATCACGTCGCATATTCCCTTTAATATGAAATCTTACTACACCGTACCAAGTGTAGTCACAAAACGAAGTACTGTGCAACCGTTAAATACTGGTCGTCCAGTCCGGTTGGGGTTGTCAGGCCCGATAGATCTATCAACAGGATTCGCGTTTACAATACCGCTGTAAATATTAGTTACCAAGCTACAGGGAAGTATGCCAGTGGTACAACTCAACGTAGAATATATTTTCAGTTACTTGTGTCCATAACGTAAAACATAAAATACATGTATTCTCATCCCAAAATATTTAGAGTTTAAAAGTGGGACTATATACTCACTTTCGTCTTGAAGATATATATAATTTGACTTGGTCTCCGGTTGATATCACGAACCTATCCATATATAATATATCAATACCTTTTCTTTTTAAACAAACGTCACATATATATACTTGTTATACTTTTAATACTTTTAATAATTCCTTAGTCCGTAGTTAGCAGTTCGTTGTTAGTAATTCAATTTTAATGGTTCATTTTTAGATGTTTAATATACCCGCAATGAAATAAATAAAACCCCCAACGAAATAAATAAAACCCCATCGTATATGTATTGGTCGAGATTAATCTTGACCCATGGTACCGGTGTTGTCAAATGACGTGTTGCGTACATAAAGTACCGGTGTTGTCAAATGACATGTTGCGTACAATCATAGGATCTTATGATTAATCTTCTCGTATTGTTTACGGGTGATCCTGAACCATATAAAATTAAATTATGAGTACATATATATAAAATATCATGTTATTTTAAAAAGATGTGATTTATTTAATTTTCTCCAATTATTTTCGTAGCTAAACTAGTCTTAGATATCCGATCTCGTTTTGGTCATAGTTTCTTCGTTACAACTCCGTTTTCGTTGATTCAACTTGCCACTTCCTTGGATCGAGTCCCTCTTTAAGACTATGAACTGTAAATACCTTAGTTTGTATTCGAAATCATAGGTCATAGGTCAAACTTTAGTGAAACTTATGAAGTTAATCATTTTCCATCATGTAAACAACCTTAAATGATTATTTTTCTAAAAATACTTATACTTTGAGTTAAATCATGAAATTTTTATGTGTTATCATATTTATAGTAAAAATAATTTTTCCAGAAAATAAACCTCCAATTCAAAGTTTAAGATGGTTTTTAATTATCCAACCCAAAACAGCCCCCGGTTGCACTCCGATGTCGTAAATTCAGTTTTTAAGGTGTTCTTTGAAAAACCAAGTTATACCTTGTTAAATTAGCATATATTTAAGATATATTATAGGTCTTGAAGTATTTTAAAAGTTAAGTTAGAAGGATCTATTTAGTTTGCAAACAAGTTTGAAAACTTTCAAACTATGTTCTTGTTGTTAAACTTTTATACCACAAAATAAGATAGCTATATATATATGAATCGAATAAGGTTATGAACATAGATTCTACCTCAAGTTCCTTGGACAAGGTTGCTGTAAAATAGGAGTAAGAACCTAGAACCAAAAGGGTGATGGAAGTGGATGAAAGATTGGAAGTAAGTTGGTGTTCTTGGAAGGATTTCTTGAAGTGTTTTTGTAAGGTTTTCTCATGAGGTTTAAGTGTTGTTTTTGAAGCTAAATGATGGGGAAAATGCTTGGAGATGATCAAGTATGAAGTTAAGAGTATTTTGAGAGAGAAATGGAAGTGTAAGTATGAGAAAATGGGGTGAAGAAATGGTGTGCATGCATAAAAACGTTTTTAGGTTATAAAGGAAAAAAAAGATACCTAACTTTGTTTTCTTGCTAAATAATTCATGCTACTTGACAAATGGTTGGTTCCACATGTTTCTTAATCATTTAAGGCTGCTAAGGAGCAGATTTTTATTGGTATATACCAATAGTAAATACATCTAGAAGCTGCGTATGATACGGGTACATATACCCTAGGTATACGTATAGAAATCTTTGAGAAAACGGAACGAGGATTCAAATATAGCTATCTTTTGTAAATATACTTATATTGTTTTATGTATGTAAGCCCTTTAAAAGTGATTAAATACATTACTTATACGATATATGTATAAACATTATAGGTTATAAGTATTTAAGTCAAATAACGTTACGTATGGTTATCGTTTTGAAAACTTAAGTTAGTAGTTTCAAAATATACTTATAATTTATTGTTATTAATACAAAATGAGATATTAAAACATTCTTAGATCATGTTAAATATGTATATATACATATATATACACAAACGTATAATTATCATATATTGTATAGTTCGTGATATCATCGGTCAAACTAGACGGTCAAACGTTGTGTAAAACTCTTTTCGAAAACATAAGTCTCAACAATTTGGATTGCTTATCATGTTGGTAAGGTTTAATTTATGTAAATATTAATCTTATAAGTATAGAACGATCGAAAAAGTGCGGGTCGTTACAGTTTTCTCTTGATCCTCGGGTGCTATTGGAATTTGAAAATATCCGGAGAAACCGTCAAGAAAACAATAGTAACTATTCCCGGCTAACCTTTCCAACATTTGATCAATGAAAGGTAAGGGAAAGTGATCTTTTCTGGTGGCGTCATTTAATTTTCTATAATCAATACAAACACGCCATCCTGTTACAGTCTTAGCAGGAATAAGCTCATTTTTTTCATTTGAGATGACAGTCATGCCACCCTTCTTAGGTACACATTGAACTGGGCTTATCCATGGACTATCAGAGATTGGATAAATTAAACCTGCATCTAGGAGTTTAATAATTTCTTTCTTAACAACATCTTGCATATTTGGATTTAGTCTTCGTTGGTGTTGCACATAGGTTTTATGGTCTTCTTCCATAAGGATTTTATGTGTGCAATACGAAGGACTTATGCCTTTAATGTCATGAATTTTCCATGCAATAGCTGGTTTATGAGCTTTTAGCACAGAAAAGAGTTGAGATTTTTTATTTTCCGTAACAGAAGACGATATTATTACAGGTAATTCAGATTCACCATGTAAATAAGCGTATTCCAAATGGGTTGGAAGTGGCTTTAACTCTAATATTGGTGGTTCTTCTATCGATGATTTGTATCGATATCTGTCTTCCTCTTTTATCATTTGAAGTTCTTCTGTTGTTGGTTCATATTTATTAGCCATAAGTGTAGCTAACATTTCAGCTTCATCAATTGGTTCAGTTCCTTCTCCTAAAGAACATTCTCCTGTTCCTTGTAATTCTGGAAATTCTTCTAACAATTCTGCTTGTGAATCTATAGTTTGAATATAATAACATGTATCATCTGCAGATTGCGGTTGTTGCATGGCTCTATCAACAAAAAAGGTAACACTCTCGTCCTCTATACTTAGGGTCAGTTTCTTACCGAACACGTCTATTATTGCTTTAGCCGTGTTTAAGAATGGTCTTCCTAATATAAGAGGAACTCGAGAATCTTCTTCCATGTCTAGAATAACAAAGTCTACTGGAAATACTAAAGTACCAACTTTAACTTGTATGTTCTCCATTATCCCTCTAGGATATTTTACTGATCGATCAGCTAGTTGTATACTTATTCGTGTTGGTTTCAATTCTCCAAGGTCTAGTTTAGCGTATAGTGAATACGGCATTAAATTTATACTAGCACCTAAGTCTGCCAATGCTTCTATGGAACTAAGACTACCCAGAAAACATGGAATTGTGAAACTTCCTGGATCTGAGAGTTTTTCTGGTAGTTTATTCAACAGCACTGCAGAACAATTAGCATTCATTGTAACAGCTGAAAGTTCTTCCATTTTCTTTCTATTTGTGATTAGATCTTTCAGAAATTTAGCATCTCTAGGCATTCCTGAAATCGCATCAATGAAAGGAAGATTGACATTTATTTGTTTAAACATATCCAAGAATTTAGATTGCTCGGCTTCAAGTCTTTCTTTTCTCATTTTACTGGGGTAAGGAAGTGGTGGTTGGTATGGTTTAACATAAGGTTTAGCCTTAACTGTGTTATCTTCATTAACCTTTTCAACTACCAGTTCTTTTTCCTTCTCTTGTTTAGGTTGTGGTGCCTGTGTAGTAGGAATAGCGTCATCAGAAATTACAGGTATTTCAGGTGGTTTAAGTGTAATACCACTTCTCGTGGTAATGACTTTAGCTATTTCATTCCGGGGGTTAGCATTTGTATCGCTAGGTTAACTTCCCGGTTTTCTTTCTCCTATTAACCTTGCTAGGTTGCTCACTTCATGTTCCAGATTTTGAATAGAAGCTTGTTGATTTCTAAGTACTTGAGCATTTTGTTCATTAGTTTGTTTCTGAGATATAAAAAACTGCGTTTGAGATTCAACTAGCTTCGACATCATGTCTTCTAAATTTGGCTTTTTATCATCGGTTTGTGGTGGTTTATTTTGAAAAATAGGTCTTTGCTGATTGTAAGTATTGTTAGATATTTGTTGATTGCTAAGACCTTGTTGATTGTTGTATGGAACATTTCGGTTATAATTCTGATTTTGATTGTAGTTTGGTCTTGGCGGTTGATAATTATTTTGATAATTATTTCCAGGCCTTTGGTTCATGTATGAAACATTCTCTCTTTGTTCCATTGTTTGTTCAATACTGAGACAATTTTTTTGTCAAATGTGGTCCTCCACAATGCTCACAACTAATTTGTATTGCGTGAATATCTTTAGTCATCTTTTCCATTCGTCTCTCGAAAGCATCTAACTTTACGAAAATAGAATCAAAATCATGGCTAGAATCGGCTCTAGCCGCTTGATAATGCTAAAAACGAACATATATTTCATAGCATTATCCCTCAAGAAAGACAAGCTTTTAGTTGCAATTGTTCTATTTACAAGTGATATTCGTTTAAATAAGAAAAGGTGAAGACAAAAGACAGATTCGACGATTTGAAGACGCAAATGATCAAAAAGCTCAAAAGTACAAAGTACAATCAAAGTGGTTCAAATTATTGGTGAGAAACGTCTCAAAATTACAAGTGTACAAGACGCAAAACGCAAAATACAAGATATTAAATTGTACGCAAGGACGTTCGAAAAACCGGAACCGGGACCAGAGTCAACTCTTAACGCTCGATGCAACGGACTAAAAATTACAAGTCAACTATGCACATAAATATAATATAATATTTAAATAATTCTTAAAATTATTTATATATTATATATTATATTTAAAACCGTCGGCGGAATGCAAACAAGCTCATGTGAGCTGGAAAAAGTGGTCATGCGATCGCATGGCCTGAAAGCCTAAACTCCATGCGATCGCATGGTGAACAGTGACAGGTGACATCCTATAAATTTCGCAGTTTTGGTTGATCTTTTACACAATATCCATCCTATCTCTCTATCTCACTCACGTGTGTATATATATATATATATATATATATATATATATATATATATATATATATATATATATATATATATATATATATATATATATATATATATATATATATATATATATATATATATATATATATATATATTTATATTATAATTTTAATTTTATTTTTAAATTCTAATAATAAGGGTATGTTAGCGAATGTTGTAAGGGTGTAAGTCGAAATTATGTCCGTGTAACGCTACGCTATTTTTAATCATTGTAAGTTATGTTCAACCTTTTTAAATTAATGTCTCATAGCTAAGTTATCATTATGCTTATTTAAGCCGAAGTAATCGTGATGTTGGGCTAAATATTAAAATTGGGTAATTGGGCTTTGGACCATAATTGGAGTTTGGACAAAAGAACGACACTTGTAAAAATTAGATTATGAGCTATTAATGGGCTTTATATTTGTTTAATTAAATGATAGTTTGTTAATTTAATATAAAGATTTACAATTGGACGTACCTATAAATAACCATATACACTCGATCGGACACGATGGGCGGGATATTTATATGTACGAATAATCGTTCATTTAACCGGACACGGGAATGGATTAATAGTTAATGGAATTATTAAAACAAGAGTGAAATTATGTACAAGGACACTTGGCGTAATTGTTAACAAAGTATTAAAACCTTGGATTACACGCAGTCGATATCCTGGTGTAATTATTAAACAAAGTATTAAGACCTTGTTACAGTTTAAGTCCCCAATTAGTTGGAATATTTGACTTCGGATATAAGGATAATTTGACGAGGACACTTGCACTTTATATTTATGACTGATGGACTGTTATGGACAAAAACCAGACCGACATATTAAATAATCCAGGACAAAGGACAATTAGCCCATGGGAATAAACTAAAATCAACACGTCAAACATCATGATTACGGAAGTTTAAATAAGCATAATTCTTTTATTTCATATTTAATTGCACTTTTAATTATCGCACTTTTATTTATTATCATTTTATTTAATTGCACTTTTATTTATCGTTCTCTTTAATTATCGCAATTTTATTTTATCGCACTTTTATTTATCGCAATTTCATTATCATTATTTACTTTACACTTTAAATTAAGTTATATTTATTTTTAATATTTTACATTAGGTTTTAACTGTGACTAAAGCTTTAAAATTGACAAACCGGTCATTAAACGGTAAAAACCCCCTTTTATAATAATAATACTACTTATATATATTTTTGTATTTTTACAATTATAAGTTAAAAATATAGCGTTAAGCTAGTTTAAGTCTCCCTGTGGAACGAACCGGACTTACTAAAAACTACACTACTGTACGATTAGGTACACTGCCTATAAGTGTTGTAGCAAGGTTTAGGTATATCCACTCTATAAATAAATAAATCACTTGTGTAAAATTGTATCGTATTTAATAGTATTTTGTAGCAAATATATAAATATTTCATATACCCCTCGCGTAACATCAAGTATTTTTGGCGCCGCTGCCGGGGATCTTCTTGCTTAAACACCGGAAGCGCAACGCTATATATATAAAAAAAGATTTTTATTAATTTTTAGTTTACTTTTATAAAAATACGCTTTTGTAAAAATACGTTTTAAATATACGAAAATATAAAAAGAAAAGAAAAACAAAATATTTATATATTTTTAATAGTTTGTTATATATATAAAATTATAAAGTTTCTTTATATTTATTTTAGTTTTTAAAATACAAGTTTTTATTTTATTTATATAATTATTTATTAAAATAGAAAACATAAAAAAAATAAATATATAACTCTCGGCCTGGTACTGTAGCAGCCCAACACCTGGCCCGAAAACCTAGCCCATGCGATCGCATGAGCCCGAAGGCAAAATTTCATGCGATCGCATGAGGGTACCTGACATGCCAGGTTTGACCATCCAACAGCAATCATTACGGAGTATTATTATTAATTATAATTAATTAAAACCCTAATTAGGTTTTTATTTATTTATTATGTAAGTTTTAGTTTTATTATTTAATTTGTATTATTTAGTTTATTTAGTTTTATAAATTATATAAAAATTAATAGTTTTATAAAATAAATAATATAAAATAATATTTTTATAAAAATTGTACTTTTTACAACTTTAAGTTTATTTTTATATTTTGTATCTTTTTGTTTGTTTTAGCGTAATATTTGTATTTTTCGCTCGTATTTACTTTTAAGTGTAGTATTTTGCCATAGTTAATTTTATTTCTAGATTTTTAGGCTTTGCCGTAAAATCCCTTAAGTGCTTTTTCTTTAGACTAAGATTTAGGTGCTTTAGAATTTTGTGACGCCGTTTATATATTTTAGTACCTTTTTAAGTTATTACCATTTGGGATATAGTTTTTCTTTTAAGCTTTAATACCTTTAGACGCAACTTTTAATTCTTAGTTTTTAGTTCCTTTTTAAGTTTCGACGCGCTACTTTCTTATTTTTATATTTTTTTCGACCTTTTATTTTTCGACGTTTTTCGACGCGCTCTTTTTCTTTTTTATTTTTCGCCGCTCTAGTTTTTAGGACTTAGATTTTTTTCTATTTCTTCTCTAAAATTTCTTTAAATTTCAACGAAAAATTATTTTAAGCGGTTAAATTGATAGACATCCAAATTTTCTGCTTCGTAGTAATAGTTGAATTTGTTAGTGGCTGAGTTGTGAGCTTCCGATTTAAAGAGTTCTGGCTCCCTGCTGCATCTATTGGCTATTCGAAACGTGGGCAAAAGCAAAAAAGTCTATTATTTTGATAACTTAAATAATTTTTATCTTTTATAACTAATAGGATATTCAGTGAATGCACCGAGCAAAACGTTCACCACCTTTTGTACGTTCACCACCTGTAACTCGATCAAGACATCTAGTAAATATTGTCGCCGTTGATTTTTCTTTAGAATCGTCATCTAGTCGACCAAGTACTCTAACTCAAATTTCCGATAATCCATTTTTTGAACCCGACCTCACAATTGAGAACCTGGAGGATATTCAGGGACAATTCAGAGATCCTGAACCACTAATATTTCCTCCAGAACCACCAATCATTCAAACGGAGATTGTCGAGGAACCAACCATTAAATCAGAATCCTCTAGTGATTCAGATTCAACAAATTCAATCATGGAGAATCTGGAACCTCTAAGTATGGAAGACCGAATGAGAGCTAAACGCACTGGCCAAGGTCACGCAATTACTCAACCTGACATTAATGCGTCAGATTATGAAATCAAAGGACAAATCCTACACATGGTAACAAATCAATGCCAATTTAGTGGTGCGCCGAAGGAAGATCCAAACGAACATCTTCGTACCTTTAATAGCATCTGTACTTTATTTAAAATCCGAGAAGTTGAGGATGAACAGATATATCTCATGTTATTTCCCTGGACTTTAAAGGGAGAAGCCAAAGATTGGTTAGAATCATTACCTGAAGGGGCGATTAATACATGTGACGTTTTAGATGAAAAATTTCTTAAACAATTCTTTCCGGCATCTAAAGCCGTAAGACTTCAAGGAGAAATTGTTACATTCACACAAAAGCCAAACGAAACTCTATATGAAGCGTGGATAATATTTGGAAAGTTATTAAGAGGATGTCCGCAACATGGTTTAGACACTTGTCAAATAGTACAAATATTCTACCAAGGATGCGACATCACTACACGAAAAGACATAGATATAGCAGCTGGTGGTTCCATTATGAAGAAAACAGCAACTGATGCTTACAAAATTATTGATAACACTGCTTCCCACTCACATGAGTGGCACCAAGAAAAAGATATCGTTAGATCATCTAAAGCAGCTAGAGCCGATTCTAGCCATGACTTAGATTCCATTTCCGCAAAGATAGATGCT
Organism: Rutidosis leptorrhynchoides; assembly: GCF_046630445.1. Taxonomy (NCBI): domain Eukaryota; kingdom Viridiplantae; phylum Streptophyta; class Magnoliopsida; order Asterales; family Asteraceae; genus Rutidosis; species Rutidosis leptorrhynchoides. The sequence goes on along the minus strand of NC_092335.1, from coordinate 511,871,149 downwards.
GTCGAGAGACGAATGGAAAAGATGACTAACGAATTAGTTGTGAGCAGTGTGGAGGACCACATTTGACAAAAGATTGTCTCAGTATTGAACTAACAATGGAACAAAAAGAGAATGTTTCATACATAAACCAAAGGCCTGGAAATAATTATCAGAATAATTATCAACCGCCAAGACCAATCTACAATCAAAATCAGAATTATAACCGAAATGTTCCATACAACAACCAACAAGGTTCAAGCAATCAACAAGTATCCAATAATACTTACAATCAGCAAAGACCTATTTTTCAAAATAAACCACCACAAACCGATGATAAAAAGCCAAATTTAGAAGACATGATGTCAAAGCTAGTTGATTCTCAAACACAGTTTTTCACATCTCAAAAACAAACGAATGAACAAAATGCTCAAGCATTTAGAAATCAACAAGCTTCTATTCAAAATTTGGAACAAGAAGTAAGCAACCTAGCAAGGTTGATAGGTGAAAGAAAACCGGGAAGTCTACCTAGTGATACAAATGCTAACCCTCGGAATGAAACAGCTAAAGCCATTACCATAAAAGAAGTGGTATTACACTTAAACCACCTGAAATACCTGTAATTTCTAATGAAGCTATTCCTACTCCACAAAAACCACAACCTGAACAAGATAAGGAAAAAGAACCGGTAGTTGAAAAGGTTAATGAAGATAACACAGTTAAGGCTAAACCTTATGTTAAACCATACCAACCACCACTTCCTTACTCGAGTAAAATGAGAAAAGAAAGACTTGAAGCCGAGCAATCTAAATTTTTGGATATGTTTAAACTGATAAATGTAAATCTTCCTTTCATTGATGTGATTTCAGGAATGCCTAGATATGCTAAATTTCTGAAAGATCTAATCACAAATAGAAAGAAAATGGAAGAACTCTCGGCTGTTACAATGAATGCTAATTGTTCTGCAGTGCTGTTGAATAAGATACCAGAAAAATTATCTGATCCAGGAAGTTTCACAATTCCATGTTTTCTGAGAAGTCTTAGTTCAATAGAAGCATTGGCAGACTTAGGTGCTTGGAGAATTGAAACCAATACGAATAAGCATACAACTAGCCGATCGATCAGTAAAATATCCTAGAGGGATAATGGAGAACATGCTAGTTAAAGTTGGTACTTTAGTATTTCCAGTAGATTTTGTTATTCTGGACATGGAAGAAGATTCTCGAGTTCCTCTCATATTAGGAAGACCATTCTTAAACACGGCTAAAGCAATAATAGACGTGTTTGGTAAAAAAAACTGACCCTAAGTATAGTGGATGAGAGTGTTACCTTTTCTGTTGATAGAGCCATGCAACAACCGCAATCTGCAGATGATACATGTTATTATATTCAAACTATAGATTCACATGCAGAATTGTTAGAAGAATTTCCAGAATTACAAGGAACAGGAGAATGTTCTTTGGGAGAAGGAACTGAACCAATTGATGAAACTGAAATGTTAGCTACACTTATGGCTAATGGATATGAACCAACAAGAGAAGAAATTCAAATGTTAAAAGAGGAAGACAGATATCGATATAAATTATCGATAGAAGAACCACCGACATTAGAGTTAAAGCCACTTCCAAATCATTTGGAATACGCTTATTTACATGGTGAATCTGAATTACCTGTAATAATATCGTCTTCTCTTACTGAAAATGAAAAATCTCAATTCATTTCTGTGCTAAAAGCTCATAAACCAGCTATTGCATGGAAGATTCATGATATTAAAGGAATAAGTCCTTCGTATTGCACACATAAAATCCTTATGGAAGAAGGTCATAAAACGTATGTGCAACACCAACGAAGACTAAATCCTAATATGCAAGATGTTGTTAAGAAAGAAATTATTAAACTGCTTGATGCAGGTTTAATTTATCCAATTTCTGATAGTCCATGGGTAAGCCCAGTTCAATGCGTACCTAAGAAGGGTGGCATGACTGTCATCACAAATGAGAAAAATGAGCTTATTCCTAATAGGATGGTAACAGGATGGCGTGTTTGTATTGATTATAGAAAATTAAATGACGCCACCAGAAAAGATCACTTTCCCTTACCTTTTATTGATCAAATGTTGGAAAGATTAGCCGGAAACAGTTACTATTGTTTTCTTGACGGTTTTTCCGGATATTTTCAAATTCCAACAGCACCTAAGGACCAAGAGAAAACCACATTCACGTGCCCTTATGGTACTTTTGCTTACATACGCATGCCATTAGGACTTTGCAACGCCCCTGCAACCTTTCAAAGGTGCATGATGGCGATTTTTCACAACATGATAGAAGAATGCATGGAAGTTTTCATGGATGACTTTTCAGTCTTCGGTGATACTTTTGAATCATGTCTAGTTAATCTGGAACGAATGCTTATTAGATGCGAACAATCAAATCTAGTACTTAATTGGGAGAAATGCCATTTCATGGTTAGAGAAGGCATCGTTCTTGGTCATAAAATTCCAAAGGAAGGAATTGAAGTGGATAGAGCTAAAGTAGATGTAATTGCTAAACTTCCACATCCCACCAATGTTAGAGGAGTTAGGAGTTTTCTAGGGCATGCCGGTTTTTACCGACGTTTCATAAAAGATTTTTCTAAAATTGCCACTCCTATGAATAAACTCCTAGAAAAGGATGCTCCATTCATCTTTTCGGATGAATGCATCAAATCTTTTAATATTCTTAAAGAGAAACTCACTAATGCGCTGATCATGATAACTCTAAATTGGAATCTACCGTTTGAACTAATGTGCGATGCAAGTAATTTTGCAATGGGGGCCGTTTTAGGACAAAGGATTGAAAAACGATTTCAACCTATATATTATGCTAGTAAAACGTTACAAGGAGCACAAACGAATTACACAACTACTGAAAAAGAACTCCTTGCTATTGTCTTTGCTTTTGACAAATTTCGTTCATATCTTGTTCTAGCTAAAACGGTGGTCTATACTGACCATTCTGCTCTTAGATACCTATTTTCGAAACAAGATGCTAAACCACGATTAATCCGTTGGATCTTACTCTTACAAGAGTTCGATATTGAAATCCGAGATAAAAAGGGAGCAGAAAATCTCGCCGCTGATCATCTTTCTCGTCTTGAAAATTCTGAATTAGAAGTTCTGAATGAATCGGCCATACAAGACAACTTTCCTGATGAATATCTATTGAAGATAGATTATAATGAAATTCCATGGTTTGCAGACTATGCAAACTACTTAGTATGTGGATTCCTTGAAAAAGGATTATCGTACCAAAAACGAAAGAAATTCTTTAGTGATATAAAACACTATTTTTGGGAAGATCCACATTTGTTTAAAAGTTGTCCCGATGGAATAATACGCCGATGTGTATTCGGAGATGAAGCTAGTCAAATGTTAAACCATTGTCACACAGGACCAACAGGAGGGCATTATGGGCCTCAACTCACAGCAAGAAAAGTTTACGATGCTGGATTCTATTGGCCTACAATTTTCAAAGACGCACACCTTCTTTGCAAATCCTGTGATGCTTGTCAAAGGGCCGGAAAAATAAGTCAACGTGATGAAATGCCACAAAATGTCATTCAAGTATGTGAAGTATTTGACATTTGGGGTATTGACTTTATGGGTCTATTTCCAAAATCTCATAATAATCTCTACATTCTCATTGCCATTGATTATGTATCTAAATGGGCGGAAGCACAAGCTCTCCCAACTAACGATGCACGAGTTGTAGTCAACTTTTTAAAACGTCTTTTTGCAAGGTTCGGAACACCGAAAGCTTTAATAAGTGATCGGGGTACTCATTTTTGTAATAATCAACTTGAGAAAGTTCTCAAAAGATATGGAGTAACTTATAAAATCTCCACTGCATATCATCCACAAACAAGTGGACAAGTTGAAAATACCAACCGAGCATTAAAACGTATTCTAGAGAAAACCGTAGGATCAAATCCGAAGGAATGGTCCATTAAATTGGAGGATGCACTCTGGGCTTTTAGAACAGCCTACAAAACTCCAATTGGAACCACACCTTTTAAACTCATTTATGGAAAAGCATGTCATCTTCCAGTAGAAATTGAACACAAAGAATTTTGGGCTTTGAAGACATGTAATCTTGATTTACATGAAGTTGGACGTCTACGGTTAAGCCAACTAAACGAATTAGAAGAATTGAGACATAAAGCATACGAAAATTCGTTAATCTATAAGGAAAGAACGAAGAAATGGCATGATAAAAGAATCAGAAGTTCAAAAGAATTTAAAGAAGGAGATAGAGTTCTTCTTTTTAATTCACGATTCAAGCTATTTCCTGGAAAATTGAAATCAAGATGGTCTGGACCATTTATAGTCAAAAGAGTTTTCCCATATGGAACAATAGAGTTAATAAATTCAAATGGGATTGAATCTAAAGTTAATGGTCACAGAGTTAAACACTACATAGATAGTCCGATGGAAGTCAACAACGAAGTTAATCACAATTTCAACACCACAGCTAACTAAGTGTGGGGAGAATCAAGTTTTTTTAAGGATAATATGTATTTCTGTTAGAGTTAGATATTCTGTTTTCGTGTAGTTCTCGAGAACGGAATTCGAATGGTCTTTCCCTAGCAGACCCTAAAGAACTAGTCTTCTCCCCCCATTCTAAATTTTTTTTTTTTTTTAGGTTTTACGAGATGAAGAATTCCTGTGAACTAAACCATGGTCTAATGCTACACGCTTTGATCATTAAACGTAATAATGACACACTCCCAAGTGACCTGGTATCAGTAATAAGAGCCAAATTGGACGGAGTAAGAAACGAACTCAGGAATGATCATAATAAGTTATATTTTGGTAAAGGAAAATCAAAATCCGCAGCGAAAAGAAGAGCACGACACCTTGAAAGATGTCACAAATGCGGAAAATGGTCGCACGAAGGAAAATGCTCGACGAATCAGACATATTCTAATACCGAGTTCGTTACTTTATGCAGAGAAGGACCGTTCATATGTTTAGAAGAAAAATCGTTGAATGCTCGAGGTTACGCCTATATAGCTATGGAAAACCAATTAGTCCGACTATCTTATGAGTGGGCTAAAGCAGGTCACTGAGAATTCTATCTCACAGGTAAGTATGTACAGTTTTTATTTTTATTTTATTGCTTTTAACCTTTTGATATTAAACGCTAAATTGTTCGCTATAAAGTATTAAATTGGTATTCAATAAAATTAGGTTTTGCGACCGAAATTATTGATATCATACAAAAATTTATTACATCACTGTGAAATTTACCGTTTATTCATAAGGTATAAATATCTTTAATCAATCAATCCAAAATATTTCAAAAATTTGTCAGGAGTAAAACTAGGAAATATAACCGAAATTACTTTACCAAAAAGAGGGGCGTATATTTTTGATAATATTTGATTGATTAAAGTGGGATAAAAGACAAAAAAAAGATTTTAAATTTTATTTTTACTTTGTTTTTAAAATTAATATTAAATTATTAATGTAACTTTTTAAAATCAATACATTTAAGTTTGTAAATATTTGAAAAAATTAATATTTTTAATATAAGTTTGTATGTATAAAAACAAAAATATAATAAAAGTTTGGTGTGAATTTTCAATTTTCATAATATGAATTTTTAATTTTATGCATTTTAAATTTAAGTTTGGTGTGAATTTAAAAATAAAAATTTACTTTATTTCGCTAAGTTAAAAATATGATTTTTAAAATTCGTCGTGAGTTGAAAACTAGGTCGTTGAACCGAAATTGCTCTACCCAAGGGAGGGACGAGAACTTTTATTATTATTATTTTTAATCTTATTGAATTAAAGTATGCCAAAAACATAAAAAAAAAAAAAAAAAAACCAAAAACCAAAAACCTTTGCTTTTAAAACTGCGCTTAAAATTGACAAATTTTAAAATTTTGTCGAGGGACGGACTAGGACAACGATCCGAAACGCCCTCATTCTAAAAAGAAACAAATTTTTAAAATTTAATTTAATTATATGTTTTAAAAGTTATAAAGTTTATTTAAAAAAAAATAGCAGATCCATGCGATCGCATGGGTTTTGAACTGCAACTCCATGCGATCGCATGGAGCTGGAATCCAGGCCAGAAACAAGTAACCAGCTGGTCTGTTCTTTGTCTCCACAAAACACACACATATACACACGAACTCTCTCAAATCCTCACCAAATTTCACCATTTTTTCACCGTAATTCGTCAAATTTCTTGCTCTAATCATGCCTAGGTTCGGATTCTTCAACAAAAAGGTAAAAATTACACCCCTAAACTCATAAATTTTCTAGTTTTTGTGATAATTACCAATATTTTACCTAATTTGATTTTTGTTAATTTCTAGTGTAATTAGCGTTAAATTGTTAGTATATTATGCATGTATAACCTAGATTGATGCTATTTAACATGATTTGAAGCCAAAAACTTCAAAATTTTTAGGAATCTAGGGTTTGTGTTCTTGAGCAATTTGGGACTTTTTGATATAAACAGGTTATGGCCGATTTTTGTCATGAATTATTACTAAATTAAGTAGTGTAACATGTTTAGGTAGTTAAATGATCCAAACTTTGATCCTAAACATGATTTTTGAGAATTAAAGTGGACTTTTTAGCTACAAAATTCATGAACTTGATTAATTTGATATAATTGCCATTTGAGACTTGTTTAATTGTTAGTAATGACTATTTTAACATATTATTTGAGTTAAATGCTTATGAACTTTGTATACATTTTCATATATGCTTATTTGAAAAAGTATAGAATTGTAAAAATTGTGAAAATGCGTATAAGTTTAATTTTGATTTAACATGTTATTGTAATTATTTCAAGTTGTTATTTTGCTAACACTAATGCATATTCGGATGCACAAATTTTGTGTTTAATGTGTTTTGCAAAAAACCGATACTGCTGGTGCTTCATCATCATCTAGACAACCACAACAAGAACCTGAACCAGAATATGAGCCGCAATACGAGCCAGAACCCGAACAAGAACCACAACAGGAACAACAACATCAACCTGATCAACATGTACCTTATTATGATCCGCTACAATTTATTGATACCTTCACAGTATTTCCGATACATCCGCCAGTAGAATACCCAACGATTCCTGAACATACATTGCATCCTAATCTGAGATTCGATAGAAGCTGGAGAGATTACCCAGCATATCAAAGTAATAAATTCAAATTAGTAACGAAAGATGTAGAGGTGCCTGGGGTAACTGATTAGAATCCTTTGGAAACGGTACATCTAGCTGACCGTGTTAGACTGCTACTGATTCAAAGGTATGGCAGTTCTTCTTTTACCGATTGGGAACGTCTATTCACCATTCGTAGGCCTGTATATAAGGAATGGTGTGTCAAGCTTATGAGTACTATAGCATTAAATGCAGATGTAGATAGGTTAGATGATAGAAGTTTTCTTAGATTTATACTTGGCCGTAGGATGTACAGGATGTCCATGCTGGACATGGCCAGGGCATTACAGATTTACACTCCTAGTGAATTGCTACTACCCAATTGTATGAATTTGATTTATCGTGGTGAAAGGGTAGATAGGAATTTTGACGCGAACGCCGTCTGGAGGCGTATGTCAGATTATAATGTTTTTGGGAGGGCAGGAACACATACCTACTTACATATTAACAGAGCCGGGCTTCGTATAATTCATAGATTTTTGGCTAACTCGATTACACAGAGAGGTCACAACAAGGAAAAATTGACCTTACATGATTTATTTTACCTAAAGTGTATTCGAGACCCAAGAGGCTTTGTTAATATCCCTTACTGTGTTAGTTTTTATTTGTCTAAAATGGTGGAAGGAATACAGGAAGGGGGGACAATTGGAGGAGGTATTTTTGTTACTCTCATTGGAGAGTATTTAGGTGTAGATAGGGATCAAGGGGGTCCACTTTTGGTATGTAGAGAACATGTTGAGCCTTTAGGATTGAGGGTTTATGCGGGTACTAAGGTATTAAAGAGTAGACGCAACCAGGCAGTACCCTATGAAGGTAGTCATCCTCATATAGAGAGAGGTTCAGACGAGGAAATGGAGGAAACGGATGACATTAGGGATGTCATTCGGGAGGCTATGACTGATGTCTACCAGCGTGTAGATGAGGTAGATATGACAAACGCAGAGAGATTTTGTCAGATAGAGTAGTGGAAAGCCCGGAATGATTACGAGCATTCCAGGCAACGACAGCAAGATAGATGGGACTATCATCAGCGTCAGATTATGAGCCGACTGTCACCTCAGGATCACTACGTTCCGACCCGACCCGCTTACTATCCTCCACACCAGCCCGAGATGAGACCACCATATACTCTCTACGACCCTAACCAGGCCTACCAGTATACCTATCACCAACCATGGAACCCGGACAACGACATGAACTGGAACCCCTATCCAGATTGATATAGTTCCGTTGGTGATTTCTATGATTTTTATCTTTTTATGATTTTTATTTATGTTTAAACATGTAGAGACCCGTCCTAATCCATCCGGACGAAGTCCATATCGATTATAAACGATTCACAACAGTTGATTACATCGCGAGGTACTTAACCTCTATATGATACATTTTACAAACATTGCATTCGTTTTTGAAAAGACAATCTTTCATTACATCAAAAATTGACAACATGCATACCAATTCGTAATATATCTTACTATAATTAACTTAATAATAATCTTGATGAACTCAATGACTCGAATGCAACGTCTTGTGAAATATGTCATGAATCACTCCAAGTAATATCTCTAAGATGAGCAAATGTACAGCGGAAGATTTCTTTCGTACCTGAGAATAAACATGCTTTAAAGTGTCAACTAAAAGGTTGGTGAGTTCATTAGTTTAGCATAAAAAATCATTTCATAATTTTAATAGACCACAAGATTTCATATTTCCATTTCTCATAAACATACGTCCCATGCATAGAGACAAAAATATCATTCATATGGATTGAACACCTGGTAACCGACATTCACAATATACATATAAGAATATCCCCATCATTCTGGGATCCTCCTTCGGACATGATATAAATTTTGAAGTACTAAAGCATCCGGTACTTTGGATGGGGTTTGTTAGGCCCGATAGATCTATCTTTAGAGTTCGCGTCAATTAGGGTGTTTGTTCCCTAATTCTTAGATTACCAGACTTAATAAAAAGGGGCATATTCGATTTCGATCATTCAACCATATAATGTAGTTTCGATTACTTGTGTCTATTCCGTAAAACATTTATAAAAGCGCATGCATTCTCAGTCCCAAAAATATATATTGCAAAAGCATTTAAAAATGGAGCAAATGGAACTTACGCATATAATTATTGTAAAACAGTTAATAAAACAATTGCTTGTATTCTCAGCCCCAAAAATGTAAAGAGTAAAAGGGGATCAATGAAACTCACCTAATATATTTTGTAGTAAAAATACATATGACGAAATTGAACAAGTATGGGGTTAGCCTCGGATTCACGAACCTATATCATTTGTATATATATTAAAATATATAATCGTAATCAAACAAGTGTATATCTATTATTTTATGTATTAAGATTAATGTTCTTATATATATAATTTTATTAATACTTACTTTACATTATGATACTTATTTGATATTTAATTAATGTTACTAGTTAAAATGAAATTTTATGTAGTATTAGTATACTTTCTTTAGTAAATATATCTGTATTTATGTATGTATATATATATATATATATATATATATATATATATATATATATATATATATATCGTTCGTTTTGTAAAAGTATCAATTGTAGTAATACTAGTTTAAGGATAATAATAATACTGATAATAGTAATTTTAGTAAAAATGGTAATTCTATTAATAATGATAAAGTAAAAATAATAGTTTTTGCAAAAATAACATTTTCAATAGTAATGGTAAGTTTAATAATAATTATCGTTTTTAAATAGAAATTTTTAGTGTTCATAATTAATAACACAAAAATTAATGTTAAAGGGTACTCCTAATGTACTAATATTAATGATAAAAACACTTAGATTAATATTAATAATACTCATAATAACTAATAAATAATACTAACAATAATCCTAATCATGTTAAATATAATAATACATACATTAACAATAATAATTATAATTACAATCATAATAATAATAAAACTAATAATAATGATAAAATAAATTGATAATGGAACTACCTTTAAAGGCCTTTAATAAAAAGAATGCACCCGGTGAGGATCGAACCCGAGACCTCTCGTTAAACATGCCACACGCCTAACCACTACATCGCTTGCTACATCTTTGAATTATTTACAACACTTAATTTCTTAACACATAATCTCGGTCCAACAACAATCCCCATTCATTAAATTCATTTATGGCCCAATATACACCATAGATTATGCGGCCCAATTAGAAAGTGAGTCCAGCAGCCCAACGGTTTCTCTTATAATTAAATAAAAAATTTGTAGTGGCCTGGGTTCGAACCCAGGACCTCACGATTACCAAACATCCTTCCAAACCACTGAACCATTAATTACATTTATGTGATATCTCGCCTGATAAATTACTTAATACGTATAAAACTGTTATCATCATCCCTCATAATTTCATCACCACTTCATCATCCTCATTTTATCTATCATCGACATCATCAATCTTATACGTCATCATAACTTATCTCTGTAACATCATAATCCTAATCATAACATAATCATTATTCTAATCTTCTCTAATTTTGATCAAAAAAAAAATTCAAAACCCGTTTTACCTATCATCATCACGTCATCAAACATGGAATCTCATCCGGTAACATCATTGTCGAATCATCATCATCAATTATCACATACTCATCTATCAACAGCGTAACCATCATTTATCATCTTCGTCGTTAATAGAAAAACGCAGCAGTAGCAACTAAAATAAGAAGAAGATGAATAATAGAAACAGAAACATGAGAAGGTACAGCTGCTGTAGCAGCTTATTTTGTTTTCACAGTTCATCATCTCCTTCCTTAAATGGTTTTCGAGTTTGTTTGAACAGTAGCAAAATTATTGTAGTAAAAATTCGAGCAGTGGTAGCAACCGAAAGGGATGGCAAATTTGTTTGGACAAAACAAGATTACAGTAGCAGTTTATGAGTAGCAAAACAGAAGCAGGATTATTGATCGAAGAAAAAAAAGAAAAAAAATAAAACAAATAAAAAAATGGCGGGTTTAATCAGTTCACGAAAAGAAAAGAAAAATATTAGTTTCCATGGGGTTTGCAAACTAAACATGATAGATTGTATAGTTGTTCATGGTGGCCTTGGTGGTTTTGGAGAGCTCATCCGAACAAGAACAACATAAACGAAACTCGCTCGAACATGAAGAGGAAATTAATGATGATAATGGTTCGGTGATGGAATGTGATGGTGGTGTTCGATGATCATGGGTGTCGATGGTGGTGATAAAGGTGGCGGGTGAGGGTGAAGGTGGAGGATGATGCGGGTGTTGTTCACTACCGAAGACATCAAGATGAATTAGATGGGATTGTGTTTGGTTCCTCCATTCTATGTATTATGTATGTGTTGTATATATCTATACATATAACACAGATAGTTGATAGTTGATGATAGGAGACAAATAAAAGAAACTTTAAATTATTAATAATAATATAATTATATTATTTAATATTCATTTCAAATTGAAACGTGATCCTACAGTACAGCAGCCTGCATATTTAGATTTTTCTTACCGACACTTTTAACGGGATGTGTCCATTGCTAAACAGTTAAAATATAAAAGTGCTCCTAAAAATCTCAAATTTTTAGATTAAAAATATTTAATTATTTCACTCATTAGCTGTATGAAACCTGATCAAAAAGGTTCTATAATAATTTATTTTCTGTTCCAATTATTATGTACGGAGTACAAAAACTTAGGTTAAAAAGCTAAAAAAAATATTTATCAAAACTATTATCTTTTTAATAAAATTGTGTACCAATTTTTATTTTAAAACTTTATATATATATATATATATATTAGACCTATTTTAAAATAATTAAACGTCAACCGAAAGTTACGGACATTTACAATTTAAGTTCAAAATTAATTATATTTAATATACACTAATATATATAAACAGTTTTAAATAACAAAATTTACTACGCAAATAATTATATATTAAATAATTAGATTAAATATAACAATATATATATACAAGTAATATACATATATTATATATAAAATAATAGTTTTTATTACAATGTATTTTATTTTACATATTTATTTATAATAATAAATATATTTAATAGTTTATTAATGTTTATGCTATTATATATATTATATATATATATATATATATATATATATACATATATTTATATATACACATATTTACATATATCCATATATTTACAAGTAATGGTTCATGAATCATCGGGAACAGTCAAAAGGTAATTGATTATATAAACACAACATTACAGACTTTGCTTATCGTGTCGAAATCAATAAAGATTAAGTTTAAAATTTGGTCGGAAATTCCCGGGTCATCACAGTACCTACCCGTTAAAGAAATTTCGCCCCAAATTTGAGTGAGGTGGTCATGGCTTAACAATAAAAATGTTTTCATGACGAATATGAGTTTATAACTTGAGTTTTATCATCATTGAGTAATATGAATAAAAATAATTCGATTATTCGAAGAGTACGAATGAAGCTATCACTAAAGAGTGAAATAGGAAAGTAAGGATTCATCTTAACTTTTGACAGAATCAGGGTTGAATTTAGAAAATAAGATGCGTCTTAGCTTTTGACGTTGTTTTGCTTGAATTCCGGAATTCAAGGGATTTAAAGAAAATTTTCGAAATCTAAAAGATTAAATCTTCAGCGAGTAAGGAAATTAAGATCTTTATAATTAAATACGGTGATCTGCCTCAATTACTCTGTCTGATATTTCCATTATAAATTTAAGCTCTTCCGTTCCATTTAAGCTCTTCCGTTCCATTATAAATTGATTGTTCAACGCTTTCCTTTACAACCGGACGGTAGTTTACTGAAAGGTAATATACGGAGCAAGTATACTGGACGTGTTGCTTTCCCAATACAAGGTTAGCAAGTGGGTGACACAAAACCGCAAGTTTTGAGCTAAAATTTTCAAATATGAAACCCACCAAACCCACAAAAACAATTTGCAAAACACCGGTGAAGGGTTATTTCGGAAAACTTATCTAGGGTAAAATCTAGATTGTATTTTCAAAAGATCAAATGTTTTCATAAAGATCCAATTTCCTTAAAGGATCTAAATTTTTATAGTCATGTGGGACTGTAAACCACATCGTTACTACCATTGTTTATACCGCCATATAGAAATCACTGATGTACAAAGTGTGAAGAATAAAGAAGTGATTCTAGTATTCTTATTTCAAGACTATATTGCTTGAGGACAAGCAACGCTCAAGTGTGGGAATATTTGATAATGCTAAAAACGAACATATATTTCATAGCATTATCCCTCAAGAAAGACAAGCTTTTAGTTGCAATTGTTCTATTTACAAGTGATATTCGTTTAAATAATAAAAGGTGAAGACAAAAGACAGATTCGACGATTTGAAGACGCAAATGACCAAAAAGCTCAAAAGTACAAAGTACAATCAAAGTGGTTCAAATTATTGGTGAGAAACGTCTCAAAATTACAAGAGTACAAGACGCAAAACGCAAAATACAAGATATTAAATTGTACGCAAGGGTGTTCGAAAAACCGGAACCGGGACCAGAGTCAACTCTCAACGCTCGACGCAACGGACTAAAAATTACAAGTCAACTATGCACATAAATATAATATAATATTTAAATAATTCTTAAAATTATTTATATATTATATACTATATTTAAAACCGTCGGCAGAATGCAAACAAGCTCATGTGAGCTGGAAAAAATGGCCATGCAATCACATGGCCTGAAAGCCTAAACTCCATGCGATCGCATGGTGAACAGTGACAGATGACATCCTATAAATTTCGCAGTTTTGGTTGATCTTTTACACAATATCCATCCTATCTCTCTATCTCACTCACGTGTATATATATATATATATATATATATATATATATATATATATATATATATATATATATATATATATATATATATATATATATATATATATTTATATTATAATTTTAATTTTAATTTTAAATTCTAATAATAAGGGTATGTTAGCGAATGTTGTAAGGGTGTAAGTCGAAATTCTGTCCGTGTAACGCTACGCTATTTTTAATCATTGTAAGTTATGTTCAACCTTTTTAAATTAATGTCTCGTAGCTAAGTTATTATTATGCTTATTTAAGCCGAAGTAATCGTGATGTTGGGCTAAATATTAAAATTGGGTAATTGGGTTTGGACCATAATTGGGGTTTGGACAAAAGAACGACACTTGTAAAAATTAGACTATGGGCTATTAATGGGCTTTATATTTGTTTAATTAAATGATAGTTTGTTAATTTAATATAAAGATTTACAATTGGACGTACCTATAAATAACCATATACACTCGATCGGACACGATGGGCGGGATATTTATATGTACGAATAATCGTCCATTTAACCGGACACGGGAATGGATTAATAGTTAATGGAATTATTAAAACAAGAGTTAAATTATGTACAAGGACACTTGGCGTAATTGTTAACAAAATATTAAAACCTTGGATTACACGCAGTCGATATCCTGGTGTAATTATTAAACAAAGTATTAAGACCTTGTTACAGTTTAAGTCCCCAATTAGTTGGAATATTTGACTTCGGATATAAGGATAATTTGACGAGGACACTCGCACTTTATATTTATGACTGATGGACTGTTATGGACAAAAACCAGACAGACATATTAAATAATCCAGGACAATGGACAATTAACCCATGGGAATAAACTAAAATCAACACGTCAAACATCATGATTACGGAAGTTTAAATAAGCATAATTCTTTTATTTCATATTTAATTGCACTTTTAATTATCGCACTTTTATTTATTGTCATTTTATTTAATTGCACTTTTATTTATCGTTCTCTTTAATTATCGCAATTTTATTTTATCGCACTTTTATTTATCGCAATTTCATTATCGTTATTTACTTTACACTTTAAATTAAGTTATATTTATTTTTAATATTTTACATTAGGTTTTAACTGCGACTAAAGTTTTAAAATCGACAAACCGGTCATTAAACGGTAAAAACCCCCTTTATAATAATAATACTACTTATATATATTTTTGTATTTTTACAATTATAAGTTAAAATATAGCGTTAAGCTAGTTTAAGTCTCCCTGTGGAACGAACCGGACTTACTGAAAACTACACTACTGTACGATTAGGTACACTGCCTATAAGTGTTGTAGCAAAGTTTAGGTATATCCACTCTATAAATAAATAAATCACTTGTGTAAAATTGTATCGTATTTAATAGTATTTTGTAGCAAATATATAAATATTTCATATACCCCTCGCGTAACATCACCGCTTTAGATGATCTAATGATGTCTTTTTCTTGGTGCCACTCATGTGAGTGGGAAGCAGTGTTATCAATAATTTTGTATGCTTCAGTTGCGGTTTTCTTCATAATGGAACCACCAGCTGCTATATCGATGTCTTTTCGTGTAGTAATATGCATCCTTGGTAGAATATTTGTACTATTTGATAAGTGTCTAAACCATGTTGAGGACATCCTCTCAATAACTTTTCAAATCTTGTCCACGCCTCATATAAAGTTTCATTTGGCTTTTGCGTGAACGTAGCAATTTCTCCTTGAAGTCTCACGGCTTTAGATACCGGAAAGAATTGTTTAAGAAATTTTTCAATTAAAACATCCCATGTATCAATCGCCCCTTCAGGTAACGATTCTAACCAATCTTTGGCTTCTCCCTTTAAAGTCCATTGAAATAACATGAGATAGATCTGTTCATCCTCAACTTCTCTGATCTTAAATAGAGTACAAATCCTATTAAAGGTACGAAGATGTTCGTTTGGATCTTCCTTCGGCGCACCACTAAATTGGCATTGATTAGTTACCATGTGTAGGATTTGTCCTTTGATTTCATAATCTGGCTAATTAATGTCTGGTTGAGTAATTTCATGACCTTGGTCAGTGCATTTAGCCCTCATTCGGTCTTCCATACTTAGAGGTTCCAGATTTTTCATGATTAAATTTGTTGAATCTGAATCACTAGAGGATTCTAATTTAATGGTTTCTTCCTCGACAATCTCTGGAGGAATGATTTGTGGTTCAGGAGGAATGATTAGTGGTTCAGGATCTCTGAATTGTCCCTGAATATCCTCCGGGTTCTCAATTGTGAGGTCGGGTTCAAAAAATGGATTATCGGAAATTTGAATTGGAGTACTTGGTCGACTAGATGACTATTCTAAAGAAAAATCAACGGCGACAATATTGGCAAGATGTCTTAATCGAGTTACAGGTGGTGAACGTATGAAAAGTGGTGAATGTTTTGCTCGGTGCATTCACTGAATATCCTATTAGTTTTAAAAAATAAAAAATTATATAAGTTATCAAATTAATAGACTTTTCTGCTTTTGCCCACGTTTCGAATAGCCAAAAGATGCAGCAGGTAGCCAGGACCCTTTAAATTGGAAGCCCACAACTCGCCACTAACAAATCCAACTATTACTACGAACCAGAAAATTTTAGATGTCTATCAATTTAACCGCTTAAAATAATTTTTCGTCAAAATTTTAAAGATAAAATCTATGTCCTAAAAACTAGAGCGTCGAGAAATAAGAAAGAAAAAGAGTGCGTCGAAAAACGTCAAAAAAGGTCGAAAAATAATAATAAGAAAGTAAAGCGTCGAAACTTAAAATTCTAAAAACTAAATATTAAAAGTTGCGTCTAAAGGAATTAAAACTTAAAGGAATTCTATATCCAAAACGACAGTTACTTAATTAAGCACTAAAATCTATAAAATATTAAACCGTTAAGTGACGTCGTAAAATTCTAAAGCGTCTAAATCTTAATCTAAAGAAAAAGAACTTAAGGGATTTTTTGGCAAAGCCTAGAAATCTAGAAATATAAAATAACTACGGCAAAAACTAAGTTTAAAACTAATTACGAACGATAAAAATACAAATTATGAATTAAACAATTAAAAAGATACGAAATATAAAAATAAAACTTAAAGTTATAAAAGTACAATTTTTATAAAAGTATTAATTTTATAAGTAATAAAACTAATTAATACTTAAAAATACAAATTTAGTTAAACTAAAACTAATTAATATTAAATATTAACCCTAATTACTATTAATAATAATTAAATCTTAACCTAAAAGATTAAATAAATTATTTAACCCTAATTTGGTATTAAATGCGTACTAGGTTGGCCTGTCACAGCAGCTCCGCGAGTGCGGATTTCTTCTGCCTAAAATCTCCGCGAATGCGGATGATGCAGATTCAGATTCAGATGATGGCAGGTTTAATTCCGTGTAGGTTCAGTTTTTTTTTTTTTTTTTACTTTTTTACTTTTTTTACTTGATTTTTAACATTTTAATTTATAGAAAATATAATAAAAAAATATATTACTTATTAGGTTTTATAAATATGAACCTTTTTTATTTTAAACACTTAAAAATATAGATATATATTTTTCTCTTTTTTATATGTTTTTATATTTTTGTTTTTTTAAATATTTAAAACTTATAAAAATATATTTTTCCAAAATTGCTTAAAACTTAATAAAAATCTTTTTTTATAGCGTTTCACTTTCGGCGTTGTTGAAGATCCCCGGCAGCGGCGCCAAAAATACTTGATATTATGCGAGGTGTATACGAAATAGTTATATTTTTATTGCGAAATACTATTAAATATGATATAATTTTACACAAGTTATTTATTTATTTATAGAGTGGATATACCTAAATCTTGCTACAACACTATAGGCAGTGTACCTAATCGTAAAGTAGTGTAGTTTTTAGTAAGTCCGGTTCGTTCCGCAGGGAGCTAGCTGAGTTTAACGCTATATTTATTTTAAACTATATTTATATCAATATATATATATATAAGTAATATTATTATTATTATTATAAAAGGGGGGTTTTACCGTTTAGTGACCGGTTTGTCAATTTTATGTCTTAAGTCACAATTAAAACCTAATGTAAAATATTAAATATAAGTACAACTTAATTTAAAGCGTAAAGTAAATAACGATAATAAAAGTGCGATAATTTAAAGTGCGATAAATAAAATGACGATAAATAAAATTGCGATAATTAAAAATACGATAATTAAAGGTGCGATGAGATATAAAATAAAGGAATTATGCTTATTTAAACTTCCGTAATCATGATGTTTGACGTGTTGATTTTAATTTATTACCATGGGTTAAATATCCTTTGTCTTGGATTATTTGATATGTCCATCTGGTTTTTGTCCATAACAGTCCATCAGTCATAAATATAAAGTGCGAGTGTCCTCGTCAAATTATCCTTATATCCGAAGTCAAATATTCCTACTAATTGGGGACTTAAACTGTAATAAGGTTTAATACATTTTTAATGATTACACCAGGTTATCGACTGTGTGCAATCCAAGGTTTTAATACTTTATTAACAATTACACCAAGTGTCCTTGTATGTAATCCACCCCTGTTTTAATGAGTCCATTGACTATTAATCCATCCTCGTGTCCGGTTAAATGAACGATTATCAGTACTTATAAATATCCCGCCCATCGTGTCCGATCGAGTGTAAGTGGTTATTTATAGGTACGTCCAATTGTAAATCTTTATATTAAATTAACGAACTATCATTCAATTAAACAAATATAAATCCCATTAATTGCCCATAGTCTAATTTCCATAAGTGTCGGTCTTTTGTCCAAACCCCAATTATGGTCCAAAGCCCAATAACCCCGTCTTTAATATTTAGCCCAACATCACGATTACTTCGATTTAAATAAGCATAATAATAACTTAGCTACGAGACATTAATTTAAAAAGGTTGAACATAACTTACAATGATTATTAATAGCGTAGTGTTACACATACAGAAATTCGACTTACAAACTTAGAACATTCGCCAACATAACCTTATTATTATTAATCTTTAATTAAAATTAAAATTATAATTATAAATATATATTTTACGTAGATAGAAAGAATGAAAAGGATGATTGAAATCGATCAGGATGCGCGGCCTTTTATAGGCCCACTTTAAAATGTTGTGCTCCACGACTGCGGTTCTTTTGTGCTTCACAGCTCCGCTGTGATGACCCGGGAATTTCCGACCAAATTTAAACTTAATTCTTATTTGATTTTGACATGATAAGCAAAGTCTGAAATGTTGAATCTCAAAAATTTTGGAATTTTATTCATATAAACAATTGCCCATGACTGCTCTCGACGATTCACGAACCATTATATAATAAATAGAGATGTATATATAAATAACTATACATGTGAATAATTGCATATTATAAATTACTAATAAACTATTATATGATTTAGTTTATTATGAAACTTACACTTGTTATTTAAAATTTTGTATTTAATTATAGAGAGTAGATTGAAATGAAAAATTCATCAATGCTAATAAAGTATTTAATGTTATACTTTGAGATACATAAGTATCGATTGTATGCATATTGTTATATATATAAATATTAAATATTCCAAGTAGGTTATTAAATATATTATATGATAATACATAACTAATAAATTGTAATATTAATAAATTAAATGTAATTACGAGTTGTAAATATAAATGTATTAGTAATAGTATTATTACTTTTAATAATAATAATAATATTATTATTATTATTATTATTATTATTATTATTATTATTATTATTATTATTATTATTATTATTATTATTATTACTCTTATTATTATTATAGATATTATTATTATTTGTATTTTAGATTTAGATTATTATATATAATTATGATTAATAATTATTAATGAAAGGTATATAAAATTGGGTGTATATGTTTGGAAACAAATTCTGTTACACCTCTCAATCAATTCTATAGTTGATTTTTGTCTGAACTCTAAGTTGTTACACATTTACATCTTGTAGTACAATTCAGATAATTATCAGATCCAGCTTTATCTTATTTTATTTAAATCTTTGTTTCTTTCTTTTGTTTGATCGATTAGGGCATCCTATGTCGACATCCACCAATTCCAGTGTTATCAAAACCTGTCGACTAATTGAATTAGTTAACTCACTTAATTATTTCATCACCACACCCGTAACATTATCCATGAAAATCTCACTTTGAACTATCTCTTTCTCTTAATCTTATTACACACATATAAACTTTACCACCTTCATGAACAAACACACCATCATCTAGTTTTATCAAACCACCAAAGACCACCCTCTTCCATCTCCATCCGTCACCTGCACCACCTCCCTACAGCAACCACCATCGAGCATCCACCATCAACACCCTTAAATTACTCGAACTATACCTGCCTTCTGTTTTAAATTCTGTCCGAGCCGAACACCATTCACATTCCTATCATTATATTTTTTTTTTGTTGTTACTTTGATCGAACCCAACTCAAGAACCCACCATCAATTATATGCCGCCACTCCATCGGTTTTTCTGTTTTCATTCACCATCGACAATCATAATATACCACCACCAAAAACGACATAAAACACCACCCAGTTAAGAGACGAACCATTCTTTAACCACCGGACGTCACCTTTTAATCATCAATCCTCAACATCAACGTGGACTAACACAATACCTCTAACACCATCTTCAACAAGATCAACCAACACCAAACTCGTTTTGATTTTTAAAATTTTACTACTACCCTTAAATATACCATCCTCCACCTTTCTTTTTTCTTATTCTTCTAGGTTCACAAGTTTGAAGTTTAGGCCAAATTGATGAATCGAATGTATATATATCGTAATTTATTATGAGTGGGACTAGTCTCACATAAATGGCCGACAAGTTGGAACGTGCCTTATTATCTATATTTTTTTTTGTTTTGTAAACTAATCATAACAACAACTAAGTGGTGGGTATTGTGTTAAAGTTATGAAAGTTTTTCTAGTGGGGATATACTTGAAATGGTACACGAGGTATAAGCTGTAAGTCATATTTTTTTTTTTACTTCGGCCGAGGGAAGTGGATACAGACAGCCACGATTAGCCGATTCTTTTTATTTCCCTAGTAATGGACTTTTATTATTGAGCCAGCATTCGTGAATTGGGCTTAGACAAATTGTTGGGCCGAGTTTTTGTGGAGGCTGAATTTATGGGTTAATTGTTATTAGAGGGATAGTAATCTCAGAATTGAATAAATGGAAGTTTGGTGAGGAGTGATGTGTGTAACCGGGAGGTCTTGGGTTCGAACCTGGGCAATGGTGCATTCTTTTTAAAAGTCATTTTCTTCAAAGGTAGTCATTTATTATTATTATTATTATTATTATTATTATTATTATTATTATTATTATTATTATTATTATTATTATTATTATTATTATTATTATTATTATTATTATTATTATTATTATTATTATTATTATTATTATTATTGTTATTATTATTATGATTATTATTGTTATTGTTATGTATTAATAATTATTGTTATTAATTCATGTATTGTTATTATTATTATTATTAGCATTATTATTTTAGAAACTATTAGTATTAACATTATTATTTTTATAAGTATTATTATTATTGTTAATATTAGTTATTATTATTATTATCATAACACTAACTACAATTATAATTATTACTAACAAAAGTATTCTATTAAGATTACCACGAATAATAAGATTGTTATAATTATTAGTATCAAGAAATAAGTATTAATGTCAGGAATTAATAACTTTCAGTAGCTTTATTATTAAATTATTCAGTTTATTAAAAACTACTGATACAATCTTTATTATGAGATTTATTAGTAAAATTACCATTAATATTCGTATTAATAAAATTATAAATAATATCATCATATTTATTAGTATTATCACCATCAACATTTCAAATATTAGTTTAGTATTACTAATGTATTGTTTTAACAAATAAATGAAAATATTATTTATATATATAAATATATATATATATATATTACATATAACATAACCAAAAATTAATATTTTTATTTTACAAAATAAATATATGAAACATATATATATATATTATTAATATAAAAGGATATAACTAATAAGGCTACATATTTACGTGTTCGATCACAATTATGTATATTAATAAATATACAAATGATATAGGTTCGTGAATCCGAGGCCAACCCTGCATTGTTCAATATAATCATATGTATTTTTACTACAAAATACATTAGGTGAGTTTCATTATTCCCTTTTTATATATATTTTTAGGCTGAGAATACATGCAATGTTTTAATAACTATTTTACAATATTTATATGCGTGAGTTTCATTTGCTCCCTTTTTAAATGCTTTTGCAATATATATTTTTGGGACTGAGAATACATGCGCTGCTTTTATAACTGTTTTACGAAATGGACACAAGTAATTGAAACTACATTATATGGTTGAATTATCGAAATCGAATATGCCCCTTTTTATTAAGTCTGGTAATCTAAGAATTAGGGAACAGACACCCTAATTGACGCGAACTCTAAAGATAGATCTATCGGGCCCAACAAGCCCCATCCAAAGTACCGGATGCTTTAGTACTTCGAAATTTATGTCATGTCCGAAGGAGGATCCCGGAATGATGGGGATATTCTTATATGTATATTGTGAATGTCGGTTACCAGGTGTTCAATCCATATGAATGATTATTTTTATCTCTATGCATGGGACGTATGTTTATGAGAAATAAAAATCTTGTGGTCTATTAAAATTATGAAATGATTATTTATGTTAAACTAATGAACTCACCAACCTTTTGGTTGACACTTTAAAGCATGTTTATTCTCAGGTACGAAAGAAATCTTCCGCTGTGCATTTGTTCATCTTAGAGATATTACTTGGAGTCATTCATGACATATTTCAAAAGACGTTGCATTCGAGTCGTTGAGTTCATCAAGATTATTATTAAGTCAATTATAGTAAGATATATTACGAAATGGTATGCATGTTGTCAACTTTCGATGTAATGAAAGATTGTCTTTTCAAAAACGAATGCAATGTTTGTAAAATGTATCATATAGAGGTCAAGTACCTCGCGATGTAATCAACTGTTGTGAATCGTTTATAATCGATATGGACTTCGTCCGGATGGATTAGGACGGGTCTCTACAGTTGGTATCAGAGCGGTGGTCTTAGCGAACCAGGTCTGCATTAGTGTGTATAACTGATAAGTCGTTAGGATACATTAGTGAGTCTGGACTTCGACCGTGTCTGCATGTCAAAAATTTTGCTTATCATCTTTGTCAGAAATCATTAGTTTATCATCCTTAGGAAATTACCTGCTTATCATTCTTAGTCTAGACACATCTTACTGCAGTAATTGCATGAATAGTGTATAAACAAAATCCATATCTTAGCGTATCTGTCACTGTAGACCTTATCTGACACGTTTCCGTAATTTTCTCCGTAATTCACGGGATCTTTGGAAGTATGTATAGATATTCTATATATAATTAGAATATCATTCGATATTCAAAAATCATTTCATATCAAAACCCTTTAACTGATCGTGAGAGATGGATCCTACACCTAGCTTAGATTCCATTAGTTCCGGAAGCGATTTCGAGATGTATATTGAAGCAGACTCCGAAGTCAATGAACCAGAAATGCCTCAACCATTTAGTTATTTTTCTTTCTGGAGGAGATGGGGGTGGGTCCGAGACTTACTCACTCGATGGGGAAATGAAGAAGGCGAGCCCTACCGCGAACCCAACTTACCTCCTAACATTGGAGAAAATGATGTACTCACAGGTGAACCTATGCGCAACACTGTATTCACCCTTCTTGCTAAAGTTTTCCACCTCGAAGGTCGCATTACTGCAATCTCAGAAAATATTCAACCTCTACTTTCGAATACCAATCGAAGGGGAATATTAGAAGAAGTTAGGGAACTTCGAATTGATAATCAAGATCTATCGAATCAGATGAGTGGATGGATAGAAATGATAGAGGGTAGGATAGAAACCCTGACAAGAATAGTGCATGATTTACAAGCTATACTTACTACACCAACATCATCATCAACCTCAGCACCAACAACACTTGTAACACCGACAGCAATAGTACCACCATCAGCAGCACCAGCAGCATAACCAGTACCAACAACAACAACATCATCACCACACGTCTCAACCTCGCAATCTATACCTCAAGCATAATCATCGTTCTACAAATCGTTCTACATAAACTATCTTCGTCCTTCATGGCGATTATGTAATCTCTAATGTTTTAGAGATTATGTACTCTAGTTCTAGCCGTAAATCTGATGAGTTTAATATCACATTGACTCATTAAATCCATGATTACGTCTGAAGAAAATATATATGTATATATGTTTTCAAAAAGATTGTAATTAAAATTTTTATTGTACAAACTGTTAATGGTGAAAATATTTTAACGGGTAGATAATACCTGAGGAATATTTAAATTTCACATTAATAAGTTACACTGTATATTCTTCGAATTTGATTTAACAGTCATTCACTATCCTACTTACATCCACCGGTATCCGTATCCATTCACAAAAGAATAACCATTTTCATTCAATTTTAAATTTGGATTTTGACCTAACAGAATTCAACAAGTGGCATAATGAAGGAAACATTTGATAAAATAAAATTTGTTAGAAACAGACTAATTAACTATGAGAAATTTTGCTAAGAATCCACGCTAACAAAATCCTAGCTAACTGTTAATT
Source organism: Rutidosis leptorrhynchoides (assembly GCF_046630445.1). Taxonomy (NCBI): domain Eukaryota; kingdom Viridiplantae; phylum Streptophyta; class Magnoliopsida; order Asterales; family Asteraceae; genus Rutidosis; species Rutidosis leptorrhynchoides. The sequence continues at coordinate 511,846,324 of NC_092335.1, read as the reverse complement.
CCGTATTACATTTTATTTATCACAATTTATTTATCGCAATTTATTTATCGCATTTTATTTATCGCAATTTTAGTTCTCGCAATTTTATTTATTGTTATTTAATTTCTGTTATTTATTTTACACACTTTAAATATCGGGACGCGTATACAAGGTTTTGACATATCATATCGACGCATCTATATATATTATTTGGAATCACCATAGACACTCTATATGCAGTAATAATCGAGTTCTCTATACAGGGTTGAGGTTGATTCTATAATAATATATATACTTTAAGTTGTGATTGAGTCTGAGACATGTACACGGGTCACGATACATATTAATTAATTCAAATATTATATATTAAATTATATATGAATATGAATTATTGGACTATCAACTGTGGACTATCGACTGTGGACTAATAACATTAGACATTTAAAAAGAATTAAAATATTGACTATAACATATGAAACTAAACAATTCTTCAAGTTTGCCACTTGATCTCATCTTAAACCTCAATTGTATCTTAACGATTATAATCTGCGTTCAAACCTTTTGTAATTCTTGAAAACACCTCAATCGAGAGGATGAACCAACAGTACTTCATCCACGTAACAAGAGATTGATGCATAACTATATGCACTTGAAAACTCTCAGAACCTGAGTAAACGTTTAACAAGTATTTGTGCTAGCTCCTTTGCCATTGTTATTACCGAAAATAACTTTACAACCCCTCTTCAAAGTAGCCAATTTTGTCACAGCTTAACCAAATCAACTTCGACTTTCATTCGGATTAGCCTTATTATAATCTTGATTATATAAGTTACCTTTCGTCATCGTTACCTGAGAATCGTTTATATTTCACCACCTTAGCAGTAAATTTACCAGCAACTTCATTGATCTCTGATCTTCCGAAGAATCATTATGTTCATTGAAACCCTATCATATACTCATCCGTATCTTGTAACAAAAAAAAAAAAAAATTTGCCATACCAATTACCAGGGTTTAGCAATCAGTATTTTGAAATCTCGCAGCATGTCTACATCAACAGTTATATGTATACATATAACAGTTATCTCCTAGAAATATGATCTTCGATTCTAAAATTTTGAAAAAGCACCCAGCCTACAAATCAATACATTGAACTTTGAAAAAGCTGAATGAAGCAGCAGAAACTGTAGGCAACCGTGAACGATATTAACCATCGAAAGTTTGATGATAAAGAATAATATGTTGGAAAAGCTTAGAAACGTTGGAACTGGAAAACGGATAAAGTTAACCATGAAGGAGACCAAGGACAAATACAAGGACCATACCCTATATTCAAAGAATCCAGATAATTCTGAATCCGTTGAAATCTTTAGAGAATATCTTGCTCCGAAGTCATGTTAAAATCTTACAAAAAATCTTTCTCCATCAACCATCGAACTTAGAAATTCCAAAATATCATCATCAATATCTTCGATATTTCTGAGGATATTTTCATAAATATTCTCTTCTGAAATTATATACCTCTTTGCGCTTTCTGTATATCATTATATTGGAAACACTCAATAGAAAATATAGTACCAAAAAGCGAATTATGCGAAACCATGAAGGAAGCCGTGGACAAATCACAAAGAATAAGTTTGACTTCAAAGAATCCAAAGGATTCAATGCCTACTGAAGTCTTTAGCGAATATCTTACTCCTTACTCTAAACCCTTGCGGACAATAGTTTCCATCATCCTCTGATCTTAGATATTCAAAGATATTATCGTATCTTTCATTACAAATATCCTCCATATTTCTGAAGATATTTTCATAACTATTCTTATCTGAAATCAATAATCTCTTCGTGCTATCAGTATTACATCATATAGAAACTGTTAGTTTCTATATTCTGTAAACTTTCGAGCTTAAAATATGAATGTTATTGAAGTAATGTTGGGAACTGATGCATGAGTTAGTATAATATAATGACACTTGATCAACGTGATTATATTACAGTAAGTCATGCTGAGTTTCTAAATGGAACATGATGAATCACAAATTATAACATCATCATGTGTCATGTTACATAACTCTTTCATTATGTTTAACTTCTGAACATATCAAGAAAATATGTTCTTGATAGTTCTATTCTCAGTGATTCTGGTAATTTGACAAATCAAATCGTGCGATCACGTTCTTTCTTGCTTAGAACATGGAGTTCATTCAAAACTCCATATTTACGAATTCTGGACCATTACTCGCTTTACTAGAGGTCGAGAAGAGAATAAAAAGGAAAAGAGCTCCAAAATATAAGAGAAAATATAAAGCCCAATAACAACATGGAGATTACAAACCGTGGATATTAATACGGATAGCAATATAAAGACATAGGAGAATGAATAACACTATAACCCCAAGATAATAGTAGAAGTAAATAAAATCCTCCGGTAGTAGATGAAAGAGAAGAATGACAGATAGGAAGGTTAGGAGTATATCAAGGATCAGAACAGGATGGAGCATATGGACGAATGTTTTAAAGGATGAGTTGAGGGAGAAAGAATAGAAGGTATGAGTTCTAAGGAAACGACGGGGGTGGATTTATAGTAAAATATCCAACAGAGCAATCAAAACAGATGATCGCATTTAAAGCGGATCCAAATTCCCTTGATTACCAAAGAATCAAATCTTATTACGAAGATTTTCTCCAAATCTCTTGAATTTGGAAATCAATCCTATCTACGTCAAAAGATATGACGAATCTATACCTACTCATTTCACTCTTTGGTGATAGCTTCACTCGTACTCTTCACAAAATCAAATGGTTTTATCCATATTACTCAATGATGATAAAACTCTATTTATCAACTCATATTTGTCATGAAAACGTTTTTATAGTTAGCCATGACAACCTCGATCAAATTTCGGGACGAAATTTCTTTAACGGGTAGGTACTATGATGACCCGAGAATTTCCGACCAAATTTAAACTTAATTCTTATTTGATTTTGACACGATAAGCAAAGTCTGAAATGTTGAATCTCAAAAATTTTGGAATTTTATTCATATAAACAATTGCCCATGACTGCTCTCGACGATTCACGAACCATTATATAATAAATAGAGATGTATATATAAATAACTATATGAAAGGACCCGTTCATATACATTATAAACGATTCACAATAGTTGATTACATTGCGAGGTATTTGACCTTTATATGATACATTTTACAAACATTGCATTCGTTTTTAAAAGACAATCTTTCTTTACATCGAAAATTGACAGGCATGCATACCATTTCATAATATCCACTATCCAACTATAAATTGATTTAATAATAATCTTTGATGAACTCAATGACTCGAATGCAACGTTCTTCGAAATATGCTATGAAAGACTCCAAGTAATATCTTTAAAATGAGCAAATGCACAGCGGAAGATTTCTTTAACACCTGAGAATAAACATGCTTTAAAGTGTCAACCAAAAGGTTGGTGAGTTCATTAGTTTATCATAATCATTTATTTCCATCATTTTAATAGACCACAAGAATTTCATTTCCAGTTCTCATAAATATACGTCCCATGCATAGAGACAAAAATAATCATTCATATGGTGAACACCTGGCAACCGACATTAACTAGATACATATAAGAATATCCCCTATCATTCCGGGATCCTCCTTCGGACATGATATAAATTTCGAAGTACTAAAGCATCCGGTACTTTGGATGGGGTTTGTTAGGCCCAATAGATCTATCTTTAGGATTCGCGTCAATTAGGGTGTCTGTTCCCTAATTCTTAGATTACCAGACTTTAATAAAAAGGGGCATATTCGATTTCGATAATTCAACCATAGAATGTAGTTTCAATTACTTGTGTCTATTTCGTCAAACATTTATAAAAGCGCATGTATTCTCAGTCCCAAAAATATAAAGGGTAAAAAGGCAAATGAAACTCACCATACTATATTTCGTAGTAAAAATACATATAACGTCATTGAACAAGTGCAAGGTTGGCCTCGGATTCACGAACCTAAATTAATTATATATATTTATGTGTTGGTCAATATTTGTCTAACAAATTAGGTCAAGTCATAGTGTACCACAATCCTAATGCTCGAGACTAATATGCAAAAGTCAACAAAAGTAAATTTGACTCAAAATAATTTCCAAAAATCTATACATGATTAATATATAGTTTAAATATCGTCGTTTTATATTTTTAAATATTTTTAAAAGATTTATTAGAGTAAATAATATAATTTATTTATTAATAAATAAAATTTTATATTAAATTTATATAATAAAATATACTTTTATATATATTTAAGTAATAAAATTTATAGGGTTCATTTAATATCATAAAGATAATATGATAGGTATTATTAAAGTAAGTTATTACACGTAGTAAAATATGTTTGTATCACATATTTATTTGATAAAATAATATCTATAATGATAGTAAGTAAAAGTTGTATTATTTTGTAATAATAATTATTATTATAAAAATATCAATATTTATAATTACTAAGATGATATTATGATAAAACGATAATTCTAATTATGATAACTTTAATATTTACGATAATTTTTAATATTATCTTTAAAATAATAATTCTATTTAAAATAATAATAATAATGATATTTTATAGTAACAATGACATTTCTATTAAAATGATATTTTTTGTTAAAATGATAGTTTTAATACTAACGATACTTTTAATAATAATAGTAATGATAAAAATAATAAGAACGATAATTTTATCTAAATCAATATCTTATAATATTTTAATTTCATCATGAAACTCTTACCCATTATTTCCTAATCGTTTCGTTTAATAGCTTTTAATCGTCTTTTATATCGTGTTCATAATAATGATAATAATAGTAATCAAAATAATTAGGTGTTACAAATATTTGTTTTAATTACACTAATATTAATAATGATAGTTACTATAACATTATTAACGATAATACTAATAATTATCTTAATGATAATATAGTAATAATATTAATAACAATAACAATAACTATTTTTAAATAATGATATATATATTAATAATGATAATAATAATAATAATAATACCAATAATAATAATAATAATAATTGGATAATAATAATAATATTAATTATAACTTTAACGATAATAACGATAGTAATAAAAAAAATAACAATTTTTAATGATAAATCCCTTTTATTGATAAAGATAATAATAATGATAATAATAAGATAAAACTAGAACGACGATAAAAACGACGATAATAATAATCATTTTTAATAAAAATATTGAAAATTCAATTGATTATAACTTCTAATCCGTTCATCGAAACCATTCGATATCTAAAGGAAAAGTTCTTAATTTTTCGCTAGCTTTCTAAGGACATGCATATCTTATACCTTATCTCAACCGCAAGTGTAACTAATTCAAGATTCAACCTAACCTGTCTAAGGGCAATATCAAAAGTACAAGCATGCATAATCCTAAATACTCGAGCACTAGTCAGGGATACACTATTAGTATGTAAAAGTTAAATTATGAGTACTCACGTATCAATATTGAGATTCAATATTGCAGGAAAGGTACGTAGACGCAACGGAAATGATAAACACTATATTGACCTCACGAGCATACCCATGAACCATACTCAATCACCTCCATAGCTATAACCCATAATTTCCTTAATCCTATCCCACTCAAAAAAACAATTTCGAAATCACTCGGACAGCACTCCGTCGTAATATTTTATGTATACTAATAATATCTTGAAATAATACGGAGTAAATATATATATGTAAATCGATTGAGAGAGTTTAGAGAAAAATATTTTCAAGTTTCTATGAAATAATGAAACCTATTGAATTCTATTTATAATAGATTTTTGAATTATTAAAGTGAATTATTAAAGTATGAATTATTAAAGTGAATTATTAAAGTATGAATTATTAAAGTGAATTATTAAAGTATGAATTATTAAAGTGAATTATTAAAGTATGAATTATTAAAGTGAATTATTAAAGTATGAATTATTAAAGTGAATTATTAAAGTTAAAGTAAAGTAAAAATAAAGTAAAGGTAAAGTTTAAGTATAGTAAAAGTATAAAACTACATAATACGTATAATACGCGTATAAATATATATAATATTAATTTAAATTATTATATATATTTAATAAAATAAAATATAAATATCGTTATCTTTATCATACTAGTTAAGTAATGAGTTGTCAAAAGTGGTTCTAGATATTTATAAAAGTTATATACGTTATAATAATAAAGTTCTTTTTAAACTGAAAACGTTTTTGTACGTTTGAAACTAAATAGATCAATCGAGTCTTTATGAGATTCAATCTTCCACTATCCTTTGTCTAGTTCTCAATGATTAACAATTTGTTCTTATTTATAAATCACTTTACCATTTTCCGAATATTGTTAAAATAGAAAGATTTCTCAAATCAACGTGGGCCTTTCAACAGAGACTTGTAATCATAATTCAATATATCTGATAATTCAATCATTTGATCTTATCTTCTAATTCCATTGATAAACATTTTGAAACAGATACAATCATATAAAGTATTTAATCTAATATTTTATTTACGTTTCAAGTTATAATATATATACACATATACATATATAATCATATTCGTTTAATGGTTCGTGAATCGTTGGAACTTGGTCGAGGTTGAATGAATGTATGAACATAGTTTAAAATTCTTGAAATTTAACTTAACAAATATTGCTTATCGTGTCGGAAACATATAAAGATTAAAGTTTAAATTTGGTTGGAAATTTCCGGGTTGTCACAGTACCTACCCGTTAAAGAAATTTAGTCCCGAAATTTGAGTGGAAAGGTCGTGAATGATAATAAGTATGTTTTCATGATGCATACAGGCTGAAAATTAGAGTTTTATTATCAGCGAATAATTTGGATAAACAATCCATTTATATGAAGAGTACGAATGAAGCTAACATAGAAGAGTGAAATGAGTAAGTGTAGATTCATCTTATCATTTGACGTAGATATGATTGATTCCCAGATTTCAAGGGATTTGAAGAAAATCTTCTTAATAAGATTTGACTCTCCGGTAATCAAGGGAATTAGGATCCGCTTTAAATGCGATCGTCCATTTTAATTGTTCTGTCGGAGATTTTCTTATAAATTCATCTCCTTCGTTTCCTTATAACTCACACCTTCTGTTGATGCATTTTATGCAAGTCCCTAGACATCTACCCACGTCCATTGCAGGTACAACAGTTTACAGGCCACCATGATTGCTCGTTATTATACTATCCGTGTTTGTATGTGGTTACAGGAACTGCAGGAACGAGATTTAGATGTTTGACTATGTTAGACTTAGTCAGACATACGAGTGAAGCCTCACTAGTACGGCTGACAGGCTCATTCGCATGGTTGATGCTGAGCTAAGTCACAATTACAACTTAAATAAGAAGACACGAGTGAGTGATCACCCGTACGGCTGATGAAGCCAACTCGTACGTGTGATGAATGAATCATATGGGTGAGTCAACAGCAGGGGTATATAAAGTCTTATGTTCTTCATTTTAGGTTAAGCCTTTCATTTGTTACACACACTCAGATCTAGTGAGCTCCTCCGATTCTCTCTCAGTTCAAATCACCCAGGTGGTGAATAATAGCTCTAGGTGTTGATCTAATCACACTTGATTTAGCTGTGGTTTGACTAAATTAATCAAAAAAAAAAACTTAACCTATTCACTAGAGGATTTGATTCACTTATTCCGCCATTGTGTGAGTTAAATCTGTTGATTTCTAAGTTCCTAGTCATGTTTCATCACCTTCTATTCTTTCCCCCTCAACTCATATTTTAAAGTATTCATCAATATGCTCCATCCAGTTCTGATTCTCGATATACTTCTAACTTTCATATTGGTCATTCTTCTTTTTCATCTACCGCTGGAAGAATCTATTTACTTCTAGTATATTCTTGGGTTTATAGTGTTTCTAGTTCTCCCGTGTCTTTATATTGCTTTATGCATCGATATATATGGTTTATAATTTATGGTTTATCGTTGGGCTTTATATGTTCCCTTATATTTCAAAGTCTCTGCTTCTGTCTTCTATAATCATTATCATTCACAATTAATGCTCTCTTTTATTTGCTGCAATTTATACCCCAATTTTTATTTCGGAGTTTTGTCCTTTCGTTTCTTCTTCTTGCGATTAAGCACCGCTTGTAATGGTCCAGAACTCACAGATATGAATTTCAAAATGAACATTGTTAATGTTCTAGGAAGGAAATTGTGATGGCACGATCTTGACTTGTCAAATTACTAGAATACCTTGGAAAAGGCCGAATCATCAAGAAATATTTTCTTGATATTTTAGAGGTTAAATAGAATACAAGAGTCGTATAACATGGCACATGATGATGTTATGATCTGTGAATCATCACGTTCCATTTAGAAACTCAGCATGACTTACTGTAATATAATCACGTTGATCAAGTGTCATTATATTATACTAATTCATGCTTCAGTTCCCAACACTACTTCAAAATATTCCTATTTTAAACTTGAATGTTTCAGAATTTAGAAACTAAAATAGTTTCTTTTATGATGTAATACAGATAGCGCGAAGAGGTAAATGATTTCAAATAAGAAAAAATAAAGAAAATATCTTCAGAAATATGGAGGATATTTATAATGAAAGATATGATGATATTTTAGAATATCTAAGATCAGAGGATGATGAAGAATATTATTCACAAGGGTTTAGAGTCAGGAGTAAGGTATTTGATAATAATTTTAGCAGACACTGAATCATTTGGATTCTTTGAAGGCAGGTTTAGTCTTTGTGATTTGTCCATAGCCTCCTTCATAGTTTGCTTAATCCGTTTTCCAGTTCCAAACATTCTCTTTTTCTAAGCTTTTCCAACACACTATCCTTTATTATCAAACTTTTGACTGTTAAGTTCGTTTACAGTTTTTGCTGCTTCATCAGCATTTTCCAAACTTCGGAGAACTAGTTCGCAGTTTAGGGTGTTTTCAGAAACTTCACATTCAAAGTATATAAGTCTAGGAGATAGACGTTATATATACACATATAACTGTTGGCAGAGACATGCTGCAAGATTTCAAAATACTAATTGTTGATTCCCAGTAATTGGCATGACAATTCTTGTTACAAGATGCGGATGAGTAAATGATGGGGTTTCGATAAATATAATGACTTTTCGGAAAGTCAAAGATCAGTGAAGTTGTTGGTAAGTTTATTTTTAATGTGGTGAGACATAAAAGGTTCTCCGATAACGATGACGAAAGGGCAACGTCTATATCAAGGTTATAATAAGACTGTTTCAACTGAAAAGTCGAAGTTGACTTGCTAAAGCTGTGACAAAACTGACTAATTTGAAAAGGAATCGCAAAGTTATTTTTGCTAATAAATGCCAAAGGGTCTGACACGGATACCTGTTAAATTATGACTCTGGTTTCGAGAGCTTTTCAGATGCAAGACTGTGGTTAATATGTGGTTGGATCATCATCTCGATTGTTTATTATTTGAAGTGTCTTCAGGAATTTCGAAGGGTTTTGAACACAGATTGTAATCGTTAATATACATATGATGTTCTAACACAGTTTTGAAGTCAAAGTATAGCTTGTGAAAGATGTAAGGATCTAAGAGTGATGATTTCGGTCATATCTTGAGTTGAATTCTGAGATTTCAAAATCACAATATGCAATTAAATTTTGAATGAGTATGGTTGTTTTGATTTCTATAAAAGAATATATATTGTTTGAGAAAATAGTGAGTATAGTTGATGATTGCTGAATCAGATTCGAAGAATGTAACATATTAATTGTGAATTTATATATCTCTCGGGTATTACCTACCCGTTAAAAAAAATATTTCACAATTAATATTTTGTACAAAAGAATTTTTATTACAGTTTTTTTGAAAATATATATATATATATATATATATATATGTATATATATATATATATGTATATATATATATATATATGTATATATATATATATATATATGTATATTTTCTTCAGATGTAATATCGATTTAATGAGTTAATATTAAATTAAACTCATTTAATTTACAGTTGAAACTAGAATTGAATAATCCCTTAAAGGCTTTAGAGATTACATTACTTCAATAATATTGAAATTATGAATCAATACTTTGTTATTTGTTGGGGCATGATGTTGGTTTTCATTAAATTCTTGTGAACTTCGCAAAGTACGAATGATGTTATCTGAAAAGTTTCGAGTACATTGATGACGAAAGTGTAAAATCAACATATATTTGAATAATACACTTGATTTATTATGAATTGGAATTTATTGAATTGAGACAGAGGTTGTAGTTAACGATAGTTAAGTTGCGGACGAAGGACGTGTATTATTGCATTTAGTAATATGAATTAACCGAGTAGTTAAGATTCACACATAATAGCTTAGTACGGAAAGATTTATTATGGTTTAAAGATTTATATATAAGATATACATATAAATCCTTCAGTGGAAATGAGTTAATTCTTCATAACTCGTTGATACAATATACTCGTTGTTGATTCATAATGATGTCCGCGGTGATTCTTGAACTGACGGAGCTTGTGAGGTTATAGGTGCTGCTAATGCTGATGCTGACAACACTGACGATGCTGGTGATGCTGGCGGTACTGTTGATGCTGTTGGTAAAACAAGTCTAGTTTGTAAATCGTGCACCATTCTGGTCAGGATTTCTTTTATCATTTCGGTCCACTCATCTGATTTATGGTTAGATCTAGAATAAGTAATCTCTAAAATTTTAGAGATTACATAATCACCGTAAAATATTTCTCCGATGAAGTCATGAATTAATACTTCATCGTTTGTTGTTGTTGGTCTTCCATGTTATTTATAGGACGTATGACCTTGATACTCGTGGGACAGATTGTGGAGTTGAGGTTTACGACGCGGTTGTGGTTGGGGGTGGTATGGTACTGTTGACGTTGATGTTGGTGGTACTGATTATGCTGCTGGTGCTGCTGCTGGTGTTTGTAACCTTTGCACCATATTCTCCAAAGCCACTACCCGAGCGCGAAGCTCGTTGACTTCTTCTATTACACCGGGATGATTGTCGGTTCGGACAAGCGGATAAATAAAATCTAGAATTTGATGTAGTATATAATCGTGACGAGATACTCTGGAAATGAAAGAGAAAATAGTGTTTCGGACAGGTTCGCCGGTAAGTGCTTCAGGTTCTTCGTCAAGAGGACAATGTGGTGGATGGAAGGGATCACCTTCTTCTTGTCTTCAATGATTGAGGAGGCTACGAACCCATCCCCAATTCATCCAGAATAGGTGATGACTGATTGGTTGATCCATTCCGGTCACACTGCTTTCGGAGCTTGAGTGGGATTCCATTTCATAATCTGAGGAACTTGAACTAATGACGAATTCCATTTCGTACGATTGAATAAAGGGTTTTTCGATATGAAATGATTTTCCGGCTATCGAATGGTATTCTAATTACATAGAATATATATATATATATATATATATATATATATATATATATATATATATATATATATATATATATATATATATATATATATATATATAGATCAAAAGATTTCGTAGATTACGGAGGACTTTGCGGGATATGTCAGGCAAAGTTTAAAGTAACAGATACGATAAGATATGATTTAGTAGATATGCTAAGATATGAATTTTTGTCTATACACTATTCATGCAATCAATGCAGCAAGACGTGTCTTAGACTAAAAATGATAAGCAGGTAATTTCCTGAGGATGATAAGTAGTTAATTTTCGACACAAAATGATAAGCAAAACTTTTGACATGCAGACACGGTCGAAGTCCAGACTCACTAATGCATCCTATCGACTTATCAGTTAGACACACTAATGCAGACCTGGTTCGCTAAGACCACCGCTCTGATACCAACTGAAAGGACCCGTTCATATACATTATAAACGATTCACAATAGTTGATTACATTGCGAGGTATTTGACCTTTATATGATACATTTTACAAACATTGCATTCGTTTTTAAAAGACAATCTTTCTTTACATCGAAAATTGACAGGCATGCATACCATTTCATAATATCCACTATCCAACTATAAATTGATTTAATAATAATCTTTGATGAACTCAATGACTCGAATGCAACGTTCTTCGAAATATGCTATGAAAGACTCCAAGTAATATCTTTAAAATAAGCAAATGCACGGCGGAAGATTTCTTTAACACCTGAGAATAAACATGCTTTAAAGTGTCAACCAAAAGGTTGGTGAGTTCATTAGTTTATCATAATCATTTATTTCCATCATTTTAATAGACCACAAGAATTTCATTTCCAGTTCTCATAAATATACGTCCCATGCATAGAGACAAAAATAATCATTCATATGGTGAACACCTGGCAACCGACATTAACTAGATACATATAAGAATATCCCCTATCATTCCGGGATCCTCCTTCGGACATGATATAAATTTCGAAGTACTAAAGCATCCGGTACTTTGGATGGGGTTTGTTAGGCCCAATAGATCTATCTTTAGGATTCGCGTCAATTAGGGTGTCTGTTCCCTAATTCTTAGATTACCAGACTTTAATAAAAAGGGGCATATTCGATTTCGATAATTCAACCATAGAATGTAGTTTCAATTACTTGTGTCTATTTCGTCAAACATTTATAAAAGCGCATGTATTCTCAGTCCCAAAAATATAAAGGGTAAAAAGGCAAATGAAACTCACCATACTGTATTTCGTAGTAAAAATACATATAACGTCATTGAACAAGTGCAAGGTTGGCCTCGGATTCACGAACCTAAATTAATTATATATATTTATGTGTTGGTCAATATTTGTCTAACAAATTAGGTCAAGTCATAGTGTACCACAATCCTAATGCTCGAGACTAATATGCAAAAGTCAACAAAAGTAAATTTGACTCAAAATAATTTCCAAAAATCTATACATGATTAATATATAGTTTAAATATCGTCGTTTTATATTTTTAAATATTTTTAAAAGATTTATTAGAGTAAATAATATAATTTATTTATTAATAAATAAAATTTTATATTAAATTTATATAATAAAATATACTTTTATATATATTTAAGTAATAAAATTTATAGGGTTCATTTGATATCATAAAGATAATATGATAGGTATTATTAAAGTAAGTTATTACACGTAGTAAAATATGTTTGTATCACATATTTATTTGATAAAATAATATCTATAATGATAGTAAGTAAAAGTTGTATTATTTTGTAATAATAATTATTATTATAAAAATATCAATATTTATAATTACTAAGATGATATTATGATAAAACGATAATTCTAATTATGATAACTTTAATATTTACGATAATTTTTAATATTATCTTTAAAATAATAATTCTATTTAAAATAATAATAATAATGATATTTTATAGTAACAATGACATTTCTATTAAAATGATATTTTTTGTTAAAATGATAGTTTTAATACTAACGATACTTTTAATAATAATAGTAATGATAAAAATAATAAGAACGATAATTTTATCTAAATCAATATCTTATAATATTTTAATTTCATCATGAAACACTTACCCATTATTTCCTAATCGTTTTGTTTAATAGCTTTTAATCGTCTTTTATATCGTGTTCATAATAATGATAATAATAGTAATCAAAATAATTAGGTGTTACAAATATTTGTTTTAATTACACTAATATTAATAATGATAGTTACTATAACATTATTAACGATAATACTAATAATTATCTTAATGATAATATAGTAATAATAATAATAACAATAACAATAAATATTTTTAAATAATGATATATATATTAATAATGATAATAATAATAATAATACCAATAATAATAATAATAATAATTGGATAATAATAATAATATTAATTATAACTTTAACGATAATAACGATAGTAATAAAAAAAATAACAATTTTTAATGATAAATCCCTTTTATTGATAAAGATAATAATAATGATAATAATAAGATAAAACTAGAACGACGATAAAAATGACGATAATAATAATCATTTTTAATAAAAATATCGAAAATTCAATTGATTATAACTTCTAATCCGTTCATCGAAACCATTCGATATCTAAAGGAAAAGTTCTTAATTTTTCGCTAGCTTTCTAAGGACATGCATATCTTATACCTTATCTCAACCGCAAGTGTAACTAATTCAAGATTCAACCTAACCTGTCTAAGGGCAATATCAAAAGTACAAGCATGCATAATCCTAAATACTCGAGCACTAGTCAGGGATACACTATTAGTATGTAAAAGTTAAATTATGAGTACTCACGTATCAATATTGAGATTCAATATTGCAGGAAAGGTACGTAGACGCAACGGAAATGATAAACACTATATTGACCTCACGAGCATACCCATGAACCATACTCAATCACCTCCATAGCTATAACCCATAATTTCCTTAATCCTATCCCACTCAAAAAAACAATTTCGAAATCACTCGGACAGCACTCCGTCGTAATATTTTATGTATACTAATAATATCTTGAAATAATACGGAGTAAATATATATATGTAAATCGATTGAGAGAGTTTAGAGAAAAATATTTTCAAGTTTCTATGAAATAATGAAACCTATTGAATTCTATTTATAATAGATTTTTGAATTATTAAAGTGAATTATTAAAGTATGAATTATTAAAGTGAATTATTAAAGTATGAATTATTAAAGTGAATTATTAAAGTATGAATTATTAAAGTGAATTATTAAAGTATGAATTATTAAAGTGAATTATTAAAGTATGAATTATTAAAGTGAATTATTAAAGTTAAAGTAAAGTAAAAATAAAGTAAAGGTAAAGTTTAAGTATAGTAAAAGTATAAAACTACATAATACGTATAATACGCGTATAAATATATATAATATTAATTTAAATTATTATATATATTTAATAAAATAAAATATAAATATCGTTATCTTTATCATACTAGTTAAGTAATGAGTTGTCAAAAGTGGTTCTAGATATTTATAAAAGTTATATATGTTATAATAATAAAGTTCTTTTTAAACTGAAAACGTTTTTGTACGTTTGAAACTAAATAGATCAATCGAGTCTTTATGAGATTCAATCTTCCACTATCCTTTGTCTAGTTCTCAATGATTAACAATTTGTTCTTATTTATAAATCACTTTACCATTTTCCGAATATTGTTAAAATAGAAAGATTTCTCAAATCAACGTGGGCCTTTCAACAGAGACTTGTAATCATAATTCAATATATCTGATAATTCAATCATTTGATCTTATCTTCTAATTCCATTGATAAACATTTTGAAACAGATACAATCATATAAAGTATTTAATCTAATATTTTGTTTACGTTTCAAGTTATAATATATATACACATATACATATATAATCATATTCGTTTAATGGTTCGTGAATCGTTGGAACTTGATCGAGGTTGAATGAATGCATGAACATAGTTTAAAATTCTTGAAATTTAACTTAACAAATATTGCTTATCGTGTCGGAAACATATAAAGATTAAAGTTTAAATTTGGTTGGAAATTTCCGGGTTGTCACACTATACATGTGAATAATTGCATATTATAAATTACTAATAAACTATTATATGATTTAGTTTATTATGAAACTTACACTTGTTATTTAAAATTTCGTATTTAATTATAGAGAGTAGATTGAAATGAAAAATTCGTCAATGCTAATAAAGTATTTAATGTTATACTTTGAGATACATAAGTATCGATTGTATGCATATTGTTATATATATAAATATTAAATATTCCAAGTAGGTTATTAAATATATTATATGATAATACATAACTAATAAATTGAAATATTAATAAATTAATGTAATTACGAGTTATAAATATAAATGTATTAGTAATAGTATTATTACTTTTAATAATAATAATATTATTATTATTATTATTACTCTTATTATTATTATAGATATTATTATTATTTGTATTTTAGATATAGATTATTATATATAATTATGATTAATAATTATTAATGAAAGGTATATAAAATTGGGTGTATATGTTTGGAAACAAATTCTGTTACACCGCTCAATCAATTCTATATTTGATTTTTGTCTAAACTCTAAGTTGTTACACATTTACATCTTGTAGTACAATTCAGATAATTATCAGATCCAGCTTTATCTTATTTTATTTAAATCTTTGTTTCTTTCTTTTGTTTGATCGATTAGTGTAACGACCCGTCAAAATTGCTATTGACGCGGCACGTTAATCATTGATTCCACAGTGAGGTTTTGACCTCTATATGATACGTTTTGATAAAATATTGCATTCATTAAAATAAGTGACTTTTTAAACATAGAAAGTTATAAACATGTGGGCAAGTGCTTAGGTATAAGCAAAACCCCGAAATACATAAGTCTTTAATTTACAGGTTGACATCACAGTCCAATTATTTATTACACAACGCAGTTTTATTTTGAATGCAATAAACTTTGTACAAAGCATGAGAGACTCCATGCAGGCAACAAGCACATCACAGCGGAAGCATTCTAAGGACCTGAGAATAAAACATGCTAAAAAGTCAACACGAATGTTGGTGAGTTATAGGTTTAATTGCTCGAGTCATAAACATATATAAAGATAGACCACAAGATTTCATCAAAAGTTTATCAATAGATTCTACGTAACAGAGCACCCTGGTAACTAAACTTAACGCTATAGTGATAATTACCCCATTCGTTTTAATACACGCAAACCAACGTGTCTTAAACTCAAATAACATACGTCCGTTAAAAGGCTAGCGCTCTAGCTCGGACGGGGATGTCAAGCCCTATGGATCCATATACAATTATTCGCGCCCACCAGTCCATATCCTATGTACTGGCAGCTACTAGTTACCAAAGCTAAGGGATTTTCGGTTTAACTCAGTGTAGAATTTAGTATGTACTTGTGTCTTATCGCGTTTAAAATAAATTGCATGTATTCTCAGCCCAAAAATATTTAAAGTATTTAAAAAGGGAGATTATAAACTCACAGTTCAATATTGCGATTCAATATTATAGGCAAATTGCGTAGACGTAATGATGGTAGACGACTGTATGGTTGGCCTTGGATTCAAGAACAACACCCCGAATAATACCTAATATTTCCTTAGCTTAAAGCGGTTTGAAACCCGAATTAAAAACACCCTCGTATATATTTTATTATTATTAAACTTAAAATTAAAATTATAATTATAATTATAATTATAAAATTTACGTACATATATAATTTATGAAAAATTTCGTCGAGCAAAACTGACCTTTTATAGTACTTTTCGATTTACTGTAGCTCATGCGATCGCATGAGTTTTCAGTGTTTTTTGCCATGCGATCGCATGGCCGCCTTTTCTGTTTCTGTTTGCTAGTTCGTCGACATCAAATAGTGTTTTACTGTAGCAAATAGTGTTACTGTAGCAAATAGTGTTTTACTGTAGCAAATAGTGTTTTACTGTAGCAAATTGTGTTTTACTGTAGCAGAGTAATTTTTACTGTAGCAAATAGGGTTTTACTGTAGGAAAGTCGTTTTTACTTGTATATATATATATACATACATATAATTATTCATGAATCGTCGAGAGTAGTCATAGGTAATTGTATATATGAAACAGTTCTAAAATTTTGAGACTCAATCTAACAGACTTTGTTTAACGTGTTAAAATAATAAATCGTATAGAGAATTGGTTTAAATAAGTCAAAAATTTTCGGGTCATCACAGTACCTCCCCGTTAAAGAAAATTTCGTCCCGAAATTTTGAGTAGTACCTGTTTCATGAGCGATATCAGTGAACAAATGTGGATACTTTTGCTTCATTTGATCTTCACGTTCCCAAGTAAACTCGGGTCCTCGTCTTGCGTTCCAACGAACTCTAACTATCGGTATTTTGCTTTGTTTTAATTGTTTGACCTCACGGTCCATGATTTCAACAGGTTCTTCGACAAAATGGAGTTTATCATTAATTCGTATTTCGTCAAGAGGAATTACGACATCCTCTTCAGCTAAACATTTCTTCAAATTTGACACGTGAAATGTGTCGTGAACACTACTAAGTTCTTGCGGTAGCTTTAATCGATAAGCAACTGCTCCAATTCTTTCGGTGATTTCAAAGGGTCCTACGTACCTAGGACTTAGCTTTCCTCGTTTACCGAATCGTACAACGCCTTTCCAGGGTGACACTTTCAACATGACTTTGTCGCCCACTTGAAATTCTAGCGGTTTTCTTCTTACATCAGCATAACTCTTTTGGCGACTCATGGCCGTTTTCAATCGCTGTTGTATTTGAATGATCTTTTCGGTGGTTTCGTGAATAATTTCTGGTCCAGTAAGTTGTCTTTCTCCTACTTCACTCCAACAGATAGGAGATCTGCACTTTCTACCGTAAAGTGCTTCAAATGGTGCTGCGTTGATGCTCGTATGATAGCTGTTATTGTATGAAAATTCTGCCAACGGTAAGTGTCGATCCCAACTGGTTCCAAAGTCAATCACGCATGCCCGTAACATGTCTTCCAATGTTTGTATTGTTCTTTCACTTTGACCATCTGTCTGTGGGTGATAAGCGGTGCTCATATCTAATCGAGTTCCCAATGCTTTTTGTAATGACTGCCAGAAACGTGATGTGAATCGGGTGTCGCGATCAGATATGATAGAGATGGGTACACCATGCCTGGAAACTACTTCCTTCAAATATAGGCGTGCTAATTTCTCCATACTGTCTGTCTCCTTTATTGGTAGAAAGTGAGCTGATTTAGTTAGACGATCAACTATCACCCAAATAGTATCATGACTACTTGCAGTCCTTGGCAATTTCGTAATGAAATCCATGGTTATTCTTTCCCATTTCCACTGCGGAATTTCTGGTTGTTGCAGTAATCCTGACGGCTTTTGGTGCTCAGCTTTAACCTTTGCACACGTCAAACATTTGCTTACATAAGTAGCAATTTCTGTCTTCATATTAGGCCACCAATAGAACTTCTTGATATCGTGGTACATTTTCCCATTTCCTGGGTGAATTGAGTACCTCGTTTTGTGTGCTTCATCTAGTACTAGTTGCCTTAGGTTACCATGTCTTGGTACCCATATCCTACCAGCAAAATACAGGGTTCCATCGGCTTTTACTTCAAGTTGTTTTTCTAACCCTTTGCTCATTTCACCTTTTTCGTTTTCTTCTTTTAAAGCTTCTAACTGTGCTGCTTGAATTTGCTTTGTGAGATCAGTACGAATTGTAATATTCAAAGCTCGGACCCTAAGAGGTTTTACTCTTTCTTTTTGACTTAGGGCATCAGCTACAACATTAGCTTTTCCGGGGTGGTAACGGATTTCACAATCGTAATCGTTTAACAACTCTACCCAGCGACGTTGCCTCATATTGAGTTGTTTTTGATCAAAAATATGCTGAAGACTCTTATGGTCGGTGTACACTGTACACTTGGTGCCATATAGATAGTGTCTCCATATTTTGAGTGCAAAAACTACTGCTCCAAGTTCCAAATCGTGCGTCGTATAGTTCTTTTCATGAATTTTTAGTTGTCGTGAGGCATATGCGATGACTTTTGTGCGTTGCATTAATACACATCCTAAACCTTGGCGTGAAGCATCACAATAGATCACGAAATCATCATTTCCTTCCGGTAATGACAAAATGGGTGCAGACGTTAACTTCTTCTTTAATAACTGGAATGAGGATTCCTGTTCCGTGGACCAATTATACTTCTTTCCCTTTTGAGTCAATGCAGTTAAGGGTTTGGCGATTCTAGAGAAATCTTGAATGAATCTTCGGTAGTAACCAGCAAGACCTAAGAATTGGCGAATTTGTGTTGGAGTCTTCGGGGTTTCCCATTTACTAATGGCTTCGATCTTGGCGGGGTCAACTTTAATTCCATGTTTACTGACAACATGGCCCAAAAATTGTACTTCTTGTAACCAGAAATCACACTTCGAAAATTTTGCGTACAATTCTTCTTTCTTGAGTATCTCCAGTACCAGTCTTAAGTGTTGCTCATGTTCTTCCTTGTTCTTCGAGTAAATCAATATGTCGTCGATAAAAACAATGACAAATTTATCTAAATACGGTCTACAGATGCGATTCATTAGATCCATGAATACTGCTGGAGCATTAGTTAATCCAAAAGGCATGCCTAGAAACTCATAGTGACCGTAACGGGTTCTGAACGCGGTTTTAGGAACATCTTCTTCCTTCACTCTCAGTTGATGATATCCGGAGCGTAGATCAATCTTAGAATAAACACTTGATCCTTGCAATTGATCAAAAAAATCATCAATCCTCGGTAATGGGTACCGATTCTTGATCGTTAATTTATTTAATTCTCGGTAATCTATGCACATTCTCATAGATCCATCCTTCTTCTTGACGAACAGAATAGGAGCACCCCAAGGTGAAAAACTAGGACGAATAAATCCACGTTCCGATAATTCTTGCAACTGGTCTTGTAATTCTTGCATTTCTGAAGGTGCAAGTCTATATGGAGATCGGGCTACGGGTGCAGCTCCTGGTATGAGATCAATCTGGAATTCTACACATCTGTGTGGAGGTAGCCCCGGTAATTCTTCTGGAAATACTCCGGGATATTCTCTTACAACCGGCATGTCATTAATGCTTCTT
The DNA here is from genome assembly GCF_046630445.1 of Rutidosis leptorrhynchoides. Classification (NCBI taxonomy): domain Eukaryota; kingdom Viridiplantae; phylum Streptophyta; class Magnoliopsida; order Asterales; family Asteraceae; genus Rutidosis; species Rutidosis leptorrhynchoides. The sequence continues at coordinate 511,825,683 of NC_092335.1, read as the reverse complement.
TCTTCAGTATCGATCTTCTTTACGTGTGCCAGAATAGCATAACAACCTTTTCTTATAAGTTTCTGGGCCTTCATACAGCTGATAAAGTTCAGCTTTGAGTTGCTCTTCTCCCCATAAATCATTAATGACGTTTCATCCTTACGAGGGATGCGGATTGCTTTCTCAGCGCAAACAACTTCCGCTCTTGTTTTGGACATCCAGTCCATGCCAACAATTACGTCAAAACTTCCTAGTTCTACGGGTATCAAATCAATTTTGAAGGTTTCACCTGCGAGATTCATTTAGCAACCATGGCAAATTTTATCGGCTTTTATCAGTTTACCATTAGCTAATTCAATAGTATATTTATCGTCTAGAGGTAATGATGCACATTTTAGTTTAAAACTAAAGTCTTTACACATATAACTTCTATCAGCACCCGTATCAAACATAATAGAAGCTAGTTGATTATTAACGGTAAACGTACCCGTGACAAGATTAGGATCCTCACGTGCTTTACTGGCACTAACATTAAATGCCCTCCCACGTGCGGGTTCTTTGTTCTTCTCCTTATCAGGGCATTGATTTATAAAGTGACCAGACTTCCCGCATCCAAAACATTTCTTGACATCGGTCAGTTTTGTCTTTACTTCAGAAACGGTGGCATAACAATCTTTCGCCACATGTCCTTTCTTGTTGCACTTATCACAGACCACTTGACAATAACCTGCATGATGTGTGTAACATCTTTTGCAGAACAGATGGGGTCCCTTATAGTTTGGACTTGCAGTTGCCCCATCTTGTTTACCTTTAAAAGTTTCTTGTTTCTTCAGGTGAGTACTTTTGCCCTTATAGTCTTCCCATTTCCTCTTTCCTTCAGTTGTCTTGACTTCGGTAATTGGTGCCTTAATCGAACTCTCTGTGATCTGGTCCATGAGTTGGTGTGCCATTGTCATGGCTTCCTGCATCGTATTCGGTTTGGACGATGTAACATTTCCTTTGATATTGATCGATAAACCGTCAATATACATTTCTATCTTTCGTTTCTCATTTGGCACCAATTCGGGACACAACAAGGCTAGTTCCATGAAACGCTTTTCATAGTTATTGAGATTCGCACTGATAACCTTCAGATTACGTAACTCAGATTCCATTTTTCTGATCTCGTTTCGAGGACATTACTCCTCGATTAGCATCTTTTTCAGTTCTTCCCAAGAGATATCATATGCCGTATCTATTCCTTCTGCTTTAGCATAATTGTTCCACCAAGTAAGTGCACCATCTTGCAACGTGCACGAAGCATACTTTGACTTGTCTCCGTTCGCACAATTACTGATTTTGAAAACGGACTCCATCTTTTCAAACCATCGGGTTAGACCGACTGGTCCCTCAGTTCCACTAAACGTCTGTGGTTTGCATCCTTGAAAAGTTTTGTATGAGCATCCGTTTCGTGAATTTGTGTTTACGGCTGCTGCTTTGGCTGCTACTTCAGCTGTTGCTTTTGCTGCTTCGGTTGCAGCAATTCTTTCATTCACACGTTTCTCGACTAGTTGCTCAAACTCAGCATCCTACATTTGAGACATGTTTCTTCAATAAACACAACAGATATAATTTAATCATATAGAATATTATAGGTAAAATGAGTTGTCAATAGTTAATCGTAGCATATTAATAATATGGACCGATTATTATAAAAGCCTTTTCTTCTTATTAGCATTTTATAATTATTTCTAGGGTATTACCTACCCGTTAAGTTCATACATAATAGCTAGTACAAGGAATTAACTACTAAAATCCTAATAATATTCCACTATAAAAAATTATAGCGAGTTACTACATTATTATGTAATAATAATAATAAGAAGTAGTAATAATACAAATAATCATTCCATGCATTTATTATTAATAAACCAAAATAATACAATACCATACAATACTGATATTTTACATATGCTTATTTTACATAACAAGATAGAGTAGCACACATAAGCAATAAAATAGCGCATGGAAGATTTATGGTTGCGAGGTCGTTTATTCAGAACTATCAGAAACTTCTTCCCATTTGGTTCTCTCTGCCAATTATTTGTGTGCACATGGTCCGACAGACATTCTGGCAGTGTATTTTATTTTTGGTTGGGGTTTTGAGGTACCCGTTACCTCAGTGGGTTTAATACAATAAGGGTGGTTACGGATCGAATGGTCATGTTCCTTTTTAATAATTAAGGACTTTTTATTATTGTGGTTGTTTTTATTATCTATAGCAAGTTGGAATTTCTCCTTAGTGATCTCTTTTATTTCATTAGCGAAATCCTCCTCCTTACTGATCTCGTCTGATGACGAACTGTCTGAGTCATGTGTAGGAGAATATGATGACGAACTGCAAGAATATGTACCGGTGGTCATGAACCGAAATCTGCCAGGCGTAATCGGCACAACCCGCCCATCGGCGGTATATCTGGACCAATGTCCATATTTGTTTAGAAATGGACGATCCTCGTTTACTCCAGGGATCATGGGTCCATGCCAACGATACTGTGGCTCCGGAAAACTAAAGCTGGATGGAGCTGGAACCTCCTCTGGGTTTACCGGGAGTTGAGATTCCCCGGCTAACACAATTTCTTCTTTAATAGGTATTGGAACGCCCTTTTTAGTTGTGGATATAATAGATTCAGTGTCCGATTCCGAGTCGTACAAAATGATAGGATTAGAGGAAGTCATCTATCACATAATTGAAACAACAATTACGTTAGCATATAAATATATCACATATAATGTTTTTGACCAAATAATAAGCAAAAATCAGTAAAAACAGATATGGTCATAGTCCAGACTCACTAATGCATCCTAACAATTATCAGTTAAACACACTAATGTAATTACGGGTTCCCTATGACCTCAAGCTCGGATACCAACTGTAACGACCCGTCAAAATTGCTATTGACGCGGCACGTTAATCATTGATTCCACAGTGAGGTTTTGACCTCTATATGATACGTTTTGATAAAATATTGCATTCATTAAAATAAGTGACTTTCTAAACATAGAAAGTTATAAACATGTGGGCAAGTGCTTAGGTATAAGCAAAACCCCGAAATACATAAGTCTTTAATTTACAGGTTGACATCACAGTCCAATTATTTATTACACAACGCAGTTTTATTTTGAATGCAATAAACTTTGTACAAAGCATGAGAGACTCCATGCAGGCAACAAGCACATCACAGCGGAAGCATTCTAAGGACCTGAGAATAAAACATGCTAAAAAGTCAACACGAATGTTGGTGAGTTATAGGTTTAATTGCTCGAGTCATAAACATATATAAAGATAGACCACAAGATTTCATCAAAAGTTTATCAATAGATTCTACGTAACAGAGCACCCTGGTAACTAAACTTAACGCTATAGTGATAATTACCCCATTCGTTTTAATACACGCAAACCAACGTGTCTTAAACTCAAATAACATACGTCCGTTAAAAGGCTAGCGCTCTAGCTCGGACGGGGATGTCAAGCCCTATGGATCCATATACAATTATTAGCGCCCACCAGTCCATATCCTATGTACTGGCAGCTACTAGTTACCAAAGCTAAGGGATTTTCGGTTTAACTCAGTGTAGAATTTAGTATGTACTTGTGTCTTATCGCGTTTAAAATAAATTGCATGTATTCTCAGCCCAAAAATATTTAAAGTATTTAAAAAGGGAGACTATAAACTCACAGTTCAATATTGCGATTCAATATTGTAGGCAAATTGCGTAGACGTAATGATGGTAGACGACTGTATGGTTGGCCTTGGATTCAAGAACAATACCCCGAATAATACCTAATATTTCCTTAGCTTAAAGCGGTTTGAAACCCGAATTAAAAACACCCTCGTATATATTTTATTATTATTAAACTTAAAATTAAAATTATAATTATAATTATAATTATAAAATTTACGTACAGATATAATTTATGAAAAATTTCGTCGAGCAAAACTGACCTTTTATAGTACTTTTCAATTTACTGTAGCTCATGCGATCGCATGAGTTTTCAGTGTTTTTTGCCATGCGATCGCATGGCCGCCTTTTCTGTTTCTGTTTGCTAGTTCGTCGACATCAAATAGTGTTTACTGTAGCAAATAGCGTACTGTAGCAAATAGTGTTTTACTGTAGCAAATAGTGTTTACTGTAGCGAATAGTGTTTACTGTAGCAAAGCACTGTAGCAAAATACGGTTCACTGTAGCAAATAGTGTTTTACCGTAGCAAATTGTGTTTTACTGTAGCAGAGTAATTTTTACTGTAGCAAATAGGGTTTTACTGTAGGAAAGTCGTTTTTACTTGTATATATATATATACATACATATAATTGTTCATGAATCGTCGAGAGTAGTCATAGGTAATTGTATATATGAAACAGTTCTAAAATTTTGAGACTCAATCTAACAGACTTTGTTTAACGTGTTAAAATAATAAATCGTATAGAGAATTGGTTTAAATAAGTCAAAAATTTTCGGGTCATCACAGTACCTCCCCGTTAAAGAAAATTTCGTCCCGAAATTTTGAGTAGTACCTGTTTCATGAGCGATATCAGTGAACAAATGTGGATACTTTTGCTTCATTTGATCTTCACGTTCCCAAGTAAACTCTGGTCCTCGTCTTGCGTTCCAACGAACTCTAACTATCGGTATTTTGCTTTGTTTTAATTGTTTGACCTCACGGTCCATGATTTCAACAGGTTCTTCGACAAAATGGAGTTTATCATTAATTCGTATTTCGTCAAGAGGAATTACGACATCCTCTTCAGCTAAACATTTCTTCAAATTTGACACGTGAAATGTGTCGTGAACACTACTAAGTTCTTGCGGTAGCTTTAATCGATAAGCAACTGCTCCAATTCTTTCGGTGATTTCAAAGGGTCCTACGTACCTAGGACTTAGCTTTCCTCGTTTACCGAATCGTACAACGCCTTTCCAGGGTGACACTTTCAACATGACTTTGTCGCCCACTTGAAATTCTAGCGGTTTTCTTCTTACATCAGCATAACTCTTTTGGCGACTCATGGCCGTTTTCAATTGCTGTTGTATTTGAATGATCTTTTCGGTGGTTTCGTGAATAATTTCTGGTCCAGTAAGTTGTCTTTCTCCTACTTCACTCCAACAGATAGGAGATCTGCACTTTCTACCGTAAAGTGCTTCAAATGGTGCTGCGTTGATGCTCGTATGATAGCTGTTATTGTATGAAAATTCTGCCAACGGTAAGTGTCGATCCCAACTGGTTCCAAAGTCAATCACGCATGCCCGTAACATGTCTTCCAATGTTTGTATTGTTCTTTCACTTTGACCATCTGTCTGTGGGTGATAAGCGGTGCTCATATCTAATCGAGTTCCCAATGCTTTTTGTAATGACTGCCAGAAACGTGATGTGAATCGGGTGTCGCGATCAGATATGATAGAGATGGGTACACCATGCCTGGAAACTACTTCCTTCAAATATAGGCGTGCTAATTTCTCCATACTGTCTGTCTCCTTTATTGGTAGAAAGTGAGCTGATTTAGTTAGACGATCAACTATCACCCAAATAGTATCATGCCTACTTGCAGTCCTTGGCAATTTCGTAATGAAATCCATGGTTATTCTTTCCCATTTCCACTGCGGAATTTCTAGTTGTTGCAGTAATCCTGACGGCTTTTGGTGCTCAGCTTTAACCTTTGCACACGTCAAACATTTGGTTACATAAGTAGCAATTTCTGTCTTCATATTAGACCACCAATAGAACTTCTTGATATCGTGGTACATTTTCCCATTTCCTGGGTGAATTGAGTACCTCGTTTTGTGTGCTTCATCTAGTACTAGTTGCCTTAGGTTACCATGTCTTGGTACCCATATCCTACCAGCAAAATACAGGGTTCCATCGGCTTTTACTTCAAGTTGTTTTTCTAACCCTTTGCTCATTTCACCTTTTTCGTTTTCTTCTTTTAAAGCTTCTAACTGTGCTGCTTGAATTTGCTTTGTGAGATCAGTACGAATTGTAATATTCAAAGCTCGGACCCTAAGAGGTTTTACTCTTTCTTTTCGACTTAGGGCATCAGCTACAACATTAGCTTTTCCGGGGTGGTAACGGATTTCACAATCGTAATCGTTTAACAACTCTACCCAGCGACGTTGCCTCATATTGAGTTGTTTTTGATCAAAAATATGCTGAAGACTCTTATGGTCGGTGTACACTGTACACTTGGTGCCATATAGATAGTGTCTCCATATTTTGAGTGCAAAAACTACTGCTCCAAGTTCCAAATCGTGCGTCGTATAGTTCTTTTCATGAATTTTTAGTTGTCGTGAGGCATATGCGATGACTTTTGTGCGTTGCATTAATACACATCCTAAACCTTGGCGTGAAGCATCACAATAGATCACGAAATCATCATTTCCTTCCGGTAATGACAAAATGGGTGCAGACGTTAACTTCTTCTTTAATAACTGGAATGAGGATTCCTGTTCCGTGGACCAATCATACTTCTTTCCCTTTTGAGTCAATGCAGTTAAGGGTTTGGCGATTCTAGAGAAATCTTGAATGAATCTTCGGTAGTAACCAGCAAGACCTAAGAATTGGCGAATTTGTGTTGGAGTCTTCGGGGTTTCCCATTTACTAATGGCTTCGATCTTGGCGGGGTCAACTTTAATTCCATGTTTACTGACAACATGGCCCAAAAATTGTACTTCTTGTAACCAGAAATCACACTTCGAAAATTTTGCGTACAATTCTTCTTTCTTGAGTATCTCCAGTACCAGTCTTAAGTGTTGCTCATGTTCTTCCTTGTTCTTCGAGTAAATCAATATGTCGTCGATAAAAACAATGACAAATTTATCTAAATACGGTCTACAGATGCGATTCATTAGATCCATGAATACTGCTGGAGCATTAGTTAATCCAAAAGGCATGACTAGAAACTCATAGTGACCGTAACGGGTTCTGAACGCGGTTTTAGGAACATCTTCTTCCTTCACTCTCAGTTGATGATATCCGGAGCGTAGATCAATCTTAGAATAAACACTTGATCCTTGCAATTGATCAAACAAATCATCAATCCTCGGTAATGGGTACCGATTCTTGATCGTTAATTTATTTAATTCTCGGTAATCTATGCACATTCTCATAGATCCATCCTTCTTCTTGACGAACAGAATAGGAGCACCCCAAGGTGAAAAACTAGGACGAATAAATCCACGGTCCGATAATTCTTGCAACTGGTCTTGTAATTCTTGCATTTCTGAAGGTGCAAGTCTATATGGAGATCGGGCTACAGGTGTAGCAAAATACGGTTTCACTGTAGCAAATAGTGTTTTACCGTAGCAAATTGTGTTTTACTGTAGCAGAGTAATTTTTACTGTAGCAAATAGGGTTTTACTGTAGGAAAGTCGTTTTTACTTGTATATATATATACATACATATAATTGTTCATGAATCGTCGAGAGTAGTCATAGGTAATTGTATATATGAAACAGTTCTAAAATTTTGAGACTCAATCTAACAGACTTTGTTTAACGTGTTAAAATAATAAATCGTATAGAGAATTGGTTTAAATAAGTCAAAAATTTTCGGGTCATCACAATTAGGGTATCCTATGTCGACATCCACCAATTCCAGTGTTATCAAAACCTGTCGACTACTTGAATTAGTTAACTCACTTAATTATTTCATCACCACACCCGTAACATTATCCATGAAAATCTCACTTTGAACTATCTCTTTCTCTTAATCTTCTTACACACATATAAACTTTACCAGCTTCATGAACAAACACACCATCATCTAGTTTTATCAAACCACCAAAGACCACCCTCTTCCTTCTCCATCTGTCACCTGCACCACCTCCCTACAGCAACCACCATCGAGCATCCACCATCAACACCATTAAATTACTCGAACTATCCCTGACTTCTGTTTTAAATTCTGTCCGAGCCGAACACCATTCACATTCCTATCATTATATTTTTTTTTCTTGTTACTTTGATCGAACCCAACTCAAGAACCCACCATCAATTATATGCCGCCACTCCATCGGTTTTTCTGTTTTCATTCACCATCGACAATCATAATATACCACCACCAAAAGCGACACAAAACACCACCCAGTTAAGAGACGAACAATTCTTTAACCACCGAACATCACCTTTTAATCATCAATCCTCAACATCAATGTGCACTAACACAATACCTCTAACACCATCTTCAACAAGATCACTGAAATGTCCCGTTCTTATTGATTAAAAACGTTCCATATTAATTGATTTCGTTGCGAGGTTTTGACCTCTATATGAGACGTTTTTCAAAGACTGCATTCATTTTAAAACAAACCATAACCTTTATTTCATCAATAAAGGTTTAAAAAGCTTTACGTAGATTATCAAATAATGATAATCTAAAATATCCTTTTTAAACACGACCATTACATAATGGTTTACAATACAAATATGTTACAACAAAATAAGTTTCTTGAATGCAGTTTTTACACAATATCATACAAGCATGGACTCCAAATCTCGTCCTTATTTAAGTATGCGATAGCGGAAGCTCTTAATAATCACCTGAGAATAAACATGCTTAAAACGTTAACAAAAATGTTGGTGAGTTATAGGTTTAACCTATATATATCAAATCATAATAATAGACCACAAGATTTCATATTTCAATACACATCCCATACATAGAGATAAAAATCATTCATATGGTGAACACCTGGTAACCGACATTAACAAGATGCATATATAAGAATATCCCCATCATTCCGGGACACCCTTCGGATATGATATAAATTTCAAAGTACTAAAGCATCCGGTACTTTGGATGGGGCTTGTTGGGCCCGATAGATCTATCTTTAGGATTCGCGTCAATTAGGGTGTCTGTTCCCTAATTCTTAGATTACCAGACTTAATAAAAAGGGGCATATTCGATTTCGATAATTCAACCATAGAATGTAGTTTCACGTACTTGTGTCTATTTTGTAAATCATTTATAAAAACTGCATGTATTCTCATCCCAAAAATATTAGATTTTAAAAGTGGGACTATAACTCACTTTCAAAGATTTTTACTTCATCGGGAAGTAAGACTTGGCCACTGGTTGATTCACGAACCTATAACAATATATACATATATATCAAAGTATGTTCAAAATATATTTACAACACTTTTAATATATTTTGATGTTTTAAGTTTATTAAGTCAGCTGTCCTCGTTAGTAACCTACAACTAGTTGTCCACAGTTAGATGTACAGAAATAAATCGATAAATATTATCTTGAATCAATCCACGACCCAGTGTATACGTATCTCAGTATTGATCACAACTCAAACTATATATATTTTGGAATCAACCTCAACCCTGTATAGCTAACTCCAACATTCACATATAGAGTGTCTATGGTTGTTCCGAAATATATATAGATGTGTCGACATGATAGGTCGAAACATTGTATACGTGTCTATGGTATCTCAAGATTTCATAATATACAATACAAGTTGATTAAGTTATGGTTGGAATAAATTTGTTACCAATTTTCACGTAGCTAAAATGAGAAAAATTATCCAATCTTGTTTTACCCATAACTTCTTCATTTTAAATCCGTTTTGAGTGAATCAAATTGCTATGGTTTCATATTGAACTCTATTTTATGAATCTAAACAGAAAAAGTATAGGTTTATAGTCAGAAAAATAAGTTACAAGTCGTTTTTGTAAAGGTAGTCATTTCAGTCGAAAGAACGACGTCTAGATGACCATTTTAGAAAACTTACTTCCACTTTGAGTTTAACCATAATTTTTGGATATAGTTTCATGTTCATAATAAAAATCATTTTCTCAGAATAACAACTTTTAAATCAAAGTTTATCATAGTTTTTAATTAACTAACCCAAAACATCCCGCGGTGTTACTACGACGGCGTAAATCCGGTTTTACGGTGTTTTTCGTGTTTCCAGGTTTTAAATCATTAAGTTAGCATATCATACAGATATAGAACATGTGTTTAGTTGATTTTAAAAGTCAAGTTAGAAGGATTAACTTTTGTTTGCGAACAAGTTTAGAATTAACTAAACTATGTTCTAGTGATTACAAGTTTAAACCTTCGAATAAGATAGCTTTATATGTATGAATCGAATGATGTTATGAACATCATTACTACCTTAAGTTCCTTGGATAAACCTACTGGAAAAGAGAAAATGGATCTAGCTTCAATGGATCCTTGGATGGCTCGAAGTTCTTGAAGCAGAATCATGACACGAAAACAAGTTCAAGTAAGATCATCACTTGAAATAAGATTGTTATAGTTATAGAAATTGAACCAAAGTTTGAATATGATTATTACCTTGTATTAGAATGATAACCTACTGTAAGAAACAAAGATTTCTTGAGGTTGGATGATCACCTTACAAGATTGGAAGTGAGCTAGCAAACTTGAAAGTATTCTTGATTTTATGAAACTAGAACTTTTGGAATTTATGAAGAACACTTAGAACTTGAAGATAGAACTTGAGAGAAATTAATTAGATGAATAAAATTGGAGAATGAAAGTGTTTGTAGGTGTTTTTGGTCGTTGGTTTATGGATTAGATATAAAGGATATGTAATTTTGTTTTCATGTAAATAAGTCATGAATGATTACTCATATTTTTGTAATTTTATGAGATATTTCATGCTAGTTGCCAAATGATGATTCCCACATGTGTTAGGTGACTCACATGGGCTGCTAAGAGCTGATCATTGGAGTGTATATACCAATAGTACATACATCTAAAAGCTGTGTATTGTACGAATACGAATACGGGTGCATACGAGTAGAATTGTTGATGAAAATGAACGAGGATGTAATTGTAAGCATTTTTGTTAAGTAGAAGTATTTTGATAAGTGTCTTGAAGTCTTTCAAAAGTGTATGAATACATATTAAAACACTACATGTATATACATTTTAACTGAGTCGTTAAGTCATCGTTAGTCGTTACATGTAAATGTTGTTTTGAAACCTTTAAGTTAACGATCTTGTTAAATGTTGTTAACCCAATGTTTATAATATCAAAAGAGATTTTAAATTATTATATTATCATGATATTATGATGTACGAATATCTCTTAATATGATATATATACATTAAATGTCGTTACAACGATAATCGTTACAAATATGTCTCGTTTCAAAATCATTAAGTTAGTAGTCTTGTTTTTACATATGTAGTTCATTGTTAATATACTTAATGATATGTTTACTTATCATAATATCATGTTAACTATATATATAACCATATATATGTCATCATATAGTTTTTACAATTTTTAACGTTCGTGAATCACCGGTCAACTTGGGTGGTCAATTGTCTATATGAAACCTATTTCAATTAATCAAGTCTTAACAAGTTTGATTGCTTAACATGTTGGAAACATTTAATCATGTAAATATCAATCTCAATTAATATATATAAACATGGAAAAGTTCGGGTCACTACAGTACCTACCCGTTAAATAAATTTCGTCCTGAAATTTTAAGCTATTGAAGGTGTTGACGAATCTTCTGGAAATAGATGCGGGTATTTCTTCTTCATCTGATCTTCATGATCCCAGGTGAACTCGGGTCCTCTACGAGCATTCCATCGAACCTTAACAATTGGTATCTTGTTTTGCTTAAGTCTTTTAACCTCACGATCCATTATTTTGACGGGTTCTTCGATGAATTGAAGTTTTTCGTTGATTTGGATTTCATCTAACGGAATAGTGAGATCTTCTTTAGCAAAACATTTCTTCAAATTCGAGACGTGGAAAGTGTTATGTACAGCCGCGAGTTGTTGAGGTAACTCAAGTCGGTAAGCTACTGGTCCGACACGATCAATAATCTTGAATGGTCCAATATACCTTGGATTTAATTTCCCTCATTTACCAAATCGAACAACGCCTTTCCAAGGTGCAACTTTAAGCATGACCATCTCTCCAATTTCAAATTCTATATCTTTTCTTTTAATGTCAGCGTAGCTCTTTTGTCGACTTTGGGCGGTTTTCAACTATTGTTGAATTTGGATGATCTTCTCGGTAGTTTCTTGTATAATCTCCGGACCCGTAATCTGTCTATCCCCCACTTCACTCCAACAAATCGGAGACCTGCACTTTCTACCATAAAGTGCTTCAAACGGCGCCATCTCAATGCTTGAATGGTAGCTGTTGTTGTAGGAAAATTCCGCTAACGGTAGATGTCGATCCCAACTGTTTCCGAAATCAATAACACATGCTCGTAGCATGTCTTCAAGTGTTTGTATCGTCCTTTTGCTCTGCCCATCAGTTTGTGGATGATAGGCAGTACTCATGTCTAGACGAGTTCCTAATGCTTGCAGTAATGTCTGCCAGAATCTTGAAATAAATCTGCCATCCCTATCAGAGATAATAGAGATTGGTATTCCATGTCTGGAGATGACTTCCTTCAAATACAGTCGTGCTAACTTCTCCATCTTGTCATCTTCTCTTATTGGCAGAAAGTGTGCTGATTTGGTGAGACGATCAACTATTACCCAAATAGTATCAAAACCACTTGCAGTCCTTGGCAATTTAGTGATGAAATCCATGGTAATGTTTTCCCATTTCCATTCCGGGATTTTGGGTTGTTGAAGTAGACCTGATGGTTTCTGATGCTCAGCTTTGACCTTAGAACACGTCAAACATTCTCCTACGTATTTAGCAACATCGGCTTTCATACCCGGCCACCAAAAATGTTTCTTGAGATCCTTGTACATCTTCCCCGTTCCAGGATGTATTGAGTATCTGGTTTTATGAGCTTCTCTAAGTACCATTTCTCTCATATCTCCAAATTTTGGTACCCAAATCCTTTCAGCCCTATACCGGGTTCCGTCTTCCCGAATATTAAGATGCTTCTCCGATCCTTTGGGTATTTCATCCTTTAAATTTCCCTCTTTTAAAACTCCTTGTTGCGCCTCCTTTATTTGAGTAGTAAGGTTATTATGAATCATTATATTCATAGATTTTACTCGAATGGGTTCTCTGTCCTTCCTGCTCAAGGCATCGGCTACCACATTTGCCTTCCCCAGGTGGTAATGAATCTCAAAGTCGTAATCATTCAATAATTCAATCCACCTACGCTGCCTCATATTCAGTTGTTTCTGATTAAATATGTGTTGAAGATTTTTGTGGTCGGTATATATAATAATTTTGACCCCATATAAGTAGTGCCTCCAAGTCTTTAATGCAAAAACAACCGCGCCTAATTCCAAATCATGCGTCATATAATTTTGTTCTTGAATCTTCAATTGTCTAGACGCATAAGCAATCACCTTCGTTCGTTGCATTAATACACAATCGAGACCTTGCTTTGATGCGTCACAATAAATCACAAAATCATCATTCCCTTCAGGCAATGACAATATAGGTGCCGTAGTTAGCTTTTTCTTCAATAACTGAAACGCTTTCTCTTGTTCATCATTCCATTCAAATTTCTTCCCTTTATGCGTTAATGCAGTCAAGGGTTTTGCTATTCTGGAAAAGTCTTGGATGAACCTTCTGTAGTAACCAGCTAGTCCTAAAAACTGGCGTATGTGTTTCGGAGTTTTCGGGGTTTCCCACTTTTCAACAGTTTCTATCTTTGCCGGATCCACCTTAATACCTTCTTTGTTCACTAGACCGAGGAATTGAACTTCTTCCAACCAAAATGCACACTTTGAAAACTTAGCGTACAATTCTTCCTTCCTCAATACTTCTAACACCTTTCTCAAATGTTCACCGTGTTCTTGGTCATTCTTTGAGTAAATAAGTATGTCATCAATGAAAACAATGAAAAACTTGTCAAGGTATGGTCCACACACTCGGTTCATAAGGTCCATGAACACAGCTGGTGCATTAGTTAAACCAAACGGCATGACCATAAACTTGTAATGACCGTAACGTGTTCTGAAAGCAGTCTTTGGAATATCATCTTCTTTCACCCGCATTTGATGATACCCGGAATGTAAGTCAATCTTTGAATAAACAGACGAGCCTTGTAGTTGATCAAATAAGTCGTCGATTCTCGGAAGTTGGTAGCGATTCTTGATGGTAAGTTTGTTCAACTCTCGGTAGTCGATACACAACCTGAATGTACCATCTTTCTTCTTAACAAACAAAACAGGAGCTCCCCACGGTGATGTGCTTGGTCGAATGAAACCACGCTCTAAAAGTTCTTGTAATTGGCTTTGCAGTTCTTTCATCTCGCTGGGTGCGAGTCTGTAAGGAGCACGAGCTATTGGTGCAGCTCCTGGTAAAAGATCTATTTGAAATTCAACGGATCGATGTGGGGGTAATCCCGGTAATTCTTTCGGAAATACATCGGGAAATTCTTTTGCGACGGGAACATCATTGATGCTCTTTTCTTCAGTTTGTACTTTCTCGACGTGTGCTAGAATAGCATAGCAACCTTTTCTTATTAGTTTTTGTGCCTTCAAATTACTAATAAGATGTAGCTTCGTGTTGCCCGTTTCTCCGTACACCATTAAGGGTTTTCCTTTTTCTCGTATAATGCGAATTTCATTTTTGTAACAAACGATCTCTGCTTTCACTTCTTTCAACCAGTCCATACCGATTATCACATCAAAACTCCCTAACTCTACTGGTATCAAATCAATCTTACATGTTTCGCTAACCAGTTTAATTTCTCGATTCCGACATATATTATCTGCTGAAATTAATTTACCATTTGCTAATTCGAGTAAAAATTTACTATCCAAAGGCGTCAATGGACAACTTAATTTAGCACAAAAATCTCTACTCATATAGCTTCTATCCGCACCCGAATCAAATAAAACGTAAGCAGATTTATTGTTAATAAGAAACGTACCCGTAACAAGCTCCGGGTCTTCCTATGCCTCTACCGCATTAATATTGAAAACTCTTCCGCGGCCTTGTCCATTCGTGTTCTCCTGGTTCAGGCAATTTCTAATAATGTGGCCCGGTTTTCCACATTTATAACAAACTACATTGGCATAACTTGCTCCGACACTACTTGCTCCACCATTACTCGTTCCGACTCCATTTGTTCCTTTCGTTCTATTAACCCCTGGTCCGTAAACCTCACACTTCGCCGCGCTATGACCATTTATTTTACACTTGTTGCAAAATTTGGTACAGAACCCCGAGTGATACTTTTCACACCTTTGGCATAGCTGCTTCTGATTGTTGTTGTTGTTGCGGTTATTATTGTTGTTGGGATGATTGTTGTAGTTGCTGTTGTTGTTGTTGTTGTTGTTGTTGGGCCGTTTGTTGTAGTTGCGATTAATGTTGCGATTGTTGGGATAATTGTTGCGATTATTGTTGTAATTGCTGTTGTTGTTGTATTGGTGATTCTTATCACCGTTTTCCTCCCACTTTCTTTTGACTTGCTTCACATTGGCCTCTTCAGCAGTCTGTTCTTTAATTCTTTCTTCAATCTGGTTCACTAGTTTGTGAGCCATTCTACATGCCTGTTGTATGGAGGCGGGCTCGTGTGAACTTATATCTTCTTGGATTCTTTCCGGTAATCCTTTCACAAACGCGTCGATCTTCTCTTCCTCATCTTCGAACGCTCCCGAACACAATAGGCATAATTCTGTGAATCGTCTTTCGTACGTGGTAATATCAAATCCTTGGGTTCGTAACCCTCTAAGTTCTGTCTTGAGCTTATTGACCTCAGTTCTGGGACGGTACTTCTCGTTCATTAAGTGCTTGAATGCTGACCACGGTAGTGCGTAAGCATCATCTTGTCCCACTTGCTCTAGATAGGTATTCCACCATGTTAACGCAGAACCTGTGAAGGTATGTGTCGCGTACTTCACTTTGTCCTCTTCAGTACACTTACTTATGGCAAACACCGATTCGACCTTCTCGGTCCACCGTTTCAATCCGATCGGTCCTTCGGTTCCATCAAATTCCAAAGGTTTGCAGGCAGTGAATTCTTTGTAGGTGCATCCTACACAATTTCCTGTACTGCTAGATCCAAGGTTATTGTTGGTATGTAGCGCAGCCTGTACTGCGGCTATGTTTGAAGCTAGAAAAGTACGGAATTCCTCTTCATTCATATTCACGGTGTGTCGAGTAGTCGGTGCCATTTCCTTCAAAATAGTCAAATGGAACAAGTTAATCATACAGAATATTAAGAGTAGTTAATAGTATTTCGTAGCATAATATGAACTCATTTATAAAAGCTTTTTCTTCATATTAGCGTTTTATAAGTTTAAATTCGGGTAGTACCTACCCGTTAAGTTCATACTTAGTAGCTAATATACAATTCAACTACTACAATTCTATATGAAAAACTAATTATAATAATATTTCGCGTTCAAACTTTTACACAATATTTTACAAACTTACAATACCGCTTATTTTACATATAGCATGAAATATAGCACACAATAAATTTGATACAAGATGGTTGTGAAGATAATTCTAGCTAGTACACAAGTCGTTCAGCAAAGGCAATAAAGACACGTAATTCATATGTCCAGAAACAAGTCATGCATTCTGGTTTTACTAGGATTACTTCCCATCCTTGGTCTTGTGGAACATAACCGTTATGGCCGTTGATAAGACAGTGTGTTGTAACGTCGTCAAAGGGACGAGGGTTACGTAATGTCCAACAGTCCCGTAACAATCTAAAAACCTCATTTCTTACCCCAATTACCGACTCCGTCACTTGTGGGAACGTTTTGTTTAATAGTTGTAGCTCGATGTTCTTATTCTCACTTTGGTGAGAAGCGAACATTACTAATCCGTAAGCATAACATGCTTCTTTATGTTGCATGTTAGCCGCTTTTTCTAAATCACGAAGTCCAATATTCGGATATATTGAGTCAAAATAATTTCTTAACCCATTGCGTAAAATAGCATTTGGGTTCCCCGCAATATATGCGTCAAAGTAAACACATCGTAACTTATGGATTTCCCAATGTGATATCCCCCATCTTTCGAACGAAAGCCTTTTATAAACCAAGGCATTCTTGGAACGTTCTTCGAATGTCTTACAAACTGATCTCGCCTTAAATAGTTGTGCCGAAGAATTCTGACCGACTCTAGACAAGATTTCATCAATCATGTCTCCGGGTAGGTCTCTTAAAATATTGGGTTGTCTATCCATTTTGTGTTTTTATACTGTAAAATAGACAAGAGTTAGATTCATAAAAAAATACTTATTAATACAAGCAATTTTTACATATATCATAAAGCATAAGCACACTATATTACATATATTACACCACACGAATACAACTATCTTATTCCGACTCACTTGTTTCTTCTTCTTCGATTTTGGTTCGTTTTGCCAAGTTTCTAGGGATATATGATGTTCCCCTAATACGAGCCGTCGTTTTCCACATTGGTTTAGAAAAACCTGGTGGTTTAGAGGTTCCCGGGTCATTGTTACAACTTAAGGACTTCGGGGGTTGACGATACATATAAAGTTCATCGGGGTTGGAATTAGATTTCTCTATTTTATGCCCTTTCCCTTATTATTTTCTTTTGCCTTTTTAAATTCAGTTGGGGTAATTTCTATAACATCATCGGAATTCTCGTCGGAATCCGATTCATCGGAGAATTGGTAATCCTCCCAATATTTTGCTTCCTTGGCGGAAACACCATTGACCATAATTAACCTTGGTCGGTTGGTTGAGGATTTTCTTTTACTTAACCGTTTTATTATTTCCCCCACTGGTTCTATTTCTTCATCCGGTTCCGATTCTTCTTCCGGTTCCGATTCTTCTTCCGGTTCCGACTCTTCTTCCGGTTCCTCTTCAGGAACTTGTGAATCAGTCCACGAATCATTCCAATTTACATTTGACTCTTCATTATTATTAGGTGAGTCAATGGGACTTGTTCTAGAGGTAGACATCTATCATATAATATCAAACGCGTTAAGAGATTAATATATCACATAATATTCACATGTTAAAAATATATAGTTTCCAACAAAATTTGTTAAGCAATCATTTTTCAAGTAAACACGGTCGAAGTCCAGACTCACTAATGCATCCTAACAAACTCGATAAGACACACTAATGCAAAATTCTGGTTCTCTAAGACCAACGCTCGGATACCAATTGAAATGTCCCGTTCTTATTGATTAAAAACGTTCCATATTAATTGATTTCGTTGCGAGGTTTTGACCTCTATATGAGACGTTTTTCAAAGACTGCATTCATTTTAAAACAAACCATAACCTTTATTTCATCAATAAAGGTTTAAAAAGCTTTACATAGATTATCAAATAATGATAATCTAAAATATCCTGTTTACACACGACCATTACATAATGGTTTACAATACAAATATGTTACAACAAAATAAGTTTCTTGAATGCAGTTTTTACACAATATCATACAAGCATGGACTCTAAATCTCGTCCTTATTTAAGTATGCGACAGCGGAAGCTCTTAATAATCACCTGAGAATAAACATGTTTAAAACGTCAACAAAAATGTTGGTGAGTTATCGGTTTAACCTATATATATCAAATCATAATAATAGACCACAAGATTTCATATTTCAATACACATCCCATACATAGAGATAAAAATCATTCATATGGTGATTACCTGGTAACCGACATTAACAAGATGCATATATAAGAATATCCCCATCATTCCGGGACACCCTTCGGATATGATATAAATTTCGAAGTACTAAAGCATCCGGTACTTTGGATGGGGCTTGTTGGGCCCGATAGATCTATCTTTAGGATTCGCGTCAATTAGGGTGTCTGTTCCCTAATTCTTAGATTACCAGACTTAATAAAAAGGGGCATATTCGATTTCGATAATTCAACCATAGAATGTAGTTTCACGTACTTGTGTCTATTTTGTAAATCATTTATAAAACCTGCATGTATTCTCATCCCAAAAATATTAGATTTTAAAAGTGGGACTATAACTCACTTTCACAGATTTTTACTTCGTCGGGAAGTAAGACTTGGCCACTGGTTGATTCACGAACCTATAACAATATATACATATATATCAAAGTATGTTCAAAATATATTTACAACACTTTTAATATATTTTGATGTTTTAAGTTTATTAAGTCAGCTGTCCTCGTTAATAACCTACAACTAGTTATCCACAGTTAGATGTACAGAAATAAATCGATAAATATTATCTTGAATCAATCTACGACCCAGTGTATACGTATCTCAGTATTGATCACAACTCAAACTATATATATTTTGGAATCAAACTCAACCCTGTATAGCTAACTCCAACATTCACATATAGAGTGTCTATGGTTGTTCCGAAATATATATAAATGTGTCGACATGATAGGTCGAAACATTGTATACGTGTCTATGGTATCTCAAGATTTCATAATATACAATACAAGTTGATTAAGTTATGGTTGGAATAGATTTGTTACCAATTTTCACGTAGCTAAAATGAGAAAAATTATCCAATCTTGTTTTACCCATAACTTCTTCATTTTAAATCCGTTTGGAGTGAATCAAATTGCTATGGTATCATATTGAACTCTATTTTATGAATCTAAACAGAAAAAGTATAGGTTTATAGTCGGAAAAATAAGTTACAAGTCGTTTTTGTAAAGGTAGTCATTTCAGTCGAAAGAACGACGTCTAGATGACCATTTTAGAAAACATACTTCCACTTTGAGTTTAACCGTAATTTTTGGATATAGTTTCATGTTCATAATAAAAATCATTTTCTCAGAATAACAACTTTTAAATCAAAGTTTATCATAGTTTTTAATTAACTAACCCAAAACAGCCCGCGGTGTTACTACGACGGCGTAAATCCGGTTTTACGGTGTTTTTCGTGTTTCCAGGTTTTAAATCATTAAGTTAGCATATCATACAGATATAGAACATGTGTAGTTGATTTTAAAAGTCAAGTTAGAAGGATTAACTTTTGTTTGCGAACAAGTTTAGAATTAACTAAACTATGTTCTAGTGATTACAAGTTTAAACCTTCGAATAAGATAGCTTTATATGTATGAATCGAATGATGTTATGAACATCATTACTACCTTAAGTTCCTTGGATAAACCTACTGGAAAAGAGAAAAATGGATCTAGCTTCAATGGATCCTTGGATGGCTCGAAGTTCTTGAAGCAGAATCATGACACGAAAACAAGTTCAAGTAAGATCATCACTTGAAATAAGATTGTTATAGTTATAGAAATTGAACCAAAGTTTGAATATGATTATTACCTTGTATTAGAATGATAACCTACTATAAGAAACAAAGATTTCTTGAGGTTGGATGATCACCTTACAAGATTGGAAGTGAGCTAGCAAACTTGAAAGTATTCTTGATTTTATGAAACTAGAACTTTTGGAATTTATGAAGAACACTTAGAACTTGAAGATAGAACTTGAGAGAGATCAATTAGATGAAGCAAATTGAAGAATGAAAGTATTTGTAGGTGTTTTTGGTCGTTGGTGTATGGATTAGATATAAAGGATATGTAATTTTGTTTTCATGTAAATAAGTCATGAATGATTACTCATATTTTTGTAATTTTATGAGATATTTCATGCTAGTTGCCAAATGATGGTTCCCACATGTGTTAGGTGACTCACATGGGCTGCTAAGAGCTGATAATTAGAGTGTATATACCAATAGTACATACATCTAAAAGCTGTGTATTGTACGAATACGAATACGGGTGCATACGAGTAGAATTGTTGATGAAAATGAACGAGGATGTAATTGTAAGCATTTTTGTTAAGTAGAAGTATTTTGATAAGTGTCTTGAAGTCTTTCAAAAGTGTATGAATACATATTAAAACACTACATGTATATACATTTTAACTGAGTCGTTAAGTCATCGTTAGTCGTTACATGTAAATGTTGTTTTGAAACCTTTAGGTTAACGATCTTGTTAAATGTTGTTAACCCAATGTTTATAATATCAAAAGAGATTTTAAATTATTATATTATCATGATATTATGATGTACGAATATCTCTTAATATGATATATATACATTAAATGTCGTTACAACGATAATCGTTACATATATGTCTCGTTTCAAAATCATTAAGTTAGTAGTCTTGTTTTTACATATGTAGTTCATTGTTAATATACTTAATGATATGTTTACTTATCATAATATCATGTTAACTATATATATAACCATATATATGTCATCATATAGTTTTTACAAGTTTTAACGTTCGTGAATCACCGGTCAACTTGGGTGGTCAATTGTCTATATGAAACCTATTTCAATTAATCAAGTCTTAACAAGTTTGATTGCTTAACATGTTGGAAACATTTAATCATGTAAATATCAATCTCAATTAATATATATAAACATGGAAAAGTTCGGGTCACTACAATCAACCAACACCAAACTCGTTTTGATTTTTAAACTTTTACTACTACCCTTAAATATACCATCCACCACCTTTCTTTTTTCTTATTCTTCTAGGTTCACAAGTTTGAAGTTTAGGTCAAATTGATGAATCGAATGTATATATATCGTAATTTATTATGAGTGGGACTAGTCTCACATAAATGGCCGACAAGTTGGAACGTGCCTTATTATCTATATTTTTTTTTTTTTTTTGTAAACTAATCATAACAACAACTAAGTGGTGGGTATTGTGTTAAAGTTATGAAATTTTGTCTAGTGGGGATATACTTGAAATGGTACACGAGGTATAAGCTGAAGTCATATTTTTTTTTTTTACTTCGGCCGAGGGAAGTGGATACAGACAGCCACGATTAGCCGATTCTTTTTATTTCCCTAGTAATGGACTTTTATTGTTGAGCCGGCATTCGTGAATTGGGCTTAGACAAATTGTTGGGCCGAGTTCTTTGTGGAGGCTGAATTTATGGGTTAATTGTTATTAGAGGGATAGTAATCTCAGAATTGAATAAATGGAAGATTGGTGAGGAGTGATGTGTGTAACCGGGAGGTCTTGGGTTCGAACCTGGGCAATGGTGCATTCTTTTTAAAAGTCATTTTCTTCAAAGGTAGTCATTTTTATTATTATTATTATTATTATTATTATTATTATTATTATTATTATTATTATTATTATTATTATTATTATTATTATTATTATTATTATTGTTATTGTTATGTATTAATAATTATTGTTATTAATTCATGTATTGTTATTATTATTATTATTATTATTATTAGCATTATTATTTTAGAAACTATTAGTATTAACATTATTATTTTTATAAGTATTATTATTATTGTTAATATTAGTTATTATTATTATTATCATAACACTAACTACAATTATAATTATTACTAACAAAAGTATTCTATTAAGATTACCACGAATAATAAGATTGTTATAATTATTAGTATCAAGAAATAAGTATTAATGTCAGGAATTAATAACTTTCATTAGCTTTATTATTAAATTATTTAGTTTATTAAAAACTACTGATACAATCTTTATTATGAGATTTATTAGTAAAATTACCATTAATATTCGTATTAATAAAATTATAAATAATATCATCATATTTATTAGTATTATCACCATCAACATTTCAAATATTAGTTTAGTATTACTAATGTATTGTTTTAACAAATAAATGAAAATATTATATATATATATATATATATATATATATATATATATATATATATATACATATATATATATATATATATATATATATATTACATATAACATAACCAAAAATTAATATTTTTATTTTACAAAATAAATATATGAAACATATATATATTATTAATATAAAAGGATATAACTAATACGGCTACATATTTACGTGTTCGATCACAATTATGTATATTAATAAATATACAAATGATATAGGTTCGTGAATCTGAGGCCAACCCTGCATTGTTCAATATAATCATATGTATTTTTACTACAAAATACATTAGGTAAGTTTCATTATTCCCTTTTTATATATATTTTTAGGCTGAGAATACATGCAATGTTTTAATAACTATTTTACAATATTTATATGCGTGAGTTTCATTTGCTCCCTTTTTAAATGCTTTTGCAATATATATTTTTGGGACTGAGAATACATGCGCTGCTTTTATAACTGTTTTACGAAATGGACACAAGTAATTGAAACTACATTATATGGTTGAATTATCGAAATCGAATATGCCCCTTTTTATTAAGTCTGGTAATCTAAGAATTAGGGAACAGACACCCTAATTGACGCGAACTCTAAAGATAGATCTATCGGGCCCAACAAGCCCCATCCAAAGTACCGGATGCTTTAGTACTTTGAAATTTATGTCATGTCCGAAGGAGGATCCCGGAATGATGGGGATATTCTTATATGTATATTGTGAATGTCGGTTACCAGGTGTTCAATCCATATGAATGATTATTTTTGTCTCTATGCATGGGACGTATGTTTATGAGAAATGAAAATCTTGTGGTCTATTAAAATTATGAAATGATTATTTATGATAAACTAATGAACTCACCAACCTTTTGGTTGACACTTTAAAGCATGTTTATTCTCAGGTACGAAAGAAATCTTCCGCTGTGCATTTGTTCATCTTAGAGATATTACTTGGAGTCATTCATGACATATTTCAAAAGACGTTGCATTCGAGTCGTTGAGTTCATCAAGATTATTATTAAGTCAATTATAGTAAGATATATTACGAAATGGTATGCATGTTGTCAACTTTCGATGTAATGAAAGATTGTCTTTTCAAAAACGAATGCAATGTTTGTAAAATGTATCATATAGAGGTCAAGTACCTCGCGATGTAATCAACTGTTGTGAATCGTTTATAATCGATATGGACTTCTTTCGGATGGATTACGACGGGTCTCTACAGTTGGTATCAGAGCGGTGGTCTTAGCGAACCAGGTCTGCATTAGTGTGTATAACTGATAAGTCATTAGGATACATTAGTGATAATGCTATGAAATATATGTTCATTTTTAGCATTATCAATGGTTTCAAGAAATTTTATTTTCAGATGATTAAACGCTGATTGTAATCGTCAACGGATCTAATGGTCGACGAATAGATGTCGTAAATGATAATTTCAGTTGTTTGATGTGATAATTCATCATAGAATACGAATGATTATAATTCAGGAATGTAGTGATCTTTAGGAAGATAACACTTGCTAAAGCTTTGATTGGATTCTGATATGTCAAAATATGTAGTGGTTGTTCTTTAGTGAACAGATACATATATCTTGTGGATGTATAGTTACTGACTATTGAATCAGAATTTGTAGAATGTACGATGTAACATATTAATGTGAAATCTAAATATTTCTTGGGTATTACCTACCCGTTAAAATATTTTCACAATTAACAGTTTTTACAAAAGAGTTTTAAATACAGTCTTTATGAATATATACATTCATATATATTTTCCTTCAGATGTAATCATGGATTTAATGAGTTAATATAATATTAAACTCATTTGATTTACGGTTGAAACGAGAATGAATAATCTTCAAAACCTTAGAGATTTCAAAATTGTCGCGAAATATTTCGCTAATGAAGTTATGAATCAATACATTCATCGTTACACTTGATTTATTATGAAATGGAGTTTATTGTGTTGAAGCAGTGATTAACGACTGTTAAGTCATTTAACGAAGGATGTACATCATAGCATATTAGTGATATGAATTAACCAAGTAGTACATACTAGTTAAGATTCACACGTAATAGCTTAGTACGAAAAGATTTATTATTGTTCCAATTCATATATATATATATATATATATATATATATATATATATATATATATATATATATATATATATATATATATATATATATATATATATATATATATATATATATATATATATATATATATATATATATATATATATATAATGTATACATATATAATTCTTCAGGAAGAATGAGTCAATACATCTTAACTCATTATTACTAATATTCCTTAGTATCTAGGGGGCGTATGATGTTGATGTTTGAGGTACTGAGTGTGATGTTGAGTCGTGGAATGCAGATGTTGTTGTTAATGAAGTTGATGTTGTTGGTGGTGATGCTAATGGTGATTATAGTGCTTGCGGTATCGGTGATGTTAGTGGTACTGATGGTACTAGTGGTGTTGGTTATGTTGCTGGTGTTGCTTGTGGTACTTGGGTAGTAGGTGTGAGCCTAGCTTCCAAATCGTGTACTGTTTTCTCCAGGGTTTCTACTTTACGCTCGAGTCTATGGATTTGTTCTACCCATTCCTCCGTAAGGTTTGTCAATTCTTGATATTTAGTTCGAAGTCTTCTAACTTCTTCTAGTAATCCTATCTGATTAGAATTTGGGAGTAGAGGACGAATACTATCTTTGACTACGGTGAGACGACCTTCGAGGCGGAAAATCCTTGTGAAAAGAGTGAAAACGGTATTGCGAACAGGTTCGCCGGTAAGTGAATTGAGTACTCCGACGTTTGGTGGTAAGTTTGGCTCGTTATAAGGAGTACCTTCTTTATTTCTCCATAGGGTGAGTATTTCGCGAACCCATCTCCATTTTCTGAAGAAATCACGGTAATTGATCGGTGGGTGTGCTCCTGTCACGCTATCTTCGGAGCTAGAGGAACTTGAGGAATCAGGTGTGAAATCCATATTATGTGATTGGAATAAGGTTTTTGATATGAAATGGGTGTTGAATACTGAACGATGTCTTCATTTCCTAGAATACGTATATATAGCAAAAAGATTTCCGTAATTTACGAAGGAAATTTAGGAAAAGTGTTTGACAAAGTCTATTGAGATAGATATGATAAGATATGATTTGTCTATACTCCATTTATGCAATAATTGCAGTATGACGTGTCGAGATAAAAATGATAAGTATGTATTCAGATAAACTTTCGATTAAATATTTTTAATTCGTAATGACCTATTCAGGTCTAGGGGCTTGAGCTATAGGATCCTTTAAATCGGTAATCCAAACCCTTCCATTCTAGAGTTTCGTAGACGCTATTCGTCAAGAAAATTCAATGATCAAAATAACGAGAAGGCAAAGATTTTGAAAGTTATGAATATGAATAGTAGAGATTTCAAGAATTATGGATAACATTTCATATAATACATATATAATATACAAAACCATGATAGATAACAAATGAATGTCGAGAATTTCAGAAATCATGGTGTCGCATTTAAATGTGGGGGCGGAATTGGATAGTACTTAGGAGAATGAGCAGAGTTCTTAGATTGGCTCGGCATTCTAAGATAAGTAAAGTTTCTAAAGTATAGTGTAGCATTTAACAGTTAAAGGCAACAATTAAAGGCACTATGGTCAAGGATAGTTGTAGTCCTACATTGCTAAGGTACCTAATTGTATAAGACACACTTAAAATGCAATCCTGGTTCTCTACAACAATACTGCTCTGATACCATTTCTGTCACACCCCCAAATAGGGCATGGGGTATTTGTGACTAATTATATCAAATCACACTTGTATAAACGAGAACGACTCTATATGAGACGTTTTATTGAGTTTTGCAGCGGAAGATAAATAGATTACATTGTATTTAGAGCATTAAATGTCTTTAATTAATATGATATGTAATGAAGACTCCAAGAATAGCAAGCAATCATCATCAAAGCAGCAGATATACAGCGGAAGCAATATTTAAGTACCTAAGAATAAACATGCTTAAAAAGTCAACACGAGGTTGAGTGAGTTCATAGGTTTATCATAAATCAATAGTTCAGTATAGCATTAGACCACAAGATTTCAGTTTAAAGTTGATTGATACCAAATATATCAATCGAAAGAGTTGCTGTTTGTAATATCGCGACTAAACAAAGTTACCCCATGACACTTGTTATTTGTGTCATTGAATCATTATTATGTAACCAAAGACCATCAGTCAAATAGTTAGAGACGTCACTCTCGGTAGCGCTACTCACAATAACTAAGTTTGCATCTTATACCTCAGCAATTAATGATATTACGATGGGGATTTAGCACGCCAAAGCACGTATATAGCATAAAAGTTTGAGTACTTGTGTCTAACGTGTAAAACAGTTATAAAAGTTGGGCATGTATTCTCAGCCCAAAAATATATATAAAAAGGGAGCAGATGAACTCACGATACGATACGATAGTTTGTAGTAAATATGTGTATGACGGCACTGAACAAATGTAGAGTTATCCTCGGATTCACGAACCTATATCAAGTATATATTAACACATATACTCGTAATCGAATAAGTTTGTATATGTTATTTTAATTGTTATATATTTCTGTAGTTATATTAATATATATATATATATATATATATATATATATATATATATATATATATATATATATATATATATATATATATATATATATATCTATATATGTGTGTGTGTGTGTGTGTGTGTGTGTGTGTGTGTGTGATTGGTATTATATTAAAAATACCTAATTCGTTATATATGAACATTTATATAAAAATGTTAATATGTTTGATATATAATTATATGAAATATAATTGTAGAAATAGGTGTATTCAATGTACAGAATATTTATTTGTAAAAATAATAGTTTCGGTAATAATGATTTACTAATAATTATATTAATAATGGTAATAATAGTAATTTTAATACAAATGATAGTTTTACTAATAATTATAAAGTAAAGATGATAGTTTTAATAATAGCAGAAACGATAATTTTTATAAAAATGATAATAACGGTAATAATTTTAATAATAACAATACTAATAATAATAATTACACTTATGTTAAAAATGATAATAATTGTATTATTAATTATAAAATGATACTGATACTAATATTAATAAATTGTGTTATTTTCATAATAATAATAATAATCATAATAATAATAATAATCATAATCTTAATAATATTTAAAATGATAAAATTAATAATAATACAATAACAATACTACTAATAATATTAGATAATACTAATAAATTTCAAATGAAAATACCAGTAATGATAATAATATTAGTAATAATGATAATAATAATAATAATAATAATAATCTTACTTGTAAATATAATTATGATAAATGATAACTAATACTTTTTCAATAATAATATTTATAATACTTTGTAATAATAATAGTAATAATAGTAATAATAATACTAATAACAATAATAATAATAATAATAATAATAATAATAATAATAATAATAATAATAATAATAATATTAATAATATTATTAATAATAATAATAATAATAATAATAATAATAATAATAATAATAATAATAATAATAATAATAATAATAATAATAATAATAATAATAATAATAATAATAGAGTGCTACCTTAAAAGCTTTCACAAATTTTTTTTTGCCATGAACGGGATTCGAACACGAGACCTCTCACTAACCCGCAACACACCTCAAACCACTCGACTATATCTGTTTTTCTGTTCTATAACCAACTAATTTTTATTTAACCCTTAATTCGTGTTCTTCATCTTCTTCATTATCAAATCTAGTCGACTATTATTCCCAATCATCATAACAGCAACTTTTACAGGTTCGAATTAATGTGGAATCGAAACAGAGATAACCAGTTGTGGAATATTTGGATTAACAACAAAAATAAAATGAAATTACTGCTGCTGCCGTCGTGGGTTTTTTAAAAAAAAGTTATTGATTTTTGATTTAGAGAATGTTTTAGATAAAGCTTATAAAATGAAATATGTTTTAAATCGTTCCTATAAACTTTTGAGATCCTCAATTGAACCGAAAACTTCAACAAAATTACGAATTTTGCTAAGAACAAAATGGTTGACTTTTTATTTGAAAACTTTGACTCTCAAATTCGAAATCAATAGAAGGAATTGGGTTTTGAAACTTTACAGATAGTTTGATTACATGATTCCTTACAAGACTGCATTAATAGATTTCAAAAATGAATACGAAATAGAGTTTTTGATTTATTTTTTGTTCAAAACAGAGATATCGAGCTTTTTTTTATTTATTAAAATTTCTGTTTTAATTCATGAAGTGTAGTAGTGGATAGTTGTAATTGATAATGGGGATGAAGAATTGAATGGGATTACTTAGCAACTGGAATTCAATTTATTTATAGCAATGTGGTCGACTGGTTCATCAGGTAGAAGAAATAAAAAAATAAAATAAAATAAAACTCAATCAAGATTAAAAAGCAGATTGTGATGTTTAACCAATTTTTATGGATCAGTGACTCGATTCCAACTGTAAAGCCAGATTAGAGACAAAAACCGAATGAATCGGATTAGGTATTTGTTGTTTTCACTTTTTATTTATTTATTTTATTTTATTTTATTTTATTTTTTATTTATTTATTTAAAATTAATAATTAATAATTATATTAATTAATAATAATTATATTAATAATTATTATTATATTAATAATAATAATAATACTTTTAATATAATAATAATATAAATAAGAATAATAATGTTAATTTTAATAATAATATCATTAATATTAAATGATAGTTTTTATAATAATACTTATTTTAATAATGATAATAGTAATTATAATTTTAAATTATAATATTGATATTAATAATGATAACAATAATACGAGTAATAATATAACAATTTAAATGTATCACATTTCATTATATATTGCAAATACTAATATAACTAATACACTAATACTGATAATAATAATAATAAAAGTAATAATATAACAACGATATTATCTTGTATAAAGTTTTACATTTTTTTTAGTTATAACAATTAAGTCAAGTTTATATATGTATATATATATATATGTATATATATATATATGTACATATATATGTATATATATATATATATGTATATATATATATTTATTTATTTATTTATTTAAAATTATTCGTTCGTGAATCGTCGGAAACAGTCAAAGTTTAGTTTAAATTTAATCGGAAATTTTCCGGGTTATCACAGGGTGATATTACGTTAAGTTAGTTACCAAGTGCCCACGGTTGAACATATACTTTTCATACTATTTTGAAACACTGAAATCTCGTGGCCTACCTTACATTACTATTATACTTAAACTATAGCTCACCAACATTCGTGTTGACGTTTTTAAGCATGTTTTCTCAGGTGCTTAGAGGTTTGATGCTTCCGCTGTAGTTGTCTTGCTGTGTAGACTCTCGCTACCTTTGTTAGAGATGTCTCTGCATGAAACGTTTACCTTGCATTCAAACTATGTTACTTTTGAAACAATGAATTTGTAATGACGTACGGGTCTCGTACTTATGTTAATTGCTTCTATTCATAGAAGCATACTTTCATTTGTAAAACTTATAGCGTTGGTTATGACGTCACCTTTTCTTATGAATGCAAACTTATTTTAAAACAGCATATAGTGTTTGACCTTGTAATGATCCTGTTGTTGATGATCCGTACACGTTAATTTTGTACGGGGCATCACATTTGGTATCAGAGCATTGGTTGTAGGGAATTAGGTTGCATTAGTGAGTCTAGACCGGACTGAGTAGGATTCACTAATAGGACTAATCTACAACTTGCTAGTTTACTTGTTTCTGCAGAACTTGCTGCATGCTGCTGCTTACTTTTACTGCTATATGTCGTATACTGCTATTTGTTTTCACTATTGCATGATACTATCTGCTTTCGATTGCATGATACTTCTGTAGGATTTGTTATTATTACCATGCTACTTACTGCTATAGATGATCTAGACTGTCGTAGTTACTTTACCTAATACGTGCTTGCTATATGACTTACTGACATGGAAAAAGTTATTTTTCCTTGTTCAGATGTCGGATATCCCGCTCATTATCATTGACTAGGAGAGCGACTCAGATTCATCTGCCACCTCGCCTGCTACTGCTGCCGACTCACAGATCCCGTCATCGCTACCCTCCAGTGACTCTGGCGATTCATCCTCTGGGGACAGTAGCCACGCACCTGACCTGAGGATCATCTCAGACGGAGATGGGGACCCAGAGGAGATTCCAGCTCCACATAGCCCAGGACTCCCGGAGCCACAGCACCATTCCGGTGGTGCTGTGATTCCTGGGGAAAATGGGGACGATCCTTTTCGTAATGAGCGAGGACATTGGGTTAGACGCCTTGCTGATGGACGTGTCGTGCCAATCCCGCCTAGCAGATATCAACTGATGACCACCGGTCGAGTAGATCCACCCTCAGATGATTTGGACGACTCATCATCCGATGACTTCATCGAGGAGGATTCCGACGAGGATTCCGACGAGGACCCTGAGGAGATGCTCGTGCAGTCGCCGTCTACCCCGCCGAAGAAGCGGTATCATTTCGATGGTACTGTTATTCCAGGGGTTAACGGAGGTAGACCGTTCGTGGACGCACGCGGACGGTTAGGGTTACCGCCCGTAAGCAGGTTGTGCCTTACCCTGCCGATCCATTCGTGCGTAAGGCTTCCCATTACGCACCATCTACTTCTGGTGCTGGACCGTCTGCACCACCAGCTCCACCAGCATCATCTGCACCACCAGCTCCACCTGTACCGTCTGCACTTCCTGCCCCACCAGCATCCCCCGTCGTCGAGGAACTGACGAGGGAAGTGCATATCCTCCGTGCTCGGGTAACTGAGCTCGAGGACCAGGTGTCCCACATGATGGACATCCTTTACCCACCGTCACCCTAGGGCTATTGTATTAGATTTCATTATGTAATCCCATTTGTAGTTTCATATTTTGCTAATGTATTGTACGAACCTTATGCGGATGTATGTCACTTTCTTATTAATGAATGGAACTTGGTGTTGTTTAATTTCTATACGGTGTTCTATTTACATTACTATATGATAATTTTGTGGTATCTGTATCTAGTTGCATTACTTAATTAACATGCGATATGTTGATTCCATGTTGGTTACCATATACCGTATTATTATTTATTGAATGCTGGATTTTGACTTAAGTCGAAATTTCTGTTTCGAAGATCAATGGCAAACGGAAGATCAACGCCCACAGCAGCACAGATTGAGGAGATGATAACTGAACGAATAGCCGCAGCAATTGCGAATGTCAACCCCCAAGCTCCACCTATTAACCAGCACAATCATAATGGGTGTACCTATAAGGAATTTCAAAGCTGCAAGCCCCACAATTTCAGTGGTACTGAGGGGCCGGTTGGACTGACGAGGTGGTTTGAGAAATTGGAAGTTGTGTTCCGTGTGAGCAACTGTTCATAAATGAACAAAACTAAGTATGCCTCCTGTACACTGTCGGACGGCGCTTTAACCTGGTGGAGCACACTTACTCAGGCTAAGGGTATTGACGAGGCTTATGCTACACCGTGGGAGGAATTTAAAGGGGCTATGATCGAGGAGTACTACCCCAGAACGGAGATTCAGAAAATGGAAACTGAGTTTTGGGAGTTGAAGGTTGTGGGAACCGATCTTGATAGTTATAACCGGAGGTACTTGGAACTAGCTTTGATGTGTCCCACGATGGTTACCCCGGAATTTAAGCGAATGGAACGGTATTTGTGGGGACTTCTTAAGTCCATTCAGGGAAATGTCACCTCTTCAAAACCAGCTGATGTCCTGGAAGCTATGCGCATGGCGCACACCCTGATGAACCAAATTACCAGCAAAGAACCAGAAAGGGGAAATCCGAATCGGGAGCTAGTAATGAGAAACGTAAGTAGGACAACAACAAGGGAAGGGTCTTTGATCAAAACCCAGGTATGAGGCATGAAAGTTTCAAGGGAAACAACTCTAACCCGAACCCTAGCTCGAACCCTAACTACAAGGGTAGTTTCCCGCAGTGCAAGAGAAGCTACAAGCATCATACCGGGTACTGCAACGTAGTCTGTGAAAAGTGTAAAAGGACTGGGCATATTGGTAAAGACTGCAAGATCACTACCCCAACTGTGAAGACAAACCCTACTGGACCAAGGAAATGCTATGAGTGTGGACAACAGGGCCACTTCAGGAATGAATGTCCCAACAAGAGAAAGGACGGCGGGCCAGCGCGTAGAAGAGCTTTCAACATAAACGCAAGGGATGCCCATGAGAACCCCGACTTGGTTACAGGTATATTCACTATCAACAATCTATTAGTTTCTGTCTTATTTGATACTGGTGCCGATAGGAGTTATGTATGTAGACACTTTTGCTCTAAGATAAATTGGTCGTTAGTTCCTTTAAAGGAGAGTATGCTTGTTGAGGTAGCCAATGGAAAACTTGAGAAAGTTGACCAAATTAGCCGAGGAGGTATTATCAACATAGCTAGTGTGGATTTCGAGATTGACTTAATACCCATCAAATTGGGAAGTTTTGATGTGATTGTCGGTATGGACTAGTTGACCAAGGTTGTAGTGACCCGAACTTTTCCATGTTTATATATATTAAATGAAATTTATTTTTACATGATTAAGTGTTTCTAACATGTTAAGCAATCAAATTGTTAAGACTTGATTATTTGAAATGAGTTTCATGTAGACAATTGACCACCCAAGTTGACCGGCGATTCACGAACGTTAAAACTTGTAAAAATGACATGACGATATATATATAAATATACATATAGTTAACATGAGATTATGATAAGTAAGTATCTCCATAGGTATATTAACAATGAGTTATATACATAAAAATGAGACTACTAAGTTAAGAAACTCGAAACGATATATATAACGATTATCGTTATTACAACGTCTTACTAAATACATATGTATCATATTAAGATATTGTTACACTATATTTAACATGATAAAATGATAATTATATATATCATTAAGTATGTTAACAATGAACTACATATGTAAAAACAAGACTACTAACTTAAGGATTTCGAAACGAGACATATATGTAACGATTATCGTTGTAACGACATTTAAATGTATATATATCATATTAAGATATATTAATATATCATAATATCATGATAATATAATAATTTAACATCTCATTAGATATACTAAACAATGGGTTAACAACATTAAATGAGATCGTTAACTTAAAGGTTTCAAAACAACACTTACATATAACGACTAACGATGACTTAACGACTCAGTTAAAATGTATATACATGTAGTGTATTTAGATGTATTAATATACTTTTGGAAGACTTCAAGACATATATCAAAACACTCATACTTAACAAAAATGGGTACAGTTACATTCCCATTCTTTTTCCATCAAGAATTCTAGTCGTATTCATACCCGTATTATACACAGCTTCTAGACATATTTACTATGGGTATATACCAATAGGAACTAGCATGGGATTCCACTCTTGATTATGTCATGTACGACTAATTAATTTTAACTTCTACCATGAACTAGTCAACTAACTAGAACTCCTTTTAACCCCACTCACCACTCACCACTCACCACTCACCACTTACCACTCATCATTCACTCCATTTCACTTCCAATTCTCTTTCTAATTTTCTCTAAACACACACACACACACACTTATGAATGAATTTTTCCAGTAGCTAATCATCATCTTCATCAAAAATTACTTCAAGAATCAAGCTATAATCATCTTAGGAAGAACACTTCGAAAATCCTTTCAAGTTTACTAGTTTACATCCAAGCTTTCTAATCTATTCCAAGTAATCATCTAAGATCAAGAAACCTTTGTTATTTACAGTAGGTTATCTTTCTTATACAAGGTAATATTCATATTCAAACTTTGATTCAATTTCTATAACTATAAACTATCTTAATTCGAGTAAAAATCTTACTTGAACTTGTTTTTGTGTCATGATCGTACTTCAAGAACTTTCAAGCCATCCAAGATCCTTTGAAGCTAGATCATTTCTTGTCACTTCCAGTAGGTTTACCTACTAAACTTGAGGTAGTAATTATGTTCATAACATCATTCGATTCATATATATAAAACTATCTTATTCGAAGGTTTAAACTCGTAATCACTAGAACATAGTTTAGTTAATTCTAAACGTGTTCGCAAACAAAGGTTAATCCTTCTAACTTGACTTTTAAAATCAACTAAACACATGTTCTATATCTATATGATATGCTAACTTAATGATTTAAAACCTGGAAACACGAAAAACACCGTAAAACCGGATATACGCCGTCGTAGTAACACCGCGGGCTGTTTTGGGTTTGATAATTAAAAACTATGATAAACTTTGATTTAAAAGTTGTTCTTCTGGGAAAATGATTTTTCTTATGAACATGAAACTATATCCAAAAATCATGGTTAAACTCAAAGTGGAAGTATGTTTTTCAAAATGGTCATCAAGACGTCGTTCTTTCGACTGAAATGACTACCTATTACAAAAATGACTTGTAACTTATATTTCTGACTATAAACCTATACTTTTTCTGTTTAGATTCATAAAATAGAGTTCAATATGAAACCATAGCAATTTGATTCAATCAAAACGGATTTAAAACGAAGAAGTTATGGGTAAAACAAGATTGAATATTTTTTATTGTTGTAGCTACGGGAAATATTGTAACAATTCTATACAAATCATATCCTAGCTAACTTATATTGTATTATTCATGCATTCTAATATATATTATGTAATCTTGGGATACCATAGACACGTATACAATGTTTTGACATATCATATCGACCCATCTATATAATATATTTTGGAACAACCATAGACACTCTATATGCAGTAATGTTGGAGTTAGCTATACAGGGTTGAGGTTGATTTCAAAATAATATATGTAGTTTGAGTTGTGATCTAGCCTGAGGCTTGTATACACTGGGTCGTGGATTGATCCAAGATAATTTATATTTATTTATTTCTGTACATCTAACTGTGGACAACTAGCTGTAGGTTACTAACGAGGACTGCTGACTTAACAAACTCAAATCATTAAAACGTAATAAAAAATGTTGTAAATATATTTTGATCATACTTTGATATATATGTATATATTTGTATAGGTTCATGAATCGACCAGTGGCCAAGTCTTACTTCCCGACGAAGTAAAAATCTGTGAAAGTGAGTCATAGTCCCACTTTTAAAATCTAATATTTTGGGATGAGAATACATGCAGTTTTATAAATGTTTTACGAAATAGACACAAGTAAATGAAACTACATTATATGGGTGAATGATCGAAGCCGAATATGCCCCTTTTGCTTGGTAGCCTAAGAATTAGTAAACCGATCTACTAATTGACGCGAATCCTAAAGATAGATCTATTGGGCCTAACGAACCCCATCCAAAGTACCGGATGCTTTAGTACTTCGATGTTGTTTTTATCATGTCCGAAGGATTTCCTGGAATGATAGGGGATATTCTTATATGCATCTTGTTAATGTCGGTTACCAGGTGTTCACCATATGAATGATTTTTATCTCTATGTATGGGATGTATATTGAAATATGAAATCTTGTGGTCTATTATTATGATTTGATAATATATAGGTTAAACCTATAACTCACCAACATTTTTGTTGACGTTTTAAGCATGTTTATTCTCAGGTGATTATTAAGAGCTTCCGCTGTTGCATACTAAAATAAGGACAAGATTTGGAGTCCATGCTTGTATGATATTATGTAAAAACTGCATTCAAGAAACTTATTTTTGATGTAATATATTCTTATTGTAAACCATTATGTAATGGTCGTGTGTAAACGGTATATTTTAGATTATCATTATTTGATAATCTACGTAATGCTTTTTAAAACTTTATAGATAAAATAAAGGTTATGGTTGTTTTAAAAATGAATGCAGTCTTTGAAAAACGTTTCATATAGAGGTCAAAACCTCGCGACGAAATCAATTAATATGGAACGTTTATAATCAATATGAACGGGACATTTCAGTTGGTATCAGAGCCAGGTTTGATCTTAGAGAACCAAAAAATTGCATTAGTGTGTCTTACCGAGATTGTTAGGATGCATTAGTGAGTCTGGACTTCGACCGTGTTTTTCTTCAAAAACGATTGCTTAACATTTTTTTTTGTTGAAAACTATATATTATTAACATGTAAATATTATGTGATATATTAACCTCTTAATGTGTTTGATATTGTGTGATAGATGTCTACCTCTAGTACAAATCCCATTGATTCACCTAATAATAATGAAGAGTCGAATATATTTTGAGAAGATTCACAAATTCCCGAAGAGGAACCAGAAGAGGAGGAACCGGAAGAAGAGGAACCAGAAGAGGATGAATCGGAAGAGGAGGAACCAGAAGAAGAAGAGGTTCCGGAGGAAGAAATAGTGATACCTACAGTAAATCATTTAAATAAAAGAAAATCCTCAACCAACGGACCAAAGTTAAAAATGGTCAATGGTGTTTCTGCCGAGGAAGCAAAATATTGGGAAGATTACCAATTTTCTGATGAATCGGATCCCGATGAGGATTCCGATGATGTTATAAACATCACCTCGACCCAATTTAATATAGCAAAAGAAAATAATAAGGGAAAAGGTATAAAAATAGAGAAACCTGATTCCAACCCCGATGAGCTTTATATGTATCGGCAACATCCGTATTTCCTAAAGTGTAACAATAACCCGGGAACCTCTAAACCACCAGGTTTTTCTAAACCATTGTGGAAAATGACGGCTCGTATTAGAGGAACACCATATATCCCTAGAAAATTAGGAAAGCGAACCAAGTCCGAAGAAGAAGAAACCAGTGATTCAGATTAGGGAGTTGTAATCATGTTGTGTATTATATGTATTGTAGTGTGCTTATACTTTTATGTTCTATGTAAAAATTGCGTGTATTGTTTGTTAATTATCTTTTATGAATCTAATCCTTGTCTATTTTACAGTATAAAAACAAAATGGACGTTAAGGGTAGACAACCGAATATTTTAGAAGACCTACCATAGGATATGATTGAGGAAATCTTGTCTAGAGTCGGTCAGAATTCATCAGCACATTTAGTTATGGTGAAATTAACTTGTCAAACATTTGAAAGACTTTCCAGAAATGTCTTAGTTTATAAAAGGCTTTCCTTTTATAAAAGGCTTTCCTTTGATAGGTGGGGTATATCACATTGGGGAGACCGTAAGTTACGCCGTGTTTTCTTTAAAGCATTAAATGCGGGGAACCCAAATGCAATTTTACGCTACGGGTTAAGAATCTATTTTGACTCAACATATCCCAACATAGGATTTCGTGAGTTAGAAAGAGCTTCTAACATGCAACATAAAGAAGCATGTTATACTTACGGGTTAGTGATGTTCGCTTCTTACCAAAGTGAGAAAAAGAATATCGGATTACAACTTTTAAATAAAACCTTTCCACAAGTGACGGATTCAGAGTTGAGGTGAGAAACAAGGTTTTTAGATTATTACGGGGCTGTTGGACATTATGAAACCCTCGTCCTTTTGACGACATTACAACATGCTGCCTAGCCAATGGTCATAACGGTTATTTTCCACAAGACTAAGGATGGGAAGTCGTCTTAGTAAAACTGGAATGCATGACTTGTTTCTGGACTTATGAATTACGTATCTTTATTTCCTTTGCTGAACAACTTGCGTATTAACTAGATTTATCTTTAAAACTGTCCTGTATCAAAGTGTACTATATTTCATGTTATATGTAATATAGCGAAGTTGTAATTTTGAAGAATATTTGTATGTTATATATAATTATAATCAGTTTTTCATATGGAATTGTAGTAGTTGAATTGTATATTAGCTACTAAGTATGAACTTAACGGGTAGGTAGTACCCGAATTTAAACTTATAAAACGCTAATATGAAGAAAAAACTTTTATAAATGAGTTCATATTATGCTACGAAATACTATTGACTACTCTTAATATTCTGTATGATTAACTCGATTCAGTTGACTATTTTGAAGGAAATGGCACCGACTACGTGACAAACCATGAATATGAGCGAAGAGGAATTTAGTACTTTTCTTGCTGCAAACATAGCTGCAGTACAGGCTGCGCTACATACCAACAATAACTCTGAATCTAGCAATGCAGCTAACGGCTCAAAAAATCGTGTAGGATGCACCTATAAAGAATTCACTGCCTGCAAACCTTTGAAATTTGATGGAACCGAAGGACCAATTGGATTGAAACGGTGGACCGAGAAAGTCGAATCAGTGTTTGCCATAAGTAAGTGTACTGAAGAGGACAAAGTTAAGTATGCTACGCATACCTTCACAGGTACTGCGTTAACGTGGTGGAACACCTATCTTGAACAGGTAGGACAAAATGCTGCTTACGCACTACCGTGGTCGGCGTTCAAGCAATTGATGAACGAGCAGTACCGTCCTAGAAACGAAGTCAATAAACTCAAAGCAGAACTTAGAGAGTTACGAACACAAGGGTTCGATGTTACCACATATGAACGACGATTCACAGAGTTGTGCCTATTGTGTCCGGGAGCATTTGAAGATGAAGAAGAGAAGATCGACGCGTTTGTAAAAGGGTTACTAGTAAGGATTCAAGAAGATGTAAGTTCACACGAGCCCGCTTCTATACAGAAGGCAAGTCGAATGGCTCATAAACTCATAAATCAGATTGAGGGAAGAATTAAAGAGCAGGCGGCCGAAGAAGCCAACACGAAACAACTCAAGAGGAAGTGGGAGGAAAACGGTGACAAGAGTCACCAGTACAACAACACAAACAATTACAATAACAATCGCAACAACTATCCCAACAACCGCAACAACAATCGCAACAATAACCGCAATCCTAACAATAACTACAACAAACATCCCAACAATAACAACAACTACAACAACCGTTTCAACAACAATAACAATCCCAACAACAACCTCAATAACAA
The DNA here is from genome assembly GCF_046630445.1 of Rutidosis leptorrhynchoides. NCBI lineage: Eukaryota > Viridiplantae > Streptophyta > Magnoliopsida > Asterales > Asteraceae > Rutidosis > Rutidosis leptorrhynchoides. Next base: position 511,786,086 of record NC_092335.1, on the reverse strand, counting down.
CAACGGCAACAAAAACCAAAAACAGCCATGTCATAGGTGTGAAGAAAATCATCAGGGGTTTTGCACGATATTTTGTAACAGGTGTAAAAGAAATGGTCATAGCGCGACAAACTGTGAGGTCTACGGACCAAAGTTTAACAGAACTAAAGGAACAAATAATGTTGGAACAAGTAATGCTGAAACGAATAGTGTCGGAGCAAGTAATACCAACGCTGTTTGTTATAAATGTGGAAAATCGGGCCACATTATTAGAAATTGCCCGAATCAGGGGAATACTAATGGGCAGGGCCGTGGAAGAGTTTTCAATATTAATGCAGCAGAAGCACAGGAAGACCCGGAGCTTGTTACGGGTACGTTTCTTATTGACGATAAATCTGCTTATGTTTTATTTTATTCGGGTGCGGATAGAAGCTATATGAGTAGAGAATTTTGTGCTAAATTAAGTTGCCCATTGACGCCTTTGGATAGTAAATTTTTACTCGAATTAGCAAATGGTAAATTAATTTCAGCAGATAATATATGTCGGGAGAGAGAAATTAAACTGGGGAATGAAACGTTTAAAATTGATTTAATACCAGTCGAGTTAGGAAGTTTTGATGTAATAATTGGCATGGACTGGTTGAAAAAGGTGAGAGCAGAGGTCGTTTGTTACAAAAATGAGATTCGCATTATGCGTGAAAAAGAAAAACCTTTAATGGTGTACGGAGAAAAGAACAACGCGAAATTAAATCTTATTAGTAGTTTGAAGGCGCAAAAACTAATAAGAAAAGGTTGTTACGTCATTCTAGCACACATCGAGGAGTTAAACCTGAAGAAAAGAACATCAGTGATGTTCCCGTCGCAAAAGAATTTCCCGATGTATTTCCGAAAGAATTACTGGGATTACCCCCACATCGATCCTTTGAATTTCAAATAGACCTTGTACCAGGAGCTGCACCAATAGCTCGTGCTACATACAGACTCGCACCCAGCGAAATGAAAGAATTACAAAGTCAGCTACAGGAACTTTTAGAGCGTGGTTTCATTCGACCAAGTACATCACCATGGAGAGCTCCTGTTCTATTTGTTAAGAAGAAAGATGGTACATTCAGGTTGTGTATCGACTACCTAGAGTTGAACAAACTTACCATCAAGAACCGTTACCCATTACCGAGAATCGACGACTTATTTGATCAATTACAAGGCTCGTCGGTTTATTCGAAGATCGATTTACGTTCTGGATATCATCAAATGCGGGTGAAGGAGGATGATATTCCAAAGACTGCTTTTAGGACGCGTTACGGTCATTACGAGTTTATGGTTATGCCGTTTGGATTGACTAACGCACCAGCTATGTTCATGGACCTCATGAACCGAGTGTGTGGGCCATATCTTGACAAGTTTGTCATTGTTTTCATCGATGACATATTTATTTACTCGAAGAATGATCAAGAGCACGAAGAACATTTGAGAAAAGTGCTAGAGTTGCTGAGAAAAGAAAAACTGTACGCTAAGTTTTCAAAGTGTGCATTTTGGTTGGAAGAAGTTCAATTTCTCGGTCACATAGTGAACAAAGAAGGTATTCAGGTGGATCCAGCAAAGATTGAAACCGTTGAAAAGTGGGAAACCCCGAAAACTCTGAAACACATACGCCAGTTTTTAGGACTAGCTGGTTACTACAGAAGGTTCATCCAAGACTTTTCCAGAATAGCAAAACCCTTAACTGCATTAACGCATAAAGGGAGGAAATTTGAATGGAATGATGAACAAGAGAAAGCGTTTCAATTGTTAAAGAAAAAGTTAACTACGGCACCTATATTGTCATTACCTGAAGGGAATGATGATTTTGTGATATATTGTGACGCCTCAAAGCAAGGTCTCGGTTGTGTATTAATGCAATGAACGAAAGTAATTGCTTATGTGTCTAGACAATTGAAGATTCACGAGCAGAATTATATGACGCATGATTTGGAATTAGGCGCGGTTGTTTTTGCATTAAAGACTTGGAGGCACTACTTATATGGGGTCAAAAGTATTATATATACCGACCACAAAAGTTTTCAACACATATTTAATCAGAAACAACTGAACATGAGGCAGCGCAGGTGGATTGAATTGTTGAATGATTACGACTTTGAGATTCGTTACCACCCAGGGAATGCAAATGTGGTAGCCGACGCCTTGAGCAGAAAGGATGGAGAACCCATTCGTGTAAAATCTATGAATATAATGATTCACACTAACCTTACTACTCAAATAAAGGAGGCGCAACAAGGAGTTTTAAAAGAGAGAAACTTAAAGGATGAAATACCCAAAGGATCGAAGAAACATCTTAATATTCGGGAAGACGGAACCCGGTATAGGGCTGAAAGAATTTGGGTACCAAAATTTGGAGATATGAGAGAAATGGTACTTAGAGAAGCTCATAAAACCAGATACTCAATACATCCTGGAACGGAGAAGATGTACAAGGATCTCAAGAAACATTTTTGGTGGCCAGGTATGAAAGCCGACGTTGCAAAATATGTAGGAGAATGTTTGACGTATTCTAAGGTCAAAGCTGAGTATCAGAAACTATCAGGTCTACTTCAACAACCCGAAATCCCGGAATGGAAATGGGAAAACATTACCATGGATTTCATCACTAAATTGCCAAGGACTGCAAGTGGTTTTGATACTATTTGGGTAATAGTTGATCGTCTCACCAAATCAGCACACTTCCTACCAATAAGAGAAGATGACAAGATGGAGAAGTTAGCACGACTGTATTTGAAGGAAGTCGTCTCCAGACATGGAATACCAATCTCTATTATCTCTGATAGGGATGGCGGATTTATTTCAAGATTCTGGCAGACATTACAGCAAGCATTAGGAACTCGTCTAGACATGAGTACTGCCTATCATCCACAAACTGATGGGCAGAGTGAAAGGACGATACAAATGCTTGAAGACATGCTACAAGCATGCGTTATTGATTTCGAAAACAGTTGGGATCGACATCTACCGTTAGCAGAATTTTCCTACAACAACAGCTACCATTCAAGCATTGAGATGGCGCCGTTTAAAGCACTTTATGGTAGAAAGTGCAGGTCTCCGATTTGTTGGAGTGAAGTAGGGGATAGACAGATTACGGATCCGGAGATAATACAAGAAACTACCGAGAAGATTATCCAAATTCAACAACGGTTGAAAACCGCCCAAAGTCGACAAAAGAGCTACGCCGACATTAAAAGAAAAGATATAGAATTTGAAATTGGAGAGATGGCCATGCTTAAGGTTGCACCTTGGAAAGGCGTTGTTCGATTTGGTAAACGAGGGAAATTAAATCCAAGGTATATTGGACCATTCAAGATTATTGAGCGTGTCGGACCAGTAGCTTACTGACTTGAGTTACCTCAACAACTTGCGGCTGTACATAACACTTTCCATGTCTCGACTTTGAAGAAATGTTTTGCTAAAGAAGATCTCACTATTCCGTTAGACGAAATCCAAATTAACGAAAAACTTCAATTCATCGAAGAACCCGTCGAAATAATGGATCGTGAGGTTAAAAGACTTGAGCAAAACAAAATACCAATTGTTAAGGTTCGATGGAATGCTCATAGAGGACCCGAGTTCACCTGGGAAGGAGAATATCAGATGAAGAAATACCCGCACTTATTTCCAGAAGATACGACAATACCTCCAACTGCTTAAAATTTCGGGACGAAATTTATTTAACGGGTAGGTACTGTAGTGACCCGAACTTTTCCATGTTTATATATATTAAATGAAATTGATTTTTACATGATTAAATGTTTCCAACATGTTAAGAAATCAAATTGTTAAGACTTGATTATTTGAAATGAGTTTCATGTAGACAATTGACCACCCAAGTTGACCGGCGATTCACGAACGTTAAAACTTGTAAAAACGACATGACGATATATATATGAATATACATATAGTTAATATGAGATTATGATAAGTAAGTATCTCTATAGGTATATTAACAATGAGTTATATACATAAAAATGTGACTACTAAGTTAAGAAACTCGAAACGATATATATAACGATTATCGTTATTACAACGTCTTACTAAATACATATGTATCATATTAAGATATTGTTATACTATATTTACCATGATAAAATGATAATTATATATATCATTAAGTATGTTAACAATGAACTACATATGTAAAAACAAGACTACTAACTTAAGGATTTCGAAACGAGACATATATGTAACGATTATCGTTGTAACGACATTTAAATGTATATATATCATATTAAGATATATTAATATATCATAATATCATGATAAGATAATAATTTAACATCTCATTAGATATAATAAACAATGGATTAACAACATTAAATGAGATCATTAACTTAAAGGTTTCAAAACAACACTTACATGTAACGACTAACGATGACTTAACGACTCAGTTAAAATGTATATACATGTAGTGTATTTAGATGTATTAATATACTTTTGGAAGACTTCAAGACATATATCAAAACACTCATACTTAACGAAAATGGGTACAGTTACATTCCCATTCTTTTTCCATCAAGAATTCTAGTCGTATTCATACCTGTATTATACACAGCTTCTAGACGTACTTACTGTGGGTATATACTAATATGAACTAGCATGGGATTCCACTCTTGATTATGTCATGTATGACTAATCAATTTTAACTTCTACCATGAACTAGTCAACTAACTAGAACTCCTTTTAACCCCACTCACCACTCACCACTTACCACTCATCATTCACTCCATTTCACTTCTAATTCTCTTTCTAATTCTCTCTCAACACACACACATACACACTTATGAACGAATTTTTCCAGTAGCTAATCATCATCTTCATCAAAAATTACTTCAAGAATCAAGCTATAATCATCTTAGGAAGAACACTTCAAGAACACTTCGAAAATCCTTTCAAGTTTACTAGTTTACATCCAAGCTTTCTAATCCATTCCAAGTAATCATCTAAGATCAAGAAACTTTCGTTATTTACAGTAGGTTATCTTTCTTATTCAAGGTAATATTCATTTTCAAACTTTGATTCAATTTCTATAACTATAAACTATCTTAATTCGAGTAAAAATCTTACTTGAACTTGTTTTTGTGTCATGATCCTACTTCAAGAAATTTCAAGCCATCCAAGATCCTTTGAAGCTAGATCATTTCTTGTCACTTCCAGTAGGTTTACCTACTAAACTTGAGGTAGTAATGATGTTCATAACATCATTCGATTCATATATATAAAACTATCTTATTCGAAGGTTTAAACTCGTAATCACTAGAACATAGTTTAGTTAATTCTAAACTTGTTCGCAAACAAAAGTTAATCCTTCTAACTTGACTTTTAAAATCAACTAAACACATTTTCTATATCTATATGATATGCTAACTTAATGATTTAAAACCTGGAAACACGAAAAACACCGTAAAACCGGATATACGCCGTCGTAGTAACACCGCGGGCTGTTTTGGGTTTGATAATTAAAAACTATGAAAAACTTTGATTTAAAAGTTGTTCTTCTGGGAAAATGATTTTTCTTATGAACATGAAACTATATCCAAAAATCATGGTTAAACTCAAAGTGGAAGTATGTTTTTCAAAATGGTCATCAAGACGTCGTTCTTTCGACTGAAATGACTACCTCTTACAAAAATGACTTGTAACTTATATTTCCAACTATAAACCTATACTTTTTATGTTTATATTCATAAAATATAGTTCAATATGAAACCATAGCAATTTGATTCACTCAAAACGGATTTAAAACGAAGAAGTTATGGGTAAAACAAGATTGGATATTTTTGATTGTTATAGCTACGGGAAATATTGTAACAATTCTATACAAATCATACCCTTGCTAACTTATATTGTATTATTCATGCATTCTAATATATATTATGTAATCTTGGGATACCATAGACATGTATACAATGTTTTTACATATCATATCGACCCATCTATATAATATATTTTGGAACAACCATAGACACTCTATATGCAGTAATGTTGGAGTTAGCTATACAGGGTTGAGGTTGATTCCAAAATAATATATATAGTTTGAGTTGTGATCTAGCCTGAGGCTTGTATACACTGGGTCGTGGATTGATCCAAGATAATTTATATTTATTTATTTCTGTACATCTAACTGTGGACAACTAGCTGTAGGTTACTAACGAGGACTGCTGACTTAACAAACTCAAATCATTAAAACGTAATAAAAAATGTTGTAAATATATTTTGATAATACTTTGATATATATGTACATATTTGTATAGGTTAGTGAATCGACCAGTGGCCAAGTCTTACTTCTCGACGAAGTAAAAATCTGTGAAAATGAGTTATAGTCCCACTTTTAAAATCTAATATTTTGGGATGAGAATACATGCAGTTTTATAAATGTTTTACGAAATAGACACAAGTAAATGAAACTACATTATATGGGTGAATGATCGAAGCCGAATATGCCCCTTTTGCTTGGTAGCCTAAGAATTAGTAAACCGATCTACTAATTGACGCGAATCCTAAAGATAGATCTATTGGGCCTAACGAACCCCATCCAAAGTACCGGATGCTTTAGTACTTCGATGTTGTTTTTATCATGTCCGAAGGATTTCCCGGAATGATAGGGGATATTCTTATATGCATCTTGTTAATGTCGGTTACCAGGTGTTCACCATATGAATGATTTTTATCTCTATGTATGGGATGTATATTGAAATATGAAATCTTGTGGTCTATTATTATGATTTGATAATATATAGGTTAAACCTATAACTCACCAACATTTTTGTTGACGTTTTAAGCATGTTTATTCTCAGGTGATTATTAAGAGCTTCCGCTGTTGCATACTAAAATAAGGACAAGATTTGGAGTCCATGCTTGTATGATATTATGTAAAAACTGCATTCAAGAAACTTATTTTGATGTAATATATTCTTATTGTAAACCAATATGTAATGGTCGTGTGTAAACGGTATATTTTAGATTATCATTATTTGATAATCTACGTAATGCTTTTTAAAACTTTATAGATAAAATAAAGGTTATGGTTGTTTTAAAAATGAATGCAGTCTTTGAAAAACGTCTCATATAGTGGTCAAAACCTCGCGACGAAATCAATTAATATGTAACGTTTATAATCAATATGAATGGGACATTTCAAAGGTAAGGGCCGACATTATCTGTGGAGATAAAGCTATTCGTATACCACACAGAGATGGTCAGCCAATGAGTATTTACGAAGAGAGATGTAACTCGAAGCTGAACCTCATAAGTTGCATGAAAGCACAAAAGATCATGAAGAAAGGACGTCTTGCTGTTTTAGCACATGTGAAAACATTAGAAACCGAGGTGAAGAGCGTGGATGATGTATGAATTGTGAACGAATTTCCCGATGTCTTTCCAGAAGAATTGTCTGGATTACCGCCATCGAGAGCAGTGGAGTTTCAGATGGATTTAGTGCCAGGAGCTGCACCTGTAGCTCGCGCACCTTATAGACTCGCACCTTTCGAAATGCAAGAGTTGCAGAATCAACTACAAGAACTGCTAGACCATGGATTTATTCAACCAAGTTCATCGCCTTGGGGCGCACCTGTTTTATTTGTGAAAAAGAAGGACGGATCTTTCAGCATGTGTATCGATTATCGTGAGCTGAACAAGTTGACGATCAAGAATCGGTATCCCCTTCCCCGAATTGACAATCTTTTCGATCAGCTGCAAGGCTCAAGCATTTACTCTAAGATTGATTTGCGATTCGGTTATCATCAGTTGAGGGTGAAGGAGAGTGATGTGATGAAAACTGCGTTCAGAACCCGTTATGGTCATTATGAGTTTCTCGTGATGCCATTCTGTTTAACCAACGCACCTGCCGTGTTTATGGATCTCATGAATCGTGTATGCAAGCCGTACCTGGATAAGTTCGTTATCGTCTTCATAGAGGATATCATCATCTACTCCAAAAGCGAAGAAGAACATGAGCAACATCTTCGACTAGTGCTTGAACTCTTGAGACAAGAGCAACTCTATGCCAAATTCTCCAAGTGTGAGTTTTGTTGAAGGAAGTCCAATTCCTGGGTCACATTGTGAGCGATTAAGGTATCAAAGTTGATCCCACAAAGATCGAAGCTATCAGCAAGTGGGAAACCCCCACTACTCCGACTCATATCCGCCAATTCTTAGGTCTCGCCGGTTACTACCGAAGATTTATTGAAGGTTTCTCTCTGATTGCGCGTTCTTTGACCGCGCTGACTCACAAAGGGAAAAAGTTCGTTTGGGAAACCGAACAAGAATCAGCATTTCAAACCTTAAAGCAGAAATTGACCACCGCGCCTATCTTATCACTCCCTGAAGGCAGTGATGATTTCGTCGTATATTGTGATGCCTCAAAAAATGGTTTTGGTTGCTTATTGATGCAAAGGACGAAGGTCATTGCATATGCTTCTCGTCAACTGAAGATTCACGAGCGAAACTACACTACTCATGATCTCGAACTTGGAGCCGTTGTTTTTACGCTCAAATTGTGGAGACACTATCTTTATGGAACTAAAAGTACTATCTTCACCGACCACAAAAGCCTCCAACACATATTCGATCAGAAACAACTAAACATGAGACAGCGACGATGGATCGAGACGCTGAACGACTATGATTGTGAACTTCGTTACCATCCTGGCAAGGCCAATGTTGTAGCCGACGCTTTGAGCCGAAAGGAGAGGATGGCACCTCTTCGTGTCCGCACCTTGAACATCACCATTCATTCGAATCTCAATAGCCAGATCTAAGTAGCCCAAGATGAGGCTCTCAAGGAGGAGAATATTTCTCATGAACACTTGAAAATTCTCGTCTCTCGATTCAAGGTTAAGGAGACTGGACTCCGATACTTTGCCGGAAGAATTTGGGTGCCTAATTATGGGGATTTGCGAAGCCTCATTCTGGACAAAGCCCACAAGTCAAGATATTCGATTCATCCAGGAGCCGATAAAATGTACCACGATCTCAAGGAACAGTATTGGTGGCCTAATCTTAAGAAGGATGTTGCAACTTATGTTGGGAAGTGTTTGACTTGCTCGAAGGTTAAGGCCGAAAATCCCGCAATGGAAGTGGGAAAGAATAACGATGGACTTCATTACGAAACTACCAAAGACGGTGGGCGGATACGATACCATCTGGGTTATCGTTGACCGTCTTACCAAATCTGCACACTTCTTAGCCGTGAAGGAAACGGATACGATGGAAAAACTCGTTCAACTATACATAAAGGAAATTGTATCTCGTCATGGTGTGCCCTTATCGATTATTTCAGACCGAGATGCCCGTTTTGCTTCCAGATTTTGGTGTTCTTTGCAAGAAGCCTTGGGGACTCGTCTCGACATGAGTACTGCGTATCACCTACAGACCGACGGATAAAGCGAACGCATGATTCAGACTTTGGAGGACATGTTGCGTGCTTGTGTTATTGATTTCGGAAAGGCTTGGGAAAGGCATTTGCTGCTAGCCGCATTCTCTTATAACAACAGTTATCATTCGAGTATTAATGTCGCACCTTTCGAAGCGTTGTATGGTCATAAATGCCGTTCTCCTATTTGTTGGGCCGAGGTAGGCGAAAAGCAAATCACCGGACCCGAGTTAGTCCATGAAACAACCGAGAAGATTATCCAAATTCAAGCGAGGCTCAAGACAGCCCGTGATCGCCAAAAGAGTTATGCCGATCTTAAATGTAAAGACTTCGAATTCAACGTGGGTGACCGTGTAATGTTGAAGGTCGCACCTTGGAAAGGTGTGATCCGTTTTGGAAAACGTGGGAAGCTCAACCCGCGATACATTGGTCCTTTCGAAATCTTGGAGCGTGTTGGACCCGTTGCATACCGTCTGGATCTTCCGACTCAATTGAGCTAAGTTCATCCTACCTTCCATGTATCGAATTTGAAGAAGTGTCTTGCTGAACCGGAACTTGTCATACCACTGGAAGAACTTACGATTGATGACAAACTTCACTTCGTGGAAGAACCTGTTGAAATTATGGACCGTGAGGTCAAAACATTGAAACGCAACAAGATTCTGATCGTCCGAGTCCGATGGGATTCCAAACGAGGACCCGAGTTTACCTGGGAACGAGAGGATCAAATGATGCAGAAGTATCCTCACCTTTTCCCAACTCCTCCATCTACCTCAGCTTAAAATTTCGGGACGAAATTTTCTTTAACAAGTGGGTAATGTAACGACCCTGGATTTTCCGACTTATATTATTAATATTTATTATTAATACTTGCGTGTTAATAAATGTATTCTTATACATATTATTTGTTACCGTATTTGACTTTCCAATGTCCCGACTTGTCTTTGTGACACACGCTTTTCACGAATAATATTTTGAATATTATTTACGTACATAATTAATTATTATTAATTATTTCTAATTAACTAATGCAAGTAGTTAATTACTTGGGCTTTTATTAATTTATTGCTTACTTATATTTGGGCTTATATTATTGGACTTGGAAGCCCATCCTACACCACTTAATGGACTACTAGTAAGCCCACTATTATGCTAACGATTCTTTAAGACTAAACATGGATTAATTAGTTAAATGAGGAGACATAAATGTTTCAAGCATGCATGACCATCTTCCCATGTATTTAACTTTATACCTCATACTAGCATTCACCACCTTCCAACACTTGAAAGAACAAGTTTACCACCCCCATTTGGGAGCCTAAACCGTCGGCCATATGCAAGTGGGGAGGGAGTTCAATTTTTTTTTTTTTTTTTGTTATTACTTATATGCTAGCATAAACTTCATTTCACCCACTTCATTCTTGCACTACTTTCACTCTTTCTTTTTCTCTCTAAATTGTAAGTAACAAACTTTATTTTTTCTTCTTCTTTTTCCTTTAAAAATCACCAAGTATCATCATCAATTTACTAGTTTGTTGTTTGTTGTTAAAGATCAAACTTACTAGTTTGTATCTTCATGTAATCTTGCTTCTTCCATCCTTTGTTTGATGAGAAGTCAAGAACAAAAATCTAAGCTTGTTAGTTTATGGTTCTGGGAAGTATTATAAAGATCTAAAGTTCATAAGCTTTAAGATCTTACTTGTGTTCATGTTTTGTAAACTTAAGGTTTATTTTCTTAAGATCCAAGTTTTGGCTTGAATCTTCTTAAGTATGAAACAAACATGAACTTTTTACTTGTAACTTTAGTTGATTACTTTATTTTTTTTGTTTTAAATTCATGATTGTATAATATTGGTCAAGTATTACTAGTTAAACTTAATCTCATTTTTCTTGAAACTAAAGTTAAACTTTGTAAGTTCAAGAACATGGAAGTTTAACTTTTTAGTTATAACTTCATACAGTTATGTTGGATCTAAGTTTCTATAGCTTATGGTCTTCCAATTTTGTTGTAAACAAAAGCTTATGAGCTTAACTACATTCTACAAGATTAAAATCTAAGTTTCATAACTTATGGTTTTATTAAAGTGAAGATCCAAGTTCTATAACTTAGGATTTAACTTAAGAACACTAGATCTAGACTTTTTAGTCTATGATCTTTAAGATCTAACTAAGATCTAAGTTCTACAACTTAATATCTTGTTTATTTAGTTTACTTTCAAGTTTATAGCTTAATATTACTACTAGAACTCATGTATGTGTCGGATCTAAGATCTTGATGTAACTTTAGTTCATCAACCTACTTGCAACCCTTAAATGAGTTGTGCTACATATCTTAGACATACACTAGTGTCATGATGGTCAAAACTTGGTAAAGATGATGCAAACACATCAACGAGTTGTACACTTGAAGCTATAAGCATCAAGGATGAGAACCGTGATGAGCATCAAGCACCAAGAACCCACCGGAACACTTTGCTTACTGTTTTTGGGATCTTATCAGTAACCTGGGCTACTGGAAAAGTTAATTTCCAGAATGTTCAGTTCGAGTAGATGACTTTTCGTTTAGGACTCGTCTTAATCCGATTTACGGTTTAGGATTTATAGCCTTCCGAAAGTCACTACACCTTTGTAACGTTATGCTGAAATTTCTGACCTACTCACACTTAAACCGTCGCCACGGTCAAACGAAGACGAGTTTGGTTCTGAAAATTGGTCAGTGATTGGAGGACTCACATACGGAGCCATAGCCACTAACTATGCGTCTTTTCGATTTGTATAGAGGACGTAGCAGCTGAACGAAGTCAGCCTTTGTTTAGATCTCTATTCTTGATTGAAAACTTACTTTACTTTTTACTTATGTTGTTGATGATGATGATACTTAAGACCTAATTTACATACTTTTAAACCTTTGGGAATGATTTACTGACTTAGTAACTTTTGACTTAGGTTGAGGACCTTTCGGACCAACTACTTGCTTACTTATCTCGTACCGACTTTACTACTTTTCACTGTGAGTTATAGCATCCCTTTTTACTTTAACTATTTTGGGAACTGAGAATACATGCGCGTTTTACGTTTTACATACTAGGCACGAGTACTTAAACTTTATATATGTGTGGGTTATACAACGGCATAAACTTTCCCCTTAGCTCGGTAACGTTTAGTCATTGGTCTTTGAACCGGTGAACGCGAATCTTAGATATGGATCCATAGGGTTTGACATCCCCACTCGGGCTAGTAGCGCTAGCATTTAACGGGTGTTTAATACTTCGTAAACTTACGCGCTCGCCAAGTGTACTTTTAGGGGGTGATATTACGTTAAGTTAGTTACCAAGTGCCCACGGTTGAACATATACTTTTCATACTGTTTTGAAACACTGAAATCTCGTGGCCTACCTTACATTACTGTTATACTTAAACTATAGCTCACCAACATTCGTGTTGACGTTTTTAAGCATGTTTTCTCAGGTGCTTAGAGGTTTGATGCTTCCGTTGTAGTTGTCTTGCTGTGTAGACTCCCGCTGCCTTTGTTAGAGATGTCTCTGCATGAAACGTTTACCTTGCATTCAAACTATGTTACTTTTGAAACAATGAATTTGTAATGACCTACGGATCTCGTACTTATGTTAATTGCTTCTATTTATAGAAGCATACTTTCGTTTGTAAAACTTATAGCGTTGGTTATGACGTCACCTTTTCTTATGAATGCAAACTTATTTTAAAACAGCATATAGTGTTTGACCTTGTAATGATCCTGTTGTTGATGATCCGTACACGTTAATTTTGTACGGGGCATCACAGAGTACCACTTAACTGGCGAGAGAGTAGGAGGAGTTTTGGCAGAGGCGGCAGTATATGACCTGAGCAGAACCATAACCACCGGTAGCCACCACCAATAGGGTGATGGGCCACCGGAGACCATCATTCCAACAATTTCGGAGAGTTTAAACCACTGACGATGAAAGCAAGAAAAGGCGAGCAAAGGAGATCAGGAACACGTAGTCGGACCCACCACAAAAACGGTGATGGAGATGATCGAAAGCATGTTTCTTATCGTATTGTATGCATGTTATTTATCTACTAAGATGCTTGTACAATATCTTCAAGGTATGTAATGATTTCTATTATATACCTATAGGCTATAGCTATATCTATATCTACTGTATGCATATCAATGCTTTTGTTATGTTACTTTCGCCGGACGTCAAGCAGTATCTCTATTCTCAAATAGATTGATGGCTTTTTTTAACCACGAGTGGAGAAATGATTTTCTCTGCACGCTGGTGTAGAAATGACTTCCCTTATTATTCGAGGGTGGAGAAATGATTGTCTACACCTCTCTAATACCCCACTTTCGTAAAATCTAGTATTGGTGCTATTTTTATTACTCAATTACTAATCACATCTTACAACACTCCCCCCAACATTCTCTCACTAACACAACTATAAAGACCTCTTTCCCATAACATTATCACGTCACCACAATTCCACCCTACAATACAACAACACACTATCCGATCGTTGCCCAATCACTTGAGATCAGGCTTTAAACATGCCGGAATTAAGCCATTGGACCTCACAGGACCATCTTTAACTGGCTTTTGACCAGATACAGTACAGGCACTACCCCCAAAATGAAAATACATAATCCACAACTCTAAGATAATACAACCTTGATATTAACACTTGACAAGACAATAACTTTATAAATAAAATAAACTAGCAATAAACTAAAAATACACCGATTTCAATAAAGTTTTAGCTTATAAACCACTTAATGCTAGTTCTATAAACTTCAAAGTAAGTGGATAAATCTTTAAAAAAAAACTTGAACTGAAACCTACATAAGAAATAGCAACTCTGGGTCACACACACACTCACGCGCGCGGGCGAGCACATCTCTTATAAAACTTGTTCTGTTAAACTGTTGTGACAATAACTTCAATAAAAGAATCTATAAGTTGCATACTTGCATTTGCATGCAGCATGTATCAAAGATTTAAAATACTTTTTGAACAACATCCAACACCATTACATTTTTTTTTTTAGGTTTATATGTTGGAGATTATAAAAAAAGAAAAAAGAAAAAAATAGTACCATCTCCAATTAAATGACCAGTAATGACAAAAGGTATCCATTATTGGCTATAATGTACGTAGTAAATCTTTTACCTGGTATGCTAATCATATAATAGGTTCGATTTCGATCACCTTATGTCATATAAGGTTGCAAAACTCGCTACTCAATGAGTACTTGGCCGAGATTTTATAAGGAGTAATCGCCAACTCAGGAAGTAATCGAGGAATAATCGGATTAGACTTTTTATAATTTAAATAATTAATTTTAAAATCATGTGCATATATACAAAAAAAAACCATAAACATAAACTATTAACATATTTGTCTAAAAACATAAATATAATTCATTTTTTCAAAAACTCTAAAATTCTAATTTAGATTTAAATTTTTGATAAAATATTGAACAATATTGATTTTGATTTTAACCGATTAACTAAAACCGATTTTGACACATTAACGTCGTTGACCAATCATTACTCGAATATTAGAAAATCGGCTCGGCCGGTTCCAAAACGGAGTACTTTGAAAATACTTAGGCATTAATCGTGAGTTCTACAACACTAATGTAATTGGCTCCCATAGAGATTAGAGACATCCATCAACCCAAAAAAAAACTAGCCTGGTGATTGGGGACACCGTCCCCACCGCGATGGTAGCATGGTGATTGAGGACATGTAACATAAAGCGAAAGTCATGAGTCCAATCACAGCCCATGTCCCTTTAGTTACGCAATTTTCCTCACATATTGGCTCTGGGATCAGTCGGCGTGAGGCCGCCAGAGGGTCGGTTTACCGCTTTTTATATAAATAGGGGACACTATAGATCTATCGACTAACCTGACCAAAAGCATTAAAAAACACATCACTACTCTAAAGCCACAGCATGATCCAGAAAATTAATGTCAATGTATAGTACACATAGTGTTGAATGAACCATATAAACCCTGAAAAAAGCCAACAAGCCAAACCCATATCCTACTAACGCCTTACCCGTGTAAGGCAGCCGACATCCACAACCAAAGAACCAGCCAGTTCATGTACAAACAGATGCGAATAGGTTCCTGAATACAGCTTTAAGTACAATGTTAAGGACAAATTTGTCATTTCCTATATACAAGCACCATCAACACATTTGTTTTCTCCACCTTGGGTTCGAAACACACAACATTACATGGGCATACATTATGAAAATAAGACCTAAGTATATTATACCCTACCAAATCTGTCAATTACTGATTACCAAAAAGCTTAGGGAGTCACCAAAGTATTAGGTACAAAGCAAACACTTTTCTGCACAAATCTGAAGAAAAAAAATCGTACCGTTACTCCGAATACCCTCTTGAGATCTCCACACATATTTGATGTATCCTGTGCGTTGACCCGACAAACCGCACATGCTGACCATCATTGCATTTCAAATAACGGAGCTCGCTAAAGATAGCTCGTGAAGCTCACTTAGCATCCATTCCTCACCAGTTTGACCTCCAAGAACAATGGCCCGTGTACCACCCACGACACACGTGCTATGACCCCATGCGAACCGTGGTGGCCGACCTGGTACATTCAATATCCTCCATGTAGGTTTCTCCTCGGTGGGGTCCAGAATATAAAGCTGTGAGGCTGAGTGAAGACCAGCAACTGACCCACCGAACACAAGTATCCTGCCACCAGGAAGGCTCACAGCTACATGGTCAAGACGTGGCGGTGGACCTATGCCACCAGGATTACCTGCACCCGGCATCCCACTTCCGGTGACCGATCTCCAACACGGTTCATCCTCACTTAAATCCATAGTAAAAACATCGCTTGACCGGAACCTTAGGGGTCCACTTTTGGCAAGACCACCAAACATCAATATTTTCCTACCACCATAGACTGATAACGTGTGACCTAAACGAGAAGGTGGGGTCCACGTGACTGGTATCTCTCTCCAAATCGGTTTCTCCATCGAAAGGTCAAGTAAAAACGTGTCACTTAAAAGTACACCAGAATCTGCACAGCCGCCAGATACGATCAATTTTGTTCCGTCGAGTGTACATGAACTGTGCCATGAACGTGGAAGTGGAGGGGCTAATCCGGAAATTTCACGCCAAGAAGGTTGCTTAGCATCCAAATCCAAAACAAATACATCATTAAGTAACCCTTGGGTCCCACATCCTCCAAAAACCACTAAATTAGAACCATTAACACACGAAAGTGTATGACCCCAACGACCTGGCGGCGGTGACCCCACTTTCACATGTTGCCATTCGGGTTTAGTAGAATTCAAGTCGAGTACAAAAGTATCATTCATTGGTTGCATATTGACACCCTCACCGCCAAAAAGAACCACCCGGTTCCCAACAGCACATGCACTGAAATTACACCGAGACGGCTCAACAGCACCACCAACGGTTAGCTTCCGCCATGCAGCCGCTTCAAGTGTGGTCAACTCTCTAGCTAACCGACCCCAACCCAATCTCTTAGCCCCAGGGACCGTTTCGAGAACCCGAGTCGTTTCGCTACCCCACGCGTTTTGACAGACCATTCTCCATAAGTCCTCGTTTTTTGCCACCTCATAGAACCGCCTGCAAACTGAACCGACAGATGCAATATCTCTAGGAGTCAACAGTGAAAGAATCTTTAAAGATATTACTTCATCACTTAACTGTAGAATCCCACAGAGTCCACGAGAAGAATTGTGCGTCCGGTCTGGAGTTAGCCGGCAAGAGAGGAGGCTTGATCGAAATCGGTCAGATGTTTTAAAGTTCCCATTTGTGGTGGACCCGGGTAGTGGACCAAGATCAAGATCAACTTCTGTAAAGAACTGGATACCAATAATATGGGTGATTACCTCATCATCACCATATATCGGGGTCATACGCAATCGGTTCATTAATGGGGTACCATCCTTGGTAAAATTTAAGAGTTCGCCTTTGAATTCAACTCCAACCTCAAGACATCTTCTAATTTCTGAAACTACAGTGGAGTCTACCAACGGGTGTCTTCTTTTTGCATATGGACCTCTGCATTGTAAGAACCGGCTGAAAAAAGATATACAAATTAGAGGGATGAAACCAGTGTACTAACTCATTGAGGAAATTATAATTATGTAGCATTCAACTTCCTTGAAAAAAATATATATATAATAAATTACAACATAGTGCAACATTGAAAAACTAGGTGATAATTTCACCCTATTTATATGAGAACAGGTAATTTTTGTTGTATATGGTTTCATAACAGGTCCAGCAGACTATAATATATAAAAAGGTAGCTAAAAGTGAAGCAAGTCAAACAGACCAAACATATTTCGCAGGTCAAAAATCATAAAAAGTTTGTTCAAATGCTTACAACGCACTAACTTGTTCCATTAAAAAGCGATTATACTATTGCTTTTATAATCATACCGACAATTATTATTATTATAATTATTATTATTATTTTATCATTTATATTTATATAAAGTAAGGGATGTCAACCCGACGCAACCCTTTTTGAAGCGCAGATGAACACATCTGGACCTGAATTCATTTTCATACATTACCAACCCGCCTAAACTCCCATTTCCCCACATTTAAAGAACACTAACATCATAATGACCATTCTACATTGTTGTTGCACAGGTGCAGAGACTGAGAGAACGCATAAATAATTCATTTATACATACATATGAACTTTGCATATTGAGCAGAATAGTGCAAACAGACTAGTTCAGTTACCATCGTATGATGATTTATGTTTCTCCATCTTAATGCAGGATTAGTTGTGTATTTATAAACACAATGTCCTAAGCCGTAATGTAGGATGTTTTTGCTTGGGCCCAGAATAAAATGTGACGATAAAGTTAATTAAAACAAGTGTCAAGTAATCATAGCAGCTGTAAAATGTTATATGGCGCACAAATTTGAGGCATCAAGCTTAAGAACCATATGTATCTCCTTAGATAATCTATGTTCAGAAATAAATTCGACAGTACCCCCACCTCGTTTATAATAGAAACGTCTAACATTATCGTACAAAGAGACCTTTCAGCTAACAGGTCAGTGAAAACTCATTGGCATTAGTAAACATTCATCACATTATTGTATCACGCAATACGTAAGCAAAATAGAACATAATCATCGCTAACAACTTGTAAAAATTCATTTATGTAACTACATTTAGAGTGACCAATTAACCAATTTGGCACCCACAGGTCAACCAAGGACTCCTCTTTCTTACTCAGTTCACTAAAATACTTATAAACAAAGGCATAATAATCAAATACGACTTACCATAGGACTATATTATTTCACTTTTTTCTCTATCTCGCACTGAGAATGTAAAATTTGACGCGAAGTATATAGGTATTATACAGCAGATAGTTAACAAGCTCAGTATATGTAGCAGTATAAAGCAAGCATGATATGTGTACAAGTACCAAGGCTTTCAGGCAATAATCAGCGATCTTGAGCTTTAAGGCTTCAATTTACACAAACCATCTCAATAGCCGAGTTCATCTACCTTTACGTGTATCAGATTTTCATCTTTATCTGTCATCTTCTACTACTTTAACTTCCAACTTGAACATATGTAATATGTAATAATGCAATTAAAAGGAAACTAATAACCAAGCTAGCCAACTTGGGAAGAAACCATCTAATGAACCATAAAGCACCGCAAAGAGATATGTTAGGTAACCCTAACCAATGTGATTAGAAGCAGATGTGCTTTATTACCTATGGGAAAACTTATTAGCAACCGTAAAACAAAGAGTATTCAAAACATATTAACCATAACCACAACATATATACATCTGATCAAGAACTAAAACTATCATAAAAAAAGATTTATACGTTACCATAGTGATAAGTACAGATTACATTCAAAGAGAAAATGAGAAAAGTAAAGATATTAAAGCTGATGGACCTAAAATACTTTCCTTGCAGTAATAGACTTCCTTGCCTTCTGGTCAACTCATCAAACATTATTACCAGAAGATTAAATGTAAGTGATCAACTTGTAAAACATGTTAGTACCTGATGAATAGTAGGTAAATACTTTTGTTGGCATTTTAGCAATGATTCAGTTATAAGGCTAGCACCTGTATTCTCCCGGTATCAGGATTTTACTTTTCATCTACATCAGAGTTTAGATGATCAATCTTCAACCATTCCAAAATAACCTAGTGGTTGACATCTAATATCCTCACATACGGTCTCATGTTCAAATCTCAATAGGAGCTTATGTTGAGTGGCAAGCATATATTGAGTGGCCAGGGAAAGAGGGAAAGGGTTGGAAACAGTCACGGGATAAACCGGTTAGGCCGCGCACATCTTAGTTAGAATACTCACCAAGCCTGAACAGATAAAACCTCATCTTTTTCTATAATCGATCTTCCAAGTTCCAATGCAGGAAGGGTAGAAGTCAACAGATGTCAATTAATGTTATCTAAACAAGATATCTGATATGATAGACATGAAACTACAAAAAACCTCTAATTCATGACTCGTTAAACTTGATGACAAATGTCAATCTTTTTGCTCACCTCTATGCTTCCTAATTTGAGGCTGGCAGCAGTCTTTAGCAGTATATCAGGATTTAATTTTGTTTACTTTATCCAATCAATCTTCCAGCACCACAAGATTAAAAGCCTACAGATCTTAGCTGATATTATCAGAACCACCAGCAAAATGTCTAATCTATTCCTCATACTCTATAATTTGCATAAACTGTATGTTCGTATACACAATAAACCCCATAACAACTCTCTATTTCCAAAAAAAATATTAAGCTTCAATTAATTAACTTCTATATTATGTTTCCATTGGGCTGTTAACCAAAATGTGGTTGTATAGAGTACTGGAACTAGATACTGATCAAATTGCTACTTCATAAGATTACACATGATGTTAAAGAAGTTTCAAGATCAGATCAGTAAAAAACTAGTGAAAGCAAATAGTCAAAGCTGTTCACTCAATAACTTAACGAGCACCTACCCCAGTTACTATGGCTTTGATAAAATAGTTGTGTCAAGACACGGATGTGACTACATGAGTAGTTCCATAACATTATCGTCCCTTAATATACTAAGAGACAAGTACAGTTGGAAAGCTGTTGAATATAAATTCAAACTTTCTTCAGTATTTGAAAGGAAGCCTACAGAAAGTATGTAGTCACATCAGACTAAGACCAACTCAGTAACTCCAATTTCCCATGTAGTCATAACAATTAGAGCTTTGTCCCGCGTAACATATATGCTAATGAAAATACCCTTTAAATTCAACTACTCCGTAGTAAATAAAATTAGAAAACAACTTGTCAATTGTCATTCGTATTTTTTTCTAAAGGTGGGGTAATGAGCTATAACAACTAACAGAAAGTAAGCTAAACGCCATACTACATTAACATTCAAAGAAGACCTTTTTCCATTTGTAGTAAACATTATAGCAGCATAATACTGTGGTAGTAACATTAGCCATCCATTAATGCCCAAGTTTCTTACTGTCATAATGTCATGTTCTTCTTTAATATTAAAAATCCCTAATCCCCTACACGTACTCACCAAAAGCATAACGCTTCCAAATACAACACTAAAGAAAAATACTATTTCGATTAGGTCCGAAGTCATACACCCCTACTTATATATACACATAGTTATACCCAAAACAAATCATCAAATATTACCTTGCATGTGTTGGACTTTCAATTTTACCAATTAATGCAACAGAGTTTCAATTCACAACTAACTTTACGTGACCTCCTATAACTCATAAACCATGTACAAGGCACGAATCTTGATGACGTAACAAGTTAAACAGCAGGCACTTCAGCTAAAGAAACATGAAAAAAATCAATTAATTAATAACATCTAAGTCAAAGAATCGAAACTTACCAATTACGACCGAGTACTTCTTCAGCACGATAACCGGTTACGATTTCAAAAACAGAATTAACATAAATAATAGGATGATCAGGCTCCAAAGCATCTGTAACAACAAATCCACACGGTGCAGGTTGAAGCAAACTATCAACGGGGAACGGTAACGGACCTCCATCATTCAGTAAGAAGCCTTCCTCGTCACCGCTCAGATCAGAATTACTACTATCCCACTCCATAAATTGAAAGAACCAAGACAACTAATAAGCTCACCCCATTCGAAACCCTAGATATTGAACAACAACTGGGAACGGGAATCGAACGATTGCGTAATTGGTTGAGTTCGGGATGAAATTGTAAAGAGAGTGACGTGAATTGATGTGATTTTGAGATGAATTTGTGAAATTAGGGTTTTGGTGTGTTTGGGGATTTTTTAGGTGAATATGGGAATGAGTGGTGTGGACGAAGTTTGGCGAATAACCGACCTATGTATGGATGTCTAGGAGAAGTGGTATGTGCTATAATTCAGTAGGCTTATAACTACCTTTAGTGATCTGATTCTTGACTGTGGACTATTGATAATTATTAGAAGATAGAGAGAAAGAGAGTACATAGGAAAATATATCTCAAGAAGTGTATATTATGTAATATCACATGTACATATAATTACTATTCAATTTTGGATTCTTATGATAATTGGCAGCCATCACTTTTGACAAGTTCATAACACTCCCCCTTGGATGACTGCTAAAGAAAACCCAGTGGGATAAAACTTTAGCTAAGGGAAAAAGAGTGCAGCATAGAGTTGACTCCCCCTCAAGTAGACATCGCTGAGTCGTCACATCTTTTGAACTTGCCTTATGCCAATATTGTGAACGTATGTTTTGAAAACAGCGATTGACAGTGCTTTGGTATAAAGATCGGCAGAGTTGTTGATTGAACGTATCTCATTTTAATCTGGTTGTCTTTTACAAAATCTTGAGTATATGAGAAGAATCTGAGGTTTTCATCTGAAACTGTATCATCTAAATCTTTTATGTACAAGTTTAGCCCATGTGATTTGTCTACAGTCTCCTTCATGGTTTGCTCAAACCCTTGTTTCAATTCCTATTCCCTTTTAGTCTTTTCTGAGCCTTACCAACATACCATTCTTTTCCATCAAACTTATGACCGTTAAGACCGTCTATGGCTTTGGCACCTCGTCAGCATTTATATTTTGTTCTGTCACTTTTGATACTCTTCTTTCATTTGTATTATGCAAGCTGCATTATCTTCATAGTTGTTGGTGAAGATAGTTGTTGGTCTTTTATAGCGTTCTAGTCCACAAGAATCAATAATGATTTGTTTCATTGATCTCAATCAAACACATTTTCGAGTAGTTTCATATAATGCAATCACTTCGTCATGATTTGATGATGTTGCAACAAATGTTTGTTTTAAGAATGCCATGATTGTGTGGTACCTCCATTTAGGAATACATATCGAGTTTGAGATTTATCTTTATGAGGATTTGATGAATGACCTGCATATACATAATCAACCAAATCTTGTTTTGAAGCGTTAGAATAAAATAATTTTAAATCAGTAATTCCTCAAGGGTATCAAAATATCTGCTTGATCCCATTTTAATGTCTTTTTGTATGAGTTGAGTTAAACCTTGTCAACAAATTAACTGCAAAAGAAATGTCAGGTCTTGTACATTTTGTAAAATACATAATAATAACCCCAATTGCACTAAAATATGGAACTTCTGATCCGTAAAGATCTTTATAATCTTCACGGAGATGAAATGGATCAGTGTCAATATTGAGTGATATATCAACCAATGGTTTTGTATTTAAAAATGTTTTAAAATCTTTTCGGTATAAGTTGTTTGATGTACAAGTAAACCATTAGGCATGTGCTCAATTTGCAATCCAAGTCAATACTGATCTCTTTAGTTGTTCATATGATGTTATGATCATTGACATAAACAACTTACAATCACATATCCGGACATTGTTTTCTTAATAAGAACACATGTGCAAATGAGATTATTTGTATACCCTTTTTCTTATCAAGTAATCACTTAATCGGGTATACCATATGCTATGCGATTGTTTCAACCCATATAAAGACCTTTGTAGTTTAATTGAGTACATTTCTTTGTGTTTTGCATTTGATACTTCTGATACCTTAAACCCTTCATGGATATTCATGTATATATCACTATCAAGTGCTTCTTTTAAATAAGTAGTAATAACATCTATGAGATGCATTTCTAAATTTTTAGAAACTGTTAGGCTGTTAAGTATCTAAAAGTAATTGCATCCATAACAGGAGAATAAGTTTTCCTCATAATCCATTCATGGTCTTTGAGAGAAATCTTGAGTTACAAGTCTAGCTTTATCTTGTAACCTCATTTTTTTCTCATTTCTTTTTCGGATAAAAATTCATTTTTTATCTCATACGTTTCACATCTTTAAAAGTGATAACGATTGATCCGAAAACTTTTCTTTATTCAGTGATTCTTATTCAGCTCGTATTGCTCCTATCCATTGAGTCCAACCATGTCTATTTTGACATGCAATGACATATTTTGGTTCTAGATCATCATCTTTATTCATGATGTCATTGTAAGATTATATGAAAAATTCTTATCAATATTTTGTCATTTCATTTCGGTTCCATATTAATGCATAATTTATTGCAATTTATGTATTTATATTTATCAATATCCTCTGCAGAAGGAATATTAATTTGTGGTTCTTCTTGAACACTTTCTTTTACCTCATTATCAGCTGATTTTCTTTTCGAGGATTTTTATCTTTGGAACCAATTGGTCTCCCACGTTTCAGACATGGCAAAGACTCATGAGTGACATTATTTCCAACTTTTTGAATTTCAATTCAAGCTGAAGTATTTCCTGTTATTATATATGATTTAGTCACTCTTTTTGTATCTATAATGCATTAAGTAATCGATTTGCAAGTTCTTGCATATGCATTATTGTTGAACTTTCTTTTCGCATTCTTTTGTGCGATGATCAAGATACATTAATTTATGTTCACACCATGAAACATCTTTTTCTTTATTTTGCATTTCTTCCCCTAATCTAGGGAACAAATTTTTCATTATAATGACAATCAACAAAATGTGTCGTAAAAACATCACCCGTCATGAGTTCAATATATCTTATAATTGAAGATGTTTCATATTAAATATATATATCCCCATCCTCCTTTGAGGATCCATTTTAGTGTGTTGTGGTTGTGCAACCAGAACACGCACTGCACAATCAAGTGTTCTAAGGCGGGAAATATTTGGCTCTTGGCCAAAATCAAGTTGGTAATGGAGAATATTTATGACTTGCACTTGGTTTAATGCGAATTAATGTCGCATGTAAATTTACATGTCCCCATATAAATATTGAGAGTTTTGTACTCATTACCAATTGTCTAGTTCTTAGCTACAAGCGTTTATCTATTGATTCAGCTAAACCAATTTTGTGTATGCACATGAGCAACTGGATGTTCAACAACAATCCCTGTAGACATATAATAATCATTAAATGCTTGAGATGTTAACTCACCAGCATTATCAAGTCTCATCCTTTTAATGGTGCAATCAGAATAATGTGTTCTCAATTTAATAATTTGTGCAAGAAACTTTGCAATGCCATATTGCGGCTTGATAATACACAAACATGAGACCATCCGCTAGATGCTTCTATTAGAACCATGAAATATCAAAATGGTCCATATGATGGATGAATTGGTCCATATATATATATAACCTTTAATTCTTTCAAGAAATATTGGTGATTATTTCTCAATATTCTTTTCATTAATCACCATATGTGCTTTTCATTAATCACCATATGTGTTTTTTTTATTAATCACCATATGCGCTTTTCATCATATATCCTTTTCACCATATGCGCTTTTAATCGTATGCGCTGCGCTTTTTATCATATGCACTTTTCATCATATGCGCTTTTAATCATATGCGCTGTGCTTTTAATCATATGCGTTGTGCTTTTCATTATATGCACTTTTCATCATATGCGCTTTTAATCATATGCGTTGCGCTTTTAATCATATGCGCTGTGCTTTTAATCATATGCGTTGTGCTTTTCATTATATGCACTTTTCATCATATGCGCTTTTAATCATATGCGTTGCGCTTTTAATCATATGCGCTGTGCTTTTCATCATATACATTTTTCAGTGCTACATAGGTATTTCTCATTTCCGGATATCATTGACTGATAATCATATCCATTATGATATATATCAGAGAAACTTAACAAATTTCTCTTTGATTTGGGAGAAAACAAAGCATTGTTTATCAGAAAATTCGTACCATATGATAATATGAATTTTTGCCTTTTTCGTTCCTTATATCAAGTTTGCAAGACCTGATATAGTATTTATGATTCATTCATTTGATTTAAATCAATGAAATATTTCTTATATTTGATTATAGTGTGTATGCTACCATTATCTACAATACATAGGTCTTTACACTTTACGCTATATTATATGCAAAGAAATTGAGAGTGGAATTAATCAAGGACTTGTGGTTCTAACTTTAATCAATGATACGAAGTCTATTATGAGGACAAAGGCTGCTGCGAAGAGGGATCGATCAACACACACACGAAGCAACAATACTTTGCTCATGTGTTTTCTTATTGTTGAAAAATGTATGGTTAAATGGATTTATGTGTTTCAAGTTTTATCAATATTTTATTTTGGGATTTTTTTTTATTTATTTGGACAGCCCTCTTAAACCATGTGCACAAAAAAAAATATTTTTAAACTTTGAAACAGGTGCATTGATGTACTTAGTTTACACTGATCAAAATTTTTTTAAATGTAACAGCAGATACATGGACGATCCATGTAATTTTGTCTTATTATTATTATTATATTATTCTTGGAATGGAAGGAATATATGTGTGTGTGTATATATATAACTAGAAATAGGAGGTGCGCTTCGCTGCGCTCTGCGATTTTTTTACAGCATGATGTTTAATATGCAAATATTACGATACTGTATAGATTCTCATGACTTAAAAATTAAAGAATTAATTAAAATATTTGAACTACTTATCCAGTATTCGTGCAGTTCTATGTTTCATCAAAGAATGTACAAATTATATTGAATAATGTACATGCTTGTTAGTATTATTTTAAAAAATTATATTGAAAGGTTCATCTCATACCGCTATTCTTTATTTTTTTTACAACAGTAAAACAAGTTAATTATATATTTATATGTAGAGGTGGAGCTTTATTTGAGTAGCGTATGTATTTACAACAACAAAACCCGTTAATTATCTTCTGGGTGAAACTTTATTTAGGCAAAGGAGGGGCTCTCATTTCTTCTAAAATATAGATAAATAATGAATTATTTAGCTCTTTGATTTTAGGCTTTTGAATCTGAAAATCGAATCATGATGATCATGGGATCATGATGATCATGGGATCATGATGTTCAATTGTGGTTGGCTCATGGATTAGGAAGGTGTAAAATGATTGATTGATGTTGTAAAGGGGTGTCCCATGATGCTTGTTTTCAAACATGAAAACAAAATGTATCAGTAAAAAAGTAAAAAAGTAAAAAAAATATGAGTGGGTCAAAATAGAAATGAATTTAGATTATATCACCTTTGGGCCACCACCTACCATTTTTGACCATGGAAAAAAGTTGTTTAAACGACAAATAATTCCTAGTTGTCTCCCTTTTTGTATTTGATGTAAAGCGGAAAACGACTTTTATATATATATATATATATATATATATATATATATATATATATATATATATATATATATATATATATATATATATATATATATATATATATATATATATATATAGTCATTACATTAGCAATAATTCATTCTTGCTTTATTCCCTTCAATGATTGTTTTAATAGTACTAAGTTGAAGAGGTCTCAGGTTCGAATCCCGTCTAGGGCGAATATTTAGTGGTGGCCAGGGATGGGTTAAAAACAGCCAGAGAGTAATCCTGCTGGGCTGCGTACATTAGAGTATGGGGTCGGATTACTCGCCCTCCCGGGTAGCCCGAACAGGAAAAACCTTCTACCTTTACCTTTACCTTTACCTTTACCTAAGTTGAAGATGAAACAACTTTATCATACATACTTCATATTATTCTTAAAGAAGCACCAAGTTGAGAATTTTGTATAGCCAATAAACAATCTTTTTTGCTCCTTTATCTATAATTCGCAATTTTTTTTTTTTTCGGTTTGATCATATGTTCATCATTTTGTTAATTTTTTTTTTTTAGAAAGAAGGAGTAAATTCTTATTAAAGAATGGTGTACCTACTGATTACAATCGATAGCATAAATAATAAATTTTAAGAATAAATATTAGTATGCATGAAATAAATAATGATTAATTGCATAAGTAATCATAAATATTAGATAACATAAATATAAATGTTAGTGAAATTAAGAGTTAGATTACAGAAATATAATTCAGGCGGTATAACCGACCATATATAACTTAAATAACATAAATATAAATGTTAGTGAAGTTAATAAAAGTTAGATTACATAAATATAATTCAGGCGGTATAACCGACCATATATAACTTAAATAACATAAATATAAATGTTAGTGAAGTTAATAAAAGTTAGATTACATAAATATAATTTTACTTATGATGATAATAATATTTACCTTACTAATAAATAATAGAAGATATCGTTAAAGAATTTTTTACCTTGATTAGTGACTTGTGCTTGCTTAGATAAACCTTGATTATACGGAGCACTTCGTGCTGATAACGTGTTATAATTCAGTAGGCTTATAACTACCTTTAGTGATCTGATTCTTGACTGTGGACTATTGATAATTATTAGAAGATAGAGAGAAAGAGAGTACATAGGAAAATATATCTCAAGAAGTGTATATTATGTAATATCACATGGTACATATTTATAGTACATATAATTACTATTCAATTTTGGATTCTTATGATAATTGGCAGCCATCACTTTTGACAAGTTCATAACACTATGAAGGTTGTTAGCCTAGTGCTGTTTACTACTACTTTTATTACACTAGAGTTTTCTTTTTTAGTACTCGTAAAAAGAAAATGTTAGCAATATAATAAGACAAAATTTTTACTTTTGGTCCTTCAACTTTGTATGAAACGTTATAGGTGACCTTAAACTTCTTTTTTTGAGTTTGTTGACCTCCGACTATCAACATATCTCACAGATGACCTTGGAGATAACGAAAGTTAAATTTTGGCCGTTAAGTTAAAGCACGTGCACAACACATGAGAGTATTTTAGTCAGTACGCTAATAACTAGGGATGATAATGGATGTGCCATCCGTGGACATCCACCCGATCCAATCCATTTATAATGGATATGGATGATGTAAATGGAAGATTAACGGATATGGATATAGATATGGATGATCTAAATATTTCATGGATCGGATATGGATGACAATTTATCATCCACGGATATATCCATTATCACCCAAAATACATCTATATATACATATATACGTACTAAAATATATCCATATACATCTAAATATTTTTGGGTAAGCAAGGAAACTCTTCTATAAACGAGCACATTGGCTCCCCCATAAAAGGTAAAACCTCGGGTAATGAAGCCTCCCGAGCGCGAGACCTGGTACCGGGTGAATTGCGCATTATCAATATACATATACATATAAACTACATATTCTTAAATTATCAATGAAAATAAGGGTTGTGATAGTCACAAGTATTAAATTATTACTAACAATATTCAAAGTTACATATTTAGATTAGTTTAAACATATATTTACTTATATTATAACGTATTTTGCTCAATTAAATTCACAATCGACGATAAATTACAATCAAAACATGTGTAACAAATCAAAAACATAAAGATTAAATATTTACATTTGTTATAATCTATATTAAATTGATAAAATCATCGTTATATTAACATTTCATTTGATATCCGGCGGATATCCGTTAACCCGCTTAATCCATCGGATATGGATATGGATATGGATATAGACGGATGAACTGAAATTAAATAGATATGCATGATCAAAAATTAAATGGATATGGATATGGATATGGATATGGCATCATCCGATCCATATCCGATCCATTGTCAACCCTACTAATAACTTCAAGCAGCCAACCAATAATTTCATCTCCTCTAGGAGTTTCCCTGAAAGTGGTTAATGTGAATTCAATTCATATGTTTAAAGTTCCAATGCTAACCGTATAAATGTCTCAGTGAATTTGAAATATCCAGCATTGTCGACTAACACATGTGTTGTTTTCATATGTTGTTCCATGTATTCCAATATAAGTAGATCAACCTCAGTGGAAGTATTTTATTCACGTGGCAATTTCAACATATTTACATATAAGTTAATCGAACTTGGGTAAATTTCTTTTTCTATAACTAAGCGAGGTGGGATAAAAGTCACCCAATTTTCTAAAGTTGATGTATTTAACCTTCTAAACATGTATTGTAAAAATTAGGTTATTATGGAGTGGAAGTAAATGATAATAAATGATATGTATTATAACAATAACAATTTAACAAGTAAAGCTATGAAGATAATGGAGATATTAATTTGTAAAAAAAAAAAGTAAACAATTTTGGGAAATTGACAAATAAACATTTTGGGGAATTGACAAACAAAAGATTAAGTGATTGGAAACCGGTAATAGAAAAGTTCATTAATAGATTATCGGATTGGAAAGCTAGAGCGATTTCTTTTGGAGGAAGGTTGACTCTTGTGAAGTCGGTTTTGAATAGTCTTCCATTGTATTATTTCTTGATCTTTTATGCCCCGTCATGTGTTATTAAAGAGTTAGAGCGTGTGAGGAGAAAAAATTTTTGAGTTGGGAATAATATCGATATAAAAATTTCGTAGGTTAAGTGGGATAAAGTTTTACTACTATTCGAGGAGGGAGGTCTAAATATCGGATCTCTCAATTGTAAAAACTTGACTTTATTATGGAAATGGAGATGGCGGTTTCACACCGAACCCGACTCATTATGGACCAAGCTCATTATGAGCTTATATGTCCAAATGGTGGGTTTGATGTTGATCACAATCATCGACATTCCCCTTCACGTGGAACTTGGAAGGATATTGTTTTTGCAGGTAACAAGTTATATAGCATTGCCATACCTTTTAGCGCATCATTTGTTAAAGCTGTTGCAAATGGAGCAAATACGTCTTTTTGGGACGATCTATGGATTGGTGGAGAATAACTAAAACAAAGGTTCAAGCGATTGTATCAATTGGAGGCTGTGAAAAATGTTACCGTGCAAGATAGAGTTTCAAGATTCGAGAATAACTGTGGAAGAACGTGGTGCTGGAAGCGAAATCTATCAGGTCGTGTAGTGTAACGACCCCGACAAATCGTCAAGTGACGGCGTCGTCTACATGGGTCCCATCACCTGGTCATAAGTCTTTATGACAACGTTTGACCAAAATATGTCGCCTTCATTTCAAAATAAAGATTGTTTCCAAAGTTTACAAGAATTGTTCAACCAGAAGTTAAGTTACAAGGTTATAAGTACAAATGAAATCTAGACGACACGGTTTAAAGTAAAGTCAAAAGACGCTCCATGAAATGCATGTATACTCGACATCCAATGCAAGTATCAAATAGTAAGCGGAAGCATGTTTCACATATCGTGCAATCCCTGAGAAAAACATAGAAATCTGTCAACGAAAACGTTGGTGAAATCATAGGTTTAAGTAAGTAAGTGAGTAAAAGTAAGTAAGTCGAACCACAAGGTTTGAAAAGTTGAAATAATAGTAATACATTCTAAAAGTTAATATTCACGAGCATCCAATTATCAAAGCTTAACATTCCATCCATTGTATACCCCATCCATAGTGCTAGAACAAACACTGATTCTCGAAAATATATTTCATCTGTAGACGGTAGCGAACCGTCAAAGATGAGGGTTGTCAACCCATATGGCCATATAACATAAGTTCTCTCTTACACCCGTCAAGTGTAACTAATGATAATCGAATTGAGGATTTTTGTTCTAAACTCGTATGTAGAATGTTTGTTTTCCCGTTCTTGTGTTCACTTAGTTTAAAAGAATCGTTTATGTTTTCTCATCCCAAATATAAGTTCAAAAAGAGTAAAAGTGGGACTATGATCTCACCTTGCGTGCAAGAGTTAATAAAGTACTTCAACAAGTAAACGCGTGCAAAGACAAAGCTAGTCTTGACCTAAACATATAGGTTATATCAATAACGGTAAACACAAACGGTCAAAGATGTTCAATTAGTCCTATGGCTCGTTACGACTCGATTATGTAGCATGTGAATCAATTAGTCAAGTTTCATGCACGATACAAGTAATTAAGCATGTTAGAACGATCGTATAATTGTTTGGTTAAGTTTGACTAAAAGTCAAACTTGGTCAAAGTCAAGGTCAACGGGGTCGGGTCGGGTATCCGACAATTTTCCCATGATGAGAAATCATTTATGAGCAGAATGGCCAAGTTTCATGTTAATCGGAGTTACGGTTAAGCGGGAAACATTTTGTGAAAGGAAAAATAAAAACAAAAATGAGCTGGGCATATGCGCGGCGCGCTATGGGTTGCGCGGCGCGCACCCTAGTGTAAATCCGGGTCAGAACTCAACTAAAGGGGGCAAATATCTGGGATTTCTGTTTTGCGCGGCGCGCTGAGGTTGCACGGCGCGCATACCTGGAATTTTTGCTGTTTGCAGAAAAATAGACCAAGTCACGAACCAAAACTCAAATTAACATATTTTATGAACCGAAAACATCCAAAATGCATACTATATATCGTTGGAAAGGTAATTTGACAAGGAAAACAACTAAACACGTTTCATCAAACAAAAACATCAATTTCAATAACCGATTTTCCGTCAAGTGATCATTAAGAATCCATTTTCAAAGTTTCAAGTTCATCAAATGCATTTTAAGTTTCGGGAATCCAATTCACACATGTGATATGCCGTTTTGAAGGTAATGAAGCATACATTACTACTAAACACTAACAATTAACATTTCATGGCATTCAAGCATCCAAAAATTCATGTCAAGAACTATCAAACCCTAGTCAAACATCTCAAAATCAATAATCATGTTTTTGAAGTTTTCTTAATCAACCTACACATCAAATTGAAGCTAATGACGCTAGTAACACATTTAATACATGAACTTTAACAATTAAACAACTTTTAATCATCCAAAATCAAAGATTTAGCAAGCAATTTTCATAATGAACTAGTTACACCAAAAACAACAAATCGAGCATACAAATTACATACACGACATCACAATGAGCCATAGACACTAATTAACTACTTTATAAGTCAAGAACACGAATTTAAAGAAATCTAGTGATTTTAGAAAGTTACCCAAATGAGATGAAATTGGTATGGAATCGAAGAGGAAGTTGCAAGGATTCCAAATATGTAATTTGTTTGGATTGAAGCTTGACCGATTTGATTTAGATGATGAATCTTCAAAATGGAGAATTGAGAGAAATTATGGAAGTAGTGAAAGAAAAGGAAAAATGAAAATGAAAAAGATGGGAGGTGGGGTTGACTAGTCAAAAGCTAGTCACCTCTTTGTCTTTTTGGCAAAACTAGTCCCTCTAGTTTGTAGTCGGGTGCGGAAATTAACCGAACGAATATTTAACTTCACGAGAGTACGGGGGACGTTATAATCCAATAACGAAAATATTTTAAGAATGTAGCTAAAAGAGGATACGAATCGAGATGCTGAGGATATTAAATAAATAATAAAAAAAAAAGAAAAAAAGACGGCGTTAAAATAATTTAACGGAAAAATGCGGGATGTTACATTATCCACACCTCAAAAGAAATTTCGTCCCGAAATTTAGTTGGAAGTAATAATCGATGCCTCTCACTCGAGACCGGAGATGTCAATGCTATGAATAAGTGAAGGTACGTCCTTGAGTGTTCTCATGAATTTGGATAGTTAGGGTTTCACGTTGTATTAAGGTTTGGTTTTTACGATCCCTGGTTTCAACTGGTTTTCCTATGAAGAGTAGTTTGTCATCGATAGTTGATGTATCTAGCAGGATTGCACGTTCCTGTTCCGCAGGACACGTTTCTAAGTTTGTTACACGAAATGTAGGGTAAACGGAAACTTAATTGAGTCGGAAGTTCTAAACGGTTGGAAGCGGTTCTAATACGCCCCAAGGTTTCAAAAGGTTCAATATTGCGGATATAGCCTTTCTCGATTTCCCAAAATGGATTACACCCTTCCAAGGTGCGGTTTCTCAATATTACGCGGTTACACACTGGGTTTGGTGAGGTTTTCATCTAAGTTTGGTATAACTCTTCTGGCGACAATGGGTTGTCTCGAGCCCTTCTCGGACTTGAACGATCTCAATTGTTGTTTCTTGATGGAGTTCAGATTTCGGTGGTTGATGCTTTGGTTAAATGAACAGGGGTATGACATTAGCGGTCATATAGGGTTTCGAAAAGTGCGTGTGAACACACGAGTGGTATCTACTGTTGTAAGAGTGATCTACTAAAGGTGACAATACGAGTTTGTGACATGTCTTTCCAAGACGTAAATCGTTCGTTTGCTCGGTTCGTCGGTGTAGTGACCCGAACTTTTCCATGTTTATATATATTAATTGAGATTGATGTTTACATGATTAAATGTTTCCAACATCTTAAGCAATCAAACTTGTTAAGACTTGATTAATTGAAATAGGTTTCATATAGACAATTGACCACCCAGGTTGACCGGTGATTCACGAACGTTAAAACTTGTAAAAAAACTATATGATGACATATATATGGTTAATATATAGTTAACATGATATTATGATAAGTAAACATATCATTAATTATATTAACAATGAACTACATATGTAAAAACAAGACTACTAACTTAATGATTTTGAAACGAGACATATATGTAACGTTTATCGTTGTAACGACATTTAATGTATATATATCATATTAAGAGATATTCGTACATCATAATATCATGATAATATAATAATTTAAAATCTCTTTTGTTATTATAAACATTGGGTTAACAACATTTAACAAGATCGTTAACCTAAAGGTTTCAAAACAACACTTACATGTAACGACTAACGATGACTTAACGACTCAGTTAAAATGTATATACATGTAGTGTTTTAATATGTATTTATACACTTTTGAAAGACTTCAATACACTTATCAAAATACTTCTACTTAACAAAAATGCTTACAATTACATTCTCGTTCAGTTTCATCAACAATTCTACTCGTATGCACCCGTATTCGTACTCGTACAATACACAGCTTTTAGATGTATGTACTATTGGTATATACACTCCAATGATCAGCTCTTAGCAGCCCATGTGAGTCACCTAACACATGTGGGAACCATCATTTGGCAACTAGCATGAAATATCTCATAAGATTACAAAAATATGAGTAATCATTCATGACTTATTTACATGAAAACAAAATTACATATCCTTTATATCTAATCCATACACCAACGACCAAAAACACCTACAAACACTTTCATTCTTCAATTTTCTTCATCTAATTGAACTCTCTCAAGTTCTATCTTCAAGTTCTAAGTGTTCTTCATAAATTCCAAAAGTTCTAGTTTCATAAAATCAAGAATACTTTCAAGTTTGCTAGCTCACTTCCAATCTTGTAAGGTGATCATCCAACCTCAAGAAATCTTTGTTTCTTACAGTAGGTTATCATTCTAATACAAGGTAATAATCATATTCAAACTTTGGTTCAATTTCTATAACTATAACAATCTTATTTCAAGTGATGATCTTACTTGAACTTGTTTTCGTGTCATGATTTTGCTTCAAGAACTTTGAGCCATCCAAGGATCCATTGAAGCTAGATCCATTTTTCTCTTTTCCAGTAGGTTCATCCAAGGAACTTAAGGTAGTAATGATGTTCATAACATCATTCGATTCATACATATAAAGCTATCTTATTCGAAGGTTTAAACTTGTAATCACTAGAACATAGTTTAGTTAATTCTAAACTTGTTCGCAAACAAAAGTTAATCCTTCTAACTTGACTTTTAAAATCAACTAAACACATGTTCTATATCTATATGATATGCTAACTTAATGATTTAAAACCTGGAAACACGAAAAACACCGTAAAACCGGATTTACGCCGTCGTAGTAACACCGCGGGCTGTTTTGGGTTAGTTAATTAAAAACTATGATAAACTTTGATTTAAAAGTTGTTATTCTGAGAAAATGATTTTTATTATGAACATGAAACTATATCCAAAAATTATGGTTAAACTCAAAGTGGAAGTATGTTTTCTAAAATGGTCATCTAGACGTCGTTCTTTCGACTGAAATGACTACCTTTACAAAAACGACTTGTAACTTATTTTTCCGACTAGAAACCTATACTTTTTTTTGTTTAGATTCATAAAATAGAGTTCAATATGAAACCATAGCAATTTGATTCACTCAAAACGGATTTAAAATGAAGAAGTTATGGGTAAAACAAGATTGGATAATTTTTCTCATTTTAGCTACGTGAAAATTGGTAACAAATCTATTCCAACCATAACTTAATCAACTTGTATTATATATTATGTAATCTTGAGATACCATAGACACGTATACAATGTTTCGACCTATCATGTCGACACATCTATATATATTTCGGAACAACCATAGACACTCTATATGTGAATGTTGGAGTTAGCTATACAGGGTTGAGGTTGATTCCAAAATATATATAGTTTGAGTTGTGATCAATACTGAGATACGTATACACTGGGTCGTGGATTGATTCAAGATAATATTTATCGATTTATTTCTGTACATCTAACTGTGGACAACTAGTTGTAGGTTACTAACGAGGACAGCTGACTTAATAAACTTAAAACATCAAAATATATTAAAAGTGTTGTAAATATATTTTGAACATACTTTGATATATATGTATATATGTATATATTGTTATAGGTTCGTGAATCAACCAGTGGCCAAGTCTTACTTCCCGGCGAAGTAAAAATCTGTGAAAGTGAGTTATAGTCCCACTTTTAAAATCTAATATTTTTGGGATGAGAATACATGCAGGTTTTATAAATGATTTACAAAATAGACACAAGTACGTGAAACTACATTCTATGGTTGAATTATCGAAATCGAATATGCCCCTTTTTATTAAGTCTGGTAATCTAAGAATTAGGGAACAGACACCCTAATTGACGCGAATCCTAAAGATAGATCTATTGGGCCTAACAAACCCCATCCAAAGTACCGGATGCTTTAGTACTTCGAAATTTATATCATATCCGAAGGGTGTCCCGGAATGATGGGGATATTCTTATATATGCATCTTGTTATTGTCGGTTACCAGGTGTTCACCATATGAATGATTTTTATCTCTATGTATGGGATGTGTATTGAAATATGAAATCTTGTGGTCTATTGTTACGATTTGATATATATAGGTTAAACCTATAACTCACCAACATTTTTGTTGACGTTTTAAGCATGTTTATTCTCAGGTGATTATTAAGAGCTTCCGCTGTCGCATACTTAAATAAGGACAAGATTTGGAGTCCATGCTTGTATGATATTGTGTAAAAACTGCATTCAAGAAACTTATTTTGTTGTAACATATTTGTATTGTAAACCATTATGTAATGGTCGTGTGTAAACAGGATATATTAGATTATCATTATTTGATAATCTACGTAAAGCTTTTTAAACCTTTATTGATGAAATAAAGGTTATGGTTTGTTTAAAAATGAATGCAGTCTTTGAAAAACGTCTCATATAGAGGTCAAAACCTCGCAACGAAATCAATTAATATGGAACGTTTTTAATCAATAAGAACGGGACATTTCAGTTGGTATCCGAGCGTTGGTCTTAGAGAACCAGAAAATTTGCATTAGTGTGTCTTATCGAGTTTGTTAGGATGCATTAGTGAGTCTGGACTTCGACCGTGTTTTCTTTAAAAATGATTGCTTAACATTTTTGTTGGAAACTATATATTTTTAACATATGAATATTATGTGATATATTAATCTCTTAACGTGTTTGATATTATGTGATAGATGTCTACCTCTAGAACAAGTCCCATTGACTCACCTAATAATAATGAAGAGTCAAATGTAAATTGGAATAATTTGTGGACTGATTCACAAGTTCCCGAAGAGGAACCGGAAGAAGAGTCGGAACCGGAAGAAGAATCGGAACCGGAAGAAGAATCGGAACCGGATGAAGAAATAGAACCGGTGGGGGAAATAATAAAACGGTTAAGTAAAAGAAAATCCTCAACCAACCGACCAAAGTTAATTATGGTCAATGGTGTTTCCGCCAAGGAAGCAAAATATTGGGAGGATTACCAATTCTCCGATGAATCGGATTCCGACGAGAATTCCGATGATGTTATAGAAATTACCCCAACTGAATTTAAAAAGGCAAAAGAAAATAATAAGGGAAAGGGCATAAAAATAGAGAAATCTAATTCCAACCCCGATGAACTTTATATGTATCGTCAACCCCCGAAGTCCTTAAGTTGTAACAATGACCCGGGAACCTCTAAACCACCAGGTTTTTCTAAACCAATGTGGACAACGACGGTTCGTATTAGGGGAACATCATATATCCCTAGAAACTTGGCAAAACGAACCAAAACCGAAGAAGAAGAAACGAGCGAGTCGGAATAAGATAGTTGTATTCGTGTGGTGTAATATATGGAATATAGTGTTCTTATGCTTTATGATATATGTAAAAATTGCTTGTATTAATAAGTATTTTTTTTTATGAATCTAACTCTTGTCTATTTTACAGTTTAAAAATACAAAATGGATAGACAACCCAATATTTTAAGAGACCTACCCGGAGACATGATTGATGAAATCTTGTCTAGAGTCGGCCAGAATTCTTCGGCACAACTATTTAAGGCGAGATCAGTTTGTAAGACATTCGAAGAACGTTCCAAGAATGTCTTGGTTTATAAGAGACTTTCGTTTGAAAGATGGGTAATATCACATTGGGAAACCCATAAGTTACGATGTGTTTACTTTGACGCATATATTGCGGGGAACCCAAATGCTATTTTACGCAACGGGTTAAGAAATTATTTTGACTCAATATATCCGAATATTGGACTTCGTGATTTAGAAAAAGCGGCTAACATGCAACATAAAGAAGCATGTTATGCTTACGGATTAGTAATGTTCGCTTCTCACCAAAGTGAGAACAAGAACATCGGGCTACAACTATTAAACAAAACGTTTCCACAAGTGACCGAGTCGGTAATTGGGGTAAGAAATGAGGTTTTTAGATTATTACGGGACTGTTGGACATTACGTAACCCTCGTCCCTTTGATGACGTTACAACACGCTGTCTTATCAATGGCCATAACGGTTATGTTGCACAAGACCAAGGATGGGAAGTAGTCCTAGTAAAACCAGAATGCATGACTTGTTTCTGGACGTATGAATTACGTGTATTTATTGCCTTTGCTGAACGACTTGTGTACTAGCTAGAATTGTCTTCACAACTATCTTGTATCAAAGTTATTGTGTGCTATATTTCATGCTTTATGTAAAATAAGCGGTATTGTAAGTTTGTAAAATATTGTATAAAAGTTTGAACGCGAAATATTATTATAATCAGTTTTTCATATAGAATTGTAGTAGTTGAATTGTATATTAGCTACTAAGTATGAACTTAACGGGTAGGTACTACCCGAATTTAAACTTATAAAACGCTAATATGAAGAAAAAGCTTTTATAAATGAGTTCATATTATGCTACGAAATACTATTAACTACTCTTAATATTCTGTATGATTAACTTGTTCCATTTAACTATTTTGAAGGAAATGGCACCGACTACTCGACACACCGTGAATATGAATGAAGAGGAATTCCGTACTTTTCTAGCTTCAAACATAGCCGCAGTACAGGCTGCGCTACATACCAACAATAACCTTGGATCTAGCAGTACAGGAAATCGTGTAGGATGCACCTACAAAGAATTCACTGCCTGCAAACCTTTGGAATTTGATGGAACCGAAGGACCGATCGGATTGAAACGGTGGACCGAGAAGGTTGAATCGGTGTTTGCCATAAGTAAGTGTACTGAAGAGGACAAAGTGAAGTACGCTACGCATACCTTCACAGGTTCTGCGTTAACATGGTGGAATACCTATCTAGAGCAAGTGGGACAAGATGATGCGTACGCACTACCGTGGTCAGCATTCAAGCACTTGATGAACGAGAAGTACCGTCCCAGAACCGAGGTCAATAAGCTCAAGACAGAACTTAGAGGGTTACGAACCCAAGGATTTGATATTACCACGTACGAAAGACGATTCACAGAATTGTGCCTATTGTGTCCGGGAGCATTCGAAGATGAGGAAGAGAAGATCGACGCGTTTGTGAAAGGATTACCGGAAAGAATCCAAGAAGATATAAGTTCACACGAGCCCGCCTCCATACAACAGGCATGTAGAATGGCTCACAAACTAGTGAACCAGATTGAAGAAAGAATTAAAGAACAGACTGCTGAAGAGGCCAATGTGAAGCAAGTCAAAAGAAAGTGGGAGGAAAACGGTGATAAGAATCACCAATACAACAACAACAGCAATTACAACAATAATCGCAACAATTATCCCAACAATCGCAACATCAATCGCAACTACAACAAACGGCCCAACAACAACAACAACAACAACAATAGCAACTACAACAATCATCCCAACAACAATAATAACCGCAACAACAACAACAATCAGAAGCAACTATGCCAAAGGTGTGAAAAGAATCACTCGGGGTTCTGCACCAAATTTTGCAACAAGTGTAAAAGAAATGGTCATAGCGCGACGAAGTGTGAGGTCTACGGACCAGGGGTTAATAGAACGAAAGGAACAAATGGTGTCGGAACGAGTAATGGCGGAGCAAGTAGTGTCGGAGCAAGTTATGCCAATGTAGTTTGTTATAAATGTGGAAAACCAGGCCACATTATTAGAAATTGCCCGAACCAGGAGAACACGAATGGACAAGGCCGTGGAAGAGTTTTCAATATTAATGCGGTAGAGGCACAGGAAGACCCGGAGCTTGTTACGGGTACGTTTCTTATTGACAATAAATCTGCTTACGTTTTATTTGATTCGGGTGCGGATAGAAGCTATATGAGTAGAGATTTTTGTGCTAAATTAAGTTGTCCATTGACGCCTTTGGATAGTAAATTTTTACTCGAATTAGCAAATGGTAAATTAATTTCAGCAGATAATATATGTCGGAATCGAGAAATTAAACTGGTTAGCGAAACATTTAAGATTGATTTGATACCAGTAGAGTTAGGGAGTTTTGATGTGATAATCGGTATGGACTGGTTGAAAGAAGTGAAAGCGGAGATCGTTTGTTACAAAAATGCAATTCGCATTATACGAGAAAAAGGAAAACCCTTAATGGTGTACGGAGAAAAGGGCAACACGAAGCTACATCTTATTAGTAATTTGAAGGCACAAAAACTAATAAGAAAAGGTTGCTATGCTGTTCTAGCACACGTCGAGAAAGTACAAACTGAAGAAAAGAGCATCAATGATGTTCCTATTGCAAAAGAATTTCCCGATGTATTTCCGAAAGAATTACCGGGATTACCCCCACATCGATCTGTTGAATTTCAAATAGATCTTGTACCAGGAGCTGCACCAATAGCTCGTGCTCCTTACAGACTCGCACCCAGCGAGATGAAAGAACTGCAAAGCCAATTACAAGAACTTTTAGAGCGTGGTTTCATTCGACCAAGCACATCACCGTGGGGAGCTCCTGTTTTGTTTGTCAAGAAGAAAGATGGTACATTCAGGTTGTGTATCGACTACCGAGAGTTGAACAAACTTACCATCAAGAACCGCTACCCACTACCGAGAATCGACGACTTATTTGATCAACTACAAGGCTCGTCTGTTTATTCAAAGATTGACTTACGTTCCGGGTATCATCAAATGCGGGTGAAAGAAGATGATATTCCAAAGACTGCTTTCAGAACACGTTACGGTCATTACGAGTTTATGGTCATGCCGTTTGGTTTAACTAATGCACCAGCTGTGTTCATGGACCTTATGAACCGAGTGTGTGGACCATACCTTGACAAATTTGTCATTGTTTTCATTGATGACATACTTATTTACTCAAAGAATGACCAAGAACACGGTGAACATTTGAGAAAAGTGTTAGAAGTATTGAGGAAGGAAGAATTGTACGCTAAGTTTTCAAAGTGTGCATTTTGGTTGGAAGAAGTTCAATTCCTCGGTCACATAGTGAACAAAGAAGGTATTAAGGTGGATCCGGCAAAGATAGAAACTGTTGAAAAGTGGGAAACCCCGAAAACTCCGAAACACATACGCCAGTTTTTAGGACTAGCTGGTTACTACAGAAGGTTCATCCAAGACTTTTCCAGAATAGCAAAACCCTTGACTGCATTAACGCATAAAGGGAAGAAATTTGAATGGAATGATGAACAAGAGAAAGCGTTTCAGTTATTGAAGAAAAAGCTAACTACGGCACCTATATTGTCATTGCCTGAAGGGAATGATGATTTTGTGATTTATTGTGACGCATCAAAGCAAGGTCTCGGTTGTGTATTAATGCAACGAACGAAGGTGATTGCTTATGCGTCTAGACAATTGAAGATTCACGAACAAAATTATACGACGCATGATTTGGAATTAGGCGCGGTTGTTTTTGCATTAAAGACTTGGAGGCACTACTTATATGGGGTCAAAAGTATTATATATACCGACCACAAAAGTCTTCAACACATATTTAATCAGAAACAACTGAATATGAGGCAGCGTAGGTGGATTGAATTATTGAATGATTACGATTTTGAGATTCGTTACCACCCGGGGAAGGCAAATGTGGTAGCCGATGCCTTGAGCAGGAAGGATAGAGAACCCATTCGAGTAAAATCTATGAATATAATGATTCATAATAACATTACTACTCAAATAAAGGAGGCGCAACAAGGAGTTTTAAAAGAGGGAAATTTAAAGGATGAAATACCCAAAGGATCGGAGAAGCATCTTAATATTCGGGAAGACGGAACCCGGTATAGGGCTGAAAGGATTTGGGTACCAAAATTTGGAGATATGAGAGAAATGGTACTTAGAGAAGCTCATAAAACCAGATACTCAATACATCCTGGAACGGGGAAGATGTACAAGGATCTCAAGAAACATTTTTGGTGGCCGGGTATGAAAGCCGATGTTGCTAAATACGTAGGAGAATGTTTGACGTGTTCTAAGGTCAAAGCTGAGCATCAGAAACCATCAGGTCTACTTCAACAACCCGAAATCCCGGAATGGAAATGGGAAAACATTACCATGGATTTCATCACTAAATTGCCAAGGACTGCAAGTGGTTTTGATACTATTTGGGTAATAGTTGACCGTCTCACCAAATCAGCACACTTCCTACCAATAAGAGAAGATGACAAGATGGAGAAGTTAGCACGACTGTATTTGAAGGAAGTCGTCTCCAGACATGGAATACCAATCTCTATTATCTCTGATAGGGATGGCAGATTTATTTCAAGATTCTGGCAGACATTACAGCAAGCATTAGGAACTCGTCTAGACATGAGTACTGCCTATCATCCACAAACTGATGGGCAGAGCGAAAGGACGATACAAACGCTTGAAGACATGCTACGAGCATGTGTTATTGATTTCGGAAACAGTTGGGATCGACATCTACCGTTAGCAGAATTTTCCTACAACAACAGCTACCATTCAAGCATTGAGATGGCGCCGTTTGAAGCACTTTATGGTAGAAAGTGCAGGTCTCCGATTTGTTGGAGTGAGGTGGGGGATAGACAGATTACGGGTCCGGAGATTATACAAGAAACTACCGAGAAGATCATCCAAATTCAACAACGGTTGAAAACCGCCCAAAGTCGACAAAAGAGCTACGCTGACATTAAAAGAAAAGATATAGAATTTGAAATTGGAGAGATGGTCATGCTTAAAGTTTCACCTTGGAAAGGCGTTGTTCGATTTGGTAAACGAGGGAAATTAAATCCAAGGTATATTGGACCATTCAAGATTATTAATCGTGTCGGACCAGTAGCTTACCGACTTGAGTTACCTCAACAACTCGCGGCTGTACATAACACTTTCCACGTCTCGAATTTGAAGAAATGTTTTGCTAAAGAAGATCTCACTATTCCGTTAGATGAAATCCAAATCAACGAAAAACTCCAATTCATCGAAGAACCCGTCGAAATAATGGATCGTGAGGTTAAAAGACTTAAGCAAAACAAGATACCAATTGTTAAGGTTCGATGGAATGCTCGTAGAGGACCCGAGTTCACCTGGGAGCGTGAAGATCAGATGAAGAAGAAATACCCGCATCTATTTCCAGAAGATTCGTCAACACCTTCAACAGCTTAAAATTTCGGGACGAAATTTATTTAACGGGTAGGTACTGTAGTGACCCGAACTTTTCCATGTTTATATATATTAATTGAGATTGATGTTTACATGATTAAATGTTTCCAACATCTTAAGCAATCAAACTTGTTAAGACTTGATTAATTGAAATAGGTTTCATATAGACAATTGACCACCCAGGTTGACCGGTGATTCACGAACGTTAAAACTTGTAAAAAAACTATATGATGACATATATATGGTTAATATATAGTTAACATGATATTATGATAAGTAAACATATCATTAATTATATTAACAATGAACTACATATGTAAAAACAAGACTACTAACTTAATGATTTTGAAACGAGACATATATGTAACGTTTATCGTTGTAACGACATTTAATGTATATATATCATATTAAGAGATATTCGTACATCATAATATCATGATAATATAATAATTTAAAATCTCTTTTGTTATTATAAACATTGGGTTAACAACATTTAACAAGATCGTTAACCTAAAGGTTTCAAAACAACACTTACATGTAACGACTAACGATGACTTAACGACTCAGTTAAAATGTATATACATGTAGTGTTTTAATATGTATTTATACACTTTTGAAAGACTTCAATACACTTATCAAAAT
Organism: Rutidosis leptorrhynchoides; assembly: GCF_046630445.1. Taxonomy (NCBI): domain Eukaryota; kingdom Viridiplantae; phylum Streptophyta; class Magnoliopsida; order Asterales; family Asteraceae; genus Rutidosis; species Rutidosis leptorrhynchoides. Next base: position 511,741,688 of record NC_092335.1, on the reverse strand, counting down.
ACTTCTACTTAACAAAAATGCTTACAATTACATTCTCGTTCAGTTTCATCAACAATTCTACTCGTATGCACCCGTATTCGTACTCGTACAATACACAGCTTTTAGATGTATGTACTATTGGTATATACACTCCAATGATCAGCTCTTAGCAGCCCATGTGAGTCACCTAACACATGTGGGAACCATCATTTGGCAACTAGCATGAAATATCTCATAAGATTACAAAAATATGAGTAATCATTCATGACTTATTTACATGAAAACAAAATTACATATCCTTTATATCTAATCCATACACCAACGACCAAAAACACCTACAAACACTTTCATTCTTCAATTTTCTTCATCTAATTGAACTCTCTCAAGTTCTATCTTCAAGTTCTAAGTGTTCTTCATAAATTCCAAAAGTTCTAGTTTCATAAAATCAAGAATACTTTCAAGTTTGCTAGCTCACTTCCAATCTTGTAAGGTGATCATCCAACCTCAAGAAATCTTTGTTTCTTACAGTAGGTTATCATTCTAATACAAGGTAATAATCATATTCAAACTTTGGTTCAATTTCTATAACTATAACAATCTTATTTCAAGTGATGATCTTACTTGAACTTGTTTTCGTGTCATGATTTTGCTTCAAGAACTTTGAGCCATCCAAGGATCCATTGAAGCTAGATCCATTTTTCTCTTTTCCAGTAGGTTCATCCAAGGAACTTAAGGTAGTAATGATGTTCATAACATCATTCGATTCATACATATAAAGCTATCTTATTCGAAGGTTTAAACTTGTAATCACTAGAACATAGTTTAGTTAATTCTAAACTTGTTCGCAAACAAAAGTTAATCCTTCTAACTTGACTTTTAAAATCAACTAAACACATGTTCTATATCTATATGATATGCTAACTTAATGATTTAAAACCTGGAAACACGAAAAACACCGTAAAACCGGATTTACGCCGTCGTAGTAACACCGCGGGCTGTTTTGGGTTAGTTAATTAAAAACTATGATAAACTTTGATTTAAAAGTTGTTATTCTGAGAAAATGATTTTTATTATGAACATGAAACTATATCCAAAAATTATGGTTAAACTCAAAGTGGAAGTATGTTTTCTAAAATGGTCATCTAGACGTCGTTCTTTCGACTGAAATGACTACCTTTACAAAAACGACTTGTAACTTATTTTTCCGACTAGAAACCTATACTTTTTTTTGTTTAGATTCATAAAATAGAGTTCAATATGAAACCATAGCAATTTGATTCACTCAAAACGGATTTAAAATGAAGAAGTTATGGGTAAAACAAGATTGGATAATTTTTCTCATTTTAGCTACGTGAAAATTGGTAACAAATCTATTCCAACCATAACTTAATCAACTTGTATTATATATTATGTAATCTTGAGATACCATAGACACGTATACAATGTTTCGACCTATCATGTCGACACATCTATATATATTTCGGAACAACCATAGACACTCTATATGTGAATGTTGGAGTTAGCTATACAGGGTTGAGGTTGATTCCAAAATATATATAGTTTGAGTTGTGATCAATACTGAGATACGTATACACTGGGTCGTGGATTGATTCAAGATAATATTTATCGATTTATTTCTGTACATCTAACTGTGGACAACTAGTTGTAGGTTACTAACGAGGACAGCTGACTTAATAAACTTAAAACATCAAAATATATTAAAAGTGTTGTAAATATATTTTGAACATACTTTGATATATATGTATATATTGTTATAGGTTCGTGAATCAACCAGTGGCCAAGTCTTACTTCCCGGCGAAGTAAAAATCTGTGAAAGTGAGTTATAGTCCCACTTTTAAAATCTAATATTTTTGGGATGAGAATACATGCAGGTTTTATAAATGATTTACAAAATAGACACAAGTACGTGAAACTACATTCTATGGTTGAATTATCGAAATCGAATATGCCCCTTTTTATTAAGTCTGGTAATCTAAGAATTAGGGAACAGACACCCTAATTGACGCGAATCCTAAAGATAGATCTATTGGGCCTAACAAACCCCATCCAAAGTACCGGATGCTTTAGTACTTCGAAATTTATATCATATCCGAAGGGTGTCCCGGAATGATGGGGATATTCTTATATATGCATCTTGTTATTGTCGGTTACCAGGTGTTCACCATATGAATGATTTTTATCTCTATGTATGGGATGTGTATTGAAATATGAAATCTTGTGGTCTATTGTTACGATTTGATATATATAGGTTAAACCTATAACTCACCAACATTTTTGTTGACGTTTTAAGCATGTTTATTCTCAGGTGATTATTAAGAGCTTCCGCTGTCGCATACTTAAATAAGGACAAGATTTGGAGTCCATGCTTGTATGATATTGTGTAAAAACTGCATTCAAGAAACTTATTTTGTTGTAACATATTTGTATTGTAAACCATTATGTAATGGTCGTGTGTAAACAGGATATATTAGATTATCATTATTTGATAATCTACGTAAAGCTTTTTAAACCTTTATTGATGAAATAAAGGTTATGGTTTGTTTAAAAATGAATGCAGTCTTTGAAAAACGTCTCATATAGAGGTCAAAACCTCGCAACGAAATCAATTAATATGGAACGTTTTTAATCAATAAGAACGGGACATTTCAGTCGGTTTGTGGGTGGTACGCGGTACTCATGTCTAAGCGGGTCTCCAAGGTTTCTTGCAAAACTAGAAGTGAAACGAGTATTTCGATACGTGATAATTGACAAAGATGCACCGTGTTGGAATAGAATCTCTTAATATACGTTTGAACAAGTTAGTTAGGGTTCGAAAATGTTCGTTAGAACTATTCACCCTCGTGGCGAATACTATTGTAATATGAAGAGTTTCTCTATCCATGGAGAAATGTTACAAGGAGTTTCCTTAAACGGAAATGCGAGCGATAAAGATAGGAGTGAAATGAGGACTTAGAATAGGATGAGCTTACATCTCGGGGTTGCCATAACGTGCCTCTAGTTGTCAAAAGTTGAAGTCTGAAAGAGAAACGAGGTAGTACACGTAGTTGTATAGTTCGGGGTTGAATAATAGTTGACCGATTATCAGAAACACAAGGGCGTTAAGTCAAAGAAGAGTGAAGTATCGTTGGATTGTGTGTTATCTTAAATTCCAGTAATATTAGACGGTGACGGTGAAATAACAGAGGTAGGTAGTGTGGTACGGGATGACGAGAAAATTGATCGGATCCACAATTTAGTATTCGAATTCTTCGTGCAAAATAACGAATTTTAGTTATGTTGATTTTTGAGACGAGAGAGTATGCCTTTCGGCGTTCAAGTAGAAATATTTCCATGTTTGAGTTCCATCTGTTGCTATACGATTTTAACTAGAATTGTTGGTGTGAAGAATCACGCTCAAGGTTCGAACACGGAGAGGTTTAAAGTTTTCCTTAGTGAGTTAACGAGTTTAAAAGTCGTGTAACACGAGAAAAGTCAGAAATGAATCTTCGGTAAAAATAGACGAGATCTAAGATTTTACGAATACAAGTCTGAGTTGGGAGAGTTTCCTGATTACATGTGGCTTGATTTCGAGATTGATTGTAATGCCTTGACCATTAACATCATGGTCTAGAAAATTGGACTTCGTTCAACAGAAATTCTCACTCGGAGAATTTGGTATAAAGTTGCTCTTTTCTCAAAAGTTCGAGCGTAAGATGGTGATGTTGTTCGTTTTCCTTCTTTACTTAAATAAGTTAAGATGTCATCTATAAATACGATAACAGATTTGTCTAGATAAGTTGCATACGTGGTTTAGGAGGTTCATGAATACGGACGGAGTCCTAAATAAATTAAACGGTACTAAGAGAGATTTACAACTAACGTTGCGAGTTCGGAAATGGCTTAGGAGACATCGTCTCCCTTAACCCCCAATTGATGATAACCGGAACGGAGGTCGTTTTGGAATGCACACGGGATTCATGCAAGTAATCAGGTGGTCATGGATACGAGGAAGAGGGTATCGGTTTTCAACCGAAAATTATTTAGTTCACAATAATCTATACCTAGTTGTAGGGAAACAATTTCTCCTTAACGAATAGGTTCTGAGCTCCCTAGTTCTATAGGTGTCAAGTCAATATTCTTAACGTATATCCTCTGATAGAATTTATAGACACACAATATCTTTCCGTTGGTCGCTTAAATTGCCTAAGTAGTATCTAAGGGAAAAAGGTGGAATGTAATGAGTACAAGTCAAAGTCTTGGTTGTAAAACGTCTAGCGGTAATTGAATCGAATAAGTATGAAACATACGGTTTGTTGTGAAGAAACGTACCCGTGACTAGTCCATCGTCGTCTCGGGCATCCTAGGCGTTGATGTTGAAAGTTCAACGGCGTGCGTTGGGGTTGATTTTCTTATTTGGGCATTCATTCCTAAAATGACCCGTTTGGCCACATGCGTAGCAAGTGACCAACTTTCGTGGGTTGGGTCCCTTTTGAGTGATGGGGGTGGCACTTCCACAATGTTTGGCGATGTGACCACTTCCTTGGCGCCGGTGGCGGAACCTGCCACATCCTTCAAAGTGATGCTTGCGGCATTCGTTACAAAAAGGTAGTTTTCCGGTATAACCTTTCTTGTCGTTGGAGGCGAAAGGCTTCTTGGAGAGGTTGTTGTGGTTGTGGTTGCTTGATTGAGAGGCTTCCCATGTTCTTTTATTGCCGCTCGATTGGTTCTCGACCATTGGTGCCGGCGTTTCCATTTCATTCGCCGTGTCTAAAGTATGGCGGGCCATTGTTAAAGCCTCTTGTAGGTTAGTGGGTCGAGGTGTCATTACCCTGTGTTGAATGCTCTTAGGGAGGCCATCCATGTAAAGTTCGACTCTTAGGGATTCGGGAGTCATGATATTTGGACACATTGTGACTAGTTCGGTAAACCGTTGATTATAAGCTTCGAGGTCATTCCCGACCGTTTTTAAATTCCTTAGACCCTGCTCGAGCCTTCGAGTCTCGTCGCGCGGGAAGTATTCGGTGATCATTCTTTCTCTTAATTCGGTCCAAGAGAGTGTGTGGGCTTCATCGCTTCCCACCAATTGTACATACGTGTTCCACCACGAGAGAGCAATGCCGGTGAAAGTGAGGGTGGAAAACTTGACCTCATCTTGGTCTCGACAACCGCTTGTGTTAAAAACGGTCTCCATTTGTTCAAACCATCGGGTGAGAGTAACCGGTCCTCCGGTTCCATCGAAAGTGGAAGGATTGTACTTCATGAAGTTCTTGTAGGAGCAACCTTCGTTTGAATTACCGGTTCCATGATTGTTGTTGTTAGAAAAGTGATCGGCCACGGCCGTACCCACGGCGGTGGTTATCATTCGTTGAAGAGCTTGTTCTAGGGTTTCGAGAGGAGTATTGTGTTGACCTTGGTGAGCCATTGTTCCTTCATGACACAAGAATATCGTTGGTTAGTATTTTCAACAATACTAACCGGAGTATGGAATAAGGATAGAGAGGAAATTTTTCCTTGACTCGCCTTAAATTCTTTACGTCATAATGTCGGAACGTCCATGTGAATCACCGTAATATAATCCCGGAAATTATATTACCCTGATTTACATGTGCATTTAACATTACTTTATAAAGTCAAGGTGGCGCGTCAACAAAATTTATCAACGTAAGATCAAGATCGAATACGAGTTAGATATGATAGAAGAGTTCGAGTATAAATGCACAAATAGTCAAGTAATTCCTACTTCAGTCTATATGCCGGTTGTAGTCTAGATTCACCTATGTACCCTATGACTCGGGGTGGACACAAATGAACTCTAAATCCCTACAACCAAGGCTCTGATACCACTTGTAACGACCCCGACAAATCGTCAAGTGAAGGCGTCATCTACATGGGTCCCATCACCTGGTCATAAGTCTTTATGACAACGTTTGACCAAAATATGTCGCCTTCATTTCAAAATAAAGATTGTTTCCAAAGTTTACAAGAATTGTTCAACCAGAAGTTAAGTTACAAGGTTATAAGTACAAATGAAATCTAGACGACACGGTTTAAAGTAAAGTCAAAAGACGCTCCATGAAATGCATGTATACTCGACATCCAATGCAAGTATCAAATAGTAAGCGGAAGCATGTTTCACATATCGTGCAAGCCCTGAGAAAAACATAGAAATCTGTCAACGAAAACGTTGGTAAAATCATAGGTTTAAGTAAGTAAGTGAGTAAAAGTAAGTAAGTCGAACCACAAGGTTTGAAAAGTTGAAATAATAGTAATACATTCTAAAAGTTAATATTCACGAGCACCCAATTATCAAAGCTTAACATTCCATCCATTGTATACCCCATCCATAGTGCTAGAACAAACACTGATTCTCGAAAATATATTTCATCTGTAGACGGTAGCGAACCGTCAAAGATGAGGGTTGTCAACCCATATGGCCATATAACATAAGTTCTCGCTTACACCCGTCAAGTGTAACTAATGATAATCGAATTGAGGATTTTTGTTCTAAACTCGTATGTAGAATGTTTGTTTTCCCGTTCTTGTGTTCACTTAGTTCAAAAGAATCGTTTATGTTTTCTCATCCCAAATATAAGTTCAAAAAGAGTAAAAGTGGGACTATGATCTCACCTTGCGTGCAAGAGTTAATAAAGTACTTCAACAAGTAAACGCGTGCAAAGACAAAGCTAGTCTTGACCTAAACATATAGGTTATATCAATAACGGTAAACACAAACGGTCAAAGATGTTCAATTAGTCCTATGGCTCGTTACGACTCGATTATGTAGCATGTGAATCAATTAGTCAAGTTTCATGCACGATACAAGTAATTAAGCATGTTAGAACGATCGTATAATTGTTTGGTTAAGTTTGACTAAAAGTCAAACTTGGTCAAAGTCAAGGTCAACGGGGTCGGGTCGGGTATCCGACAATTTTCCCATGATGAGAAATCATTTATGAGCAGAATGGCCAAGTTTCATGTTAATCGGAGTTACGGTTAAGCGGGAAACATTTTGTGAAAGGAAAAATAAAAACAAAAATGAGCTGGGCATATGCGCGGCGCGCTATGGGTTGCGCGGCGCGCACCCTAGTGTAAATCCGGGTCAGAACTCAACTAAAGGGGGCAAATATCTGGGATTTCTGTTTTGCGCGGCGCGCTGAGGTTGCACGGCGCCCATACCTGGAATTTTTGCTGTTTGCAGAAAAATAGACCAAGTCACGAACCAAAACTCAAATTAACATATTTTATGAACCGAAAACATCCAAAATGCATACTATATATCGTTGGAAAGGTAATTTGACAAGGAAAACAACTAAACACGTTTCATCAAACAAAAACATCAATTTCAATAACCGATTTTCCGTCAAGTGATCATTAAGAATCCATTTTCAAAGTTTCAAGTTCATCAAATGCATTTTAAGTTTCGGGAATCCAATTCACACATGTGATATGCCGTTTTGAAGGTAATGAAGCATACATTACTACTAAACACTAACAATTAACATTTCATGGCATTCAAGCATCCAAAAATTCATGTCAAGAACTATCAAACCCTAGTCAAACATCTCAAAATCAATAATCATGTTTTTGAAGTTTTCTTAATCAACCTACACATCAAATTGAAGCTAATGACGCTAGTAACACATTTAATACATGAACTTTAACAATTAAACAACTTTTAATCATCCAAAATCAAAGATTTAGCAAGCAATTTTCATAATGAACTAGTTACACCAAAAACAACAAATCGAGCATACAAATTACATACACGACATCACAATGAGCCATAGACACTAATTAACTACTTTATAAGTCAAGAACACGAATTTAAAGAAATCTAGTGATTTTAGAAAGTTACCCAAATGAGATGAAATTGGTATGGAATCGAAGAGGAAGTTGCAAGGATTCCAAATATGTAATTTGTTTGGATCGAAGCTTGACCGATTTGATTTAGATGATGAATCTTCAAAATGGAGAATTGAGAGAAATTATGGAAGTAGTGAAAGAAAAGGAAAAATGAAAATGAAAAAGATGGGAGGTGGGGTTGACTAGTCAAAAGCTAGTCACCTCTTTGTCTTTTTGGCAAAACTAGTCCCTCTAGTTTGTAGTCGGGTGCAGAAATTAACCGAACGAATATTTAACTTCAAGAGAGTACGGGGGACGTTATAATCCAATAACGAAAATATTTTAAGAATGTAGCTAAAAGAGGATACGAATCGAGATGCTGAGGATATTAAATAAAAAAAAAAAAAAAGACGGCGTTAAAATAATTTAACGGAAAAATGCGGGATGTTACATGTAGCGGGTGATCTAGAAGCACTAACTAACTTGATTAATAATTTTGTGTTTGGAAAAGTTAGCAAGATTCGTGGAAATGGTGTATGGTTTCAAGTGGCAAATTCACAACAAAGGAGCTACATGGAATAATCGAAGAGAATGTTAATGAAGGGAATTCGTTACATCTCGAGACCCAACGCAACAACTTGATTCCAAGAAAGATTGAAGTCTTTATATGGAGATAAAGGCTAATTAACACCCCGTCAAAATCCATTAACGGCATGTTAATCATTAGGTCCCACAGCAACTGTCACGCCCTCTATATGAGACTTTTTTCAAAAGCATTTGCATTTATTATAAAAAAGAGTTTGGCATAAACAATATCAAAATAAAAACTGTTACAGTTGAATCGCCAAAGTATAAACCAAACCATAATATTTAGTTTAAAAGAAAAATGCAAATGTATAATGTCTGTAAGCAAAAAGCTGGACTCCATCTACTTATGTATGACACCTTCTAATCAAATGTGGAAGCTAGATCTTAAGGACCTGAGATAAAACATGCAAAATGGGTCAACAATGTAGTGACCTGAACTTTTCCATGTTATATATATATATATATATATATATATATATATATATATATATATATATATATATATATATATATATATATATTAAATGAAATTGTTATTTACATGATTAAGTGTTTCCAACATGTTAAGCAATCAAACTTGTTAAGACTTGATTAATTGAAATAGGTTTCATATAGACAATTGACCACCCAAGTTGACCGGCGATTCACGAACGTTAAAACTTGTAAAAACTATATGATGACATATATATGGATATATATATATATATAGTTAACATGATATTATGATAAGTAAACATATCATTAAGTATATTAGCAATGAACTATATATGTAAAAACAAGACTACTAACTTAATGATTTTGAAACAAGACATATATGTAACGATTATCGTTGTAACGACATTTAATGTATATATATCATATTAAGATATATTAATACATCATGATATCATGATAATGTAATAATTTAACATCTCATTTGATTTAATAAACAATGGGTTAACAACATTTAACAAGATCGTTAACCTAAAGGTTTCAAAACAATACTTACATGTAACGACTAACGAGGACTTAACGACTCAGTTAAAATGTATATACATGTAGTGTTTTAATATGTATTCATACACTTTTGAAAGACTTCAAGACACTTATCAAAATACTTCTACTTAACAAAAATGCTTACAATTACATCCTCGTTCAGTTTCATCGATAATTCTACTCGTATGCACCCGTATTCGTACTCGTACAATACACAGCTTTTAGATGTATGTACTATTGGTATATACACTCCAATGATCAGCTCTTAGAATCCCATGTGAGTCACCTAACACATGTGGAAACCATCATTTGACAACTAGCATGAAATATCTCATAAAATTACAAAAATATGAGTAATCATTCATGACTTATTTACATGAAAACAAAATTACATATTCTATATATCTAATCCATACACCAGCGACCAAAAACACCTAAAAACACTTTCATTATTCAATTTTCTTCATCTAATTGATCTCTCTCAAGTTCTATCTTCAAGTTCTAAGTGTTCTTCATAAATTCTACAAGTTCTAGTTTTATAAAATCAAGAATACTTCCAAGTTTGCTAGCTTACTTCCAATCTTGTAGAGTGATCATCCAACCTCAAGAAATCTTTCTTATTTATAGTAAGATATATTTATAATACAAGGTAATACTCATATTCAAACTTTGATTCAATTTCTATAACTATAACAATCTTATTTCGAGTGGAAATCTTACTTGAACTTGTTTTCGTGTCATGATTCTGCTTCAAGAACTTTCAAGCCATCCAAGGATCCTTTGAAGCTAGATCTATTTTTCTCATTTCCAGTAGCTTTATCCAGAAAACTTGAGTTAGTAATGATGTTCATAACATCATTCGATTCATACATATAAAGCTATCTTATTCGAAGGTTTAAACTTGTAATCACTAGAACATAGTTTAGTTAATTCTAAACTTGTTCGCAAACAAAAGTTAATCCTTCTAACTTGACTTTTAAAATCAATTAAACACATGTTCTATATCTATATGATATGCTAACTTAATGATTTAAAACCTGAAAACACGAAGAACACTGTAAAACCGGACATACGCCGTCGTAGTAACACCGCGGGCTGTTTTGGGTTAGTTAATTAAAAACTATGATAAACTTTGATTTAAAAGTTGTACTTCTGGGAAAATGATTTTTCTTATGAACATGAAACTATATCCAAAAATCTTGATTAAACTCAAAGTGGAAGTATGTTTTCTAAAATGGTCATCTAGACGTCGTTCTTTTGACTGAAATGACTACCTTTATAAAAATGACTTGTAACTTATATTTCTGACTATAAACCTATACTTTTTCTGTTTAGATTCATAAAATAGAGTTCAATATGAAACCATTGCAATTTGATTCACTCAAAACGGATTTAAAATGAAGAAGTTATGGGTAAAACAAGATTGGATAATTTTTCTTGTTGCAGCAACGTGAAAATTGGTAACAAATCTATATTAATCATATCCTAGCTAACTTATATTGTATTATACATGTATTCTAATATATTATATAATCTTGGGATACCATAAACACGTATGCAAATGTTTTGACATATCATATCGACCCATGTGTATATATTATTTGGAACAACCATAGACACTCTATATGCAGTAATGTGGGAGTTAGCTATACAGGGTTGAGGTTGATTCCAAAAATATATATATTTGAGTTGTGATCTAGCCTGAGACGTGTATACACTGGGTCGTGGATTGATTTAAGATAATATATATCAATTTTTTCTGTACATCTAACGTTGGACAACTAGTTGTAGGTTACTAACGAGGACAGCTGACTTAATAAACTTAAAACATCAAAATGTATTAAAAGTGTTGTAAATATATTTTGAATATACTTTGATATATATGTACATATTTGTTATAGGTTCGTGAATCGACCAGTGGCCAAGTCTTACTTCCCGACGAAGTAAAAATCTGTGAAAGTGAGTTATAGTCCCACTTTTAAAATCTAATATTTTTGGGATGAGAATACATGCAGGTTTTATAAATGATTTACAAAATAAACACAAGTACGTGAAACTACATTCTATGATTGAATTATCGAAATCGAATATGCCCCTTTTTATTAAGTCTGGTAATCTAAGAATTAGGGAACAGACACCCTAATTGACGCGAATCCTAAAGATAGATCTATTGGGCCTAACAAACCCCATCCAAAGTACCGGATACTTTAGTACTTCGAAATTTATATCATATCTGAAGGGTGTCCCGGAATGATGGGGATATTCTTATATATGCATCTTGTTAATGTCAGTTACCAGGTGTTCACCATATGAATGATTTTTATCTCTATGTATGGGATGTGTATTGAAATATGAAATCTTGTGGTCTACTGTTACGATTTGATATATATATATATAGGTTAAACCTATAACTCACCAACATTTTTGTTGACGTTTAAAGCATGTTTATTCTCAGGTGAATACTAAGAGCTTCCGCTGTTGCATACTAAAATAAGGACAAGATTTGGAGTCCATGTTTGTATGATATTGTGTAAAAACTGCATTTAAGAAACATATATCGATGTAATATATTTCTATTGTAAACCATTATGTAATGGTCGTGTGTAAACAGTATATTTTAGATTATCATTATTTGATAATCTACGTAATGCTTTTGAAACCTTTATTGATAAAATAAAGGTTATGGTTGTTTTAAAAATGAATGCAGTCTTTGAAAAACGTCTCATATAGAGGTCAAAACCTGGTAACGAAATCAATTAATATGGAACCTTTATAATCAATATGAACGGGACATTTCAAACAATAATGTTAAGTGAATCTACATGTTTAAAACAGTACAAAGTACATTACAAGAATACAAAGTACATCATTATATATAAAACAGTACAAATAGGTGTGACTGATATTTTATTTTTATTTTTTTCGACTCCATGTAAACCTTGTTTTACTTTTCCTAATTTAGTTCTTTATTGAATTTTAAACTAAATCAACAAAGAAAAATCATACGTAGTATAGTTCTCCGTGTTATTTTACTCCATACTAGTTATTCACCTATTCACCAATTAAAATACGGAGTACCATTTTACTCATAGTTTATATACTCAAATTGACTCACTCTATGTATTTAAATCGATTAAGTTTTAAATAGCTCATGTTTTAAAATGGTGAAAATTCTTAATTACTTATATAAGAAGACATTTATTTATATATTTTTACATATATCAAAGCACTTAGCTATGTTTATCAAAAAACTTATCGCATATGAGCTAATTTATATTAGTGATATTTTAGTATTATTATTAGATATATGTATATGTATTATTAACTATATGAACCCATTTTCTATGTGTCGGTATTCATAATTAATGAGACTGCTCTTACAACATAAACTAAAGGGGGGAGAGGTGGTGAATAGTTACTTAGTTGATTTTTACAAATCTGTTTGATTTAGAACTTGAGATGACTATAGTGAGCAGTGTTGTAAAAAACTCGATTACTCGCCGATTAATCCCCGATTAATCATTTTTAAGAGCAATCCATTCCGATTTTTAAAAATTCTTTTAATTAAATGGTCAACGTCAATTGATGTGTGAAAATCGAATTTGCTAATCAAAGTCGGTCAAAATAAAAAATGGTTAATATTTTAACATGAATTTAAACTAGAACTTTATAATTTTTGAGCAAAATGAATAATTTTAGACGATTATGTTAAAGTTCATTTTATATTTATGATTTTTTTCTATATTTACACACATAATTTTTAAAATTTAATATTTAAATGTATAAAGTACAATCCGATTAATCCCCGATTAATCCTCGAATTACCGATTAATCATTCTAAAGTCTCGGCCGATTAATCCCCGAATAGCGAATTTTACAAACTTGATAGTGAGATTTAAATTGTTTATTCACAAGTAATATAAATGTAAAGATAAGGGATAAGAGAACAAACACAAAGGTTTATAGTGGTTCGGAAAGATGTTAACTAATCTTCCTTAATCCACTTCCCAATTATAACAAATTGAGAGTTTGTTTCACTACGATACTCCAAACTCGGTGGAGTGTCCGGATACAACACTAGCTCTTCAATAAGCCGCAACTTATGAACTCTTACGTCCCTTTGAAGAATTTACAATCACTAAGTGCTCTTACCACAAGATCATAATACTCCAACTTAGTGAAACCTTAACTATCTTCTAAATCCCTTTAAGAAAATAGTTTACAAGTAATCTCACAACTAAGTTTAAAATCATTCTTGCTATAAACACTCTAAATAGTTTACAATAGATTTTAAATGATATCAGAAAATATATGAAATTGTAAGTGCAAGAGGTGAGTCTTCAATTGCTCCAAGGCTTCGTTTATATAGGCAAGAGAAAAACTGTCCAGGCCCTGTGGGGCTCACCTCATGGTCGATCATAGGTCGATCGTGCAGGTTCTGACCTCTGATTTTATGGTCGTTTCAGACCTTTATTTTTGTCACTTTTCCTTATTGGATGGCTGCAACTAGAATCCAAAAACATCTGGAATAATCTGCATAACCTCTTTTATCTTGGATGCATTCGTGGAAGTTGACATAGGCTTAAAAGAGGAAAGTCCCACTGTCCTTCTATTGTGTCATTAATTTTCCGTAAAGGCAAATGTAGATTTTTATCCCTTGACAAACCACAAGCTTCCAAAGATCATATCACAAGTCTTCCAAGCTTTTGTCAACATTTGGTTGCAAGTATATACTTTCAATGGTTACTTTAAACACTCTAAATAAGACCAGTTTGTTTTACATGAAGACTTCTAAGGAATTAACTAATCATAAATAGATAAACATACTGAAGCATGTAAGTAATGCTTAATGATTAATCAAGTGGAGAACATCTCTTTAGTTGGGACTTAATGACCATCCTAATCATGTCTAGATATATTTTAGATTTAAAAGGATGATTTGCAATTAGGCAAAAGGATATTTTGCAACACTTATGTGTTTAACCTTAATTGCAAGCTAAAGTGTCATTAAGGCGTCATTAGGTGAGATTAAGCGAGATTAACATCCTAGAGACCAAAATTCTTTTTGATATGAAGGGGACAACTATTCTAACTATGTTGAAAAAGGTTTCATGAATTATAGATGCCCCAAAGTGGTCAAACTTTAGTTGGTCAAGAAATTTGGACAGAACAACTGCGGTCAACCCACGATCGGTCATGGAGTCGACCGTGTACCTGGTTTCTCAGAAACCAAAGTACAGGACATCTACGGTCTGACCTGTGGTCGATCGTGGTCCCCATCATGTACTTCCTCGGTTTTTTAAAGGACTCTTTTGACTTGTTTTTATGTGTATCGGTCGTTTGCTAGAGATCATATATGCTTGTGAACTTGTGTTGTTCTATACGCTTTAAGCACTTAAGGCTTGATGTCATCATCAAAACAAAGTGATTAAAATCTGAATATTATCATATGATCACTAACCAACAAAAATATTCAAAGGTAGTAAACCATTCTCGTTGACGAGTCATTTGGAAAGTGCACCCGAGTCAATTATCCATTCGTCCTTAGACTTCTCGGTATTTATGGCTAAGTATACGTCACCTTCATAGTCTCCTGGTGCTATCGTCACTTTAGGAGGTTTTTCTGTTTTCTTATCTTTGTTAGCAGCAACAACCTCCCTTTCAAGTTTATTATTCAGCTTGTAGCATTCAGAGAACAAATGTCCAGGTTTCTTGCAATATTTGCAAGATTTGTCTGATTGTTTACTGCGAGATTTGGATAGGCGCTTCTTGTAGTTATTTTGACTACTTTCTCCTCCTTCATGATTTCAACCTCTTGCCACTAATGCTTCACCACTCATATTTTTGTTTAGACAACAAAGAAAATTTGACGTCATCAAAAGATAATGTTTTGTGATTACCACATAACATGATATCTTTAAAGTGTTTGTAGGATGCAGGTAATGATATGACTAGTAAAACGGCTCCGTCTTCATCGTCTATCTTGACATCCAAGTTTCCTAGGTCGATGAGAATATTGTTGAATTCATCTAGGTAATCTTTGATGTTAATGTCGGTTTTCATACGAATGGTGTAGAGCCGATTTTTCAATCAGAGTTTATTTGCGAGACTCTTGTGTCGTGACCCGTCCTAATCCATCTGAATGAATACATTACATTTGTTTACATCGAGAGGTATTTGACCTCTATATGATACATTTTACAAACATTGCATTCGTTTTTAAAAGACAATCTTTCTTTACATCGAAAGTTGACGGCATTCATACCATTTCATAATATATCCAACTATAATTGACTTAATAATAATCCTGATGAACCCAATGACTCAAATGCAACATCTTTTGAAATATGTCATGAATGACTCCAAGTAGTGTCTCTAGAATGAGCAAATGCACAGTGGAAGATTTCCTTAATACTTGAGAATAAACATGCTTTAAAGTGTCAACCAAAAGGTTGGTGAGTTCATTAGTTTATCATAATCATTCATTTTCATCATTTTAATAGACCTCAATATTTCATATATTGACACGCGTAACTCGCGAATTAAAATTCATTCATATGGTGAACACCTGGTAACCGACCTTAACAGGATACATATAGAATATCCCCATCATTTCGGGACTCACATCGGACATGATAAATTGAAGTACTAAATCAGTTCAAATTCTCTGACTGGGGCTTGTTAGTGCCCATAGATCTATCTTTAGGATTCGCGTCAATTGGTGGCAATTATCATAAACACCAATTCTTAGGCTACCAAGCTAAAAAGGGGCATATTCAGTTTGATAATTCAACCATAGAATGTAGTTTCGATCACTTGTGTCTATTTCGTAAAGCATTTATAAAAGCAGCACATGTATTCTCAGTCTCAAAAATATATATTGCAAAAGCATTTAAAAAGGGATCAAATGAAACTCACAATACGATATTTTGTAGTAAAAATATGCATACGACGGAACTAAACAATGCAGAGTTGGCTTTGGATTCACGAACCTATATCATTTGTATATTTATTAATACACATAATCGTAATCGAATAAGTTTATATATATAACCTATTAATGATATTATTTTTATATTAATAATATATTTATATTTCATGTATTCCTTTTATATAATAAAATATTTTGTTATGTTATATGTGTAAAATATATTTTTAATATACACATATATATATATATATATATATATATATATATATATATATATATATATATATATATATATATATATATATATATATATATATATATATATCATTTGTATATTAATAATAGTAGTTATAATAATACCAAAATAATATTAATAGTGGTAAAAATGATAATAATTAATATAATTATAGTAATGATAAAAATCATAAATTTAGTATTAATTATAAATAGGTTTCAATAATAAAAGATGTGTTATACATACTTATATAATCCATAAATTTATTTAGATTTCTTACGTATTCATAATATTATTTATTGTCAATACTAATGATTTTATCTCTATTTATATCATACTTATCGTACTCATGTTCATAATATCATCCATAATCTTTAATATCAATAATAACATTAATAATAATAATGATAATAATAATAATAATATAATGATGTTAGTAATAATAATATTTCATTTCAAATCATTATTCAATTATAAGTATAATCATTTTTATAATCATATATGTATTTATAATCTGTACATGTATATAACCTTAACTAATAACTATTTTTACTTATTCATAATCATAATCAATGATCATAGTAATACTAATAATAATAATTATTATAATACTAATAATAACCATAACAATAATAATTTATAATATCTGTGATAATAATAATAATAGTAATAATAATGATAATAATAATAATAATCATAATAGCAATAATAATAATTAATAATAATAATAGTTATTGGTAATAAATAATGATATTTGAAGGATTACAACCTTTGTAGCAAGCTTTAAAAAAAAATACACCACTGGAGGGACTCGAACCGACGACCTCTTGAATACCCGTTAACACTCCTAACCATCTGGGCTGTGCCCGTTTCCTGAATTAAAACATAACTTATATCTTTTTAACCCGTATTCTTATATCACTCATCTTCTTCATCAAATCAAACCAAAATGACTCAAAACCAATCCTAAACTTTAAATTAGTATTTGCATACGACCTTTAAATAATCAGAGAACTACAAAGTGGGTTTCTTGGTTAACAAAAAGAATAAAATAAATAAATAAATAAATAAATAAATAAATGAGTAACCTGCTGTTCGACGAGAACTATGGAAAAAAAATTGATTACCATTTTGCGATCGTTTTGGACAAAGATTTCAACATAAACTACCCTTCAAATCATTCATAGAATCTTCCTTAATCATCAATTTAACTAAAAACATCGAAACGATTTCAAATTTCGTGATGAACACAGGTTTGACTTTTTAAAAACTAAAACTTTGACTCGACAATTTGTACTCGATATTACGAATTAAAACTTGATATTTTGCAAGTAGTTTCGCTAAAGGATTCCTAACACTTCTACATTATTAGATTTTAAGGTAGGATTCAAATTTGATTTATGAGCAAAAGTGATATGTACAGAGGTTATCGAAAGAGAAGGAAAAAAATATTGATTAAATTATCAATTTGATTCTGGAAAAAAAAAATAGATGTAACTGATATAGAGAGGGAAGATAACGATTGATTGTTGTTTGTATTGATGATTGAGTCAACAAATGCTCACGAGCAGATAGGAAAAAGAACGAGAGCAAACAAAAAAATAAAATAAATCAGATAAAGATGGAACCATATTTCGTACTATATTTAATTAATATTATTATTAATAATTAATAATTAATAATTATATCTAAATAAAAATAATAATAATATTAATAATAATAATAATATTGTTATTAAATATAAAAATGATAAATTTAATATTATTCATAATAATAATAGTTTGTATTATTTATAATAATAATGATAACTATAATAATAATAATAAAGATTTCTAATGATAATGATAATAATAATAATATTAATCGTAGTAATAACCTAAATTCTAATTTTTACTACTAATTATAATAATAATGATATTAATAATGATAATAATAATATTAGTAACTATAACATCTTACATGTATTAACTTTCATATCTATATAATATATATTGAAAATAATAATATAATTAATACTGATTTCAATATTAATATTAGTATTAATATTAATAATAATATTGAATGTAATAAAAAATTTTAGTGTAACACTTATATTTCTAACTTGTAATTACTCCTTATATATATTAACATTATATATTATAATTACACAATATATATTATATGATATCATATGTTAAATATTTAATATTTATAGATCTTAATATAAATACATTAAATAATATGTGTTTGTATATGAAAAGATAATTATCTTAAATATATAAGTATTATATTTATATTTACTTAAGATATTATAATAGATTTCAACATATATTATTTATATCTTTTATATATTCTAATAAACATAAGATAATAATTATTATAGAAATCATATATATTTATTCATAGATTTATTTTAATAATAACTTTCTAATCTTGTAAATTAGTTTACATATTTACTTTTGATGATTCAACTATATTTTATTATATTCAATTATTATATATCCTTACATTTGTATATATAAATATATATATGTATATTTACAATTAATTGTTCGTGGATCGTCGGGAATTGGTCGAATGTCAAACGGTTTCACGTAGGCAGTTCATAAATTTTGAGACTCAATATTACAGATTTTACTTATCGTGTCTGAAACATGTAAAGATTAAAGTTTAAATTTGGTCAGAAATTTTCGGGTCGTCACAGTACCTACCCGTTAAAGAAATTTCGTCCCGAAATTTGATTGGGATGGTCATGGCTGACAATAAGTATGTTTTCATGATGAATATGAGTTGATAAATAGAGTTTTATCATTATAGAGTAATATGGATAAAACAATTCTATTATTCGATGTTAGATCTAGAATAAGTAATCTCTAAAATTTTAGAGATTACATAATCACCGTAAAATATTTCTCCGATGAAGTCATGAATTAATACTTCATCGTTTATTGTTGTTGGTCTTCCATGTTATTTATAGGACGTATGACCTTGATGCTCGTGGGATAGATTGTGGAGTTGAGGTTTACGACGCGATTGTGGTTGGGGGTGGTAATGGTACTGTTGACGTTGATGTTGGTGGTACTGATTATGCTGCTGGTGCTGCTGCTGGTGTTTGTAACCTTTGCACCATATTCTCCAAAGCCACTACCCGAGCGCGAAGCTCGTTGACTTCTTCTATTACACCGGGATGATTGTCAGTTCGGACAAGCGGATAAATAAAATCTAGAATTTGATGTAGTATATAATCGTGACGAGATACTCTGGAAATGAGAGAGAAAATGGTGTTTTAGACAGGTTCGCCGGTAAGTGCTTCAGGTTCTTCGTCAAGAGGACAATGTGGTGGATGGAAGGGATCACCTTCTTCTTGTCTCCAATGATTGAGGAGGCTACGAACTCATCCCCAATTCATCCAGAATAGGTGATGACTGATTGGTTGATCCATTCTGGTCACACTGCTTTCGGAGCTTGAGTGGGATTCCATTTCATAATCTGAGGAACTTGAACTAATGACGAATTCCATTTAGTACGATTGAATAAAGGATTTTTTGATATGAAATGATTTTCCGGCTATCGAATGGTATTCTAATTACAAAGAATATCTATACATATAGAGCAAAAGATTTCATAGATTACGGAGGAATTTACGGAATATGTCAGACAAAGTTTAAAGTAACAGATACGCTAAGATATGAATTTTGTCTATACACTACTCATGCAATTAATGTAGCAAGACGTGTTTAGACTAATAATGATAAGCAAGTAATTTTCTAAGGATGATAAGCAGATGATTTCCGACTAGAAATGATAAGCAAAACTTTTGACATGTAGACACGGTCGTAGTCCAGACTCACTAATGCATCCTAACGACTTATCAGTTAGACACACTAATGCAGACCTGGTTCGCTAAGACCACCGCTCTGATACCAACTGAAAGGACCCGTTCATATACATTATAAGCGATTCACAATAGTTGATTACATTGCGAGGTATTTGACCTCTATATGATACATTTTACAAACATTGCATTCGTTTTTAAAAGACAATCTTTCTTTACATCGAAAATTGACAGGCATGCATACCATTTCATAATATCCACTATCCAACTATAAATTGATTTAATAATAATCTTTGATGAACTCAATGACTCGAATGCAACGTTCTTCGAAATATGCTATGAAAGACTCCAAGTAATATCTTTAAAATGAGCAAATGCACAGCGGAAGATTTCTTTAACACCTGAGAATAAACATGCTTTAAAGTGTCAACCAAAAGGTTGGTGAGTTCATTAGTTTATCATAATCATTTATTTCCATCATTTTAATAGACCACAAGAATTTCATTTCCAGTTCTCATAAATATACGTCCCATGCATAGAGACAAAAATAATCATTCATATGGTGAACACCTGGTAACCGACATTAACTAGATACATATACGAATATCCCCTATCATTCCGGGATCCTCCTTCGGACATGATATAAATTTCAAAGTACTAAAGCATCCGGTACTTTGGATGGGGTTTGTTAGGCCCAATAGATCTATCTTTAGGATTCGCGTCAATTAGGGTGTCTGTTCCCTAATTCTTAGATTACCAGACTTTAATAAAAAGGGGCATATTCGATTTCGATAATTCAACCATAGAATGTAGTTTCAATTACTTGTGTCTATTTCGTCAAACATTTATAAAAGCGTATGTATTCTTAGTCCCAAAAATATAAAGGGTAAAAAGGCAAATGAAACTCACCATACTGTATTTCGTAGTAAAAATACATATAACGTCATTGAACAAGTGCAAGGTTGGCCTCGGATTCACGAACCTAAATTAATTATATATATTTATGTGTTGGTCAATATTTGTCTAACAAATTAGGTCAAGTCATAGTGTACCACAATCCTAATGCTCGAGACTAATATGCAAAAGTCAACAAAAGTAAATTTGACTCAAAATAATTTCCAAAAATCTATACATGATTAATATATAGTTTAAATATCATCATTTTATATTTTTAAATATTTTTAAAAGATTTATTAGAGTAAATAATATAATTTATGTATTAATAAATAAAATTTTATATTAAATTTATATAATAAAATATACTTTTATATATATATTAAGTAATAAAATTTATAGGGTTCATTTAATATCATAAAGATAATATGATAGGTATTATTAAAGTAAGTTATTACACGTAGTAAAATATGTTTGTATCACATATTTATTTAATAAAATAATATCTATAATGATAGTAAGTAAAAGTTGTATTATTTTATAATAATTATTATTATTATAAAAATATCAATATTTATAATTACTAAGATGACATTATGATAAAACGATGATTCTAATTATGATAACTTTAATATTTACGATAATTTTAATATTATTTTTAAAATAATAATTCTATTTAAAATAATAATAATAATGATATTTTATAGTAACAATGACATTTCTATTAAAATGATTATTTTTGTTAAAATGATAGTTTTAATACTAACGATACTTTTAATAATAATAGTAATGATAAAAATAATAAGAACGATAATTTTATCTAAATCAATATCTTATAATATTTTAATTTCATCATGATACTCTTACCCATTATTTCCTAATCGTTTCGTTTAATAGCTTTTAATCGTCTTTTATATCGTGTTCATAATAATGATAATAATAGTAATCAAAATAATTAGGTGTTACAAATATTTGTTTTAATTACACTAATATTAATAATGATAGTTACTATAACATTATTAACGATAATACTAATAATTATCTTAATGATAATATAGTAATAATAATAATAACAATAACAATAACCATTTTTAAATAATGATATATATATATATTAATAATTAATAATGATAATAATAATAATACCAATAATAATAATAATAATAATAATAATAATTGGATAATAATAATAATACTAATTATAACTTTAACGATAATAACGATAGTAATAAAAAAAATAATTTTTAATGATAAATCCCTTTTATTGATAAAGATAATAATAATGATAATAATAAGATAAAACTAGAACGACGATAAAAACGACGATAATAATAATCATTTTTAATAAAAATATCGAAAATTCAATTGATTATAACTTCTAATCCGTTCATCGAAACTATTCGATATCTAAAGGAAAAGTTCTTAATTTTTCGCTAGCTTTCCAAGGACATGCATATCTTATACCTTATCTCAACCGCAAGTGTAACTAATTCAAGATTCAACCTAACCTGTCTAAGGGCAAAATCAAAAGTACAAGCATGCATAATCCTAAATACTCGAGCACTAGTCAGGGATACACTATTAGTATGTAAAAGTTAAATTATGAGTACTCACGTATCAATATTGAGATTCAATATTGCAGGAAAGGTACGTGGACGTAACGGAAATGATAAACACTATATTGACCTCACGAGCATACCCATGAACCATACTCAATCACCTCCATAGCTATAACCCATAATTTACTTAATCCTATCCCACTCGAAAAACAATTTCGAAATCACTCGGACAGCACTCCGTCGTAATATTTTATGTATACTAATAATATCTTGAAATAATACGGAGTAAATATATATATGTAAATCGATTGAGAGGGTTTAGAGAAAAATATTTTCAAGTTTCTATGAAATAATGAAACCTATTGAATTCTATTTATAATAGATTTTTGAATTATTGAAGTGAATTATTAAAGCATGAATTATTAAAGTGAATTATTAAAGTATGAATTATTAAAGTGAATTATTAAAGTATGAATTATTAAAGTGAATTATTAAAGTATGAATTATTAAAATGAATTATTAAAGTTAAAGTAAAGTAAAAATAAAGTAAATGTAAAGTTTAAGTATAGTAAAAGTATAAAACTATGTACGTATAATACGCGTATAAATATATATAATATTAATTTAAATCGTTATATATATTTAATAAAATAAAATATAAATATCTTTATCTTTATCATAATAGTTAAGTAATGAGTTGTAAAAAGTGGTTCTAGATATTTATAAAAGTTATATACGTTTTAATAATAAAGTTCTTTTTAAACTGAAAACGTTTTTGTACGTTTGAAACTAAATAGATCAATCGAGTCTTTATGAGATTCAATCTTCCACTATCCTTTGTCTAGTTCTCAATGATTGACAATTTATTCTTATTTATAAATCACTTTACCATTTTCCGAATATTGTTAAAATAGAAAGATTTCTCAAATCAACGTGGGCCTTTCAACAGAGACTTGTAATCATAATTCAATATATCTGATAATTCAATCATTTGATCTTATCTTCTAATTCCATTGATAAACATTTTGAAACAGATACAATCATATAAAGTATTTAATCTAATATTTTGTTTACGTTTCAAGTTATAATATATATACACATATACATATATAATCATATTCGTTTAATGGTTCGTGAATCGTTGGAACTTGGTCGAGGTTGAATGAATGTATGAACTGTAGTGACCCGAACTTTTCCATGTTTATATATATTAATTGAGATTGATATTTACATGATTAAATGTTTCCAACATGTTAAGCAATCAAACTTGTTAAGACTTGATTAATTGAAATAGGTTTCATATAGACAATTGACCACCCAAGTTGACCGGTGATTCACGAACGTTAAAACTTGTAAAAACTATACGATGACATATATATGGTTATATATATAGTTAACATGATTTTATTATAAGTATGTATCTCATTAGGTATTTTAACAATGAGTTATATACATAAAAATGAGACTATTAATTTAAGAAACTCGAAAACGATATATATAACGATTATCGTTATAACAACGTCTTACTAGGTACATATGAATCATATTAAGATATTGATACACTTGGTTAATTATGTTAAATGATAAGTAAATATATTATTAAGTGTATTAACAATGAAATACATATGTAAAAATAAGACTACTAACTTAATGATTTCGAAACGAGACATATATGTAACGATTATCGTTGTAACGACATTTAACTGTATATACATCATACTAAGATATATTATATATCATAATATCATGATAATATAACAATTTAACATCTCATTTGTTATAATAAACAATGGGTTAACAACATTCAACAAGATCGTTAACCTAAAGGTTTCAAAACAACATTTACATGTAATGACTAACGATGACTTAACGATTCAGTTAAAATGTATATACATGTAGTGTTTTTAATATGTATTCATACACTTTTGAAAGACTTCAATACACTTATCAAAATACTTCTACTTAACAAAAATGCTTACAATTACATCCTCGTTCAGTTTCATCAACAATTCTACTCGTATGCACCCGTATTCGTACTCGTACAATACACAGCTTTTAGATGTATGTACTATTGGTATATACACTCCAATGATCAGCTCTTAGCAGCCCATGTGAGTCACCTAACACATGTGGGAACCATCATTTGGCAACTAGCATGAAATATCTCATAAAATTACAAAAATATGAGTAATCATTCATGACTTATTTACATGAAAACAAAATTACATATCCTTTATATCTAATCCATACACCAACGACCAAAAACACCTACAAACACTTTCATTCTTCAATTTTCTTCATCTAATTGATCTCTCTCAAGTTCTATCTTCAATTTCTAAGTGTTCTTCATAAATTCTACAAGTTCTAGTTACATAAAATCAAGAATACTTTCAAGTTTGCTAGCTCACTTCCAATCTTGTAAGGTGATCATCCAACCTCAAGAAATCTTTGTTTCTTATAATAGGTTATCATTCTAATACAAGGTAATAATCATATTCAAACTTTGGTTCAATTTCTATAACTATAACAATCTTATTTCAAGTGATGATCTTACTTGAACTTGTTTTCGTGTCATGATTCTGCTTCAAGAACTTCGAGCCATCCAAGGATCCGTCGAAGCTAGATCCATTTTTCTCTTTTCCAGTAGGTTTATCCAAGGAACTTAAGGTAGTAATGATGTTCATAACTGATGGAATTCATCACATAAACAAAGTCACAAAACCCATTTTGTAGTATATAAATTCGTGTATGTGTGTATGTAACAAGCGGAAGCATTTTAAAGTTTATGCATGTATAGTTTAACCTTTTCAACATGAATTCCATTTATAGATCTAGTCTTGAAAATATACTAAAATGTAAATAGAGCTAGTTAGGAGTTATACCTTCTCCTAAAATGGAGGTAGAAGCAAGATGAAGATGAAGATGATGAATAGCAAGCTTCTAACTTGAAACCTCAAGAGATAATACCCACAAGCCTTAATCTAACAACACCCTTGTATGTAGTTAGGATTTTTGACACCAAATAAGCTTGAAATCAAACTTGAAGAACCCCTTTTGTTCTCCCTTGAATTCGGCCAAGAAATGGAGGAGGGAGAGGTTTTTGGTTTTTCAAATTTGCAAGTAATGAAGTGTGTGAGAATGTGCAAAAGGTGTAGTATCAAATGGAGAGTTTAAACAACCAAGACAAGGCATGGGGTGGCTTGTCTTGGAGCCTTAAAACCGCCACCCCCACCATTGGTTAGAAAATATTTTATTTTTCCTTTATTATTCAAATTAACAAGATTAATTTGTGGAGGAAAATCCCATTTGATACTTACACATAATTCTTTATAAAACCCATTATAAAGATAAGTAAATATATTTATTTACTTGTAAATTATAAAACTTATAAGCCACTTACAAGTTGTCCATTTGTTACTTGCACATATACTTAATTTTATAACCATTTTATAAAATTATCACACTTACATTTATAATTATCCAAATAATTATTCAAGCATGTTATCTTTAGAAAACCAATTTCTAAAGTCAAAGTGTCTAGTATTTATTTTAAAGATCCATTCATTAAAACAAATACTTTTAAAGTGTTGTCGGCTTGTTATTGGGTATGACCCGACTTGGATCATAACATATTGGCCACATTAATCAATTATGTCTCTCGGGCATATGAAATACCTTCAATCTCCCACTTGCACGAGAAACATAAGGAATTAATGCAAGTCACGGATACCACCTAACGACCGTCCATCACCCCCAATGTGTTATGACTTGGTGCCATTCAATAACATCATCCCTTTCGAGTTCCCATCTCGAATATGATTTAGGTGAATCTTTCAATATATCCTTTCGTCCTAGATGTCATGTCAAATCCAAGAGACATAGAGTGATCACTCTCTTATAGATCTAACTTTATCAGGCCTTAGACATCCGACTCTCTGTAACATCCCGCGTTTTTCCGTTAAATTTAATTTTAACACCGTCTTTTTTTTTTTTAAACATAATCTTTCGTATTTAAATTAATAGTTTCCGTGAGTAACGTTCATTATATTCCCGCTATTTAATTTTGACATCACCCGTTTACTCGAGCGTTTTAAAAATATTCGTTTGGTTAATTCCCGCACCCGCTTTGAAACTTGAGGGACTAAACTTGCCAAGAGGGCAAAGAGATGACTAGGTCAACTAGTCAACCTTCACCCTCCTCCATTCAATCACCTCCACCTCTCTCTCTTTCTCTCTATCAAGAACACACACACAAACACCCAATTCAATCATTCATCATCTAAATTCAATCTTGGAAGCTCACAACAAATCCGATTACATTTTCGTGATCCTCTCTTCATCCTCTACATTTTGATACAAACTTCATCTCGTTTGGGTCAAGGCTAAGCAACTTTCATGCACACGTTTACTTTGTGAAGTACATTTATACTCGTGCACTCGAGGTGAGATCATAGTCCCACTTTTTACTCTTTTGAACTTACTTTTGGGATGAGAAAACATAAACGATTCTTTTGAACTAAGTGAACACAAGAACGGGAAAACAAACATTCTACATACGAGTTTAGAACGAAAATCCTCAATCCGATTATCATTAGTTACATCAGATGGTGTAAGCGAGAACTTATGTTATATGGCCATATGGGTTTGACAAACCCTCATTCAAACGGTTCGCTACCGTTTACGAATGAAATATATTTTCGGGAACAGTGTTGTTCTAGCACTAATTGATGGGGTATTCAACGGACGGAACGTTAAGCTTTGATAATTGGGTGCTCGTGAATATTAACTTTTAGAATGTACTACTATTACTTCAACTTTGCAAATCTTGTGGTTCGACTTACTTTACTTTTACTCACTTACTTAAACCTATGATTTCACCAACGTTTTTGCGTTGATAGATTCTCCTATGTTTTCTCAGGTTTATACATGGCTACTTGATACATGCTTCCGCACTCTTTGATTACTTGATTGGAGTCAACCATGCATGCATACGCTAGGGATAGCACTTTGGGATTCAAACATATTGTTTACATACTTACATTATTTATAGCAACTGTGATTTTCAACTTATATTATGTCGCAAGTTATGTCATTTATACTTTACAATTTTTGTAATCTTAGACTTGTTGTCGAACGGTTTTGAAAACTAAACTTGCAAGTCTTGTACCTTTCAAATGAATGCGACATAATTTTGGTCAAACGAGTCTCATATAGGGACTACGACCACGCAACGGGACCTAAGTTAACGGCGCCGTCAATAACGGTTTTGGTCAGGTCGTTACAAGTGGTATCAGAGCGTTGGTTGTAGGGAACTAGGACGTGTATTAGTGTGTCTAACAGAGTCGTTAGGACGCATTAGTGAGTCTAGACTACAACCGGATAGTTAGCATTTGCATTCTGACATACATTGCTATAGATAGCACTTACTTGACTACTTGTGCATTATACTTGAATCATTCTTAGGCAAACTTTTTAATGGTACCCAACCTTCATCATACGAACTCGTATTCCGCCAATTTTTGGTAAAACACGTGAATTCAAGATTCATACGCGTACGGATGACCGCGACTTCGTTAGCTACTCTAGCTCGGGAACTCAAATTCTTTGGTTGTTATCCACCCCGTCTTAGCTTACTATCCATGAGTATTGTAAAGTCACTGTCATTACTCTAGGTGAGTATCGTCATCACTATTTATCGCTACGGTTGCGTACTACTCGCTATCATGACTCGTTACTCTTTTCATACCTAACTACTTTATTGTCTGATTCGAACCGCATTGACGTGAACAATCACTTATACACTTCCCTCGGGGAACGCATCTTTAGAGTTGCACTAATTCTTTCGATTCAATACGAATCATGTTTGAGACGTCGTTACATTTTGTTCATTTTAGATTTTCACGATGACACGAACTTGAACTCATGGAGTGATGTGGGAATGGAAGTATGATTTGGCGTAATATAACGACACTCGATCAACGTGGTTATATTACGGTAAGACATACCAAAGTTCTAGTGACGCGTGATGGTGGTTAGACTCGATCAACCTAAACACCACCATGTGCCATGTACATGACTTCATCCTTTCATGTTTGGACATCCGAAAACCCCGAGAAAAATTGATAACAACCATACCGGGGACACCCCTTCGACTTTTATCGAACTATACTTATGCTTCCGAATGAATTACCGATTCCTTTCGACTTCAACCGTATGTTACACGTGTATACTATCTCGTCCTCGCACAATCTTATTGATTAACTACAATTTACTCGTTATGCTTACATCGGGGCGGAAACTTCTCTTGCATCACCCTCAAAATTCCGGTTCAGGAAATCTTTTATTCTAAACTCTCAATGGAGAGAGAGACTCTCCACGTTATACTAGTATTCGCCTCGAGGGTGAATAGTCCCGATGAACATTTTTGGAAACTGATAAATCTTCCGCGACGCGAATATTCTTGAGAAACTTGTCCTAGCTAACGTTTTCAATTCCTAGCAAACTTGTTCAATATGTCTTAGGGAAATATACCCCGTTTCGGATCGAGATCCTCGTTTCATTTCTAGATTTTGGAGTACCTTACAAAAAGCCTCGGGACCGCATTCAGACATGAGTACCGCGTACCATCCACAACCCGACGGACCGAACAAACATGCGATTTAAACCTTGGAAACCATAATACAAGTTGTATTACCAACTTCAAATTTACTTGAGAAAAGTATTTTCCTTTAACCGAATCCTCGTACTACAATGATTTTCATTCGAGTTTTAACGTCACTCCTTTTGAAACCACATGTGACCGAAAACGTCATTCTCCTTTGTCGAACCAAGTAAACGATGATCAATTCACCGGGGCCGAGGTTATTCATGAGCAACCGAGAAAATTTATTCATATTCGGGTAAAACCCTACGCGACTCGTAATCACCAAGAGCTACGCCGATGTTAGACGTAAACATTTCAAATTCCACGTGGGAAACCGCGTCACGTTAAGAGTCGCACCTTGGAAAGGTGCAATCCGTTTCGGGAAACGTAGGAAGCTAAATCCGCGATATTTTGATCCTTTAAATTCTTGGGGTGTTTTGGACCCGTCGCTAGCCGTTTAGACTTTTCCGACTCATTTTGGGTCTCCGTTTATCCTACATTCGATGTATCAACTCAAAGACGTGTTTTGCGAAACGAGAACTTGTTATCTCCTTTGATGAACTCACTATCGACGATAACCCTCACTTCCTAGGAGGACCGGTTGAAACCATAAATCGTGAAGCCAAACCTTAAAACAACATATGATCCCGACAGTCAAAATTCGTTGAAATATCCTAGAACGTACTTCTCCCTCATTCGTAGAATTGGCAACACAAAATCTCGAGGAAGAAGCAACGACTACTACTTCCAACTAAATTCCGGGACGAAATTTCTTTTGAGTTGTGGATAATGTAACATCCCGCGTTTTTCCGTTAAATTTAATTTTAACACCGTCTTTTTTTTTTAAACATAATCTTTCGTATTTAAATTAATAGTTTCCGTGAGTAACGTTCATTATATTCCCGCTATTTAATTTTGACATCACCCGTTTACTCGAGCGTTTTAAAAATATTCGTTTGGTTAATTCCCGCACCCGCTTTGAAACTTGAGGGACTAAACTTGCCAAGAGGGCAAAGAGATGACTAGGTCAACTAGTCAACCTTCACCCTCCTCCATTCAATCACCTCCACCTCTCTCTCTTTCTCTCTATCAAGAACACACACACAAACACCCAATTCAATCATTCATCATCTAAATTCAATCTTGGAAGCTCACAACAAATCCGATTACATTTTCGTGATCCTCTCTTCATCCTCTACATTTTGATACAAACTTCATCTCGTTTGGGTCAAGGCTAAGCAACTTTCATGCACACGTTTACTTTGTGAAGTACATTTATACTCGTGCACTCGAGGTGAGATCATAGTCCCACTTTTTACTCTTTTGAACTTACTTTTGGGATGAGAAAACATAAACGATTCTTTTGAACTAAGTGAACACAAGAACGGGAAAACAAACATTCTACATACGAGTTTAGAACGAAAATCCTCAATCCGATTATCATTAGTTACATCAGATGGTGTAAGCGAGAACTTATGTTATATGGCCATATGGGTTTGACAAACCCTCATTCAAACGGTTCGCTACCGTTTACGAATGAAATATATTTTCGGGAACAGTGTTGTTCTAGCACTAATTGATGGGGTATTCAACGGACGGAACGTTAAGCTTTGATAATTGGGTGCTCGTGAATATTAACTTTTAGAATGTACTACTATTACTTCAACTTTGCAAATCTTGTGGTTCGACTTACTTTACTTTTACTCACTTACTTAAACCTATGATTTCACCAACGTTTTTGCGTTGATAGATTCTCCTATGTTTTCTCAGGTTTATACATGGCTACTTGATACATGCTTCCGCACTCTTTGATTACTTGATTGGAGTCAACCATGCATGCATACGCTAGGGATAGCACTTTGGGATTCAAACATATTGTTTACATACTTACATTATTTATAGCAACTGTGATTTTCAACTTATATTATGTCGCAAGTTATGTCATTTATACTTTACAATTTTTGTAATCTTAGACTTGTTGTCGAACGGTTTTGAAAACTAAACTTGCAAGTCTTGTACCTTTCAAATGAATGCGACATAATTTTGGTCAAACGAGTCTCATATAGGGACTACGACCACGCAACGGGACCTAAGTTAACGGCGCCGTCAATAACGGTTTTGGTCGGGTCGTTACACTCTCAACGAATAAGAGGGACAAATTCCATCTTGACTACATACGTCCTAGATACTACACTTCGTACCATACCTGAAGCCTCCCTTATGTACTACCATGTTTCAGAATAGCGAAGGAAAGAATCAAGGCACAATATTCGGTGAATGTCTGAACCCAATATGTGTCTCAGGTCAGAGGATATAATGATATTCTCCTTTACTCAAGATTACATGTGATCAACCACAAAGGCTCCATATAGTAAATCTTGAGAGCGGGTCTTCCAATATTTGTGTCCCACAAATATCTATGAACCTTGGTTGCAACCTTGTCCCACATTCACCATTTGAATGCTAACCAATCCAAGTTCATAATAGTGTAGACCTCACACTTGTTCCCACAAATGTGATCAACTACGGAATTCAGAATAATAGTTTATTCATGGATAAAATATGCAAAATTGGAACATGACTCATAAATAAATTAATACCATAATTATATTAATGAGTTTGAACTAATTCGTTCCGTTACAATACATAAAATAGATCAATTCCAATCACTAGAATATCGAAGCCCTAATGCACAAACATGTCCCTCATGTTTTGGCCCATGTAAAAGTTTCGTGAGTGGATCCGCAACATTTTGATCTGTGTGAACCTTGTGAATACATATCTTTCCCTTTTCAACCTCATCCCTGATGTAGTTGAATCTCCGCTCAATGTGACGAGTCTTTTGATGAGCACGAGGTTCCTTGATTTGAGCAATCGCACCCTCGTTGTCGCAAAAGATCTCAAGAGGGTCCTGAATGGAAGGGACCACTCCTAAGTCGTCGATGAATTTCTTCATCCATGCAGCTTCCTTAGCTGCCAATGAGGCAGAAATGTACTCCGACTCTGTAGTGGATAACGCAACAACTTCCTGTTTTGAGCTCTTCCAAGAGACCGCACCACCATTCAACATGAAGACATAACCGGATTGTGATCGAGAGTCATCTCGATCAGTTTGGAAACTCGCGTCCACGTAACCTTTTACAGCGAGTTCCTCTTCACCAGACCCATATATTAGAAACATATCCTTAGTCCTTCTAAGGTATTTCAATATACATTTAACCGCAGTCCAATGACTATTTCCCGGGTTATTCTGGTATCTACTTGTCAAGCTTAGAGCGCATGACACATCCGGTCTAGTACATATCATTACATACATGATAGACCCAATAGCAGATGCGTATGGGACTTTCTTCATTCTATCTTGTTCATCTTTCGTGGTAGGACACTGAGATGAACTGAGAACGGTTCCCTTTTGAATAGGTACCAAACCTTTCTTAGAGTTTTCCATCTTGAACCTTTTCAAGATTTTATCAATGTATGTACTTTGACTTAAACCTATCAATCTCTTGGATCTATTCCTATAGATCCCAATCCCCAATATGTATTGTGCTTCTCCAAGATCCTTAATGGAGAAGCAACTCTTTAGCCAAGTTTTGACTTCTTGCATTGTGGTAATATCATTCCCAAATAATAATATATCATCCACATATAGCACAAGGAACATTATAGAGCTCCCACTAGCCTTCTTGTACACACAAGCTTCATCACCATTTTTGATGAAGCCAAATTTCTTTGCTTCTTCATTAAAACGATGATTCCACATTCTAGATGCTTGTTTCAATCCGTAGATTGACTTCTTTAACTTGCATACCTTCTTAGGATTTTTCGGATCAACAAAACCTTCGGGCTGTACCATATAGACATCTTCCTCAAGATATCCATTTAGGAAAGCGGTTTTGACATCCATTTGCCATATTTCATAGTCATAGTGAGCAGCAATGGCAAATAATATCCTAATAGACTTTAGCATTGCCACTGGCGAGAAAGTTTCATCATAATCAACCCCTTGAGTTTGAGTGAAACCTTTTGCTACAAGTCTAGCTTTGTATGTATCCAAGTTTCCATGTATGTCGATTTTCTTCTTGAAAAGCCATTTGCAATCAACTAGCTTGGAGCTAGGAGGTTGCACTACAAGTTTCCAAACTTGATTTTCATACATGGATTGCATCTCGGCGTTCATGGCTTCCTGCCATTTATCTTTATCAATCCTTGATAAAGCATCTTCGTAGTTTGTCGGTTCATCCAAATCAACCGTATAGCAACCATCCACGAGAAACCCATATCTCTCGGGAGGATTACTAATCCTACTAGATCTTCGAACGTCTTGTGTACCTTGATCATCTACTTGATCATTTTCAACATCCTCATGTTGAGTACTAGTGCCAACCAATTGTGTATCATCGGCTTGATCTTGTACCTCTACAAGATCTATCTTCCTTTCACCATCACCTTCCATAAGGAACTTGGTTTCTAGGAATTCCGCTTTCCGAGCAACAAATACCGTTTGCTCGGATGGATCATAGAAGTAATATCCCATGTCATCTTTGGGATATCCTATGAAGATACACTTTGTGGATCGATCATGTAGCTTATTAGCTACATAACGCTTAGGATAAGCTTCACATCCCCATACTTTTAAGTATGAAAGAGAAGGAGGTTTTCCAAACCACATCTCATGAGGAGTTCGTTCCACTTTCTTGGTTGGGGCCATATTTAAAATACGAGCCGCGGAGCTTAGACAATAACCCCAAAATGATAGAGGTAACGAGCTTCTTGCCATCATAGATCGAACCATATCCATTAGGGTTCGGTTCCTCCTTTCGGAAACTCCATTAAGTTGGGGTGTTCCGGGTGGAGTAAGTTGTGAGATAATCCCACAACTCCTAAGATGATCTTGGAAGGCATCGCTTAGGTATTCACCTCCTCTATCGGTACGAAGTTCCTTAATTGTCCTATTGAGTTGATTTTGTACTTCGTTTTGATATTCTTTGAATGCTTCAAACGTTTCGTCCTTGTGTCTTAATAAGTAGACATATCCGAAACGACTAAAGTCATCAATGAAAGTAACAAAGTATCTTTCACCATTCCTAGTCATGGGTTTAAAGGGTCCACATACATCCGAATGAATTAATCCCAATAAATCTTTAGCCCTTTCATAAGTCCCTTTGAAAGGTGCTTTAGTCATCTTGCCTTGTAAACAAGATTCACATACATCAAATGAATCCATTTCATTTGATTTCAAAAGTCCATTCTTTTGAAGTGTATGCATTCGGTTCTTGTTTATGTGACCAAGGCGACAATGCCATAAATAGGAATCACTCAAATCCCTTTTGAGTTTCTTGGTGCTAGTATGGTATAAAGAGCTCGATGATGCGTCATCATGAACCAATTCATAAATTCCATTTGAAGGCGAAGCCTTGAAATAGAACACATTATCTTTAGAACCATGAATATCATCATCAATAAAATTAACAACGTAACCACATTGTTTTAAGCGAGAAATAGAAATAATGTTTCTACACAAATCCGGGGCATACAAAACATTTTCTAAAATAAGTTCCAATCCGCTTGGAAGCTTCAAAACAAAATCTCCTTGAGCTTTAACATGCACCTTTGCACCATTGCCCATATAGAGACTTGATGTTCCCGCCATATGATCACTTCTTTTGAACCCCTGCAAAGAATTGCAAATATGAGTTCCACATCCCGTGTCTAATACCCATGTATTAGAAGAAGTAATATTAAGCTCTATATATACCATATTTATATTACCTGAGGTTTGCCCTGCATCCCTCTTGTCCTTCAACTCCTTAAGGTAGACCGGATAGTTTCGTTTCCAATGACCCATCTCACCGCAACCGAAACATGGGTCTTCCTTGGGGTTTGCCTTCTCGGCTACCTTTTGCTTCTTAGCCTTGTTGATGGTTGGGTTAACCATCTTCCCCTTCCCTTTGCCTTGATAGGTGGGTCCTTTTCTCTTAGCCACCTTTGGCTTAGAGGTGTTACCTTTGGATCCACCTTGATCGATTGCTAACACGGGTAAAGCCCTTTTACCCATGCTAGTTTCCGCTGTTCTAAGCATACCGTGAAGCTCACCTATGCTCTTATCCATCCCATTCATATTGTAATTAATTACAAATTGATCAAACCTTTTTGATAGGGAGTTAAGGATAAGATCGGTGGCTAACTCATTAGATATGTTTAGGTTAAGACGGTTAGCACGATCAATAAGGCTTTTCATCTTAAGTACATAAGATGAAACCGATTGGGTATCGTCCATACGACAAGCATGTAGCGCCCGAACCGTTTCGAAGCGCTCGACACGCGCTTGTTGAAGGAACATCTCCTTCAATTGCGTTATCATGTCGTATGCACTATGATGCTCGAAATCCTTTTGGAGTTCGGGTATCATAGTCCCAAGCATTAAGCATGAGACTTGAAGGGAGTCGTGGCAATACTTATCGTAAGAGGCCATTGCCTCCACATCATTCTCATCCGATTGATCGGGAATGGGGTCCTCAAGTACATACGCTTTATCCTCTTGTTTGAGGACAATCCGAAGATTACGGAACCAATCCATAAAGTTGGTATGATTGAGTTTGTCTTTCTCGAGGAGAGACCGTAACGATAGGTTGTTCATGTTAAGTGGTGCGTTTTGCATGTTGTTGTTGTTATTAGCGGCCATCTACAAAACTCAACAAAGTCCTTTTAAGTATCGATTTTAAATTTAATAAACAATACCCTTTTAATTTGTTTTATTAAATATTAGAATCCAACGGTAAATCAAATTACTGTTAGGTGACCTTTATCCCGTCATTTGATTTAGCTAGGTAGTCATAATGACAATTGCAATCCTTTTGCAACTTCTAAGTTATGGGATCATGCAATCCTTTTGCATGGCATATTAATCCCATCAACGCCTATTTGTTCCTCATGCTTCGGTGACCCTAAGTTCATGATTCCCAAATCAAGTCGTCCTACTTGTGTGAACATGTAGACTTAACATACAAGTGGTTAGGTGACCTTTATCCCACATGTATGCGAAGTGTACCTTATTGATATTAGTTCACTCATGACGGTTAGGTGACCTTTATCCCATCAAGAGATTCCTAATATGTCTAAGTGTTTCCACAAAAGGATGACGTTTAACTTGTTTACCTTGTTTTAGTAAAGGGATTTTAGGTTTTCTACATTCTAGTTTAGAAAACAAAGTGCTATACACCAACATGCATTTGGTGTGTAGCATATTTATGAAAAACTCATTTTCATGTCCTTTTTAGTAAACCAATTACTAGTTATAAACCATTTCATTACCTTTTAAATAAACCATTTTATTTAAGTCTAATAACCAATTATTAGTGTCATTTTGTTATGTTTTATTATAACCATTTATAATGTATTATGCAAGTTGTAAACATGTGATAATCTTGTAGCAACCAAACATACACAAACATGCATAACAAAGTGTTCACAATCAAGAGCCATTTTGGTGAACATTTGTTTAGCCAAAAACAAATGTCACCTAAGAGGGTTAACCAAAGTAAGAGATTTTTAAACAAATCTCCCACTTAATCTTGTAATCTTCAAATGCTCCATCTTGTAATCTTCATCTTCATTTTACAAAATTATATCCTAATACAATTTTCTAGAAAATGAAATAACAACCTATTCTATTTTTTACAAACAAATAGAATAAATTACATGAAAAATTACAAGATTA
The DNA here is from genome assembly GCF_046630445.1 of Rutidosis leptorrhynchoides. Taxonomy (NCBI): domain Eukaryota; kingdom Viridiplantae; phylum Streptophyta; class Magnoliopsida; order Asterales; family Asteraceae; genus Rutidosis; species Rutidosis leptorrhynchoides. Next base: position 511,704,508 of record NC_092335.1, on the reverse strand, counting down.
CTTACAACTTATTACAAATTTATACAAACCAAATGAATGAATATTACAACCATGAATAATAACCAAATCATTCAAACATTCAACCACATGGTCTAGGCTCGATTGTGAACAACAACATAACAACAAACTTGGCCAAACTTGAAGTCCCAAAACCCATTTTTGGGTTCAAAATTTCGGCCAAAACCAAAGACCCACCAAAACTCAAGATTTTTACATTCTACTTTCATGCATGTTGGTAGATTGTAAAATAAATGAGTTTACTAGCCAAAAACAAGAAGTATATTAACAAGACTTTGGCTCTAGATACCATTGATGGAATTCATCACATAAACAAAGTCACAAAACCCATTTTGTAGTATATAAATTCGTGTATGTGTGTATGTAACAAGCGGAAGCATTTTAAAGTTTATGCATGTATAGTTTAACCTTTTCAACATGAATTCCATTTATAGATCTAGTCTTGAAAATATACTAAAATGTAAATAGAGCTAGTTAGGAGTTATACCTTCTCCTAAAATGGAGGTAGAAGCAAGATGAAGATGAAGATGATGAATAGCAAGCTTCTAACTTGAAACCTCAAGAGATAATACCCACAAGCCTTAATCTAACAACACCCTTGTATGTAGTTAGGATTTTTGACACCAAATAAGCTTGAAATCAAACTTGAAGAACCCCTTTTGTTCTCCCTTGAATTCGGCCAAGAAATGGAGGAGGGAGAGGTTTTTGGTTTTTCAAATTTGCAAGTAATGAAGTGTGTGAGAATGTGCAAAAGGTGTAGTATCAAATGGAGAGTTTAAACAACCAAGACAAGGCATGGGGTGGCTTGTCTTGGAGCCTTAAAACCGCCACCCCCACCATTGGTTAGAAAATATTTTATTTTTCCTTTATTATTCAAATTAACAAGATTAATTTGTGGAGGAAAATCCCATTTGATACTTACACATAATTCTTTATAAAACCCATTATAAAGATAAGTAAATATATTTATTTACTTGTAAATTATAAAACTTATAAGCCACTTACAAGTTGTCCATTTGTTACTTGCACATATACTTAATTTTATAACCATTTTATAAAATTATCACACTTACATTTATAATTATCCAAATAATTATTCAAGCATGTTATCTTTAGAAAACCAATTTCTAAAGTCAAAGTGTCTAGTATTTATTTTAAAGATCCATTCATTAAAACAAATACTTTTAAAGTGTTGTCGGCTTGTTATTGGGTATGACCCGACTTGGATCATAACATATTGGCCACATTAATCAATTATGTCTCTCGGGCATATGAAATACCTTCAATAACATCATTCGATTCATACATATAAATCTATCTTATTCGAAGGTTTAAACTTGTAATCACTAGAACATAGTTTAGTTACTTCTAAACTTGTTCGCAAACAAAAGTTAATCCTTCTAACTTGACTTTTAAAATCAACTAAACACATGTTCTATATCTATATGATATGCTAACTTAATGATTTAAAACCTGGAAACACGAAAAACACCGTAAAACCGGATTTACGCCGTCGTAGTAACACCGCGGGCTGTTTTGGGTTAGTTAATTAAAAACTATGATAAACTTTGATTTAAAAGTTGTTATTCTGAGAAAATGATTTTTATTATGAACATGAAACTATATCCAAAAATTATGGTTAAACTCAAAGTGGAAGTATGTTTTCTAAAATGGTCATCTAGACGTCGTTCTTTCGACTGAAATGACTACCTTTATAAAAACGACTTGTAACTTATTTTTCCGACTATAAACCTATAATTTTTCTGTTTAGATTCATAAAATAGTGTTCAATATGAAACCATAGCAATTTGATTCACTCAAAACGGATTTAAAATGAAGAAGTTATGGGTAAAACAAGATTGGATAATTTTTCTCATTTTAGCTACGTGAAAATTGGTAACAAATCTATTCCAACCATAACTTAATCAACTTGTATTGTATATTATGTAATCTTGAGATACCATAGACACGTATACAATGTTTCGACCTATCATGTCGACACATCTATATATATTTCGGAACAACCATAGACACTCTATATGTGAATGTTGGAGTTAGCTATACAGGGTTGAGGTTGATTCCAAAATATATATATAGTTTGAGTTGTGATCAATACTGAGATACGTATACACTGGGTCGTGGATTGATTCAAGATAATATTTATCGATTTATTTCTGTACATCTAACTGTGGACAACTAGTTGTAGGTTACTAACGAGGACAGCTGACTTAATAAACTTAAAACATCAAAATATATTAAAAGTGTTGTAAATATATTTTGAACATACTTTGATATATATGTATATATTGTTATAGGTTCGTGAATCAACCAGTGGCCAAGTCTTACTTCCCGACGAAGTAAAAATCTGTGAAAGTGAGTTATAGTCCCACTTTTAAAATCTAATATTTTTGGGATGAGAATACATGCAGGTTTTATAAATGATTTACAAAATAGACACAAGTACGTGAAACTACATTCTATGGTTGAATTATCGAAATCGAATATGCCCCTTTTTATTAAGTCTGGTAATCTAAGAATTAGGGAACAGACACCCTAATTGACGCGAATCCTAAAGATAGATCTATTGGGCCTAACAAACCCCATCCAAAGTACCGAATGCTTTAGTACTTCGAAATTTATATCATATCCGAAGGGTGTCCCGGAATGATGGGGATATTCTTATATATGCATCTTGTTAATGTCGGTTACCAGGTGTTCACCATATGAATGGTTTTTATCTCTATGTATGGGATGTGTATTAAAATATGAAATCTTGTGGTCTATTATTATGATTTGATATATATAGGTTAAACCTATAACTCACCAACATTTTTGTTGACGTTTTAAGCATGTTTATTCTCATGTGATTATTAAGAGCTTCCGCTATCGCATACTTAAATAAGGACGAGATTTGGAGTCCATGCTTGTATGATATTGTGTAAAAACTGCATTCAAGAAACTTATTTTGTTGTAACATATTTGTATTGTAAACCATTATGTAATGGTCGTGTGTAAACAGGATATTTTAGATTATCATTATTTGATAATCTACGTAAAGCTTTTTAAACCTTTATTGATGAAATAAAGGTTATGGTTTGTTTTAAAATGAATGCAGTCTTTGAAAAACGTCTCATATAGAGGTCAAAACCTCGCAACGAAATCAATTAATATGGAACGTTTTTAATCAATAAGAACGGGACATTTCAGTTGGTATCCGAGCGTTGGTCTTAGAGAACCAGAATTTTGCATTAGTGTGTCTTATCGAGTTTTTTAGGATGCATTAGTGAGTCTGGACTTCGACCGTGTTTACTTGAAAAATGATTGCTTAACAAATTTTGTTGGAAACTATATATTTTTAACATGTGAATATTATGTGATATATTAATCTCTTAACGCGTTTGATATTATGTGATAGATGTCTACCTCTAGAACAAGTCCCATTGACTCACCTAATAATAATGAAGAGTCAAATGTAAATTGGAATGATTCGTGGACTGATTCACAAGTTCCCGAAGAGGAACCGGAAGAAGAGTCGGAACCGGAAGAAGAATCGGAACCGGAAGAAGAATCGGAACCGGAAGAAGAAATAGAACCGGTGGGGGAAATAATAAAACGGTTAAGTAAAAGAGAATCCTCAACCAACCGACCAAGGTTAATTATGGTCAATGGTGTTTCCGCCAAGGAAGCAAAATATTGGGAGGATTACCAATTCTCCGATGAATCAGATTCCGACGAGAATTCCGATGATGTTATAGAAATTACCCCAACTGAATTTAAAAAGGCAAAAGAAAATAATAAGGTAAAGGGCATAAAAATAGAGAAATCTAATTCCAACCCCGATGAACTTTATATGTATCGTCAACCCCCGAAGTCCTTAAGTTGTAACAATGACCCGGGAACCTCTAAACCACCAGGTTTTTCTAAACCAATGTGGAAAACGATGGCTCGTATTAGGGGAACATCATATATCCCTAGAAACTTGGCAAAACGAACCAAAACCGAAGAAGAAGAAACAAGCGAGTCGGAATAAGATAGTTGTATTCGTGTGGTGTAATATATGTAATATAGTGTGCTTATGCTTTATGATATATGTAAAAATTGCTTGTATTAATAAGTATTTTTTTATGAATCTAACTCTTGTCTATTTTACAGTATAAAAACACAAAATGGATAGACAACCCAATATTTTAAGAGACCTACCCGGAGACATGATTGATGAAATCTTGTCTAGAGTCGGTCAGAATTCTTCGGCACAACTATTTAAGGCGAGATCAGTATGTAAGACATTCGAAGAACGTTCCAAGAATGCCTTGGTTTATAAAAGGCTTTCGTTCGAAAGATGGGGGATATCACATTGGGAAATCCATAAGTTACGATGTGTTTACTTTGACGCATATATTGCGGGGAACCCAAATGCTATTTTACGCAATGGGTTAAGAAATTATTTTGACTCAATATATCCGAATATTGGACTTCGTGATTTAGAAAAAGCGGCTAACATGCAACATAAAGAAGCATGTTATGCTTACGGATTAGTAATGTTCGCTTCTCACCAAAGTGAGAACAAGAACATCGGGCTACAACTATTAAGCAAAACGTTCCCACAAGTGACGGAGTCGGTAATTGGGGTAAGAAATGAGGTTTTTAGATTGTTACGGGACTGTTGGACATTACGTAACCCTCGTCCCTTTGACGACGTTACAACACGCTGTCTTATCAACGGCCATAACGGTTATGTTCCACAAGACCAAGGATGGGAAGTAATCCTAGTAAAACCAGAATGCATGACTTGTTTCTGGACATATGAATTACGTGTCTTTATTGCCTTTGCTGAACGACTTGTGTACTAGCTAGAATTATCTTCACAACCATCTTGTATCAAATTTATTGTGTGCTATATTTCATGCTATATGTAAAATAAGCGGTATTGTAAGTTTGTAAAATATTGTGTAAAAGTTTGAACGCGAAATATTATTATAATCAGTTTTTCATATAGAATTGTAGTAGTTGAATTGTATATTAGCTACTAAGTATGAACTTAACGGGTAGGTACTACCCGAATTTAAACTTATAAAACGCTAATATGAAGAAAAAGCTTTTATAAATGAGTTCATATTATGCTACGAAATACTATTAACTACTCTTAATATTCTGTATGATTAACTTGTTCCATTTGACTATTTTGAAGGAAATGGCACCGACTACTCGACACACCGTGAATATGAATGAAGAGGAATTCCGTACTTTTCTAGCTTCAAACATAGCCGCAGTATAGGCTGCGCTACATACCAACAATAACCTTGGATCTAGCAGTACAGGAAATCGTGTAGGATGCACCTACAAAGAATTCACTGCCTGCAAACCTTTGGAATTTGATGGAACCGAAGGACCGATCGGATTGAAACGGTGGACCGAGAAGGTCGAATCGGTGTTTGCCATAAGTAAGTGTACTGAAGAGGACAAAGTGAAGTACGCTACGCATACCTTCACAGGTTCTGCGTTAACATGGTGGAATACCTATCTAGAGCAAGTGGGACAAGACGATGCGTACGCACTACCGTGGTCAGCATTCAAGCACTTGATGAACGAGAAGTACCGTCCCAGAACCGAGGTCAATAAGCTCAAGACAGAACTTAGAGGGTTACGAACCCAAGGATTTGATATTACCACGTACGAAAGACGATTCACAGAATTGTGCCTATTGTGTCCGGGAGCATTCGAAGATGAGGAAGAGAAGATCGACGCGTTTGTGAAAGGATTACCGGAAAGAATCTAAGAAGATATAAGTTCACACGAGCCCGCCTCCATACAACAGGCATGTAGAATGGCTCACAAACTAGTGAACCAGATTGAAGAAAGAATTAAAGAACAGACTGCTGAAGAGGCCAATGTGAAGCAAGTCAAAAGAAAGTGGGAGGAAAATGGTGATAAGAATCACCAATACAACAACAACAGCAATTACAACAATAATCGCAACAATTATCCCAACAATCGCAACATCAATCGCAACTACAACAAATGGCCCAACAACAACAACAACAACAGCAACTACAACAATCATCCCAACAACAATAATAACCGCAACAACAACAACAATCAGAAGCAGCTATGCCAAAGGTGTGAAAAGTATCACTCGGGGTTCTGCACCAAATTTTGCAACAAGTGTAAAAGAAATGTGTAACATCCCGCCTTTTTCCATTTACTTTTCCGTTATACTAATATAAAGTCCGTTATATGTTTATAACATCTCTCGTTGATACGCGTTTTAAATTATCTCGTTTAGGTAATTCCCGCACCCGAACGAAAGTTGAGGGACTAAACTTGACAAGGGATCAAACCCTTGACTAGGTCAAAGGGTCAAACCCCTTTCACCCATTCATTATCATCTCCATCTCTCTCTCTTTCTCTCTAGCAAGAACACACACCCATTTACCAAATTCATTCAATCATCATCTAAATTCGATCTAGGAGGCTTACAACAAAATAAACTACATATTTGTGATCCTCTCTTCATCCTCTTCATTTTGGTACCAACTTCATCTCATTTGGGTAACTTTCTAAAATCACTAGATTTTGTGTTCTTGATGTTTTTAACTTATAAAAGTGTTAATTAGTGTCTATGGCTCAAGTCTAACATGAATATATGATTTATATGCTCGATCTCGTTGTTTTAGTGTAACTAGCATGAACTTGAATTTTGGTGTGTTGTTCTTGAATTTAGGATGATCATATGTTGTTAGATGTTAAAAGTTGATGTTTTAATTGTGTTACTAGCATCACTAGCTTCAATTTGATGTGTAGGTTGCCTTAGAAAACTTCATGAACTTGATTATTGATTTTGGTGAATTTGGGTTAGGGTTTGATGAACTTGAAATGGACTTTTGATGCATTGAATGCCATGGATTATTATTGGTAAGTGTTTAGTTGGATTGTATGCTTGATTACCTTAGAAATGGGATATCATTCATGTAAATTGGTTGCCCGAATCATTGAATTGCATTTATGAACTTGTATGCGGTTAATGTTAAGCATTAGATGCGGTTTTGGTTGTTGTAATAGGTAGATTGATTGATGAAATGTGTTTAGTTGTTTTCCTCGTCAAATTACCTTCCCAACAGTATAAGATACTTGTCTTGATTGTTTGCGGATCATAAATGGTGATTGTTTGAAGTTAGGTTCGTGCATAAAACTTAAAAACTGCCAGAATTCTCTGCACAGGTAATGGCGCGGCGCGCCATATACCCGCGCGGCGCGCCAAAGTGGTCTGTCTAACTTTGTCAATTTTCGAATAATGTTTGCTATACTACGCACCTCCGATTCACATGTAACTTGTTCTAACATGCTCATACATGATTAAAAACCTCAGAAAAATAGTTCGGGACCCGACCCGAACGTGTTGACTTTTTCGTTGACTTTGACCGACCAAAGTTTGACTTTTGGTCAAACTTAACCAAATGATTATGCAACCTTCCTAACTTGTTTATATACTTGTATCTTGCATGAAACTTGACAATTTGATTTCACATGCTACATAATCGAGTCGTAACGAGCCATAGGACTAATTGAACATCTTTGACCTATCGTGTTTACCGTTATTGATACGACCTATTTATTTAGGTCAAGACTAGCACTATCCTTCGCACACGTTATTTTGTGAAGTACTTTTTGTACGTGCACTCAAGGTGAGATCATAGTCCCACTTTTACTCTTTTTGAACTTACATTTGGGATGAGAAAACATAAACATTTCTTTTACTAAGTGAACACAAGTACAGGAAAACAAACATTCTACATACGAGTTTAGAACAAAATCCTCAATTCGATTATCATTAGTTACACTTGCCGGGTGTAAGTGAGAACTTATGTTGTATGGATCCATATGGGTTTGACAAACCCTCATTCAAACGGTTCGCTACCGTTTACGAATGAAATATATTTTCGAGAAACAGTGTATGTTCTAGCACTAAGTGATGGGGTTCAATGGAAGGAATGTTAAGCATTGATAATTGGGTGCTCGTGAAATAAACTTTTGGAATGTATTACTATTATTTCATTGATGCAAATCTTGTGGTTCACTTGTACTTACTTACTTAAACCTATGATTTCACCAACGTTTTCGTTGACAGATTTCTATGTTTTTCTCAGGTCCTTGAACGATACATGATACATGCTTCCGCTCACTATTTTGATACTTGCATTGGATGTCGAGTATATATATGCATACATGGAGCGTCTTTTGGCTACTTTTAAATTGTGTCGCATAAGTTTCATTTGTACTTAAAACTTTGTATCGTAACTTGTGGTGGAACTATTCTTGTAAACCTTGAACAATCTTTACATCTGAAATGAATGCGACATATCTTTTGGTCAAACGTTGTTTTAAAGACTTATGACCACGTAACGGGACCTAAGTAGACGGCGCCGTCAATGACGATTTGGTCGGGTCGCTACAAAATGGTCATAGCGCGACGAAGTGTGAGGTCTACGGACCAGGGGTTAATAGAACGAAAGGAACAAATGGTGTCGGAACGAGTAATGGCGGAGCAAGTTATGCCAATGTAGCTTGTTATAAATGTGGAAAACCGGGCCACATTATTAGAAATTGCCCGAACCAAGAGAACACTAATGGACAAGGCCGCGGAAGAGTTTTCAATATTAATGCGGCAGAGGCACAGGAAGACCCGGAGCTTGTTACGGGTACGTTTCTTATTGACAATAAATCTGCTTACGTTTTATTTGATTCGGGTGCGGATAGAAGCTATATGAGTAGAGATTTTTGTGCTAAATTAAGTTGTCCATTGACGCCTTTGGATAGTAAATTTTTACTCGAATTAGCAAATGGTAAATTAATTTCAGCAGATAATATATGTCGGAATCGAGAAATTAAACTGGTTAGCGAAACATTTAAGATTGATTTGATACCAGTAGAGTTAGGGAGTTTTGATGTGATAATCGGTATGGACTGGTTGAAAGAAGTGAAAGCAGAGATCGTTTGTTACAAAAATGCAATTCGCATTATACGAGAAAAAGGAAAACCCTTAATGGTGTACGGAGAAAAGGGCAACACGAAGCTACATCTTATTAGTAATTTGAAGGCACAAAAACTAATAAGAAAAGGTTGCTATGCTGTTCTAGCACACGTCGAGAAAGTACAAACTGAAGAAAAGAGCATCAATGATGTTCCCATTGTAAAAGAATTTCCCGATGTATTTCCGAAAGAATTACTGGGATTACCCCCACATCGATCCGTTGAATTTCAAATAGATCTCGTACCAGGAGCTGCACCAATAGCTCGTGCTCCTTACAGACTCGCACCCAGCGAGATGAAAGAACTGCAAAGCCAATTACAAGAACTTTTAGAGCGTGGTTTCATTCGACCAAGCACATCACCGTGGGGAGCTCCTATTTTGTTTGTCAAGAAGAAAGATGGTACATTCAGGTTGTGTATCGACTACCGAGAGTTGAACAAACTTACCATCAAGAACCGCTACCCACTACCGAGAATCGACGACTTATTTGATCAACTACAAGGCTCGTCTGTTTATTCAAATATTAACTTACGTTCCGGGTATCATCAAATGCGGGTGAAAGAAGATGATATTCCAAAGACTGCTTTCAGAACACGTTACGGTCATTACGAGTTTATGGTCACGCCGTTTGGTTTAACTAATGCACCAGCTGTGTTCATGGACCTTATGAAAAGAGTGTGTGGACCATACCTTGACAAGTTTGTCATTGTTTTCATTGATGACATACTTATTTACTCAAAGAATGACCAAGAACACGGTGAACATTTGAGAAAGGTGTTAGAAGTATTGAGGAAGGAAGAATTGTACGCTAAGTTTTCAAAGTGTGCATTTTGGTTGGAAGAAGTTCAATTCCTCGATCACATAGTGAACAAAGAAGGTATTAAGGTGGATCCGGCAAAGATAGAAACTGTTGAAAAGTGGGAAACCCCGAAAACTCCGAAACACATACGCCAGTTTTTAGGACTAGCTGGTTACTACAGAAGGTTCATCCAAAACTTTTCCAGAATAGCAAAACCCTTGACTGCATTAACGCATAAAGGGAAGAAATTTGAATGGAATGATGAACAAGAGAAAGCGTTTCAGTTATTGAAGAAAAAGCTAACTACGGCACCTATATTGTCATTGCCTGAAGGGAATGATGATTTTGTGATTTATTGTGACGCATCAAAGCAAGGTCTCGGTTGTGTATTAATGCAATGAACGAAGGTGATTGCTTATGCGTCTAGACAATTGAAGATTCACAAACAAAATTATACGACGCATGATTTGGAATTAGGCGCGGTTGTTTTTGCATTAAAGACTTGGAGGCACTACTTATATGGGGTCAAAAGTATTATATATACCGACCACAAAAGTCTTCAACACATATTTAATCAAAAACAACTGAATATGAGGCAGCGTAGGTGGATTGAATTATTGAATGATTACAACTTTGAGATTCGTTACCACCCGGGGAAGGCAAATGTGGTAGCCGATGCCTTGAGCAGGAAGGACAGAGAACCCATTCGAGTAAAATCTATGAATATAATGATTCATAATAACCTTACTACTCAAATAAAGGAGGCGCAACAAGGAGTTTTAAAAGAGGGAAATTTAAAGGATGAAATACCCAAAGGATCGGAGAAGCATCTTAATATTCGGGAAGACGGAACCCGGTATAGGGCTGAAAGGATTTGGGTACCAAAATTTGGAGATATGAGAGAAATGGTACTTAGAGAAGCTCATAAAACCAGATACTCAATACATCCTGGAACGGGGAAGATGTACAAGGATCTCAAGAAACATTTTTGGTGGCCGGGTATGAAAGCCGATGTTGCTAAATACGTAGGAGAATGTTTGACGTGTTCTAAGGTCAAAGCTGAGCATCAGAAACCATCAGGTCTACTTCAACAACCCGAAATCCCGGAATGGAAATGGGAAAACATTACCATGGATTTCATCACTAAATTGCCAAGGACTGCAAGTGGTTTTGATACTATTTGGGTAATAGTTGATCGTCTCACCAAATCAGCACACTTCCTGCCAATAAGAGAAGATGACAAGATGGAGAAGTTAGCACGACTGTATTTGAAGGAAGTCGTCTCCAGACATGGAATACCAATCTCTATTATATCTGATAGGGATGGCAGATTTATTTCAAGATTCTGGCAGACATTACAGCAAGCATTAGGAACTCGTCTAGACATGAGTACTACCTATCATCCACAAACTGATGGGCAGAGTGAAAGGACGATACAAACGCTTGAAGACATGCTACGAGCATGTGTTATTGGTTTCGAAAACAGTTGGGATCGACATCTACCGTTAGCAGAATTTTCCTACAACAACAGCTACCATTCAAGCATTGAGATGGCGCCGTTTGAAGCACTTTATGGTAGAAAGTGCAGGTCTCCGATTTGTTGGAGTGAAGTGGGGGATAGACAGATTACGGGTCCGGAGATTATACAAGAAACTACCGAGAAGATCATCTAAATTCAACAACGGTTGAAAACCGCCCAAAGTCGACAAAAGAGCTACGCTGACATTAAAAGAAAAGATATAGAATTTGAAATTGGAGAGATGGTCATGCTTAAAGTTGCACCTTGGAAAGGCGTTGTTCGATTTGGTAAACGAGGGAAATTAAATCCAAGGTATATTGGACCATTCAAGATTATTGATCGTGTCGGACCAGTAGCTTACCGACTTGAGTTACCTCAACAACTCGCGGCTGTACATAACACTTTCCACGTCTCGAATTTGAAGAAATGTGTTGCTAAAGAAGATCTCACTATTCCGTTAGATGAAATCCAAATCAACGAAAAACTTCAATTCATCGAAGAACCCGTCGAAATAATGGATCGTGAGGTTAAAAGACTTAAGCAAAACAAGATACCAATTGTTAAGGTTTGATGGAATGCTCGTATAGGACCCGAGTTCACCTGGGAGCGTGAAGATCAGATGAAGAAGAAATACCCGCATCTATTTCCAGAAGATTCGTCAACACCTTCAACAGCTTAAAATTTCGGGACGAAATTTATTTAACGGGTAGGTACTGTAGTGACCCGAACTTTTCCATGTTTATATATATTAATTGAGATTGATATTTACATGATTAAATGTTTCCAACATGTTAAGCAATCAAACTTGTTAAGACTTGATTAATTGAAATATGTTTCATATAGACAATTGACCACCCAAGTTGACCGGTGATTCACGAACGTTAAAACTTGTAAAAACTATACGATGACATATATATGGTTATATATATAGTTAACATGATTTTATTATAAGTATGTATCTCATTAGGTATTTTAACAATGAGTTATATACATAAAAATGAGACTATTAATTTAAGAAACTCGAAAACGATATATATAACGATTATCGTTATAACAACGTCTTACTAGGTACATATGAATCATATTAAGATATTGATACACTTGGTTAATTATGTTAAATGATAAGTAAATATATTATTAAGTGTATTAACAATGAAATACATATGTAAAAATAAGACTACTAACTTAATGATTTCGAAACGAGACATATATGTAACGATTATCGTTGTAACGACATTTAACTGTATATACATCATACTAAGATATATTATATATCATAATATCATGATAATATAACAATTTAACATCTCATTTGTTATAATAAACAATGGGTTAACAACATTCAACAAGATCGTTAACCTAAAGGTTTCAAAACAACATTTACATGTAATGACTAACGATGACTTAACGACTCAGTTAAAATGTATATACATGTAGTGTTTTTAATATGTATTCATACACTTTTGAAAGAATTCAATACACTTATCAAAATACTTCTACTTAACAAAAATGCTTACAATTACATCCTCGTTCAGTTTCATCAACAATTCTACTCGTATGCACCCGTATTCGTACTCGTACAATACACAGCTTTTAGATGTATGTACTATTGGTATATACACCCCAATTATCAGCTCTTAGCAGCCCATGTGAGTCACCTAACACATGTGGGAACCATCATTTGGCAACTAGCATGAAATATCTCATAAAATTACAAAAATATGAGTAATCATTCATGAGTTATTTACATGAAAACAAAATTACATATCCTTTATATCTAATCCATACACCAACGACCAAAAATACCTACAAACACTTTCATTCTTCAATTTTCTTCATCTAATTGATCTCTCTCAAGTTCTATCTTCAAGTTCTAAGTGTTCTTCATAAATTCTACAAGTTCTAGTTACATAAAATCAAGAATACTTTCAAGTTTGCTAGCTCACTTCCAATCTTGTAAGGTGATCATCCAACCTCAAGAAATCTTTGTTTCTTATAATAGGTTATCATTCTAATACAAGGTAATAATCATATTCAAACTTTGGTTCAATTTCTATAACTATAACAATCTTATTTCAAGTGATGATCTTACTTGAACTTATTTTCGTTTCATGATTCTGCTTCAAGAACTTCGAGCCATCCAAGGATCCGTCGAAGCTAGATCTATTTTTCTCTTTTCCAGTAGGTTTATCCAAGGAACTTAAGGTAGTAATGATGTTCATAACATCATTCGATTCATACATATAAATCTATCTTATTCGAAGGTTTAAACTTGTAATCACTAGAACATAGTTTAGTTACTTCTAAACTTGTTCGCAAACAAAAGTTAATCCTTCTAACTTGACTTTTAAAATCAACTAAACACATGTTCTATATCTATATGATATGCTAACTTAATGATTTAAAACCTGGAAACACGAAAAACACCGTAAAACCGGATTTACGCCGTCGTAGTAACACCGCGGGCTGTTTTGGGTTAGTTAATTAAAAACTATGATAAACTTTGATTTAAAAGTTGTTATTCTAAGAAAATGATTTTTATTATGAACATGAAACTATATCCAAAAATTATGGTTAAACTCAAAGTGGAAGTATGTTTTCTAAAATGGTCATCTAGACGTCGTTCTTTCGACTGAAATGACTACCTTTACAAAAATGACTTGTAACTTATTTTTCCGACTATAAACCTATAATTTTTCTATTTAGATTCATAAAATAGAGTTCAATATGAAACCATAGCAATTTGATTCACTCAAAACGGATTTAAAATGAAGAAGTTATGGGTAAAACAAGATTGGATAATTTTTCTCATTTTAGCTACGTGAAAATTGGTAACAAATCTATTCCAACCATAACTTAATCAACTTGTATTGTATATTATGTAATCTTGAGATACCATAGACACGTATACAATGTTTCGACCTATCATGTCGACACATCTATATATATTTCGGAACAACCATAGACACTCTATATGTGAATGTTGGAGTTAGCTATACAGGGTTGAGGTTGATTCCAAAATATATATAGTTTGAGTTGTGATCAATACTGAGATACGTATACACTGGGTCGTGGATTGATTCAAGATAATATTTATCGATTTATTTCTGTACATCTAACTGTGGATAACTAGTTGTAGGTTACTAACGAGGACAGCTGACTTAATAAACTTAAAACATCAAAATATATTAAAAGTGTTGTAAATATATTTTGAACATACTTTGATATATATGTATATATTGTTATAGGTTCGTGAATCAACCAGTGGCCAAGTCTTACTTCCCGACGAAGTAAAAATATGTGAAAGTGAGTTATAGTCCCACTTTTAAAATCTAATATTTTTGGGATGAGAATACATGCAGGTTTTATAAATGATTTACAAAATAGACACAAGTACGTGAAACTACATTCTATGGTTGAATTATCGAAATCGAATATGCCCCTTTTTATTAAGTCTGGTAATCTAAGAATTAGGGAACAGACACCCTAATTGACGCGAATCCTAAAGATAGATCTATTGGGCCTAACAAACCCCATCCAAAGTACCGGATGCTTTAGTACTTCGAAATTTATATCATATCCGAAGGGTGTCCCGGAATGATGGGGATATTCTTATATATGCATCTTGTTAATGTCGGTTACCAGATGTTCACCATATGAATGATTTTTATCTCTATGTATGGGATGTGTATTGAAATATGAAATCTTGTGGTCTATTATTATGATTTGATATATATAGGTTAAACCTATAACTCACCAACATTTTTGTTGACGTTTTAAGCATGTTTATTCTCAGGTGATTATTAAGAGCTTCCGCTATCGCATACTTAAATAAGGACGAGATTTGGAGTCCATGCTTGTATGATATTGTGTAAAAACTGCATTCAAGAAACTTATTTTGTTGTAACATATTTGTATTGTAAACCATTATGTAATGGTCGTGTGTAAACATGATATTTTAGATTATCATTATTTGATAATCTACGTAAAGCTTTTTAAACCTTTATTGATGAAATAAAGGTTATGGTTTGTTTTAAAATGAATGCAGTCTTTGAAAAACGTCTCATATAGAGGTCAAAACCTCGCAACGAAATCAATTAATATGGAACGTTTTTAATCAATAAGAACGGGACATTTCGTGAACATAGTTTAAAATTCTTGAAATTTAACTTAACAAATATTGCTTATCGTGTCGGAAACATATAAAGATTAAAGTTTAAATTTGGTTGGAAATTTCCGGGTTGTCACAGTACCTACCCGTTAAAGAAATTTCGTCCCGAAATTTGAGTGCAAAGGTCATGAATGATAATAAGTATGTTTTCATGATGCATACGGGCTGAAAATTAGAGTTTTATTATCAGCGAATAATTTGGATAAACAATCCATTTATATGAAGAGTACGAATGAAGCTAACATAGAAGAGTGAAATGAGTAAGTGTAGATTCATCTTATCATTTGACGTAGATATGATTGATTCCCAGATTTCAAGGAATTTGAAGAAAATCTTCTTAATAAGATTTGACTCTCCGATAATCAAGGGAATTAGGATCCGCTTTAAATGCGATCGTCCATTTTAATTGTTCTGTCGGAGATTTTCTTATAAATTCACCTCCTTCGTTTGCTTACAACTCACACCTTCTGTTGATGCATTTTATGCAAGTCCCTAGACATCTACCCACGTCCATTGCAGGTACAACAGTTTACAGGCCACCATGATTGCTCGTTATTATACTATCCGTGTTTGTATGTGGTTACAGGAACTGCAGGAACGAGATTTAGATGTTTGACTATGTTAGACTTAGTCAGACGTACGAGTGAAGCCTCACTAGTATGGCTGACAGGCTCATACGCACGGTTAATGCTGAGCTAAATCAAAATTACAACCTAAATGAGAAGACACGAGTGAGTGATCACCCGTACGGCTGATGAAGCCAACTCGTACGTGTGATGAATGAATCGTATGGGTGAGTCAACAGCAGGGGTATATAAAGTCTTATGTTCTTCATTTTAGGTTAAGCCTCTCATTTGTTACACACACTCAGATCTAGTGAGCTCCTCCGATTCTCTCTCAGTCCAAATCACCCAGGTGGTGAATAATAGCTCTAGGTGTTGATCTAATCACACTTGATTTAGTTGTGGTTTGACTAAATTAATCAAAAAAACTTAACCTATTCACTAGAGGGTTTGATTCACTTATTCCGCCATTGTGTGAGTTAAATCTATTGATTTCTAAGTTCCTAGTCATGTTTATCACCTTCTATTCTTTCCCCCCCAACTCATATTTTAAAGTATTCATCAATATGCTCCATCCAGTTCTGATTCTCGATATACTTCTAACTTTCATATCGATCATTCTTCTTTTTCATCTACCGCCGGAAGAATCTATTTACTTCTACTATACTCTTGGGTTTATAGTGTTTCTAGTTCTCTCGTGTCTTTATATTGCTATATGCATCGATATATATGGTTTATAATTTCTGGTTTATCGTTGGGCTTTATATGTTCCCTTATATTTTAAAGTCTCTGCTTCTGTCTTCTATAATCATTATCATTCACAGTTAATGCTCTCTTTTATTTGCTGCAATTTATACCCCAATTTCTATTTTGGAGTTTTGTCCTTTCGTTTCTTCTTCTTGCGATTAAGCACCGCTTGTAATGGTCCAGAATTCACAGATATGAATTTCAGAATGAACATTGTTAATGTTCTATGAAGGAAATTGTGATGGCACGATCTTGACTTGTCAAATTACTAGAATACCTTGGAAAAGGCCGAATCATCAAGAAATATTTTCTTGATATTTTAGAGGTTAAATAGAATACAAGAGTCGTATAACATGGCACATGATGATGTTATGATCTGTGAATCATCACGTTCCATTTAGAAACTCAGCATGACTTACTGTAATATAATCACGTTGATCAAGTGTCATTATATTATACTAATTCATGCTTCAGTTCCCAACACTACTTCAAAATATTCCTATTTTAAACTTGAATGTTCCAGAATTTAGAAACTAAAATAGTTTCTTTTATGATGTTATACAGATAGCGCGAAGAGGTAAATGATTTTAAATAAGAAAAATTAAGAAAATATCTTCAGAAATATGGAGGATATTTATAATGAAAGATATGATGATATTTTAGAATATCTAAGATCAGAGGATGATGAAGAATATTATTCACAAGGGTTTAGAGTCAGGAGTAAGGTATTTGATAATAATTTCAGTAGACACTGAATCATTTGGATTCTTTGAAGGTAGGATTAGTCTTTGTGATTTGTCCATAGCTTCCTTCATGGTTTGCTTAATCCGTTTTCCAGTTCCAAACCTTCTCTTTTTCTAAGCTTTTCCAACACACTATCCTTTATTATCAAACTTTTGACTGTTAAGGTCGTTTACAGTTTTTGCTGCTTCATCAGCATTTTCCAAACTTCGGAGAACTAGTTCGCAGTTTAGGGTGTTTTTCAGAAACTTCACATTCAAAGTATATAAGTCTAGGAGATAGACGTTATATATACACCTATAACCGTTGGCAGAGACATGCTGCAAGATTTCAAAATACTAGTTGCTGATTCCCAGTAATTGGCATGACAATTCTTGTTACAAGATGCGGATGAGTAAATGATGGGGTTTCGATAAATATAATGACTTTTCGGAAAGTCAAAAATCAGTGAAGTTGTTGGAAAGTTTATTTTTAATGTGGTGAGACATAAAAGGTTCTCCGATAACGATGACGAAAGCGCAACGCCTATATCAAGGTTATAATAAGACTGTTTCAACTGAAAAGTCGAAGTTGGCTTGCTAAAGCTGTGACAAAACTGACTAATTTGAAAAGGAATCGCAAAGTTATTTTTGCTAATAAATGCCAAAGGGTCTGACATGGATACGTGTTAAATTATGACTCTGGTTTCGAGAGCTTTTCAGATGCAAGACTGTGGTTAATATGTGGTTGGATCATCATCTCGATTGTTCATTATTTGAAGTGTCGTCATGAATTTCGAAGGGTTTTGAACACAGATTGTAATCGTTAATATACATATGATGTTCTAACACAGTTTTGAAGTCAAAGTATAGCTTGTGAAAGATGTAAGGATCTAAGAGTGATAATTTCGGTCATATCTCGAGTTGAATTCTGAGATTTCAAAATCAGAATATGTAATTAAATTTTGAATGAGTATGGTTGTTTTGATTTCTATAAAAGAATATATATTGTTTGAGAAAATAGTGAGTATAGTTGATGATTGCTGAATCAGATTCGAAGAATGTAACATATTAATTGTGAATTTATATATCTCTCGGGTATTACCTACCCGTTAAAAAAAATATTTCACAATTAATATTTTGTACAAAAGAATTTTTATTACAGTCTTTTTGAATATATATATATGTATATTTTCTTCAGATGTAACGATTTAATGAGTTAATATTAAATTAAACTCATTTAATTTACGGTTGAAACTAGAATTGAATAATCTCTTAAAGGCTTTAGAGATTACATAAGTATTACTTCAATAATATTGAAATTATGAATCAATACTTCGTTATTTGTTGGGGCATGATATTGGTTTTCATTAAATTCTTGTGAACTTCGCAAAGTACGAATGATGTTATCTGAAAAGTTTCGAGTACATTGATGACGAAAGTGTAAAATCAACATATATTTGAATAATACACTTGATTTATTATGAATTAGAATTTATTGAATTGAGATAGAGGTTGTAGTTAATGATAGTTAAGTTGCGGACGAAGGACGTGCATTATTGCATATTAGTAATATGAATTAACCGAGTAGTTAAGATTCACACATAATAGCTTAGTACGGAAAGATTTATTATGGTTTAAAGATTTATATATAAGATATACATATAAATCCTTCAGTGGAAATGAGTTAATTCTTCATAACTCGTTGATACAATATACTCGTTGTTGATTCATAATGATGTCCGCGGTGATTCTTGAACTGACGGAGCTTGTAAGGTTATAGGTGCTGCTAATGCTGATGCTGACAACACTGACGATGCTGGTGATGCTGGCGGTACTGTTGATGTTGTTGGTAAAACAAGTCTAGTATGTAAATCGTGCACCATTTTGGTCAGGGTTTCTTTTATCATTTCGGTCCACTCATCTGATTTATGGTTAGATCTAGAATAAGTAATCTCTAAAATTTTAGAGATTACATAATCACCGTAAAATATTTCTCCGATCAAGTCATGAATTAATACTTCATCGTTTATTGTTGTTGGTCTTCCATGTTATTTATAGGACGTATGACCTTGATGCTCGTGGGATAGATTGTGGAGTTGAGGTTTACGACGCGATTGTGGTTGGGGGTGGTAATGGTACTGTTGACGTTGATGTTGGTGGTACTGATTATGCTGCTGGTGCTGCTGCTGGTGTTTGTAAACTTTGCACCATATTCTCCAAAGCCACTACCCGAGCGCGAAGCTCGTTGACTTCTTCTATTACACCGGGATGATTGTCAGTTCGGACAAGCGGATAAATAAAATCTAGAATTTGATGTAGTATATAATCGTGACGAGATACTCTGGAAATGAGAGAGAAAATGGTGTTTCAGACAGGTTCGCCGGTAAGTGCTTCAGGTTCTTCGTCAAGAGGACAATGTGGTGGATGGAAGGGATCACCTTCTTCTTGTCTCCAATGATTGAGGAGGCTACGAACTCATTCCCAATTCATCCAGAATAGGTGATGATTGATTGGTTAATCCATTCCGGTCACACTGCTTTCGGAGCTTGAGTGGGATTCCATTTCATAATCTGAGGAACTTGAACTAATGACGAATTCCATTTAGTACGATTGAATAAAGGATTTTTCGATATGAAATGATTTTCTGGCTATCGAATGGAATTCTAATTACATAGAATATCTATATATATAGAGCAAAAGATTTCATAGATTACGGAGGAATTTACGGAATATGTCAGACAAAGTTTAAAGTAACAGATACGATAAGATATGATTTAGCAGATACGCTAAGATATGAATTTTGTCTATACACTACTCATGCAATTAATGTAGCAAGACGTATTTAGACTAATAATGATAAGCAAGTAATTTTCTAAGGATGATAAGCAGATGATTTCCGACTAGAAATGATAAGCAAAACTTTTGACATGTAGACACGGTCATAGTCCAGACTCACTAATGCATCCTAACGACTTATCAGTTAGACACACTAATGCAGACCTGGTTCGCTAAGACCACCGCTCTGATACCAACTGAAAGGACCCGTTCATATACATTATAAACGATTCACAATAGTTGATTACATTGCGAGGTATTTGACCTCTATATGATACATTTTACAAACATTGCATTCGTTTTTAAAAGACAATCTTTCTTTACATCGAAAATTGACAGGCATGCATACCATTTCATAATATCCACTATCCAATTATAAATTGATTTAATAATAATTTTTTATGAACTCAATGACTCGAATGCAACGTTCTTCGAAATATGCTATGAAAGACTCCAAGTAATATCTTTAAAATGAGCAAATGCACAGCGGAAGATTTCTTTAACACCTGAGAATAAACATGCTTTAAAGTGTCAACCAAAAGGTTGGTGAGTTCATTAGTTTATCATAATCATTTATTTCCATCATTTTAATAGACCACAAGAATTTCATTTCCAGTTCTCATAAATATACGTCCCATGCATAGAGACAAAAATAATCATTCATATGGTGAACACCTGGTAACCGACATTAACTAGATACATATACGAATATCCCCTATCATTCCGGGATCCTCCTTCGGACATGATATAAATTTCGAAGTACTAAAGTATCCGATACTTTGGATGGGGTTTGTTAGGCCCAATAGATCTATCTTTAGAATTCGCGTCAATTAAGGTGTCTGTTCCCTAATTCTTAGATTACCAGACTTTAATAAAAAGGGGCATATTCGATTTCGATAATTCAACCATAGAATGTAGTTTCAATTACTTGTGTCTATTTCGTCAAACATTTATAAAAGCGCATGTATTCTCAGTCCCAAAAATATAAAGGGTAAAAAGGCAAATGAAACTCACCATACTGTATTTCGTAGTAAAAATACATATAACGTTATTGAACAAGTGCAAGGTTGGCCTCGGATTCACGAACCTAAATTAATTATATATATTTATGTGTTGGTCAATATTTGTCTAACAAATTAGGTCAAGTCATAGTGTACCACAATCCTAATGCTCGAGACTAATATGCAAAAGTCAACAAAAGTAAATTTGACTCAAAATAATTTCCAAAAATCTATACATGATTAATATATAGTTTAAATATCGTCGTTTTATATTTTTAAATATTTTTAAAAGATTTATTAGAGTAAATAATATAATTTATTTATTAATAAATAAAATTTTATATTAAATTTATATAATAAAATATACTTTTATATATATATATTAAGTAATAAAATTTATAGGGTTCATTTAATATCATAAAGATAATATGATAGGTATTATTAAAGTAAGTTATTACACGTAGTAAAATATGTTTGTATCACATATTTATTTGATAAAATAATATCTATAATGATAGTAAGTAAAAGTTGTATTATTTTATAATAATAATTATTATTATAAAAATATCAATATTTATAATTACTAAGATGACATTATGATAAAACGATGATTCTAATTATGATAACTTTAATATTTACGATAATTTTAATATTATCTTTAAAATAATAATTCTATTTAAAATAATAATAATAATGATATTTTATAGTAACAATGACATTTCTATTAAAATGATAATTTTTGTTAAAATGATAGTTTTAATACTAACGATACTTTTAATAATAATAGTAATGATAAAAATAATAAGAACGATAATTTTATCTAAATCAATATCTTATAATATTTTAATTTCATCATGATACTCTTACCCATTATTTCCTAATCGTTTCGTTTAATAGCTTTTAATCGTCTTTTATATCGTGTTCATAATAATGATAATAATAGTAATCAAAATAATTAGGTGTTACAAATATTTGTTTTAATTACACTAATATTAATAATGATAGTTACTATAACATTATTAACGATAATACTAATAATTATCTTAATGATAATATAGTAATAATAATAATAACAATAACAATAACCATTTTTAAATAATGATATATATATATTAATAATGATAATAATAATAATACCAATAATAATAATAATAATAATAATAATAATTGGATAATAATAATAATACTAATTATAACTTTAACGATAATAACGATAGTAATAAAAAAAATAATTTTTAATGATAAATCCCTTTTATTGATAAAGATAATAATAAGATAAAACTAGAACGATGATAAAAACGACGATAATAATAATCATTTTTAATAAAAATATCGAAAATTCAATTGATTATAACTTCTAATCCGTTCATCGAAACCATTCGATATCTAAAGGAAAAGTTCTTAATTTTTCGCTAGCTTTCCAAGGACATGCATATCTTATACCTTATCTCAACCGCAAGTGTAACTAATTCAAGATTCAACCTAACCTGTCTAAGGGCAAAATCAAAAGTACAAGCATGCATAATCCTAAATACTCGAGCACTAGTCAGGGATACACTATTAGTATGTAAAAGTTAAATTATGAGTACTCACGTATCAATATTGAGATTCAATATTGCAGGAAAGGTACGTGGACGCAACGGAAATGATAAACACTATATTGACCTCACGAGCATACCCATAAACCATACTCAATCACCTCCATAGCTATAACCCATAATTTACTTAATCCTATCCCACTCGAAAAATAATTTCGAAATCACTCGGACAGCACTCCGTCGTAATATTTTATGTATACTAATAATATCTTGAAATAATACGGAGTAAATATATATATGTAAATCGATTGAGAGAGTTTAGAGAAAAATATTTTCAAGTGTCT
This sequence comes from Rutidosis leptorrhynchoides, assembly GCF_046630445.1. NCBI lineage: Eukaryota > Viridiplantae > Streptophyta > Magnoliopsida > Asterales > Asteraceae > Rutidosis > Rutidosis leptorrhynchoides. Next base: position 511,681,223 of record NC_092335.1, on the reverse strand, counting down.
ATGAAATAATGAAACCTATTGAATTCTATTTATAATAGATTTTTGAATTATTAAAGTGAATTATTAAAGCATGAATTATTAAAGTGAATTATTAAAGTATGAATTATTAAAGTGAATTATTAAAGTATGAATTATTAAAGTGAATTATTAAAGTATGAATTATTAAAGTGAATTATTAAAGTTAAAGTAAAGTAAAAATAAAGTAAAGGTAAAGTTTAAGTATAGTAAAAGTATAAAACTATGTACGTATAATACGCGTATAAATATATATAATATTAATTTAAATCGTTATATATATTTAATAAAATAAAATATAAATATCTTTATCTTTATCATAATAGTTAAGTAATGAGTTGTAAAAAGTGGTTCTAGATATTTATAAAAGTTATATACGTTTTAATAATAAAGTTCTTTTTAAACTGAAAACGTTTTTGTACGTTTGAAACTAAATAGATCAATCGAGTCTTTATGAGATTCAATCTTCCACTATCCTTTGTCTAGTTCTCAATGATTGACAATTTGTTCTTATTTATAAATCACTTTACCATTTTCCGAATATTGTTAAAATAGAAAGATTTCTTAAATCAACGTGGGCCTTTCAACAGAGACTTGTAATCATAATTCAATATATCTGATAATTCAATCATTTGATCTTATCTTCTAATTCTATTGATAAACATTTTGAAACAGATACAATCATATAAAGTATTTAATCTAATATTTTGTTTACGTTTCAAGTTATAATATATATACACATATACATATATAATCATATTCGTTTAATGGTTCGTGAATCGTTGGAACTTGGTCGAGGTTGAATGAATGTATGAACATAGTTTAAAATTCTTGAAATTTAACTTAACAAATATTGCTTATCGTGTCGGAAACATATAAAGATTAAAGTTTAAATTTGGTTGGAAATTTCCGGGTTGTCACAGTACCTACCCGTTAAAGAAATTTCGTCCCGAAATTTGAGTGCAAAGGTCGTGAATGATAATAAGTATGTTTTCATGATGCATACGGGCTGAAAATTAGAGTTTTATTATCAGCGAATAATTTGGATAAACAATCCATTTATATGAAGAGTACGAATGAAGCTAACATAGAAGAGTGAAATGAGTAAGTGTAGATTCATCTTATCATTTGACGTAGATATGATTGATTCCCAGATTTCAAGGAATTTGAAGAAAATCTTCTTAATAAGATTTGACTCTCCGATAATCAAGGGAATTAGGATCCGCTTTAAATGCGATCGTCCATTTTAATTGTTCTGTTGGAGATTTTCTTATAAATTCACCTCCTTCATTTCCTTACAACTCACACCTTCTGTTGATGCATTTTATGCAAGTCCCTAGACATCTACCCACATCCATTGCAGGTACAACAGTTTACAGGCCACCATGATTGCTCGTTATTATACTATCCGTGTTTGTATGTGGTTACAGGAACTGCAGGAACGAGATTTAGATGTTTGACTATGTTAGACTTAGTCAGACGTACGAGTGAAGCCTCACTAGTACGGCTGACAGGCTCATACGCACGGTTAATGCTGAGCTAAGTCACAATTACAACCTAAATGAGAAGACACGAGTGAGTGATCACCAGTACGGCTGATGAAGCCAACTCGTATGTGTGATGAATGAATCGTATGGGTGAGTCAACAGCAGGGGTATATAAAGTCTTATGTTCTTCATTTTAGGTTAAGCCTCTCATTTGTTACACACACTCAGATCTAGTGAGCACCTCTGATTCTCTCTCAGTCCAAATCACCCAGGTGGTGAATAATAGCTCTAGGTGTTGATCTAATCACACTTGATTTAGTTGTGGTTTGACTAAATTAATCAAAAAAACTTAACCTATTCACTAGAGGGTTTGATTCACTTATTCTGCCATTGTGTGAGTTAAATCTGTTGATTTCTAAGTTCCTAGTCATGTTTATCACCTTCTATTCTTTCCCCCCAACTCATATTTTAAAGTATTCATCAATATGCTCCATCCAGTTCTGATTCTCGATATACTTCTAACTTTCATATCGGTCATTCTTCTTTTTCATCTACCGCCGGAAGAATCTATTTACTTCTACTATACTCTAGGGTTTATAGTGTTTCTAGTTCTCTCGTGTCTTTATATTGCTATATGCATCGATATATATGGTTTATAATTTCTGGTTTATCGTTGGGCTTTATATGTTCCCTTATATTTTAAAGTCTCTGCTTCTGTCTTCTATAATCATTATCATTCACAGTTAATGCTCTCTTTTATTTGCTGCAATTTATACCCCAATTTCTATTTTGGAGTTTTGTCCTTTCATTTCTTCTTCTTGCGATTAAGCACCGCTTGTAATGGTCCAGAATTCACAGATATGAATTTCGGAATGAACATTGTTAATGTTCTAGGAAGGAAATTGTGATGGCACGATCTTGACTTGTCAAATTACTAGAATACCTTGGAAAAGGCCGAATCATCAAGAAATATTTTCTTGATATTTTAGAGGTTAAATAGAATACAAGAGTCGTATAACATGGCACATGATGATGTTATGATCTGTGAATCATCACGTTCCATTTAGAAACTCAGCATGACTTACTGTAATATAATCACGTTGATCAAGTGTCATTATATTATACTAATTCATGCTTCAGTTCCCAACACTACTTCAAAATATTCCTATTTTAAACTTGAATGTTCCAGAATTTAGAAACTAAAATAGTTTCTTTTATGATGTAATACAGATAGCGCGAAGAGGTAAATAATTTTAAATAAGAAAAATTAAGAAAATATCTTCAGAAATATGGAGGATATTTATAATGAAAGATATGATGATATTTTAGAATATCTAAGATCAGAGGATGATGAAGAATATTATTCACAAGGGTTTAGAGTCAGGAGTAAGGTATTTGATAATAATTTCAGTAGACACTGAATCATTTGGATTCTTTGAAAGTGGGTTTAGTCTTTGTGATTTGTCCATAGCCTCCTTCATGGTTTGCTTAATCCATTTTCCAGTTCCAAATCTTCTCTTTTTCTAAGCTTTTCCAACACACTATCCTTTATTATCAAACTTTTGACTGTTAAGGTCGTTTACAGTTTTTGCTGCTTCATCAGCATTTTCCAAACTTCGGAGAACTAGTTCGCAGTTTAGGGTGTTTTTCAGAAACTTCACATTCAAAGTATATAAGTCTAGGAGATAGACGTTATATATACACCTATAACCGTTGGCAGAGATATGCTGCAAGATTTCAAAATACTAGTTGCTGATTCCCAGTAATTGGCATGACAATTCTTGTTACAAGATGCGGATGAGTAAATGATGGGGTTTCGATAAATATAATGACTTTTCGGAAAGTCAAAGATTAGTGAAGTTGTTGGTAAGTTTATTTTTAATGTGGTGAGACATAAAAGGTTCTCCGGTAACGTTGATGAAAGCGCAACGTCTATATCAAGGTTATAATAAGACTGTTTCAACTGAAAAGTTGAAGTTGACTTGCTAAAGCTGTGACAAAACTGACTAATTTGAAAAGGAATCGCAAAGTTATTTTTGCTAATAAATGCCAAAGGGTCTGACACGGATACGTGTTAAATTATGACTCTGGTTTTGAGAGCTTTTCAGATGCAAGACTGTGGTTAATATGTGGTTGGATCATCATCTCGATTGTTCATTATTTGAAGTATCTTCATGAATTTCGAAGGGTTTTGAACACAGATTGTAATCGTTAATATACATATGATGTTCTAACACAGTTTTGAAGTCAAAGTATAGCTTGTGAAAGATGTAAGGATCTAAGAGTGATAATTTCTGTCATATCTCGAGTTGAATTTTGAGATTTCAAAATCAGAATATGTAATTAAATTTTGAATGAGTATGGTTGTTTTGATTTCTATAAAAGAATATATATTGTTTGAGAAAATAGTGAGTATAGTTGATGATTGCTGAATCAGATTCGAAGAATGTAACATATTAATTGTGAATTTATATATCTCTCGGGTATTACCTACCCGTTAAAAAAAATATTTCACAATTAATATTTTGTACAAAAGAATTTTTATTACAGTCTTTTTGAAATATATATATATATATATATATATATATATATATATATATATATATATATATATGTATGTATATTTTCTTCAGATGTAACGATTTAATGAGTTAATATTAAATTAAACTCATTTAATTTACGGTTGAAACTAGAATTGAATAATCTCTTAAAGGCTTTAGAGATTACATAAGTATTACTTCAATAATATTGAAATTATGAATCAATACTTCGTTATTTGTTGGGGCATGATATTGGTTTTCATTTAATTCTTGTGAACTTCGCAAAGTACGAATGATGTTATCTGAAAAGTTTCGAGTACATTGATGACGAAAGTGTAAAATCAACATATATTTGAATAATACACTTGATTTATTATGAATTGGAATTTATTGAATTGAGATAGAGGTTGTAGTTAATGATAGTTAAGTTGCGGATGAAGGACTTGCATTATTGCATATTAGTAATATGAATTAACCGAGTAGTTAAGATTCACACATAATAGCTTAGTGCGGAAAGATTTATTATGGTTTAAAGATTTATATATAAGATATACATATAAATCCTTCAGTGGAAATGAGTTAATTATTCATAACTCGTTGATACAATATACTCGTTGTTGATTCATAATGATGTCTGCGGTGATTCTTGAACTGACTTAGCTTGTAAGGTTATAGGTGCTGCTAATGCTGATGCTGACAACACTGACGATGCTGGTGATGCTGGCAGTACTGTTGATGCTGTTGGTAAAACAAGTCTAGTTTGTAAATCATGCACCATTTTGGCCAGGGTTTCTTTTATCATTTCGGTCCACTCATCTGATTTATGGTTAGATCTAGAATAAGTAATCTCTAAAATTTTAAAGATTACATAATCACCGTAAAATATTTCTCCGATGAAGTCATGAATTAATACTTCATCGTTTATTGTTGTTGGTCTTCCATGTTATTTATAGGACGTATGACCTTGATGCTCGTGGGATAGATTGTGGAGTTGAGGTTTACGACGCGATTGTGGTTGGGGGTGGTAATGGTACTATTGAAGTTGATGTTGGTGGTACTGGTGCTGCTGCTGGTGTTTGTAACCTTTGCACCATATTCTCCAAAGCCACTACCCGAGCGCGAAGCTCGTTGACTTCTTCTATTACACCGGGATGATTGTCAGTTCGGACAAGCGGATAAATAAAATCTAGAATTTGATGTAGTATATAATCGTAACGAGATACTCTAGAAATGAGAGAGAAAATGGTGTTTCAGATAGGTTCGCCGGTAAGTTCTTCAGGTTCTTCATCAAGAGGACAATGTGGTGGATGGAAGGGATCACCTTCTTCTTGTCTCCAATGATTGAGGAGGCTATGAACTCATCCCCAATTCATCCAGAATAGGTGATGACTGATTGGTTGATCCATTCCGGTCACACTGCTTTCGGAGCTTGAGTGGGATTCCATTTCATAATCTGAGGAACTTGAACTAATGACGAATTCCATTTAGTACGATTGAATAAAGGATTTTTCGATATGAAATGATTTTCCGGCTATCGAATGGTATTCTAATTACATAGAATATCTATATATATAGAGCAAAAGATTTCATAGATTACGGAGGAATTTACGGAATATGTCAGACAAAGTTTAAAGTAACAGATACGATAAGATATGATTTAGCAGATACGCTAAGATATGAATTTTGTCTATACACTACTCATGCAATTAATGTAGCAAGACGTGTTTAGACTAATAATGATTAGCAAGTAATTTTCTAAGGATGATAAGCAGATGATTTCCGACTAGAAATGATAAGCAAAACTTTTGAAATGTAGACACGGTCGTAGTCCAGACTCACTAATGCATCCTAACGACTTATCAGTTAGACACACTAATGCAGACCTGGTTCGCTAAGACCACCGCTCTGATACCAACTGAAAGGACCCGTTCATATACATTATAAACGATTCACAATAGTTGATTACATTTACAGGTATTTGACCTCTATATGATATATTTTACAAACATTGCATTCGTTTTTAAAAGACAATCTTTCTTTACATCGAAAATTGACAGGCATGCATACCATTTCATAATATCCACTATCCAACTATAAATTGATTTAATAATAATCTTTGATGAACTCAATGACTCGAATGCAACGTTCTTCGAAATATGCTATGAACGACTCCAAGTAATATCTTTAAAATGAGCAAATGCACAGCGGAAGATTTCTTTAACACCTGAGAATAAACATGCTTTAAAGTGTCAACCAAAAGGTTGGTGAGTTCATTAGTTTATCATAATCATTTATTTCCATCATTTTAATAGACCACAAGAATTTCATTTCCAGTTCTCATAAATATACGTCCCATGCATAGAGACAAAAATAATCATTCATATGGTGAACACCTGGTAACCGACATTAACTAGATACATATACGAATATCCCCTATCATTCCGGGATCCTCCTTCGGACATGATATAAATTTCGAAGTACTAAAGCATCCGGTACTTTGGATGGGGTTTGTTAGGCCCAATAGATCTATCTTTAGAATTCACGTCAATTAGGGTGTCTGTTCCCTAATTCTTAGATTACCAGACTTTAATAAAAAGGGGCATATTCGATTTCGATAATTCAACCATAGAATGTAGTTTCAATTACTTGTGTCTATTTCGTCAAACATTTATAAAAGCGCATGTATTCTCAGTCCCAAAAATATAAAGGGTAAAAAGGCAAATGAAACTCACCATACTGTATTTCGTAGTAAAAATACATATAACGTTATTGAACAAGTGCAAGGTTGGCCTCGGATTCACGAACCTAAATTAATTATATATATTTATGTGTTGGTCAATATTTGTCTAACAAATTAGGTCAAGTCATAGTGTACCACAATCCTAATGCTCGAGACTAATATGCAAAAGTCAACAAAAGTAAATTTGACTCAAAATAATTTCCAAAAATCTATACATGATTAATATATAGTTTAAATATCGTCGTTTTATATTTTTAAATATTTTTAAAAGATTTATTAGAGTAAATAATATAATTTATTTATTAATAAATAAAATTTTATATTAAATTTATATAATAAAATATACTTTTATATATATATTAAGTAATAAAATTTATAGGGTTCATTTAATATCATAAAGATAATATGATAAGTATTATTAAAGTAAGTTATTACACGTAGTAAAATATGTTTGTATCACATATTTATTTGATAAAATAATATCTATAATGATAGTAAGTAAAAGTTATATTATTTTATAATAATAATTATTATTATAAAAATATCAATATTTATAATTACTAAGATGACATTATGATAAAACGATGATTCTAATTATGATAAATTTAATATTTGCGATAATTTTAATATTATCTTTAAAATAATAATTCTATTTAAAATAATAATAATAATGATATTTTATAGTAACAATGACATTTCTATTAAAATGATATTTTTTGTTAAAATGATAGTTTTAATACTAACGATACTTTTAATAATAATAGTAATGATAAAAATAATAAGAACGATAATTTTATCTAAATCAATATCTTATAATATTTTAATTTCATCATGATACTCTTACCCATTATTTCCTAATCGTTTCGTTTAATAGCTTTTAATCGTCTTTTATATCGTGTTCATAATAATGATAATTATAGTAATCAAAATAATTAGGTGTTACAAATATTTGTTTTAATTACACTAATATTAATAATGATAGTTACTATAACATTATTAACGATAATACTAATAATTATCTTAATGATAGTATAGTAATAATAATAATAACAATAACAATAACCATTTTTAAATAATGATATATATATATATTAATAATGATAATAATAATAATACCAATAATAATAATAATAATAATAATAATAATAATTGGATAATAATAATAATAATACTAATTATAACTTTAACGATAATAACGATTGTAATAAAAAAATAATAATAATTTTTAATGATAAATCCCTTTTATTGATAAAGATAATAATAATGATAATAATAAGATAAAACTAGAACGACGATAAAAATGACGATAATAATAATCATTTTTAATAAAAATATCGAAAATTCAATTGATTATAACTTCTAATCCGTTCATCGAAACCATTCGATATCTAAAGGAAAAGTTCTTAATTTTTCGCTAGCTTTCCAAGGACATGCATATCTTATACCTTATCTCAACCGCAAGTGTAACTAATTCAAGATTCAACCTAACCTGTCTAAGGGCAAAATCAAAAGTACAAGCATGCATAATCCTAAATACTCGAGCACTAGTCAGGGATACACTATTAGTATGTAAAAGTTAAATTATGAGTACTCACGTATCAATATTGAGATTCAATATTGCAGGAAAGCTACGTGGACGCAACGGAAATGATAAACACTATATTGACCTCACGAGCATACCCATGAACCATACTCAATCACCTCCATAGCTATAACCCATAATTTACTTAATCCTATCCCACTCGAAAAACAATTTCGAAATCACTCGGACAGCACTCCGTCGTAATATTTTATGTATACTAATAATATCTTGAAATAATACGGAGTAAATATATATATATAAATCGATTGAGAGAGTTTAGAGAAAAATATTTTCAAGTTTCTATGAAATAATGAAACCTATTGAATTCTATTTATAATAGATTTTTGAATTATTAAAGTGAATTATTAAAGAATGAATTATTAAAGTGAATTATTAAAGTATGAATTATTAAAGTGAATTATTAAAGTATGAATTATTAAAGTGAATTATTAAAGTATGAATTGTTAAAGTGAATTATTAAAGTTAAAGTAAAGTAAAAATAAAGTAAAGGTAAAGTTTAAGTATAGTAAAAGTATAAAACTATGTACGTATAATACGCGTATAAATATATATAATATTAATTTAAATCGTTATATATATTTAATAAAATAAAATATAAATATCTTTATCTTTATCATAATAGTTAAGTAATGAGTTGTAAAAAGTGGTTCTAGATATTTATAAAAGTTATATACGTTTTAATAATAAAGTTCTTTTTAAACTGAAAACGTTTTTGTACGTTTGAAACTAAATAGATCAATCGAGTCTTTATGAGATTCAATCTTCCACTATCCTCTGTCTAGTTCTCAATGATTGACAATTTGTTCTTATTTATAAATCACTTTACCATTTTCCGAATAATGTTAAAATAGAAAGATTTCTCAAATCAACGTGGGCCTTTCAACAGAGACTTGTAATCATAATTCAATATATCTGATAATTCAATCATTTGATCTTATCTTCTAATTCCATTGATAAACATTTTGAAACAGATACAATCATATAAAGTATTTAATCTAATATTTTGTTTACATTTCAAGTTATAATATATATACACATATACATATATAATCATATTCGTTTAATGGTTCGTGAATCGTTGGAACTTGGTCGAGGTTGAATGAATGTATGAACATAGTTTAAAATTCTTGAAATTTAACTTAACAAATATTGCTTATCGTGTCGGAAACATATAAAGATTAAAGTTTAAATTTGGTTGGAAATTTCCGGGTTGTCACATTAGCCCACCCTACACTAGTTAGTGGACCATTTAATTAGCCCAATTATAAGTAACTAGTGACCCATTAATATGTAAGACAAATGCCCATTTATTAGAGGGAACATACTAGCATTTTTGTCAAGTATTATACTTAATGTTGTATGAGATCCTAACATAAGCACCAACTTTAGACAACCATTAACCAAAAAGTAAAAAGGTGTCCCCCCTTGTTCCCCCCATAACCCACGGCCATGTACCCTCCCCACACCCTCACCACCTATAAATACAAGCCTTATTCCATTCATTTTACACTTGCTCTCATTTGCATTTCACACACACTTACTCTCTAATTCTTTCTCTAGTCTTTCTCTCTCTAAAAAGTGTAAGTATTTGATTTTTCTTCTTCTTCTTCCCTTGCCTTTCACGAAATCATCATCATCATCTAAGGGTCTAGCTTTTTAGCTTTGATCTTGATTACATCTTGTAGATTCAAACATGAATTTGAATCCTTCAAGAAATGGAAGATTCAAGCTTTCTAGCTTTGAATCTTCACCTACTTTGTAGATCTAAATCTTTTAACTTTAATCTTGTTATTTTGTTATAAAGACCCAAACTTGTGTTTGTAATCTTCATGTAACTTAAAGATCCAAGCTTTATGCTTCAAGATCTTCAAGAACAACCAAGATGCAAGCTTTCTAGCTTGAATCTTCATATCTTTTGTTGGATCTAAGTTTTCTAACTTATGATCTCATTACTTTGTTATAAAGATCAAAAATTGTATTTATGGTCTTCATGTAACTTAAAGATGTAAGCTTTATGCTTCAAGGTCTTCAAGAACACCAAAGGTTCAAGCTTTCTAGCTTTGTAATCTTATAACTTGTGTGAAAAGGATCTAAGCTCTATAGCTTAGGGTTCCATCACCTTATTTGATTTAGATTATGTTCATACTTGTTTGATTGAAGTAAAGTTTGTAGCTTTAGTTGTAAATGGAACTTGTAATTGTGTTAAGACTAAGGATATGATGTAACCTTGGTTCATCATCCATCTAAGACTCTTAAATGAGTTGTGTTCTTACTTAGTCTTAACATATTATGTGTTGATGGTAGAATCTTGGTCAAGGTGATGCTAACCCATCAACGAGTTGTACACTTGAAGCTACAAGCATCAAGGATGAGAACCGTGATGAGTATCAAGCACCAAGAACCCCAACGGAGCACTTGTTACTATTTTTCGGGATTTGATCAGATTCCTAGACTTCTGTAAAATTGATTTTCAGTTAGTTCATTTCGATTAGATGACTTTTCGTTTAGACCTCGACTTAATCCGACATACGGTTTAGGATTTATAGCCCTCCGAAAGTCACTACGCCCTTGTAATGTTGTGCTAAAAATTTCTGACCTACTCGCACTTAAACCGTCGCCACGGTCAAACGAATGCAAGTTTGGTCCTATAAATTGGTCAGCAAGTATAGGACTCCCATACGGAGCCATAGCCACTGATTTCGCGTCTTTTCAATTTACATAGAGGCCGTGGCAGCTAATCAAAATCAGCCTATTGTTTCGACCTTTATACTTGTTAAACTTACTTAGCTTTTACGATGATGAATGATGATGATGATGACACTTAAACTTATTTTATGCACTATTAGAACTTATGAGGACAACCTACTGACCTAGTAACCTTTGGCTTAGGTTGACGACCTTTCGGACCGACTTACTACTTGCACACTTTCGTGACGACTTTTACTGCTTATTCACGGTGAGTTATAGCATCCCTTTTTACTTTAACTATTTTGGGACTGAGAATACATGCACTTTTTACGTTTTACATACTAGGCACGAGTACTTAAACTTTATATATGTGTGGGTTATACAACGGCATAAACTTTCCCCTTAGCTCGGTAACGTTTAGTCATTGGTTTTTGAACCGGTGAACACGAATCTTAGATATGGATCCATAGGGTTTGACATCCCCACTCGGGCTAGTCGCGCTAGCATTTAACGGGTGTTTAATACTTCGTAAACATACGTACTCGCCAAGTGTACTTTTAGGGGGTTATAAACGTTAAGTTAGTTACCAAGTGCCCACAGATAAGCATACACTTTATCATACTGATTTGAATTACTGATTTAAACTGCTGGTTGAAGCACTAAAATCTCGTGGCATACATTACATTACTGATTACAAAAAATCTATAGCTCACCAACATTCGTGTTGACTTTTTAAGCGTGTATTTCTCAGGTGCTTAGACGATGTTTCTTCCGCTATTAGACTTGCTGTCTTGGTGTTATAGACTTGCTGTTATGGACCTGCTGTGTTAGATTTTCACTGCATTACTTAGAGATGTCTCAATCATGAAACTTTTACTTTGCATTCACAAATTATGTTACTTTTAAACCATGGCTTTGTAATGACCTTTGTGTCACGTATTTATGTTAATGCTTTCTATTCGTAGAAGCACGTTATCCTTGTAAAACATTTGACATTGGTAAAGACGACACCTTTTCATGAATGCAAAACTTGTTTTAAAACAGCATGTAGTATTGTACCGTGTAATGGACCTGTTGTTGATGATCCGTACACGTTGATTTTGTACGGGGCATCACATTTGGTATCAGAGCTTTGGTTGTAGGGAATTAGGTTGCATTAGTGAGCCTAGACTAGGCCAAGTAGGATTCACTAATAGGACTAATCTACAACTTGCTCGTTTACATGTTACTGTTTACTACTCATGCTACTATGTTGTATTACTACATGTCACTGTTACTACTGCTGCATGCTACTGCTTACTTATACTGCCATATGATCTTGCTGCATGCTTACTCTTACTGCTATGTGAACTTACTGCATGCTGCTACTTATTCTCGTTACCGCATACTACTACCTGCTTTTGCATGTTACTTCTGTTTAGAACTGCTTTTGTTGCCATGCTATGCACTGCTGTAGACGACCTAGGTTGCTGTAGTACCTGATTACGTGCTTGCTACCCATCTGCTTTTCGTTGTACCGACTTGGAGAATTTATCCTTCCTAGTTCAGATTTTTTCTGAACCCTTTTCCCACTCGTCTAACCCTAAGGACTAGTAATGTAAACCACTTGATACTACCGTTCCACCGTTCCAGAGATCGAAACATTACTTCACGAAATCTAGGAGGAGTACCCCTCGGATTACACGCCCACTAAAGTTGATCCTCGGAGGAGGAGATATGTGAGGACTTGTCGGAGTAACCGCACCCCCGAGCTCACTCTAATTAACCACGTACAACGTATGAACATTAGAAGGTTGTTCAGTTTCTGCGAGGTGACCCGTATCCCGTACGCTTACATGACCGTCATTTATCTCTTCCATTCTACACCACTACTCAACGATCTAACGACACTTCTGGACTTAGGTCCCTAACACTCTTAGGAATTGGAGAAGTCGGGAGGACATCTCCTTTCACAAGGTCAGAGTGCCTTCTACTGATGCTCAGCCGTACCCAGGGACTTGGGAGTCGCCTTAAGACGTATCGTATTACTACTTGTTACACGTATAACTCAACACGAAACTCGGATTGAATTTCTAGAAAGGAACCTAACGACGTTACTTGAACCCGAACATTTTGAAGAAATTTCGGGACATTTAGGCATTGATGCATGACCTACGGAACCTACGCACCCACATCGAGAAACCGTGAGATTTATTTATGTAGATTTTTTTTTGAGATAGCATAGATAAAGCACCGTCAGATGAAATTGAGTAGAACTGGAAGTGATCACGTTACATTGACCGTATGGAGTGATATTGAAATGAACGTACGATTTAGTACAATATAATGATGCCGGGCCAGCGTGATTATATTGAAGTAAATCATGCAGAAGTCCCAATGTTACTATATGAGGAATATGAAGTGATTCAAAGAAAATTTTGGTAGGAACCACTTGAGTATACGCACTATGGTCAGTTAGAGGTAGGGAAAGAATCACCACGTAGCCCAGATACCGTACAAGAAGGGCCTTGTTTGCAGAATTGATAACCCGGAAAATTTGTTATAGATATAGACACCCTGGACACTTAAGGAAAAAGTTCTCGAATAGGAAAAACTTTGGACTTACTCGCGGTAGAGCAATCATTATCTCAGCTATGGAGACTCACATAGATCCTGATTTTAGTTAGGGTACATTTCGTCACAACGTTTTATTATCTCGAAGTTGTTTAATACCAAAGTGATAGAAACTTTATATCTAAGAACCTTAGGTGTTATGACTAATAAGCCATTAAAAATCATGAGAGTTAAGTATTCTATAGGACAAGCTAATGGTAAGCTAGCAGAGATATAGGAATAATTTAAGGTAGTACCTTAAAATTAACAGGTGGGTCATTTGGAGATGACCTCATGTCAACTAAACTTGGAAGTTTTAATGTAGTAGTTGAAAAGGATTGGTTACCTATGCACAAGCAGATGTTATTTGGAAAGATTGATAGAATTTTTCACAGCAGTATAATAATATTTGGTTGAAATGAACCTTAAGATTTACCTAACACCCATCAAGTTAGGAAGCTTGATGTAATGATTGGAATGGACTTTAGGACTAATCTAATACTCATCAAGTTATGAAGCTTTGATGGAATAGTTGGAATGAACTGGCTTTCAAGGATGAAAGCGAAAGATATTTATAGTAAAAAGATTATTCGTATACCTCGCGAGAATGGTGAGCCAAAAGCCATCTGGGTTACTTCAATAACCCGAGATCCCACAATGAAAATGGGAAGGGATGACGATGGATTTCATCCCGAAGCTACCGAAAACAATAGGCAGTTATGACACTATCTGGATCATCGTTGACCGCCTCACCAAATCTGCTTACTTTCTAGCCATGAACGGAACCGATACAATGGACCAACCTGCACAACGATACATAAAGGAAATTGTATCTCGTCACTTTAGCGATTCAAATTCTATCTTAAGGACTAGCCGAGAATCTTATTTGATACTCATTCTTACGCGAACTTGAATCCTAACTTATTCCGAGAAATTTCTTAATCGATAATAATCACACCATCACCCTTCTTACTTCGATATTAGTCACAACAGTTCGAAATTTCCAAAATCAATGGGTAGTTAATTCCCATCCTCATACCCTCCCATTCGTAACTCACTTATAAGCAACAACTTCAAACTAAGCATTTTTGGTCAAAGGACTTATGCCCTACTAATAGTCATCAATCACATGTAAATTCAATAGTTTTTATTACCTACAATATCATCCAAAATTTTCAAAAACCTTTTACTCGATTCTCAACAATCTTTTTCCAACTTGTAACCTCCGAAATATGAAAATTTTAATTACCAAAATTTTACACACACTATTTTACGATACGATCCCCTCAAAGTTTTATAAAAGTAAATTTATTTTATTTACCATTCGTGCAAATTTTTGAAATCGTATATGTAAAATAAAGTAAATGATTACTTATTTATGAAATTTTACTTTCACTTTTACAAATCAAATCTTTTTATTCAAAAGATATTTTACCTTGAATGGTACGTGTTGTACATAACCCTAGTTTGCTAAGAACTTCGTTTCTTTTCTTACATTGTCACCTTAAACGATTTCTATAAAATTTTCGTTGCTTTTCATATAAAATGTTGGTTGCTCATTCGTATCCAAGTCCTCATGAAGACTTTACAACTGACGAAATTGAGAGATAAATGTGTGTGTGTATGTGATGAAGGCACTTACTACCACGTCCTGCAGAGCCTTCTGGCATCCACTAACACTTAAACCATTCAAAATTACTGCATTACCCTAAGGATCTTATTTGCCACGTTTGTTGGAACGATGCTCTTTCTTACATAACTCTAAGTCCTGACC
Organism: Rutidosis leptorrhynchoides; assembly: GCF_046630445.1. Lineage (NCBI taxonomy): Eukaryota > Viridiplantae > Streptophyta > Magnoliopsida > Asterales > Asteraceae > Rutidosis > Rutidosis leptorrhynchoides. The sequence continues at coordinate 511,665,784 of NC_092335.1, read as the reverse complement.
TAATCCAAGGGATCCTCATCTAGCGATATTAACATCATTAGTATTCCGACTTTAATATTAGCCATAACCTGTTTGGCATCTTGCAAAGTCAAGAAGTGATTAACTTCTCGTCCTCATGCTCTATCCTTTGTACCTCACCTTTTAGCAACGGCTTCACACGTGAACATTTTTGGGCCAAGGACTTAAGTCCCTGATAATCATCAAAACTACATTTAATTCATTAGTTTTCATTACCTAGTAACATGTCACCCGATGATTCAAAGATTTTCACTCAATACTCGTAACCTTTGAAATACGAAAAACTATGTTTATCAAAATTTTTACACGTTGATTTTTACACGTTGTTATTTGCGCGGTCCTCACGAGATTTATGGACAAATGAAAATAATAAAATTTTTCTGTCACTTATGCGATTTGTAAAATCATATATGTATGTATATAATTAAGTTAACAAGTTTACCTTTACTTATTTTGGGTTAATACATACTAAGTTATACCTTCAAATTATTTAAAAATCGCTCCTTTATTGAGTTGTTTAACTTAAGTCAAATAGTTTTGTGCAAAATGGTACACGTTGTTCATACTTCTAAATTTACTAGGAATTTCGTTCCGTTTATGTTGTCACATCAAACGTTTAAAAGTTTTTCAAAACTTCCTTGGTTGATTTTATTAAAGGTTTTCGTATTAAGTCTACACCATGTATGGATCACACTTTTTTTCTTGTCCTCTGTTTAGGGATGAAGCTTACGATTAAGATCTTTGTTAAAAACTCTTGAGCTACTTTGGATGGCAGTTTTATAAAATTTGTTAAGAAGTCTTTGCGCTCATGAAATGTTCCCCTTAAGGTTAGATTTGGCAAAAACGCGGGCCGATAAATCAGTTTTCCGAGGTACACTCAGTGGTCACCCTATCGTAGGAAAGGCATTAGGCAGGTTTCTACTCTCAATATTTCCCGGCTAATCGCAACACTCTCGTAAACATCATCTCTATGAATCAGTATGTTGAGGTACAAGAATCATTTTTGAAATTCTTTTCACTCGGAGAAAACCATTCTTTATGACCTAGGGTTCACATATCTTCTCATCCGCGCATCCCCTTAAGTATAAGGAAAAATTCAGGACGAACCACTCAGAGAGTTCACTCTCGTTCAAGGACCACACCTTTTGTGCGATTTTCTTTCGGAATTGTAGTGTAAGATACTTTAGGAATCTATGAATCTTGTTATCCTCTTGGAGGGGACTGCTTAAAACATCTACGGCACTGATGTGGTTACTCTACATATTCCTTCCTTCATTGGTCACAACTATATGTTGTTCTAGATTAATGTTAACCCTAACTTCAACATGTAACTGAAAGGATAAAGTTACATTATGGAACTGTGCTTTCATTCCATCTAAGGATAAGTTCACCTGCAGTATGGTAAACTGGGTGATATCCTTCATTGTTCGTTCAGACCGTCCTGAAGACACTATAAATAATTATGGCTGGCATTGCATGTAAGTCTGATTTGTCACTTTTGGCAAAAATTTCAATTCATTAAATAAAACAAACGTTTCTTAAATATCGGGTTCTTCATACCTATGGTCTCCTTCCGAAATTAAGGGACTAGTAAAAATCTGTGGCTAACACTATCCAGACATCAAATCGCATGGTTGTGATCACCATGTTTTCCATTTTACCTGTCAGCTTTGTAGTGTGACATAAGCGCTCAATGTTTTAGAAGAGTTTAGTAACATTCATGATGTATTTCATGCATCCAGCTTACTGAAGATGCATGTAAGGCTAAAAACATCATCTTTCCTTTTGCGGGTATATATTCAGATGGCATACACATGTTAACCAGAAACGAAATCAATTTGTTGATCTCTTAGGACAATAGACGTAATTAATGGCATATACCTATTCTTACTGTTATACGTCGAAGTACCTTTCAAGGCAATCAACTCACTTCTGAGCCCTCGAGTCTCTCGGAACTTCGATACGCTCCTTCTTATTCAAAAACGGTACCATTGTTGGTCACTCCTCAAAATTTCAGGATGAAATTTTCTTTAACAGGTGGGTAATGTAATGACCCGGCTTTTTCGACTTGCTTTTGTGCTTTGTGCTTTGTGCTTTCACGAAACTGCGTATTTGTACGTACTGAGCTAGTTTATGCTCTGGGATCTTAATTCATGATTAATTACTTTCATTATTATCATACAACGTGCTATTAAGTGTGTAGTCACTTAACTTGATCCCCGAAGGCTTTTACGACCGTTAGTGTCACTTAACGTTTTGAACGAGCTATGTTTGTCGGTACACGTTTAACTTTTGTCGTAATCGGAATATTATGACTACGAAATATTAATTGTTATTTTATAATAATAATTACCTGGGTTTTTAGATGCTTAATTATGCTTAGTAATTTACTTATGCTTACTAGTTAGTCTTGTTGGACTTTCTACCTTGTTGGACTTTAGGCCACCCTGCACTAGTTAGTGGACCATTTAATTAGCCTAATTATAAGTAACTAGTGACCCATTAATATGTAAGACAAATGCCCATTTATTAGAGGGAACATACTAGCATTTTTGTCAAATATTATACTTAATGTTGCATGGGATCCTAACATAAGCACCAACTTTAGACAACCATTAATCAAAAATCAAAAAGGTGTCCCCCCTTGTTCCCCCCATAACCCACGGCCATGTACCCCTCCCCACACCCTCACCACCTATAAATACAAGCCTTATTCCATCCATTTTACACTTGCTCTCATTTGCATTTCACACACACTTACTCTCTAATTCTTTCTCTAGTCTTTCTCTCTCTAAAAAGTGTAAGTATTTGATTTTTCTTCTTCTTCTTCCCTTGCCTTTCACGAAATCATCATCATCATCTAAGGGTCTAGCTTTTTAGCTTTGATCTTGATTACATCTTGTAGATTCAAACATGGATTTGAATCCTTCAAGAACATGGAAGATTCAAGCTTTCTAGCTTTGAATCTTCACCTACTTTGTAGATCTAAATCTTTTAACTTTAATCTTGTTATTTTATTATAAAGATTCAAACTTGTGTTTGTAATCTTCATGTAACTTAAAGATCCAAGCTTTATGCTTCAAGATCTTCAAGAACAACCAAGATGCAAGCTTTCTAGCTTGAATCTTCATATATTTTGTTGGATCTAAGTTTTCTAACTTAAGATCTCATTACTTTGTTATAAATATCGAAACTTGTGTTTATGGTCTTCATGTAACTTAAAGATCTAAGCTTTATGCTTCAAGGTCTTCAAGAACACCAAAGGTTCAAGCTTTCTAGCTTTATAATCTTATAACTTGTGTGAAAAGGATCCAAGCTCTCTAGCTTAGGGTTCCATCACCTTATTTGATTTAGATTATGTTCATACTTGTTTGATTGAAGTAAAGTTTGTAGCTTTAGTTGTAAATAGAACTTGTAATTGTGTTAAGACTAAGGATATGATGTAACCTTGGTTCATCATCCATCTAAGACTCTTAAATGAGTTGTGTTCTTACTTGGTCTTAACATATTGTGTGTTGATGGTAGAATCTTGGTCAAGGTGATGCTAACCCATCAACGAGTTGTACACTTGAAGCTACAAGCATCAAGGATGAGAACCGTGATGAGCATCAAGCACCAAGAACCCCACCGGAGCACTTGTTACTGTTTTTCGGGATCTGATCGGATTCCTGGACTTCTGGAAAATTGATTTTCAGTTAGTTCGTTTCGAGTAGATGACTTTTCATTTAGACCTCGACTTAATCCGACATACGTATTAGGATTTATAGCCCTCCGATAGTCACTACGCCCTTGTAACATTGTGCTGAAATTTCTGATCTACTCGCCCTTAAACCGTCTCCACGATCAAAGGAAGACGAGTTTGGTCCTAGAAATTGGTCAGCAAGTAGAGGACTCCCATACGGATCCATAGCCACTGATTTCGCGTCTTTTCAATTTACATAGAGGCCGGGGCAGCTGATCAAAGTCAGCCTATTGTTTCGACCTATATACTTGTTAAACTTACTTAGCTTTTACGATGATGAATGATGATGATGATGACACTTAAACTTATTTTATACACTATTAGAACTTATGAGGACAACCTACTGACCTAGTAACCTTTGGCTTAGGTTGACGACCTTTCGGACCGACTTACTACTTGCACACTTTCGTGACGACTTTTACTGCTTATTCACGGTGAGTTATATCATCCCTTTTTACTTCAACTATTTTGGGACTGAGAATACATGCGCTTTTTACGTTTTACATACTAGGCACGAGTACTTAAACTTTATATATGTGTGGGTTATACAACGGCATAAACTTTCCCCTTAGCTCGGTAACGTTTAGTTATTGGTTTTTGAACCGGTGAACGCGAATCTTAGATATGGATCCATAGGGTTTGACATCCCCACTCGGGCTAGTCGCGCTAGCATTTAATGGGTGTTTAATACTTCGTAAACATATGCACTCGCCAAGTGTACTTTTAGGGGGTTATAAACGTTAAGTTAGTTACCAAGTGCCCACGGATAAGCATATACTTTATCATACTGATTTGAATTATTGATTTAAACTGCTGGTTGAAGCACTGAAATCTCGTGGCCTACATTATATTACTGATTACAAACAAACTATAGCTCACCAACATTCGTGTTGACTTTTTAAGCGTGTATTTCTCAGGTGCTTAGACGATGTTGCTTCCGTTGTTAGACTTGCTGTCTTGGTGTTATACACTTGCTGTTATGGACCTGCTGTGTTAGATTTTCGCTGCATTACTTAGAGATATCTCAATCATGAAACTTTTACTTTGCATTCACAAATTATGTTACTTTTGAACCATGGCTTTGTAATGACCTTTGTGTCACGTATTTATGTTAATCCTTTCTATTCGTAGAAGCACGTTATCCTTGTAAAACATTTGACGTTGGTAAAGATGACACCTTTTCATGAATGTAAAACTTGTTTTAAAACAGCATGTAGTATTGTACCGTGTAATGGACCTGTTGTTGATGATCCGTACACGTTGATTTTGTACGGGGCATCACAGAAAGATATGATAATATCTTAGAATTTTTAATATCAGAGGATGATGAAGAATATTGTCCGCAAGGGTTTAGGGTTAAGAGCAAGGTATTAGTTAATGACTTCAGTAGTGTAGCGACCCGACAAAATCGTCATTGACGGCGTCGTCTACTTAGGTCCCTTTACGTGGTCATAAGTATTTAAACAACGTTTGACCAAAAGTATGTCGCATTCATTTCATAAGTTAAGATGTTTCAGTTGTTACAAAGTAGTTCAAAGGCTAGTTACGTTACAACGTTTTAAGTACGAATGAAACCTATGCGACACAAATTCAAGTAAGTCAAAAGACGCTCCATATGCATGTATACTCGACATCCAAGCAAGTATTAAAAAGTAGAGTGCGGAAGCATGTATCATGTATCGTTCAAGGACCTGAGAAAACATATAGAAACTGTCAACGAAAATGTTGGTGAAATCATAGGTGTAGTAGTAAACGTTTTTTTTTAACCACAAGATTTTGTATCGCCATAACGTTGATTATCAAAATCGTTTTCATTCCAAAGTTGTTATACGTTTGTGGAGTACCCAATTATCAAGACTTAACTGTTCACGAACCCCGTTATCATAGTGTTAGAACCTACACTATATACTCGAAAATATATATCTTCCGCTAACGGTAGCGAACCGTCCGAATGAGGGCTTGTCAAGCCCATGTGATCACATAACATAAGTTCACGTTTACACCCTGCTAGTGTAACTAATGATAATTGAATTGAGGCCTTTTTTTCTAACTCGCACGTGGAATGTTTGTTTTTGTACTTGTGTTCAAAGCATAAAAGTATAATACGTATATGTTTCTCATCCCATAGTTTAAAGAGTAAAAGTTGTTGAAAAGGTGAGACTATGATCTCACCTTGGTTGCACGAATAGTATAATGTACTTCACAAAGTAACGTGTGCAAGAATGAATGCTAGTCTTGACCTAAACAAATAGGTTCGTATCAATATCGGTAAACACGGTCTGTCAAAGTGTTCAATTAGTCCTATGGCTCGTTACGACTCGATGATATAGCATGTGAGTCACGTTGTCAAGTTTCATGCATGATACAAGTCTGAAAGCACGTTAGAACGATTGCATAAGTATTTGGTTAAGTTTGATCAAAAGTCAACTTTGGTCGGGTCAAAGTCAACGAAAAAGTCAACACGTTCGGGTCGGGTCCCGAACTATTTTTCTGAGGTTTTTAATCATATATAAGCATGTTAGAAGAAGTTACATGTGAATCGGAGGTGCGTAGCATACTTAGAATTAAACGAAAAATGACCAACCAAATCAGAACTTGACAGTTCATCTGGACGGCGTCCAGATTGGCTGGACGGCGTCCAGATGTGAAAGCCTGGACGGCGTCCTGGAATATGGACGGTGTCCAGATCAGTGCTCAGGTCTGATTGCTGATTTTGCACAAGTGCACGAACCAAAACCCAAACAAACACAATTTATGATCCGCAAACAATCAAAACATGTATCTTATACCGTTGGGAAGGTAATTTGACGAGGAAAACAACTAAACACATTTCATTAATCAATCTACCACTTACAACAACTAAAACCGCATTTAATGCTCATCATTAATTGCATCCAAGTTCATAAATCTCATTTCATGATCCGGTGATCCATTTTACATAAATGATATGCCGTTTCGAAGGTAATTAATCACACATTGCAACTAAACACTTACAAGCAACATTGTCAAGCATTTAATGCATCAAAATTCACATTGAAGACCACCAAACCCTAACCAAAAATCATAAACTCATAAATCATGTTATTGAAGTTTTCTCAATCAACCTACACATCAAGATGAAGCTAGTGATGCTAGTAACACAATTAATACTTGCACTTTAGCATATCAACAACATTTAATCATCCAAAACTCAAGATCAAACACACACTTTCAAGTTCATGCTAGTTACACTAAAATAACGAGATCGAGCATGTAAATCACATAATCATGTTAGACTTGAGCCATAGACACTAATTAACACTGCTATAAGTTAAAATTATCAAGAACACAAAATCTAGTGTTTTTAGAAAGTTACCCAAATGCAATAAAGTTGGCATGGATTCGAAGAGGAAGATGCAAGGATTCCAAATATGTAATTTGTTTGGATTGTTGCTTGCTCGATTTGAAATAGATGATGATTCTTTGTTTAAAGGTTGAGAGGAAAGTTGGAGTAGTGAAAGAGAGAAAAGAAGAGAATGAATGGAGGAGAAGACTTATTGACTAGTTGACCTAGTCAAGTCTTTTGCCTCTTGGCAAGTTTAGTTCCTCAAGTTCAAAAGCGGGTGCGTGAATTACCTAAACGAGATATTTTAAAACGCATAATAATGGGAGATGTTATAATTATATAACGGACTTTAAAATAGTATAACGGAAAGTAAACAGAAAAAGACGGAATGTTACATTACCTACTCCTTAAAAGAAATTTCATCCCGAAATTTAAGTAGGTGTAGTAGTCGTTGTTTCTTCCTCGGGATCTTGCATTTCTGAATTCACGAATAAATGAGGGTATTTCCTTTGCATTTGATCTTGTCTCTCCCAAGTAAACTCGGGCCCCCTTTTGGCATTCCAACGGACCTTGACAATTGGAATTCGAATTTGTTTTAACGTTTTGAAGGAGTGGTCCACAATTTCAACGGGTTCCTCCACGAAATGAAGTTTGTCATCAATAGTAAGCTCCTCATGAGGGATGACGAGTTCGGGTTCGGCAAGACACTTCTTCAAATTTGAAACATGGAAAGTAGGATGCACAGAGCTCAATTAAGGCGGAAGATCTAAACGATAAGCAACGGTTCCAACACGCTCCAAGATTTCGAAAGGACTAATATACCATGGATTTAGTTTCCCGCGTTTCCTGAAACAGATTACACCTTTCCAAGGTGCGACTTTTAACATTACACGATCACCGATTTGGAATTCGAGGTCGTTGCGTCTAGTGTCGGTATAGCTCTTTTGACGACTACGAGCCATCCTAAGCCTATCTCGGATTTTGAACGATCTTTTTGGTTGTTTAATGAATGAGTTCGGGTCCGGTGATTTGTGTGTCACCTACTTCGGCCCAACAAAGAGGTGAACGACATTTTCGGCCATATAACACTTCGAAAGGTACGGCGTTGATACTCGTGTGATAACTATTGTTGTAGGAGAATTCGACAAGAGGCAAGTGCTTGTCCCAAGCTTTTCCGAAATCGATAACACAAGCTCGTAGCATATCTTCCAAGGTTTGAATTGTGCGCTCGCTTTGTCCATCGGTTTGTGGATGATATGCGGTGCTCATGTCTAAACGCGTCCCCAACGCTTCTTGTAAGGTATGCCAAAATCTTGAAACAAAACGGCCATCTCGGTCGGAAATTATCGATAAAGGTACACCGTGACGGGCCACGATCTCTTTCATGTAAAGTTGTGTAAGTTTTTCCATATTGTCGGTCTACTTCATGGCGATAAAATGTGCGGATTTGGTAAGACAGTCAACAATAACCCAAATAGTATCATAACCACCCACCGTCTTTGGTAGTTTGGTGATAAAATCCATCGTTATCCTTTCCCACTTCCATTGCGGGATCTTGGGTTGTTGAAGTAGTCCGGACGGTCTTTGATGTTCAGCTTTGACTTTGGAGCAAGTTAGGCACTTTCCAACATAAGTAGCAACGTCCCTGTTTATGTTCGGCCACCAATATTTTTCCTTGAGGTCGTGGTACATCTTATTGGCACCGGGGTATATCGAATATCTTGATTATGGGCTTCATCTAAAATAAGGCTTCGTAAGTCCCCATAACTAGGTACCCAAATTCTTCCGGCGAAATATCGGAGTCCAGTTTCTTTAACTTCGAATCGAGAGGTGAGGACGTTCAAGTGTTCGAGAGAGATGTTTTCATCCTTGAGAGCCTCATCTTGGGCTACACGAATTTGATTATTAATATTGGTGTGGATGGTGATGTTTAAAGCTCGGACATGAAGAGGCATCACTCTTTCCTTTCGACTTAAGGCATCGGCTACTACGTTTTCCTTTCCAGGATGGTAACGAAGATCGAAATCATAATCGTTCAATGTTTCAATCCACTGTCGTTGTCTCATGTTTAGTTGTTTTTGATCGAAGATGTGTTGAAGGCTTTTGTGATCGGTGAATATAGTACTCTTGGTTCTATAGAGATAGTGTCTCCACATTTTAAGTGCAAAGACAACGGCTCCGAGTTCGAGATCATGTGTCGTATAGTTCCGTTCATGAATTTTCAATTGTCGAGAGGCATAAGCAATGACTTTCTTTCGTTGCATCAATACATACTCAAAACCATGTTTCGAGGCATCGCAATATACAACAAAATCATCATTGCCTTTCGAAAGTGACAAGATAGGAGCGGTGGTTAGCTTTGTCTTCAAGATTTGGAATGCGGATTCTTGCTCGGTTGCCCAAATGAATTTCTTTCCCTTATGAGTTAACGCGGTTAGGGGATGCGCAACCAAAGAGAAATTTTTAATGAATCTACGATAGTACCTGGTGAGACCCAAGAATTGACGTATGTGGAGTAGTAGGAGTCTCCCATTTGCTAATGGCTTCGATTTTGAAGGATCGACCTTAATACCTTGATCGCTTACAACATGACCAAGAAATTGAACTTCTTTCAACCAAAATTCACGCTTGGAGAATTTGGCTTAGAGTCGTTCTTGTCTAAGGAGTTCGAGTACGATTCGGAGGTGTTGTTCGTGCTCTTCTTCGCTTTTAGAATAGACCAAGATGTAATCGATGAACACAATAACGAATTTATCGAGATACGATTTGCACACGCGGTTCATAAGGTCCATGAACACCGCCGGTGCGTTAGTGAGACCAAATGGCATAACAAGAAATTCATAACTACCATAACGAGTCCGGAAAGCGGTTTTGGAAACATCTTCCCCCTTAACCCTTAATTGATGATAACCCGAGCGGAGATCGATTTTCGAATATACACGAGATCCTTGTAATTGATCAAAGAGGTCATCGATGCATGGAAGAGGATATCGGTTCTTAACCGTCAATTTGTTTAGTTCACGATAGTTGATACACATTCTTAGGGATCCATCTTTCTTTTTAACAAACAAAATTGGAGCGCCCCATGGTGAATGGCTAGGTTGGATAAAACCACGGTTAAGTAGTTCTTGGATTTGACTTTGCAATTCTTGCATTTCGGAGAAAGCAAGTCTATACAGTGCACGTGCTACGGGTGCGGCTCCCGGAATAAGATCGATTTGGAATTCTACCGGTCGATGAGGTGGAAGACCCGGCAATTCATCGGGAAATACATCGGAAAAGTCACGAATAATTGGCACATCATTGATATGCTTCTCATCAGACTCGACTTTCTTAATGTAGGCAAGGATCGCAAAACAACCCTTACGGAGTAGTTTTCTAACTTTAAGGCATGAGACGAGGTTGAGTCCGGTGCAACTCTTATCGCCATAAACAATCAAAGGTTCACCATTCTCGATAGGAATTCGGATTGCGTTAAGATCACAAAGGATGTGAGATTTTGTTTTTGCTAACCAATTCATACCAATTATTACATCGAAGCTCCCTAGTTCCATAGGTATCAAGTCAATTTCAAATTCCTTACCCAATAACTTTAACGTACACCCCCGATAATATTTGTCGGCACTCAATAGTTTCCCATTGGCCACTTCAATAGAATAAGTAGTATCTAGGAGGAGTGGTGGAGTGCGAAAAGCGTGAGTCAAAGTCTTGGATACAAAACTCTTATCGGCACCCGAATCGAATAAACAAGTAACATAAGTGTTGTTGAGAAGAAACGTACATGTGACTAGTTCATTGTCATCTCGGGCCTCTACGGTGTTAATGTTGAAAGCTCGGCCACGTGCGTTGGGGTTGTCTTTCTTCTTCGGGCATGCATTCTTAAAATGACCCGGTAGACCACATTCAAAACAAACACCCGTCTTTGGTGCATTGGGCCCCTTTTGAGCGACGGGGCCGGTACTTCTACAATCATTGGCCACATGGCCACTCCATTGACACCGATGACAAAACGGCTTACCACATTCTCCATAATGATTTTTGTGGCATTTGTTGCAAAAAGGTTGAGTTCCGGCATAACTTTTCTTGCCGTCGGAAGTGAAAGGCTTTTTGGTGAATGTGGTGTTGTTGTAGTTGTTTGATGGGGTGACTTCCCATTTTCTCTTGTTGCCACCCGATTTATCCTCGGCCTTAGGTGCCGGTACTACGATTTCGTCCACCGTTTCTATCAATTTGTGGGCCATATTCAAAGCTTCTTGGTGATTAGTGGGTTTGGATGACATTACCCCGTGTTTGATGCTCTTAGGGAGGCCATCCATGTAAAGTTCGACTCGGAGGGATTCGGGAGTCACGGGAGCCAGACACATTAAGGCTAGTTCGGCAAACCGTTGATTATAAGCTTTGAGGTCGTTCCCGACCACTTTTAGAGTTCTTAGCTCTTGCTCGAGCTTGCGAGTCTCTTCACGTGGGAAGTATTCGGTGATCATCTTCCCCTTTAAGTCGGACCAAGAGAGGGCGTGGGCTTCATCGGTACCTACCGATTATACATATGTGTTCCACCACGTGAGAGCGATACCGGCAAAAGTGTGGGTGAAATATTTGACCTTGTCTTGGTCTCGGCAACCGCTTATGCTAAAAACGGCTTCCGTTTGTTCGAACCATCAGGTGAGAGTAACCGGTCCCCCGGTTCCATCGAAAGTATGAGGTTTGCACCACATAAAAGCTTTGTAGGAGCATCCCTCGTTTGAATTTCCGGCTCCATTGTTGTTGTTGTTATTGTTGGGGTTGTTGGTGTTGGATGAGTGACCGGCCATGGCCGCATCTACGGCGGTGGCGATCATTCGTTCAAGAGCTTGTTCGGGTGTTTCATGGCGTGGTACATGTAGTGACCCGAACTTTTCCATGTTTATATATATTAATTGAGATTGATATTTACATGATTAAATGTTTCCAACATGTTAAGCAATCAAACTTGTTAAGACTTGATTAATTGAAATATGTTTCATATAGACAATTGACCACCCAAGTTGACCGGTGATTCACGAACGTTAAAACTTGTAAAAACTATATGATGACATATATATGGATATATATATATATAGTTAACATGATACTATGATAAGTAAACATATCATTAAGTATATTAACAATGAACTACATATGTAAAAACAAGACTACTAACTTAATGATTTTTAAACGAGACATATATGTAACGATTATCGTTGTAAAGACATTTAATGTATATATATCATATTAAGAGATATTCATACATGATAATATCATGATAATATAATAATTTAAAATCTCATTTGATATTATAAATATTGGGTTAACAACATTTAACAAGATCGTTAACTTAAAGGTTTCAATACAACACTTACATGTAACGACTAACGATGACTTAACGACTCAGTTAAAATGTATATACATGTAGTGTTTTAATATGTATTTATATACTTTTGAAAGACTTCAATACACTTATCAAAATACTTCTACTTAACAAAAATGCTTACAATTACATCCTCGTTCAGTTTCATCAACAATTCTACTCGTATGCACCCGTATTCGTACTCGTACAATACACAGCTTTTAGATGTATGTACTATTGGTATATACACTCCAATGATCAGCTATTAGCAGCCCATGTGAGTCACCTAACACATGTGGGAACCATCATTTGGCAACTAGCATGAAATATCTCATAAAATTACAAAAATATGAGTAATCATTCATGACTTATTTACATGAAAACAAAAATACATATCCTTTATATCTAATCCATACACCAACGACCAAAAACACCTACAAACACTTTCATTCTTCAATTTTCTTCATCTAATTGATCTCTCTCAAGTTCTATCTTCAAGTTCTAAGTGTTCTTCATATATTCTACAAGTTCTAGTTACATAAAATCAAGAATACTTTCAAGTTTGCTAGCTCACTTCCAATCTTGTAAGGTGATCATCCAACCTCAAGAAATCTTTGTTTCTTACAGTAGGTTATCATTCTAATACAAGGTAATAATCATATTCAAACTTTGGTTCAATTTCTATAACTATAACAATCTTATTTCAAGTGATGATCTTACTTGAACTTGTTTTCGTGTCATGATTCTGCTTCAAGAACTTCGAGCCATCCAAGGATCCGTTGAAGCTAGATCCATTTTTCTCTTTTCCAGTAGGTTTATCCAAGGAACTTAAGGTAATAATGATGTTCATAACATCATTCGATTCATACATATAAAGCTATCTTATTCGAAGGTTTAAACTTGTAATCACTAGAACATAGTTTAGTTAATTCTAAACTTGTTCGCAAACAAAAGTTAATCCTTCTAAATTGACTTTTAAAATCAACTAAACACATGTTCTATATCTATATGATATACTAACTTAATGATTTAAAACCTGGAAACACGAAAAACACCGTAAAACCGAATTTACGCCGTCGTAGTAACACCGCGGGCTGTTTTGGGTTAGTTAATTAAAAACTATGATAAACTTTGATTTAAAAGTTGTTATTCTGAGAAAATGATTTTTATTATGAACATGAAACTATATCCAAAAATTATGGTTAAACTCAAAGTGGAAGTATGTTTTCTAAAATGGTCATCTAGACGTCGTTCTTTCGACTGAAATGACTACCTTTACAAAAACGACTTGTAACTTATTTTTCTGACTATAAACCTATACTTTTTCTGTTTAGATTCATAAAATAGAGTTCAATATGAAACCATAGCAATTTGATTCACTCAAAACGGATTTAAAATGAAGAAGTTATGGGTAAAACAAGATTGGATAATTTTTCTCATTTTAGCTATGTGAAAATTGGTAACAAATCTATTCCAACCATAACTTAATCAACTTGTATTGTATATTATGTAATCTTGAGATACCATAGACACGTATACAATGTTTCGACCTATCATGTCGACACATCTATATATATTTCGGAACAACCATAGACACTCTATATGTGAATGTTGGAGTTAGCTATACAGGGTTGAGGTTGATTCCAAAATATATATAGTTTGAGTTGTGATCAATACTGAGATACGTATAGACTGGGTCGTGGATTGATTCAAGATAATATTTATCGATTTATTTCTGTACATCTAACTGTGGACAACTAGTTGTAGGTTACTAACGAGGACAGCTGACTTAATAAACTTAAAACATCAAAATATATTAAAAGTGTTGTAAATATATTTTGAACATACTTTGATAAATATGTATATATTGTTATAGGTTCGTGAATCAACCAGTGGCCAAGTCTTACTTCCCGACAAAGTAAAAATCTGTGAAAGTGAGTTATAGTCCCACTTTTAAAATCTAATATTTTTGGGATGAGAATACATGCAGGTTTTATAAATGATTTACAAAATAGACACAAGTACGTGAAACTACATTCTATGGTTGAATTATCGAAATCGAATATGCCCCTTTTTATTAAGTCTGGTAATCTAAGAATTAGGGAACAGGCACCCTAATTGACGCGAATCCTAAAGATAGATCTATTGGGCCTAACAAACCCCATCCAAAGTACCGGATGCTTTAGTACTTCGAAATTTATATCATATTCGAAGGGTGTCCCGGAATGATGGGGATATTCTTATATATGCATCTTGTTAATGTCGGTTACCAGGTGTTCACCATATGAATGATTTTTATCTCTATGTATGGGATGTGTATTGAAATATGAAATCTTGTGGTCTATTATTATGATTTGATATATATAGGTTAAACCTATAACTCACCAACATTTTTGTTGACGTTTTAAGCATGTTTATTCTCAGGTGATTATTAAGAGCTTCCGCTGTCGCATACTTAAATAAGGACGAGATTTGGAGTCCATGCTTGTATGATATTGTGTAAAAACTGCATTCAAGAAACTTATTTTGTTGTAACATATTTGTATTGTAAACCATTATGTAATGGTCGTGTGTAAACAGGATATTTTAGATTATCATTATTTGATAATCTATGTAAAGCTTTTTAAAACCTTTATCTATGAAATAAAGGTTATGGTTTGTTTTAAAATGAATGCAGTCTTTGAAAAACGTCTCATATAGTAGTCAAAACCTCGCAACGAAATCAATTAATATGGAACGTTTTTAATCAATAAGAACGGGACATTTCAGTTGGTATTCGAGCGTTGGTCTTAGAGAACCAGAATTTTGCATTAGTGTGTCTTATCGAGTTTGTTAGGATGCATTAGTGAGTCTGGACTTCGACCGTGTTTACTTGAAAAATGATTGCTTAACAAATTTTGTTGGAAACTATATATTTTTAACATGTGAATATTATGTGATATATTAATCTCTTAACGCGTTTGATATTATGTGATAGATGTCTACCTCTAGAACAAGTCCCATTGACTCACCTAATAATAATGAAGAGTCAAATGTAAATTGGAATGATTCATGGACTGATTCACAAGTTCCCGAAGAGGAACCGGAAGAAGAGTCGGAACCGGAAGAAGAATCAGAACCGGAAGAGGAGGAACCGGAGGAGGAAATAGAACCGGTGGGGGAAATAATAAAACGGTTAAGTAAAAGAAAATCCTCAACCAACTGACCAAGGTTAATTATGGTCAATGGTGTTTCCGCCAAGGAAGCAAAATATTGGGAGGATTACCAAATCTCTGATGAATCAGATTCCGACGAGAATTCCGATGATGTTATAGAAATTACCCCAACTGAATTTAAAAAGGCAAAAGAAAATAATAAGGGAAAGGGCATAAAAATAGAGAAATCTAATTCCAACCCCGATGAACTTTATATGTATCGTCAACCCCCGAAGTCCTTAAGTTGTAACAATGACCCGGAAACCTCTAAACCACCAGGTTTTTCTAAACCAATGTGGAAAAAGACGGCTCGTATTAGGGGAACATCATATATCCCTAGAAACTTGGCAAAACGAACCAAAACCGAAGAAGAAGAAACAAGCGAGTCGGAATAAGATAGTTGTATTCGTGTGGTGTAATATATGTAATATAGTGTGCTTATGCTTTATGATATATTTAAAAATTTCTTGTATTAATAAGTATTTTTTTATGAATCTAACTCTTGTCTATTTTACAGTATAAAAACACAAAATGGATAGACAACCCAATATTTTAAGAGACCTACCCGGAGACATGATTGATGAAATCTTGTCTAGAGTCGGTCAGAATTCTTCGGCACAACTATTTAAGGCGAGATCAGTTTGTAAGACATTCGAAGAACGTTCCAAGAATGCCTTGGTTTATAAAAGGCTTTCGTTCAAAAGATGGGGGATATCACATTGGGAAATCCATAAGTTACGATGTGTTTACTTTAACGCATATATTGCGGGGAACCCAAATGCTATTTTACGCAATGGGTTAAGAAATTATTTTGACTCAATATATCCGAATATTGGACTTCGTGATTTAGAAAAAGCGGCTAACATGCAACATAAAGAAGCATGTTATGCTTACGGATTAGTAATGTTCGTTTCTCACCAAAGTGAGAACAAGAACATTGGGCTACAACTATTAGACAAAACGTTTCCACAAGTGACGGAGTCGGTAATTGGGGTAAGAAATGAGGTTTTTAGATTGTTACGGGACTGTTGGACATTACGTAACCCTCGTCCCTTTGACGACGTTACAACACGTTGTCTTATCAACAGCCATAACGGTTATGTTCCACAAGACCAAGGATGGGAAGTAATCCTAGTAAAACCAGAATGCATGACTTGTTTCTGGACGTATGAATTACGTGTCTTTATTGCCTTTGCTGAATGACTTGTGTACTAGCTAGAATTATCTTCACAACCATCTTGTATCAAATTTATTGTGTGCTATATTTCATGCTATATATAAAATAAGCGGTATTGTAAGTTTGTAAAATATTGTGTAAAAGTTTGAACGCGAAATATTATTATAATCAGTTTTTCATATAGAATTGTAGTAGTTGAATTGTATATTAGCTACTAAGTATGAACTTAACGGGTAGGTACTACCCGAATTTAAACTTATAAAACGCTAATATGAAGAAAAAGCTTTTATAAATGAGTTCATATTATGCTACGAAATACTATTAACTACTCTTAATATTCTGTATGATTAACTTGTTCCATTTGACTATTTTGAAGGAAATGGCACCGACTACTCGACACACCGTGAATATGAATGAAGAGGAATTCCGTACTTTTCTAGCTTCAAACATAGCCGCAGTACAGGCTGCGCTACATACCAACAATAACCTTGGATCTAGCAGTACAGGAAATCGTGTAGGATGCACCTACAAAGAATTCACTGCCTGCAAACCTTTGGAATTTGATGGAACCAAAGGACCGATCGGATTGAAACGGTGGACCGAGAAGGTCGAATCGGTGTTTGCCATAAGTAAGTGTACTGAAGAGGACAAAGTGAAGTACGCTACGCATACCTTCACAGGTTCTGCGTTAACATGGTGGAATACCTATCTAGAGCAAGTGGGACAAGACGATGTGTACGCACTACCGTGGTCAGCATTCAAGCACTTGATGAACGAGAAGTACCGTCCCAGAACCGAGGTCAATAAGCTCAAGACAGAACTTAGAGGGTTACGAACCCAAGGATTTGATATTACCACGTACGAAAGACGATTCACAGAATTGTGCCTATTGTATCCGGGAGCATTCGAAGATGAGGAAGAGAAGTTTGACGCGTTTGTGAAAGGATTACTGGAAAAAATCCAAGAAGATATAAGTTCACACGAGCCCGCCTCCATACAACAGGCATGTAGAATGGCTCACAAACTAGTGAACCAGATTGAAGAAAGAATTAAAGAACAGACTGCTGAAGAGGCCAATGTGAAGCAAATCAAAAGAAAGTGGGAGGAAAACGGTGATAAGAATCACCAATACAACAACAACAGCAATTACAACAATAATCGCAACAATTATCCCAACAATCGCAACATCAATCGCAACTACAACAAACGGCCCAACAACAACAACAACAACAACAACTACAACAATCATCCCAACAACAATAATAACCGCAACAACAACAACAATCAGAAGCAGCTATGCCAAAGGTGTGAAAAGTATCACTCGGGATTCTGCACCAAATTTTGCAACAATTGTAAAAGAAATGGTCATAGCGCGGCGAAGTGTGAGGTCTACGGACCAGGGGTTAATAGAACGAAAGGAACAAATGGTGTCGGAACGAGTAATGGCGGAGCAAGTAGTGTCGGAGCAAGTTATGCCAATGTAGTTTGTTATAAATGTGGAAAACCGGGCCACATTATTAGAAATTGCCCGAACCAGGAGAACACGAATGGACAAGGCCGCGGAAGAGTTTTCAATATTAATGCGGCAGAGGCACAGGAAGACCCGGAGCTTGTTACGGGTACATTTCTTATTGACAATAAATCTGCTTACGTTTTATTTGATTCGGGTGCGGATAGAAGCTATATGAGTAGAGATTTTTGTGCTAAATTAAGTTGTCCATTGACGCCTTTGGATAGTAAATTTTTACTCGAATTAGCAAATGGTAAATTAATTTCAGCAGATAATATATGTCGGAATCGAGAAATTAAACTGGTTAGCGAAACATTTAAGATTGATTTGATACCAGTAGAGTTAGGGAGTTTTGATGTGATAATCGGTATGGACTGGTTGAAAGAAGTGAAAGCAGAGATCGTTTGTTACAAAAATGCAATTCGCATTATACGAGAAAAAGGAAAACCCTTAATGGTGTACGGAGAAAAGGGCAACACGAAGCTACATCTTATTAGTAATTTGAAGGCACAAAAACTAATAAGAAAAGGTTGCTATGCTGTTCTAGCACACGTCGAGAAAGTACAAACTGAAGAAAAGAGCATCAATGATGTTCCCATTGCAAAAGAATTTCCCGATGTATTTCCGAAAGAATTACCGGGATTACCCCACATCGTTCCGTTGAATTTCAAATAGATCTTGTACCAGGAGCTGCACCAATAGCTCGTGCTCCTTACAGACTCGCACCCAGCGAGATGAAAGAACTGCAAAGCCAATTACAAGAACTTTTAGAGCGTGGTTTCATTTGACCAAGCACATCACCGTGGGGAGCTCCTGTTTTTTTTTGTCAAGAAGAAAGATGGTACATTCAGGTTGTGTATCGACTACCGAGAGTTGAACAAACTTACCATCAAGAACCGCTACCCACTACCAAGAATCGACGACTTATTTGATCAACTACAAGGCTCGTCTGTTTATTCAAAGATTGACTTACGTTCTGGGTATCATCAAATGCGGGTGAAAGAAGATGATATTCCAAAGACTGCTTTCAGAACACGTTACGGTCATTACGAGTTTATGGTCATGCCGTTTGGTTTAACTAATGCACCAGCTGTGTTCATGGACCTTATGAACCGAGTGTGTGGACCATACCTTGACAAGTTTGTCATTGTTTTCATTGATGACATACTTATTTACTCAAAGAATGACCAAGAACACAGTGAACATTTGGGAAAGGTGTTAGAAGTATTGAGGAAGGAAGAATTGTACGCTAAGTTTTCAAAGTGTGCATTTTGGTTGGAAGAAGTTCAATTCCTCGGTCACATAGTGAACAAAGAAGGTATTAAGGTGGATCCGGCAAAGATAGAAACTGTTGAAAAGTGGGAAACCCCGAAAACTCCAAAACACATACGCCAGTTTTTAGGACTAGCTGGTTACTACAGAAGGTTCATCCAAGACTTTTCCAGAATAGCAAAACCCTTGACTGTATTAACGCATAAAGGGAAGAAATTTGAATGGAATGATGAACAAGAGAAAGCGTTTCAGTTATTGAAGAAAAAGCTAACTACGGCACCTATATTGTCATTGCCTGAAGGGAATGATGATTTTGTGATTTATTGTGACGCATCAAAGCAAGGTCTCGGTTGTGTATTAATGCAACGATCGAAGGTGATTGCTTATGCATCTAGACAATTGAAGATTCACGAATAAAATTATACGACGCATGATTTGGAATTAGGCGCGGTTGTTTTTGCATTAAAGACTTGGAGGCACTACTTATATGGGGTCAAAAGTATTATATATACCGACCACAAAAGTCTTCAACACATATTTAATCAGAAACAACTGAATATGAGGCAGCGTAGGTGGATTGAATTATTGAATGATTACAACTTTGAGATTCGTTACCACCCGGGGAAGGCAAATGTGGTAGCCGATGCCTTAAGCAGGAAGGACAGAGAACCCATTCGAGTAAAATCTATGAATATAATGATTCATAATAACCTTACTACTCAAATAAAGGAGGCGCAACAAGGAGTTTTAAAAAAGGGAAATTTAAAGGATGAAATACCCAAAGGATCAGAGAAGCATCTTAATATTCGGGAAGACGGAACCCGGTATAAGGCTGAAAGGATTTGGGTACCAAAATTTGGAGATATGAGAGAAATGGTACTTAGAGAAGCTCATAAAACCAGATACTCAATACATCCTGGAACGGGGAAGATGTACAAGGATCTCAAGAAACATTTTTGGTGGCCGGGTATGAAAGCCGATGTTGCTAAAATACGTAGGAGAATGTTTGACGTGTTCTAAGGTCAAAGCTGAGCATCAGAAACCATCAGGTCTACTTCAAAAACCCGAAATCCTGGAATGGAAATGGAAAAACATTACCATGGATTTCATCACTAAATTGCCAAGGACTGCAAGTGGTTTTGATACTATTTGGGTAATAGTTGATCGTCTCACCAAATCAGCACACTTCCTGCCAATAAGAGAAGATGACAAGATGGAGAAGTTAGCACGACTGTATTTGAAGGAAGTCGTCTCCAGATATGGAATACCAATCTCTATTATCTCTGATAGGGATGGCAGATTTATTTCAAGATTCTGGCAGACATTACAGCAAGCATTAGGAACTCGTCTAGACATGAGTACTGCCTATCATCCACAAACTGATGGGCAGAGTGAAAGGATGATACAAACGCTTGAAGACATGCTACGAGCATGTGTTATTGATTTCGGAAACAGTTGGGATCGACATCTACCGTTAGCAGAATTTTCCTACAACAACAGCTACCATTCAAGCATTGAGATGGCGCCGTTTGAAGCACTTTATGGTAGAAAGTGCAGGTCTCCGATTTGTTGGAGTGAAGTAGGGGATAGACAGATTACGGGTCCGGAGATTATACAAGAAACTACCGAGAAGATCATCCAAATTCAACAACGGTTGAAAACCGCCCAAAGTCGACAAAAGAGCTACGCTGACATTAAAAGAAAAGATATAGAATTTGAAATTGGAGAGATGGTCATGCTTAAAGTTGCACCTTGGAAAGGCGTTGTTCGATTTGGTAAACGAGGGAAATTAAATCCAAGGTATATTGGACCATTCAAGATTATTGATCGTGTCGGACCAGTAGCTTACCGACTTGAGTTACCTCAACAACTCGCGGCTGTACATAACACTTTCCACGTCTCGAATTTGAAGAAATGTTTTGCTAAAGAAGATCTCACTATTCCGTTAGATGAAATCCAAATCAACGAAAAACTTCAATTCATCGAAGAACCCGTCGAAATAATGGATCGTGAGGTTAAAAGACTTAAGCAAAACAAGATACCAATTGCTAAGGTTTGATGGAATGCTCGTAGAGGACCCGAGTTCACCTGGGAGCGTGAAGATCAGATGAAGAAGAAATACCCGCATCTATTTCCAGAAGATTCGTCAACACCTTCAAAAGCTTAAAATTTCGGGACGAAATTTATTTAACGGGTAGGTACTGTAGTGACCCGAACTTTTCCATGTTTATATATATTAATTGAGATTGATATTTACATGATTAAATGTTTCCAACATGTTAAGCAATCAAACTTGTTAAGACTTGATTAATTGAAATATGTTTCATATCGACAATTGACCACCCAAGTTGACCGGTGATTCACGAACGTTAAAACTTGTAAAAACTATATGATGACATATATATGGATATATATATATAGTTAACATGATACTATGATAAGTAAACATATCATTAAGTATATTAACAATGAACTACATATGTAAAAACAAGACTACTAACTTAATGATTTTTAAACGAGACATATATGTAACGATTATCGTTGTAAAGACATTTAATGTATATATATCATATTAAGAGATATTCATACATGATAATATCATGATAATATAATAATTTAAAATCTCATTTGATATTATAAATATTGGGTTAACAACATTTAACAAGATCGTTAACCTAAAGGTTTCAAAACAACACTTACATGTAACGACTAACGATGACTTAACGACTCAGTTAAAATGTATATACATGTAGTGTTTTAATATGTATTTATACATTTTTGAAAGACTTCAATACACTTATCAAAATACTTCTACTTAACAAAAATGCTTACAATTACATCCTCATTCAGTTTCATCAACAATTCTACTCGTATGCACCCGTATTCGTACTCGTACAATACACAGCTTTTAGATGTATGTACTATTGGTATATACACTCCAATGATCAGCTCTTAGCAGCCCATGTGAGTCACCTAACACATGTGGGAACCATCATTTGGCAACTAGCATGAAATATCTCATAAAATTACAAAAATATGAGTAATCATTCATGACTTATTTACATGAAAACAAAAATACATATCCTTTATATCTAATCCATACACCAACGACCAAAAACACCTACAAACACTTTCATTCTTCAATTTTCTTCATCTAATTGATCTCTCTCAAGTTCTATCTTCAAGTTCTAAGTGTTCTTCATATATTCTACAAGTTCTAGTTACATAAAATCAAGAATACTTTCAAGTTTGCTAGCTCACTTCCAATCTTGTAAGGTGATCATCCAACCTCAAGAAATCTTTGTTTCTTACAGTAGGTTATCATTCTAATACAAGGTAATAATCATATTCAAACTTTGGTTCAATTTCTATAACTATAACAATCTTATTTCAAGTGATGATCTTACTTGAACTTGTTTTTGTGTCATGATTCTGCTTCAAGAACTTCGAGCCATCCAAGGATCCGTTGAAGCTAGATCCATTTTTCTCTTTTCCAGTAGGTTTATCCAAGGAACTTAAGGTAGTAATGATGTTCATAACATCATTCGATTCATACATATAAAGCTATCTTATTCGAAGGTTTAAACTTGTAATCACTAGAACATAGTTTAGTTAATTCTAAACTTGTTCGCAAACAAAAGTTAATCCTTCTAACTTGACTTTTAAAATCAACTAAACACATGTTCTATATCTATATGATATACTAACTTAATGATTTAAAACCTGGAAACACGAAAAACACCGTAAAACCGAATTTACGCCGTCGTAGTAACACCGCGGACTGTTTTGGGTTAGTTAATTGAAAACTATGATAAACTTTGATTTAAAAGTTGTTATTCTGTGAAAATGATTTTTATTATGAACATGAAACTATATCCAAAAATTATGGTTAAACTCAAAGTGGAAGTATGTTTTCTAAAATGGTCATCTAGACGTCGTTCTTTCGACTAAAATGACTATCTTTACAAAAATGACTTGTAACTTATTTTTCCGACTATAAACCTATACTTTTTCTGTTTAGATTCATAAAATAGAGTTCAATATGAAACCATAGCAATTTGATTCACTCAAAACGTATTTAAAATGAAGAAGTTATGGGTAAAACAAGATTGGATAATTTTTCTCATTTTAGCTATGTGAAAATTGGTAACAAATCTATTCCAACCATAACTTAATCAACTTGTATTGTATATTATGTAATCTTGAGATACCATAGACACGTATACAATGTTTCGACCTATCATGTCGACACATCTATATATATTTCGGAACAACCATAGACACTCTATATGTGAATGTTGGAGTTAGCTATACAGGGTTGAGGTTGATTCCAAAATATATATAGTTTGAGTTGTGATCAATACTGAGATACGTATACACTGGGTCGTGGATTGATTCAAGATAATATTTATCAATTTATTTCTGTACATCTAACTGTGGACAACTAGTTGTAGGTTACTAACGAGGACAGCTGACTTAATAAACTTAAAACATCAAAATATATTAAAAGTGTTGTAAATATATTTTGAACATACTTTGATAAATATGTATATATTGTTATAGGTTCGTGAATCAACCAGTGGCCAAGTCTTACTTCCCGACAAAGTAAAAATCTGTGAAAGTGAGTTATAGTCCCACTTTTAAAATCTAATATTTTTGGGATGAGAATACATGCAGGTTTTATAAATGATTTACAAAATAGACACAAGTACGTGAAACTACATTCTATGGTTGAATTATCGAAATCGAATATGCCCCTTTTTATTAAGTCTGGTAATCTAAGAATTAGGGAACAGACACCCTAATTGACGCGAATCCTAAAGATAGATGTATTGGGCCTAACAAACCCCATCCAAAGTACCGGATGCTTTAGTACTTCGAAATTTATATCATATCCGAAGGGTGTCCCGGAATGATGGGGATATTCTTATATATGCATCTTTTTAATGTCGGTTACCAGGTGTTCACCATATGAATGATTTTTATCTCTATGTATGGGATGTGTATTGAAATATGAAATCTTGTGGTCTATTATTATGATTTGATATATATAGGTTAAACCTATAACTCACCAACATTTTTGTTGACGTTTTAAGCATGTTTATTCTCAGATGATTATTAAGAGCTTCCGCTGTCGCATACTTAAATAAGGACGAGATTTGGAGTCCATGCTTGTATGATATTGTGTAAAAACTGCATTCAAGAAACTTATTTTGTTGTAACATATTTGTATTGTAAACCATTATGTAATGGTCGTGTGTAAACAGGATATTTTAGATTATCATTATTTGATAATCTATGTAAAGCTTTTTAAAACCTTTATCTATGAAATAAAGGTTATGGTTTATTTTAAAAATGAATGCAGTCTTTGAAAAACGTCTCATATAGTGGTCAAAACCTCGCAACGAAATCAATTAATATGGAACGTTTTTAATCAATAAGAACGGGACATTTCAGTACACGGCGAGGAGGCATTGTTCCTTTAAAACACAAGAATATCGTTGATTAGTATTCTCAATAATACTAATCGTGTTATGGAATAAAGATAGAGAGAAAATTTTCCTTGAGTCGCCATAAATCCTTTATGTCATAACGTCGGAACATCCATATGAGTCACCATAATATAATCCCGGCAATTATATTACCCTAATTCATATGTGCATTCGACATTATCACATAAGGTCAAGATGGCGCGTCAATCAAATTAAACAACGTGAGATTAAGATGTAATAAGAGGTAGGTACGAATAGAAGAGTTCAAGTATAAATGCACAAGTAGTCAAGTAATTCATACTTCAAGTCTATATGCCGGTTGTAGTCTAGACTCACCAATGTACCCTATGACTCGGGGTTGACACCAATGAACTCTAAATCCCTACAACCAACGCTCTGATACCATCTGTAGCGACCCGACAAAATCGTCATTGACGGCGCCGTCTACTTAGGTCCCGTTACGTGGTCATAAATCTTTAAACAACCTTTGACCAAAAGTATGTCGCATTCATTTCATAAGTAAAGATGTTTCAATTGTTACAAAGTAGTTCAAAAGCTAGTTACGTTACAACGTTTTAAGTACGAATGAAACCTATGCGACACAAATTCAAGTAAGTCAAAAGATGCTCCATATGCATGTATACTCGACATCCAAGCAAGTATCAAAAAGTAGAGTGCGGAAGCATGTATCATTTAGCATTCAAGGACCTGAGAAAACATATAGAAACTGTCAACGAAAACGTTGGTGAAATCATAGGTGTAGTAGTAAACGTTGTTTTTGAACCACAAGATTTTGTATTGCCATAACGTTAATTATCAAAATCGTTTTCATTCCAAAGTTGTTATACGTTTGTGGAGCACCCAATTATCAAGACTTAACTGTTCACGAACCCCGTTATCATAGTGTTAGAACCTACACTATATTCTCGAAAATATATTTCATCCGCTAACGGTAGCGAATCGTCCGAATGAGGGCTTGTCAAGCCCATGTGATCACATAACATAAGTTCACGTTTACACCCTATTAGTGTAACTAATGATAATTGAATTGCGGCCTTTTTGTTCTAACTCGCACGTGGAATGTTTGTTTTCGTACTTGTGTTCAAAGCATAAAAGTATAATACGTATATGTTTCTCATCCCATAGTTTAAAGAGTAAAAGTTGTTGAAAAGGTGGGACTATGATCTCACCTTGGTTGCACGAATAGTATAATGTACTTCACAAAGTAACGTGTGCAAGAACGAATGCTAGTCTTGACCTAAACAAATAGGTTCGTATCAATATCGGTAAACACGGTCGGTCAAAGTGTTCAATTAGTCCTATGGCTCGTTACGACTCGATGATATAGCATGTGAGTCACGTTGTCAAGTTTCATGCAAGATACAAGTATGAAAGCACGTTAGAACGATTGCATAAGTATTTGGTTAAGTTTGATCAAAAGTCAACTTTGGTCGGGTCAAAGTCAACGAAAAAGTCAACACATTCGGGTCGGGTCCCGAACTATTTTCTGAGGTTTTTAATCATATATAAGCATGTTAGAATAAGTTACATGTGAATCGGAGGTGCGTAGCATACTTAGAATTAAACGAAAAATGACCAACCAAATCAGAACCTGACAGTTCATCTGGACGGCGTCCAGATTGGCTGGACGGCATCCAGATGTGAAGGCCTGGACGACATCCAGGAATCTGGACGGCGTCCAGATCAGTGCTCAGGTCTGATTGCTAATTTTGCACAAGTGCACGAACCAAAACCCAAACAAACACAATTTATGATCCGCAAACAATTAAAACATGTATCTTATACCGTTAGGAAGGTAATTTGACGAGGAAAATAACTAAACATATTTCATCAATCAATCTACCACTTACAACAACCAAAACCACATTTAATGCTCATCATTAATTGCATCCAAGTTCATAAATCTCATTTCATGATCCGGTGATCCATTTTACATAAATGATATGCTGTTTTGAAGGTAATTAATCACACATTGCAACTAAACACTTACAAGCAACATTGTCAAGCATTTAATGCATCAAAATTCACATTGAAGACAACCAAACCCTAACCAAAAATCATAAACTCATAAATCATGTTATTGAAGTTTTCTCAATCAACCTACACATCAAGATGAAGCTAGTGATGCTAGTAACACAATTAATACTTGCACTTTAGCATATCAACAACATTTAATCATCCAAAACTTAAGATCAAACACACACTTTCAAGTTCATGCTAGTTACACTAAAATAACGAGATCGAGCATGTAAATTACATAATCATGTTAGACTTGAGCCATAGATACTAATTAACACTTCTATAAGTTAAAATTATCAAGAACACAAAATCTAGTGTTTTTAGAAAGTTACCCAAATGCAATAAAGTTGGTATGAATTCGAAGAGGAAGATTCGAGGATTCCAAATATGTAATTTGTTTGGATTGATGCTTGCTCAATTTGAAATAGATGATAATACTTTGTTTGAAGGTTGAGAGGAAAGTTGAAGTAGTGAAAGAGAGAAAAGAGGAGAATGAATGGAGGAGAAGACTTGTTGACTAGTTGACCTAGTCAAGTCTTTTGCCTCTTGGCAAGTTTAGTCCCTCAAGTTCAAAAGCGGGTGTGTGAATTACCTAAACGAGATATTTTAAAACGCGTAATAACGGGAGATGTTATAATTATATAACGGACTTTAAAATAGTATAACGGAAAGTAAACGGAAAAAGACGGGATGTTACAAGTAGATACTGAATCATTTGGATTCTTTAAAGGTAGATTTCGTCTTTGTAATTTGTCCACAGCCTCCTTCATAGTTTGCTCAATCCGTTTTCCAGTTCCAAAACTTCTCTTTTTATGAGCTTTGCCAATACACTATTCTCTATCATCAAACTTTTGACTGTTAAGGTCATTTACAGTTTTTTTTTTTGCTGCGTCATCAGCATTTTTCCAAAATTCGGAGAACTAGTTTGCAGTTTAGGGTGTTTTTCAGAAACCTCACATTCAAAGTATATAAGTCTAGGATATAGACGTTATATGTACACATATAACTGTTGGCGTAGACATGCTGCGAGATTTCAAAATAGTGATTGTTAATTCCCAGTGATTCGTATGGCAATTCTCGTTACAAGATGCAGATGAGTAAATGATGGAGTTTTGATAAATATAATGATTTTTCGGAAAATCAAAGATCATTACGGTTGCTGATAAGTTTACTGTTAATGTGGTGGAATATAAACGGTTCCCCGGTAACGATGGCGAAAGGGCAACGTATATATCAAGATTATAATAAGGCTGTTTCAACTGAAAAGTCGAAGTTGACTTGTTGGAGCTGTGACAAAACTGACTACTTTAGAAAGGAATTGAAAAGTCATTTTAGCTAATAAATGCCAAAGGGTCTGACACAATTACGTGTTAAATTATGACTTTGGTTTTAAGAGTTTTCAAGTACATAACTGTGGGTAACATGTGGTTGGATCATCATCTCGATTGGTCATTATTTGAAGTGTCTTTAGGAATTTCGGAGGGTTTGAATCACATATCGAATTCGTTAATATGTATATGATGTTCTAGCACAGTTTTGAAGTCAAAGTATAGCTTTGAAAGATGTAAGGATTTAAGAGTGACGATTTTGGTTATATCTCGAGTTGAATTCCGAGATTTCAAAATCAGAATATGTAATTAGATTTTTGAATGAGTATGGTTGTTTTGATTTCTATAAAAGAATGTATATTGGTGTGAAAGTAGGGAGTATAATGGATGATTTGCTGAATCAGATTCGAAGAATGTAACATATTAATTGTGAATTTATATATCTCTCGGGTATTACCTACCCGTTAAAAAAAATTTCACAATTCATATTTTGTACAAAAGAATTTTATTACAGTCTTTATGGAAATATATATGTGTATATTTCTTCAGATGTAATATAGATTTAATGAGTTAATATTAAATTAAACTCATTTGATTTATGGTTAAGGCTAGGATAGATAATTTCTAAACTTTAGAAATTACATAATCATCGTAGAATGTTTCCCCAATGAAGTTATGAATCAATACTTCATCGTTGTGGTATTCCTTGGTATCTACAGAGCGTATGACATCAATGTTCGTTGGACAGATTGTGAAATTGAGGTGTGGGATGCGGATGTTGCTGTTGGCGGTAATGGTACTGTTGGTGTTGTTGATGGTGATACTATTGTTGCCGGTGCTGCTGCTGGTGCTTGTAACCTTTGCACCATATTCTCTAAAGCCACTACCCGAGTGCGAAGCTCGTTGACTTCTTCTATTACTCCGGGGTGATTGTCGGTTCGGACGAGCGGATAAATAAGATCTAAAATTTGGTATAGTATATAATCGTGACGAGATACTCTGGAAATGAGAGAGAAAATGGTGTTTCGGACATGTTCGCCGGTAAGTGCTTCAGGTTCTTCGCCAAGAGGGCAATGTGGTGGATGGAAAGGATCGCCTTCTTCTTGTCTCCAATGATTAAGGAGGCTACGAACACATCCCCAATTAATCCAGAATAGATGATGGCTGATTGGTTGATCCATTCCAGTCGCACTGCTTTCGGAGCTTGAGTGGGATTCCATTTCAGAATCCGAGGGACTTGAACTAGTGGCGAATTCCATTTCGTATGATTGAATAAAGGATTTATCGATATGAAATGATTCCTGGCTATCAGATGGTATTCTACTTACATAGAATATCTATATATATAGTACAAAAGATTTCGTAGATTACGGAGGG
Source organism: Rutidosis leptorrhynchoides (assembly GCF_046630445.1). Classification (NCBI taxonomy): domain Eukaryota; kingdom Viridiplantae; phylum Streptophyta; class Magnoliopsida; order Asterales; family Asteraceae; genus Rutidosis; species Rutidosis leptorrhynchoides. The sequence continues at coordinate 511,635,944 of NC_092335.1, read as the reverse complement.
ATTTACGGAATATGTCAGACAAAGTTTACAGCAACAGATACGCTAAGATATGAATTAGCAGATACGCTAAGATATGAATTTTATCTATACACTATTCATGCAATTAATGCAATAAGATGTGTCTAGACTAAGAATGATAAGCAGGCAATTTTTGACAAAAATGATAAGCAAAACTTTTGACATGCAGACACGGTCGAAGTCCAGACTCACTAATGCATCATAACGACTATCAGTTAGACACACTAATGCAGACCTGGTTCGCTAAGACCACCGCTCTGATACCACATGTCGTGACTTGTCCTAATCTGTAACATCCGTGTTACATCTGTCCCACATCGGTTGGAGAGGGGAACGAAGCATGCCTTATAAGGGTGTGGAGACCTTTCCTAGCATGACGCGTTTTGGGACCACAAGCGCAGCAGATCTCATGAGAACTCTGCAGTTAAGTTTGCTCAGGCGAGAGCACTACCAGGATGGGTGACCTCCTGGGAAAGTGCTCGTCGCGTGTGGTCGCCAAGAAAAATCCGTGCGCCTACGGGCAAAGCGGACAATATCATGCTACGGGGAACGTTTACCTGGGATGTTACAAATGGTATCAGAGCCAGATCCCGGACCAAACGTGCACAGCGAGGACGCTGTGTCCCATTAGGGGGAGGATTGTAACATCCGTGTTACATCTGTCCCACATCGGTTGGAGAGGGGAACGAAGCATGCCTTATAAGGGTGTGGAGACCTTTCCTAGCATGACGCGTTTTGGGACCACAAGCGCAGCAGATCTCATGAGAACTCTGCAGTTAAGCGTGCTCAGGCGAGAGCACTACCAGGATGGGTGACCTCCTGGGAAAGTGCTCGTCGCGTGTGGTTGCCAAGAAAAATCCGTGCGCCTACGGGCAAAGCGGACAATATCATGCTACGGGGAACGTTTACCTGGGATGTTACATAATCCATCTGGACGAATACATTACATTTGGTTACATCGCGAGGTATTTGACCTCTATATGATACATTTTACAAACATTGCATTCGTTTTTAAAAGACAATCTTTCTTTACATCGAAAGTTGACGTCATGCATACCATTTCATAATATATCCAACTATAATTGACTTACTAATAATCCCGATGAACCCAACGACTTGAATGCAACGTCTTTTGAAATATGTCATGAATGACTCCAAGTAATGTCTCTAGAATGAGCAAATGCACAGCGGAAGATTTCCTTAATACCTGAGAATAAACATGCTTTAAAGTGTCAACCAAAAGGTTGGTGAGTTCATTAGTTTATCATAGTCATTCATTTTCATCATTTTAATAGACCGCAAGATTTCATATATTGACACGCGTAACTCGCGAATTAAAATTCATTCATATGGTGAACACCTGGTAACCGACCTTAACAGGATGCATATAGAATATCCCCATCATTTCGGGACTCACATTGGACATGATAAATCGAAGTACTAAAGCAGTTCAAATTCTCTGACTGGGGCTTGTTAGTGCCCATAGATCTATCTTTAGGATTCGTGTCAATTGGTGGCAATTATCATAAACACCAATTCTTAGGCTACCAAGCTAAAAAGGGGCATATTCGGTTTGATAATTCAACCATATAATGTAGTTTCGATCACTTGTGTCTATTTCGTAAAGCATTTATAAAAGCAGCGCATGTATTCTCAGTCCCAAAAATATATATTGCAAAAGCATTTAAAAAGGGAGCAAATGAAACTCACAATACGATATTTTGCAGTAAAAATATGCATACGACGGAACTGAACAATGCAGAGTTGGCCTCAGATTCACGAACCTATATCATTTGTATATTTATTAATACACATAATCGTAATCGAATAAGTTTATATATATAACCTATTAATGATATTATTTTTATATTAATAATATACTTATATTTCATGTATTCCTTTTATATAATAAAATATTTTGTTATGTTATATGTGTAAAATATATTTTTAATATATATTTTTAATATATATATATATATATATATATATATATATATATATATATATATATCATTTGTATATTAATAATAGTAGTTATAATAATACCAAAATAATATTAATAGTGGTAAAAATGATAATAATTAATATAATTATAGTAATGATAAAAATCATAAATTTTGTATTAATTATAAATAGGTTTCAATAATAAAAGACGTGTTATACATACTTATATAATCCATAAATTTATTTAGATTTCTTACGTATTCATAATATTATTTATTGTCAATACTAATGATTTTATCTCTATTTATATCATACTTATCGTACTCATGTTCATAATATCATCCATAATCTTTAATATCAATAATAACATTAATAATAATAATGATAATAATAATAATATAATGATGTTAGTAATAATAATATTTCATTTCAAATCATTATTCAATTATAAGTATAATCATCTTTATAATCATATCTGTATTTATAATCTGTACATGTATATAACCTTAACTAATAACTATTTTTACTTATTCATAATCATAATCAATGATCATAGTAATACTAATACTAATAATAATTATAATACTAATAATAACCATAACAATAATAATTTATAATAACAATGATAATAATAATAATAGTAATAATAATGATAATAATAATAATAATAATAATCATAATAACAATAATAATAATTAATAATAATAATAATAGTTATTGATAATAAATAATGATATTTGAAGGATTACAACTTTGTAGCAAGCTTTAAAAAAAATTACGCCACTGGAGGGACTCGAACCCGCGACCTCTTGAGTACCCGTTAACACTCCTAACCATCTGGGCTGTGCCCGTTTTCTGAATTAAAACAAAACTTATATCTTTTTAACCCGTATTCTTATATCACTCATCTTCTTCATCAACTCAAACCAAAATGACTTAAAACCAATCCTAAACTTTAAATTAGTATTTGCATACGACCTTTAAATAATCAGAGAACTACAAAGTGGGTTTCTTGGTTAACAAAAAGAATAAAATAAATAAATAAATAAATAAATGAGTAACCTGCTGTTCGACGAGAACTACGGGAAAAAAATTGATTACCATTTTGCGATCGTTTTGGACAAAGATTTCAACACAAACTACCCTTCAAATCATTCATATAATCTTCCTTAATCATCAATTTAACTAAAAACAACGAAACGATTTCAAATTTCGTGATGAACACAGGTTTGACTTTTTAAAAACTAAAACTTTGACTCGACAATTTGTATTTGATATTACGAATTAAAACTTGATATTTTGCAAATAGTTTCACTAAAGGATTCCTAACACTTCTACATTATTAGATTTTGAGGTAGGATTCAAATTCGATTTATGAGCAAAAGTGATATGTACAGAGGTTATCGAAAGAGAAGGAAAAAAAATATTGATTAAATTATCAATTTGATTCTGGAAAAAAAATAGATGTAACTGATATAGAGAGGGAAGATAACGATTGATTGTTGTTTGTATTGATGATTGAGTCGACAAATGCTCACGAGCAGATAGGAAAAAGAACGAGAGCAAACAAAAAATAAAATAAAATAAATCAGATAAAGATGGAACCAGATTTCGTACTATATTTACCTTTATATTAAATTAATATTAATATTAATAATCAATAATTAATAATTAATAATTATATCTAAATAAAAATAATAATAATATTAATAATAATAATAATAATAATAATAATAATAATAATAATAATAATAATAATATTGTTATTAACTATAAAAATGATAAATTTAATATTATTCATAATAATAATAGTTTGTATTATTTATAATAATAATGATAACTATAATAATAATAATAAAGATTTCTAATGATAATGATAATAATAATAATAATATTAATCGTAGTAATAACCTAAATTCAAATTTTTACTACTAATTATAATAATAATGATATTAATAATGATAATAATAATAATATTAGTAACTATAACATCTTACATGTATTAACTTTCATATCTATATAATATATATTGAAAATAATAATATAATTAATACTGATTTAAATAATAATATTAGTATTAATATTAATAATAATATTGAATGTAATAAAATTTTTTAGTATAACACTTATATTTCTAACTTGTAATTACACCTTATATATATTAACATTATATATTATAATTACACAATATATATTATATGATATCATATGTTAAATATTTAATATTTATACATCTTAATATAAATACATTAAATAATATGTGTTTGTATATGAAAAGATAATTATCTTAAATATATAAGTATTATATCTATATTTACTTAAGATATTATAATAGATTTCAACATATATTATTTATATCTTTAATATATTCTAATAAACATAAGATAATAATTATTATAGAAATCATATATATTTATTCATAGATTTATTTTAATAATAACTTTCTAATCTTGTAAATTAGTTTACATATTTACTTTTGATGATTCAACTATATTTTATTATATTCAATTATTATATATCCTTACATTTGTATATATAAATATATATATGTATATTTACAATTAATTGTTCGTGAATCGTCGGGAATTGGTCGAAAGTCAAACGGTTTCACGTAAGCAGTTCATAAATTTTGAGACTCAATATTACAGATTTTGCTTATCGTGTCTGAAACATATAAATATTAAAGTTTAAATTTGGTCGGAAATTTCCGGGTCGTCACATCTTGGTCATGTAGAGTGTTTCTAGCTTGGTCCACAAGCTAGCCACTGTATTTTCATGGATTACTTGTAGAAGGATTTCTCGAGATAAGAATAATTGGATTGTAGCAAAGGCTTTTTCGTCTAACTCTTCCCACTCTGCATCCGACATGGTCGCCGGTTTGTGTGCAATTCCCTTGAGAGCTTTCTTGAACCCCTGATGGGTTAGTATAGCTTGCATTTGAACCTTCTATATTTCAAAGTTGATCTTGCCATCAAACTTGTCAATATCGAACTTAGTAACCATCGTAACCAAGCTCTAGATACCACATGTTGTAATTGAACAAGACTCATATTGTCAAATAAGCAAGAAACGAGTATAAACAAACACAACAATTTAACGTGGAAAACCTCCAGTTAAATGGAAGTAAAAAACCACGGGCAACGATCAACAACTCACTATATCAAATACGATTACAATGGAACTTTCGATAGTGTATAGGCTGCACGAAAGTAGGGTACAAGATCAAGTATGATCTCAATTTAACTGAAGAGAAAAACGTGAATGTAGTGTATTGAATTGTATGTATATGTCGACTAGGGATGTGCCTATTTACAGGCATACATCATAGCTAAATAAGGAAACATTTTGTTTGGAGAACAATCCAATATATGCTTTGGATCAAGCCAAACACGAAGTTGTATGAAAACTTCCTTTGCCTTATTTCTGCTCAGGGAACACATTTTTCCATTTTCTTGGGATTACGTTTTCAACCGAAATAATAAAAGAAAGTTGTCTATTTTTTATACTTATTATTTTTTGATTATAAATATACCGCAAAATTCACCGTGTAACACGTAGTTAAATACAAAATACATAAATCTTTAAATGTATTAATTTACTATTACAAATTTTCTTTCATGATCTCGCTAATCGCGGGTCTTAAAGTAATATTTTTATAAAAATGACGAGTTCCAACAATGAATGTGCGGTGCGGTGAACGGAACGCGAAGAACGCGAACTATTGTTGCATATCGTAATAACATTCTATTTCCGAACCAAGTGCCGAAGAGGTTGGGAATTCTAACGTTGCAACATTACGTAGTCGACGATACATATATTTTGATCGGTTGTTTAAGACAAAAAAAATAAAAAATTAAATAAAAGTGTCTAATCATATCTTTTAGGGCTATACTTAAAAGTTTTTTTAATAGCATATAAGTTGTATATCAAGTTAGTGGACGAGGTGGTTTTCAAAAGTCAATAAATAATTATCATAATGTACAATATTTTAATTCATGTCTTAATTGCTTTATATAGCCCTACTTAGGGTGCATTTGTTTGCCTTTTAATGAAATGATTCAGTGCTGAATGCTGAATCATTCAGCATTCAGTGCGTTTGTTTCTGACCTCTGAATGACATATGGTGCATAATGGTTCAGAATTCAGTGCTAAACCATTCAGATATGAAACACTCTTTTAACCATTAAGAGCCTAAATTTTTTGTAATTTTCTCCTCAAATCCTATTCTCAACACTTAACTAACAAGTATATTGAATATTTTATTCATGTTACACTTTCATAAGTTAATTTTACTCAGTTTATATCGTTCATTCTAAATGATTATCAAACAGTTTATTTTCATTCAAAACAAACTTTATTCAGAGGCTTTGAATCATTCAGATTCTGAACCATTCAGCGCTAAATTATTCAGTTTTATCAAACGCACCCTTAATATAGCTAGGTCTATTGATTGGAAAAAAACTCTAAAAATGTAAAAATAAAAGTTAAAAAAACTAAGAATATTTCAAACCCGCCCGAATGAGTTAATGGATCTAATCCAGAAAATACTGTACTACTAAAACCTCACATTTCAGCCGTCATTCTACCCCTTTTCAAAACCCTAATTCATTCACACACCACCACTAATGGCGGATCAGGCGACTAACGTTCCAATGGAAGAATCATCATCCGCACCTGCAGAAGCAGAATCGTTGAGCAAAAAGTAACTTCTTCTCTTTATACGCCTTTCTAATTTTTTAGTGACGTCATTTTCTAGTGTTTAACGATTAATAAAAATTGTATATGAAGTGCTCGTAAGAAGGAATTGAAGAACAAGCAAAAGGAAGAAGAGAGACGGCGTAAGGAAGAAGAGAAGGAGAAGAAGGTGAATTCAATTCAATTTCCTTTTAATTCATAATGTTTGTATCTATACAATCACACACGCATACATATATTTATATTTCTGATGTTATGAAGATCAGTGCAATCTGTGTGAATGCTATGTTATCAGTTCCATGGATAATAATGAACTGATGGGATTCACATCATCAACTACGAAGGAATTATGTTTTTTCATAAAGTAATGTATTGAGAAAGTGGTATTGATACTATTTTAATGTGATCTATCAACTGATGTGATTACATCATCACACAATCCTCTTGTTTTGTTCTATGATCTACAGTATTAGTTTTATCTTGTAAAGTTAGACGCGCTATTTTAAGTTTTTTGATTTTAAGTCTTCATCTCTTATCTACAGGCTGCTGCTATGCCAAAATCAGCTGTCCAGAAGCAGGCTGCTGCAGACGATGAAGACATGGATCCAACGGTATATATTTATGTTTATCTTACACATCAAACCTCTTTTCACATACTGTTCATATATTGTCCTAAGCTCATTGGCTTGTAACTCGGTACTTGAGTCTTTTTTAAAGCTTTAAATAGTCTCAGCAATATGTTCTCCATACAACTTAATTAATGTTTCTCTTCCCGTTTTTCAATGCTGTGGCGACTTTTTTATTAGATGTTATGCTTTAACCTGCACTTGATTAGAGTAACATACAATAGCCGAATAAAACACAGAAAAGAAAGAACACAACACAAGAATTATAGTGGTTCAGTTTCGATGTGAAACCTACATCCACTTTGGAACTAGAGAGTATTATTAATTTGGAGGTGTTGCCAAGTACATACAATTGAGAGACTATCTATAGACAAGGATTAAAATAAACCCTAGTCTAAATAAAACCGTAAACCGGGCCAAACCAATTAGGGTTGGCCATTCCCTAACTTGGTCACCAAGTAATCTGCTGGCCGGTTTTACTTAGCTCATCAGCTGAGCTATTCCGAAGCCTACACCTCAACAATTGGATCCTTAATATTATTATTTATCTCTCAACGCTGTTATGCACAATAAAGATAAATCTTTATCTTTATTTGATTGAAGAATTGTCCATTTATTGTTTATTTACATTTGACTACATGGATATCTACTTTAACTATTTTACGAAGACTGCTTAACGAAGAAGAAAAACTTGGCTTCTAGGCTTTAGGTCCACACATATGGATTTTACTCATACAGTCATCACAAGTAACTTAAGAAGGTTACCCAGGATGCGAGTTCTCTTTAATTTTCAGTGAAACAGGGACAATTAACCTGTTTAAAATGGAACTGTCAGTACTAATATTGACATGTTTGTAAAGTAAATCATATATCACGGTCGCTTATATTTTGCTTGCAGCAATATTTTGAGAATCGGCTGAAAGTACTTGCTGCTCAGAAGGAAACGGGGCTAAATCCGTATCCACACAAATTTCAAATCTCAATGTCTGTTATCGAATACGTAGAGCAGTATGGAAATTTAAATAGTGGGGACCATCTAGAGGATGTGCAAGTATCTCTAGCTGGTGAGTTGCATTTGGTGCACAACCTCTAACATTAATTTTATTTTTAATTTTTTTTGATAATTGCACTTTTTTTAGGCCGACTGATGAGCAAAAGGTCATCTTCATCAAAGCTGTACTTTTATGACTTGACTGGTTGTGGTGCAAAAGTGCAAGTTATGGCTGATGCAAGGTAACTGATAATCAGTTTTTTATTTCAGTTAGTTCGCTTTTTTTGAATAGGTGTCATATTAGAAGTTGAACCGGGAAAATTGAGTAACTTTACTGGTAATGATTTTTTTATATCAATTACTTAGAAATGTTATATTTTACATGTTGAAAGCTTAGGGTTTAAGTGATAAGTTGTAAATTTGTTTATAAAGTTTTATTTAATATTATATACGGGTTGTTAATTGTAGAAAATTTACACTTACTAACATAACTATGAGTTTACAGGATATCAGATCTGGATGAAGCTGAATTCTCTAAGTTCCATTCTGGGGTGAAACGTGGGGATATTGTTGGTATTGTTGGGTTCCCAGGTGTGTAATTTTAAACTTTCTTTCTCTTCTCTATTTTAATCATAAGTAACTAAATTACCTTTTCTAGTTATAACTGATATATTCCTGTTCGTTACAGGAAAAAGCAAAAGGGGTGAGCTGAGCATCTTCCCCAAATCGTTCACGGTCTTATCACATTGTCTTCATATGATGCCAAGGCAAAAAAGTGCAGCCGTTGCAGAAAATCCCGCTGCAAAGGTGATTCTTGCTTTGTATACCTGTTAAATGTTGTTTTTGTTGTTTACTGACATCGTTTTGAATTCATATTATACAGAAAATTGATGTGTGGACTCCAGGAACGGGTAGGAATCCTGATGCCTATACTTTAAAAGATCAGGTATTTCCTATTAGCTACTGCTGTATTCTGTCTAACTGGTAAAGTATCACTAAAAGTTAGCCAAAAAGTAAATGGGTCAAATTGGTTAATCTGTTTAAACCAGTCGAAAGTTGCTATTCTGTGACCCAGTTTGCCAAATTACCCGTTTTGCCACTTATATGGCTTCACTTTCAGCTCTTAATCTAAATTGGTACATATTTTGTGGTAGGAAACACGATACCGGCAGCGGTATCTGGATCTGATGTTGAACTCAGAAGTTAGACATATATTCAAGACCCGAGCAAAGATCGTATCTTATATTAGACGTTTTCTTGACAATCTGGATTTTTTGGAGGTAAACTTAATAACCATGTTTTTAATAATTTAATGCTGTAATTATTGAATTAAAATATTATTATTTTTGTTTAGGTTGAAACTCCCATGATGAACATGATTGCTGGTGGAGCAGCTGCACGCCCATTTGTGACTCATCACAATGATCTTAACATGAGACTGTTTATGCGAATTGCGCCCGAACTTTATCTGAAGGAGCTTGTTGTTGGTGGCCTTGAGCGCGTGTACGAAATTGGCAAACAATTCAGGAACGAGGGAATTGATTTGACGCACAATCCCGAGTTCACAACTTGTGAGTTTTATATGGCCTTTGCGGATTATAATGACATAATGGAGCTTACTGAACAAATGGTCAGCGGTAAGTGTTTTAATTTGGCCCTTTTTTTTGTAATTACTTATGGTAGAGGTGGAGAAATAGAATATGGAGTTGGGTTGACCATTCAGTTTTTTTTTTTTTTTTTTTTTTTTTTTCCTACTCTAAAAAAATTGCATAAAATCATTAAGGAGGAGGGTTAATATAACTAAACTACACTATGGGTGACTTTGACTTGTTCCCCTGCAAGTTAAATATTCAATATACTGAATATGCAAACACTAAATTAACTAGGTATGGTGAAGGAGCTGACGGGTGGCTACAAGATCAAATATCATGCCAATGGATTAGATAATGATCCTATTGAAATTGACTTCACTCCTCCTTTCAGGTAAATTTGCATACTACCATGTAAATCTAATTTCAGGTTTCTACATTCTTACAGAGGGTGGCAAAATGGGTCGTCGTGCTGACCCACAAACATATCTGTGTGTGTTTTGATTATTACAAATTAGTAATATGGTGCAAAACCTTATCGATATAACTATAAATTGAACTTATTCTAATCAAGCGTCGAAGAAGGTTTGCATCTGAATACGTTTCAGTCGACTTGAGACATTTTACCTGGTTGACCCACTTAACCTGTTTTCGTTCGGTCAAAAATCTTTTAAAGTTAATCTCGTTGAACTATTGTAGTGAAAAATCAACTTGAGCCATCTGTATATTGATGCGTTGAAATTTTAACATCCAGCTTTTATGTTTTTATTGTAACTTATATATATATATATATATATATATATATATATATATATATATATATATATATATATATATATATATTACATATATTTTATATATACTAACTTGATTCATATACTTTTTAGACGGATTGAAATGATTGAAGGGTTGGAGCAGATAGCAAATCTTAGCATACCCAAAGACCTTGCGAGTGATGAGGCGAATAAATATCTTGCTGATGCGTGCACAAAGTTTGATATCAAATGTCCTCCTCCTCAAACGACAGCGCGGTTATTGGACAAAGTACTGTTTTTTCTCTTCGATCAATATGAACAAACGTTATGATAATGTCAATATCCCCTAAGTTTTACAGATTCTACTATTTTTTATTAAAAAAACTTCAAAAATATGTATTTGTTGTTAGCAGGTTAGATAATGATTGAGAACTTATATACTGACAATAATGATCCATTTGTCATTATAAAATGATTTAGGAGGGTGTATGCATCTAAAGTATCATTGTAAAGGTGCAAACTTATGATTATATGTTGCTAATAGAAATTTAATTATTTTATTAATATTTATATTTGTTTATGTGTGCAGCTTGTGGGACATTTTCTAGAGGAGCAATGTGTTAATCCTGCTTTTATAATTAACCATCCCGAGATTATGAGCCCACTGGCTAAATGGCATCGATCCAAACCAGGCTTAACTGAACGCTTTGAATTGTTCATTAACAAGCATGAGGTATGCAGCTTAAGTACTTTGGTATCTCCTTTTTTTTTTTCTCTCTAGAATTATTAATTTACTGTTGTTCCAATTTTGTTATCTTAGCTTGCTAATGCATACACCGAACTGAATGATCCAGTAGTACAGCGCCAGCGATTTGCCGATCAATTAAAGGTACCACACAACTTCAAGTAGTGTGTCAGTCATTATTAAATAGTGATTCAACTCCATAATTTAAACCCATCTTTTATATTTATTTCTTTTGCTTAATGTGATCCAAACATTACAGGATCGAAATTCGGGGGATGATGAAGCAATGGCTTTGGATGAGACGTTCTGTACAGCACTTGAATATGGTTTACCACCAACTGGTGGTTGGGGTTTGGGTATCGATAGGCTTACAATGTTGCTAACAGATTCACAGAACATCAAGGTATTCATGCTTTTCCTTTTTTTATTTGGTGGTGACAATATGGGTGGGGTGGGTTGGGTTTGGGTCAGTACATGTTTAAGTGGACCCTGATCTTAATTCTTTTGGGGCAAACAGGAAGTTTTACTTTTTCCAGCCATGAAACCACAAGATGAACCACCAGTCAAAGGTAACATTTTTTTTCTAGAACAATTTTTGTTTACACCAAGTTGGATTACCTATACTTGATGAATTAATGAAGTTTATGATTTGCAGCTGTAGAGGCCTTAAAGATTTGAGCTCCATATTCGTTCAGTTTAGCCGCAATTTTGGTTCAGAAGGAATTCGTGTTGGTATTGGTATGCATGTCTAAAACTTGTGTTAGCGTTAGAGGTTTAATTGTTACTACTTCATGTTCTTCATCAATATTACAAGATGTATTTGAGATATTATGCACAAAGAATTCACACCGTTATTTTGACCATCTTTTATAACGCTTTGCCACAAATGGTTATTCAAATGCGTGTTGACGATGTAGATCATACTTTTTAGGGTTATTCAATACAGTTTCTTTTTGCATATCTTACCCTCACAGTTTTTTTACATGTTATCTTAGATTGATAATGTTGAAATCTTTAAAAGAAGGTTGAAACTTCCTAAAGGTTCGAGTTATATTTTGATATATTGTTACGTACTTACGTACTGTAACACAATATTAACTCTGACTGGAATACACACGGTCTGATATTTGGTTATTATCTGTCAAACTCTTAACTTTCTAGAGGTTGGACATAAGAGATAAGTCTACCAACTACGCAGCGTTAAATGGGAGTTAAAATTCGAGTTGGCCAAATTTGATGCTGTTATGGGGTCAAATTTAACATTTTGAGGTGTTAGTTTTGTTTCCAACAGGCAACAAAGGTGGCGTCAGATTTCTTGTACTAATGAAATCTTGCCACGTCATTTATTCTTTATTAATTTATTTTATTTTTCATCTAACTTCTGATCATATTTTAACAAATCTAAAACTTTTCCTAGTTTTTAACTTGAAATCCATTGTAACACACCCTTTAAATTTGACGCTACTAAAAAGTGGAATTTTTTACTTCACGTTACCGTCAAAAACTTTCAAGGTAACAAGTGGTCTAAGTTGGTTAGGATGTGAGCTGTGATTGAAAATGTGACATAAAAAGAGAAATATAGTACTAACAAAGAATAAATTTAATATAGAAAATAACTGAAATTGATTATAATATAAAGGCTTAATAAAAGATAAGAGTAAATAGATAACTACCAAGTGTGAGTTATTGTGTCTAGACAAAATGAATTCAATATTTAAGTTTGTATATATGAACCCTTGATGAAGTAACCTTTTCTGTTTGCCTATAAACAAGTCCAAATCAACTTATTAGACATGAAAAGATGAATTATTATCTCAAAAATTAAGATTTGATGGAGAAATTTCCTTCGTTCGATGTATATAACGAATAATGGCATTCTAACATTGTCGTTATCACTCTATCAACTGAACTGCTGTAATAACTGGTATCTTTTCTCTTAGTTTTTGTGTCAATGCAACACGAACCGTCATCACCCCAGCTGCAGGCCCACTTAGCCGGACTTTAACCGCGTAGTCCTTAATTTCAACAAATTCAAGAATGCCACCACCTGTTCCAACCAAGTATGGTCTAATCTCTGCAAGTATCTGCAGTGTCAATAAAATGTTAACCCTCTGTTTACTCAAGGTTGATTTTTTTTGTCAACACAGTCCCTACAAAATGTCAAATTTGAACATGGAATAATAACTTTTAGGATTTTGCTAACGACAACTCTTAGGGTTGTCGTTAACACGCTTAAAACACTAGTATATTGCAGTTGGTTATTAATTTTTATGTTGACGGTTACTTAACAGTACAAGTACCGTAAGTCACTAAGTGCGTTAACGACAACCCTAAGGACTGTCATTACTAGTGTTTTATGCTATAACTATTGAAAGTAGAATCAGTTTATCCAAACAGTAATGTAATATTGTATCCTATACCTTTTCAACATTCTCTTCATTCAACTCGAGTCCAGTTTCTGTGTCAAGTATTTGTTCGACGTCCATGATTTCAGGGATTTTATCTCTTAATCGAGTTTCGATTCCCATTTTTAGTGTCATTGTTGAACTCGGACACGACCCACATGCTCCTTGAAGTTTTAAAACGACAACGAGACCGTCAATCTCATGCAGAGCAACGTTGCCCCCGTCGGCCATAAGTCCCGGCCGAACCTCGTCCAACACCTTCTCCACATTCTCTTCGGTTAATGGAAGAACACATCTTGGTGAAATTACAATGCCTTCAGTTCATATCAACAAAAACAAAGGTCATAAAAAATCAAGAATTTTTAGTTGAAAAAAATAAAGAATCCGTTGGTGTTGAATTTCCATCGTAAATAGTCAGTTCGACTCGGGAAGAGAACTCAAAGCTTGAAACTCATAACATCAACAACAACATTACACAACACCTCGAATGCGGGGTATGGGAACCGAACCCTCAAATGAAGGTAAAGACACTGCTTTCGAAAGACACCAGCAAAAATTAAAAATAATATAAATATATAAATAATAAATAATAAATATAAATAATAATAATAAAAACGGTTTTTGGCTCAATTTATTGAGGCAACAACAAGCGTCGATATAGTGGCGTCTTGACTGCCGCTTTGAGCCTAAATTGATTTTCAGGCAGCATTTAAAACCCATGGAAATTTGATTAAACCATTTCCATGGAGTCTTTTTCTTTTCATTTTATTTATTTAAACTTTTTTTTTTTTTTTTTTTTAGCCGGAGGTCCCCACGGAAGCAATCTCTCTGCCCTCGAGTAGAGAGGGGATGACTTTCTCTTCCTATGGGCCTCGACTCATGGTTAAAGAAATGACTTCTCTCTTACTCTACGGTAGAGGAAGGATTGTCTACATATCACCTCCCCATAACTCGCATGTATGAGATTGGGTATTGTTGTTGTTGTTGTTGTTGTAAAAACTGTGTACCTGCAGGCTTTTTGAGTGCCCGGATAGAATTTGATTTAACAAAGTGATTTAAATGAAATTCACCCCTTAAAAATGATTTCCGATTCCATCTCTTATCTGTAATTGAATTCTACATAAACATAACCAATCAACAAACCACATAAATCATCACCAAAGTTCAACCCATAAATACAAAAGAAAATAAAATGAGCCAAAATGATTACCTTTTTAGAGAGAGAAATATGTGAAGGAGAAGGTTTATCATCAGATGAATAACAAGAAACTGATGCTGAACTAGAGCATGAAGATGGTGTAGAATTTAACAATCTTGTTTGAGTTGCAATTGCACCCATTTCAATTTTTTTATTTTTTATATAAATAAATGGAATTTAATCTTGAATGAATATGGATTAACAGAGAAATTGAGTTCTTTTAATTGGATGTAGAAATCAAGTTTTATTTTTGGGAGGATTTAAATTCTATGGACAGAAATTCAAGTTTTTAGCTTTGTATCTTTCATGCCCCTGGATAGGATATGTCTCTTGTATTTACCAAATTACCCTTTTAGCCTACCAAAAAGAAATATGGTTATGTGAGAACTATTTATATTAAGTTAAACAATGGTGAAAAGTGCTAATTTGTTTACTTAACTAGTAAAAGTAATCACATTTGTATATTTTCTTTTAATAGGTTGTTACAATTGAGCGTTATGTACGCATGTTTATGCACAAAGTACAATACATAGGAATAGGATATTCCTGTGGTCTCTGTTGAAACCAATATTATATGATGAAGTCACTCAAAAAATAATGAGAATGACAATAAAGGAAAAGACAGTCATTCCCCGATTTGATAGAAATGACTTTTGCAACTTAACATAGTTAACATACTTTTCAGCATGTTGCAAACGACGTCCGTTGCGATGGTAGTTGCGGCGTTTTGATGACTAGCCCGTCTCGACGTTTAATAAGTTGGTCAATGGTCAAAAGTCGGGTCAAAGGCGTTAAAGGTCGGGTCAATGCCAGTCAAAAGTCGGTCAAATCGATCAAAATTTACGTAGTTTAGTGTTACTTTTTTGTACAATATTTGCGGTGATAGCGATTATAGGTACAAAATGGTCAACGAAAGTTTTTTGGCTTTAAAATATATGTAATTATATATTTATATATTTAAAAGTCAACGTCCGTCTCGACCCCCGTCTCGCGTCTTTTTCAACCTTGTTTTTTAAACTTTTAGTACCATTAAAATCTGAAATTATTTGTTACAAACATCATGAAATGGTATATATAATAGGTAGCATAGTTTTTATTGACATGAAAAGTATTCAAATAATCTTGGTACAGAGTTCACTCTTTTCTCCTTATTCATGACATTATTACAGTATAAGATGACTATATATTTACAAAAAGGTACACATTCTCCTACAAACATATGAATAATGCATAAACCACCACCGCCCCCCCGCCCCCCCCCCCCCCCCCCCCCCCCCCAAACACCAAAAAAAAAAAAAAAATCATGCTAAACTTTCTTCATTGATCCTGAAAAGCTTTGGCTGGCATAAAACTCTCTTGAATTTGGAGGTGGAGTTAAAGAAGGTGAATCGCCTTCAAGATTAGAAGGAAAATCAGCAGAGATTGTTTCCCAAGAAGTTTTTTCATTTCTCCAACGGTTTCTTCGATCTAAAAAAGTCGGTTTCGATGGTGATTTGACCATTTCGACCTTCCAAGTCAACATTGCTACAACTTCAGACATGGGTGGTCTTGTGTTTGGTTGAGCTTGAAGACATAATAAAGCCACATGAATTGTTTGCATTACATCTTTCTCTATAAAACCTGCATTTTGCATTCTTGGATCTACAAGATCAATCATCTTTGACCTCTCGTATAACTTCCACGCCTATTATATCATGTTGATACGAATGAACTCAGAATCTTAAAAAAAAGAAATGTTGCATTAAGACGTTGAATTGTTGATAGTTAGATGACTTACATATTCTGGAAGATATTGCATTTCTGTTGGTAAATTAAGATCAGTATTTTTCCTGCAACTAATGATTTCAAGAACAAGAACTCCGAAACTATATATGTCAGCCTTTTCGGATAATTCTCCTCTAATTGCGTATTCAGGAGCCGTATAACCACTATAAAACAAAAAACATTACATTTTATGATGGTGTCATAAACTATGTATATTTGTATTAATCACCCAACATGAGTAAGGGGAGCTTAGAGGTGGCAAAATGGGCAGATTGGGTCATATGTCAAGTGGGTACTTACTTTGTTAACGAGTCAAACGAATAGGATCACTTGACCCAGAACACGTTTGGTCCACATTTAGAAAAATTTATACTCCCTCTGGTCCCTAATTTATAGTCCACTAACAAAATGCACACACTTTAAGAAGTGTCATTATCACAATGTATTTTTTGTTCATTTTTCAGTTTTACCTCTTACTTTTTACCTACATTTTTAGTTTACAACCATAAAGTAAGGTTTATAAAGAATTTTACCTCATTATTTTTATCTATGTATGGAAGCGTATTATTAATTTGTGAAAAAAGGTATACTGGACTACTAAATTGGGACGGAAAGAGTAATAGATAGTCGTCGTGTTACTAATGTTGCCACCTCTACATATCTTTAGCGAAAAGAACCCTTACAGTGTTCCGGCAAATGTCGTGCTAAGATAAGCTTGGTCCTCGGGGAAGAATCGGGCCAACCCGAAATCTCCAATTCTTGGTTGAAATTTGTCATCAAGAAGAATGTTACTCGCTTTGATATCTCTATGAACAATCCGAATATGTGAATCCTCGTGTAGATACTGCAAACCTCGAGCGATCCCCAATATTATTTGAAACCGAGTGTTCCAATTCAGATAGTGATCACTTTTCCCTGTTCACAAAACAAAAATATTAAAGAAAAATGATGATACATTCCTCATAAGGGTAAACGGTGGAGGTGGCAATTTTGACCCATTTGTTTTCAAAACATTATTTCTTTCATAGAATATTAAAACAAAAATTAGGAACAAACCATAGATGATGATGTCTAAACTCCTGTTCTTCATATATTCATACACAAGCAGCCTTTGAGGCCCTTCAGAGCAACAACCAAGAAGTCGAACAAGATTTTTGTGTTGTATGCTTGTAATCATTTTAACTTCTGCAAGAAATTCTGCTTCGCCTTGTTGTGATTTGTCAAGCGCCAATTTCTTTACAGCAACAAGTTGTCCATCGTCTAATTTACCCTATTAATTTACCAATTAAAGTCATGTATCTCCATTACAGGTGACCATATCGACCCATTTACTTATAAATGGGTCAATGGACAAAAACTGTTAGCTTTAAAAGAGATGTTTTGGATTTGGATACATACCAAGTAGACCGGCCCAAATCCACCTTTACCAAGAAGATAAGACTCGTGAAAATTCTTAGTCGCCTTCTTTAGTGCTTGGAAACTAAAATAGCTAATCGTATGAAGATTCCCACTCAAATAATCTTTTGCATCTGTAATACAAAATGATCAATTTGGCGTTGTCGATAATAATATTAATCAAAAACCCATTACCTATCATGAACTAACATAGAATATAGGTGACCCAAGTAAGTCGGGTAACATGTCAAAATCGATTGGGTCGCCCGAAACCAAATAAACTTTACTTTTATCAATAAAAATCATAACTTTTCAACGTAGTGATGTAGGAGGTTTTATGCATTAAAAAATACAGTGAATTTTTTTTTGACCCGTTTAAGGATACACATAACCCAAATTGACATATGCATAACTAAACAAGTCAAATTTGCCACTTTTAAAGTGTATATATACAATAAGTAATAAACCTTTGCAGCTGCTTTTAAGCTTTCTCAACTTCTTCAATTGTGCAGGTCTGATAAACTTCAGAAAGATGAATACAAGAATCAGCAATATTAGAATTACAATCAATCCTCCCAGAAAGAAGAACAAGGATGATGATGATGATGATGATGATGAAGATTGCTCTTTTTCTGCATTTACAAAACCAGAATATTTTCATTAACATTACAAAAACATAAACATAATTAGGTCCAAACAATAATGTCATTTTCATTAAACAAAATTATAGAATAAATATATAGAAAATATAATAATTTTACCATTATATACAACAAATTCATCATCATTATATAATAATAGTAAAGAATATGCATTTATAATGAATTAATGGAATGAAATTTAGTGATGCAGCATAACAAAACTTTACATACTCACACATGAATTAGTAACTATAAAAAAAAAAAAAATTCAAAAACATAACATCAAAATAATTACCTTCAAGTACACGTCTCATCATTATCATTAACATAAATTAATATTTATGTTTATTTAAAATATCAAAGTATCATTCAGAATTCTTCAACCACACAAAACGTCACTGGGTTCAAATATTTTTGAGAAATTAAACATAGTACAGAATCTGATATATCTAAGTGGGTTATAAATTCTATGTAACAGTAAAAGAATTACTAATAAACAAATAAAGTTGTCTTGTTGTGAAGTCGGCATATTATAAAAATGGTTTATGAAAGAATAAAGAATGATTTGCTGTAATTCGGTTAATTAGTGTCTAAATTGTTTGTCTTTTATTTCAAATTTGTATTTGTAATAAAGGATCTCCGGCGAGTTAGTTGACGTAAAAATATTGACTCAAGTCGCCGTAATGATTTCATTGCGTTTAAACTGTTTAAAGAAAGATAAAAATAAATAAATAAAATAAATAAAAATAAACTTCTTATTCCTGGACAACATAAATCTTATTAGTAGCATTTAAGAGGCCCAAAAAATCAATTAAAGGGCTGAGAGCCCAATCTCATCTGAATTGGACCATATTGTTAGGATCACTTTAGAGTTTAGACCCAACATCATCTACTGTATATATTAAAATCAATTTGCGATAAAAAGGAGGTTCCCATAACCCTTATATACTGACAATATTTCTTGACAACTTCTAACGTGTGAACTCCAACGCATTACCTATAATTGCCAGCCCAAAATTGCTAAAAAAAGCCCATTCAACAGCTACCATTTGTTGCTCGTTTTATACCCGTTTCTATGTTCATTTTGGTACTTGTAGGGTGATGACCAAAATTTTTACAATATGTATTTATATTTTCATCGTTTCTTATGTATTTAAATTTTAAGTTGCTTTCTATTATTTTGTTTTTTTACTTTAACAGGTTGCTAGTCTTATAAAGAAGAATACCACGAGGTTGATCAAGGCACACTTTTGATAAACTTTCAGCAAGTTATTTAGCGATCTAGTACTTTGTAAAGTAATTTATGTTTAGTGTAGTTTGAGATATCAGATATCGACTCATTTAATTTAGCTTGTAAATATTTGGAAAGATGTTTGAAAGATATTTAAACTTTAAAACCAAATATTGTTATTTCGGTAGAACATCTCGCAAAATTATTAAAAGAAAATCTCTGATTCGTACACATTCTGATTTGTACACATGGACTTCTAGAGACTGAATATGATTTTTTTTTTTTTAACAACAAATTTTACTAAACTTCTGGCAAGAAACTAGAAGCAAAAGAGGAAAGCGTATTATGATTACTTAACAAGCCAGTTATTCCAAACTAGCTGTTGAAATTACAAAAATACTCAAAGTCTACGGTAACCGGCGGTGTTAGACCGTTATATATATTAACAATTAATTGATCTTTAAATCTACCAGATAATCATGATTATGAAAATTTTCTAACAGTATCAAAAATATCATCTTTCCTCAAACGATTCTCCATAAAGATTACTTCACTACGAAATCTCCACATAATCCATACTGAAGTCGCCACAACTACAAACACTCGATTCTTGATATTTGTTGTAGCTATCCATTAATCAAACCAGTATTGCCAAGTTAACAATATCAACACCAATTCACATACTAGTCTTTCTCCATCTCTCTTTTGCAAGGACAGAAGAAAACAATATACTCCTATGATTTAAGTCTTCAACACTACAAGTGCAATGTGGATATCCAAGATCATGAATTTCATTTCAGTGCCTCTATAAGTCCAGTAGGAAGTCGATCCATTGCTACTCACCAAATAAAATATTAACTTTTTTAGGGATAGCTTTACTCTACCTTGTATTTGATTTTAACGTGGGAAGCATAGCATCGTCAATTGAAGAGGAGTTATAGCCACATAAAATTATTTTATCGTTTTGTTCTTTATCTCTTGCTCGTTTATTATCTGCACCCGTTTGTTGATTGCAGGTGTAATTAACTCAAAATTGGACTAGTGTTGTTTGAGTTGGTAATTACTAACGTATGTAAATATGCGTTGTTTCAACCGTATCGTATTTCTGACCATAGTCCGGCTTTGCTTAAAATTCCTGCATAAAGTGCTCGTAAACATAAGCCTTTCAAATTTTGTAATTTTGCGGTGTCTATGGATCAGTTTAAGGGTACAATTTGTGATGGATGGATGATGGAAGTGTATGGTTGCTCTATGTTTCATGGCGTTAAAAAACTTTGTTCGTTAAAGAAAGCTCTTCGAAAGCTTGCTTGGCACAAAGGAAATTTGCACGAGAGAGTTGATAGTTTGCGTGCTGCTCTTGATGTAGCTGTAGCGCAAATGAACCTGGATAGGGATCCTAATTCAGTTAGTCTTCATGAAAACCAATGTCGAGCCTAAAAGGAGTTTAATGAGGCTGCTCTTCAGGAGGAGCTATTTTTGAAACAAAAGTCAAAAGTTGATTGGCTTCATGCGGTAGATTGTAATTCTCGATATTTCCATAGTTATGTTAAAGGCAGAAACCATAGAAATCGAATCTAGCTAGGTTATCGAGAATGAGGCTGGCCAGCTTGTCGAAGGTAATGGGGTGGCGGCTGTTTTCGTTAAACAATATGAAACGCTTATTGGGTCTGCACACTCGGCTGGTCTTATAGAGAGGCCATATGACCTTTTTACAAGAAAGATTTCGGCTAAAAAAGTTGTTCATATGGTTAGAGCGACTGATTCGGAGATTAAGGAGGTTGTGTTCGATTCTGGGCTTAATAAGTCACCAGGTCCGGATAGGTTACGTTGGAAATTTTTAAAGCTTCTTGGGATGTTGTTGGAACTAAGGTGAGTTCTGTCATCAAGGAGTTCTTCGAGAATGGAAAGCTTTTCTCATAATTAAATCATACGATTATTTTATTGATTCCGAAGGTGGCTAGTCCACGGAAGGTAACTGATTATAGACCTATATCGTGTTTTACTTTTTATATAAGGTAAAAAAGTAAGATTCTCACAAACCGTATTAAGTCTTGCCTGGATGACGTGGTGAATGAGAATCAGTCTGCTTTTATTCCAGGAAGACGAATATCAGATTATATTCTTCTTACTTAAGAATTGATGAGGAATTACCACATTGATCGTGGGTCCCCGAGGTGTGCTTTTAAGGTGGATATTCAGAAGGCGTATGACACTAAAGATTGGAAGTTTTTGAAATTTATTTTGGTTCGGTATGGTTTTCCTAGAATTATGATCGATTCGATTATGGTTTGTGTGAAAATCACTTCTTTTTCTATATGTGTTAACGGAGAGCTGCATGGTTATTTTAAGGGTAAAAGAGGTCTCCGACAAGGTGACCCACTTTCTCCCTACTTATTCACCTTGGTTATGGAAAGTTTACCCTTGATGATTAGCCGTAGAGTTCGTGAAGCTGACGAGTTCTGTTTTCATCCGAAATGTGATGTGTTGGGTATTACTAATATTTGTTTTGTGGACGATTTTTCTTGCTCTGTTATGCTAATGTTCTCAGTTAGTGTGATAGCTGCTGCTTTGGAGGAATTTAAGATTGCTTCAGGGTTGATTTCGAGTCTCCCGAAGAGCACCGCTTTTTTTGCAAATGTGTGGCACGCTACTAAGGTTGATATTTTGAATATTCTTCCGTTTGAGGAGGGTCATCTTCCATTTAAATACTTGGGGGTCCCTCTTATTTCTTCGTATATGCTACATCGTGATTGTAAAGTCCTTGTTGATAGAGTTAGGAATAAGATTAATGACTGGAAAAATAAGTTCTTCTCGTTTGTAGGGAGGGTGCAACTTGTTATTTATGTGCTCACTTCTATGCAAATTTATTGGCAGTCGATTTTTAGTTTACCTACGGCTATTATTAAAGAAATAGAGGCCTTGACAAGGGGATCCCTTTGGTTACGAGGGGATTTGAAGGCAGGGAAAGGAAAGGTTAAGTGGTCAAAATTGTGCTTGCCAAAAGATGAAGGTGGGTTAGGCATCAAAAGGCTTAAAGATTGTAATGTTGCTTTGATGTCAACTCGTGTTTGGGGTCTTCTTACGAGAAAGAATTCTTTTTGGGTTAAATGGGTCCACACGTTCCGCCCCTGTAATGGAAAATTTTTGGGATGCTCCGATTCAGGCTGGGGTAAGTATTAGTTGGCGAAAGCTGCTGGGAATTAGAGATTATTCGTGGTCACTTTCTTTAGTTGATTGGTGATGTGTGATGACCCAGAAATTTCCGATCAAATTTAAACTTTAATCTTTATATGGTTTCGACACGATGAGCAAAGTTTGTAATATTAAGTTTCAAAATTTTGGAATTTTATTTATGTAATCAATTACCCTGTAACCATGCCCGATGATTCACGAACTATTGTGTGTAAATAAAAATGTAAATATATATATATATATATATATATATATATATATATATATATATATATATATATATATATATATATATATATATATATATATATATATACATTTTTATTATATTGTTATAGTTATATATTATATAAATTATTGTGTAATGTATATTATATAGTTATATTACATAAAAAAAATTATTATGTAATACAGTTATATTCAATTTAATTATAAATATAGTTCCTATAATAATATTGTTATTACTTTCAATATTAATATCAATACTAGTGTTATTAATATTATATTAAATATATACCCTATAAATACGAATTTGATATATAAATTGTTATAGTATTATTACTATTACTAATATTATTATTATCGTTAATATTATTATTATTATTATTATTATTATTATTATTATTATTATTATTATTATTATTATTATTATTATTATTATTATTAATTGTTATAAATTTTATAGTTATTATTATCACTATCACTAATAATAATATTATTATTATTACTATTATATTATTATTATTATTATTATTATTATTATTATTATTATTATTATTATTATATTATTATTATTATTATTATTATTATTATTATTATTTATAATATCAAGAGTATTATTATTATTATTATAATTATATTCATTAATGAATAAGATTAATTATAATATATAAATTCAAATGCATAAATACAGATAAGTTATAAATACAGATAGATATAGTTAAATACAGATATACATACGGATATTAAGACTAATTATATAAATACTGATATATATATATATATATATATATATATATATATATATATATATATATATATATATATATATATATATTTATATATATATATATTTACGTGTTTTAATCTGTCCTTTATTTTTCTTTGTTATTCTGTTTGCTCGTGATACCTATCGACCTCAATCATCACCACAATATAAATTACTCTCAAATCTTGTTGCTGTATATCAATTATTCGTTGGCAAACTATATGGGAGAGACTGCAGAACAAAGGGTTTTAAAAAAAAATAAAAAATAAAATCTTAGTTTCTTTTTTTCTCTGCTCGTACCCCATTTTGCCAATAACTCGATTTTGAATTCCAATTAAAATTCTATAAATGCAGAGATGTTCAAAATCCTTAGTCTAAACTACCTGCAAAGTTTGAAGTTCCAAATTTCTATATCGAATTCGAATTTCGAAGTCAAAGTTAAGAATTCAAAAAGTCAACCGTTCGTTTTCAATAAAATTCGATCTTATTTTGATGTTTCCAGTTAAATTGACAATGGAGAAAGTTTCTAGGATTGATTTGAATTATATTTCATGTTTTAACCTTTGCCTAAAACTTTCTAAAAATTGAAATTAGAGTTTGGGTTTTAATTTTTTTTTACGCGAATACAGCAGCACAACAATTGATGTTTTCATTTTTATTTTTATTTTTATTTTACTGTTAATTTAAATCATCACAAATAATTGTTTCTGTTTTGTCATTAATCCTAAATTACGAATTTAATAGTTGTTAAGGGGATTTGATCCCAGGTCGTATATCTTGAAGAAGAAGAAGAGAAAGGGAGAAAAACAGAAGTTGGGTTTTATGTTTTTGGTTTCTGTTTTATTTCGGATTAAGGACAACAGCCCAATGGTCTGAGGTGTTAGCGGTGTGCGAGTGGTCAGGGGTTCGAATCCCTAATGAGACAGTTTATTTTTTTGGGCTTAATTCATTGGAGGTAGTTCATTTTCTTTATCATTTTCATTCTTATTATTACTTATTATTGTTATTGTTATTATAAGTTGTTATTAGTATGTTAAAATTTATGATATAATTATTATTAATATCATTTTAGTTATTATTAAGTAATATTACTAAATATTATTATTATTATTATTATTATTATTATTATTATTATTATTATTATTATTATTATTATTATTATTATTATTATTATTAGCATTATTAACATAATTATTATTATTAACATTATTATTGATTATTGTTATTATTATGATGATTGTTATTATTATCCAAGTGTTAGAAGAAATAAATATTATCATCACTTATCTAAGTAATAATATTATCATTATAATTATCACTAATATTATTATTAAGTATTAATATTATTATTATAGTTATTATTATTATTATTATTATTATTATTATTACTAGTATTAGTATTATCATTGTTAGTATTAGTATTATAAATGTTATTATTACAAATATAAGAACTAGGATAAAATCTATTATTAATATCAAAAAATATTAGTATTAGTATCATTTTTATGAGTATTATTAACATACTTAAAATTTATAATATCCTTATTTTCATTATTATTATCACATGTATTATCATTAATATTATCATAACTATCATTTTTAATCGATATATAATGTACATAGAAAATACTTATTATATATATATATCCTAGCTTTATAATCATATATCAAACATAATAACATTTTTATATATATATAAATACTTATATATAACAACTTATTAAACTTTAAATCTAACATTAAACACATAGATAGATATAGATATGGTAATATAACTAAATGTATAGATAATAATTATTTTATATATAACTACCAAATAAACATATATAACATAAGATATAATATATATAAATAAAATACATTTTTTTTTTAAAATGGAATTTAGTATAAAATTTATATAACTACAAACACTTAAATATTATATAATTAATAAATGAAATTATGAAATTTCCATTATATGTTTTAATAGATATACCATTGATATAGGTTCGTGAATCTGAGGCCAAACCCTGTTTTGTTCAGTGTCGTCATATGTATTTTTACTACAAAATACATTAGGTGAGTTTCATTAATCCCTTTTTAAATGCTTTTGCAATATATATTTTTGGGACTGAGAATACATGCGCTGTTTTTATACCTGTTTTACGAAATAGACACAAGTAATTGAAACTACATTATATGGTTGAATGATCGAAATCGAATATGCCCCTTTTAGTCTGGTAATCTAAGAATTAGGGAACAGACACCCTAATTGACGCGAATCCTAAAGATAGATCTATTGGGCCTAACGAACCTCATCCAAAGTACCGGATGCTTTAGTACTTCGAAATTTATATCATGTCCGATGGAGGATCCCGGAATGATGGGGATATTCTTATATGCATCTTGTTAATGTCGGTTACCAGGCGTTCAATCCATATGAATGATATTTTTGTCTCTATGTATGGGACGTATATTTATGAGAAATGGAAATGAAATTCTTGTGGTCTATTAAAATGATGGAAATAATTATTTATGTAAACTAATGAACTCACCAACTTTTTGGTTGACACTTGAAAGCATGTTTATTCTCAGGTACGAAAGAAATCTTTCGCTGTGTAATTGCTCATTTTAAAGATATTACTTGGAGTCATTCATGACATATTTCAAAAGACGTTGCATTCGAGTCGTTGAGATCATTAAGATTATTATTAAATCAAATATAGTTAGATATATTATAAAATGGTATGCATGCCATCAACTTTCGTTGTAATGAAAGATTGTCTTTTCAAAAACGAATGCAATGTTTGTAAAATGTATCATATAGAGGTCAAGTACCTCATGATGTAATCAACTGTTGTGAATCGTTTATAATCGATATGGACTTCGTCCAGATGGATTAGGACGGGTGTCTACAGTTGGTATCAGAGTGGAGGTGTTAGCGAACATGTCTTGCATTAGTGTGTCTAACTGATAGTCGTTAGGATGCATTAGTGAGTCTGGACTTCGACCGTGTCTGCATGTCAAAAGTTTTGCTTATCATTTCTAGTCAAAAATCACCTGCTTATCCTCCTTAGGAAATTACCTGCTTATCATTCTTAGTCTAGACACATCTTACTGCATTAATTGCATAAATAGTGTATAGACAAAACTCATATCTTAGCGTATCCGCTAATTCATATCTTAGCATATCTATTACTGTAAACTCTTCCTGACATACTCCGTATATTCCTCCGTAACTTATGGGATTTTAGTATTATATATGCATATGTAACTTATGTATTGCAGGGTACTAATCTAAATCCTATAATCTGCTTCTTATCGAAAATCCTTCAGCTGATCGTACTAGATGAATCCCTCAACCAGTTCGAGTCCCTCAGATTCTGATAGCTATTTCGATAGTTATTCCGACAGCTATTCCGATATGGATTTCCACTCGAACTCCGAAAGCAGTATAACCAGAATGAATCAACCAATCAGTCATCCTCAATTCATCTGATGGGTTCGTAGTCGACTTAATCCATGGAGACGCGAAGAAGGCGATCCTTTCCATCAACCAAATTCACCTCTTGGTGAAGAACCTGAAGCACTTACCGGCGAACCTGTCCGAAACACCATTTTCACACTCATTCCCAGGATACCACGCAATGATAATATGATATCAAAAAAAAAAAAAAAAATTCTAAAACTTTATTCATTCGCTCGTTCCTACCGACAATCATTCCGGAGTAATAAGTCAACGAGCTTAGCGCCCGAATTTTAGCCTTGAAAAATATGGTGCAAAACGTACCAGCTTCAGCAACATCACCGACACCAACAGTACCATCAATAACAGCACCAGTACCAACAACAATTCATGTCTCAACATCTCATTCTATACCTCGATTATGATCTTCGTTCTACGTATCGTTCTACCTCATTTATCTTCGTTCGACATGGCGAATATGTAATCTCTAAAGTTTTAGAGATTATTTATTCTAGATCCAACCGAAAACTAAATGAGTTTAATATTATGTTAACTCATTAAATCCATGATTACATCTGAAGAAAATATATATGTATATATGTTTTCATAAAGATTGTAATTAAAAATTCTTTTGTACAAACTGTTAATGGTGAAAATATTTTAACGGGTAGGTAATACCCGAGGAATATTTAGATTTTACATTAATAAGTTACATTGTACGTTCTTCAAATCTGATTCAACATTCATTCACTATCCTACTTACATTCACAGATATACGAATCCGTTCACCGCAGAATAACCATTTTTTTTTTCAATTTTATATTTGGATTTTGACCTATCAGAATCCAACAAGTGGTATAATGAAGAAATAATGGACACAATAAAAATTGATTAGAAACAGACTAATTAACAATATGAAATTTTGTTAAGAAACCACGCTAACAAAATCCTAGCTAACTGTTCCTAGCTAACTGTTAATTCCACATTACATTTATTTTATCGCAGTTTAATTCTCGCAATTTTATTTATCGTCATTTAATTTCTGTTATTTACTTTATGCACTTTATTTATCGTCATTTAAATTTCTGTTATTTATATTACACACTTTAAATATCGGGACATGTATACAATGTTTTGACATATCATATCGACGCATATATATATATATATATATATTATTTGGAATAACCATAGACACTCTATATGCAGTAATGATCGAGTTCTCTATACATGGTTGAGGTTGATTCTATAATAATATATATACTTTGAGTTGTGATCGAGTCTGAGACATGTACATGGGTCACGATACGTATTAATTAATTCGAATATTATATATTAAACTATATATGAATTATTGGACTGCTACTGTGGACTATCGACTGTGGACTAATAACATTGGACAATTAAAATGAATTAAAATATTGATTATAACATATGAAACTAAACATTTCTTCAAGTTTGCCACTTGATTTCATCTCAAACCTCATTTGTATCTTGACGATTACAAACTACGTTCAAACCTTTCATGATTCTTGAAAACACTTCAGTCAAGAGGACGAACCAACCGCACTCCATCTACGGAAGAACAGAATGATGAATATAGTTATGCATTTGAAAACACTCGGAACCTGAGTA
Source organism: Rutidosis leptorrhynchoides (assembly GCF_046630445.1). Taxonomy (NCBI): domain Eukaryota; kingdom Viridiplantae; phylum Streptophyta; class Magnoliopsida; order Asterales; family Asteraceae; genus Rutidosis; species Rutidosis leptorrhynchoides. Next base: position 511,606,687 of record NC_092335.1, on the reverse strand, counting down.
AAACGTTTAAACCATATCTGTGTTAGCTCCTTTAGCATTATTATTACCCAAAACAACTTTACAATTCCTTTTCAAGGTAGCAAATTTTGTCACAGCTCCATCAAGCCAATTTTGACTTTTCGTTCGAAACAACCTTATTATAATCTTGATATATATATGCGTACTCTTTTATTGTTACCGGGGAACCTTTTATATTTCATCTTATTACCAGCAGACGTACCAGCAACCTCGTTGCTCTTTGGGCTTAAATCCCTCCGACAAATCGCTACATTTATCAATTGAAGTCTCATCATATTCTCATCCGCATCTGGTAACGAGAATTGCCATACTAATTACCGGGAATCAGCAAATCTGTATTGTGAGCCTCGCAACGTTTCCACATCAACAGTTATATGTAAACATATAACATTTATCTCTTAGAATTATAATCTTTCATCTGAAATCCTGAAAAGCATTCAGTCTACAAATCAAATACTCTGAATGTTGAAAAAGCTGAATGAAGCAGCAGAAACCGTAGACACCCGTAAACAACCTTAATCGTCGAAAGTTGATGATAAAGAATTGTAGGTTGGCAAAGCTCAGAAAAAGTTTGAAACTGAAAAATTGATTGAGCAAACTATGAAGGAAGCCGTGGACAAATCACAAAGAATAAGTTTGACTTCAAAGAATCTAAATGATTCAGTACCTGCTGAAGTCATTAACGAATACCTTGCTTTTGACTTCAAACTCCTGCGGACAAATTTTCTTCACCATCCTTCGATATTAAAAATTCCAAGATATCATCTTATCTTTCATTATAAATGTCCTCCATATTTCTGAAGATATTTTTTCATAACTATTCTTATCTGAAATCATTAAATTGTTCGTGCTATTAGTATTACATCATATAGAAACTGTTAGTTTCTATATTCTGTAAACTTTCGAGCTTAAAATGTGAATGTTATTGAAGTAATGTTAGGAACTGATGCATGAGTTAGTTTAATATAATGACACTTGATCAACGTGATTATATTACAGTAAGTCATGCTGAGTTTCTAATGGGACGTGATGATTCACAGATCCTAACGTCATCACGTGCCATGTTACATAACTCTTTCATTCTACTTAACTTCTGAACATATCAAGAAAATATATTCTTGATAGTTCTATTCTCAGTGATTCTGGAAATTTGACAAATCAAATCGTGCTAATACGTTCTTTCTTGTTTAGAACATGATGTTCATTCGAAACTCCATACTTATGAATTCTGGACCGTTACTCGCTTTACTAGAGGTCGAGAAGATAATAAAAAAGGCAAAGAGCTCCAAAATATAAGAGAAAATATAAAGTCCAATAACAACACGGAGATTACAAACATTAATACGGATAGCAATATAAAGACACGATATAATTAAGAATAGTATCACCCCAAGGTAATAGTAGAAGTAAACAGATTCTTCTGATGGAAGATTGAAAAGAAGGATGACAGAAATGATAATTAGAAAAATATCAAGGATTAGAACTGGATTAAGCATTTTCACAATCTTTTGGATGTATGAACTAAGAAAGAAAGTATAGGAATGGTGAGAATAATGGAATGGAAGAGCTTAATTTGTAATGGAAATATTAGACAGAGTAATCGAGGCAGATCATCGTATTTAATTATAGAGATCTTAATTTCCTTACTCACCGAAGAATCAAATCTTTTAGATTTCGAAGATTTTCTTTAAATCCCTTGAATTCCGGAATTCAAACCAGACTACGTCAAAAGTTAGGACGCACCTTATTTTCTAAATTCAAACCTAACTCTGTCAAAAGTTAAGACAAATCTTTACTTTTCCTATTTCAATCTTTTGTGATAGCTTCATTCATACGCTTCGATTAATCGAATCATTTTATCCATATTACTCAATGATGAAAAAACTCTATTTATCACCTCATATTCGTCATGAAAACATTTTAATAGTTAGCCATGACAACCTCGATCAAATTTCGGGACGAAATTTCTTTAACGGGTAGGTACTGTGATGACCCGGAAATTTCCGATCAAATTTAAACTTTAATCTTTATATGGTTTCGACACGATGATCAAAGTTTGTAATATTAAGTTTCAAAATTTTGGAATTTTATTTATGTAATCAATTACCCTGTAACCATGCCCGATAATTCACGAACTATTGTGTGTAAATAAAAATGTAAATATATATATATATATATATATATATATATATATATATATATATATATATATATATATATATATATATAAATTATTGTGTAATGTATATTATATAGTTATATTACATGAAAAAAATTGTTATGTAATACAGTTATATTCAATTTAATTATAAATATAGTTGCTATAATAATATTGTTATTACTTTCAATATTAATATCAATACTATTGTTATTAATATTATATTAAATATATACCCTATAAATACGAATTTGATATATAAATTGTTATAGTATTATTATTATTACTATTACTAATATTATTATTATCGTTAATAATATTAGTATTATTATTATTATTATTAATTGTTATAAATTTTATAGTTATTATTATCACTATCACTAATAATAATAATATTATTATTACTATTATATTATTATTATTATTATTATTATTATTATTATTATTATTTATAATATCAAGAGTATTATTATTATTATAATTATATTCATTAATGAATAAGATTAATTATAATATATAAATTCAAATGCATAAATACAGATAAGTTATAAATACAGATATACATACGGATATTAAGACTAATTATATAAATACTGATATATATATATATATATATATATATATATATATATATATATATATATATATATATATATATTACGTGTTTTAATCTGTCCTTTATTTTTCTTTGTTTTTCTGTTTGCTCATGATACCTATCGACCTCAATCATCACCACAATACAAATTACTCTCAAATCTTGTTGCTGTATATCAATTATTCGTTGGCAAACTATATGGGAGAGACTGCAAAACAAAGGGTTTTAAAAAAAAAATAAAATAAAATCTCAGTTTCTTTTTTTCTCTGCTCGTACCCCATTTTGCCAATAACTCGATTTTGAATTCCAATTAAAATTCTATAAATGCATAGATGTTCAAAATCCTTAGTCTAAACTACCTGCAAAGTTTGAAGTTCCAAATTTCTATATTGAATTCGAATTTCGAAGTCAAAGTTAAGAATTCAAAAAGTTAACCGTTCGTTTTCAATAAAATTCGATCTTATTTTGATGTTTCCAGTTAAATTGACAATGGAGAAAGTTTCTAGGATTGATTTGAATTATATTTCATGTTTTAACCTTTGCCTAAAACTTTCTAAAAATCGAAATTAGAGTTTGGGTTTTATTTTTTTTTACGCGAATACAGCAGCACAACAATTGATGTTTTCATTTTTATTTTTATTTTTCTTTTACTGTTAATTTAAATCATCACAAATAATTGTTTTTGTTTTGTCATTAATCCTAAATTACGAATTTAATAGCTGTTAAGGGGATTTGATCCCAGGTCGTATATCTTGAAGAAGAAGAAGAGAAAGGGAGAAAAACAGAAGTCGGGTTTTATGTTTTTGGTTTCTGTTTTATTTCGGATTAAGGACAACAGCCCAATGGTCAGAGGTGTTAGCGGTGTGCGAGTGGTCGGGGGTTCGAATCCCTAATGAGACAGTTTATTTTTTTGGGCTTAATTCATTGGAGGTAGTTCATTTTCTTTATCATTTTCATTCTTATTATTACTTATTATTGTTATTGTTATTATAAGTTGTTATTAGTATGTTAAAATTTATGATATAATTATTATTAATATCATTTTAGTTATTATTAAGTAATATTACTAAATATTATTATTATTATTAATATTATTATTATTATTAGCATTATTAACATAATTATTATTATTAACATTATTATTGATTATTGTTATTATTATGATGATTGTTATTATTATCCAAGTGTTAGAAGAAATAAATATTATCATCACTTATCTAAGTAATAATTTTATCATTATAATTATCACTAATATTATTATTAAGTATTAATATTATTATTATAGTTATTATTATTATTATTACTAGTATTAGTATTATCATTGTTAGTATTAGTATTATAAATGTTATTATTACAAATATAAGAACTAGGATAAAATCTATTATTAATATCAAAAAATATTAGTATTAGTATCATTTTTATGAGTATTATTAACATATTTAAAATTTATAATATCCTTATTTTCATTATTATTATCACATGTATTATCATTAATATTATCATTACTATCATTTTTAATCGATATATAATGTACATAGAAAATACTTATTATATATATATATATATCATAGCTTTATAATCATATATCAAACATAATAACATTTATATATATATATATATATATATATATATATATATATATATATATATATATATATATATATATATATATATATATATATATATAAATACTTATATATAACAAATTATTAAACTTTAAATCTAACACTAAACACATAGATAGATATAGATATGGTAATATAACTAAATGTATAGATAATAATTATTTTATATATAACTACCAAATAAACAGATATAACATAAGATATAATATATTTAAATAAAATACATTTTTTTTTAAAATGGAATTTAGTATAAAATTTATATAACTACAAACACCTAAATATTATATAATTAATAAATGAAATTATGAAATTTCCATTATATGTATTAATAGATATACCATTGATATAGGTTCGTGAATCCGAGGCCAAACCCTGTTTTGTTCAGTGTCGTCATATGTATTTTTACTACAAAATACATTAGGTGAGTTTCATTAATCCCTTTTTAAATGCTTTTGCAATATATATTTTTGGGACTGAGAATACATGCTCTGTTTTTATACCTGTTTTACGAAATAGACACAAGTAATTGAAATTACATTATATGGTTGAATGATTGAAATCGAATATGCCCCTTTTAGTCTGGTAATCTAAGAATTAGGGAACAGACACCCTAATTGACGCGAATCCTAAAGATAGATCTATTGGGCCTAACGAACCCCATCCAAAGTACCGGATGCTTTAGTACTTCGAAATTTATATCATGTCCGATGGAGGATCCTGGAATGATGGGGATATTCTTATATGCATCTTGTTAATGTCGGTTACCAGGTGTTCAATACATATGAATGATATTTTTGTCTCTATGTATGGGACGTATATTTATGAGAAATGGAAATGAAATTCTTGTGGTCTATTAAAATGACGGAAATAATTATTTATGTAAACTAATGAACTCACCAACCTTTTGGTTGACACTTGAAAGCATGTTTATTCTCAGGTACGAAAGAAATCTTCCGCTGTGTAATTGCTCATTTTAAAGATATTACTTGGAGTCATTCATGACATATTTCAAAAGACGTTGCATTCGAGTCATTGAGATCATCAAGATTATTATTAAATCAAATATAGTTAGATATATTATAAAATGGTATGCATGCCGTCAACTTTCGTTGTAATGAAAGATTGTCTTTTCAAAAATGAATGCAATGTTTGTAAAATGTATCATATAGAGGTCAAGTACCTCGCGATGTAATCAACTGTTGTGAATCATTTATAATTGATATGGACTTCGTCCGGATGGATTAGGACGGGTCTCTACATGATGGTTATTCGATCTCAGCTTGGTATGATAATTGGAATGACTATGGTCCACTTGTCGAGTTTATTCCTTATAGGGCGATTGTTAATGTGGGCTACTCTCGTGATACAAAAGTAGCTGATTTGGTAGGTCTTAATAGTTGGTTGTGGCCAAATGGTTGGATCGACAGAACCTGGTCTTTCAAAATTTCTGTTCCTGATCTTGTTGACCGTTGTGATGAGATAATGTAATGTCCCTGTCAAAACCACTATGACATGGCACAATAACAAGAGGTCCCATAACTTGATCAATGCCCTCTATATGAGACATTTTAACAATGGTACATTCATTTACATAGTTTCAAAATACAATGTTGGACTGACATGACAAAAGTAGTACATTATATTAAAATAAAAGTACAAAAATGTAAATGAATGTGTAGTCAACAAGATCGACATAAGAATATGCCAAGACTTCAAAATTGTAACCATGCTTTACCTCTAAACAAAATGCGTGGAAGCGTGTAACGGCCCAACCCGTTATCCGCCCGATTTCAAGACACATATTTTTTTTAAAAGTCTCTGCTACGCCTTATGGCGCGACGCGCCCCCAACTTGCGCGCCGCGTAGCAGCAATAAATTGTACCAGTCACCAGGTCAAATAAGCTCGACATCGAATTTGCACGTTATGGCGCGGCGCGCCCCAAGCTGCGCGGCGCGCAAAACACTCTGATCAGGATTCTGATCTAAATTCCAAAATTGAGCAAGCAGAAATCCCGCTTCTCGGCACTTTTAAGTAGAACTAATCATCACGACACTTCATGACAAGTATATTAAATAAATGTTCACAATAAAACGAGTTTTACGACACCGGGCCCGCTTTGACCCAATTCACCATTAAGTTACAAAAATACAAGTTTCGATCACACTAGTTTAATTTCCAAACGACACTAGAGCATGATGTTTGGGGGTTAAACTACCCAAATCTTGGTCAGACTTCAAAAGTAAATCTCCAAAAGCGTCCCCTATCATAACAAAGCAAGAGGTCACTAATCCAAAAGAATACCCTTGCCTTTATCCACGCCGGAACCTAAAAAGGTAAACAACGAGATGGTAAGCAAAATGCTCAGTGAATGCAATAATTATACACATACATATATAACCTACTTACTTGCAATCACTTACACAATTACCGCATACATGCTAGCAATCTAATAGCATACCGTTGCAAGGTAAAATGCTAAAACTCCAATATCACAAGCTAGCACAAATAATAGCATATAACCCGAACAATATAATATGCTACACTACAACACATAACCATGGTTAACCAATCGTACAAGGGAATGGTGCTCGCAAAAGACCATCGGTGTTCACAACATCCGTTATCGTACTTAACACTGCGTATCACTAACCCCCGAGTGCTGTCTTAACACTTCGACACTTCACCCATCATACATTCCGGAGTGGCTTCTTAACACTTCGACACTTCACTCGTCATACTTTTGAGAGTGGCGTCTTAACACTTCGACACTTCACTCGTCACATGAAACGTGGTGTCTTAGCACATCGACACTTCTCATTTCACGCTACACAAATAAATACATTATATACGTACACGCATAATTATTCCACTCACCTTAATGCCTTTGGTGAATGGTATCCAAGCTCGCAACCTTCAATGTAACGTACCTATTACATTATGCATATAATCAATCATACAATCAAGTTGGTCATCCAACTCACTCACCATCCTAGTGTCATTTTGACCCCTAGTGCAAATATGACCCATTTGCACCATTAACCCTCACACTAGGTCGAGACTTCACCAAATCACTAACATCAGTTGATTATGGTCTTATACACTTATTAACACACGATTAGTGCATTTTCATACTCATAAGGCAACTTAGGTCACCCAAGGCTCACTTGACCCATTTCGAGGTATCACACCCCCAGTTAGGGTCTGGGCGAAATGTGACTTAATACCAAACAAACCAACATATTATAATAAACGAGAATAATACTAAATGATAAAATTATCTTTATTGAGAGTACGCAGCGGAAAATGAAATGTCGTTACAATGATGGAAGTAACAATAATGTAAGTGTTCAAATGCAAAAGTAAATAATGCGATATCTCTTGATCCTATGTCCAAGTAGCATCACATAAGCAGTAAGAAAGAAAGATTGAATCAAACAGCACCTGAGACAAAACATGCTAAAGTGTCAATCAAAAAGGTTGAGTGAAATCATAGGTTTAACAAATAAGTTTGACCGTTGTTTTAGACCACAAGATTTAGTTTATAAAGTTGATCTCGCAGATCAAAAAGTTATGCCAGTGCGTGATATTTAGACTAAACGTTCAAGTTTATCCCAAAGACAAGTTGTAGTTTATACTTGTCGGTTTAATTTCATTATTAAGTAATACAATGACTTAGTCAAATGTATCGGGGACGTTACTCCCGATAGGCCTACCCCCAATAATTAAGCATTTAATCAAAGAGCAATTAAAAATATCACTGTAGGGACTTAGTCGGACATAGCCGGGTATAGCATAGTTTAGCAGTTTGGCACTTGTGTCTAAATTGTAAATATTAAAAGCAGCATGTGTCTCACCCCATAAAGTAAATAAGTTGTGCGCAAGGTAAAGTGGGGCTATGAATTCACCTTAGAGAGATGTTGTTATTCCTCGGAAATAGAAAGTTAGATGAACGAGCAGAAAAGTCAACCTATTGATATTTAAGAGTAGTAAGTGTTTTTGCCCAAGTTTAAGTAGATGTTTAAGTATGATAGTGTTTTAAGTATAGTTTATTTTACTAACTTTCCTTTCCTAGTAAGTTTCTATTTTTAGAAAGTTTCCACTTATAGTAGGTTCCATATTTTAGTAAGTTTCTATAACTAGAAAGTTTCTACTTTAAGAGTGTTTTCCATTTTAGGATACTTGCCGTATTCGATAAGCTTCCAATCACCCCTTTCCCTTCGAATGGCCATTTCAGGTCTAGGGGCTTGAGCTATAGGATCCTATAAATTGGAAAATCCAAACCCTTCCGCCTAGAGTTTCGTAGAAACCATTCGTCAAGAAAGTTCGAAGATCTATACATCTCTAATACATATCCAAAAATGTTTTTATGTGTTATAATATAAGTAGTTGGTTATAGGTGTTAGTAACAGTAATAGTGTATACATGTTAATTAATAGTATAAGTAGTATTAGGGTTTCATTAATTAGGGTTAGTTAATTAAAGTGGTATTTTAATGATTAGGGTTTGTAATAAATGACTAGGGTTTAATTAATGTCCTAGGGTTTAGTAAATTAGGGTTTAATAAATTAGGGTTTTAATAATTAGGGTTAGTTTTAGGGTTTTAATTAAAGTAGTATAGTTTAGGTGTAATTAGGGTTTAGGGTTTTAATATGTATATGTATATATAACTCGTACATATATGTGTGTATATATATATATATATATATATATATATAAATATTTTTTTTACATGCATATATATTTATATATATATGCCGATATGTATATGTATATATATGTAGTTATTTTGTTTCCTTAATTAAACACAAACAAATCTTTATCTAATCTTCTAGGTTTTAAAGATCAAACTTTCCTTTTTCCTTTTTTTTTTCTAGTCGACATACATACATATATATATATATATATATATATATATATATATATATATATATATATATATATATATATATTTCATGTATATATAGATCTAGGTGTGTTTATATTTATGTTTATGAATGAATTATAATCATGAATATGAATTGAACAAAATCAAAGATTAGGTAAATAGTTTAGGGTTTATGTTTATACCTTTGAAGATTCGAAGATGACTAACAAAGAAAAGATGAACATGATGAAAATTGAAGATCAAAGCCTTGAAAAACTTGAAGAACACCTTGAAGATTCTTGAAGAACACGAAGAACGCTTGAAGATCACTTGGAAAACCCTTGAAGATTGTTGATGATTTTCGATGGTGATGATGATGATGGTTTCGGTTTTGGCCGAAAACAAGAGGGAGGGAGAGAGATTTTTGGGAGAGAATTGTTATTGTGATTTGGTACAATGAAAAGGTTTAGGTTAGGCCTCTATTTATAGGAGTGTTAGGATTATTCTAGAATTAGGGTTTAATTAGGAATTACTTAGGGAACAAGTTGGGCTTGGAGAGGAAGTAAGGGTGGTGATGGGAGCCGAAATTTAGAGGGCTTTTTAGGCATTTCATATATTTTTTTTCTATAATTCGGCTAGGGCATTTTTAGGGTTAGGGTTTTGGGATTTTTCACTTAAGTCCTTATACTTTAATTTGGCTTAAATGGTTCCTTAATTATCCAAGTTTATTTATTTTAAGTACACAAGTTTTAAAGTTATTTATTTATTCTCAAAAGTTAATAAGCTCATTATTTTTATCTTTTATTAACTTATTAATTATTACCTAAAGTTAATTGATATAATTCTTAACAATCGTTATTTAAAGTTAAATTGTTAAGTTTAATTATTTAGTTGGGCATTTAATAAGGAAAAGTACTGAATGGAAAAATGAGAAATATAGAATGGAAAAATGAGGGTCGTTATAGTACCTCCCCGTTATTGAAAACTTCATCCCGAAGTTTTAGGTAGATTCCTCGTTTGCATCAGCAGTTGAGAAGAGATGGGGATAGTTCCATTTCATGTGGTCTTTACGTTCCCAGGTATATTCGGGGCCTCTACGCGAATTTCAACAGACTTTAACGATAGGTATGTTGCTTTTACGCGTTTGTTTGACCTCTCCTTCCATGATTCCTATAGGTTCTTCTACGAAGTGCATTTGCTCATCAATGCGGACATCATCCAAAGGAATAACAAGTGTGTCATCATCAAGACACCTTTTAAGATTTGAGACATGAAACACATCATGTACTTGACTGAGTTCAGTTGATAGTTCTAATCAGTATGCCATGGGACCGACTCTTTGAGTGACTGTGAAAGGTCCTACATATCGTGGACTGAGTTTAATTCGTTTACCGAAGCGGAAAACACCTTTCCAAGGGGATACTTTCAACATGACTTTATCTCCAACTTGGTATTCGATGTCTTTTCGTTTCTTATCGGCATAGCTCTTTTGTCGGTGATGCTATGCGAGGTGTATACGAAATAGTTATATTTTTATTGCGAAATACTATTAAATACGATACAATTTTACACAAGTTATTTATTTATTTATAGAGTGGATATACCTAAACCTTGCTACAACACTTATAGGCAGTGTACCTAATCGTACAGTAGTGTAGTTTTTAGTAAGTCCTGTTCATTCCGCACGGCGCTAGCCAAGTTTAACGCTCTATTTTTAAATTATATTTGTATAAATATATATATATATATATATATATATATATATATATATATAGATATATATATATATATATATATATAAGTATTATTATTATTATTATTATTATTATAAAGGGAGGTTTTACCGTTTAATGACCGATTTGTCGATTTTATGTCTTAAGTCACAATTAAAACCTAATGTAATATATTAAATATAAATATAACTTAATTTAAAGCGTAAAGTAAATGACGATAAATAAAAATGCGATAATTAAAAGTACGATAATTAAAAGTACGATAATTAAAAGTGCAATAAATAAAATGACAGTACATAAAAGTGCGATGAGATATAAAATAAATGAATTATGCTTATTTAAACTTCAAAATCATGATGTTTGACGTGTTGATTTTAATTTATTACCATGGGTTAATTGTCCTTTGTCCTGGATTATTCGATTGGTCCATCTGGTTTTTGTCCATAACAGTCCGTCAATCATAAATATAAAGTACGAGTGTCCTCGTCAAATTATTCTTATACCTGAAGTCAAATATTCCAACTAATTGGGGACTTAAACTGTAACAAGGTCTTAATACTTTGTTTAATAATTGCACCAGGATATCGACTGCGTGTAACCTAAGGTTTTAATACTTTGTTAACAGTTACGCCAAGTGTCCTTGCACATAATTCACCCCTGTTTTAATGAGTCCATTGACTATTAATCCATCCCCGTGTCCGGTTAAATGAACGATTATTAGTATTTATAAATATCCCGCCCATCGTGTCCGATCGAGTGTATGTGGTTATTTATAGATACGTCCAATTGTAAATCTCTATATTAAATTAACGAATTATCATTCAGTTAAACAAATATAAAGCCCATTAATAGTCCATAGTCCAATTTCCACAAGTGTCGATCTTTTGTCCAAACCCCAACTATGGTACAAAGCCCAATAACCCCGTCTTTAATATTTAGTCCAACATCATGATTACTTCGATTTAAATAAGCACAATAATAACTTAGCTACGAGACATTAATTTAAAAAGGTTGAACATAACTTACAATGAGTATTAATTGCGTAGTGTTACACGGACAGAATTTCGACTTACAAACTTAAAACATTCGCCACTATAACCTTATTATTATTAACTTTAAAATTAAAATTAAAATTAAAATATAAATATAAATATATATTGAGAGTGAGAGAGATTGAATATTGTGTAATTCATTCGGCCGAATTCTTTGCTTTTTATAGCACTTGGGAAGCTACAGGACTCCATACGATCGCATGGAGTTTATGCCTCCAGGCCATGCGATCGCATGGCACCATTTTACAGATCAGGATCTTTTGTTTGCAAGCTTGCCGACACTTATTAAATATATATATATATATATAATATATAATTTTATATAATTATATATATATTATATTATATTTATATGCATAGTTGACTTGTCATTTTAGCTCCGTTGCGTCGCGCGTTGAGAGTTGACTCTGGTCCCGGTTCCGGATTTTCGAACGTCCTTTCGTACTATTTAATATCTTGTACTTTGCGTTTTGCGGCTTATATTCTTGTAACTTTTAGACGTTTCTTATCAATAAATTGAACCACTTGGATTGTACTTTGTACTTTTTAGCGTTTTGGTCGTTTGCGTCTTCAAATCGTCGAATCTGTCTTTTGTCTTCACCTTTTATTTTTTAAACGAATATCACTTGTAAATAGAATAATTGCAACTAAAAGCTTGTCTTTCTTGAAAGATAATGCTATGAAATATATGTTCGTTTTTAGCATTATCAAATATTCCCACACTTGAGCGTTGCTTGTCCTCAAGCAATATAGAACTTGAATATAACTTTACTAGAATCACTTCTTTATTTTTTACACTTTGTACATCAGTGATTTCTATACGGCGGTATGAACAATGATAGTAACGATGTGGTTTACAGTCCCACATGACTATAAAAATTTAGATCCTTTAAGGAAATTGGATCTTTATGAAAACATTTGATCTTTTGAAAATTCAATCTAGCTTTTACCCTAGACAAGTTTTCCGGAATAACCCTTCACCGGTGTTTGCAAATTATTTTTGTGGGTTTTGTGGGTTTCAGATTTGAAAATTTTAGCTCAAAACTTGCGGTTTTGTGTCACCTACTTGCTAACCTTGTATTAGGAAAGCAACACGTCCAGTTTACTTGTTCCGTATATTACCTTTTGGTAAACTATCGTCCAGTTGTAAAGGAAAGCGTTGAACAAGCAACTGTTAAGGCAATGTCCCGTGACATGCTTTTGATTATGGTCTATATCGTGTCGGATGCAATTGCTATCCTTTGTAGGAGCAATAGTAAAGATCACCCTATAGTTTTTCGATCTGGCACAAGGTCCTGTCTTCGACCATGCTATGCAACCACCGTTCTTACGGTTGACACCCGATTTGGTTCAGGTGACCTAATGAATTCCAGGTGAATTACCAGGATTTTACGTTCAATGGTAATGAACACATTAAAAATAGAGTTTTCAGAAAACAAATCGGTTTGTAATTTGATCAAAATATTTTCTTGTTCAAGCTCGAGTTTAGATATCATTGAATTCCATGAGTTTGTAATTCTCAATCTTTAAAAGTCAATCTCAATGATTGAGTAATATCAGTCTTAAAAGCTGATTTTTGATCTTTAAGGAGATTATCCTTTCCGGGGATCTGATTCATTAGTCTTATAAGCTAATTTGCACGGTGTCCCCCATTGTACGAGACAGATCCTCTCATGGTTAGGATAAGTCTGACCACTTGGTGACCCTGTTTGATGCTGAGGTCCGTGGATTTCCAGCTATTTTTTGAGAAAACTTTTCAAGATTTTTCGTAGACTCTACAACTGGTCTGGACGACAACTTCCTGGCCTAAATCAAGAAGTGCGTGTCTTTTTCTAGGAAAACTTTACTTCCTTTTAAATTCTATTTATATTACAATAAACTGGGTAAAACTGATTAATATCGTCCAAAACAAAAGTATTTTCAATTATTTGTACAAAAATATGTGATATATGTTCTAAATAATTTGGTAAAATTTTCCCACACTTGGCTTTTATTTTCCTTTCTTTGCCTTTTTATTTTCCTCTATTCAATTTTAAATGAATTCTAATATTTTGGGTTGTTTCTCAATTTATGTCCTTTCCGAGGTAACAATTATTTCGGTGTTAACACCTAGTTTTATCGTTCATAAATATGTATAAACATGATTTTGAATTCATTTATTTGAAAATTTTTAAAATTTTTACTAGAATTGGGTAGTCAGTATATAAGACTAGGGCTGTTCTTTATTATCAGAGAGCACTAGATTCTAATACAACTACTGCGTTACTAGTATTTTTAATGGTAACCAAGTGTTTAAATTAAAATTTTAAAAATCCGAAAGAATTTAACCCTTCCCACACTTAAGATCTTGCAATGCCCTCATTTGCAAGAAATCAGTAACAATTTAAATTATTGAGGGTGATTAGCGTAGAAAAATGATTAAATTTTACCAAAGTTTCCCAACATATTGTTGTTTGTGTTGAATGATAAATGGTGCACATCATTTGTTCATTCCGTCTGTTGTTATTTCACATATATTTTGCATCTTGTCGTCAAAATTAGTTGCTTTTGCTAAACTTAATGCCAGTCTTTTGAAAATGCGATGTTTTACCCTGTTGTGTACATGAAATAAAATACATACAATACAAATATAAACATGCATGGTAATTTGAAATGGGACTTAATATCCCACTTTTAAATTACAAAAATGAAATATTAGTTAGACAATAATAAAAATATTAAACATTACATAAAAGTATAAAAATGTTAAATGTTTAGCATAAATAAAAATAATAAAAGAGAAGACATCACCAATGGAACACTATTGATTTGGATAGGGTTCCAGTTCATATCATCGTTTGGGTTTCATGGTTGGTGATAGGTGTTCTGGTATGCTTGATTGGGGTAGTACATGTCAAAGGGTGGTCGCATATCGGGCTGATGTGCGGATAGTAAGCAGGCCGAGTCGGGATTTAGTTATTTGGTACCTGATATGATAGCTGGCTTATGATTTGGTGCTGTTGAACTTGCCAGCTATCGTGTTGGCGTTGCCTGGAAGTCTCATACTCATTCGCGGCTTGCCACTGCTCATACCGACGATGCCTATCCTCATTAGTCATTTCTACCTCATCTATACGCTGAAAAACGTCAGTAAAACTATCCTTAATGACATCCCTGATGTCATCCGCTTCCTCCATCTCTTCATCCGAACCCCTCTCTATCTGTGGATGGCGGCCCTGATATTGTACTGCCTGATTGCGTCTCCTAGTCAATACCTTTTCCCCTTGATAGACTTGCAAACCTAAAGTCTCTTCCTGTTCCCTACATATCATCATCGGACCCCCTTGATCCCTATCTACACCTAAGTACTCTTCAATGAGAGTAACAAAAATACCTCCTCCTATTATTCCCCCTTCCTGTATTCCTTCCACCATTTTGGACAGATAAAAACCAACACAGTAGGGGATATTAACAAAGCTTCTAGTGTTTCGAATGCACTTAAGGTAAAATAAATCGTGTAAGGTCATTTTCTCCTTATTGTTACCTCTTTGTGTAATCGAGTTTGCTAAGAATCTATGTATTATATGAAGCTCGGCTTTATTAATATCTAAATAGGAGTGTCTTCCTCCCCGCGTAAACACATTAAAATTTGACATACGCCTCCAGATGGCGTTGGCGTCAAAATTTCTATCTACCCGCTCACCATGATAAATCAAATTTGTACAATCAGGTAATAGTAATTCAGCGGGAGTATAAATCTGTAAAGCCCTGGCCATGTCCAGCATGGACATCCTGTACATCCTACGGCCAAGTAAAAATCTAAGAAAACTTTTATCATCTAACCTATCTACATCCTTATTAAAAGCGATAGTACTCATAACCTCAACACACCACTCCTTATATACAGGCCTACGAGTGGTAAATAAACGTTCCCAATCAGTAAAAGAAGAGCTACCATACCTTTGGATTAGATGCTGCCTAACTGGGTTAGCTAGGTGGACCCTTTCCAAAGGCTCCCAATCTATTACCCTTGGAACTTCTACATTTTTGGTCCAAAGCTTAAATTTGTTACTTTGGTATGTCGGGTAATCTCTCCAACTTCTATCAATCCTTAAATTGGGATGCAACTGTTCTTCATGAATTGTTGGGTGTTCTATTATATGGTGAGCGGGAAATACAACGTAGGCAATAAAAAATTGTGGGTCCGGCTCATAGTATGGCACATGTTGATCAGGTTGTTGTTGTTGTTGTTCCTGTTGTTGCTCCGGTTCATGATATTGCATCTCTGGCTGTGGTTCCGGAGCAGGTTGCCTAGATGATGATGATGCACCATCAGTATCGGTATTTCTCTGCAAAACACATTAAACACAAAATTTGTGCATCCAAATATGCATTAGTGTTAGCAAAATAACAAATTAAAACAATTAAAATAACATGTTTAATCCATATTAAACTTATACTCATTTTCATATTTTTATCAATTCTTAACTTTTTTAAATAAGCATATATGAAAATGTTTACAAATTTCATAAGCATTCAACTCAAATAACATGTTAAAATAACCATTACTAGCAATTATACAAGTTTCAAATGGCATTTACATCAATTTAATCAAGTTCAAGAATTTTAGACTTAAAAAGTCCACTTTAATTCTCAAAAATCATGTTTAGGATCAAAGTTTGGATCATTTAGCTACCTAAACATGTTACACTACTTAATTTAGCAATAATTCATGACAAAAATCGGCCATAACCTGTTTATATCAAAAAGCCCCAAATTGCTCAAGAACACAAACCCTAAATTTCTAAAAATTTTGAAGTTTTTGGCTTCAAATCATGTTAAATAGCATCAATCTAGGTTATACATGTATAATATACTAACAATTTAACTCTAATTACACTAGAAATTAAAAAAATTAAATTAGGTAAACTTTAGCTCAAGAACACTAAAATTCAAATTTAAAGAGTTTTAGGGGTGAAATCTTTACCTTCCTGCCTCCCCATCTGAATATAGGCATGATTATAGCGGATTATTGTGAGAAATTTGGTTGATTTTGGTGAAAAATGGCGAATTTTTGAGAGGGTTTTGATGGTTGTTCGTGTATGTGTGTGTTAAATGTGGGGAAGACAGAACCAGTCGACTACTTTTTGTTTCTATCCAGTTTTATGGGGTCATGCGATCGCATGGATCCCCCTTGCAAATCCCATGCGATCGCATGGGCCCAGGTATATATATATATATATATATATATATATATATATATATATATATATATATATATATATATATATATATTACAAACCTTATACTTATAAAACAAAAATTAAATAAATTTAAAATTTTTTTTTCCTTGTTATTTAGGATGAGGTCGTTTCAGATCGTTGTCCTAGTCCGTTCCTCGACAAAATTTTAAAATTCGTCATTTTAAAGCGTTGTTTTAAAAAGCAAAGATTTTTTTTTGGTTTTTTTAAATGTTTTTGGAATACTTTAATTCAATAAGATCAAAAATAATGATAACAAAATTTCTCGTTCCTCCCTTGGGTTAAGCAATTTCGGTTCAACGACCTAGTCTTCAACTTACGACGAATTTTAAATATCAAAATTTTAACTTAATGAAATAAAGTAAATTTTTGTTTTTAAATTCACACCAAACTTAAATTTAAAATGCATAAAATTAAAAATTCATATTATTAATATTTTTATACATTAATTTTACAAACTTATATTAAAAATATTAATTTTTAAAATATTTAAAAACTTAAATATATTGGTTTTAAAAATTACAATAATAATTTAATATCAATTTTAAAAACAAGGTAAAAAATAAAATTAAAAATCTTTTTGGTCTTTTATCCCACTTTAATCAATCAAATATTATTAAAAATATACGCCCCTCTTTTGAGTAAAGTAATTTCGGCTATTTTACCTAGTTTTACTCCTGACGAATTTCTGAAATATTTTTGGATTGATTGATTAAAGATATTTATACCTTAAGAATAAACGGTAAATTTCGCAGTGATGTAATAAATTTTTGTATGATATCAATAATTTCGGTTTCGCATACCTAATTTTATTGAATATCAATTTATTACTTTATAGCGAACGATTCAGCGTTTATTATCAAAAGGTTAAAAGCAATAAATAAAAACTGTACATACTTACCTGTGAGAAAGAATTCTCAGAGACCTGCTTTAGCTGACTCATAGGAGAGTCGTGTGATTTGATTTTCCATAGCTACATAAGAGTAACCTCGATTCTTCAATAACTTTTCTTATAAACATATGAACGGTCCTTCTCTGCATAGAGTAACAAATTCGGTATTTGAATATGTTTGATTGTTCGAACATTTACCTTCGTGTGACCATTTTCCGCATTTATGACATCTTTCAAGGTGTCGTGCTCTTCTTTTTGTTGCGGATTTTGATTTTCCTTTACCAAAATGTATCTTATGATGATCTTTCCTGAGTTCTTTCCTTACTTCGTCCATTTTGCCTCTTATGAATGATACCAGTTCACTCGGGAAGATGTTATTATTACGTTTAGTAATCATAGCGTGTAGTAGTAGACCATGGTTCAGATCAAAGGAATTCTTCATCTCGTAAAACTTAAAAGAAATAAAAATTCAGAATGGAGGGAGAAGACTAGTTCTTTAGGGTCTGCTAGGGAAAGACCATTCGGATTCCATTCTCGGAAACTACACGAAAACAGAATATCTAACTCTAACAAAAATACATATTACCCTTAAAAGATTCGAATCTTCCCACACTTAATTAGCTGTGGTGTTAAAATTGTGATTAACTTCATCTTCAACTTCCATTGGATTATCTATGTATTGTTTAACTCTGTGACCATTAACCTTAAATTCAATCCCATTTGAATTTATTAACTCTACTCTTCCGTATGGGAAAACTCTTTTGACTATAAATGGTCCAGACCATCTTGATTTCAATTTTCCAGGAAATAGCTTGAATCGTGAATTGAAAAGAAGAACTCTGTCTCCTTCCTTAAATTCTTTTGATCTTTTGATTCTTTTATCATGCCATTTCTTCATTCTTTCTTTATAGATTAACGAATTTTCGTATGCTTCATGTCTCAATTCTTCTAATTCGTTTAATTGACTTAACCGTAGACGTCCAGCTTCATGTAAATCAAGATTACATGTCTTTAAAGCCCAAAATGCTTTATGCTCAATTTCTACTAGAAGGTGACACGCTTTTCCGTAAACGAGTCTAAAAGGTGTGGTACCAATTGGAGTTTTGTAGGCTGTTCTAAAAGCCCAGAGTTCATCTTCCAATTTCATGGACCATTCCTTCAGATTTGATCTTACAGTTTTCTCTAGAATACGTTTTAAAGCTCGGTTGGTATTTTCAACTTGTCCACTTGTTTGTGGATGATTAGCGGTTGAGATTTTATGAGTTACTCCATATCTTTTGAGAACTTTTTCAAGTTGATTATTACAAAAATGAGTACCCCGATCACTTATTAAAGCTTTCGGTGTTACAAACCTCGCAAAAAGACGTTTTAAGAAGTTGACTATAACTCGTGCATCGTTAGTTGGGAGAGCTTGTGCTTCCGCCCATTTAGATACATAATCAATAGCAACGAGAATGTAGAGATTATTATGAGATTTTGGAAATGGACCCATAAAGTCAATACCCCAAACGTCAAATACTTCACATACTTGAATGACATTTTGTAGCATTTCATCACGTTGACTTATTTTTCCGGCCCTTTGACAAGCATCACAGGATTTACAAAGAAGGTGTGCGTCTTTGAAAATTGTAGGCCAATAGAATCCAGCGTCATAGACTTTCCTTGCTGTGAGTTGAGGCCCATAATGCCCTCCTGTGTCACAATGGTTTAAGATTTGACTAGCTTCTTCCCCGAATACACATCGGCGGATTATTCCATCGGGACAACTTTTAAACAAATGTGGATCTTCCCAGAAATAGTGTTTTATATCACTAAAGAATTTCTTTCGTTTTTGGTACGACAACCCTTTTTCAAGGAATCCACATACTAAATAGTTTGCATAGTCTGCAAACCATGGAATTTTACTATAATCGATTTTCAATAGATATTCATCAGGAAAGTTATCTTGTATGGCCGATTCATTTAGAACTTCTAATTCGGGATTTTCAAGACGAGAAAGATGATCAGCACCGAGATTCTCTGCTCCCTTTTTGTCTCGGATTTCAATATCGAACTCTTGTAAGAGTAAGATCCAACAGATTAATCGTGGTTTGGCATCTTGTTTTGAAAATAGGTATCTAAGAGCAGAATGGTCGGTATAGACCACCGTTTTAGCTAGAACGAGATATGAACGGAATTTGTCAAAAGCAAAGACAATAGTAAGGAGTTCTTTTTCAGTAGTTGTGTAATTCGTTTGTGCTCCTTGTAACGTCTTACTAGCGTAATAAATAGGTTGAAATCGTTTTTCAATCCTTTGTCCTAAAACGGCTCCCATTGCAAAATCACTTGCATCGCACATGAGTTTAAATGGTAGATTCCAATTTGGAGTTATCATGATCGGCGCATTAGTGAATTTTTCTTTAAGAATATTAAAAGATTTGATGCATTCATCCGAAAAGATTAATGGAGCATCCTTTTCTAGGAGTTTATTTATAGGAGTGGCAATTTTAGAAAAATCTTTTATGAAACGTCGGTAAAAACCGGCATGCCCTAGAAAACTCCTAACTCCTCTAACATTGGTGGGATGTGGAAGCTTAGCAATTACATCTACTTTATCTCTATCCACTTCAATTCCTTCCTTTGAAATTTTATGACCAAGAACGATGCCTTCTTTAACCATGAAATGGTATTTCTCCCAATTAAGTACTAGATTTGATTGCTCGCACCTAATAAGCATTCGTTCAAGATTAACTAGACATGATTCAAATGTATCACCGAAGACTGAAAAGTCATCCATGAAAACTTCCATGTATTCTTCTATCATGTCGTGAAAAATCGCCATCATGCACCTTTAAAAGGTTGCAGGGGCGTTGCAAAGTCCAAATGGCATGCGTTTGTACGCAAAAGTACCATAAGGGCACGTGAATGTGGTTTTCTCTTGGTCTTCGGGTGCTATTGGAATTTGAAAGTATCCGGAAAAACCGTCAAGAAAACAATAGTAACTATTTTCGGCTAATCTTTCCAACATTTTTTCAATGAAAGGTAAGGGAAAGTGTTCTTTTCTGGTGGCGTCATTTAATTTCCTATAATCAATACAAACACGCCATCCTGTTACAGTCCTAGTAGGAATAAGCTCATTTTTTTCATTTGTGATGACAGTCATGCCACCCTTCTTATGTACGCATTGAACTGGGCTTACCCATGGACTATTAGAGATTGGATAAATTAAACCTGCATCTAGCAGTTTAATAATTTCTTTCTTAACAACATCTTGCATATTTGGATTTAGTCTTCGTTGACGTTGCACATAGGTTTTATGGCCTTCTTCCATAAGGATTTTATGTGTGCAATACGAAGGACTTATGCCTTTAATATCATGAATTTTCAATGCAATAGCTGGTTTATGAGCTTTTAGCACAGAAATGAGTTGAGATTTTTCATTTTCTGTAAGAGAAGATGATATTATTACAGGTAATTCAGATTCACCATGTAAATAAGCGTATTCCAAATGGGTTGGAAGTGGCTTTAACTCTAATGTCGGTGGTTCTTCTATCAATGATTTGTATCGATATCTGTCTTTCTCTTTTAGCATTTGAAGTTCTTCTGTTGTTGGTTCATAATCATTAGCCATGAGTGTGGCTAACATTTTAGCTTCATCAATTGGTTCAGTTCCTTCTCCTAAAAAACATTCTCCTGTTCCTTGTAATTCTGGAAATTCTTTTAAAAATTCTGTATGTGAATCTATAGTTTGAATATAATAACATGTATCATCTGCAGATTGCGGTTGTTGCATGGCTCTATCAACAGAAAAGGTAACACTCTCGTCCTCTATACTTAAGGTCAATTTCTTACCGAACACATCTATTATTGCTTTAGCCGTGTTTAAAAGTGGTCTTCCTAATATAAGAGGAACTCGAGAATCTTCTTCCATGTCCAGAATAACAAAATCTACTGGAAATAATAAAGTACCAACTTTAACTAGCATATTTTCCATTATCCCTCTAGGATATTTTACTGATCGATCGGCTAGTTGTATGCTTATTCGTGTTGGTTTCAATTCTCCGAGGTCTAGTTTAGTATATAATGAATACGGCCTTAAATTTATACTAGCACCTAAATCTGCCAATGCTTCTATTGAACTAAGACTACCCAGAAAACATGAAATTGTGAAACTTCCTGGATCTGAAAGTTTTTCTGGTAGCTTATTCAACAGTACTGCAGAACAATTAGCATTCATAGTAACAGCCAAAAGTTCTTCCATTTTCTTTCTATTTGTGATTAGATCTTTCAAGAATTTGGCATACCTAGGCATTCCTGAAATTACATCAATGAAAGAAAGATTGACATTTATTTGTTTAAACATATCCAAGAATTTGGATTGCTCGGCTTCAAGTCTTTCTTTTCTCATTTTACTCGGGTAAGGAAGCGGTGGTTGGTATGGTTTAATATAAGGTTTAGCCTTAACTGTTGTAACGACCCGCCAAAATCGCTATTGACGCCGCATGTTTTCTACGGTCCACAGTGAGGTTTTGCCCTCTATATGATACATTTTGATAAACATTGCATTCATTTTTAATGACATACTTTCTATACATAGAAAGTTTACCAAAAATGTAGACATTTCTCAAATATATATGTCAACTTATACAAAATAACTAAATTGTCAAATTATTTAATGATAGATAATAACGATAATTTTTGAATGCAATCTTTTTGAAAATATGGCATGAAAGACTCCATGCAGCACCTTGAGCAGATAACAAGCAGACAGCGGAAGCACTTTAACACCTGAGAATAAACATGCTAAAAGTGTCAACACAAAGGTTGGTGAGTTCATAGTTTTAATATTGCGCATAATCTGTATATAAAGGTGGATCACAAGATTTCAGTTATTTCATCCAAAACGTTTATTAAAATATTCTACAAAATTGAGCACTCTGGTAACTAAACTTTAACGTCTATATAATAAGTACCCCTGTTTTAACATACATGCAACCAACATGTACAATACACGCAATCCAACGTGTACTAAAATCAAATAGTATACGTCTATTTTATAGTTCAGGCTAGGGTTTTTATACCTGGAACAGACGGGGATGTCAAGCCCTATGGATCCATTTACAACTACTCACGCCCACCAGTTCTTATAACTGGCAGTTACTAGTTACCAAAGCTAAGGGATTTTTGGTTCAAACTCAGTGTATAATTTAGTATGTACTTGTATCCATTGCGTTTAAAATAAAGTGCATGTATTCTCAGCCCAAAAATATAGATTGCAAAAGCAATTAAAAAGGGAGTAAATGAAACTCACCTGATAACTTCTGAAATAAATCACAGAGATGTGACTGAATATCGGAATGCAAGTAACTGTAAACCTCAACCTAGAGAACATATGTTGGTCAATAAGTGTCTAATAAGCTAGGTCGGTCCATAGGGTAAGTATAGTCCTATTGCTCAAGTCCGACTCATAAATTTAGCAAAAGTCAACAAAATTCAACGCAAGTCAAAGTAAGTCAAACGCAAGTCAAACACAGTCAACATGGTTAACACAAGTTAACAATCTCATAATATTACACAAGTTGGTCAAATAGTCAAACATAGGTCAAACTTAAGTTATTCATTTTTACTTAGAAAAAAATATTATTTACATATATGTATTTTTTGGTATTTTGTAGCTGATTCTGGGTCCAACTAAATTTGATATCATACCTTAGGTCGTGACCATTGAAAAGTATGTCATCCCACCTTTCTATAGACAGTTTATTTGACAAAAATGGATTTACGGTTTGAAAGTTATGGCATCGCGAAAACAGCCTCCCGAAACATAAACTGCTGATAAAATGTACACTGCTGATAAAATGCTAAGTGTTCAAAATCAGCAACAATTACCCATTTTCATGCTTGTTTTAAACCTGTTTAGCCTCAACAAAATTATACATATAATATATCGTTTTAAAGCTTGTCGTAAATACTTTCAATACCAAATAATAGTTTTTATCCAAACTTAACTGATTTCAAATTACAAGTCCACAAAATAGGCCCAAGAGTCATTTTTGACACTTAACCAAGACTAAAAGTTAGCCCCAACATCTTGTTTTCATGCTCGTTTTAAACTAGTTTTGACTCGATAAAAATCATACATATCTTATATCATTTTGAAGCATCTCATATCTAATTTCTGACCCAATTAATAGCTTTCACCATAACTTAATCATTTACAATTTACGAGCCTACAAAGTGAGCACGAGAGTCATTTTGACACTTTCACTAAAATAATAAAAAAAATTCCATTGACAACTCAAATTCCAAACTATAATACTTGAGCATGTAAAAATCATGTCATAAGTTTAAAAATGATATTTTAGACGTGTTACATACCTTTGATCCTCAAAATTTCGCATATTGGTCAAAGTAGACACGTATGACCCAAATGGGTCATAAATACCCATTTTGACCAAAACATGCCAAAACTCATTTTTAAAACATTACAATCTTCAAACTTACTTAAATTGATATATCGGACGTGTCCAAGTTGACCGTTTCCCATTTTGACATTTTTAGACTTAAACGGGTCAAGTGTCCAAACGGACGGTTTAAATTACATGGTTTATACTTATACAAAATTTCCACTTTAGAACACACCACACTATATGAAATAGTTAATATAAGTGTATTAAGTTTATAACAAAAAGTCTCAAGTATCTAATATTGGTCATTATTTTTATAACACGAAATACCTGCAAAAACACAAGTTTAAAACGCGGTTTACAGCAGCAACTTCTGTGATTTTTAGAAAAATCATCGCAACTCCAAATCAGTCACCGCCAATTGGAGATGTGGCGATTTTAAGTGAAGAATCTACAGAAAAATTCCCATAACCTAGTATGACCCAGATCAGACCCAATTACAGAAAACGTTAACAGTGGTTCGTGCAGTTTTCAGAATTCAAACATCATTTTTATTAAAATGTACCAAACTTTGAACGAGCGTATAGGGTTCAAGAAAAATCGAAATGACCCGATTCTTGAGTCTAAATTCAATAGCTTTTTGACGTCTACAATCTTATCAACCCAGGTTTTTAATTACACCTCATTAACCATGTCAAAAACGTACTTTTTCAGCCTATCCGAAAGGTACCTTATTCTAATCCTAACTTTTGACTCACAAATCGAATCCGCGCGATATCTAAATAAAAACTTAATAATTTTTCAAGCTCTTTTAAAATATCATCATGTCAAGAACAGATTGTAAACTCAAATTTTCCAGAATCTCAATTTCAAAAACGAATTTTGAAACCGAATTCAATTAATCATAACTTTTTATCTAGAAATCGAATTCATGCAATATCTATATGAAAAATTAACTATTTTTCAAGAGCTATTCAATTATATAACTTTTGTATACTGATTATAACATATTCATATAAGTATCATGCAATATAAAAATGGGATTTAACAATAATTCATCAAACGATCATATTATCGACTAAAATCAAGCATACAAACATGGACTTGAGCACTAGACACTATATCCACCCTAATATGTAACAAAAACATGAAAACCCAAAATTTAAAGTTTTTGAAACTTACTCTAATCAATAAATTGTTGGTATAGATGTGTAGAGCTCTTCGAGAGGAATCCGAATATGTAAACAATTTTATGATCAATCGATTTCTTGAAGGTGTTCTTGAGGATGAAAGATTGATGATGATGATGATGATGAATAGTAATGGGTGTTCTAACGGAGGAAGAATGTGTGTACATGTGTGTCTGATGAAATGAATTTGGATCGAGTATATAATTAGATTAGGTAAGTCACTGGTTTTAATTAGGTAGTCACGGGTTATACTATATAGTCACGGATTATAATTAAATTTTTATCCGCTAGCTAAAATCCAATGTATTTTATCTTAATATGATTCAAGAATTGGTTAATTTTATATTTATAAAAATTATATATATCTATATTGTTTGAAATCTTTTAAACTCTTGACGTCATACCTAGTTTGTGTGTTTCATATAATACTTATTTATTATATTTTACATTAAATAAATATTTGTCCTTTATTGAAACATGAATGTTTAAGCTAATTTTTCTCAAGTTTAATTTAAGAATATCCTAATTAATTAAAATGATTTTTAAAACTTAATTATTATATAAATTATTATTTAAAATAAGTATTCATACATTTCGTTGTCTGAAAAGACATTTTTCCTGGTTTCACTAACCGTAGTGTTTTAAAAAAATATTAAAAAGTAGTATAAAAATTTCTTACAACCTGGATCTAAATTGTAACTAGAAATAGATACGAATCTAGTGATGTTGAAATTCAATTTAATCATTTATTTTATATTTTTATTTATCAGTTTATTATATATATATATATATATATCTTTTATAAGTTAGTAGTTTCAATTTTTAATTTTATTATTACTAATCTTCAAAATTTTCTAGTGATAAATTAACACATATCAAAAGTAGTCTGTTCTTAAATATATAAAAAAAAAATTAGCTTGGAAAAATCATTGAATTTAATAAATGGTTGTTAAGTTTTTAACTGAAAAAGTCGGGTTATTACAACTGTGTTATCTTCATTAACCTTTTCAACTACCGGTTCTTTTTCCTTATCTTGCTCAGATTGTGGTTCTTGTGGAGTAGGAATAGAGTCATCAGAAATTTCAGGTATTTCAGGTGGTTTAAGTGTAATACCATTTTTCGTGGTAATGGCTTTAGCTGTTTCATTCCGGGGGTTAGCATTTGTATCGCTAGGTAGACTTCCTGGTTTTCTTTCACCTATCAACCTTGCTAGGTTACTCACTTCTTGTTTCAGATTTTGAATAGAAGCTTGTTGATTTCTAAATGCTTGAGCATTTTGTTCATTGGTTTGTTTCTGAGATGTGAAAAATTGAGTTTGAGATTCAACTAGCTTTGACATCATGTCTTCTAGATTTGGCCTTTTATCATCGGTTTGTGGTGGTTTAATTGGAAAAATAGGTCTTTGCTGATTGTAAGTATTGTTAGATACTTGTTGATTGCTAGGGCCTTGTTGGTTGTTGTATGGAACATTTCGGTTATAATTCTGATTTTGATTGTAGTTTGGTCTTGGCGGTTGATAATTATTTTGATAATTATTTCCAGGCCTTTGATTCATGTATGAAACATTCTCTCTTTGTTCTATTGTTTGTTCAATACTGAGACAATCTTCTGTCAAATGTGGTCCTCCACACTGCTCACAACTAATTCGTATAGCATGAATATCTTTAGTCATCTTTTCCATTCGTCTCTCGACAGCATCTATCTTTGCGGAAATGGAATCAAAGTCATGGCTAGAATCGGCTCTAGCCGCTTTAGATGATCTAACGATATCTTTTTCTTGATGCCACTCATGTGAGTGGGAAGCAGTGTTATCAATAATTTTGTAAGCTTCAGTTGCGGTTTTCTTCATAATGGAACCACCAGCTGCTATATCGATATCGATGTCTTTTCGTGTAGTGTTTTCGCATCTTTGGTAGAATATTTGTACTATTTGATAAGTGTCTAAACCATGTTGCGGACATCCTCTTAACAATTTTCCAAATCTTGTCCACGCCTCATATAGAGTTTCATTTGGCTTTTGTGTGAACGTAACAATTTCTCCTTGAAGTCTCACGGCTTTAGATGCCGAAAAGAATTGTTTAAGAAAATTTTCAACTAAAACATCCCATGTATCAATCGCCCATTCAGGTAACAATTCTAACCAATCTTTGGCTTCTCCCTTTAAAGTCCAGGAAAATAACATGAGATAGATCTGTTCATCCTCCACTTCTCTGATCTTAAATAGAGTACAAATCCTATTAAAGGTTCGAAGATGTTCGTTTGGATCTTCCTTCGGCGCACCACTAAATTCGCATTGATTAGTTACCATGTGTAGGATTTGTCTTTTTATTTCATAATCTGGCGCATTAATGTCTGGTTGAGAAATTGCGTGACCTTGGCCAGTGTGTTTAGCCCTCATTCGGTCTTCCATACTTAGAGGTTCCAGATTTTCCATGATTGAATTTGTTGAATCTGAATCACTAGAGGATTCTGACTTAATGGTTTCTTCCTCGACAATCTCTGGATGAGTGATTTGTGGTTTAGGAGGAATGATTAGTGTTTCAGGATCTCTGAATTGTCCCTGAATATCCTCGGAATTCTCAATTGTAAAGTCGGGTTCAAAAAATGGATTATCGGAAATTTGAATTGGAGTACTTGGTCGACTAGATGACGATTCTAAAAAAAAATCAACGGCGACAATGTTGGCTAGATGTCTTGATCGAGTTACAGGTGGTGAACGTATGAAAGGTGGTGAACGTTTTGCTCGGTGCATTCACAGAATATCCTATTAGTTATAAAAGATAAATATTATATAAGTTATCAAATTAATAGACTTTGCTGATTTTTTGCCCACGTTTCGAATAGCCAATAGATGCAGCAGGTAGCCAGAACCCTTTAAATCGGAAGCCCACAACTCGCCACTAACAAATCTAACTATTACTACGAACCAGAAAATTTTGGATGTCTATCAATTTAACCGCTTAAAATAATTTTTCCGTCGAAGTTTGAAGAAAATAAAAAAAAATTCTATGTCCTAAAAACTAGAGCGTCGAGAAATAAGAAAGAAAAAGAGCGCGTCGAAAAATAAAAGGTCGAAAAATAAGCGTCGAAAAATAAGCGTCGAAAAATGATAAAATGCAGCGTCGAAACTTAAAAGTATATAAACTAAAAATTAAAACTTATGTCTAAAGGATTAAAGCTTAAAGGAATTCTAAATCCAAAACGGCAATAACTTAAAAAGTACTAAAATCTTAAAATGGCGTCGCAAAATTTTGAAGCACCTAAATCTTAGTCTAGAGAAAAAAAGCACTTAAGGGATTTTACGGCAAAGCTTAAAAATCTAGAAATAAAGTAACTACGACAAAATACTAAGTTACAAACTAGTTACGAACGATAAAAATATATAAATTACGAATTAAACGATTAAAAATATACGAAATATAAAAATAAAACTTAAAGTTTATAAAAGTACAATTTTTATAAAAATATTATTTTTATATTATTTATTTTATAGAAATATTAGTTTTACATAACTAAATAAACTTAAATTACAAAACAATTTAAATTAAAACTAAAATTAATTAATAATTTAATGAAACCCTAATCTATAATTAATTAATAATAATTATTATTAATACAAACCCTAATTCGTACGAACTATGTTTCAGACCTGTCAGACCTAAGCATGCAATCGCATGGGAATAAAGCTCCCATCTCATGCGATCGCATGAGATGCAGGCTCAGTTATTATGCAGGCCAAAAATTGCAGGCCCAAATCATTTTTTTCTTCTGTTTTTAACTTATAAAATATTTATATAATATAAATAAAAACTTATACTTTAAAAACTAAAATAAAAAAATAGAAATACTTTATAATTTTATATATTTTAAACAAACTCTTAAAAATATATATTTTGTTTTTCTTTTTATATTTTTGTATTTTTAATATTTAAAACTTATTTTTACAAAAAGAAATTAAAACTTAATAAAAATCTTTTTTATTTTTTTATAGCGTTTCGCTTCGGCGTTTAAGATGATCCCCAGCAGCGGCGCCAAAAATACTTGATGTTATGTGAGGTGTATACGAAATAGTTATATTTTTATTGCGAAATACTATTAAATACGATACAATTTTACACAAGTTATTTATTTATTTATAGAGTGGATATACCTAAACCTTGCTACAACACTTATAGGCAGTGTACCTAATCGTACAGTAGTGTAGTTTTTAGTAAGTCCGGTTCGTTCCGCAGGGAGCTAGCCAAGTTTAACGCTATATTTTTAAATTATATTTGTATATATATATATATATATATATATATATATCTATATATATATATATATATATATAAGTATTATTATTATTATTATTATTATTATTATTATTATTATTATTATAAAGGGGGTTTTTTACCGTTTAATGACCGGTTTGTCGATTTTATGTCTTAAGTCACAATTAAAACCTAATGTAAAATTTTAAATATAAATATAACTTAATTTAAAGCGTAAAGTAAATGACGATAAATAAAAATGCGATAATTAAAAGTACGATAATTAAAAGTACGATAATTAAAAGTGCAATAAATAAAATGACAGTAAATAAAAGTGCGATGAGATATAAAATAAAGGAATTATGCTTATTTAAACTTCCGTAATCATGATGTTTGACGTGTTGATTTTAATTTATTACCATGGATTAATTGTCCTTTGTCCTGAATTATTCGATATGTCCATCTGGTTTTTGTCCATAACAGTCCATCTGTCATAAATATAAAGTGCGAGTGTCCTCGTCAAATTATTCTTATACCTGAAGTCAAATATTCCAACTAATTGGGGACTTAAACTATAACAAGGTCTTAATAATTTCTTTAATAATTACACCAGGATATCGACTGCGTGTAACCCAAGGTTTTAATACTTTGTTAACAATTACGCCAAGTGTCCTTGTACATAATTCACCCCTATTTTAATGAGTCCATTGACTATTAATCCATCCCCGTGTCCGGTTAAATGAAAGATTATTAGTATTTATAAATATCCCGCCCATCGTGTCCGATCGAGTGTATGTGGTTATTTATAGATACGTCCAATTGTAAATCTCTATATTAAATTAACGAATTTTCTTTCAGTTAAACAAATATAAAGCCCATTAATAGTCCATAGTCTAATTTCCACAAGTGTCGATCTTTTGTCCAAACCCCAACTATGGTACAAAGCCCAATAACCCCGTCTTTAATATTTAGTCCAACATCATGATTACTTCGATTTAAATAAGCATAATAATAACTTAGCTACGAGACATTAATTTAAAAAGGTTGAACATAACTTACAATGAGTATTAATCGCGTAGTGTTACACGGACAGAATTTCGACTTACAAACTTAAAACATTCGCCACTACAACCTTATTATTATTAACTTTAAAATTAAAATTAAAATTAAAATTAAAATTAAAATATAAATATAAATATATATTGAGAGTGAGAGAGATTGAATATTGTGTAATTCATTTGTCCGAATTCGTTGCTTTTTATAGCACTTGGGCAGCTACAGGACTCCATGCGATCGCATGGAGTTTAGGCCTCCAGGCCATGCGATCGCATGGCACCATTTTACAGTTCAGGATCTTTTGTTTGCAAGCTTGCCGACACTTATTAAATATATATATATATATATATATATATATAATATATATATAATTTTATATATATATATATATATATATATATATATATATATTATATTATATTTATATGCATAGTTGATGATGTTAAAGCAGAGGGGTACGAAATAGTTATATTTTTATTACGAAATACTATTAAATACGATACAATTTTATACAAGTTATTTATTTATTTATAGAGTGGATATACCTAAACTTTGCTACAACACTTATAGGTAGTGTACCTAATCATACAGTAGTGTAGTGTTTAGTAAGTCCGGTTCATCCACAGGGAACTAGCCAAGTTTAACGCTATATTTTTAAAACTATATTTGTATATATATATATATATATATATATATATATATATATATATATATATATATATATATATATAAGTATTATTATTATTATTATTATAAAAGGGGGTTTTACCGTTTAATGACCAGTTTGTCGATTTTAAAAACTTAAGTCGCAATTAAAACCTAATGTAAAATATTAAAAATAAATATAACTTAATTTAAAGCGTAAAGTAAATGACGATAAATAATTGCGATAAATAAAAGTGCGATAAATAAAATGACAGTAAATAAATTTGCGATAATTAAAAAGTACGATAATTAAAAGTGCGATAAGATATAAAATAAAAGAATTATGCTTATTTAAATTACCGTAATCATGATGTTTGACGTGTTGATTTTAATTTATTACCATGGGTTAATTGTCCTTTGTCCTGGATTATTCGATATGTCCATCTGGTTTTTGTCCATAACAGTCCATCAGTCATAAATATAAAGTGCGAGTGTCCTCATCAAATTATCCTTATACCCGAAGTCAAATATTCCAACTAATTGGGGACTTAAACTGTAACAAGGTCTTAATACTTTGTTTAATAATTACGCCAGGATATATACTGCGTGTAACCCAAGGTTTTAATACTTTGTTAACAATTACGACAAGTGTCCTTGTACATAATTCACCCTTATTTTAATGAGTCCATTGACTATTAATCCATTCCCGTGTGTTAAATGAACGATTATTATTATTTATAAATATCCCGCCCATCGTGTCTGATCGAGTGTATATGGTTATTTATATATACATCAAATTGTAAATCTCTATATTAAATTAACGAACTATCATTCAGTTAAACAAATATAAAGCCCATTAATAGTCCATAGTCCAATTTCCACAAGTGTCGGTCTTTTGTCCAAACCCCAATTATGGTACAAAGCCCAATAACCCCGTCTTTAATATTTAGTCCAACATCATGATTACTTCGATTTAAATAAGCATAATAATAACTTAGCTACGAGACATTAATTTAAAAAGGTTGAACATAACTTACAATGAGTATTAATAGCGTAGCGTTACAAAGACAGAATTTCGACTTACAAACTTAAAACATTTGCCACTATAACCTTATTATTATTAAACTTAAATTAAAATTAAAATTATAAAATATAAATATAAATATATCGTAGATAGATAGAAAGATAGAGGTAATGAATCGATCAGAATGCGCGGCCTTTTATAGGCCCACGTTTCACTGTTGACCTCCGCGAGTGCGGAGGTTTTCTTCATCAAAGCTCCACGAGTGCAGAGGTCTGGAATCCAGCTCACAGATTAAATCCAAAATGTGGGCTGCATATAATTATAATATATAATAATATATATAATTAATTATATATTATATTATATTCTTGTGCATAGTTGACTTGTAATTTTTGGTTCGTTGCGTCGCACGCTGAAAGTTGGTTCATGTCTCGGTTCTGGATTTTCGAACGCCTTTTCGTACAATTTAATATCTTGTACTTTGTGTTTCACGGCTTGTACTCTTGTAATTTTTAGACGTTTCTCATCAATAATTTGAACCACTTGGATTGTACTTTATACTTTTTAGCTTTTTGGTCATTTGTGTCTTCAATTCGTCGAATTTGTCTTTTGTCTTCACCTTTTATTATTTAAATGAATATCACTTGTAAATAGAACAATTGCAACTAAAAGCTTGTCTTTCTTGAGGGATAATGCTATGAAATATATGTTCGTTTTTAGCATTATCAAATATTCCCATACTTGAGCGTTACTTGTCCTCAAGCAATATAGAACTTGAATATATCTTTACTAGAATCACTTCATTATTCTTCACACTTTGTACATCAGTGATTTTAATATGGCGGTATGAACAATGGTAGTAACGATGTGGTTTACCGTCCCACATGACTATAAAAATTTAGATCCTTTAAGAAATTGGATCTTTATGAAAACATTTGATCTTTTGAAAATTCAATCTAGCTTTTACCCTAGATAAGTTTTTCGGAATAACCTTTCACCGGTGTTTGCAAAATGTTTTTGTGTGTTTTGTGGGTTTCAGATTTGAAAATTTTAGCTCAAAACTCGTGGTTTTGTGTCACCCACTTGCTAACCTTGTATTGGGAAAGCAACACGTCCAGTATACTTGCTCCATATATTACCTTTCGGTAAACTACCGTCCAGTTGTAAAGGAAAGCGTTGAACAAGCAACTGTTAAGGCAATGTCCCGTGACATGCTTTTGATTATGGTCTATATCGTGTCGGATGCAATTACTATCCTTGGTAGGAGCAATAGTAAAGATCACCCTATAGTTTTTCAGTCTGGCATAAGGTCCTGTCTTTGACCATATTATGCAACCACCGTTCTTAAGGTTGATACCTGATTTGGTTCAGGTGACCTAATGAATTCTAGGTGAATTCCTAGGATTTTACGTTCAATGGTAATGAACGCATTGAAAATAGGGTTTTCAGAAAACAAATCGGTTTGTAATTTGATCAAAATATTTTCTTGTTCAAGCTCGAGTTTAGATATCATTGAATTCCATGAGTTTGAATTCTCAATCTTTAAGGTCAATCTCAAGGATTGAGTAATATCAGTCTTAAAAGCTGATTTTTGATCTTTAAGGAGATTATCCTTTCTGGGGATCTGATTCATTAGTCTTATAAGCTAATTTGCATGGTGCCCCCCATTGTACGAGACAGATCCTCTCATGGTTAGGATAAGTCTGACCACTTGGCGACCCTGTTTGATGCTGAGGTCCGTGGATTTTCAGCTGATTTTTGAGAAAACTTTTCAAGGTTTTTCGTAGACTCTACAACTGGTCTGGACGACAACTTCTTGACCTAAATCAAGAAGTGAGTGTCTTTTTCTCGGAAGACTTTACTTCCTTTTATTTTCCTTTATTTGCCTTTTTATTTTTCTCTATTCCATTTTAAATGAATTCAAGCATTTTGGGTTGTTTCTCAATTTATGTCCTTTTCGAGGTAACAATAATTTCGGTGTTAACACCTAGTTTTATCGTTCATAAATATGTATAAACATAATTTTGAGTTCATTTAGTTGAAAATTTTGAAATTTTTTACTAGAATTGGGTAGTCAGTATATAAGACTAGGGCTGTTCTTTATTATCAGAGAGCACTAGATTCTAATACAACTACTGCGTTACTAGTATTTTTAATGGTAACCAAGTGTTTAAATTTAAAATTTTAAAAATCCGAAAGAATTTAACCCCTTCCCACACTTAAGATCTTGCAATGCCCTCATTTGCAAGAAATCAGTAGCAATTTAAATTATTGAGGGTGATTAGCGTAGAAAAATGATTAAATTTTACCAAAGTTTCCAAACATATTGTTGTTTATGTTGAATGATAAATGGTGCACATCGTTTGTTCATTCCGTCTGTTGTTACATCACATTTATTTTTCATTTTGTCGTCAAAATTAATAGCTTTTGCTGAACTTAGTGCCAGTCTTTGAAAGTGCGTTGTTTTACCCTGTTTTGCACATGAGATAAACTACAAACATACATAATATTTTTATTATTATTATTTTTATTATAAAATCTTTATTTATTAAAACAATTTAAATGAATATTTTTTTAAAATTTTGTTTCCTTTTACTTTAGGTAGTTTCGGTATGTTTACCTAGTCCGTCCCTCGACAAAATTTAAAATTTGTCATTTTTAAAGCGATTGTTTTAAAAGCAAAGATTTTTGGGTTTTTTTTTAAATATTTTTGGCATACTTTAAATCAATAAGATTAAAAATAATGATAACAAAATTTATCGTCCCGCCCTCGGGTAAAGCAATTTTGGTTCAACGACCTAGTCTTCAACTCACGACGAATTTTAAATATCAAAATTTTAACTTAATGAAATAAAGTAAATTTTTGTTTTTAAATTCACACCAAACTTAAATTTAAAATGCATAAAATTAAAAATTCAAATTAATATGATTAATATTTATATATTTTTTTACAAACTTATATTAAAAATATTAATTTTTAAAATATTTAAAAACTTAAATATATTGATTTTAAAAATTTACAATATTAATTTAATATTTATATATTAATTTTTAAAAACAAGGTAAAAATAAAATTAAAAATCTTTTTGGTCTTTTATGCCACTTTAATCAATCAAATATTATCAAAAATATACGCCCCTCTTTTGGGTAAAGTAATTTCGGCTATATTACCTAGTTTTACTCCTGATGAATTTTTGAAATATTTTGGATTGATTGATTAAAGATATTTATACCTTAAGAATAAACGGTAAATTTCGCAGTGATGTAATAAATTTTTGTATGATATCAATAATTTCGGTTTCGCATACCTAATTTTATTGAATATCAATTTAATACTTTATAGCGAACGATTTAGCATTTATTATCAAAAGGTTAAAAGCAATAAAAACAAATAAAAACTGTACATACTTAGCTGTGGGATAGAATTCTCAGAGACCTGCTTTAGCCGACTCATAGGAGAGTCGTGTGATTTGGTTTTCCATAGCTACATAAGCGTAACCTCGATTCTTCAATAACTTTTCTTCTAAACATATGAACGGTCCTTCTCTGCATAGAGTAACAAATTTCAGTATTTGAATATGTTTGATTGTTCGAACATTTACCTTCGTGTGACCATTTTTCGCATTTATGACATCTTTCAAGGTGTCGTGCTCTTCTTTTTATTGCGGATTTTGATTTTCCTTTACCAAAATGTGTTTTATGATGATCTTTATTGAGTTCTTTCCTTACTTCGTCCATTTTGCCTCTTATGAATGATACCAGTTCACTCGGAAAGATGTTATTATTACGTTTAGTAATCATAGCGTGTAGTAGTAGACCATGGTTCAGATCAAAGGAATTCTTCATCTCGTTAAATCTAAAAGAAATAAAAATTCAGAATGGAGGAAGAAGACTAGTTCTTTAGGGTCTGCTAGGGAAAGACCATTCGGATTTTATTTTTGGAAACTACATGAAAACAGAATATCTAACTCTAACAGAAATACATATTACCCTAAAAAGATTCGAATCTTCCCACACTTAGTTAGATGTGGTGTCGAAATTGTGATTAACTTCATTTTCAACTTCCATTGGATTATCTATGTAATGTTTAACTCTGTGACCATTAACTTTAAATTCAATCCCATTTGAATTTATTAATTCTACTGTTCCGTATGGGAAAACTCTTTTGACTATGAATGGTCCAGACCATCTTGATTTCAATTTTCCAGGAGATAGCTTGAATCGTGAATTGAAAAGAAGAACTTTGTCTCCTTCTTTAAATTCTTTTGAACTTCTGATTCTTTTATCATGCCATTTATTCGTTCTTTCCTTATAGATTAACGAATTTTCATATGCTTCATGTCTTAGTTCTTCTAATTCGTTTAGTTGACTTAACCGTAGATGTCCAGCTTCATGTAAATCAAGATTACATGTCTTCAAAGCCCAAAATGCTTTGTGCTCAATTTCTACTGGAAGATGACATGCTTTTCCATAAATGAGTTTAAAAGGTGTGGTTCCAATTAGAGTTTTGTAGGCTGTTCTAAAAGCCCAGAGTGTATCCTCCAATTTCATGGACCATTCCTTCGGATTTGATCCTACGGTTTTCTCTAGAATACATTTTAAAGCTCGATTGGTATTTTCAACTTGTCCACTTGTTTGTGGATGATAAGCAGTGGAGATTTTATGAGTTACTCCATATCTTTTGAGAACTTTCTCAAGTTGATTTTTACAAAAATGAGTACCCCGATCACTTATTAAAGCTTTCGGTGTTCCGAACCTAACAAAAAGACATTTTAAGAAGTTGACTACAACTCGTTCATCGTTAGTTGGGAGAGCTTGTGCTTCCGCCCATTTAGATACATAATCAATGGCAACGAGAATGTAGAGATTATTATGAGATTTTGGAAATGGACCCATAAAGTCAATACCCCAAACGTCAAATACTTCACATACTTGAATGACATTTTGTGGCATTTCATCACGTTGACTTATTTTTTCGGCCCTTTGACAAGCATCACAGGATTTGCAAAGAAAGTGTGCGTCTTTGAAAATTGTAGGCCAATAGAACCCAGCATCATAAACTTTTCTTGCTGTAAGTTGAGGCCCATAATGCCCTCATGTTGGTCCTGTGTGACAATGGTTTAAGATTTGACTAGCTTCATCTCCGAATACGCATCGGCGTATTATTCCATCGGGACAACTTTTAAACAAATATGGATCTTTCCAAAAATAGTGCTTTATATCACTAAAGAATTTCTTTCGTTTTTGGTACGACAACCCTTTTTCAAGGAATCCACATACTAAGTAGTTTGCATAGACTGCAAACCATGGAATTTCATTATAATCGATCTTCAAAAGATATTCATCAGGAAAGTTATCTTGTATGGTCGATTCATTTAGAACTTCTAATTCGAGATTTTCAAGACGAGAAAGATGATCAGCGGCGAGATTTTCTGCTCCCTTTTTGTCTCGGATTTCAATATCGAACTCTTGTAAGAGTAAGATCCAACGGATTAATCATGGTTTGGCATCTTGTTTCGAAAATAGGTATCTAAGAGCAGAATGGTCGGTATAGACCACCGTTTTAGCTAGAACGAGATATGAACGAAATTTGTCAAAAGCAAAGACAATAGTAAGGAGTTCTTTTTCAGTAGTTGTGTAATTCGTTTGTGCTCCTTGTAACGTCTTACTAGCGTAATAAATAGGTTGAAATCATTTTTCAATCCTTTGACCTAAAACGGATCCCATTGCAAAATCACTTGCATCGCACATGAGTTCAAATGGTAGATTCCAATTTGGAGTTATCATGATCGGTGCATTAGTGAGTTTTTCTTTAAGAATATTAAAAGATTTGATGCATTCATCCGAAAAGATGAATGGAGCATCTTTTTCTAGGAGTTTATTCATAGGAGTGGCAATTTTAGAAAATCTTTTATGAAACGTCGGTAAAAACTGGCATGCCCTAGAAAACTCCTAACTCCTCTAACATTGGTGGGATGTGGGAGTTTAGCAATTACATCTACTTTAGCTCTATCCACTTCAATTCCTTCGTTTGAAATCTTATGACCAAGAACGATGCCTTCTTTAACCATGAAATGGCATTTCTCCCAATTAAGAACTAGATTTGATTGCTCGCATCTAATAAGCATTCGTTTAAGATTAACTAGACATGATTAAAAAGTATCACCGAAGACTGAAAAGTCATCCATGAAAACTTCCCTGCATTCTTCTATCATGTCGTGAAAAATCGCCATCATGCACCTTTGAAAGGTTGCATGGGCGTTGCAAAGTCCAAATGGCATGCGTTTGTAAGCAAAAGTACCATAAGGGCACGTGAACGTTGTTTTTTCTTGGTCCTCTGGTGCGATTGGAATTTGAAAGTATCCGGAAAAACCGTCAAAAAAACAATAGTAACTGTTTCCGGCTAATCTTTCCAACATTTGATCAATGAAAGGTAAGGGAAAGTGATATTTTCTGGTGGCGTCATTTAATTTTCTATAATCAATACAAACACGCCATCCTGTTACAGTCCTAGTAGGAATAAGTTCATTTTTTTCATTTGTGATGACAGTCATACCACCATTCTTAGGTACGCATTGAACTGGGCTTACCCATGGACTATCAGAGATTGGATAAATTAAACCTGCATCAAGTAGTTTAATAATTTCTTTCTTAACAACATCTTGCATATTAGGATTTAGTCTTCGTTGGCATTGCACATATGTTTTATAGCCTTCTTCCATAAGGATTTTATGTGTGCAATACGAAGGACTTATGCCTTTAATGTCATGAATCTTCCATGTAATAGCTGGTTTATGAGCTTTTAACACAGAAATGAGTTGAGATTTTTCATTTTCCGTAAGAGAAGATGATATTATTACAGGTAATTCAGATTCACCATGTAAATAAGCATATTCCAAATAGTTTGGAAGTGGTTTTAACTCTAATTTCGGTGGTTCTTCTATCGATGATTTGTATCGATATCTGTCTTCTTCTTTTAGCATTTGAATTTCTTCTATTGTTGGTTCGTATCCATTAGCCATGAGTGTAGCTAACATTTCAGCTTCATCAATTGGTTCAGTTCCTTCTCCTAAAGAACATTCTCCTGTTTCTTGTAATTCTAGAAATTCTTCTAACAATTCTGCATGTGAATCTATAG
Source organism: Rutidosis leptorrhynchoides (assembly GCF_046630445.1). Lineage (NCBI taxonomy): Eukaryota > Viridiplantae > Streptophyta > Magnoliopsida > Asterales > Asteraceae > Rutidosis > Rutidosis leptorrhynchoides. Next base: position 511,566,820 of record NC_092335.1, on the reverse strand, counting down.
TTTGAATGTAATAACATGTATCATCTGCAGATTGCGATTGTTGCATGGCTCTATCAACAGAAAAGGTAACACTCTCGTCCTCTATACTTAGGGTCAGTTTCTTACCAAACACGTCTATTATTGTTTTAGCCGTGTTTAAGAATGGTCTTCCTAATATGAGAGGAACTCGAGAATCTTCTTCCATGTCCAGAATAACAAAATCTACTAGAAATACTAAAGTACCAACTTTAACTAGCATGTTCTCCATTATCCCTCTAGGATATTTTACTGATCGATCTGCTAGTTGTATACTTATTCGTGTTGGTTTTAATTCTCCAAGGTCTAGTTTAGCGTATAGTGGATACGGCATTAGATTTATACTAGCACCTAAGTCTGCCAATGCTTCTATTGAACTAAGACTACCCAGAAAACATGGAATTGTGAAACTTCCTGGATCTGATAATTTTTCTGGTATCTTATTCAACAGCACTGCAGAACAATTAGCATTCATTGTAACAGCCGAAAGTTCTTCCATTTTCTTTCTATTTGTGATTAGATCTTTCAGAAATTTAGCATATCTAGGCATTCCTAATATCACATCAATGAAAGGAAGATTTAAATTTATTTGTTTAAACATATCTAAGAATTTAGATTGCTCGGCTTCAAGTCTTTCTTTTCTCATTTTACTCGGGTAAGGAAGTGGTGGTTGGTATGGTTTAACATAAGGTTTAGCCTTAACTGTGTTATCTTCATTAACCTTTCAACTACCGGTTCTTTTTCCTTTTCTTGCTCAGATTATGGTTCTTGTGGAGTAGGAGTAGAATCATCAGAAATTACAGGTATTTCAGGTGGTTTAAATGTAATACCACTTCTTGTGGTAATGGATTTAGCTGTTTCATTCCGGGGGTTAGCATTTGTATCGCTAGGTAGATTTCCCGGTTTTCTTTCACCTATCAACCTTGCTAGGTTGCTTACTTCTTGTTCTAAATTTTGGATTGAAGCTTGTTGATTTCTTAATGCTTGAGCATTTTGTTCATTGGTTTATTTCTGAGATGTGAAAAATTGAGTTTGAGATTCAACTAGCTTCGACATCATGTCTTCTAAATTTGGCTTTTTATCATCGGTTGGTGGTGGTTTATTTTGAAAAATAGGTCTTTGCTGATTGTAAGTATTATTGGATACTTGTTGATTGCTAGGACCTTGTTGATTGTTGTATGGAACATTTCTGTTATAATTTTGATTTTGATTGTAGTTTGGTCTTGGCGGTTGATAATTATTCTGATAATTATTTCCAGGCCTTTGGTTCATGTATGAAACATTCTCTCTTTGTTCCATTGTTTGTTCAATACTGAGACAATCTTTTGTCAAATGTAGTCCTCCACATTGCTCACAACTAATTCGTATTGAGTGAATATCCTTAGTCATCTTTTCCATTCGTCTCTCAAAAGCATCTATCTTTGCGGACATGGAATCAAAGTCATGGCTAGAATCGGCTCTAGCCGCTTTAGATGATCAAACGATGTCTTTTTCTTGATGCCACTCATGTGAGTGGGAAGCAGTGTTATCAATAATTTTGTAAGCTTCAGTTGCGGTTTTCTACATAATGGAACCACCAGCTGCTATATCGATGTCTTTTCGTGTAGTGATGTCGCATCCTTGGTAGAATATTTGTACTATTTGATAAGTGTCTAAACCATGTTGCGGACATCCTCTTAACAACTTTCCAAATCTTGTCCACGCCTCATATAGAGTTTCATTTGGCTTCTGCGTGGACGTAACAATTTCTCCTTGAAGTCTCACGGCTTTAGATGCCGGAAAGAATTGTTTAAGAAAATTTTCAACTAAGACATCCCATGTATCAATCGCCCCTTCAGGTAACGATTCTAACCAATCTTTGGCTTCTCCCTTTAAAGTCCAGGGAAATAACATGAGATATATCTGTTCATCCTCCACTTCTTGGATTTTAAATAGAGTACAAATCCTATTAAAGGTACGAAGATGTTCGTTTGGATCTTCCTTCGGCGCACTACTAAATTGGCTTTGATTAGTTACCATGTGTAGGTGATAGTGCTCCAAACGAACATATATTTAGTCGCAATATCATCCCAATATGTAAAGTTTTTAGTTGTAATTATTTTATTTTTAAGTTGTAATCGTTTAAATAAATAAATGCGAAGACGAAGCACAAAGATTAAAGAATTGAAGAAAAAGCGTCCTAAAACTGGAAAAGGGTCCTTAAAGCCATAGTGCACTCAAAAGTGTCCCAAAAATTGAGTTAAAAGACTTGCGCGGATTTTGGGAGTTAAGGAAAATAATTTTTTGTGCAAATTACAAATTGTGAAACGCAAAGTACAAGATATTAAATAGTACGAAAGGACGTTCGAAAATCCGGAACCAGGACCTGCGCCAACTATCAACGCGCGACGCAACGGGCCGAAAATTATGAGTCAACTATGCACAAGAATATAATATAATATTTAAATAATTATATAAATTATTTATATATTATATATATATTTAAATAATACGTCGACAAAGAAGAAAACAAAGCAATGTGGCTGGATCCAGCTGGCCATGCGATCGCATGGCCTGGAAGCTATTTTTCCATGCGATCGCATGGAGTGAAATCTCAGGCCATATCTATAAATACCAGGCTTCTGATCGAGTAAAAACACACCAAAAATAATAATACTCCCTCTGTAATAATATATATATATATATATATATATAGTATAGGTTAGTTTTATATTAGTTAGTTTGGGTTATGTAACGGTTAATTTACGGGTTCTAAAGTCGAAATTCTGTCCATGTAACACTACGCGATAAATAATCAATGTAAGTTATGTTCTCCTTTTTAAATTAATGTCTCGTAACTAAGTTATTATTATGCTTATTTAAATCGAAGTAATCATGATGTTAGGCTAAATATTAAGATTGGGTAATTGGGTTTTGTACCATAATTGGGGTTTGGATAAAAGACCGACACTTGTGGAAATTGGACTATGGGCTATTAATGGGCTTTATATTAAATTAATGATACCTCGTTAATTTAATATAAAGGTTACAATTTGACGTATCTATATATAACCACATACGCTTAATCGGATACGATGGGTGGGATATTTATAAGTACTAATGATTGTTCATTTGACCGGACATGGGGATGGATTATTAGTTAATGGACTCGTTAAAACAGGGGTGGATTACATTCAAGGGTAATTGGTGTAATTGTTAATAAAGTATTAAGACCTTGGATTACACACAGTCGATAACCTGGTGTAATCATTAAACAAAGTTTTAAGACCTTGTTACAGTTCGAATCCCCAATTAGTTGGAATATTTGACTTCGGGTATAAGGTTAATTTGGCGAAGACCTTCGAACTTTATAATTATGACCGATGGACTATTATGGACAAAACCAGATGGACTTATCGAATAATCCAGGACAAAGGACAATTAACCCAGGGCAATAAATTAAATCAAAAAGTCAAACATCATGATTACGGAAGTTTAAATAAGCATAATATATTTTATTTTATATTTCCTCGTACTTTTATTTATTGTCATTTTAATTATTGTTATTTATTTTATCGTTAGTTAAATATCGTCATTTACTTTACGCTTCGCTTAAAATATAAAATCGACAAACCGGTCATTAAACGGTAAACCCCCTTTTATATATTATTACTATGTATAATATATTTTGTACAAATATAATTGTTTAAAAATATAGTGTAAAATAAGTCGTCTCCCTGTGGAACGAACCGGACTTACTAAAAACTATACTACTCTACGATTAGGTACACTGCCTATAGTGTTGTAGCAAGGTTTAGGTATATCCCATCTATAAATAAAAAATTAAAACTTGTGTAGTTTGTATCGCTTTTCGTACTAAAAATATATAACTATTTAGTACCCCCACGCTACATCATCAGTAGGATTTGTCCTTTGATTTCATAATCTGGTGCATTAATGTCTGGTGAGTAATTGCATGACCTTGGCCAGTGCGTTTAGCTCTCATTCGGTCTTCCATACTTAGAGGTTCCAGATTTTCCATGATTGAATTTGTTGAATCTGAATCACTAGAGGATTCTGACTTAATGGTTTCTTCCTGGACAATCTCTGGATGAGTGATTTGTGGTTCAAGAGGAATGATTAGTGGTTCAGGATCTCTGAATTGTCCCTGAATATCCTCCGGATTCTCAATTGTGAGGTCGGGTTCAAAAAATGGATTATCGGAAATTTGAATTGGAGTACTTGGTCGACTAGATGACTATTCTAAAGAAAAATCAACGGCGACAATATTGGCTAGATGTCTTGTGAAATGTCCCGTTCTTATTGATTAAAAACGTTCCATATTAATTGATTTCGTTGCGAGGTTTTGACCTCTATATGAGACGTTTTTCAAAGACTGCATTCATTTTAAAACAAACCATAACCTTTATTTCATCAATAAAGGTTTAAAAAGCTTTACGTAGATTATCAAATAATGATAATCTAAAATATCCTGTTTACACACGACCATTACATAATGGTTTACAATACAAATATGTTACAACAAAATAAATTTCTTGAATGCAGTTTTTACACAATATCATACAAGCATGGACTCCAAATCTCGTCCTTATTTAAGTATGCGACAGCGGAAGCTCTTAATAATCACCTGAGAATAAACATGCTTAAAACGTCAACAAAAATGTTGGTGAGTTATAGGTTTAACCTATATATATCAAATCATAATAATAGACCACAAGATTTCATATTTCAATACACATCCCATACATAGAGATAAAAATCATTCATATGGTGAACACCTGGTAACCGACATTAACAAGATGCATATATAAGAATATCCCCATCATTCCGGGACACCCTTCGGATATGATATAAATTTCGAAGTACTAAAGCATCCGGTACTTTGGATGGGGCTTGTTGGGCCCGATAGATCTATCTTTAGGATTCGCGTCAATTAGGGTGTCTGTTCCCTAATTCTTAGATTACCAGACTTAATAAAAAGGGGCATATTCGATTTCGATAATTCAACCATAGAATGTAGTTTCACGTACTTGTGTCTATTTTGTAAATCATTTATAAAACCTGCATGTATTCTCATCCCAAAAATATTAGATTTTAAAAGTGGGACTATAACTCACTTTCACAGATTTTTACTTCGTCGGGAAGTAAGACTTGGCCACTGGTTGATTCACGAACCTATAACAATATATACATATATATCAAAGTATGTTCAAAATATATTTACAACACTTTTAATATATTTTGATGTTTTAAGTTTATTAAGTCAGCTGTCCTCGTTAGTAACCTACAACTAGTTGTCCACAGTTAGATGTACAGAAATAAATCAATAAATATTATCTTGAATCAATCCACGACCCAGTGTATACGTATCTCAGTATTGATCACAACTCAAACTATATATATTTTGGAATCAACCTCAACCCTGTATAGCTAACTCCAACATTCACATATAGAGTGTCTATGGTTGTTCCGAAATATATATAGATGTGTCGACATGATAGGTCGAAACATTGTATACGTGTCTATGGTATCTCAAGATTACATAATATACAATACAAGTTGATTAAGTTATGGTTGGAATAGATTTGTTACCAATTTTCACGTAGCTAAAATGAGAAAAATTATCCAATCTTGTTTTACCCATAACTTCTTCATTTTAAATCCGTTTTGAGTGAATCAAATTGCTATGGTTTCATATTGAACTCTATTTTATGAATCTGAACAGAAAAAGTATAGGTTTATAGTCGGAAAAATAAGTTACAAGTCATTTTTGTAAAGGTAGTCATTTCAGTCGAAAGAACGACGTCTAGATGACCATTTTAGAAAACATACTTCCACTTTGAGTTTAACCATAATTTTTGGATATAGTTTCATGTTCATAATAAAAATCATTTTCTCTAAATAACAACTTTTAAATCAAAGTTTATCAAAGTTTTTAATTAACTAACCCAAAACAGCCCGCGGTGTTACTACGACGGCGTAAATCCGGTTTTACGGTGTTTTTCGTGTTTCCAGGTTTTAAATCATTAAGTTAGCATATCATATAGATATAGAACATGTGTTTAGTTGATTTTAAAAGTCAAGTTAGAAGGATTAACTTTTGTTTGCGAACAAGTTTAGAATTAACTAAACTATGTTCTAGTGATTACAAGTTTAAACCTTCGAATAAGATAGCTTTATATGTATGAGTCGAATGATGTTATGAACATCATTAATACCTTAAGTTCCTTGGATAAACCTACTGGAAAAGAGAAAAATGGATCTAGCTTCAATGGATCCTTGGATGGCTCGAAGTTCTTGAAGCAGAATCATGACACGAAAACAAGTTCAAGTAAGATCATCACTTGAAATAAGATTGTTATAGTTATAGAAATTGAACCAAAGTTTGAATATGATTATTACCTTGTATTAGAATGATAACCTACTGTAAGAAACAAAGATTTCTTGAGGTTGAATGATCACCTTACAAGATTGGAAGTGAGCTAGCAAACTTGAAAGTATTCTTGATTTTATGAAACTAGAACTTTTGGAATTTATGAAGAACACTTAGAACTTGAAGATAGAACTTGAGAGAGATCAATTAGATGAAGAAAATTGAAGAATGAAAGTGTTTGTAGGTGTTTTTGGTCGTTGGTGTATGGATTAGATATAAAGGATATGAAATTTTGTTTTCATGTAAATAAGTCATGAATGATTACTCATATTTTTGTAATTTTGTGAGATATTTCATGCTAGTTGCCAAATGATGGTTCCCACATGTGTTAGGTGACTCACATGGGCTGCTAAGAGCTGATCATTGGAGTGTATATACCAATAGTACATACATCTAAAAGCTGTGTATTGTACGAGTACGAATACGGGTGCATACGAGTAGAATTGTTGATGAAACTGAACGAGGATGTAATTGTAAGCATTTTTGTTAAGTAGAAGTATTTTGATAAGTGTATTGAAGTCTTTCAAAAGTGTATAAATACATATTAAAACACTACATGTATATACATTTTAACTGAGTCGTTAAGTCATCGTTAGTCGTTACATGTAAGTGTTGTTTTGAAACCTTTAGGTTAACGATCTTGTTAAATGTTGTTAACCCAATGTTTATAATATCAAATGAGATTTTAAATTATTATATTATCATGATATTATCATGTATGAATATCTCTTAATATGATATATATACATTAAATGTCTTTACAACGATAATCGTTACATATATGTCTCGTTTAAAAATCATTAAGTTAGTAGTCTTGTTTTTACATATGTAGTTCATTGTTAATATACTTAATGATATGTTTACTTATCATAGTATCATGTTAACTATATATATATCCATATATATGTCATCATATAGTTTTTACAAGTTTTAACGTTCGTGAATCACTGGTCAACTTGGGTGGTCAATTGTCTATATGAAACATATTTCAATTAATCAAGTCTTAACAAGTTTGATTGCTTAACATGTTGGAAACATTTAATCATGTAAATATCAATCTCAATTAATATATATAAACATGGAAAAGTTCAGGTCACTACAGTACCTACCCGTTAAATAAATTTCGTCCCGAAATTTTAAGCTGTTGAAGGTGTTGACGAATCTTCTGGAAATAGATGCGGGTATTTCTTCTTCATCTGATCTTCACGCTCCCAGGTGAACTCGGGTCCTCTACGAGCATTCCATCGAACCTTAACAATTGGTATCTTGTTTTGCTTAAGTCTTTTAACCTCACGATCCATTATTTCGACGGGTTCTTCGATGAATTGAAGTTTTTCGTTGATTTGGATTTCATCTAACGGAATAGTGAGATCTTCTTTAGCAAAACATTTCTTCAAATTCGAGACGTGAAAAGTGTTATGTACAGCCGCGAGTTGTTGAGGTAACTCTAGTCGGTAAGCTACTGGTCCGACACGATCAATAATCTTGAATGGTCCAATATACCTTGGATTTAATTTCCCTCGTTTACCAAATCGAACAACGCCTTTCCATGGTGCAACTTTAAGCATGACCATCTCTCCAATTTCAAATTCTATATCTTTTCTTTTAATGTCAGCGTAGCTCTTTTGTCGACTTTGGGCGGTTTTCAACCGTTGTTGAATTTGGATGATCTTCTCGGTAGTTTCTTGTATAATCTCCGGACCCGTAATCTGTCTATCCCCCACTTCACTCCAAAAAATCGGAGACCTGCACTTTCTACCATAAAGTGCTTCAAACGGCGCCATCTCAATGCTTGAATGGTAGCTGTTGTTGTAGGAAAATTCTGCTAACGGTAGATGTCGATCCCAACTGTTTCCGAAATCAATAACACATGCTCGTAGCATGTCTTCAAGCGTTTGTATCGTCCTTTCGCTCTGCCCATCAGTTTGTGGATGATAGGCAGTACTCATGTCTAGACGAGTTCCTAATGCTTGCTGTAATGTCTGCCAGAATCTTGAAATAAATCTACCATCCCTATCAGAGATAATAGAGATTGGTATTCCATGTCTGGAGACGACTTCCTTCAAATACAGTCGTGCTAACTTCTCCATCTTGTCATCTTCTCTTATTGGCAGGAAGTGTGCTGATTTGGTGAGACGATCAACTATTACCCAAATAGTATCAAAACCACTTGCAGTCCTTGGAAATTTAGTGATGAAATCCATGGTAATGTTTTCCCATTTCCATTCCGGGATTTCGGGTTGTTGAAGTAGACCTGATGGTTTCTGATGCTCAGCTTTGACCTTAGAACACGTCAAACATTCTCCTACGTATTTAGCAACATCGGCTTTCATACCCGGCCACCAAAAATGTTTCTTGAGATCCTTGTACATCTTCCCCGTTCCAGGATGTATTGAGTATCTGGTTTTATGAGCTTCTCTAAGTACCATTTCTCTCATATCTCCAAATTTTGGTACCCAAATCCTTTCAGCCCTATACCGGGTTCCGTCTTCCCGAATATTAAGATGCTTCTCCGATCCTTTGGGTATTTCATCCTTTAAATTTCCCTCTTTTAAAACTCCTTGTTGCGCCTCCTTTATTTGAGTAGTAAGGTTATTATGAATCATTATATTCATAGATTTTACTCGAATGGGTTCTCTGTCCTTCCTGCTCAAGGCATCGACTACCACATTTGCCTTCCCCGGGTGGTAACGAATCTCAAAGTCGTAATCATTCAATAATTCAATCCACCTACGCTGCCTCATATTCAGTTGTTTCTGGTTAAATATGTGTTGAAGACTTTTATGGTCGGTATATATAATACTTTTGACCCTATATAAGTAGTGCCTCCAAGTCTTTAATGCAAAAACAACCGCGCCTAATTCCAAATCATGCGTCGTATAATTTTTGTTCGTGAATCTTCAATTGTCTAGACGCATAAGCAATCACCTTCGTTCGTTGCATTAATACACAACCGAGACCTTGCTTTGATGCATCACAATAAATCACAAAATCATCATTCCCTTCAGGCAATGACAATATAGGTGCCGTAGTTAGCTTTTTCTTCAATAACTGAAACGCTTTCTCTTGTTCATCATTCCATTCAAATTTCTTCCCTTTATGCATTAATGCAGTCAAGGGTTTTGCTATTCTGGAAAAGTCTTGGATGAACCTTCTGTAGTAACCAGCTAGTCCTAAAAACTGGCGTATGTGTTTCGGAGTTTTCGGAGTTTCCCACTTTTCAACAGTTTCTATCTTTGCCGGATCCACCTTAATACCTTCTTTGTTCACTATGTGACCGAGGAATTGAACTTCTTCCAACCAAAATGCACACTTTGAAAACTTAGCGTACAATTCTTCCTTCCTCAATACTTCTAACACCTTTCTCAAATGTTCACCGTGTTCTTGGTCATTCTTTGAGTAAATAAGTATGTCATCAATGAAAACAATGACAAACTTGTCAAGGTATGGTCCACACACTCGGTTCATAAGGTCCATGAACACAGCTGGTGCATTAGTTAAACCAAACGGCATGACCATAAACTCGTAATGACCGTAACGTGTTCTGAAAGCAGTCTTTGGAATATCATCTTCTTTCACCCGCATTTGTTGATACCCGGAACGTAAGTCAATCTTTGAATAAACAGACGAGCCTTGTAGTTGATCAAATAAGTCATCGATTCTCGGTAGTGGGTAGTGGTTCTTGATGGTAAGTTTGTTCAACTCTCGGTAATCGATACACAACCTGAATGTACCATCTTTCTTCTTGACAAACAAAACAGGAGCTCCCCACGGTGATGTGCTTGGTCGAATGAAACCACGCTCTAAAAGTTCTTGTAATTGGCTTTGTAGTTCTTTCATCTCGCTGGGTGCGAGTCTGTAAGGAGCACGAGCTATAGGTGCAGCTCCTGGTACAAGATCTATTTGAAATTCAACGGATCGATGTGGGGGTAATCCCGGTAATTCTTTCGGAAATACATCAGGAAATTCTTTTGCGACGGGAACATCATTGATGCTCTTTTCTTCAGTTTGTACTTTCTCGACGTGTGCTAGAACAGCATAGTAACCTTTTCTTATTAGTTTTTGTGCCTTCAAATTACTAATAAGATGTAGCTTCGTGTTGCCCTTTTCTCCGTACACCATTAAGGGTTTTCCTTTTTCTCGTATAATGCGAATTGCATTTTTGTAACAAACGATCTCCGCTTTCACTTCTTTCAACCAGTCCATACCGATTATCACATCAAAACTCCCTAACTCTACCGGTATCAAATCAATCTTAAATGTTTCGCTAACCAGTTTAATTTCTCGATTCCGACATATATTATCTGCTGAAATTAATTTACCATTTGCTAATTCGAGTAAAAATTTACTATCCAAAGACGTCAATGGACAACTTAATTTAGCACAAAAATCTCTACTCATATAGATTCTATTCGCACCCGAATCAAATAAAACGTAAGCAGATTTATTGTCAATAAGAAACGTACCCGTAACAAGCTCCGGGTCTTCCTGTGCCTCTGCCGCATTAATATTGAAAACTCTTCCACGGCCTTGTCCATTCGTGTTCTCCTGGTTCGGGCAATTTCTAATAATGTGGCCCGGTTTTCTACATTTATAACAAACTACATTGGCATAACTTGCTCCGACACTACTTGCTCCGCCATTACTCGTTCCGACACCATTTGTTCCTTTCGTTCTATTAACCCCTGGTCCGTAGACCTCACACTTCGTCGCGCTATGACCATTTCTTTTACACTTGTTGCAAAATTTGGTGCAGAACCCCGAGTGATTCTTTTCACACCTTTGGCATAGCTGCTTCTGATTGTTGTTGTTGTTGCGGTTATTATTGTTGTTGGGATGATTGTTGTAGTTGCTGTTGTTGTTGTTGTTGTTGTTATTGTTGGGCCGTTTGTTGTAGTTGCGATTGATGTTGCGATTGTTGGGATAATTGTTGCGATTATTGTTGTAATTGCTGTTGTTGTTGTATTGGTGATTCTTATCACCGTTTTCCTCCCACTTTCTTTTGACTTGCTTCACATTGGCCTCTTCAGCAGTCTGTTCTTTAATTCTTTCTTCAATCTGGTTCACGAGTTTGTGAGCCATTCTACATGCCTGTTGTATGGAGGTGGGCTCGTGTGAACTTATATCTTCTTGGATTCTTTCCGGTAATCCTTTCACAAACGCGTCGATCTTCTCTTCCTCATCTTCGAATGCTCCCGGACACAATAGGCACAATTCTGTGAATCGTCTTTCGTACGTGGTAATATCAAATCCTTGGGTTCGTAACCCTCTAAGTTCTGTCTTGAGCTTATTGACCTCGGTTTTGGGACGGTACTTCTCGTTCATCAAGTGCTTGAATGCTGACCACGGTAGTGCGTACGCATTGTCTTGTCCCACTTGCTCTAGATAGGTATTCCACCATGTTAACGTAGAACCTGTGAAGGTATGCGTAGCGTACTTTACTTTGTCCTCTTCAGTACACTTACTTATGGCAAACACCGATTCGACCTTCTCGGTCCACCGTTTCAATCCGATCGGTCCTTCGGTTCCATCAAATTCCAAAGGTTTGCAGGCAGTGAATTCTTTGTAGGTGCATCCTACACGATTTCCTGTACTGCTAGATCCAAGGTTATTGTTGGTATGTAGCGCAGCCTGTACTGCGGCTATGTTTGAAGCTAGAAAAGTACGAAATTCCTCTTCATTCATATTCACGGTGTGTCGAGTAGTCGGTGCCATTTTCTTCAAAATAGTCAAATGGAACAAGTTAATCATACAGAATATTAAGAGTAGTTAATAGTATTTCGTAGCATAATATGAACTCATTTATAAAAGCTTTTTCTTCATATTAGAATTTTATAAGTTTAAATTCGGGTAGTACCTACCCGTTAAGTTCATACTTAGTAGCTAATATACAATTCAACTACTACAATTCTATATGAAAAACTGATTATAATAATATTTCGCGTTCAAACTTTTACACAATATTTTACAAACTTACAATACCGCTTATTTTACATATAGCATGAAATATAGCACACAATAAATTTGAAACAAGATGGTTGTAAAGATAATTCTAGCTAGTACACAAGTCGTTCAGCAAAGGCAATAAAGACACGTAATTCATACGTCCAGAAACAAGTCATGCATTCTGGTTTTACTAGGATTACTTCCCATCCTTGGTCTTGTGGAACATAACCGTTATGGCCGTTGATAAGACAGCGTGTTGTAACGTCGTCAAAGGGACGAGGGTTACGTAATGTTCAACAGTCCCGTAACAATCTAAAAACTTCATTTCTTACCCCAATTACCGACTCCGTCACTTGTGGAAACGTTTTGTTTAATAGTTGTAGCCCGATGTTCTTGTTCTCAATTTGGTGAGAAGCGAACATTACTAATCCGTAAGCATAACATGCTTCTTTATGTTGCATGTTAGCCGCTTTTTCTAAATCACGAAGTCCAATATTCGGATATATTGAGTCAAAATAATTTCTTAACCCATTGCGTAAAATAGCATTTGGGTTCCCCGCAATATATGCGTCAAAGTAAACACATCGTAACTTATGGATTTCCCAATGTGATATCCCCCATCTTTCGAACGAAAGCCTTTTATAAACCAAGGCATTCTTGGAACGTTCTTCGAATGTCTTACAAACTGATCTCGCCTTAAATAGTTGTGCCGAAGAATTCTGACCGACTCTAGACAAGATTTCATCAATCATGTCTCCGGGTAGGTCTCTTAAAATATTGGGTTGTCTATCCATTTTGTGTTTTTATACTGTAAAATAGACAAGAGTTAGATTCATAAAAAAAAAAATACTTATTAATACAAGCAATTTTTACATATATCATAAAGCATAAGCACACTATATTACATATATTACACCACACGAATACAACTATCTTATTCCGACTCGCTTGTTTCTTCTTCTTCGGTTTTGGTTCGTTTTGCCAAGTTTCTAGGGATATATGATGTTCCCCTAATACGAGCCGTCGTGATCCACATTGGTTTAGAAAAACCTGGTGGTTTAGAGGTTCCCGGGTCATTGTTACAACTTAAGGACTTCGGGGGTTGACGATACATATAAAGTTCATCGGGGTTGGAATTAGATTTCTCTATTTTTATGCCCTTTCCCTTATTATTTTTTTTTGCCTTTTTAAATTCAGTTGGGGTAATTTCTATAACATCATCGGAATTCTCGTCGGAATCCGATTCATCGGAGAATTGGTAATCCTCCCAATATTTTGCTTCCTTGGCGGAAACACCATTGACCATAATTAACCTTGGTCGGTTGGTTGAGGATTTTCTTTTACTTAACCGTTTTATTATTTCCCCCACCGGTTCTATTTCTTCATCCGGTTCCGATTCTTCTTCCGGTTCCGATTCTTCTTCCGGTTCCGACTCTTCTTCCGGTTCCTCTTCGGGAACTTGTGAATCAGTCCACGAATCATTCCAATTTACATTTGACTCTTCATTATTATTAGGTGAGTCAATGGGACTTGTTCTAGAGGTAGACATCTATCACATAATATCAAACACGTTAAGATATTAATATATCACATAATATTCACATGTTAAAAATATATAGTTTCCAACAAAATTTGTTAAGCAATCATTTTTCAAGTAAACACGGTCGAAGTCCAGACTCACTAATGCATCCTAACAAACTTGATAATACACACTAATGCAAAATTCTGGTTCTCTAAGACCAACGCTCGGATACCAACTGAAATGTCCCGTTCTTATTGATTAAAAACGTTCCATATTAATTGATTTCGTTGCGAGGTTTTGACCTCTATATGAGACGTTTTTCAAAGACTGCATTCATTTTAAAACAAACCATAACCTTTATTTCATCAATAAAGGTTTAAAAAGCTTTACGTAGATTATCAAATAATGATAATCTAAAATATCCTGTTTACACACGACCATTACATAATGGTTTACAATACAAATATGTTACAACAAAATAAATTTCTTGAATGCAGTTTTTACACAATATCATACAAGCATGGACTTCAAATCTCGTCCTTATTTAAGTATGCGACAGCGGAAGCTCTTAATAATCACCTGAGAATAAACATGCTTAAAACGTCAACAAAAATGTTGGTGAGTTATAGGTTTAACCTATATATATCAAATCATAATAATAGACCACAAGATTTCATATTTCAATACACATCCCATACATAGAGATAAAAATCATTCATATGGTGAACACCTGGTAACCGACATTAACAAGATGCATATATAAGAATATCCCCATCATTCCGGGACACCCTTCGGATATGATATAAATTTCGAAGTACTAAAGCATCCGGTACTTTGGATGGGGCTTGTTGGGCCCGATAGATCTATCTTTAGGATTCGCGTCAATTAGGGTGTCTGTTCCCTAATTCTTAGATTACCAGACTTAATAAAAAGGGGCATATTCGATTTCGATAATTCAACCATAGAATGTAGTTTCACGTACTTGTGTCTATTTTGTAAATCATTTATAAAACCTGCATGTATTCTCATCCCAAAAATATTAGATTTTAAAAGTGGGACTATAACTCACTTTCACAGATTTTTACTTCGTCGGGAAGTAAGACTTGGCCACTGGTTGATTCACGAACCTATAACAATATATACATATATATCAAAGTATGTTCAAAATATATTTACAACACTTTTAATATATTTTGATGTTTTAAGTTTATTAAGTCAGCTGTCCTCGTTAGTAACCTACAACTAGTTGTCCACAGTTAGATGTAAAGAAATAAATCGATAAATATTATCTTGAATCAATCCACGACCCAGTGTATACGTATCTCAGTATTGATCACAACTCAAACTATATATATTTTGGAATCAACCTCAACCCTGTATAGCTAACTCCAACATTCACATATAGAGTGTCTATGGTTGTTCCGAAATATATATAGATGTGTCGACATGATAGGTCGAAACATTGTATACGTGTCTATGGTATCTCAAGATTACATAATATACAATACAAGTTGATTAAGTTATGGTTGGAATAGATTTGTTACCAATTTTCACGTAGCTAAAATGAGAAAAATTATCCAATCTTGTTTTACCCATAACTTCTTCATTTTAAATCCGTTTTGAGTGAATCAAATTGCTATGGTTTCATATTGAACTCTATTTTATGAATCTGAACAGAAAAAGTATAGGTTTATAGTCGGAAAAATAAGTTACAAGTCGTTTTTGTAAAGGTAGTCATTTCAGTCGAAAGAACGACGTCTAGATGACCATTTTAGAAAACATACTTCCACTTTGAGTTTAACCATAATTTTTGGATATAGTTTCATGTTCATAATAAAAATCATTTTCTCTGAATAACAACTTTTAAATCAAAGTTTATCATAGTTTTTAATTAACTAACCCAAAACAGCCCGCGGTGTTACTACGACGGCGTAAATCCGGTTTTACGGTGTTTTTCGTGTTTCCAGGTTTTAAATCATTAAGTTAGCATATAATATAGATATAGAACATGTGTTTAGTTGATTTTAAAAGTAAAGTTAGAAGGATTAACTTTTGTTTGCGAACAAGTTTAGAATTAACTAAACTATGTTCTAGTGATTACAAGTTTAAACCTTCGAATAAGATAGCTTTATATGTATGAGTCGAATGATGTTATGAACATCATTACTACCTTAAGTTCCTTGGATAAACCTACTGGAAAAGAGAAAAATGGATCTAGCTTCAATGGATCCTTGGATGGCTCGAAGTTCTTGAAGCAGAATCATGACACGAAAACAAGTTCAAGTAAGATCATCACTTGAAATAAGATTGTTATAGTTATAGAAATTGAACCAAAGTTTGAATATGATTATTACCTTGTATTAGAATGATAACCTACTGTAAGAAACAAAGATTTCTTGAGGTTGGATGATCACCTTACAAGATTGGAAGTGAGCTAGCAAACTTGAAAGTATTCTTGATTTTATGAAACTAGAACTTTTGGAATTTATGAAGAACACT
The DNA here is from genome assembly GCF_046630445.1 of Rutidosis leptorrhynchoides. NCBI lineage: Eukaryota > Viridiplantae > Streptophyta > Magnoliopsida > Asterales > Asteraceae > Rutidosis > Rutidosis leptorrhynchoides. The sequence continues at coordinate 511,550,405 of NC_092335.1, read as the reverse complement.
TAGAACTTGAAGATAGAACTTGAGAGAGATCAATTAGATGAAGAAAATTGAAGAATTAAAGTGTTTGTAGGTGTTTTTGGTCGTTGGTGTATGGATTAGATATAAAGGATATGAAATTTTGTTTTCATGTAAATAAGTCATGAATGATTACTCATATTTTTGTAATTTTATGAGATATTTCATGCTAGTTGCCAAATAATGGTTCCCACATGTGTTAGGTGACTCACATGGGCTGCTAAGAGCTGATCATTGGAGTGTATATACCAATAGTACATACATCTAAAAGCTGTGTATTGTACGAGTACGAATACGGGTGCATACGAGTAGAATTGTTGATGAAACTGAACGAGGATGTAATTGTAAGCATTTTTGTTAAGTAGAAGTATTTTGATAAGTGTATTGAAGTCTTTCAAAAGTGTATAAATACATATTAAAACACTACATGTATATACATTTTAACTGAGTCGTTAAGTCATCGTTAGTCGTTACATGTAAGTGTTGTTTTGAAACCTTTAGGTTAACGATCTTGTTAAATGTTGTTAACCCAATGTTTATAATATCAAATGAGATTTTAAATTATTATATTATCATGATATTATCATGTATGAATATCTCTTAATATGATATATATACATTAAATGTCTTTACAACGATAATCGTTACATATATGTCTCGTTTAAAAATCATTAAGTTAGTAGTCTTGTTTTTACATATGTAGTTCATTGTTAATATACTTAATGATATGTTTACTTATCATAGTATCATGTTAACTATATATATATCCATATATATGTCATCATATAGTTTTTACAAGTTTTAACGTTCGTGAATCACCGGTCAACTTGGGTGGTCAATTGTCTATATGAAACATATTTCAATTAATCAAGTCTTAACAAGTTTGATTGCTTAACATGTTGGAAACATTTAATCATGTAAATATCAATCTCAATTAATATATATAAACATGGAAAAGTTCAGGTCACTACATCTTGATCGAGTTACAGGCGGTGAACGTATGAAAGGTGGTGAACGTTTTGCTCGGTGCATTCACTGAATATCCTATTAGTTATAAAAATAAAAATTATATAAGTTATCAAATTAATAGACTTTTCTGATTTTGCCCACGTTTCGAATAGCCAATAGATGCAGCAGGTAGCCAGGACCCTTTAAATCGGAAGCCCACAACTCGCCACTAACAAATCCAACTATTACTACGAACCAGAAAATTTTGGATGTCTATCAATTTAACCGCTTAAAATAATTTTTCGTCGAAATTTAAAGAAAATAAAGAAAATTCTATGTCCTAAAAACTAGAGCGTCGAGAAATAAGAAAGAAAAAGAGTGCGTCAAAAAACGAAAAGTCGAAAAAATAAGCGTCGAAAAACAAAGATCGAAAAATAATGATAAGAAAGTAGCGCGTCGAAACTTAAAAGGTACTAAATACTAAAAATTAGAACTTATATCTAAAGGTATTAAAGCTTAAAAGGAATTCTATATCCAAAATGACAATAACTTAATTAGTACTAAAATCTTAAAACAGCATCGCAAAATTCTAAAGCACCTAAATCTTAGTCTAAAGAAAAAGCACTTAAGGAATTTTACGACAAAGCCTAAAAATCTAGAAATAAAAATAACTACGGCAAAATACTAGTCTTAAAACTAATTACGAACGATAACTATACAATTACAAATAAAAAGATACAAAATATAAAAATAAAACTTAAAGTTATAAAAATACAATTTTTATAAAAATATTATTTTTATATTACTTAATTTATAAAAGTATCAATTTTATATTTAATAAAACTAAAAACACTTAATATTACAAATTAAAACTAAAAATAAAACTAAATTAAACTAATTAATATTTTAATTAAACCCTAAATGATTTAATTAATAATAATAAAAATTAAATTAAACCCTAAACCGTATTAAATGCTGTACCAGGTTTCAGTTGTCAGAGAGCTCCGCGAGTGCGGATTTCTGCAGCCAAATAACTCCGCGAGTGCGGAGGATCCAGATTCAGATGATGTGCCGGTTCAAATTACGCAGGTTCAGTATTTTTATTTTATTTTAATTTTCTGTTTTTTTTATAAAATATAACTTAAATAAAACTTATACTTTAACAATTACTTATTAGATTTTTATAATTCTAAAAAAAAAAATAAACTTTTTAATTAAAACACCTAAATAGATATATATATTTTTTATATTTTTGTTTTTAATATTTAAAACTTATATTTTTATAAAAATAGATTAAAACCTAATATTTTTTTTAGCGTTTCGCTTCGGCGTTGAATTGTCCCCGGCAGCGGCGCCAAAAATACTTGATGTTAAAGCAGAGGGATACAAAATAGTTATATTTTTATTACGAAATACTATTAAATACGATACAATTTTTACACAAGTTATTTATTTATTTATAGAGTGGATGTACCTAAACTTTGCTACAACACTTATAGGCAGTGTACCTAATCATACAGTAGTGTAGTTTTTAGTAAGTCCGGTTCGTCCACAGGGAACTAGCCAAGTTTAACGCTATATTTTTAAAACTATATTTGTATAAATATATATAAAGTGTAAATATTCCAACTAATTGGGGACTTAAACTGTAACAAGGTCTTAATACTTTGTTTAATAATTACACCAGGATATCGACTACGTGTAACCCAAGGTTTTAATACTTTGTTAACAATTATGCCAAGTGTCCTTGTACATAATTCACCCCTATTTTAATGTGTCCATTGAGTATTAATCCATTCCCGTGTCCGGTTAAATGAACGATTATTAGTATTTATAAATATCCCGCCCATCGTGTCCGATCGAGTGTATATGGTTATTTATAGATACGTCAAATTGTAAATCTCTATATTAAATTAACGAACTATCATTCAGTTAAACAAATATAAAGCCCATTAATTGTCCATAGTCCAATTTCCACAAGTGTCGGTCTTTTGTCCAAACCCCAATTATGGTACAAAGCCCAATAACCCCGTCTTTAATATTTAGTCCAACATCATGATTACTTCCATTTAAATAAGCATAATAATAACTTAGCTATGAGACATTAATTTAAAAAGGTTGAACATAACTTACAATGAGTATTAATAGCGTAGCGTTACACGGACAGAATTTCGACTTACAAACTTAAAACATTCGCCACTATAACCTTATTATTATTAAACTTAAATTAAAGTTAAAATTATAAAATATAAATATAAATATATCGTAGATAGATAGAAAGAAAGAGGTAATGAATCGATCAGAATGCGCGGCCTTTTATCGGCCCACGTTTCACTGTTGACCTCCGCGAGTGCGGAGGTTTTCTTCATCAAAGCTCCACAAGTGCGGAGGTCTGGAATCCAGCTCATAGATTAAATCCAAAATGTGGCCTGTGTATAATTATAATATATAATAATATATATAATTAATTATATATTATATTATATTCATTGCATAGTTGACTTGTAATTTTTGGTCCGTTGCGTCGCACGCTGAAAGTTGGTTCATGTCTATGTTCCGGATTTTCGAACGCCTATTCGTACAATTTAATATCTTGTACTTTGTGTTTCACGGCTTGTACTCTTGTAATTTTTAGACGTTTCTCATCAATAATTTGAACCACTTGGATTGTACTTTGTACTTTTTAGCTTTTTGGTCATTTGTGTCTTTAATTCATCGAATCTGTCTTTTGTCTTCACCTTTTATTATTTAAATGAATATCACTTGTAAATAGAACAATTGCAACTAAAAGCTTGTCTTTCTTGAGGGATAATGCTATGAAATATATGTTCATTTTTAGCATTATCCGTTGACTTGTCATTTTAGCTCCGTTGCGTCGCGCGTTGAGAGTTGACTCTGGTCCCGGTTCCGGATTTTCGAACGTCCTTTCGTACTATTTAATATCTTGTATTTTGCATTTTGCGGCTCGTACTCTTGTAACTTTTAGATGTTTCTTATTAATAAATTGAACCACTTAGATTGTACTTTGTACTTTTTAGCATTTTGGTCGTTTGCGTCTTCAAATCGTCGAATCTGTCTTTTGTCTTCACCTTTTATTTTTAAACGAATATCACTTGTAAATAGAACAATTGCAACTAAAAGCTTGTCTTTCTTGAAGGATAATGCTATGAAATATATGTTCATTTTTAGCATTATCAGTCAACTACGGGCAGTTTTAAATCGTTGCTTGATCTGAACGTTCTTTTCGGTAGTTTCGTGAATGATTTCCGGACCAGTTAAATGTCTGTCTTTGAGTTCGTCCTAACACAAAGGGGATCTACACTTCCGGCCATATAAAGCTTCAAAAGGTGCAGCCTTAATGCTTGAGTGATAACTGTTGTTATAAGAAAATTCAACCAAAGGTAGATGTCTATCCCAACCTTTGCCGAACTCGATTGCACAAGCACGTAGCATATTTTCCATGGTTTGAATAGTTCGTTCACTTTGACCATCATTTTGTGGATGATAGGCTGTACTCATGTCGAGTTGAGTTTCAAGAGCAGATTGTAAAGTTTTCCAGAATCTAGAAACGAATCGACTGTCGCGATCAGAAATAATCGAGATAGAAACCCCATGATGTGAGACAATTTCTTTAATATAAAGCTTTGATAATTTCTCCATCTTATCAGTTTCCTTGATCGGTATGAAATGCGCAGATTTAGTAAGGCGATAAACTACGACCTAAATAGTATCGTTACCATTTGAAGTCTTAGGTAACTTAGTAACGAAGTCCATAGTGATACATTCCCACTTCCACTGCGGAATATCGGGTTGTGTCAACAGACCAGAAGGCTTTTGATGTTCGGCCTTGACTTTCAAACAAGTGAGACACTTACTAACATAGGTAGCAATGTCAGCTTTCATGTTAGGCCACCAGTAGAATTCATTCACATCGTGATACATCTTACTGGAACCGGGATGAATAGAGTATCTAGTCTTATGCATTTCATCCAAGACTAGTTCACGGAGATTACCGAAGCGAGGGACCCAAATTCTGTTGCCAAAGTACCGTGTACCATTGGCTTTCACTTGGAGTTGGTTCTCAAAACCAATAGGTCCTTCACCTTCGATAAGTGTCGGTTTAATAGCTTCCAGTTAAGCTTCACAGATTTGGGATATAAGATTCAATTTGATTTTCAGGTTTAAAGCACGAACACGTTTGACATCGTCTTTCGGACTAAGGGTATCGGCAACTACATTCGCCTTGATAGGATGATATTTCAGCTCACAGTGATAATTGTTCAATGTCTCGAGCCATCGGCTTTGCCTCATATTCAGCTGTTTTTGATCAAAGATGTGTCAGACTTTTATGATCAGTGTACACCGTAAAATGGGTACCATACAAATAATGTCTCCATATCTTTAATGCAAATACCACGGCACCTAACTCAAGGTCATGTGTGGTATAGTTCTCTTCGTGTTTCTTCAACTGTCTAGATGGGTAGGCAATAACCTTTTCTCTGTAGTGACCCGAACTTTTCCATGTTTATTTATATTAAATAAAATTGATATTTACATGATTAAGTGTTCCCAACATTTTAAGCAATCAAACTTGTTAAGACTTGATTAATTGAAATAGGTTTTATATGGACAATTGACCACCCAAGTTGACTGGTGATTCACGAAAGTTAAAACTTGTAAAAACTATATGATGACATATATATAGATATATATATATATATAGTTAACATGATATTATGATAAGTATGTATCTCATTAGGTATTTTAACAATGAGTTATATACATAAAATTGAGGTTATTGAATTAAGAAACTCGAAACTATATATATAACGATTATCGTTATAACAACGTCTTACTAAATACATATGAATCATATTAAGATATTGATACACTATATTTAATCATGATAAATGATAAGTAAACATGTCATTATGTATATTAACAATGAAATACATATGTAAAAACAAGACTACTAACTTAAGGTTTTCGAAACGAGACATATATGTAACGATTATCGTTGTAACGACATTTAAATGTATATATATCATATTAAGATATAGTAATATATCATAATATCATGATAATATAATAATTTAACATCTCATTAGATATAATAAACATTGGGTTAACAACATTTAACAAGATCGTTAACTTAAAGGTTTCAAATCAACATTTACATGTAACGACTAACGATGACTTAACGACTCAGTTAAAATGTATATACATGTAGTATTTTAATATGTATTCATACACTTTTGAAAGACTTCAAGACACTTATCAAAATACTTCTACTTAACAAAAATTCTTACAATTACATCCTCGTTCAGTTTCATCAACAATTCTACTCGTATGCACCCGTATTCGTACTCGTACAATACACAGCTTTTAGATGTATGTACTATTGGTATATACACTCCAATGATCAGCTCTTAGCAGCCCATGTGAGTCACCTAACACATGTGGGAACCATCATTTGGCAACTAGCATGAAATATCTCATAAAATTACAAAAATATGAGTAATCATTCATGACTTATTTACATGAAAACAAAATTACATATCCTTTATATCTAATCCATACACCAACGACCAAAAACACCTACAAACACTTTCATTCTTCAATTTTCTTCATCTAATTGATCTCTCTCAAGTTCTATCTTCAAGTTCTAAGTGTTCTTCATAAATTCTACAAGTTCTAGTTACATAAAATCAAGAATACTTCCAAGTTTGCTAGCTCACTTCCAATCTTGTAAGGTGATCATCCAACCTCAAGAAATCTTTCTTATTTACAGTAAGATATCTTTATAATACAAGGTAATACTCATATTCAAACTTTGATTCAATTTCTATAACTATAACAATCTTATTTCGAGTGGAAATTTTACTTGAACTTGTTTTCATGTCATGATTCTGCTTCAAGAACTTTTAAGCCATCCAAGGATCCTTTGAAGCTAGGTTTATCCAGTAGGTTTATCCACAAAACCTGAGGTAGTAATGATGTTCATAACATCATTCGATTCATATATGTAAAACTACCTTATTCGAAGGTTTAAACTTGAAATCACTAGAACATAGTTTAGTTAATTCTAAACTTGTTCGCAAACAAAAGTTAATCCTTCTAACTTGACTTTTAAAATCAACTAAACACATGTTCTATATCTATATGATATGCTAACTTAATGATTTAAAACCGGAAAACACGAAAAACACCGTAAAACCGGATATACGCCGTTGTAGTAACACCGCGGGCTGTTTTGGGTTAGTTAATTAAAAACTATGATAAACTTTGATTTAAAAGTTGTTCTTTTGGGAAAATGATTTTTCTTATGAACATGAAACTATATCCAAAAATCATGGTTAAACTCAAAGTGGAAGTATGTTTTCCAAAATGGTCATCTAGACGTCGTTCTTTCGACTGAAATGACTACCTTTACAAAAATGACTTTTAACCTGTAATTCTGACTATAAACTTATAATTTTTCTGTATAGATTCATAAACTTAAGTTCAATATGAAACCATAGCAATTGGATTCACTCAAAACGGATTTAAAACGAAGAAGTTATGGGTAAAACAAGATTGGTTATTTTTGCTTGTTGTAGGTACGTGAAAATTGGTAACAAATCTATATTAATCATATCCTAGCTAACTTATATTGTATTATACATGTATTCTAATATATTATGTAATCTTGGGATACCATAGACACGTATGCAAATGTTTTGACATATCATATCGACCCATCTATATATATTATTTGGAACAACCATAGACACTCTATATGCAGTAATGTCGGAGTTAGCTATACAGGGTTGAGGTTGATTCCAAAAATATATATAGTTTGAGTTGTGGTCTAGCCTGAGACGTGTATACACTGGGTCGTGGATTGATTCAAGATAATATATATCGATTTATTTCTGTACATCTAATTGTGGACAACTAGTTGTAGGTTACTAAAGAGGACAGCTGACTTAATAAACTTAAAACATTAAAACGTATTAAAAATGTTGTAAATATATTTTGAACATACTTTGATATATATGTACATATTTGTTATAGGTTCGTGAATCGACCAGTGGCCAAGTCTTACTTCCCGACGAGGTAAAAATCTGTGAAGTGAGTTACAGTCCCACTTTTAAAATCTAATATTTTGGGATGAGAATACATGCAGTTTTATAAATGTTTTACGAAATAGACACAAGTAAATGAAACTACATTATATGGGTGAATGATCGAAGCCGAATATGCCACTTTTGCTTGGTAGCCTAAGAATTAGTAAACCGATCTACTAATTGACACGAATCCTAAAGATAGATCTATTGGGCCTAACGAACCCCATCCAAAGTACCGGATGCTTTAGTACTTCGAATTCGTTTTTATCATGTCCGAAGGATTTTCCGGAATGATAGGGGATATTCTTATATGCATCTTGTTAATGTCGGTTACCAGGTGTTCACCATATGAATGATTTTTTATCTCTATGTATGAGATGTATATTGAAATATGAAATCTTGTGGTCTATTATTATGATTTGATAATATATAGGTTAAACCTATAACTCACCAACATTTTTGTTGACGTTTTAAGCATGTTTATTCTTAGGTGATTATTAAGAGCTTCCGCTGTTGCATACTAAAATAAGGACAAGATTTGGAGTCCATGTTTGTATGATATTATGTAAAAAATGCATTCAAGAAACTTATTTTTGATGTAATATATTCTTATTGTAAACCATTATGTAATGGTCGTGTGTAAACGGTATATTTTAGATTATCATTATTTGATAATCTACGTAATACTTTTTAAACCTTTATAGATAAAATAAAGGTTATGGTTGTTTTAAAAATGAATGCAGTCTTTGAAAAATGTCTCATATAGAGGTCAAAACCTCTCGACAAAATCAATTAATATGGAACGTTTAATAAATATGAACGGGACATTTCAGTTGGTATCCGAGTGTTAGTCTTAGAGAACCAGAAAATTGCATTAGTGTGTCTTACCGAGTTTGTTAGGATGCATTAGTGAGTCTGGACTTCGACCGTGTTTTTCTTCAAAAATGATTGCTTAACATTTTTTCGTGGAAACTATATATTATGTGATATATTAATCTCTTAATTTGTTTGATATTGTGTGATAGATGTCTACATCTAGTACAAATCCCATTGATTCACCTAATAATAAAGAAGAGTCGAATATATTTTGGGAAGATTCACAAATTCCCGAAGAGGAACCGGAAGAGGAGGAACCGGAAGAAGAGGAACCAGAAGAGGATGAATCGGAAGAGGAGGAACCAGAAGAAGAAGAGGTTCCGGAGGAAGAAATATTGATACCTATAGTAAATCGATTAAATAAAAGAAAATCCTCAACCAACGGACCAAAATTAATAATGGTCAATGGTGTTTCCGCCGAGGAAGCAAAATATTGGGAAGATTACCAATTTTCTGATGAATCGGATCCCGATGAGGATTCTGATGATGTTATAGAAATTACCTCTACCCAATTTAATAAAGGAAAAGAAAATAATAAGGGAAAAGGTATAAAAATAGAGAAACCTGATTCCAACCCCGATGAACTTTGTATGTATCGACAACATCCGTATTTCCTAAAATGTAACAATGACCTGGGAACCTCGAAACCACCAAGTTTCTCTAAACCATTGTGGAAAACGACGGCTCGTATTAGAGGAACACCATATATTCCTAGAAAATTAGAAAAATGAACCAAGTTCGAAGAAGAAGAAACCAGTGATTCAGATTAGAGGGTTGTAATCATGTTGTGTATTATATGTATTGTAGTGTGCTTGTACTTTTATGTTCTATGTAAAAATTCCTTGTATTGTTTGTTAATTATCTTTTACGAATCTAATCCTTGTCTATTTTACAGTATAAAAACAAAATGGACGTTAAGGGTAGACAACCGAATATTTTAGAAGACCTATCAGAGGATATGATTGAGAAAATCTTGTCTAGAGTCGGTCAGAATTCATCAGCACATTTAGTTATGGCGAAATTAACTTGTCAAACATTTGAAAGACTTTCCAGAAATGCCTTAGTTTATAAAAGGCTTTCCTTTGATAGGTGGGGTATATCACACTGGGGAGACCGTAAGTTACGCCGTGTTTTCTTTAAAGTATTAAATGCGGGGAACCCAAATGCAATTTTACGCTACGGGTTAAGAACCTATTTTGACTCAACATATCCCAACATAGGATTTCGTGAATTAGAAAGAGCTTCTAACATGCAACATAAAGAAGCATGTTATGCTTACGGGTTAGTGATGTTCGCTTCTTACCAAAGTGAGAAAAAGAACATCGGATTGCAACTTTTAAATAAGACCTTCCCACAAGTGACGGATTCAGTAGTTGGGGTGAGAAACAAGGTTTTTAGATCATTACGGGGCTGTTGGACATTACGAAACCCTCGTCCTTTTGACGACATTACAACATGCTACCTTGCCAATGGTCATAACGGTTATTTTCCACAAGACCAAGGATGGGAAGTCATCTTAGTAAAACCAGAATGCATGACTTGTTTCTGGACTTATGAATTACGTGTCTTTATTTTCTTTGCTGAACAACTTGCGTATTAACTAGATTTATCTTCAAAACTGTCCTGTATCAAAGTGTACTATATTTCATGTTATATGTAATATAGCGAAGTTGTAAGTTTGAAGAATATTTGTATGTGATATATTATAATCAGTTTTTCATATGGAATTTTAGTAGTTGAATTGTATATTAGCTACTAAGTATGAACTTAACGGGTAGGTAGTACCCGAATTTAAACTTATAAAACGCTAATATGAAGAAAAAGCTTTTATAAATGAGTTCATATTACGCTACGAAATACTATTGACTACTCTTAATATTCTGTATGATTAACTCGATTCAGTTGGCTATTTTGAAGGAAATGGCACCGACTACTCGACACACCATGAATATGAGCGAAGAGGAATTTCGTACTTTTCTTGCTGCAAACATAGCTGCAGTACAGGCTGCGCTACATACCAACAATAACTCTGAATCTAGCAATGCAGCTAACGGCGTAAGAAATCGTGTAGGATGCACCTACAAAGAATTCACTGCCTGCAAACCTTTGGAATTTGATGGAACCGAAGGACCAATTGGATTGAAACGGTGGACCGAGAAAGTTGAATCGGTGTTTGCCATAAGTAAGTGTACTGAAGAGGACAAAGTTAAGTACGCTACGCATACATTCACAGGTACTGCGTTAACGTGGTGGAACACCTATCTTGAACAGGTAGGACAAAATGCTGCTTACGCACTACCGTGGTCGGCATTCAAGCAATTGATGAACGAGCAGTACCGTCCTAGAAACGAAGTGAATAAACTCAAGGCAGAACTTAGAGAGTTACGAACACAAGGGTTCAACGTTACCACATATGAACGACGATTCACATAGTTGTGCTTATTGTGTCCGAGAGCATTCGAAGATGAAGAAGAGAAGATCGACGCGTTTGTAAAAGGGTTACCAGTAAGGATTCAAGAAGATGTAAGTTCACACGAGCTCGCTTCTATATAGAAGGCAAGTCGAACGACTCATAAACTCATAAATCAGATTGAGGGAAGAATTAAAGAGCAGGCGGTCAAAGAAGCCAACACGAAACAACTCAAGAGGAAGTGGGAGGAAAATGGTGACAAGAGTCACCAGTACAACAACAACAACAATTACAACCACAATCGCAACAACTATCCCAACAACCGCAACAACAATCGCAACAATAACCGCAATCCTAACAACAACTACAACAAACATCCCAACAACAACAACAACTACAACAACCATTTCAACAACAATAACAATCCCAACAACAACCTCAATAACAACAACGGCAATAAAAACCAAAAACAGCCATGTCATAGGTGTGAAGAAAATCATCTGGGGTTTTGCACGACATTTTGCAATAGGTGTAAAATAAATCGTCATAGCGCGACAAAGTGTGAGGTCTACGGACCAAAGTTTAACAGAACTAAAGGAACAAATAATGTCGGAACAAGTAATGCCGAAACGAATAGTGTCGGAGCAAGTAATACCAACGCTGTTTGTTATAAATGTGGAAAACTGGGCCACATTATTAGAAATTACCCGAATCAGGGGAATACTAATTGGTAGGGCCGTGGAAGAGTTTTCAATATTAATGCGGCAGAAGCACAGGAAGACCCGGAGCTTGTTACGGGTACGTTTCTTATTGACGATAAATCAGCTTATGTTTTATTTGATTCGGGTGCGGATAGAAGCTATATGAGTAGAGAATTTTGTGCTAAATTAAGTTGCCCATTGACGCCTTTGGATAGTAAATTTTTACTCGAATTAGCAAACGGTAAATTAATTTCAGCAGATAATATATGTCGGGAGAAAGAAATTAAACTGGGGGATGAAACATTTAAAATTGATTTAATACCAGTCGAGTTAGGGAGTTTTGATGTAATAATTGGCATGGACTGGTTGAAAAAGGTGAGAGCAGAGGTCGTTTGTTACAAAAGTACGATTCGCATTATGCGTGAAAAAGGAAAACCTTTAATGGTGTACGGAGAAAAGAACAACGTGAAATTAAATCTTATTAGTAGTTTGAAGGCGCAAAAACTAATAAGAAAAGGTTGTTACGTCATTCTAGCACACATCGAGGAAGTTAAACCTGAAGAAAAGAACATCAGTGATGTTCCCGTCGCAAAAGAATTTCCCGATGTATTTCTGAAAGAATTACCGGGATTACCCCCACATCGATCTGTTGAATTTCAAATAGACCTTGTACCAGGAGCTGCACCAATAGCTCGTGCTCCATACAGACCCGCACCCAGCGAAATGAAAGAATTACAAAGTCAGTTACAGGAACTTTTAGAGCGTGGTTTCATTCGACCAAGCACATCACCATGGGGAGCTCCTGTTTTGTTTGTCAAGAAGAAAGATGGTACATTCAGGTTGTGTATCGACTACTGAGAGTTGAACAAACTTACCATCAAGAACCGCTACCCACTACCGAGAATCGACAACTTATTTGATTAACTACAAGGCTCGTCTATTTATTCGAAGATTGATTTACGTTATGGATATCATCAAATGCGGGTGAAGGAGGATGATATTCCAAAGACTGCTTTTAGGACGTGTTACGGTCATTACTAGTTTATGGTTATGCCGTTTGGATTAACTAATGCACCAGCTGTGTTCATGAACCTCATGAACCGAGTGTGTGGGCCATATCTTGACAAGTTTGTTATTGTTTTCATCGATGACATACTTATTTACTCGAAGAATGATCAAGAGCACGAAGAACATTTGAGAAAAGTGCTAGAGTTGCTGAGAAAAGAAAAACTGTACGCTAAGTTTTCAAAGTGTGCATTTTGGTTGGAAGAAGTTCAATTCCTCGGTCACATAGTGAACAAAGAAGGTATTCAGGTGGATCCAACAAAGATTGAAACCGTTGAAAAGTGGGAAATCCCGAAAACTCCGAAACACGTACGCCAATTTTTAGGACTAGCTGGTTACTACAGAAGGTTCATCCAAGACTTTTCCAGAATAGCAAAACCCTTGACTGCATTAACGCATAAAGGGAAGAAATTTGAATGGAAAGATGAACAAGAGAAAGCGTTTCAATTGTTAAAGAAAAAGTTAACTACGGCACCTATATTGTCATTACCTGAAGGGAATGATGATTTTGTGATATATTGTGACGCCTCAAAGCAAGGTCTCGGTTGTGTATTAATGCAACGAACGAAAGTAATTGCTTATGCGTCTAGACAATTGAAGATTCACGAACAGAATTATACGACGCATGATTTGGAATTAGGCACGGTTGTTTTTGCATTAAAGACTTGGAGGCACTACTTATATGGGGTCAAAAGTATTATATATACCGACCACAAAAGTCTTCAACACATATTTAATCAGAAACAACTGAATATGAGGCAGCGTAGGTGGAATGAATTGTTGAATGATTATGACTTTGAGATTCGTTACCACCCGGGGAAGGCAAATGTGGTAGCCGACGCCTTGAGCAGAAAGGATAGAGAACCCATCGTGTAAAATCTATGAATATAATGATTCACACTAACCTTACTACTCAAATAAAGGAGGCGCAACAAGGAGTTTTAAAAGAGGGAAACTTAAAGGATGAAATACCCAAAGGATCGGAGAAACATCTTAATATTCGGGAAGACGGAACCCGGTATAGGGCATAAAGAATTTGGGTACCAAAATTTGGAGATATGAGAGAAATGGTACTTAGAGAAGCTCATAAAACCAGATACTCAATACATCCTGGAACGGGAAAGATGTACAAGGATCTCAAGAAACATTTTTGGTGGCCAGGTATGAAAGCCGATGTTGCTAAATATGTAGGAGAATGTTTGATGTGTTTTAAGGTCAAAGCTGAGCATCAGAAACCATCAGGTCCCGGAATGGAAATGGGAAAATATTACCATGGATTTCATCACTAAATTGCCAAGGACTGCAAGTGGTTTTGATACTATTTGGGTAATAGTTGATCGTCTCACCAAATCAGCACACTTCCTGCCAATAAGAGAAGATGACAAGATGGAGAAGTTAGCACGACTGTATTTGAAAGAAATCGTCTCCAGACATGGAATACCAATCTCTATTATCTCTGATAGGGATGTCAGATTTATTTCAAGATTCTGGCAGACATTACAGCAAGCATTAGGAACTCGTCTAGACATGAGTACTGCCTATCATCTATAAACTGATGGGCAGAGCAAAAGGACGATACAAATGCTTGAAGACATGCTACGAGCATGTGTTATTGATTTCAGAAACAGTTGGGATCGACATCTTCCGTTAGCAGAATTTTCCTACAACAACAGCTACAATCAAGCATTGAGATGGCGCCGTTTGAAGCACTTTATGGTAGAAAGTGTAGGTCTCCGATTTGTTGGAGTGAAGTGGGGGATATACAGATTACGGGTCCGGAGATAATACAAGAAACTACCGAGAAGATCATCCAAATTCAACAACGGTTGAAAACCGCCCAAAGTCGACAAAAGAGCTACGCCGACATTAAAAGAAAAGATATAGAATTTGAAATTGGAGAGATGGTCATGCTTAAGGTTGCACCTTGAAAAGGCATTGTTCGATTTGGTAAACGAGGGAAATTAAATCCAAGGTATATTGGACCATTCAAGATTATTGATCGTGTCGGACCATTTGCTTACCAACTTGAGTTACCTCAACAACTCGCGGCTGTACATAACACTTTCCACGTCTCGAATTTGAAGAAATGTTTTACTAAAGAAGATCTCACTATTCCGTTAGATGAAATCCAAATCAACGAAAAACTTCAATTCATCGAAGAACCCGTCGAAATAATGGATCGTGAGGTTAAAAGACTTAAGAAAAACAAGATACCAATTGTTAAGGTTCGATGGAATGCTCGTAGAGGACCCGAGTTCACCTGGGAACGAGAAGATCAGATGAAGAAGAAGTACCCGCACTTATTTTCAGAAGATACGTCAACACCTTCAACTGCTTAAAATTTCGGGACGAAATTTATTTAACTGGTAGGTACTGTATTGACCCGAACTTTTCCATGTTTATTTATATTAAATGAAATTGATATTTACATGATTAAGTGTTTCCAACATGTTAAGCAATCAAACTTGTTAAGACTTGATTAATTGAAATAGGTTTTATATGGAAAATTGACCACCCAAGTTGACCGGTGATTCACGAACGTTAAAACTTGTAAAAACTATATGATGACATATATATGGATATATATATATATAGTTAACATGATATTATGATAAGTATGTATCTCATTAGGTATTTTAACAATGAGTTATATACATAAAATTGAGTTTATTAAATTAAGAAACTCGAAACGATAAATATAACGATTATCGTTATAACAACGTCATACTAAATACATATGAATCATATTAAGATATTGATACACTATGTTTAATCATGATAAATGATAAGTAAACATGTCATTATGTATATTAACAATGAACTACATATGTAAAAACAAGACTACTAACTTAAGGTTTTCGAAACGAGACATATATGTAACGATTATCGTTGTAACGACATTTAAATGTATATATATATCATATTAAGTTATAGTAATATATCATAATATCATGATAATATAATAATTTAACATATCATTAGATATAATAAACATTGGGTTAACAACATTTAACAAGATCGTTAACTTAAAGGTTTCAAATCAACATTTACATATAACGACTAACGATAACTTAACGACTCAGTTAAAATGTATATACATGTAGTGTTTTAATATGTATTCATACAATTTTGAAAGACTTCAAGATACTTATCAAAAAACTTCTACTTAACAAAAATGCTTACAATTACATCATCGTTCAGTTTCATCAACAATTTTACTCGTATGCACCCGTATTCGTACTCGTACAATACACAGCTTTTAGATGTATATACTATTGGTATATACACTCCAATGATCAGCTCTTAGCAGCCCATGTAAGTCACCTAACACATGTGGGAACCATCATTTGGCAACTAGCATGAAATATCTCATAAAATTACAAAAATATGAGTGATCATTCATGACTTATTTACATGAAAACAAAATTACACATCCTTTATATCTAATCCATATACCAACGACCAAAATCACCTATAAACACTTTCATTCTTCAAATTTATTCATCTAAGTGATCTCTCTCAAGTTCTATCTTCAAGTTCTAAGTGTTCTTCATAAATTCTATAAGTTCTAGTTTCATAAAATCAAGAATACTTCCAAGTTTGCTAGCATACTTCCAATCTTGTAAAGTGATCATCCAACTTCAAGAAATATTTCTTATTTACAGTAAGATATCTTTCTAATACAAGGTAATACTCATATTCAAACTTTGATTCAATTTCTATAACTATAACAATCTTATTTCGAGTGGAAATTTTACTTGAACTTGTTTTCGTGTCATGATTCTGCTTCAAGAACTTTCAAGCCATCCAAGGATCCTTTGAAGCTAGATCTTTTTTTCTTATTTCCAATAGGTTTATCCACAAAACCTGAGGTAGTAATGATGTTCATAACATCATTCGATTCATATATATAAAACTACCTTATTCGAAGGTTTAAACTTGAAATCACTAGAACATAGTTTAGTTAATTCTAAACTTGTTCGCAAACAAAAGTTAATCCTTATAACTTGAATTTTAAAATCAACTAAACATATGTTGTATATCTATATGATATGCTAACTTAATGATTTAAAATCGAAAAACACGAAAAACACCGTAAAACCGGATATACGCCGTTGTAGTAACACCGCGGGCTGTTTTGGGTTAGTTAATTAAAAACTATGATAAGCATTGATTTAAAAGTTGTTCTTTTGGGAAAATGATTTTTCTTATGAACATGAAACTATATCCAAAAATCATGGTTAAACTCAAAGTGGAAGTAAGTTTTTCCAAAATGGTCATCTAGACGTCGTTCTTTCGACTGAAATGACTACCTTTACAAAAATGACTTGTAACCTGTAATTCCGACTATAAACTTATACTTTTTATGTATAGATTCATAAACTTAAGTTCAATATGAAACCATAGCAATTGGATTCACTCAAAACGGATTTAAAACGAAGAAGTTATGGGTAAAACAAGATTGGTTATTTTTGCTTGTTGTAGCTACGTGAAAATTGGTAACAAATGTATATTAATCATATCCTAGCTAACTTATATTGTATTATACATGTATTCTAATATATTATGTAATCTTGGGATACCATAGACACGTATGCAAATGTTTTGACATATCATATCGACCCATCTATATATATTATTTGGAACAACCATAGACACTCTATATGCAGTAATGTCGGAGTTAGCTATACAGGGTTGAGGTTGATTACAAAAATATATATAGTTTGAGTTATGATCTAGCCTGAGACGTGTATACACTGGGTCGTGGATTGATTCAAGATAATATATATCGATTTATTTCTGTACATCTAATTGTGGACAACTAGTTGTAGGTTACTAACGAGGACAGCTGACTTAATAAACTTAAAACATTAAAACGTATTAAAAATGGTGTAAATATATTTTGAACATACTTTGATATATATGTACATATTTATTATAGGTTCGTGAATCGACCAATGGCCAAGTCTTACTTCCCGACGAAGTAAAAATCTGTGAAAGTGAGTTATAGTCCCACTTTTAAAATCTAATATTTTGGGATGAGAATACATGCAGTTTTATAAATGTTTTACGAAATAGACACAAGTAAATGAAACTACATTATATGGGTGAATGATCGAAGCCGAATATGCCCCTTTTGGTTGGTAGCCTAAGAATTAGTAAACTGATCTACTAATTGACGCGAATCCTAAAGATAGATCTATTGGGCCTAACGAACCCCATCCAAAGTACCGGATGCCTTAGTACTTCGAATTCGTTTTTATCATGTCCGAAGGATTTCCCGGAATGATAGGAGATATTCTTATATGCATCTTGTTAATATCGGTTACCAGGTGTTCACCATATGAATGATTTTTTATCTCTATGTATGGGATGTATATTGAAATATGAAATCTTGTGGTCTATTATTATGATTTGATAATATATAGGTTAAACCTATAACTCACCAACATTTTTGTTGACGTTTTAAGCATGTTTATTCTCAGGTGATTATTAAGAGCTTCCGCTGTTGCATACTAAAATAAGGACAAGATTTGGAGTCCATGCTTGTATGATATTATGTAAAAACTGCATTCAAGAAACTTATTTTTGATGTAATATATTCTTATTGTAAACCATTATGTAATGGTCGTGTGTAAATGGTATATTTTAGATTATCATTATTTGATAATCTACTTAATGCTTTTTAAACCTTTATAGATAAAATAAAGGTTATGGTTGTTTTAAAAATGAATGCAGTCTTTGAAAAACGTCTCATATAGAGGTCAAAACCTCGCGACGAAATCAATTAATATGGAACGTTTATAATCAATATGAACGGGACATTTTATTCTCGTTGCATTAAAACACAACCAAAGCCTTGCTTTGAGGCATTACAGTAAACAACAAAGTCGTCAGTACCTTCGGGTAAAGATAGAATCGGTGATGTGGTCAATTTTTCCTTCAGAATCTTAAAAGCAGATTCCTGTTCTTCAGACCACTCAAACTTCTTCCCTTTTTGAGTTAGCTTTGTAAGAGGTTTAGTAAGAAGAGAAAAGTGTTTGATGAATCTCCAATAATAACCAGCAAGTCCCAAAAATTGACGAATATACTTCACAGTCTTTGGTATCTCCCAGTTCTGAATAGCGGTAATCTTAGCTGGATCGACATGTATTCCGTCACTATCAACAACATGTCCGAGGAATTGTACGGTTTTGAGCCAAAACTTGCACTTAGAAAATTTAGCATAGAGTTGTTCCTTTCGTAAGAGTTCAAGAATCATGCGCAAATGTTGCTCATGTTCTTCCTCACTCTTTGAATAGATCAAGATGTCGTCAATGAAAACAATGACAAAATTGTCAAGATACGACTTGCAGACACGATTCATAAGATCCATGAACACAGCAGGAGCGTTGGTCAAACCAAAAGGCATGACATAAAACTCATAGTGTCCATAGCGAGTGCGAAGAGCAGTCTTAGGAATATCGGATTCCTTGACTTGGAGTTGGTGATAACCAGACCTCAAATCAATCTTTGAATAAACGCTTGACCCTTGGAGTTGGTCGAATAGATCATCAATTCATGGCAACGGATAACGGTTCTTGATAGTAAGCTTGTTAAGTTCGCGATAATCAATGCACATCCTTAACGTACCATCTTTCTTCTTAACAAACAGAATAGGAGCTCCCCATGGGGACGAGCTTGGTCGAATGAAACCTTTATCCAATAGTTCTTGGAGTTGGTTGGATAATTCCTTCATTTCAGAGGGTGCTAATCGGTATGGAGCTTTAGCAATAGGTGCAGCACTGGGAGTTAAATCAATTTGAAATTCAACTTGTTGAGGAGGTGTAAGACCAGGAAGATCTTCGAGAAACACATCGGGAAAATCTTTAACCACTGGTACATCTTCAATACGCTTCTCTTTCGATTCAATCATCTTAACATGGGCTAGAATAGCTGGATAACCTTTCATAAGGTATTTGCGGGTTTTAATACATGAGATGATGTTGAGATTGGAACCACTCTTTTCACCTTGGATGATGAGAGTCTCTCCATTTCCCAATGGAACATGAACAGTTTTATCGTAACACAGGATAGCAGCATGTAATGGACGTAACCAATCCATTCCAACTATGACATCAAAACTTCCGAGCTCGACCGGCAAAAGGTCTATCTTAAATTCTTTATTGGCAAAGATTAGGTTGCAATTTTTATAGATTTTATCAACTTTCATGATCTTTACATTAGCTACTTCTACTAATCTTTTGGTTTTTAAGGGTTGAGGCTTTTCAATAAATAGGGTACAAAAATCACTAGACACATAACTTCAGTCGGCACCAGTATCGAATAAAATAGTTGCATAATAATTATTGACAAGATACGTACCCGTGATGACCTCATCCTCATCTCGCGCTTCAGCAGCAGTAATAACAAATGTACGACCCTTCGCAGTAGTAGCATTAGCTCTAGTAGCAGGATTATCCTTCTTCTTAGGACAATTTGGACTAATGTGTCCCTTTTCTCCACAAGTATAGCAAGTTGGAGGAGCTTTACCAGGAACAATCACCTTATTCTTTGGAGGAGTCTTACACGTCTTAGCAACGTGTCCCACTTTCTTACACAATGCACATGTAGCAGTGCACCACCCCGGGTGATGTCTCTCACAATGAATACAAAAAGGATAGGTACCCTTATAATTCGTCCTCGTACTATCCACAAGCTTCTTACTGTCACTCTGAGTTGAACCTTGAGACGACTCAAACTTCCTTTTTCCTTCATTACCCTTAGTGTCAACAGGCTTAATGGCCGACGCTCTTCTTCTCTTAGCCAAGATTAGATTCTGTGCCATGAGAATCACAGCATCCAGAGTAACCTTCTCGGCATCAATAAAATTCCCATGAACATCTTCGGGGAGACCGAAATATATCGTTCGATCTTCCTTGCTTCGGTAGGAAACATCTCAGGACACAGAGTAGAGAGTTCAAGAAATCAGTTGGTGTAGTTCTCAATATCAGTACCCTTCACCTTGAGTTCCCAGAACTCAGCTTCAAGTTTCTGAACTTGACTCCTTGGGTAGAATTTTTTGACCCTCATGCTTTTGAATTCGTCCAATGGAATTGCATTAGCATTATCAATTCCTACGAACTTGGCATGAGCAGACTACCAAGTTAAAGCATTAGCACCTAATGAGCTAGTGGCATACTTTACTCGATCGTTATCACCACAGTTGCAAATGCGGAAAATGGATTCCATCTTCTCGAACCAGCGAACTAATTCGACAGCTTCCTCATTTCCCTTAAATGCAGGAGGATTACAGTTTGTGAAATCCTTGTATGAACAAGGTTTCGGTTGAGGATTAACATTATTAGCTTGATTGTTGCCTTGTGCGGCAGTGAGTAGTTGTTGGAATTGCTCGGTAGTCAATACAATATTGTTAACAGTAGGTGCAGCTGGACGAACCATGATGTTGCTACATAAGTGAACATAAGTAGAATAAGTTAACAAGTTATAGGGTTGAGCAATTACAAGTATGAATAAGATAAAGTATTGATATCACATGATATTAATAGAACACTTTATATTATTAGAACGAGGCATTAATAA
Source organism: Rutidosis leptorrhynchoides (assembly GCF_046630445.1). Taxonomy (NCBI): domain Eukaryota; kingdom Viridiplantae; phylum Streptophyta; class Magnoliopsida; order Asterales; family Asteraceae; genus Rutidosis; species Rutidosis leptorrhynchoides. The sequence continues at coordinate 511,528,698 of NC_092335.1, read as the reverse complement.
GCCTTTTTAATACACGATTCGGAAATAGGAAATAGTTTAAGGCATAGCCTTTACATAGACAAGGAATTGGAAAAATAATCTAAGAAATATTAAGATTGAAGTAATCTTCATATTTCTTCTTCTCGTCCTCAAACTACTTCATCACTTTTTCCATGTTATCCTTCACAAGTTTCTCTAGCCTTTCGGTTTGAGAGTCGAGGGACTCTTGGATGATTTCCATCAAGATTCTGTTTTCTTTTTCTAGGTTGTTTAGACGCACTTCTATCCAAGCAACATGGCGTCTACTATACTCCCTATTCTTCTCACAGCTACTCTGAAGGTTGATGATATCACACTTCATGTGATGACCCGGAAATTTCCGATCAAATTTAAACTTTAATCTTTATATTTTTCCGACACAATAAGCAAAATCTGTAATGTTGAGTCTCGAAAGTTTGAAAACTATATTCATGTAATCAATTACCCTTTGACCATGCCTGACGATTCACGAACAATTATGTGTATACTGATAATTGAAAATGTTAACAAAGTATTAGATATATAATAATTTACACAAACGAGTTTGTTTCAATATTTGTTCAATATAGTTATTGACGGAATTAAAAGATAATACCAGATGATTGAATTATTAGATACATTGAATTATGATCATGAGTCCCTATTGAGAGGCCCACTTTGATTTAGAATACCTTTCCTTTTTAACGATATTCGAAATAAATGGTAAAGTGATCTTCAAGTAAGGACAAAGTGTCAAGTAGCAAGAGCAAGTCAAATTGGTGGAAATTTCTATTAAATTCTAATACATGTCTTACAATAATTTCCACGTGACTGTTGATAAGATAAATTAAGTAACCTTCATATTAGGTATTGTGAAAGTGAAATTAGGGAATATAGGTAAATTAGAAAATAGATATTGACAAGTTAACTAGATCGACGTTTTACATTAAGATGATTACATACGTTTGATTTTCCCTTGGACTTAATCCTACGAGTCATGATTAAAATGGAAATTTAAAAACCTGATATGATTCATATATAACATTACTTTCTTAAACGAAAACGTCTTTTCGATATAATAGACTTTTATTATTAAAAACGTCTTATGACATAACAACTTCTATTATTATAACCTTTGTAATAAAATGATTTTTTTTATATAAAATAATTTTGATTATAAAAATGTTTTATGAACGTTTGTATATAAATAAACTATATCAATTTTTTTAAAACTTTAAAATACAAATGTTAAGAAATAGTAATTCTTAATATTTGAACGATTTCTAAATATATTAGTTTGGAATGACATTAGTTTTGAAAAACTATATTATGTAAATAGTTCAAATTTATATTTCAAAATGAAAATATAAATATATATAATCTAGTCATAAAACGTCCTGATTTAAACTAATTTATTTTGACAAACAACGAGCCACTGATTTATAGAAGTAAATGACCACAACGCTCAATTTTATAAGTTACATTTTTTATAAGGTAAATTATTGAGGAGTAAGTCAAATTATTACTAAAGGTACACGTCGCGTAACGTAAAAGGCTAGTTTTCTAAACGTATGAAAGTGCGCTCGAAAAACTGAAAGTGGTACATGAGTCGTGAGACCACGACCGTGTCATTTTTGTAAAAATTATATTTTTATCATGAGCGTAAATATAATATAATATTTAATTAATCCTAAAAATTATATATATTATAAATATAACTTTATGTTTTACGTGAAATGTAATATGAATGTATGAGTTATGAGTGTCGGCAATTTAAAAGTTGAAAGAGGGTAGGTGTGAGTGACTTCTTTAAATACTCGAACGATTCTCGGTTTCAAATTCATTTTTGTCAATCTATATTACTACGTATCACTTACTTATTTATATTTATTAATTTTATTATTAAAGATTATTATTAATCTTATAATATTAATATTGGTAGTATTATTATTATTAATATTATATTATACATAAAATACTACGACAAGGTTCTGCTCGCGTATTTTTCAAAATAAGTTTTATGAGTGGGATAGAGTTAAGGAAATTATGGGTTATAGCTATGGAGGTGATGGGTAATGTTCATGGGTATGCTCATGAGGTTAATTTGGTAATTATCGTCTCCGTTGCGTCTACGTACCTTTCCTACAATATTGAACCTCAATATTGATACGTGAGTACTCGTAAATTAATTTTTACATACTAATAGTGTATCCCTGACTAGTGCTCGAGTATATAGGATTATGCATGCCTTTACTTTTGATATTGCCCTTAAATAGGTTATGTTGAATCTCGAATTAGTTACACTTGCGGTTAAGATAAGGTATAAGATATGCATGTTCTTGGAAAGCTAGCGAAAAACTATAAACTTTTCATTTAGATATCGAATGAATTCGATGAACGGATTAGAAGTTATTGTCAATTGAATTTTTGAATCATTATTAAAAATGATTATTATTATCGTCGTTATTATCGTCATTCTAATTTTTACCTAATTACTATTATTATTATTATTATTATTATTATTATTATTATTATTATTATTATTATTATTATTATTATTATTATTATTATTATTATTATTATTATTATTATTATTATTATTATTATTATTATTATCATTATAGATAAAAAGTATTACCGTTAAAAATTATTATTATTATTACCATCGTTATTATCATTAAGAGTATAATTAGTATTATTATTATTATCCTTAAACTAGTTATTAGTATTATCCTTATCATAATATTTATTATTATTAGTATTATTATAATTAAAATTAATATTAGTAACACTTAATTATTATGATTACTATTATTATCATTAAAATGAACGCGATATAAAAGTCGATTTAAAAGCTATTAACAAATTGATTAGGAAATAATGAGTATGAGTATCATGATGAAGTTAAAATATTGTAAGATATTGATTTAGATAAAATTATCGTTCTTATTATTCTTATCATTATTATTATTATTATTATTAAAAGTATCGTTAGTATTAAAAACTATCATTTTAACAAAAAATATCATTTTAATAAAAATGTCATTGTTACTATAAAATATCATTATTATTATTATTATAAAATGGTTATTTTAAAGTATTGTCAATATTAAAGTTATCATAACTAGAATTATCATTTTATCATAATATCATTTTTTAGTAAATATAAATATTGATATTTTTATTAATAGAATAATAATAATTATTATTACAAAATAATACAACACTTACTTATTATTATTATCAATGTTATTTTATCTAATAAAAATGTAATACAAATAATATAATTACCTTAATAAAACCTATCATAACATTTTTATAATATAGAATGAACTTTATAAATTTTATTATCTAAGATATATAAAAGTATATTTTTATATAAAGTTTTATTTATTAATAAATGAATTATATTATTTACTCTAATAAATCATTTAAAAATATTTAAAATATAAAACGACGATATTTAAGCTATATAATAATCATTCTGGAAATCATTTTGAGTCAAATTAACTTTTGTTAACTTTTGCATAATAGTCTCGAGCATTAGGATTGTGGTACACTATGACTTGACCTAATTTGTTAAGACAATTATTGACCAACATATAAATATACATAATTATTTCAGGTTCATGAATCCGAGGCCAACCCTACTTTTGTTCAATGTTGTTATATGTATTTTTACTACAAAATACAGTATGGTGAGTTTCATTTGCCTTTTTACCCTTTATATTTTTGGGCTGAGAATACATGCGCAATTTTTATAAATGTTTTACGAAATAGACACAAGTAATCGAAACTACATTATATGGTTGAATTATCGAAATCGAATATGCCCCTTTTTATTAAGTCTGGTAATCTAAGAATTAGGGAACAGACACCCTAATTGACGCGAATCCTAAAGATAGATCTATCGGGCCCAACAAGCCCCATCCAAAGTACCGGATGCTTTAGTACTTCGAAATTTATATCATGTCCGAAGGAGGATCCCGGAATGATGGGGATATTCTTATATGCATATTGTGAATGTCGGTTACCAGGTGTTCAATCCATATGAATGATTATTTTTGTCTCTATGCATGGGACGTATATTTATGAGAACTGAAAATGAAATCTTGTGGTCTATTAAAATGATGGAAATGATTATTTATGTTAAACTAATAAACTCACTAACCTTTTGGTTGACACTTTAAAGCATGTTTATTCTCAGGTATGAAAGAAGTCTTCCGCTGTGCAATTGCTCATTTTAAAGATATTACTTGGAGTCATTCATGACATATTTCAAAAGACGTTGCATTCGAGTCGTTGAGTTCATCAAGATTATTATTAAGTCAATTATAGTTAGATATATTATAAAATGATATGCATGCCGTCAACTTTCGATGTAATGAAAGATTGTCTTTTCAAAAACGAATGCAATGTTTGTAAAATGTATCATATAGAGGTCAAATACCTCGCGATGAAATCAACTGTTGTGAATCATTTATAATCGATATGGACTTCGTCCAGATGGATTAGGACGGGTCGCTTCAGTTGGTATCAGAGCGGTTGTCTTAGCGAACCAGGTCTAGCATTAGTGTGTCTAACAGATAGTCGATGGGATGCATTAGTGAGTCTGGACTTCGACCGTGTCTGCAGGTTAAAAGTTTTGCTTATAATTTTGTGTCGAAAATTAACTACTTATCATCCTCAGGAAATTACCCACTTATCATTTTTAGTCTAAGACACGTCTTGCTACATTGATTGCATAAATAGTGTATAGACAAAAATTCATATCTTAGCATATCTGCTAAATCATATCTTATCGTATCTGTTACTTTAAACTTTGCCTGACATATCTCGCAAAGTCCACCGTAATCTATGAAATCTTTTGATATATATATATATATATATATATATATATATATATGTATATGTATATATATATATATGTATATGTATATAGATATATATATATATATATATATATATATATATATATATATATATATATATATATATATATATATATATATATATATATATATATATATATATATATATATATATATATATATATATATATATATATATTTATATATTCTATGTAATTAGAATACCACCCGAAAGCCGGAAAAATCATTTTATATCGAAAAATCCTTTATCTAATCGTACGAAATGGAATTCGTCGTTAGTTCAAGTCACTCGGATTCCGAAATGGAATCTCACTCAAGCTCCGAAAGCAGTGTGACCGGAATGGATCAACCAATCAGTCATCACCTATTCTGGATGAATTGGGGATGGGTTCGTAGCCTCCTCAATCATTGGAGACAAGAAGAAGGAGATCCTTTCCATCCACTACATTGCCCTCTTGACGAAGAACCTGAAGCACTTACCGGCGAACCTGTCCGAAACACCATTTTCTCTCTCATTTCCAGAGTATCTCGTCACGATTATATATTACATCAAATTTTAGATTTTATTTATCCGCTCGTTCGAAACGACAATCACCCCGGTGTAATAGAAGAAGTCAACGAGCTTCGCGCTCGGGTAGTAGCTTTGGAGAATATGGTGCAAAGGTTACAAACACCAGCAGCAGCACCTGCAGCATAACCAGTACCACCATCATCAACGCCAACAGTACCATTACCACCTCCAACCACAACCGCGTCATAAACCTCAAACTTCACAACCCGTCCCATGAGCATCAACGTCATACGCACCATAGATACCAAGGAATACCAACAACAATAACTGATGAAGTATTAATTCATAACTTCATTGGAGAAACATTCCGCGGAGATTATGTAATCTTTAAAGTCTTAAAGATTATCTAATCTAAAGTCTTAAAGATTATCTAATCTAGCCCTAACCATAAATCAGTTAAGCGAACCAAAATGATAGAAGGAATAGTAGAAACCCTGACAAAAATGGTGTGTGATTAACCAGCTAAACTTGTTTTTATCAACAACATCATCAGTACCGTCAGCGTCACCAGCATCGTCAGTACAGTCAGCATCAGAATCAACAACATCTATAATATCACAAATTTCGTCAGTACAAGAATCACTGTGGACATCATTACGAATCAATAACGCGTATATTGAATTAACGAGTTATGAAGAATTAACTCATTCCATCTGAAGAAATTATATGTATATTTTATATATATATATATATATATATATATATATATATATATATATATATATATATATATATATATATATATATATATATATATATATATATATATATATATATTTTGAAATAAAAATAAATCTTTCTGTGCTAAGCTATTGTGTGTGAATCTTAACTACTCGGTTAATTCATATTACAAATATGCAATAATGTACGTCATTTTTCCGCAACTTAACCATGGTTAACTACAATATCTGTCTCAATTCAACAAATTCCAATTCCTAATAAATCAAGTATAGATTTGATTTTACACTTTCATCATCGATGTACTCAAAACTTTCCAGATACCATCATTCGTACTTTGCGAAGTTCACAAGAATTTAACAAAAACCAACATCACGCCTCAACATATAACGAAGTATTGATTCATAATTTCAATATTATTGAAGAAATACTTATGTAATCTCTAAAGGCTTCAAGGGATTATTCAATTCTAGTTCTAGCAGTAAATCGAATGAGTTTAATTTAGTATTAACTCATTAAAATCTATGTTACATCTGAAGAGAATATATACATGTATATTGTCATAAAGACTGTAATAAATTTTTTTTTGTACAAAATATTAATTGTGAAATTTTTTTTAACGGGTAGGTAATACCCGAGATATATATATATATATATATATATATATATATATATATATATATATATATATATATATATATATATTCACAATTAATATGCTACATTCTTCGAATCTGATTAAGCAAATTATCAACTATACATCCTACATTCACAATAATATACATTCTTTCATAGAAATCAAAACAACCATATTCATTCAAACTCAATTACATATTCTGATTTTAAAACCTCAGAAATTCAATTCGAGATATAACCGGTACCATCACTTTTAGATTCCTACATCTTTCAAAGCTATATTTTGACTTCAAAACTGTGTTAGAACATCGAATGTATATTAACGATTACAATCTGTGTTCAAACCCTTTGAAAATTTCTGAAGACGCTTCAAATGATGAGCAATCGAGATAATGATCCAACCACATGTTACCTACAGTTATGTACCCGAAAAACTCTTGAAACCAAAGTAAAAGTTTAAACAACGTATCCGCGTCAGATTCTTTGGCATTTATTAGCAAAAATAACTTTGCGATTCCTTTTCAAGGTAGCCAGTTTTGTCACAGCTCCAGCAAGTCAACTTTGATTTTTTAGTATTATAACCTTGATATATACACCATCGTTACTGGGGAATCTTTTATATTCCACCACATTATTAGCAGATGTACCAACAACTTCATTATCCTTTGACTTTAGCCTCTCCAAAAAGTCATTATAGTTATTCATTGAAACCCCATCATTTACTCATTCGCATCTTGTAACGAGAATTGCCATACGAATCATCGGGAATTAGCAATCAGCATTTTGAAATCTCGCAGCATGTCTACGCCAACAGTTATATGTGTACATATAACGTCTATCTCCTGGACTTACATACTTGAATTTGAAGTTTCTGAAAAACACCCTGAACTACGGAATAGTTCTCGAAATGTTGATGAAGCAGCAAAAACTATAAAATGACCTTAACAGTAAAAAGTTTGATGATAATGAATAGTGTGCTGGCAAAGCACAGAAAAAGAGAAGTTTTGGAACTGAAAAACGGATTGAGCAAAGTATGAAGGAGGCCGTGGATAAATCATAAAGACTGAACCTACCTTCAAGGAATCTAAATGATTCAGTATCTGCTGAAATCATTAACAAATACCTTAATCGCAACAAATAGAAGAGAACATTAACTGTGGATGACAATGATTATAGAAGAAAGAAGCAGGGACATCGAAATATAAGGGAAGATATAAAACCCAACAACCACTCAGAACCTATAAACCGTATATGTCGATGCATATAGCAACATAAAGACACGGGAAAATTAATAACACTATAACCCCAAGATAATAGTAGAAGTAAATAAAATCCTCCGGTGGTAGATGAAAGAGAAGAATGACAGATGTGAAAATTAAGAGTATATCAAGGATCAGAATGGGATGGAGCATATTAACGGATGTTTTAAAGTATGAATCAAGGGAGAAAGAATAGAAGGTGTGAGTTGTAAGGAAACGAAGGGGGATTTATAGTGAAATATCTGACAGAGAAATCGAGACAGATTATCGCATTTAATCAAAGAAGATCCTGATTTCCTTAATCGCCGAAGAACCAAATCTTATTACCAAGATTTTCTTTAAACCCCATGAAATCCGGAAATCAATCAAAACTACGTCATCGGTTAAAACGATTCTACATTTACTCATTTCGCTCTTTTACGATAGTTTCACTCATACACTTCGAGAAATCAAATTATTTTATCCGTATCTCTTAATCATGATAAAACCCTATACATCAGCATATATTCGTCATAATAACATGCTTACTGTTAGCCATGACGACTTCTATCAAATTTCGGGACCAAATTTCTTTTAACGGGTAGGTACTGTGATGACCCGAAAATTTCCGATCAAATTTAAACTTTAATCTTTATATGTTTCCGACACAATAAGCAAAATCTCTAATGTTGAGTCTCGAAAGTTTGAAAACTATATTCATGTAATCAATTACCCTTTAACCATGCCTGACGATTCACGAACAATTATGTGTATACTGATAATTGAAAATGTTAACAAAGTATTAGATATATAATACTTTACACAAACGAGTTTGTTTCGATATTTGTTCAATATAGTTATTGACGGAATTAAAAGATAATACCAGATGATTGAATTATTAGTGTGAGGACCCGTCCTTATCCACCTGGACGAAGTCATCAACATTTGGTCCCATTGCGATGATCGACTCCAAGTAATGTCCTTAAATTGAGCAAATGCACAACGGAAGACTTAATTCGTACATGAGAATAAACATGCTTTAAAGTGTCAACCAAAAGGTTGGTGAGTTCATAGGTTTATCATAACAATCATTTCAATATATTAATAGACCACAAGATTTCATAATCATAAACATAATACACTCGCAAGTGTATGTAAAGCATTCTAAGTGGTTGAGCACTTGGTAACCATACTTAACTATTAATCAACGTCGCATATTCCCTTTATTATGAAATCTCACTACACCGTACCAAGTGTAGCCTACAAAATGAAGTACTGTGCAACCGTTGAATACTGGTCGTCCAGTCCGGTTGGGGTTGTCAGGCCCGATAGATCTATCAACAGGATTCGCGTTTACAATACCCATGTAAATAGTAGTTACCAAGCTACAGGGAAGTATGCCACTGGTACAACTCAACGTAGAATATATTTTTAAGTACTTGTGTCTATTCCGTAAACATTTATAAAAGCAGCGCATGTTTTTCTCAGCCCAAAAATATATATTGCAAAAGCAATTAAAAAGGGAGCAAATGAAACTCACCATACTGTATTTTGTAGTAAAAATACATATGACGTCATTGAACAAATATAGGGTTGACCTCGAATTCACGAACCTATATCATTTATGTATATATTAACACTCATATTGTAATCGAACAAATTTATATATGTATATATAAATATTATTAGTTATATCATTTTTTTTATATTAATAACCTATATGTTTTCATATATTCATTTTATATATTTAAAATATAAATTTTGTTATGTTATGTGTATCAAATATATCTTTGTATATATTTATATCATAATAATACTAAAATAATATTAGTAATTAAAATTATAATAATGATAATAAAGTTAAGAATGATACTTTTAGTATTAATGATAAAAAAAGATAACTTTAGTAAAAATGATACTTTTAATAAAAATGTTAATTTTAATAATAATGAATACTAATAATAATAACTTTAAAAATAATGATTTTACTAATAATAATAATGATACTTTTAGTAACACTAAAATTTTTATAAAAAAATAAGTTTAATAATAATGATACTACTAATAATTTTACTAATATCAATACTCCTAACCATAATACTAATAACAGTTATTCTAATACTAGTTATAATAATATTAATAATAATGATAATAATAATAATAATAATAATAATAATAATAATAATAATAATCATAATTAATAATAATAACTCATAATTAATAATAATAACATAACAATAACAATAATAATAATAAGGAAGTAATAATAAAAATTTAATAACTACCTCAAGTGTAAGCTTTTCAAAAATTTTTTCACAGACAAGGCTCGAACCCGTGACCACTAGCTAACTCGACATCATACTTAACCATTGAACCGTTTTCGATTTTCTGTAATGGTACCATATGCGAATATATATAAAACCCGTTTTCGTTTTATTTTGGCCCAACAAACCAAACTTGGTGGCTTTTTGATCTGGTAATTGAATTGCAAATGGGCAGAACATAAAAAAATATACACATGCCCTAATCAATGTTTCATCCTCATCGTTTAACATAGCTGCGTATCGTCATCATCTTGGACGTTATCATCATCATTCACAGCTCAATCGACACCATAATTAGGATTTATATCTCGGCCCACCATTTAAATTATCTAAGTCCACTTGTGTAGCCTATTAACACTTTAATCCATTTGCATATACAATATGGAAATTGATTCAGTGGTTCGTAGGAATTGGAATCCAAAGCACACGTCCACATCTTGAACCCCCTCATCCCCACTCACGTTGATTTAAAGAAAAAAAATGTACGCATCATTAAACATCATCATTTATCCACTTGTTATCATAAAGTCATGCCTAGATATTTTATCATATATCAGGATCATTATGATCATATGTACTCGCTACGGAAGAAACAAAGGTTTAATATTCAAGGTGTCTTGGTGAATTAAAACAGGAACCAGACCATGGTGGTGATGAAATTCATGAAGAGGATAGAGATATAGTGGTAAGGAGAGAGAGAGAAGGTGGTGGTTTATCCGAAGTGGGTTTGAGGTGGTGGTGGAGAAAGGTGACGGTTATGGTTGTTTTAATGGTGGTGGTGGCGGTTGTATGGTTGTTCGATGGTGGTGTGTTTTGGGTCTGCAAAACAGAAAAGCAAAGAGCATAAGTAGTTCGAGCAGTTTTTGGCCGATTGGTTTGTGGTGTGGTGGTTTGAGATGAAGTGGTGATCGATGGTTTCAAGACAAAACAAGAATGGTCGTGGTGGTGATTGATGTTGGATGATGGTTTAATGGTTGAATTGTTTGATAGTTCAAACAAGATAGATGTCGAGTTAGCTAGCAAGAATTTGCAGGTGTATGGTTATCGAATTGCAGAAGTAGATATATAATGTGATCTGGAATGGTTACAACATAGCCAAGATGTGATTGCCATTGTTTTGTAGCTAAGAGTCGTTGATATGGTTCAATCAGGAGAAGAAAAAGAAATAAAATACCAAAAATGTTGATCTGTAATTGATTCTAATTGTACTATGATTTGATATTGATTGATACAGCTTACAGATATAAACAAAGATCAATTACAGTGTTAAGGTGATAGTGAACTATATTCGTAAATTATCTGTATTTATATACGTATATTCAGTATTTATATATTTATATATTCGTATACATGTATTTATCTATATATAACTGAAATTTGTATTTGTATATGTATTTATGTATATCTGAATATATGTCAATATTTATATATCAATATTTATATCTTTATTTGTATTTCTCTTATATTTATATACTTATATTTATAGGTTATTATTAATCTTCTAATAAGTAGAATAATAAAATCCTTAATATTTTAACTAATAGTAATAATAATATTATTACTAATGATAATGATAATAATTATTACGAAATATATAACTATAATGTTATTAATAACAATAATACTAGTTACACTAATATTATTAATGACAACAATAGTATTAATAATAATAATAATAATTTATCAATTATATATATCAACTTTCATATTCATATATTATCTATTGGAGGTAATAATATATCTAACACTGATTTTAATAATATTATTAATATTAATATTTTAAAGGGTACTATTAATATTATTAGTTATAATAACACAATTTTATTAGTGATAATATTATTAATAATAATAATAATATAACAACTTATACTTATCGAAATTCATATACATATATATTACTTATGTATAGAATTCATGTATGTTTACATCTTTTATAATAACTTAATTAATCTGTATAGTTTTAGATTTTTATTTCTATTGATTAAATTGTATCTTATTATTTCTAATTATTATTATATATATACTTACACACATATATACTTACAATTAATTGTTCGTAAATCGTCGAGAGCAGTCGAAGGGTAATTGCATACATGAAACAGTTCAAAAATTTTGAGACTCAACTTTACAGATTTTGCATATCGTGTCAAAAATATTAAAACGTATCGAGAATTTGATTTAAAAATAGTCGAAATTTTCCGGGTCGTGACAGTACCTATCCGTTAAAGAAATTTCGTCCCGAAATTTGATCGTGGTCGTCATAACTAACAATAAAAATGTTTTCATGACGAATATGAGTTGATAAATAGAGTTTTATCATCATTGAGTAATATGGATAAAACAATTTGATTACGTGAAGAGTACGAGTGAAGCTATCACAAAAGAGTGAAATGAAAAAATACAGGTTCGTCTTAACTTTTGACGTAGTCACAATTGATTCTCGGAATTTAAGGAATTTTAAAGAAATCTTCTAATCAGAAAGAAAATGAAATAGCACGATTTATTAGCAAACTTTTGGAATTACGGAAGAACAGAAATATCAAGGAAATATTTTCGTGATATGCTTAAAAATTAAGTAGAATGAAAGAGTCGTGTAACATGGCACATGATGAGGATAAGGTCTGTGAATCATCATTACGTTACATTAGAAATTTAGCATGACTTACTGTAATATAATCACGTTGGCCAAGCGCATTATATTATACTAACTCATGCTTAAATTCCCAACACTCCTCTAGAAAATCATTCATAATTTAAACTCGATTGTTACAGAATATAGAAACTAAAACAGTTTCTTTTATGATGTAATATAGATAGCACGAAGAGAAATAATTTCAGACAAAGATATTTATGAAGGTATCTTCAGAAATATCGAAGATATTTATGATGATATTTTGGAATTTCTAAGTTCGAAAGTTGATAAGGAAAAATTTTCCACAAGATTTTTAACGTGGGTACGGAGCAAGATATTCTCTAAAGATTTCATCGGATCCAGATTTATCTACTTTCTTTGAATATAGGGTTTGGTCCTTGTATTTGTCCTTGGTCTCCTTCATGGTGTGCTCAATCCGATTTTCAGTACCAAATTTTTTATCGAGCGTTCCTAACACTTCCTTCTTTATCATCAACTTTTGGCCATTAAGACCGTCTACAACATGCTGCTTCGTCAGCATTTTCAAAGTTAACGAATCTGAGTCATCGGTTATCAAACCGAGGTGGTTTCAGGAGAATCGTGTTTTTAGATGATTAAATGCTGATGGTAATATGGTGGAATATAAAAGGTTCCCCAGTAACAATAAAGAGTACGCATATATATCAAGGTTATAATAAGGTTGTTTCGGATGAAAAATCGGAGTTGGCTTGCTGGAGCTGTGATAAAATTTGCCACTTTGAAAGGGATTACCAAATTATTTTGGGTAAAAATAACACTAAAAGAATTAGCACAGCTACGTGTTAAACGTTTACTCAGTTTCCGAGAGTTTTTCAGGTGCATAACTATATGCATCAATCTTTTTTTCCGTAGATGAAGTGCGGCTTGTTCATCCTCTCGATCGAGGTGTTTTCAAGAATCATGAAAGATTTGAACATGGATTGGAATCGTCAAGATTTAAATGAGGTTTAAGATGAAATCAAGTGGCAAACTTGAAGAATTGTTTAGTTTCATATGTTATAATCAATATTTTTATTCATTTTTAATTGTCCAATGTTTGTAGTCCACAGTTGATAGTCCACAGTTAGCAGTTCAATAATTCATATATAGTTTATAATATTCGAATTAATTAATACGTATCGTGACACGTGTACCGGTCTCAGACTCGATCACAACTCAAACTATATATATATTTTGGAATCAACCTCAACCCTGTATAGCTAACTCCAACATTTGCATATAGAGTGCCTATGGTTGTTCCGAAATATATATATAGATGGGTCGATATGATATGTCAAAACCTTGTATACATGTCCCGATATCTAAAGTGTGTAAAATAAATACAGAAATTAAATGGCGATAAATAAAATTGCGAGAATGTAAATTGCGAGAATGTAAATTGCGATAAATAAAATGTAACCAGTTAGCTAGGAACAGTTAGCTAGGAACAGTTAGCGTGGATTCTTAACGAAATTCTTCTCATAATTAAATTGTTTGTTTCTAACAAATTTTATTTTTGTCCAATGTTTTTTTCATTATGCCACTTGTTGGATTCTGATAGGTCAAAATCCAAATATGAAATTGAATGAAAATGGTTATTCTGTGGTGTACAGATTCATATATCGCTGAATGTAAACAGGGTAATAGATGATCATTGAATCAGATTTGAAGAATGTACAGTGTAACTTATTAATGTGAAATCTAAATACTCCTCGGGTATTACCTGCCCGTTAAAATATTTTCACCATTAACAGTTTGTACAAAAGAAATTTTTTTTTATTACAATCTTTATGAAAACATATATACATATATAATTTCTTCAGATGTAATCATGAATTTAATGAGTTAATATGATATTAAACTCATTTGATTTATCGTTAGTACTAGATTACATAATCTCTAAAACTTTAGAAATTACATAATTGCCATATCGAGCGAAGATAATCAATGTAGAACGATATGTAGTACGAAGATAAAGTAGATAGAACGATATGTAGAACGATGATTATGCTCGAGGTACAGAATGAGATGTTGAGGCATGTGATGTTGATGTTACTGGCTATACTGATTATGCTGCTGGTGCTGCTGATGGTGTTTGTAATCCTTGCACCATGTGTTCCAAAGCTACTACTCGAGCGCGAAGTTCGTTAACTTCTGCTAGTACACCGGGATGATTGGCGGTTTGAACAAGGGAATGGATAAGGTTTAGAATTTGAGATATTATATAATCGTTGCGAGATATTCTGGAAATGAGAGTGAAGATGGTGTTTCGAACTGGTTCGTCGGTAAGTGCTTCAGGTTTTTCTCTAAGAGGTGAATTCGGTTGGTGGAAGGAAAGGATCGCCTTCTTCTCATCTCCATTAATTAAGTCAACTACGAACACATCAGATGAATTGGGGATGGATGACTGGGTGATTCATTCTGGTGACGCTGCTTTCGGAGCTTAGGTGAAACTCCACATCGGAATCCGAGGGACTTGAACTAGTGGTGAGTTCCATTTCGTACGATTAGATAAAGGGTTTTCGATATGAAATGATTTTCGGATATCGGATGATATTCTAATTACATAGAATACCTATACATAGTACAGGAGATCCCGTAGATTACGGAGGGAATTAAGGAAACGTGTCAGACAAAGTCTACAGTAACAGATACGCTAAGATATGGATTTGTCTATACACTATTCATGCAATCAATGCAGTAAGATGTGTCTAGACAAGGAATGATAAGCAGGTAATTTCCTAAGGATGATAAGTAGGTAATTTTCGACACGAAATGATAAGCAAAACTTTTGACATGCAGACACGGTCGAAGTCCAGACTCATTAATGCATCTAAGCAACTATCAGTTAGACATACTAATGCAGGACCTGGTTCGCTAAGACCACCGCTCTGATACCACCTGTGAGGACCCGTCCTTATCCACCTGGACGAAGTCATCAACATTTGGTCCCATTGCGATGATCGACTCCAAGTAATGTCCTTAAATTGAGCAAATGCACAGCGGAAGACTTAATTCGTACCTGAGAATAAACATGCTTTAAAGTGTCAACCAAAAGGTTGGTGAGTTCATAGGTTTATCATAACAATCATTTCAATATATTAATAGACCACAAGATTTCATAATCATAAACATAATACACTCGCAAGTGTATGTAAAGCATTCTAAGTGGTTGAGCACTTGGTAACCATACTTAACTATTAATCAACGTCGCATATTCCCTTTATTATGAAATATCACTACACCGTACCAAGTGTAGCCTACAAAACGAAGTACTGTGCAACCGTTGAATACTGGTCGTCCAGTCCGGTTGGGGTTGTCAGGCCCGATAGATCTATCAACAGGATTCGCGTTTACAATACCCATGTAAATAGTAGTTACCAAGCTACAGGGAAGTATGCCAGTGGTACAACTCAACGTAGAATATATTTTTAAGTACTTGTGTCTATTCCGTAAACATTTATAAAAGCAGCGCATGTTTTTCTCAGCCCAAAAATATATATTGCAAAAGCAATTAAAAAGGGAGCAAATGAAACTCACCATACTGTATTTTGTAGTAAAAATACATATGACGTCATTGAACAAATATAGGGTTGACCTCGAATTCACGAACCTATATCATTTATGTATATATTAACACTCATATTGTAATCGAACAAATTTATATATGTATATATAAATTTTATTAGTTATATCATTTTTTTATATTAATAACCTATATGTTTTCATATATTCATTTTATATATTTAAAATATAAATTTTGTTATGTTATGTGTATCAAATATATCTTTGTATATATTTATATCATAATAATACTAAAATAATATTAGTAATTAAAATTATAATAATGATAATAAAGTTAAGAATGATACTTTTAGTATTAATGATAAAAAAAGATAACTTTAGTAAAAATGATACTTTTAATAAAAATGTTAATTTTAATAATAATGAATACTAATAATAATAACTTTAAAAATAATGATTTTACTAATAATAATAATGATACTTTTAGTAACACTAAAAATTTTATAAAAAAAATAAGTTTAATAATAATGATACTACTAATAATTTTACTAATATCAATACTCCTAACCATAATACTAATAACACTTATTCTAATACTAGTTATAATAATATTAATAATAATGATAATAATAATAATAATAATAATAATAATCATAATTAATAATAATAACTCATAATTAATAATAATAACATAACAATAACAATAATAATAATAAGGAAGTAATAATAAAAATTTAATAACTACCTCAAGTGTAAGCTTTTCAAAAAATTTGTCACAGACAAGGCTCGAACCCGTGACCACTAGCTGACTCGACATCATACTTAACCATTGAACCGTTTTTGATTTTCTGTAATGGTACCATATGCGAATATATATAAAACCCGTTTTCGTTTTATTTTGGCCCAACAAACCAAACTTGGTGGCTTTTTGATCTGGTAATTGAATTGCAAATGGGCAGAACATAAAAAAATATACACATGCCCTAATCAATGTTTCATCCTCATCGTTTAACATAGCTGCGTATCGTCATCATCTTGGACGTTATCATCATCATTCACAGCTCAATCGACACCATAATTAGGATTTATATCTCGGCCCACCATTTAAATTATCTAAGTCCACTTGTGTAGCCTATTAACACTTTAATCCATTTGCATATACAATATGGAAATTGATTCAGTGGTTCGTGGGAATTGGAATCCAAAGCACACGTCCACATCTTGAACCCCCTCGTCCCCACTCACGTTGATTTAAAGAAAAAAAATGTATGCATCATTAAACATCATCATTTATCCACTTGTTATCATAAAGTCATGCCTAGATATTTTATCATATATCAGGATCATTATGATCATATGTACTCGCTACGGAAGAAACAAAGGTTTAATATTCAAGGTGTCTTGGTGAATTAAAACAGGAACCGGACCATGGTGGTGATGAAATTCATGAAGAGGATACAGATATAGTGGTAAGGAGAGAGAGAGAAGGTGGTGGTTTATCCGAAGTGGGTTTGAGGTGGTGGTGGAGAAAGGTGACGGTTATGGTTGTTCGATGGTGGTGAGTTTTGGGTCTGCAAAACAGAAAAGCAAAGAGCAGAAGTAGTTCGAGCAGTTTTTGGCCGATTGGTTTGTGGTGTGGTGGTTTGAGATGAAGTGGTGATCGATGGTTTCAAGACAAAACAAGAATGGTCGTGGTGGTGATTGATGTTGGATGATGGTTTAATGGTTGAATTGTTTGATAGTTCAAACAAGATAGATGTCGAGTTAGCTAGCAAGAATTTGCAGGTGTATGGTTATCGAATTGCAGAAGTAGATATATAATGTGATCTGGAATGGTTACAACATAGCCAAGATGTGATTGCCATTGTTTTGTAGCTAAGAGTCGTTGATATGGTTCAATCAGGAGAAGAAAAAGAAATAAAATACCAAAAATGTTGATCTGTAATTGATTCTAATTGTACTATGATTTGATATTGATTGATACAGCTTACATATATAAACAAAGATCAATTACAGTGTTAAGGTGACAGTGAACTATATTCATAAATTATCTGTATTTATATACGTATATTCAGTATTTATATATTTATATATTCGTATACATGTATTTATCTATATATAACTGAAATTTGTATTTGTATATGTATTTATGTATATCTGAATATATGTCAATATTTATATATCAATATTTATATCTTTATTTGTATTTCTCTTATATTTATATACTTATATTTATAGGTTATTATTAATCTTCTAATAAGTAGAATAATAAAATCCTTAATATTTTAACTAATAGTAATAATAATATTATTACTAATGATAATGATAATAATTATTACGAAATATATAACTATAATGTTATTAATAACAATAATACTAGTTACACTAATATTATTAATGACAACAATAGTATTAATAATAATAATAATAATTTATCAATTATATATATCAACTTTCATATTCATATATTATCTATTGGAGGTAATAATATATCTAACACTGATTTTAATAATATTATTAATATTAATATTTTTAAGGGTACTATTAATATTATTAGTTATAATAACACAATTTTATTAGTGATAATATTAATAATAATAATAATAATATAACAACTTATACTTATCGAAATTCATATACATATATATTACTTATGTATAGAATTCATGTATGTTTACATCTTTTGTAATAACTTAATTAATCTGTATAGTTTTAGATTTTTATTTCTATTGATTAAATTGTATCTTATTATTTCTAATTATTATTATATATATACTTACACACATATATACTTACAATTAATTGTTCGTAAATCGTCGAGAGCAGTCGAAGGGTAATTGCATACATGAAACAGTTCAAAAATTTTGAGACTCAACTTTACAGATTTTGCATATCGTGTCAAAAATATTAAAACGTATCGAGAATTTGATTTAAAAATAGTCGAAATTTTCCGGGTCGTGACAGTTAGATACATTGAATTACGATCACGAGTCCCTATTGAGAGGCCCACTTTGATTTAGAATACCTTTCCTTTTAACGATATTCAAAATAAATGGTAAAGTGATCTTCGAGTAAGGACAAAGTGTCAAGTAGCAAGAGCAAGTCAAATTGGTGGAAATTTCTATTAAATTCTAATACATGTCTTACAATAATTTCCACGTGACTGTTGATAAGATAAATTAAGTAACCTTCATATTAGGTATTGTGAAAGTGAAATTAGGGAATATAGGTAAATTAGAAAATAGATATTGAAAAGTTAACTAGATCGACGATTTACATTAAGATGATTACATACGTTTGATTTTCCCTTGGACTTAATCCTACGAGTCATGATTAAAATGGAAATTTAAAAACCTGATATGATTCATATATAACATTACTTTCTTAAACGAAAACGTCTTTTCGATATAATAGACTTTTATTATTAAAAACGTCTTATGACATAACAACTTATATTATTATAACCTTTGTAATAAAATGATTTTTTTATATAAAATAATTTTGATTATAAAAATGTTTTATGAACGTTTGTATATAAATAAACTATATCAATTTTTTTAAAACTTTAAAATACAAATGTTAAGAAATAGTAATTCTTAATATTTAAACGATTTCTAAACATATAAGTTTGGAATGACATTAGTTTTGAAAAACTATATTATGTAAATAGTTCAAATTTATATTTCAAAATGAAAATATAAATATATATAATCTAGTCATAAAATGTCCTGATTTAAACTAATTTATTTTGACAAACAACGAGCCACTGATTTATAGAAGTAAATGACCACAACGCTCAATTTTATAAGTTACATTTTTTATAAGGTAAATTATTGAGGAGTAAGTCAAATTATTACTAAAGGCACACGTCGCGTAACGTAAAAGGCTAGTTTTCTAAACGTATGAAAGTGCGCTCGAAAAACTGAAAGTGGTACATGAGTCGTGAGACCATGACCGTGTCATTTTTGTAAAAATTATATTTTTACCATGAGCGTAAATATAATATAATATTTAATTAATCCTAAAAATTATATATATTATAAATATAACTTTATGTTTTACGTGAAATGTAATAGGAATGTATGAGTTATGAGTGTCGACAATTTAAAAGTTGAAAGAGGGTAGGTGTGAGTGACTTCTTTAAATACTCGAACGATTCTCGGTTTCAAATTCATTTTTGTCAATCTATATTACTACGTATCACTTACTTATTTATATTTATTAATTTTATTATTAAAGATTATTATTAATCTTATGATATTAATATTGGTAGTATTATTATTATTAATATTATATTATACATAAAATACTACGACAAGGTTCTGCTCGCGTATTTTTCAAAATAAGTTTTATGAGTGGGATAGAGTTAAGGAAATTATGGGTTATAGCTATGGAGGTGATGGGTAATGTTCATGTGTATGCTCATGAGGTTAATTTGGTAATTATCATCTCCGTTGCATCTACGTACCTTTTCTATAATATTGAACCTCAATATTGATACGTGAGTACTCGTAAATTAATTTTTACATACTAATAGTGTATCCCTGACTAGTGCTCGAGTATATAGGATTATGCATGCATGTACTTTTGATATTACCCTTAAATAGGTTATGTTGAATCTCGAATTAATTACACTTACGGTTAAGATAAGGTATAAGATATGCATGTTCTTGGAAAGCTAGCGAAAAACTATAAACTTTTCATTTAGATATCGAATGAATTCGATGAACGGATTAGAAGTTATTGTCAATTGAATTTTTGTATCATTATTAAAAATGATTATTATTATCGTCGTTATTATCGTCGTTCTAATTTTTACCTAATTACTACTATTATTATTATTATTATTATTATTATTATTATTATTATTATTATTATTATTATTATTATTATTATTATTATTATTATTATTATTATTATTATTATTATTATTATTATTATCATTATAGATAAAAAGTATTACCGTTAAAAATTATTATTATTATTACCATCGTTATTATCATTAAGAGTATAATTAGTATTATTATTATTATTATTATTATTATTATTATCCTTAAACTAGTTATTAGTATTATCCTTATCATAATATTTATTATTATTAGTATTATTATAATTAAAATCAATATTAGTAACACTTAATTATTATGATTACTATTATTATCATTAAAATGAACGTGATATAAAAGACGATTTAAAAGCTATTAACAAATTGATTAGGAAATAATGAGTATGAGTATCATGATGAAGTTAAAATATTGTAAGATATTGATTTAGATAAAATTATCGTTCTTATTATTCTTATCATTATTATTATTATTAAAGTATCGTTAGTATTAAAAACTATCATTTTAACAAAAAATATCATTTTAATAGAAATGTCATTGTTAATATAAAATATAATTATTATTATTATAAAATGGTTATTTTAAAGTATTGTAAATATTAAAGTTATCATAACTAGAATTATCATTTTATCATAATATCATTTTTTAGTAAATATAAATATTGATATTTTTATTAATGTAGCGACCCGACAAAATCATCATTGACGGCGCCGTCTACTTAGGTCCCGTTACGTGGTCATAAGTCTTTAAAACAACGTTTGACCAAAAGATATGTCGCATTCATTTCAAATGTAAAGATTGTTCAAAGTTTACAAGAATAGTTCCACCACAAGTTACGTTACAAAGTTATAAGTACAAATGAAACTTATGCGACACAATTTAAAAGTAGCCAAAAGACGTTCCATGTATGCATATATACTCGACATCCAATGCAAGTATCAAAATAATGAGCGGAAGCATGTATCATGTATCGTTCAAGGACCTGAGAAAAACATAGAAATCTGTCAACGAAAACGTTGGTGAAATCATAGGTTTAAGTAAGTAAGTACAAATGAACCACAAGATTTATAACATTTCAATAATTGTTAACCATTCCAAAAATTTGTTATCACGAGCACCCAATTATCAATGCTTAACATTCCTTCCATAGAACCCCATCACCTTAGTGCTAGAACATACACTGTTTCTCGAAAATATATTTCATTCGTAAACGGTAGCGAACCGTTTGAATGAGGGTTTGTCAAACCCATATGGATCCATACAACATAAGTTCTCGCGTACACCCGGCAAGTGTAACTAATGATAATCGAATTGAGGATTTTGTTCTAAACTCGTATGTAGAATGTTTGTTTTCCTGTACTTGTGTTCACTTAGTAAAAGAAATGTTTATGTTTTCTCATCCCAAATGTAAGTTCAAAAAGAGTAAAAAGTGGGACTATGATCTCACCTTGAGTGCACGAGTAGTAAAGTACTTCAACAAGTAAACGTGTGCAAAGAACAATGCTAGTCTTGACCTAAACAATAGGTTGTATCAATAACGGTAAACACGATAGGTCAAAGATGTTCAATTAGTCCTATGGCTCGTTACGACTCGAATACTACAACATGTGAGTCAAATTGTCATGTTTCATGCAAGATACGAGTATAAAAGCATGTTAGAACGATTTGCACAAACATTTGGTTAAGTTTGATTAAAAGTCAACTTGGTCGGGTTAAAGTCAACGAAAAAGTCAACACGTTCGGGTCGGGTCCCGAACTATTTCTCTGAGGTTTTAATCATATATGAGCACGTTAGAACAAGTTACATGTGAATCGGAGGTGAGTAGCATAGTAAACATTTTTCGAAAAATGACCAACGAAGACAGAAGCCTGTCAGTGTATCTGGACGGCGTCCAGATTGTTTGGACGGCGTCCAGCTTTGAAGGCTGGGACGGCGTCCAAAGATCTGGACGGCATCCAGCTTTGAAATCTGGGATGGCGTCCAAGGATCTGGACGGCGTCCAGATTGGTATTCAAGTCTGATGCAGAAACTCCTAAGCGCACGAACCAAAAACCAAACTAACACATTTTATGATCCGCAAACAACCATGACATGTACCTTATATCATCGAAAAGCTCTTTTGACAAGGAACACAACTAGATACATTTCCTAAATCAAGTTCATCATTTAAGACAACAAAAACCTTGTCGAATGATCGTTAAACGTTCAAAATCAATGTTTCAAGTTCATCAAATGCATTTTAAGTTTCGGGAAACCAATTCACACATATGATATGCCGTTTTAAAGGTAATCAAACACACATTGCAACCAAACACTTATCAACAACATTTCATAGCATTTGATGCATCAAAAGTTCATATTAAGCCTATCAAACCCTAACCAAAATCTCAAAACCAATAATCATGTTAATGTAAGGTTTTCATGTCAATCAACACACCAAAACGAAGCTAATGAAGTAACTAACACTTTGAACATACAAACATTAACATCTAAACACATTTCATAATCCAAAATCAAAGATTTAACAAACACTTTTTCAAGTTCATGCTAGTTATGTCAAATCACAAGATCGAGCATACAATTTACATATACGACATCACAATGAGCCATAGATACTAATTAACACACTTTTAAGTCAAGAACACTAAGATTATGAAATTTAGAGTTTTTAGAAAGTTACCCAATCGAGATGAAATTAGTATCAAAACGTAGAGAATGAAGAGAGGATTCCAAATATGTAATTTGTTTTGATGTTAGCCTCCAAAATCGGATTTAGATGATGAATTAAGGATTGAATGTTGAGAGGATTTGGAAGTAGTAAAAGATGAGGATGAGAATGAATGGGCGAAAGGGGTTTGACCCTTTGACCTAGTCAAGGGTTTGATCCCTTTTCAAGTTTAGTCCCTCAACTTTCGTTCGGGTGCGTGAATTACCTAAACGAGATAATTTAAAACGCGTATTAACGGGAGATGTTATAAATATATAACGGACTTTAAAATAGTTAAACGGAAAGTAACCGAAAAAAGGCGGGATGTTACATTACCTACTCCTTAAAAGAAATTTCGTCCCGAAATTTAAGTAGGCGTAGTAGTCGTTGTTTCTTCCTCGAGATCTTGCGTTTCCGAATTCACGAATAGATGAGGATATTTCCTTTGCATTTGATCTTGTCTTTCCCAAGTAAACTCGGGTCCCCTTTTGGCATTCCAACGGACCTTGACAATTGGAATTCGGCTTTGTTTTAACGTTTTGATGGAGGTGTCCACAATTTCAACCGGTTCCTCCACAAAGTGAAGTTTATCATCGATAGTAAGCTCCTCGAGAGGGATGAGGAGTTCGGGTTCGGCTAAACACTTTTTCAAGTTAGATACATGGGAAGTAGGATGAACAGAACTCAGTTGAGGCGGAAGATCTAAACGATAAACAACAGTTCCAACACGCTCCAAGATTTCGAAAGGACCAATATACCGCGGATTTAGCTTCCCGCGTTTCCCGAAACGAATTACACCTTTCCAAGGTGCGACTTTTAACATTACGCGATCACCGACTTGGAATTCGAGGTCGTTGCGTCTAGTGTCGGTATAGCTCTTTTGACAACTACGGGCCGTCCTAAGCCTATCTCGGATTTGAACGATCTTCTCGGTTGTTTCATGAATAAGTTCGGGACCGGTGATTTGTTTGTCGCCTACTTCGGCCTAACAAAGAGGAGAACGACATTTTCGGCCATATAATGCTTCGAATGGTGCGGCGTTAATACTCGCGTGATAACTATTGTTGTAGGAGAATTCGGCGAGAGGCAAGTGCTTATCCCAAGCTTTTCCAAAGTCGACAACGCAAGCTCGTAGCATGTCTTCCAAGGTTTGAATTGTGCGTTCACTTTGTCCGTCGGTTTGTGGATGATATGCGGTGCTCATGTCTAAACGCGTTCCCAATGCTTCTTGCAAAGTACGCCAAAATCTAGAAACAAAATGGCCATCTCGGTCAGAGATAATCGATAAGGTACACCGTGTCGGGCTACGATTTCTTTGATGTAGAGTTGTGCGAGTTTCTCCATGTTGTCGGTTTCCTTCATGGCTAAGAAGTGCGCGGATTTGGTGAGTCGGTCAACAATGACCCAAATAGTATCATAACCGCCAACCGTCTTTGGTAGTTTGGTGATAAAATCCATCGTTATCCTTTCCCATTTCCATTGCGGGATTTCGGGTTGTTGAAGTAGTCCGGACGGTCTTTGATGTTCGGCTTTGACTTTGGAGCAAGTTAGGCACTTTCCAACATAAGTAGCGACGTCCCTTTTAATGTTCGGCCACCAATATTGTTCTTTGAGGTCATGGTACATCTTATTGGCACCGGGGTGAATCGAATATCTTGACTTATGGGCTTCGTCTAAAATAAGGCTTCGCAAGTCCCCATAACTAGGTACCCAAATTCTTCCGGCGAAATATCGGAGTCCAGTTTCTTTAACTTCGAATCGAGAGGTGAGGACGTTCAAGTGTTCGAGAGAGATGTTTTCATCCCTGAGAGCTTCGTCTTGGGCTACACGAATTTGACTATTGAGGTTGGTGTGAATGGTGATGTTTAAAGCTCGGACACGAAGAGGCACCGCTCTTTCTTTTCGACTTAAGGCATCGGCTACTACGTTTGCCTTCCCGAGATGGTAACGAAGCTCGCAATCGTAATCGTTCAAAGTTTCAATCCACCATCGTTGTCTCATGTTTAGTTGCTTTTGATCGAAGATGTGTTGAATGCTTTTGTGATCGGTGAAGATAGTACTCTTGGTTCCATAAAGATAGTGTCTCCACATTTTAAGTGCAAAGACAACGGCTCCGAGTTCGAGATCATGAGTCGTGTAATTCCGTTCATGAATTTTTAGTTGTCGAGAGGCATAAGCAATGACTTTCTTCCGTTGCATCAATACACACCCAAAACCATGTTTCGAGGCATCGCAATATACAACAAAATCATCATTGCCTTCGAGAAGTGACAAGATAGGAGCGGTGGTTAGCTTTGTCTTCAAGATTTGAAACGCGGATTCTTGCTCGGTCGCCCAAATGAATTTCTTTCCCTTGTGAGTTAATGCGGTTAGAGGACGTGCAACCAAAGAGAAGTTTTCGATGAATCTACGATAGTACCCGGCGAGACCCAAGAATTGACGAATGTGAGTAGGAGTAGTAGGAGTCTCCCATTTACTAATGGCTTCGATTTTCGTGGGATCGACTTTAATACCTTGATCACTTACAACATGACCAAGAAATTGAACTTCCTTCAACCAAAATTCACACTTGGAGAATTTGGCATAAAGTCGTTCTTGTCTCAAGAGTTCAAGCACAAGTCGGAGATGTTGTTCGTGATCTTCTTCATTTTTAGAATAGATCAATATGTCATCGATGAACACAATAACGAATTTATCGAGATACGGTTTGCACACGCGGTTCATAAGATCCATGAACACCACCGGTGCATTAGTGAGACCAAATGGCATGACAAGGAATTCATAACTACCATAACGAGTCCAGAAAGCGGTTTTGGAGACATCTTCCCCCTTAACCATTAATTGATGATAACCCGAGCGGAGATCGATTTTCGAATATACACAAGACCCTTGTAGTTGATCAAAGAGGTCATCGATGCGAGGAAGAGGATATTGGTTCTTAACCGTCAATTTATTTAGTTCACGATAATCAATGCACATTCGTAGGGATCCGTCTTTCTTTTTAACAAACAAAATCGAAGCGCCCCATGGTGAATGGCTAGGTTGGATAAAACCACGGTCAAGTAGTTCATGGATTTGACTTTGCAATTCTTGCATTTCGGATGGAGCAAGTCTATACGGTGCACGTGCTACGGGTGCGGCTCCCGGAATAAGATCGATTTGGAATTCTACCGGTCGATGAGGTGGAAGACCCAGCAATTCGTCGGGAAATACATCGGAAAAGTCACTAACAATTGGCACATCATCGATATGCTTCTCATCGGACTCGACTTTCTTAACGTGGGCAAGGATCGCAAAACAACCCTTACGGAGTAGTTTTCTAACTTTAAGGCACGAAACGAGGTTGAGTCTGGTGCAACTCTTATCGCCATAAACAATCAAAGGTTCACCATTCTCGATAGGAATTCGGATTGCGTTAAGATCACAAAGGATGTGAGATTTCGTTTTGACTAACCAATTCATACCGATTATTACATCAAAGCTTCCTAGTTCCATGGGTATCAAGTCAATTTCAAATTCCTTACCCAAAATGTTTAACGTACACCCCCGGTAATATGTGTCGGCACTTAATAGTTTCCCGTTAGCCACTTCAATGGTATAAGTGGTATCTAATGGAAGAGGTGGAGTGCTAAAAGAATGAGTCAAAGTCTTGGATATAAAGCATTTATCGGCACCCGAATCGAATAAGCAAGAGACATAAGAATTGTTGAGAAGAAACGTACCTGTGACTAGTTCAGTGTCATCCCGGGCTTCCTCGGTGTTGATGTTGAAAGCTCGGCCGCGCGTGTTGGGGTTATCTTTCTTCTTTGGACATGCATTTCTATAATGACCCATTTGGCCACATTCGTAACAAGTGCCCGTCTTTGGTGCATTGGGCCACTTTCGAGCGACGGGAGTGGCACTTTTACAATCGTTGGCCTTATGACCAATTCCTTGGCACCGATGGCAAATTAGCTTACTACATTCGCCAAAGTGATGTTTGTTGCATTTGTTGCAAAGAGGTAGATTTCCGGCATAACCCTTCTTGCCGTCGGAGGTGAAAGATTTCTTGGCAAAGTTGCTGTTGCTTGATTGGGGAGCTTCCCATTTTCTTTTGTTGTTACCCGACTTGTCCTCGGCTTTAGGTGCCGGTACTACGATTTCGTCCACCGTCTCTATCAATTTGCGGGCCATGTTCAAAGCTTCTTGATGATTAGGGAGTTTGGATGACATTACTCCGTGTTTGATGCTCTTTGGAAGACCATCCATGTAAAGTTCAACCCTTAAAGACTCGGGGTTCACAAGGTTTGGGAACATCAAGGCTAGTTCAGAAAATCGTTGATTATAGGCCTTGAGATCGTTTTCGACCGCTTTTAGAGTTCTTAGCTCTTGTTCGAGCTTTCGATTTTCCTCGCGCGGAAAGTATTCGGTGATCATATTTCCTTTCAAATCGGACCAAGAGAGAGCGTGGGCTTCATCGGTACCCACCGATTGTACATAGGTGTTCCACCAAGTGAGAGTGACGCCGGAGAAAGTGTGAGTGGAGTACTTGACCTTGTCTTGGTCCCGACAATCGCTTATGCTAAAAACGGCTTCCGTTTGCTCAAACCATCGAGTGAGAGCAACCGGTCCTCCGGTTCCATCGAAAGTGTGAGGTTTGCACCCCATGAAAGCTTTATAGGAGCATCCCTCGTTTAAGTTACCGGCTCCATTGTTGTTGTTGTTGTTGTTGTTGTTGTGGTTGTTATTATTATTGTTGTTGGATGAGTGACCGGCCATGGCCACATCTACGGCGGTGGCTATCATGCGTTGTAGAGCTTGTTCGAGAGTTTCACGGCGTGGCGCACGGCGAGGAGGCATTGTTCCTTCAAAACAAAAGAATACCGTTGGTTAGTATTCTAAATAATACTAACCGTGATATGGAATAAAGATAGAGAGAAAATTTTCCTTGACTCGCCTTAAATTCTTTATGCCACAATGTCGGAACGTTCATATGAGTCACCGTAATATAATCCCAGAAATTATATTACCCTGATTCATATGTGCATTTGACATCATTTCATATAGTCAAGGTGGGGTGTCAATCAAATTAAACAACGTGAGATTAAGATGAACTAAGAGTAGATATGAGTAGAAGCATTCAAGTATAAATGCACAAGTAGTCAAGTAATTCCTTCTTCAAGTCTATATGCCGGTTGTAGTCTAGACTCACCAATGTACCCTATGACTCGAGGTTGACACCAATGAACTCTAAATCCCTACAAACAACGCTCTGATACCATCTGTAGCAACCCGACAAAATCGTCATTGACGGCGCCGTCAACTTAGGTCCCGTTACGTGGTCATAAGTCTTTAAAACAACGTTTGACCAAAAGATATGTCGCATTCATTTCAAATGTAAAGATTGTTCAAAGTTTACAAGAATAGTTCCACCACAAGTTACGTTACAAAGTTATAAGTACAAATGAAACTTATGTGACACAATTTAAAAGTAGCCAAAAGACGTTCCATGTATGCATATATACTCGACATCCAATGCAAGTATCAAAATAATGAGAGGAAGCATGTATCATGTATCGTTCAAGGACCTGAGAAAAACATAGAAATCTGTCAACGAAAACGTTGGTGAAATCATAGGTTTAAGTAAGTAAGTACAAATGAACCACAAGATTTATAACATTTCAATAATTGTTAACCATTCCAAAAATTTGTTATCACGAGCACCCAATTATCAATGCTTAACATTCCTTCCATAGAACCCCATCACCTTAGTGCTAGAACATACACTGTTTCTCGAAAATATATTTCATTCGTAAACGGTAGCGAACCGTTTGAATGAGGGTTTGTCAAACCCATATGGATCCATACAACATAAGTTCTCGCTTACACCCGGTAAGTGTAACTAATGATAATCGAATTGAGGATTTTGTTCTAAACTCGTATGTAGAATGTTTGTTTTCCTGTACTTGTGTTCACTTAGTAAAAGAAATGTTTATGTTTTCTCATCCCAAATGTAAGTTCAAAAAGAGTAAAAAGTGGGACTATGATCTCACCTTGAGTGCATGAGTAGTAAAGTACTTCAACAAGTAAATGTGTGCAAAGAACAATGCTAGTCTTGACCTAAACAATAGGTTGTATCAATAACGGTAAACACGATAGGTCAAAGATGTTCAATTAGTCCTATGGCTCGTTACGACTCGAATACTACAACATGTGAGTCAAATTGTCATGTTTCATGCAAGATACGAGTATAAAAGCATGTTAGAACGATTTGCACAAACATTTGGTTAAGTTTGATTAAAAGTCAACTTGGTCGGGTCAAAGTCAACGAAAAAGTCAACACGTTCGGGTCGGGTCCCGAACTATTTCTCTGAGGTTTTAATCATATATGAGCACGTTAGAACAAGTTACATGTGAATCGGAGGTGCGTAACATAGTAAACATTTTTTTAAAAATGACCAACGAAGACAGAAGCCTATCAGTTTATCTGGACGGCGTCCAGATTAGTTGGACGGCATCCAGCTTTGAAGGCTGGGACGACGTCCAAAGATCTGGACGGCGTCCAGCTTTGAAATCTGGGACGGCGTCCAAGGATCTGGACGGCGTCCAGATTGGTATTCAAGTCTGATGCAGAAACTCCTAAGTGCACGAACCAAAAACCAAACTAACAC
Organism: Rutidosis leptorrhynchoides; assembly: GCF_046630445.1. Taxonomy (NCBI): domain Eukaryota; kingdom Viridiplantae; phylum Streptophyta; class Magnoliopsida; order Asterales; family Asteraceae; genus Rutidosis; species Rutidosis leptorrhynchoides. The sequence continues at coordinate 511,497,985 of NC_092335.1, read as the reverse complement.
ATTTTATGATCCGCAAACAACCATGACATGTATCTTATATCATCGAAAAGCTCTTTTGAAAAGGAACACAACTAGATACATTTCCTAAATCAAGTTCATCATTTAAGACAACAAAAACCTCGTCGAATGATCGTTAAACGTTCAAAATCAATGTTTCAAGTTCATCAAATGCATTTTAAGTTTCGGGAAACCAATTCACACATATGATATGCCGTTTTAAAGGTAATCAAACACACATTGCAACCAAACACTTATTAACAACATTTCATAGCATTTGATGCATCAAAAGTTCATATTAAGCCTATCAAACCCTAACCAAAATCTCAAAACCAATAATCATGTTAATGTAAGGTTTTCATGTCAATCAACACACCAAAACGAAGCTAATGAAGTAACTAACACTTTGAACATACAAACATTAACATCTAAACACATTTCATCATCCAAAATCAAAGATTTAACAAACAATTTTTCAAGTTCATGCTAGTTATGTCAAATCACAAGATCGAGCATATAATTTACATATACGACATCACAATGAGCCATAGACACTAATTAACACACTTTTAAGTCAAGAACACTAAGATTATGAAACTTAGAGTTTTTAGAAAGTTACCCAATCGAGATGAAATTAGTATCAAAACGTAGAGAATGAAGAGAGGATTCCAAATATGTAATTTCGTTTGATGTTAGCCTCCAAAATCGGATTTAGATGATGAATTAAGGATTGAATGTTGAGAGGATTTGGAAGTAGTAAAAGATGAGGATGAGAATGAATGGGTGAAAGGGGTTTGACCCTTTGACCTAGTCAAGGGTTTGATCCCTTTTCAAGTTTAGTCCCTCAACTTTCGTTCGGGTGCGTGAATTACCTAAACGAGTTAATTTAAAACGCGTATTAACGGGAGATGTTATAAATATATAACGGACTTTAAAATAGTTAAACGGAAAGTAACCGGAAAAAGGCGGGATGTTACAATTAATAGAATAATAATAATTATTATTACAAAATAATACAACACTTACTTATTATTATTATCAATGTTATTTTATCTAATAAAAATGTAATACAAATAATATAATTACCTTAATAAAACCTATCATAACATTTTTATAATATACAATGAACTTTATAAATTTTATTATCTAAGATATATAAAAGTATATTTTTATATAAAGTTTTATTTATTAATAAATGAATTATATTATTTACTATAATAAATCTTTTAAAAATATTTAAAATATAAAACGACGATATTTAAGCTATATAATAATCATTCTGGAAATCATTTTGAGTCAAATTAACTTTTGTTAACTTTTGCATAATAGTCTCGAGCATTAGGATTGTGGTACACTATGGCTTGACCTAATTTGTTAAGACAATTATTGACCAACATATAAATATACATAATTATTTTAGGTTCGTGAATCCGAGGCCAACCCTACTTTTGTTCAATGTTGTTATATGTATTTTTACTACAAAATACAGTATGGTGAGTTTCATTTGCCTTTTTACCCTTTATATTTTTGGGCTGAGAATACATGCGCAATTTTTATAAATGTTTTACGAAATAGACACAAGTAATCGAAACTACATTATATGGTTGAATTATTGAAATCGAATATGCCCCTTTTTATTAAGTCTGGTAATCTAAGAATTAGGGAACAGACACCCTAATTGACGCGAATCCTAAAGATAGATCTATCAGGCCCAACAAGCCCCATCTAAAGTGTAACACCCCAGCTTAACATGACCACAATATTGTCCGCTTTGCCCGTAGGCGCACGGCTTTTTCTTGGTGACCACACACGAGAAGCACTTTCCCAGGAGGTCACCCATCCCGGTAGTGCTCTCGTTCGAGCACGCTTAACTGCAACGTACTCGCACATCTGCTCTGCTTGTGATCCCAAAACGCGTTGTGTCATTTAAGCGTGAGTATTACCTTATAATCCCATGATCACTCATGTGTGTGGGCAATGTGGGATTTGCCTAGGGTGTTACATTCACCCCCCCCCCCCCCTTAGGGACTCATTGTCCTCGATGAGGTTTGCCCCACCACCCCCAACGGCACATGAGTGGCTCTGATACCATTCTGTAACACCCCAGCTTAACATGACCACAATATTGTCCGCTTTGCCCGTAGGCGCACGGCTTTTTCTTGGCGACCACACACGAGAAGAACTTTCCCAGGAGGTCACCCATCCCGGTAGTGCTCTCGCCCGAGCACGCTTAACTGCAATGTACTCGCACATCTGCTCTGCTTGTGATCCCAAAACGCGTTGTGTCATTTAAGCGTGAGTATTACCTTATAATCCCATGATCACTCATGTGTGTGGGCAATGTGGGATTTGCCTAGGGTGTTACATAAAGTACCAGATGCTTTAGTACTTCGAAATTTATATCATGTCCGAAGGAGGATCCCGGAATGATGGGGATATTCTTATATGCATATTGTGAATGTTGGTTACCAGGTGTTCAATCCATATGAATGATTATTTTTGTCTCTATGCATGGGACGTATATTTATGAGAACTGAAAATGAAATCTTGTGGTCTATTAAAATGATGGAAATGATTATTTATGTTAAACTAATAAACTCACTAACCTTTTGGTTGACACTTTAAAGCATGTTTATTCTCAGGTATGAAAAAAGTCTTTCGCTGTGCAATTGCTCATTTTAAAGATATTACTTGGAGTCATTCATGACATATTTCAAAAGACGTTGCATTCGAGTCGTTGAGTTCATCAAGATTATTATTAAGTCAATTATAGTTAGATATATTATAAAATGATATGCATGCCGTCAACTTTCGATGTAATGAAAGATTGTCTTTTCAAAAACGAATGCAATGTTTGTAAAATGTATCATATAGAGGTCAAATATCTCGCGATGAAATCAACTGTTGTGAATCGTTTATAATCGATATGGACTTCGTCCAGATGGATTAGGACGGGTCGCTTCACTTCACCTCCACGTGCTCCTCGTTATTACAGAATAATGGACTGGTAGCGGGTTCGGGTTGCTTTCTCTTTAGAGTTGGGTTTTCAGACGATTCTTCAATAGGCACTTCTTCAGGCTCATAATTTGAGAAGTCGCTGTCGTAGTTAGGGAGGTTTTGAAGAGCTTCCCATTCGGGAGTACTCATTGGTTTATGTACCAATGAGTGAAAAGAGCCAGAGTCAGCAGAATCAGCAGGGCTTTCTCCTTCGCTTTCAGATCCTTGAGTTGGGTGAAAATTAGGAGATACAGGTAGAGTATCCGGACTATAGTTTGGGGAACGAGGACCACCAAAGCCATAAGGTGGACTTTGGACTGATCTTTCACTGGAAGACCCTTTAGTATCTTCTTTGGTTGGCTTGAGAAGAGTTGGTTTATTAATGCTTGAGCTCGACATTCTAACATTAGGAAAGAGACTTTGATTAGAATCTTTAAGTCAAGTGTAGTAAAGCATAAGTGTTAAGATTATAGGGCAATCCAAAGTGCTTTAAAGTCTAAGGCAAGAAAGGTTATAGTTTCCTAGATTGCTAAGGCACCCTAGCTAGCAACAAGCCACACATAAAGATGCAATCCTGGTTCTCTATAACAGCCTGGTTTGCTCTGATACCCAAACCCCCAGTTGAAATGTCCCGTTCTTATTGATTAAAAACGTTCCATATTAATTGATTTCGTTGTGAGGTTTTGACCTCTATATGAGACGTTTTTCAAAGACTGCATTCATTTTTAAAACAAACCATAACCTTTATTTCATAAATAAAGGTTTAAAAAGCTTTACGTAGATTATCAAATAATGATAATCTAAAATATCCCGTTTACACATGACCATTACATAATGGTTTACAATACAAATATGTTACATCGAAATCAGTTTCTTGAATGTAGTTTTTACACAATATCATACAAACATGGACTCCAAATCTTGTCCTTATTTTAGTTTGCAACAGCGGAAGCTCTTAGTATTCACCTGAGAATAAACATGCTTTAAACGTCAACAAAAATGTTGGTGAGTTATAGGTTTAACCTATATATATCAAATCGTAACAATAGACCACAAGATTTCATATTTCAATACACATCCCATACATAGAGATAAAAATCATTCATATGGTGAACACCTGGTAATCGACATTAACAAGATGCATATATAAGAATATCCCCATCATTCCGGGACACCCTTCGGATATGATATAAATTTCGAAGTACTAAAGCATCCGGTACTTTGGATGGGGTTTGTTAGGCCAAATAGATCTATCTTTAGGATTCGCGTCAATTAGGGTATCTATTCCCTAATTCTTAGATTACCAGACTTAATAAACAGGGGCATATTAGATTTCGATAATTCAACCATAGAATGTAGTTTCACGTACTTGTGTCTATTTTGTAAATCATTTATAAAACCTGCACGTATTCTCATCCCAAAAATATTAGATTTTAAAAGTGGGACTATAACTCACTTTCACAGATTTTTACTTCGTCGGGAAGTAAGACTTGGCCACTGGTTGATTCACGAACCTATAACAATATATACATATATATCAAAGTATGTTCAAAATATATTTACAACACTTTTAATATATTTTGATGTTTTAAGTTTATTAAGTCAGCTGTCCTCATTAGTTACCTACAACTAGTTGTCCACAGTTAGATGTACAGAAATAAATCAATAAATATTATCTTGAATCAATCCACGACCCAGTGTATACGTATCTCAGTATTGATCACAACTCAAACTATATATATTTTGGAATCAACCTCAACCCTGTATAGCTAACTCCAACATTCACATATAGAGTGTCTATGGTTGTTCCGAAATATATATAGATGTGTCGACATGATAGGTCAAAACATTGTATACTTGTCTATGGTATCTCAAGATTACATAATATACAATACAAGTTGATTAAGTTATGGTTGGAATAGATTTGTTACCAATTTTCATGTAGCTAAAATGAGAAAAATTATCCAATCTTGTTTTACCCATAACTTCTTCATTTTAAATCTGTTTTGAGTGAATCAAATTGCTATGGTTTCATATTGAACTCTATTTTACGAATCTAAACAGAAAAAGTATAGGTTAATAGTCAGAAAAATAAGTTACAAGTCGTTTTTGTAAAGGTAGTCATTTCAGTCGAAAGAACGACGTCTAGATGACCATTTTAGAAAACATACTTCCACTTTGAGTTTAACCATAATTTTTGGATATAGTTTCATGTTCATAATAAAAATCATTTTCCCAGAATAACAAATTTTAAATCAAAGTTTATCATAGTTTTTAATTAACTAACCCAAAACAGCCCGCGGTGTTACTACGACGGAGTAAATCCAATTTTACGGTGTTTTTCGTGTTTCCAGGTTTTAAATCATTAAGTTAGAATATCATATAGATATAGAACATGTGTTTAGTTGATTTTAAAAGTCAAGTTAGAAGGATTAACTTTTATTTGCAAACAAGTTTAGAATTAACTAAACTATGTTCTAGTGATTACAAGTTTAAACCTTCGAATAAGATAGCTTTATATGTATGAATCGAATGATGTTATGAACATCATTACTACCTCAAGTTCCTTGGATAAACCTACTGGAAATGAGAAAAATAGATCTAGCTTCAAAGGATCCTTGGATGGCTTGAAAGTTCTTGAAGCAGAATCATGACACGAAAACAATTTCAAGTAAGATTTCCACTCGAAATAAGATTGTTATAGTTATAGAAATTGAATTAAAGTTTGAATATGATTATTACCTTGTATTAGAAAGATAACCTACTGTAAGTAACAAAGGTTTCTTGATCTTGGATGATTACTTGGAATGGATTTAGAAAACTTGGAAGTAAACTTGCAATCTTGGAAGTATTCTTGATTTTATGAAACTAGAACTTTTGGAATTTATGAAGAACACTTAGAACTTGAAGATAGAACTTGAGAGAGATCAATTAGATGAAGAAAATTGAAGAATGAAAGTATTTGTAGGTGTTTTTTGTCATTGGTGTATGGATTAGATATAAAGGATATGTAATTTTGTTTTCATGTAAATAAGTCATGAATGATTACTCATATTTTTGTAATTTTATGAGATATTTCATGCTAGTTGTCAAATGATGGTTCCCACATGTGTTAGGTGACTCACATGGGCTGCTAAGAGCTGATCATTGGAGTGTATATACCAATAGTACATACATCTAAAAGCTGTGTATTGTACGAGTACGAATACGGATGCATACGAGTAGAATTGTTGATGAAACTGAACGGAGATGTAATTGTAAGCATTTTTGTTAAGTAGAAGTATTTTGATAAGTGTCTTGAAGTTTTTCAAAAGTGTATGAATACATATTAAAACACTACATGTATATACATTTTAACTGAGTCGTTAAGTCATCGTTAGTCGTTACATGTAAATGTTGTTTTGAAACCTTTAGGTTAACGATCTTGTTGAATGTTGTTAACCCATTGTTTATTATAACAAATGAGATGTTATATTGTTATATTATCATGATATTATGATATATAATATATCTTAGTATGATATATATACAGTTAAATGTCGTTACAACGATAATCGTTACATATATGTCTCATTTCGAAATCATTAAGTTAGTAGTCTTATTTTTACATATGTATTTCATTGTTAATACACTTAATAATATATTTACTTATTATTTAACATAATTAACCAAGTGTATCAATATCTTAATATGATTCATATGTACCTAGTATGACGTTGTTATAACGATAATCGTTATATATATCGTTTTCGAGTTTCTTAAATTAATAGTCTCATTTTTATGTATATAACTCATTGTTAAAATACCTAATTAGATACATACTTATAATAAAATCATGTTAACTATATATATAACCATATATATGTCATCGTATAGTTTTTACAAGTTTTAACGTTCGTGAATCACCGGTCAACTTGGGTGGTCAATTGTCTATATGAAACCTATTTCAATTAATCAAGTCTTAAAAAGTTTGATTGCTTAACATGTTGGAAACACTTAATCATGTAAATAACAATTTCATTTAATATATATATAAATATGGAAAAGTTCGGGTCACTACAGTACCTACCCGTTAAATAAATTTCGTCCCGAAATTTTAAGCAGTTGGAGGTGTTGACGTATCTTCTGGAAATAAATGCGGGTATTTCTTCTTCATTTGATCTTCACGCTCCCAGGTGAACTCGGGTCCTCTACGAGCATTCCATCGAACCTTAACAATCGGTATCTTGTTTTGTTTAAGTCTCTTAACCTCACGATCCATTATTTCGACGGGTACTTCAATGAATTGAAGTTTTTCATTGATTTGGATTTCGTCCAACAGAATAGTGAGATCTTCTTTAGCAAAACATTTCTTCAAATTTGAGACGTGGAAAGTGTTATGTACAGCCACGAGTTGTTGAGGTAGCTCCAGTTGGTAAGCTACTGGTCCGACAAGATCTATAATCTTGAATGGTCCAATGTACCTTGGATTTAGTTTCCCTCATTTACCAAATCGAACAACGCCTTTCCAAGGTGAAACCTTAAGCATGACCATTTCTCCAATTTCAAACTCTATATCTTTTCTTTTACTGTCCGCGTAGCTCTTTTGTCGACTCTGGGCGGTTTTCAATCTTTGTTGAATTTGGATGATTTTCTCGGTAGTTTCTTGTATTATCTCCGGACCCGTAATCTGTCTATCCCCCACTTCACTCCAACAAATCGGAGACCTGCACTTTCTACCATAAAGTGCTTCAAACGGCGCCATCTCAATGCTTGAATGGTAGCTGTTGTTGTAGAAAAATTCTACTAACGGTAGATGTCGATCCCAACGGTTTCCGAAATCAATAACACAAGCTCGTAGCATGTCTTTAAGCGTTTGTATCGTCCTTTCACTCTGCCCATCAGTTTGTGGATGATAGGCAGTACTCATGTCTAGATGAGTTCCCAATGCTTGCTGTAATGTCTGCCAGAATCTTGAAATAAATCTGCCATCCCTATCAGAGATAATAGAGATTGGTATTCCATGTCTGGAGATGACTTCCTTCAAATACAGTCGTGCTAACTTCTCCATCTTGTCATCTTCTCTTATTGGCAGAAAGTGTGCTGACTTGGTGAGACGATCAACTATTACCCAAATAGTATCATAACCACTTGTAGTCCTTGGAAATTTAGTAATGAAATCCATGGTAATGTTTTCCCATTTCCATTCCGGGATTTCAGGTTGTTGTAGTAGACCTGATGGTTTCTGATGTTCAGCTTTGACCTTAGAACACGTCAAACATTCTCCTACATATTTAGCAATATCGGCTTTCATACATGGCCACCAAAAATGTTTCTTAAGATCCTTGTACATCTTCCCCGTTCCAGGATGTATTGAGTATCTGGTTTTATGAGCTTCTCTAAGTACCATTTCTCTCATATCTCCAAATTTTGGTACCCAAATTCTTTCAGCCCTATACCGGGTTCCGTCTTCTCGAATATTAAGATGCTTCTCCAATCCTTTGGGTATTTCATCCTTTAAATTTCCCTCTTTTAAAACTCCTTGTTGCACCTCCTTTATTTGAGTAGTAAGGTTAGTGTGAATCATTATATTCATAGATTTTACTCGAATGGGTTCTCTGTCCTTTCTGCTCAAGGCGTTGGCTACCACATTTGCCTTTCCCGGGTGGTAACGAATCTCAAAGTCATAATCATTCAACAATTCAATCCACCTACGCTGCCTCATATTCAGTTGTTTCTGATTAAATATGTGTTGAAGACTTTTGTGGTCGGTATATATAATACTTTTGACCCCATATAAGTAGTGCCTCCAAGTCTTTAATGCAAAAACAACCGCGCCTAATTCCAAATCATGCGTCGTATAATTTTGCTCGTGAATCTTCAATTGTCTAGAAACATAAGCAATCACCTTCGTCTGTTGCATTAATACACAACCGAGACCTTGCTTTGATGCGTCACAATAAATCACAAAATCATCATTCCCTTCAGGCAATGACAATATAGGTGCCGTAGTTAGCTTTTTCTTCAATAATTGAAACGCCTTCTCTTGTTCATCTTTCCATTCAAATTTCTTCCCTTTATGCGTTAATGCAGTCAAGGGTTTTGCTATTTTGGAGAAATCTTGGATGAATCTTCTGTAGTAACCAGCCAATCCTAAAAATTGACTTATATGCTTCGGAGTTTTTGGGGTTTCCCACTTTTCAACGGTTTCGATCTTTGCCGGGTCCACCTGGATACCTTCTTTGTTCACTATGTGACCGAGGAATTGAACTTCTTCCAACCAAAATGCACACTTTGAAAACTTAGCGTACAGTTTTTCTTTCCTCAATACTTCTAGCACTTTTCTCAAATGTTCTTCATGCTCTTGATCATTCTTTGAGTAAATAAGTATGTCATCGATGAAAACAATGATAAACTTGTCAAGATATGGCCCACACACTCGGTTCATAAGGTCCATAAACACAGCTGGTGCGTTAGTCAATCCAAACGGCATAACCATAAACTCGTAATGACCATAACGCGTCCTAAAAGCAGTTTTTGGAATATCATCCTCCTTTACTCGCATTTGATGATATCCAGAACGTAAATCGATCTTCAAATAAACCGACGAGCCTTGTAGTTGATCAAATAAGTCGTCAATTCTCGACAGTGGATAACGGTTTTTGATGGTAAGTTTGTTCAACTCTCTGTAGTCAATACACAACCTAAATGTACCATCCTTCTTCTTGACAAACAAAACAGGAGCTCCCCATGGTGATGTGCTTGGTCGAATGAAACCACGTTCTAATAGTTCTTGTAGTTGGCTTTGCAGTTCTTTCATCTCGCTGGGTGCGAGTCTATAAGGAGCACGAGCTATTGGTGCTGCTCCTGGTACAAGATCTATTTGAAATTCAACAGATCGATGTGGAGGTAGTCTCGGTAATTATTTCGGAAATACATCGGGAAATTCTTTTGCGACGGGAACATCATTGATGCTCTTTTCTTCAGTTTGTACTTTCTCGACGTGTGCTAGAACAGCATAGCAACCTTTTCTTATTAGTTTTTGTGCCTTCAAATTACTAATAAGATGTATCTTCATGTTGCCCTTTTCTCCGTACACCATTAAGGGTTCTCCTTCTTCTCGTACAATGCGAATTGCATTTTTATAACATACGATCTCTGCTTTCACCTTCTTCAGCCAGTCCATGCCAACTATTACATCAAAACTCCCTAACTCTACTGGTATCAAATCAATCTTAAATATTTCGCTACCCAGTTTAATTTCTCGATTCCGGCATATATTATCTGCTGAAATTAATTTACCGTTTTCTAATTCGAGTAAAAATTTACTATCCAACGGCGTCAATGGACAACTTAATTTAGCACAAAAATCTCTACTCATATAGCTTCTATCCGCACCCGAATCAAATAAAACGTAAGCAGATTTATTGTCAATAAGAAACGTACCCGTAACAAGCTCCGGGTCTTCCTGTGCCTCTGCCGCATTAATATTGAAAACTCTTCCGCGGCCTTGTCCATTCGTGTTCTCCTGGTTCGGGCAATTTCTAATAATGTGGCTCGATTTTCCACATTTATAACAAACTACATTGGCATAACTTGCTCCGACACTACTTGCTCCGCCATTACTCGTTCCGACACCATTTGTTCCTTTCGTTCTGTTAACCCCTGGTCCGTAGACCTCACACTTCGCGGTGCTATGACCATTTCTTTTACACTTGTTGCAAAATTTGGTGCAGAACCCAGAGTGATACTTTTCACACCTTTGGCATAGCTGCTTCTGATTGTTGTTGTTGTTGCGGTTGTTATTGTTGTTGGGATGATTGTTGTAGTTGCTGTTGTTGTTGTTGTTGTTGTTGTTGTTGTTGTTGTTGTTGTTGTTGTTGTTGTTGTTGTTGTTGTTGTTGTTGTTGTTGTTGTTGTTGGGCCGTTTGTTGTAGTTGCGATTGATGTTGCGATTGTTGGGATAATTGTTGCGATTATTATTGTAATTGCTGTTGTTATTGTATTGGTGATTCTTATCACCGTTTTCCTCCCACTTTCTTTTGACTTGCTTCACATTGGCCTCTTCAGCCGTCTGTTCTTTAATTCTTTCCTCAATCTGGTTTACTAATTTGTGAGCCATTCTACATGCCTGTTGTATGGAGGCGGGCTCGTGTGAACTTATATCTTCTTGGATTCTTTTCGGTAATCCTTTCACAAACGCGTCGATCTTCTCTTCCTCATCTTCGAATGCTCCCGGACACAATAGGCACAATTCTGTGAATCGTCTTTCGTACATGGTAATATCAAATCCTTAGGTTCGTAACCCTCTAAGTTCTGTCTTGAGCTTATTGACCTCGGTTCTGGGACGGTACTTCTCATTCATCAAGTGCTTGAATGCTGACCACGGTAGTGCGTACGCATCATCTTGTCCCACTTGCTCTAGATAGGAATTCCACCATGTTAACGCAGAACCTGTGAAGGTATGCGTAGCGTACTTCACTTTATCCTCTTCAGTACACTTACTTATGGCAAACACCGATTCGACCTTCTCGGTCCACCGTTTCAATCCGATCGGTCCTTCGGTTCCATCAAATTCCAAAGGTTTGCAGGCAGTGAATTCTTTGTAGGTGCATCCTACACGATTTCCTGTACTGCTAGATCCAAGGTTATTGTTGGTATGTAGTGCAGCCTGTACTGCGGCTATGTTTGAAGCTAGAAAAGTACGGAATTCCTCTTCATTCATATTCACGGTGTGTCGAGTAGTCGGTGCCATTTCCTTCAAAATAGTCAAATGGAACAAGTTAATCATACAGAATATTAAGAGTAGTTAACAGTATTTCGTAGCATAATATGAACTCATTTATAAAAGCTTTTTCTTCATATTAGCGTTTTATAAGTTTAAATTCGGGTAGTACCTACCCGTTAAGTTCATACTTAGTAGCTAATATACAATTCAACTACTACAATTCTATATGAAAAACTGATTATAATAATATTTCGCGTTCAAACTTTTATAGAATATTTTACAAACTTACAATACCGCTTATTTTACATAAAGCATGAAATATAGCACACAATAACTTTGATACAAGATATTTGTCAAGATAATTCTAGCTAGTACACAAGTCGTTCAGCAAAGGCAATAAAGACACGTAATTCATACGTCCAGAAACAAGTCATGCATTCTGGTTTTACTAGGACTACTTCCCATCCTTGGTCTTGTGGAACATAACCGTTATGGCCGTTGATAAGACAGCGTGTTGTAACGTCGTCAAAGGGACGAGGGTTACGTAATGACCAACAGTCTCGTAATAACCTAAAAACCTCATTTCTTACCCCAATTACCGACTCCGTCACTTGTGGGAACGTTTTGTTTAATAGTTGTAGCTCGATGTTCTTTTTCTCACTTTGGTGAGAAGCGAACATTACTAACCCGTAAGCATAGCATGCTTCTTTATGTTGCATGTTAGCCGCTTTTTCTAAATCATGAAGTCCTATATTCGGATACATTGAGTCAAAATAATTTCTTAACCCGTTGCGTAAAATAGCATTTGGGTTCCCCGCAATATATGCGTCAAAGTAAACACATCGTAACTTATGGGTTTCCCAATGTGATATCCCCCATCTTTCAAACGAAAGTCTCTTATAAACCAAGACATTCTTGGAACGTTCTTCGAATGTCTTACAAACTGATTTCGTCGTAAATAGTTGTGCTGAAGAATTCTGACCAACTCTAGACAAGATTTCATCAATTATGTCTCTGGGTAGGTCTCATAAAATATTGGGTTGTCTATCCATTTTGTGTTTTTATACTGTAAAATAGACAAGAGTTAGATTCATAAAAAAAAATACTTATTAATACAAGCAATTTTTACATATATCATAAAGCATAAGCACACTATATTACATATATTACACCACACGAATACAACTATCTTATTCTGACTCGCTCGTTTCTTCTTCTTCTGTTTTGGTTCGTTTGCCAAGTTTCTAGGGATATATGATGTTCCCCTAATACGAGCTGTCGTTTTCCACAACGGTTTAGAAAAACCTGGTGGTTTAGAGGTTCCCGGCTCATTGTTACAACTTAAGGGCTTCGAGAGTTGACGATACATATTAAGTTCATCGGGGTTGGAATTAGATTTCTCTATTTTTATGCCCTTTCCCTTATTATTTTCTTTTGCCTTTTTAAATTCAGTTGGGGTAATTTCTATAACATCATCGGAATTCTCGTCGGAATCCGATTCATCGGAGAATTGGTAATCCTCCCAATATTTTGCTTCCTTGGCGGAAACACCATTGACCAAAATTATCCTTGGTCGGTTGGTTGAGGATTTTCTTTTACTTAACTGTTTTATTATTTCCCCCACCGGTTATATTTCCTCCTCCGGTTCCTCCTCTTCCGGTTCTGATTCTTCTTCCGGTTCTTCTTCGGGAACTTGTGAATCAGTCCAATATATATTCGACTCTTCGTTATTATTAGGTGAGTCAATGGGATTTGTGCTAGAGGTAGACATCTATCACACAATATCAAACATGTTAAGAGATTAATATATCACATAATATATACATGTTAATAATATATAGTTTCCAACAAAAATGTTAAGCAATCATTTTTTAAGAAAACACGGTCGAAGTCCAGACTCACTAATGCATCCTAACAAACTCGATAAGACACACTAATGCAAATTTTCTAGTTCTCTAAGACCAACGCTCGGATACCAACTGAAATGTCCCGTTTTTATTGATTAAAAACGTTCCATATTAATTGATTTCGTTGCGAGGTTTTGACCTCTATATGAGACGTTTTTCAAAGACTGCATTCATTTTTAAAACAAACCATAACCTTTATTTCATAAATAAAGGTTTAAAAAGCTTTACGTAGATTATCAAATAATGATAATCTAAAATATCCTGTTTACACACGACCATTACATAATGGTTTACAATACAAATATGTTACATCGAAATCAGTTTCTTGAATGCAGTTTTTACACAATATCATACAAACATGGACTCCAAATCTTGTCCTTATTTTAGTATGCAACAGCGAAAGCTCTTAGTATTCACCTGAGAATAAACATGCTTTAAACGTCAACAAAAATGTTGGTGAGTTATAGGTTTAACCTATATATATCAAATCGTAATAATAGACCACAAGATTTCATATTTCAATACACATCCCATACATAGAGATAAAAATCATTCATATGGTGAACACCTGATAATCGACATTAACAAGATGCATATATAAGAATATCCCCATCATTCCGGGACACCCTTCGGATATGATATAAATTTCGAAGTACTAAAGCATCCGGTACTTTGGATGGGGTTTGTTAGGCCCAATAGATCTATCTTTAGGATTCGCGTCAATTAGGGTGTCTGTTCCCTAATTCTTAGATTACCAGACTTAATAAAAAGGGGCATATTCGATTTTGATAATTCAACCATAGAATGTAGTTTCACGTACTTGTGTCTATTTTGTAAATCATTTATAAAACCTGCATGTATTCTCATCCCAAAAATATTAGATTTTAAAAGTGGGACTATAACTCACTTTCACAGATTTTTACTTCGTCGGGAAGTAAGACTTGGCCACTGGTTGATTCATGAACCTATAACAATATATACATATATATCAAAGTATGTTCAAAATATATTTACAACACTTTTAATATATTTTGATGTTGTAAGTTTATTAAGTCAGCTGTCCTCGTTAGTAACCTACAACTAGTTGTCCACAGTTAGATGTACAGAAATAAATCGATAAATATTATCTTGAATCAATCCACTACCCAGTGTATACGTATCTCAGTATTGATCACAACTCAAACTATATATATTTTGGAATCAACCTCAACCCTGTATAGCTAACTCCAACATTCACATATAGAGTGTCTATGGTTGTTCCGAAATATATATAGATGTGTCAACATGATAGGTCAAAACATTGTATACGTGTCTATGGTATCTCAAGATTACATAATATACAATACAAGTTGATTAAGTTATGGTTGGAATAGATTTGTTACCAATTTTCACGTAGCTAAAATGAGAAAAATTATCCAATCTTGTTTTACCCATAACTTCTTCATTTTAAATCCGTTTTGAGTGAATCAAATTGCTATGGTTTCATATTGAACTCTATTTTATGAATCTAAATAGAAAATTTATAGGTTTATAGTCAGAAAAATAAGTTACAAGTCATTTTTGTAAAGGTAGTCAATTCAGTCAAAAGAACGACGTCTAGATGACCATTTTAGAAAACATACTTTCACTTTGAGTTTAACCATAATTTTTGGATATAGTTTCATGTTCATAATAAAAATCATTTTCCCAAAATAACAACTTTTAAATCAAAGTTTATCATAGTTTTTAATTAACTAACCCAAAACAGCCCGCGGTGTTACTACGACGGCGTAAATTCGATTTTACGGTGTTTTTCGTATTTCCAGGTTTTAAATCATTAAGTTAGCATATCATATAGATATAGAACATGTGTTTAGTTGATTTTAAAAGTCAAGTTAGAAGGATTAACTTTTATTTGCGAACAAGTTTAGAATTAACTAAACTATGTTCTAGTGATTACAAGTTTAAACCTTTGAATAAGATAGCTTTATATGTATGAATCGAATGATGTTATGAACATCATTACTACCTAAAGTTCCTTGGATAAACCTACTGGAAATGGAAAAAATAGATCTAGCTTCAAAGGATCCTTGGATGGGTTGAAAGTTCTTGAAGCAGAATCATGACACGAAAATAATTTCAAGTAAGATTTCCACTCGAAATAAGATTGTTATAGTTATAGAAATTGAATTAAAGTTTGAATATGATTATTACCTTGTATTAGAAAAATAACCTACTGTAATTAACAAAGGTTTCTTGATCTTGGATGATTACTTGGAATGGATTTAGAAAACTTGGAAGTAAACTTGCAATCTTGGAAGTATTCTTGATTTTATGAAACTAGAACTTTTGGAATTTATGAAGAACACTTAGAACATGAAGATAGAACTTGAGAGAGATCAATTAGATGAAGAAAATTGAAGAATGAAAGTATTTGTAGGTGTTTTTGGTCGTTGGTGTATGGATTAGATATAAAGGATATGTAATTTTGTTTTCATGTAAATAAGTCATGAATGATTACTCGTATTTTTATAATTTTATGAGATATTTCATGCTAGTTGCCAAATTATGGTTCCCACATATGTTAGGTGACTCACATGGGCTGCTAAGAGCTGATCGGAGTGTATATACCAATAATACATACATCTAAAAGCTGTGTATTGTACGAGTACGAATACGGGTGCATACGAGTAGAATTGTTGATGAAACTGAACGAGGATGTAATTGTAAGCATTTTTGTTAAGTAGAAGTATTTTGATAAGTATCTTGAAGTCTTTCAAAAGTGTATGAATACATATTAAAACACTACATGTATATACATTTTAACTGAGTCGTTAAGTCATCGTTAGTCGTTACAAGTAAATGTTGTTTTGAAACCTTTAGGTTAACGATCTTGTTGAGTGTTGTTAACCCATTGTTTATTATAACAAATGTAGCGACCCGACCAAATCGTCATTGACGGCGCCGTCTACTTAGGTCCCGTTACGTGGTCATAAGTCTTTAAAACAACGTTTGACCAAAAGATATGTCGCCTTCATTTCAAAATAAAGATTGTTCCCAAAGTTTACAAGAATTGTTCAACCAATAGTTAAGTTACAACGTTATAATACGAATGAAATCTAGGCGACACGGTTTAAAGTAAGGTCAAAAGACGCTCCATGAAATGCACATATACTCGACATCCAATGCAAGTATCAAATAATGAGCGGAAGCATGTATCATGTATCGTTCAAGGACCTGAGAAAAACATAGAAATCTGTCAACGAAAACGTTGGTGAAATCATAGGTTTAAGTAAGTAAGTACAAGTGAACCACAAGATTTGCATCAATGAAATAATAGTAATACATTCCAAAAGTTTGTTTCACGAGCACCCAATTATCAATGCTTAACGTTTCCTTCCATTGAACCCCATCACTTAGTGCTAGAACATACACTGTTTCTCGAAAATATATTTCATTCGTAAACGGTAGCGAACCGTTTGAATGAGGGTTTGTCAAACCCATATGGATCCATACAACATAAGTTCTCGCTTACACCCGGCAAGTGTAACTAATGATAATCGAATTGAGGATTTTGTTCTAAACTCGTATGTAGAATGTTTGTTTTCCTGTACTTGTGTTCACTTAGTTCAAAAGAATCGTTTATGTTTTCTCATCCCAAATATAAGTTCAAAAAGAGTAAAAGTGGGACTATGATCTCACCTTGAGTGCACGAGTAGTAAAGTACTTCAACAAGTAAACGTGTGCAAAGAACAATGCTAGTCTTGACCTAAACAATAGGTTGTATCAATAACGGTAAACACGATAGGTCAAAGATGTTCAATTAGTCCTATGGCTCGTTACGACTCGATTATTTAGCATGTGAAATCAAATTGCCAAGTTTCATGCAAGATACAAGTATATAAATAAGTTAGGAAGGTTGCATAATCATTTGGTTAAGTTTGACAAAAAGTCAAACTTTGGTCGGTCAAAGTCAACGAAAGTCAACACGTTCGGGTCGGGTTCCGAACTATTTTTCTAATCTTAGAAATCATATATGAGCATGTTGGCCAAGTTACATGTTAATCGGAGGTGCGTAGCATGCCAAACATTATTCGAAAATTGACCAAATTGGACAGACCCAATCGGCGCGCCGCGCGGGGGGTATGGCGCGCCGCGCCACCCTGCTGCTTCAGCTATTTTTCTGCTTTTTAAATGTGCACGAACCAAAACCAATTCTAACACAATTCTTGACCCGCAAACGCTTATAACGCCTATCATACATCGTTGGAAAGGTATTTTGACAAGGAATGCAACTAAACACATATCATCAATCAAGCTTGCACTTATGACAAACAAAAATCGCATTTAATGTTCCATAATCAATGCATTCAAGTCAATATTGAAATTTAATGATTCGGTAACCAAATTACATGAACGATATGCCGTTTCGTAGGTAATTAAGCATACAACACAACCTAACACTTACAATTTACATTCATGTCATTTAATGCATCAAAGATTCATTCTTAGTTCATGAAACCCCAACCAAAAATCACCAAATTTCATAATCAAGTTTAAGGGGTTTCCTTGGTCAATCTTTACATCATAATGAAGCTAGTAACACTAGGAACATGATTAAAACATGAAGTCTTAGCATCTAACAACATATGAACACTTAAAATTCAAGATTAAACATGTTAACTTTCCATATGAACTAGTTACTTCAAAATATCGAAATCAAGCATACAAATCACATAAACAAACTAAACTTGAGCCATAGACACTAATTAACAAACTTATAACTTAAAAATCTCAAGAACACAAAGATTAGTGATTTTAGAAAGTTACCCAAATTTGATGAGGTTGGTATGGAATCGAAGAGGAGATCACGAGGAGTTCTAATATGTAAACGGTTTGGAATGAATCCTTCTTGAATGATTTTAGATGATGATTTGCTTTTTGGAGAATTTGAGAAAAATGGAGAAGTATGAAAAGAAAAGAAGAAAGAAAATGAAAATGGGGAGGATAAGGGGGTTGACTAGTCAAGAGCTAGTCACCTCTTTGGCTTTGTGGCGGAACTAGTCCCTCGAGTTCGGTTGCGGGTGCGTTAAATTACCTAGACATGATAATTTAAAACGCGTATTAACGGGAGATGTTAAAAACATATAACGGAGTTTAAAATAGTTAAACGGAAAAGTAAACGGAAAAAGGCGGGATGTTACATTACCTACTCCTTAAAAGAAATTTCGTCCCGAAATTTAAGTAGGCGTAGTAGTCGTTGTTTCTTCCTCGAGATCTTGCGTTTCCGAATTCACGAATAGATGAGGATACTTCCTTTGCATTTGATCTTGTCTTTCCCAAGTAAACTCGGGTCCTCTTTTGGCATTCCAACGAACCTTGACAATCGGGATTCGGCTTTGTTTCAATGTCTTGACGGAGGTGTCCACAATTTCAACCGGTTCCTCCACAAAATGAAGTTTGTCATCAATGGTAAGCTCCTCGAGAGGAATGACGATATCGGGTTCGGCAAGACACTTTTTCAAGTTGGATACATGGAAAGTAGGATGAACGGAGCTCAATTGAGGCGGAAGATCCAAACGATAAGCAACGGTTCCAATACGCTCCAAGATTTCGAAAGGACCAATATACCGCGGATTTAGCTTCCCGCGTTTCCCAAAACGGATTACACCCTTCCAAGGTGCGACTTTTAACATTACTCGGTCACCGACTTGAAATTCAAGATCGTTGCGTCGTTTATCGGTATAGCTCTTTTGACGACTTCGGGCCGTCCTAAGCCTATCTCGGATTTGAACGATTTTCTCGGTGGTTTCGTGAATGAGTTCGGGTCCGGTGATTTGCACGTCGCCTACCTCGGCCCAACAAAGAGGTGAACGACATTTGCGGCCATATAGCGCTTCAAAAGGTGCGGCTTTAATACTCGCGTGATAACTATTGTTGTAAGAGAACTCGGCGAGAGGTAAGTGCTTGTCCCAAGCTTTTCCGAAGTCAACCACGCAAGCTCGTAACATGTCCTCTAAGGTTTGAATTGTACGTTCGCTTTGTCCATCGGTTTGAGGATGATATGCGGTGCTCATGTCTAAACGTGTTCCCAACGCTTCTTGCAATGTACGCCAAAATCTAGAAACGAAACGGCCATCTCGGTCGGAGATAATCGATAAAGGTACACCGTGTCGGGCTACGATCTCCTTAATGTAAAGTTGTGCAAGTTTCTCCATTTTGTCCGTTTCTTTCATGGCAAGGAAGTGTGCGGATTTGGTGAGACGGTCAACAATAACCCAAATGGTATCATAACCGCCCGTCGTTTTTGGTAGTTTGGTGATAAAATCCATCGTTATCCCTTCCCACTTCCATTGCGGGATCTCGGGTTGTCGAAGTAGTCCGGACGGTCTTTGGTGTTCGGCTTTGACTTTGGAACATGTCAAACACTTGGAAACATAAGTAGCTACTTCCCTTTTGATATTCGGCCACCAATATAGCTGTTTAAGGTCGTGGTACATCTTATTGGCACCGGGGTGAATCGAGTATCGTGACTTATGGGCTTCATCTAAAATAAGGCTTCGTAGGTCCCCATAACTAGGCACCCAAATTCTTCCGGCGAAATATCGGAGTCCGGTTTCTTTAACTTCGAATCGAGAGGTGAGGACGTTCAAGTGTTCGAGAGAGATGTTTTCATCCTTAAGAGCCTCATCTTGGGCTACCCGAATTTGGCTATTAAGGTTGGTGTGAATGGTGATGTTTAAAGCTCGGACACGGAGAGGCACCACTCTTTCTTTTCGACTTAAGGCATCGGCTACTACATTTGCCTTCCCGGGATGGTAACGAAGCTCGCAATCGTAATCGTTCAAAGTTTCAATCCACCGTCGTTGTCTCATGTTTAGTTGCTTTTGATCGAAAATGTGTTGGAGACTTTTGTGGTCGGTAAAGATAGTACTCTTGGTTCCATAAAGATAGTGTCTCCACATTTTAAGTGCAAAGACAACGGCTCCGAGTTCGAGATCATGTGTCGTATAGTTTCGTTCATGAATTTTAAGTTGTCGAGAAGCATAAGCAATGACTTTCGTTCGTTGCATCAATACACACCCAAAACCATGTTTTGAGGCATCGCAATATACAACAAAGTCATCATTGCCTTCGGGAAGTGACAAGATAGGAGCGGTGGTTAGCTTCGTTTTCAAGATTTGGAATGCGGATTCATGTTCGGTCGCCCAAATGAATTTCTTTCCCTTGTGAGTCAATGCGGTTAGAGGACGTGCAACCAAAGAGAAATTTTCGATGAATCTACGATAGTACCCGGCGAGACCCAAAAATTGACGAATGTGAGTAGGAGTAGTAGGAGTCTCCCATTTGCTAATGGCTTCGATTTTCGATGGATCGACTTTAATACCTTGGTCACTTACAACATGACCAAGAAATTGAACTTCCTTTAACCAAAATTCACACTTGGAGAATTTGGCATAGAGTTGTTCTTGTCTTAAAAGTTCAAGCACAAGTCGGAGATGTTGTTCGTGCTCTTCTTCATTTTTAGAATAGATCAATATGTCGTCGATGAACACAATAACGAATTTATCGAGATACGGTTTGCACACGCGGTTCATAAGATCCATGAATACCGCCGGTGCGTTAGTGAGACCAAATGGCATGACAAGGAATTCATAACTACCATAACGAGTTCGGAAAGCGGTTTTGGAGACATCTTCCCCCTTAACCCTCAATTGATGATAACCCGAGCGGAGATCGATTTTCGAATATACACAAGACCCTTGTAGTTGATCAAAGAGGTCATCGATGCGAGGAAGAGGATATCGGTTCTTAACCGTCAATTTATTTAGTTCGCGATAATCAATGCACATTCGTAGGGATCCGTCTTTCTTTTTAACAAACAAAATCGGAGCGCCCCAAGGTGAATGGCTAGGTTGGATAAAACCACGATCAAGTAGTTCTTGGATTTGACTTTGCAATTCTTGCATTTCAGATGGAGCGAGTCTATATGGTGCACGCGCTACGGGTGCGGCTCCCGGAATAAGATCGATTTGGAATTCAACCGGTCGATGAGGCGGAAGACCCGGCAATTCATCGGGAAATACATCGGAATAGTCACTAACAATTGGCACATCATCGATGTGCTTCTCATCGGACTCGACTTTCTTAACGTGGGCAAGGATCGCAAAACAACCCTTACGAAGTAGTTTTCTAACTTTAAGGCACGAAACGAGGTTGAGTCTGGTGCAACTCTTATCGCCATAAACAATCAAAGGTTCACCATTCTCGATAGGAATTCGGATTGCGTTAAGATCACAAAGAATGTGAGATTTCGTTTTGACTAACCAATTCATACCGATTATTACATCAAAGCTTCCTAGTTCCATGGGTATCAAGTCAATTTCAAATTCCTTACCCAAAATGTTTAATGTACACCCCCGGTAATATGTGTCGGCACTTAATAGTTTTCCGTTAGCCACTTCAATGGTATAAGTGGTATCTAATGGAAGAGGTGGAGTGCTAAAAGAATGAGTCAAAGTCTTGGATACAAAGCATTTATCGGCACCCGAATCGAATAAGCAAGAGACATAAGAATTGTTGAGAAGAAACGTACCCGTGACTAGTTCAGTGTCATCCCGGGCTTCCTCGGTGTTGATGTTGAAAGCTCGGCCGCGCGTATTGGTGTTATCTTTCCTTTTCGGGCATGCATTTCTATAATGACCCGTTTGGCCACATTCGTAACAAGTGCCCGTCTTTGGTGCATTGGGCCACTTTCGAGCGACGGGAGTGGCACTTTTACAATCGTTGGCCTTATGACCAACTCCTTGGCACCGGTGGCAAATTATCTTACTACATTCGCCAAAGTGATGTTTGTTGCATTTGTTGCAAAGAGGTAGGTTCCCGGCATAACCTTTCTTGCCGTCGGAGGTGTAAGGCTTCTTAGCAAAGTTGTTGTTGCTTGATTGGGAGGGTTCCCACTTTCTTTTGTTGCCGCTCGATTTATCCTCGGCTTTAGGTGCCAGAACTACGATTTCGTCAACCGTTTCGATTAGTTGGCGAGCCATGTTCATAGCGGCTTGATGAGTAGTGGGTTTGGATGACATCACCCCTTGTTTGATGCTTTTTGGAAGACCGAGCATGTAGAGCTCAATCCTTTGAGATTCGGGGTTAACAAGATTAGGACACATCAAGGATAGTTCGGCGAAGCGTTGATTATAAGCTTTAAGGTCGTTTCCGACCGCTTTCAAAGCTCTTAGTTCTTCCTCAAGCTTTCGGGTTTCTTCGCGCGGAAAATATTCAACAATCATCTTTTCCTTTAGGTCGGCCCAAGAGAGGGCATGAGCTTCATCGGTACCCACCGATTGAACATAGGTGTTCCACCATGTTAGAGCAATTCCGGAGAAAGTGTGAGTGGAGTATTTGACCTTGTCTTGGTCCCGACAACCGCTTATGCTAAAGACGGCTTCCGTTTGCTCAAACCATCGGGTGAGCACGACCGGTCCCCCGGTTCCATCAAAAGTGTGAGGTTTGCACCCCATGAAAGCTTTATAGGAGCATCCCTCGTTTGAGTTTCCGGCTCCATTGTTGTTGTTGTTGTTGTTGTTGTTGTTGTTGTGGTTGTTATTATTATTGTTGTTGGATGAGTGACCGGCCATGGCCGCATCTACGGCGGTAGCTATCATCCGTTCGAGAGCTTGTTCGGGAGTTTCATTGCGGCGTACACGACGAGGAGCCATTGTTCCTTCAAGACACAAGAATATCATTGATTAGTATTCTCAATAATACTAACCGTGATATAGAATAAAGATAAAGAGAAGTTTTTTTTTTTTTTTTTTTTTTTTTTTTTTTTTTTTCGACTCGCCTTAAATTCTTTATGTCATAATGTCGGAACGTTCATACGAGTCACCGTAATATAATCCCGGAAATTATATTACCCTAATTCATATGTGCATTCGACATCATTTCATATAGTCAAGGTGGCGTGTCAATCAAATTAAACAACGTGAGATTAAGATGAACTAAGAGTAGATATGAGTAGAAACGTTCGAGTATAAATGCACAAGTAGTCAAGTAATTCCTACTTCAAGTCTATATGCCGGTTGTAGTCTAGACTCACCAATGTACCCTATGACTCGGGGTTGACACTAATGAACTCTAAATCCCTACAACCAACGCTCTGATACCATCTGTAGCGACCCGACCAAATCGTCATTGACGGCGCCGTCTACTTAGGTCCCGTTACGTGGTCATAAGTCTTTAAAACAACGTTTGACCAAAAGATATGTCGCCTTCATTTCAAAATAAAGATTGTTCCCAAAGTTTACAAGAATTGTTCAACCAATAGTTAAGTTACAACGTTATAATACGAATGAAATCTAGGCGACACGGTTTAAAGTAAGGTCAAAAGACGCTCCATGAAATGCACATATACTCGACATCCAATGCAAGTATCAAATAATGAGCGGAAGCATGTATCATGTATCGTTCAAGGACCTGAGAAAAACATAGAAATCTGTCAACGAAAACGTTGGTGAAATCATAGGTTTAAGTAAGTAAGTACAAGTGAACCACAAGATTTGCATCAATGAAATAATAGTAATACATTCCAAAAGTTTGTTTCACGAGCACCCAATTATCAATGCTTAACGTTTCCTTCCATTGAACCCCATCACTTAGTGCTAGAACATACACTGTTTCTCGAAAATATATTTCATTCGTAAACGGTAGCGAACCGTTTGAATGAGGGTTTGTCAAACCCATATGGATCCATACAACATAAGTTCTCGCTTACACCCGGCAAGTGTAACTAATGATAATCGAATTGAGGATTTTGTTCTAAACTCGTATGTAGAATGTTTGTTTTCCTGTACTTGTGTTCACTTAGTTCAAAAGAATCGTTTATGTTTTCTCATCCCAAATATAAGTTCAAAAAGAGTAAAAGTGGGACTATGATCTCACCTTGAGTGCACGAGTAGTAAAGTACTTCAACAAGTAAACGTGTGCAAAGAACAATGCTAGTCTTGACCTAAACAATAGGTTGTATCAATAACGGTAAACACGATAGGTCAAAGATGTTCAATTAGTCCTATGGCTCGTTACGACTCGATTATTTAGCATGTGAAATCAAATTGCCAAGTTTCATGCAAGATACAAGTATATAAATAAGTTAGGAAGGTTGCATAATCATTTGGTTAAGTTTGACAAAAAGTCAAACTTTGGTCGGTCAAAGTCAACGAAAGTCAACACGTTCGGGTCGGGTTCCGAACTATTTTTCTAATCTTAGAAATCATATATGAGCATGTTGGCCAAGTTACATGTTAATCGGAGGTGCGTAGCATGCCAAACATTATTCGAAAATTGACCAAATTGGACAGACCCAATCGGCGCGCCGCGCGGGGGGTATGGCGCGCCGCGCCACCCTGCTGCTTCAGCTATTTTTCTGCTTTTTAAATGTGCACGAACCAAAACCAATTCTAACACAATTCTTGACCCGCAAACGCTTATAACGCCTATCATACATCGTTGGAAAGGTATTTTGACAAGGAATGCAACTAAACACATATCATCAATCAAGCTTGCACTTATGACAAACAAAAATCGCATTTAATGTTCCATAATCAATGCATTCAAGTCAATATTGAAATTTAATGATTCGGTAACCAAATTACATGAACGATATGCCGTTTCGTAGGTAATTAAGCATACAACACAACCTAACACTTACAATTTACATTCATGTCATTTAATGCATCAAAGATTCATTCTTAGTTCATGAAACCCCAACCAAAAATCACCAAATTTCATAATCAAGTTTAAGGGGTTTCCTTGGTCAATCTTTACATCATAATGAAGCTAGTAACACTAGGAACATGATTAAAACATGAAGTCTTAGCATCTAACAACATATGAACACTTAAAATTCAAGATTAAACATGTTAACTTTCCATATGAACTAGTTACTTCAAAATATCGAAATCAAGCATACAAATCACATAAACAAACTAAACTTGAGCCATAGACACTAATTAACAAACTTATAACTTAAAAATCTCAAGAACACAAAGATTAGTGATTTTAGAAAGTTACCCAAATTTGATGAGGTTGGTATGGAATCGAAGAGGAGATCACGAGGAGTTCTAATATGTAAACGGTTTGGAATGAATCCTTCTTGAATGATTTTAGATGATGATTTGCTTTTTGGAGAATTTGAGAAAAATGGAGAAGTATGAAAAGAAAAGAAGAAAGAAAATGAAAATGGGGAGGATAAGGGGGTTGACTAGTCAAGAGCTAGTCACCTCTTTGGCTTTGTGGCGGAACTAGTCCCTCGAGTTCGGTTGCGGGTGCGTTAAATTACCTAGACATGATAATTTAAAACGCGTATTAACGGGAGATGTTAAAAACATATAACGGAGTTTAAAATAGTTAAACGGAAAAGTAAACGGAAAAAGGCGGGATGTTACAACAAATGAGATTTTAAATTGTTATATTATCATGATATTATGATATATAATATATCTTAGTATGATATATATACAGTTAAATGTTGTTACAACGATAATCGTTACATATATGTCTCGTTTCGAAATCATTAAGTTAGTAGTCTTATTTTTACATATGTATTTCATTGTTAATACACTTAATAATATATTTACTTATTATTTAACATAATTAACCAAGTGTATCAATATCTTAATATGATTCATATGTACCTAGTAAGACGTTGTTATAACGATAATCGTTATATATATATCGTTTTCGAGTTTCTTAAATTAATAGTCTCATTTTTATGTATATAACTCATTGTTAAAATACCTAATGAGATACATAATTATAATAAAATCATGTTAACTAGATATATAACCATATATATGTCATCGTATAGTTTTTATAAGTTTTAACGTTCGTGAATCACCGATCAACTTGGGTGGTCAATTGTCTATATGAAACCTATTTCAATTAATCAAGTTTTAACAAGTTTGATTGCTTAACATGTTGGAAACACTTAATCATGTAAATAACAATTTCATTTAATATATATATAAA
Organism: Rutidosis leptorrhynchoides; assembly: GCF_046630445.1. Taxonomy (NCBI): domain Eukaryota; kingdom Viridiplantae; phylum Streptophyta; class Magnoliopsida; order Asterales; family Asteraceae; genus Rutidosis; species Rutidosis leptorrhynchoides. The sequence goes on along the minus strand of NC_092335.1, from coordinate 511,471,372 downwards.
TATGGAAAAGTTCGGGTCACTACACCAGTTAGGGCCTGGGCGAAATGTGACTTAATACCAAACAAACCAACATATTATAATAAACGAGAACAATACTAAATGATAAAATTATCTTTATTGAGAGTACGCAGCGGAAAATGAAATGTCGTTACAATGATGGAAGTAACAATAATGTAAGTGTTCAAATGCAAAAGTAAATAATGCGATATCTCTTGATCCTATGTCCAAGTAGCATCACATAAGCAGTAAGAAATAAAGCTTGAATCAAACAGCACCTGAGACAAAACATGCTAAAGTGTCAACCAAAAATGTTGAGTGAAATCATAGGTTTAACAAATAAGTTTGATCGTTGTTTTAGACCACAAGATTTAGTTTATAAAGTTGATCTCGTAGATCAAAAAGTTATGCCAGTGCGTGATATTTAGACTAAACGTTCAAGTTTACCCCAAAGACAAGTTGTAGTTTATACTTGTCGGTTTAATTTCATTATTAAGTAATACAATGACTTAGTCAAATGTATCGGGGACGTTACTCCCGATAGGCCTACCCCCAATAATTAAGCATGCAATCAACGAGCAATTAAAAATATCACTGTAGGAACTTAGTCGGACATAGCCGGGTATATCATAGTTTAGTAGTTTGGCACTTGTGTCTAAATTGTAAATATTAAATGCAGCATGTGTGTCACCCCATAAAGTAAATAAGTTGTGCACAAGGTAAAGTGGGGCTATGAATTCACCTTAGACAGATGTGGTTATTCCTCGGAAATAGAAAGTTGGATGAACGAGCAGAAAAGTCAACCTATTGACATTTAAGAGTAGTAACTGTTTTTGCCAAAGTTTAAGTAGATGTTTAAGTATGATAGTATTTTAAGTATAGTTCATTTTACTAAGTTTCCTTTCCTAGTAAGTTTCTATTTTTAGAAAGTTTCCACTTATAGTAGGTTCCTTATTTTAGTAAGTTTCTATAACTAGAAAGTTTCTACTTTAAGAGTGTTTTCCATTTTAGGATACTTGCCGTATTAGATAAGCTTCCAATCACCCCTTTCCCTTCGAATGGCCATTTCAGGTCTAGGGGCTTGAGCTATAGGATCCTTTAAATCGGAAAATCCAAACCCTTCCGCCTAGAGTTTCGTAGAAACCATTCGTCAAGAAAGTTCGAAGATCTATACATCTCTAATACATATCCAAAAATGTTTTTATGTATTATAATATAAGTAGTAGGTTATAGGTGTTAGTAATAGTAATAGTGATAGTGTATACATGTTAATTAATAGTATAAGTAGTATTAGGGTTTCATTAATTAGGGTTAGTTAATTAAAGTGGTATTTTAATGATTAGGGTTTGTAATAAATGACTAGAGTTTAATTAATGTCCTAGGGTTTAGTAAATTAGGGTTTAATAAATTAGGGTTTTAATAATTAGGGTTAGGTTTAGGGTTTTAATTAAAGTAGTATAGTTTAGGTGTAATTAGGGTTTAGGGTTTTAATATGTATATGTATATATAACTCGTATATATATGTATATATATATATATATATAAATATATTTTTTTACATGCATATATATATATATATATATATATATATATATATATGTATATATATATATATATATATATATATATATATATATATATATATATATATATATATATATATATATATATGTCGATATGTATATGTATATATATGTAGTTATTTTGTTCCTTAATTAAACACAAACAAATCTTTATCTAATCTTCTAGGTTTTAAAGATCAAACTTTCCTTTTCCCCTTTTTTTTCTAGTCGACATACATAAATACATATATATATATATATATATATATATATATATATATATATATATATATATATATATATATATATATATATATATATATATATATATATATATATATATATATATATATATATATATATATATATATATATATATATATATTCATGTATATATAGATCTTGGTGTGTTTATGTTTATGTTTATGAATGAGTTATAATCATGAATAGGAATTGAACGAAATCAAAGATTAGGTAATTAGTTTAGGGTTTATGTTTATACCTTTGAAGATTCGAAGATGACTAACAAAGAAAAGATGAACACGATGAAGATTGAAGATCAAAGCCTTGAAAAACTTGAAGAACACCTTGAAGATTCTTGAAGAACACGAAGAACGCTTGAAGATCACTTGGAAAACCCTTGAAGATTGTTGATGATTTTCTATGGTGATGATAATGATGGTTTCGGTTTTGGCCGAAAACAAGAGGGAGGGAGAGAGATTTTTGAGAGGAAATTGTTGTTGTGATTTGGTACAATGAAAAGGTTTAGGTTAGGAATCTATTTATAGGAGTGTTAGGATTATTCTAGAATTAGGGTTTAATTAGAAATTACTTAGGGAACAAGTTGGACTTGGAGAGGAAGTAAGGGTGGTGATGGGAGCCGAAATTTAGAGGGCTTTTTAGGCATTTCATATATTATTTTTTTCTATAATTCGGCTAGGGCATTTTTAGGGTTAGGGTTTTGGGATTTTTCACTTAAGTCCTTATACTTTAATTTGGCTTAAATGGTTTTTTAATTATCCAAGTTTATTTATTTTAAGTACACAAGTTTTAAAGTTATTTATTTATTCTCAAAAGTTAATAAGCTCATTATTTTTATCTTTTATTAACATGACTTTATCTCTAACTTGGTATTCGATGTCTTTTCGTTTCTTATCGGCATAGCTCTTTTGTCGGCTACGGGCAGTTTCTAATCGTTGCTTGATCTGAACGATCTTTTCGGTAGTTTCGTGAATGATTTTAGGACCGTATAAATCTTCAAAAGGTGCAGCCTTAATGCTGGAGTGATAACTGTTGTTATAAGAAAATTCAACCAAAGGTAGATGTCTATCCCAACCTTTGCCGAAATCGATTGCACAAGCACGTAGCATATCTTCCATGGTTTGAATAGTTCGTTCACTTTAACCATCAGTTTGCGGATGATAGGCTGTACTCATGTCGAGTTGAGTTCCAAGAGCAGATTGTAAAGTTTTCCAAAATTTAGAAACGAATCGACTGTCGCGATCAGAAATAATCGAGATAGGAACCCCATGACGTGAGACAATTTCTTTAATATAAAGCTGTGATAATTTCTCCATCTTATCAGTTTCCTTGATCGGTATGAAATGCGCAGATTTAGTAAGGCGATCAACTACGACCCAAATAGTATTGTTACCGTTTGAAGTCTTAGATAACTTAGTAACGAAGTCCATAGTGATACATTCCCACTTCCACTGTGGAATATCGGGTTGTGTCAACAGACCAGAAGGCTTTTGATGTTCGGCCTTGACTTTCAAACAAGTGAGACACTTACTAACATAGGTAGCAATGTCGGCTTTCATGTTAGGCCACCAGTAGAATTCCTTCACATCGTGATACATCTTACTGGAACCGGGATGAATAGAGTATCTAGTCTTATGCGCTTCATCCAAGACTAGTTCACAGAGATTGCCGAAGCGAGGGACCCAAATTCTGTTGCCAAAGTACCGTGTACCATTGGCTTTCACTTGGAGTTGGTTCTCAAAACCGATAGGTCCTTCACCTTCGATAAGTGTCGGTTTAATAGCTTCCAGTTGAGCTTCACATATTTGGGATATAAGATTCGATTTGATTTTCAGGTTTAAAGCACGAAAACGTTTGACATCGTCTTTCCGACTAAGGGCATCGGCAACTACATTCGCCTTGCCAGGATGATATTTCAGCTCACAGTGATAATCGTTCAATGTCTCGATGTAACGACCCGTCAAAATCGCTATTGACGCGGCACGTTAATCATTGATTCCACAGTGAGGTTTTGACCTCTATATGATACGTTTTGATAAAATATTGCATTCATTAAAATAAGTGACTTTCTAAACATAGAAAGTTATAAACATGTGGGCGAGTGCTTAGGTATAACCAAAACCCCAAAATACATAAGTCTTTAATTTACAGGTTGACATCACAGTTCAATTATTTATTACACAACGCAGTTTTATTTTGAATGCAATAAACTTTGTACAAAGCATGAAAGACTCCATGCAGGCAACAAGCACATCACAGCGGAAGCAGTCTAAGGACCTGAGAATAAAATATGCTAAAAAGTCAACACTAATGTTGGTGAGTTATAGGTTTAATTGCTCGAGTCATAAACATATATAAAGATAGACCACAAGATTTAATCAAAAGTTTATTAATAGATTCTACGTAACAGAGCACCCTGGTAACTAAACTTAACGTTATAGTGATAATTACCCCATTCGTTTTAATACACGCAAACCAACGTGTCTTAAACTCAAATAACATACGTCCGTTAAAAGGCTAGCGCTCTAGCTCGTACGGGGATGTCAGGCCCTATGGATCCATATACAATTATTCGCGCCCACCAGTCCATATCCTATGTACTGGCAGCTACTAGTTACCAAAGCTAAGGGATTTTTGGTTTAACTCAGTGTAGAATTTAGTATGTACTTGTGTCTTATCGCGTATAAAATAAATTGCATGTATTCTCAGCCCAAAAATATTTAAAGTATTTAAAAAGGGAGACTATAAACTCACAGTTCAATATTGAGACTCAATATTGTAGGCAAATTGCGTAGACGTAATGATGGTAGACGACTGTATGGTTGGCCTTGGATTCAAGAACAATACCCCGAACAATACCCAATATTTCCTTAGCTTAAAGCGGTTTGAAACCCGAATTAAAACACCCGCGTATTATACCTTATTATTATTAAACTTAAATTATAAATATAAATATATATCACTCTTACAGAAGAAAGAAAAGAAGTGAAGGTGTAAAGAATTCGTCGAGCGACCTGCCTTTTTATAGGCATATTTTTGAAATTTAGTCCCCATGCGATCGCATGGGTTTTCAGTACTTTTGCCATGCGATCGCATGGCCGACTGAACCCCTTTTGTTTGCTAGTTTGTCGACATCAAATAGTGTTTTACTGTAGCCCATGCAATCGCATGGGTTTTCAGTGTTTTTGCCATGCGATCGCATGGCCGTCTTTTCCGTTTTTGTTTGCTAGTTCGTCGACATCAAATAGTGTTTACTGTAGCAAATAGTGTCACTGTAGCAAAATAGTGTTTACTGTAGCAAATAGTGTTTTACTGTAGCAAAGTCATTTTTACTGTAGGAAATTCATTTTTACTTGTACATATATATATATACATACATATAATTGTTCATGAATCATCGAGAATAGTCAAAGGTAATTTTATATATGAAACAGTTCTAAAATTTTTGAGACTCAATCTAACAGACTTTGTTTAACGTGTCAAAATAATAAATCGTATAGAGAATTGGTTTAAATAAGTCGAAATTTTTCGGGTCATCACAGTACCTCCCCGTTAAAGAAAATTTCGTCCCGAAATTTTGAGTAGTACCAGTTTCATGAGCGATATCAGTGAACAAATGTGGATACTTTTGCTTCATTTGATCTTCTCGTTCCCAAGTAAACTCGGGTCCTCGTCTTGCGTTCCAACGAACTCTAACTATCAGTATTTTGCTTTGTTTTAATTGTTTGACCTCACGGTCCATGATTTCAACAGGTTCTTCGACAAAATGGAGTTTATCGTTGATTCGTATTTCGTCAAGAGGAATTACGACATCCTCTTCAGCTAAACATTTCTTCAAATTTGACACGTGAAATGTGTCGTGAACACTACTAAGTTCTTGCGGTAGCTTTAATCGATAAGCAACTGCTCCAATTCTTTCGGTGATTTCAAAGGGTCCTACATACCTAGGACTTAGCTTTCCTCGTTTACCGAATCATACAACACCTTTCCAGGGTGACACTTTCAACATGACTTTGTCGCCTACTTGAAATTCTAGTGGTTTTCTTCTTACATCAGCATAACTCTTTTGGCGACTCATGGCCGTTTTCAATCGCTGTTGTATTTGAATGATCTTGTCAGTGGTTTCATGAATAATTTCTGGTCTAGTAAGTTGTCTTTCTCCTACTTCACTCCAACAGATAGGAGATCTGCACTTTCTACCGTAAAGTGCTTCAAATGACGCAGCGTTGATGCTCGTATGATAGCTGTTATTGTATGAAAATTCTGCCAATGGTAAGTGTCGATCCAAACTGGTTCCAAAGTCAATCACACATGCCTGTAACATGTCTTCCAATGTTTGTATTGTTCTTTCACTTTGACCATCTGTCTGTGGGTGATAAGCGGTGCTCATATCTAATCGAGTTCCCAATGCTTTTTGTAATGACTGCCAGAAACGTGATGTGAATCGGGTGTCGCGATCAGATATGATGGAGATAGGTACACCATGCCTGGAAACTACTTCCTTCAAATATAGGCGTGCTAATTTCTCCATACTGTCTGTCTCCTTTATTGGTAGAAAGTGAGCTGATTTAGTTAGACGATCAACTATCACCCAAATAGTATCATGACTACTTGTAGTCCTTGGCAATTTCGTAATGAAATCCATGGTTATTCTTTCCCATTTCCACTACGGAATTTTTGGTTGTTGCAGTAATCCTGACGGCTTTTGGTGCTCAGCTTTGACCTTTGCACACGTCAAACATTTGCTTACATAAGTAGCAATTTCTGTCTTCATATTAGGCCACCAATAAAACTTCTTGAGATCGTGGTACATTTTCCCGTTTCCTGGGTGAATTGAGTACCTCGTTTTGTGTGCTTCATTCAGTACTAGTTGCCTTAGGTTACCACGTTTTGGTACCCATATCCTACCAGCAAAATACAGGGTTCCATCGGCTTTTACTTCAAGTTGTTTTTCTAACCCTTTGCTCATTTCGCCTTTTTCGTTTTCTTCTTTTAAAGCTTCTAACTGTGCTGCTTGAATTTGCTTTGTGAGATCAGTACGAATTGTAATATTCAAAGCTCGGACCCTAAGAGGTTTTACTCTTTCTTTTCGACTTAGGGCATCAGCTACAACATTAGCCTTTCCGGGGTGGTAACGGATTTCACAATCGTAATCGTTTAACAACTCTACCCAGCGACGTTGCCTCATATTGAGTTGTTTTTGATCAAAAATATGTTGAAGACTCTTATGGTCGGTGTATACTGTACACTTGGTGCCATATAGATAGTGTCTCCATATTTTGAGTGCAAAAACTACTGCTCCAAGTTCCAAATCGTGCGTCGTATAGTTCTTTTCATGAATTTTTAGTTGTCGTGAGGCATATGCGATAACTTTTGTGCGTTGCATTAATACACATCCTAAACCTTGGCGCGAAGCGTCACAATAGATCACGAAATCATCATTTCCTTCTGATAATGACAAAATGGGTGCAGACGTTAACTTCTTCTTTAATAACTGGAATGAGGATTCCTGTTCTGTGGACCAATCATACTTCTTTCCCTTTTGAGTCAATGCAGTTAAGGGTTTGGCGATTCTAGAGAAATCTTGAATGAATCTTCGGTAGTAACCAGCAAGACCTAAGAATTGGCGGATTTGTGTTGGAGTCTTCGGTGTTTCCCATTTACTAATGGCTTCGATCTTGGCAGGGTCAACTTTAATTCCATGTTTACTGACAACATGGCCCAAAAATTGTACTTCTTGTAACCAGAAATCACACTTCGAAAATTTTGCGTACAGTTCTTCTTTCTTGAGTACCTCCAGTACCAGTCTTAAGTGTTGCTCATGTTCTTCCTTGTTCTTCGAGTAAATCAATATGTCGTCGATAAAAACAATGACAAATTTGTCTAAATACGGTCTACAGATGCGATTCATTAGATCCATGAATACTGCTGGAGCATTAGTCAATCCAAAAGGCATGACTAAAAATTCATAGTGACCGTAACGGGTTCTGAACGCGGTTTTAGGAACATCTTCTTCCTTCACTCTCAGCTAATTATATCCGGAGCGTAGATCAATCTTGGAATAAACACTTGATCCTTGTAATTGATCAAACAAATCATCAATCCTCGCTAATTGGTACCGATTCTTGATCGTTAATTTGTTTAATTCTCGGTAATCTATGCACATTCTCATAGATCCATCCTTCTTCTTGACGAACAGAATAGGAGCACTCCAAGGTGAAAAACTAGGACGAATAAATCCACGATCTGATAATTCTTGTAACTGGTCTTGTAATTCTTGCATTTCTGAAGGTGCAAGTCGATATGGAGATCGGGCTACAGGTGCAGCTCCTGGTATGAGATCAATCTGGAATTCTACACATCTGTGTGGAGGTAGCCCCGGTAATTCTTCTGGAAATACTCCGGGATATTCTCTTACAACCGGCATGTTATCAATGCTTCTTTCTTCAGTATCGATCTTCTTTACGTGTGCCAGAATAGCATAACAACCTTTTCTTATAAGTTTCTGGGCCTTCATACAGCTGATAAGGTTCAGCTTCGAGTTGTTTTTCTCCCCATAAATCATTAATGACGTTTCATCCTTTCGAGGTATGCGGATCGCTTTCTCAGCGCAAACAACTTCCGCTCTTATTTTGGACATCCAGTCCATGCCAACGATTACGTCAAAACTTCCTAATTCTACGGGTATCAAATCGATTTTGAAGGTTTCACCAGCAAGATTTATTTCACAACCATTGCAAATTTTATCGGCTTTTATCAGTTTACCATTAGCTAATTCAATAGTATATTTATTGTCTAGAGGTAATGATGCACATTTTAGTTTAGAACTAAAGTGTTTACACATATAACTTCTATCAGCACCCGTATCAAACATAATAGAAGCTAGTTGATTATTAACGGTAAACGTACCCGTGACAAGATTAGGATCCTCACGTGCTTCACTGGTACTAACATTAAATGCCCTCCCACGTGTGGGTTCTTTGTTCTTCTCCTTATCAGGGCATTGATTTATAAAGTGACCAGACTTCCCGCATCCAAAACATTTCTTGACATCGGTCGATTTTGTCTTTACTTCAGAAACGGTGGCATAACAATCTTTCGCCACATGTCCTTTCTTATTGCACTTATCACAGACCACTTGGCAATAACCTGCATGATGTGTGTAACATCTTTTACAGAACGGATGAGGTCCCTTATAGTTTGGACTTGCAGTTGCCCCATCTTGTTTACCTTTAAAAGTTTCTTGTTTCTTCAGGTGAGTACTTTTGCCCTTATAGTCTTCCCATTTCCTCTTTCCTTCAGTTGTCTTGACTTCGGTAATTGGTGCCTTAATCGAAATCTCTGTGATCTGGTCCATGAGTTGGTGTGCCATTGTCATGGATTCCTGCATCGTATTCGGTTTGGACGATGTAACATTTCCTTTGATATTGATCGATAAACCGTCAATATACATTTCTATTTTTCGTTTCTCGTTTGGCACCAATTCGGGACACAACAAGCCTAGTTCCATGAAACGCTTTTCATAGTTATTGAGATTCGCGCCGATAACCTTCAGATTACGTAACTCAGATTCCATTTTTCTGATCTCGTTTCGAGGACAGTACTCCTCGATTAGCATCTTTTTCAGTTCTTCCCAAGAGATATCATATGCCGTATCTATTCCTTCTGCTTTAGCATAATTGTTCCACCAAGTAAGTGCACCGTCTTGCAACATGCACGAAGCATACTTTGTCTTGTCTCCATTCGCACAATTACTGATTTTGAAAACGGACTCCATCTTTTCAAACCATCGGGTTAGACCAACTGGTCCCTCAGTTCCACTAAACGTCTGTGGTTTGCATCCTTGAAAAGTTTTGTATGAGCATCCGTTTTGTGAGTTTGTGTTTACGACTGCTACTTTGGCTGCTGCTTCGGCTGTTGCTTTTGCTGCCTCAGCTGTAGCAATTCTTTCATTCACACGTTTCTCGACTAGTTCCTCAAACTCAGCATCTGACATTTGAGACATGTTTCTTCAATAAATACAACAGAGATAATTTAATCATATAGAATATTATAGGTAAAATGAGTTGTCAATAGTTAATCGTAGCATATTAATAATATGAACCAATTATTATAAAAAGCCTTTTCTTCTTATTAGCATTTTATAATTATTTCTAGGGTATTACCTACCCGTTAAGTTCATACATAATAGCTAGTACAAGGAATTAACTACTAAAATCCTAATAATATTCCACTATGAAAAATTATAGCGAGTTACTACGTTATTATGTAATAATAATAATAAGAAGTAGTAATAATACAAATAATCATTCCATGCATTTATTATTAATAAACCAAAATAATACAATACCATACAATACCGATATTTTACATATGCATATTTTACATAACAAGATAGAGTAGCACACATAAGCAATAAAATAGCGCATGGAAGATTTATGGTTGCGAGGTCGTTTATTCAGAACTATCAGAAACTTCTTCCCATTTGGTTCTCTCTGCCAATTGTTTGTGTGCACATGGTCCGACAGACATTCTGGCAGTGTATTTAAGTTTTGGTTGGGGTTTTGAGGTACCCGTTGCCTCAGTGGGTTTAATACAATAAGGGTGGTTACGGATCGAATGGTCCTGTTCCTTTTTAATAATTAAGGACTTTTTATTTTTGTGGTTGTTTTTATTATCTATAGCAAGTTGGAATTTCTCCTTAGTGACTTCTTTTATTTCATTAGCGAAATCCTCCTCGTCACTGATCTCGTCTGATGACAAACTATCTGAGTCATGTGTAGGAGAATATGATGACGAACTGTCTGCATCATGTGTACGAGAATATGTACCGGTGGTCATGAACCGAAATCTGCCAGGAAATATATTCACAACCCGCCCGTCGGCGGTGTATCTGGCCCAATGTCCATGTTCGTTTAGAAATGGACGATCTTCTTTTACTCCAGGGATCATGGGTCCATGCCAACGATACTGTGGCTCCAGAAAACTAGAGCTGGGTGGAGCTGGAACCTCCTCTGGGTTTACCGGGAGTTGAGATTCCCCGGCTAACACAATTTCTTCTTTAATAGGTATTGGAACGCCCTTTTCAGTTGTGGATATAATAGATTCAATGTCCGATTCCGAGTCGTACAAAATGATAGGATTAGAAGAAGTCATCTATCAGATAATTGAAACAACAATTACGTTAGCATATAAATATATCACATATAATGTTTTTGACCAAATAATAAGCAAAAATCAGTAAAAACAGATATGGTCATAGTCCAGACTCACTAATGCATCCTAACAATTACCAGTTAAACACACTAATGTAATTTCTGGTTCCCTATGACTTCAAGCTCTGATACCAACTGTAACGACCCGTCAAAATCGCTATTGACGCGACACGTTAATCATTGATTCCACAGTGAGGTTTTGACCTCTATATGATACGTTTTGATAAAATATTGCATTCATTAAAATAAGTGACTTTCTAAACATAGAAAGTTATAAACATGTGGGCGAGTGCTTAGGTATAAGCAAAACCCCAAAATACATAAGTCTTTAATTTACAGGTTGACATCACAGTTCAATTATTTATTACACAACGCAGTTTTATTTTGAATGCAATAAACTTTGTACAAAGCATGAAAGACTCCATGCAGGCAACAAGCACATCACAGCGGAAGCAGTCTAAGGACCTGAGAATAAAATATGCTAAAAAGTCAACACGAATGTTGGTGAGTTATAGGTTTAATTGCTCGAGTCATAAACATATATAAAGATAGACCACAAGATTTCATCAAAAGTTTATTAATAGATTCTACGTAACAGAGCACCCTGGTAACTAAACTTAACGTTATAGTGATAATTACCCCATTCGTTTTAATACACGCAAATCAATGTGTCTTAAACTCAAATAACATACGTCCGTTAAAAGGCTAGTGCTCTAGCTCGGACGGGGATGTCAAGCCCTATGGATCCATATACAATTATTCGCGCCCACCAGTCCATATCCTATGTACTGGCAGCTACTAGTTACCAAAGCTAAGGGATTTTCGGTTTAACTCAGTGTAGAATTTAGTATGTACTTGTGTCTTATCGCGTTTAAAATAAATTGCATGTATTCTCAGCCCAAAAATATTTAAAGTATTTAAAAAGGGAGACTATAAACTCACAGTTCAATATTGAGACTCAATATTGTAGGCAAATTGCGTAGATGTAATGATGGTAGACGACTGTATGGTTGGCCTTGGATTCAAGAACAATACCCCGAACAATACCCAATATTTCCTTAGCTTAAAGCGGTTTGAAACCCGAATTAAAACACCCGCGTATTATACCTTATTATTATTAAACTTAAATTATAAATTATAAATATAAATATATATCACTCTTACAGAAGAAAGAAAAGAAATGAAGGTGTAAAGAATTCGTCGAGCGACCTGCCTTTTTATAGGCATATTTTTGAAATTTAGTCCCCATGCGATCGCATGGGTTTTCAGTGCTTTTGCCATGCGATCGCATGGCCGACTGAACCCCTTTTGTTTGCTAGTTTGTCGACATCAAATAGTGTTTATTGTAGCCCATGCGATCGCATGGGTTTTCAGTGTTTTTGCCATGCGATCGCATGGCCGTCTTTTCCATTTTTGTTTGCTAGTTCGTCGACATCAAATAGTGTTACTGTAGCAATAGTGTGCTGAAGCAAATAGTGTTGCTGTAGCAAATAGTGTTTACTATAGCAAATAGTGTACTGTAGCACTGTAGCAAAATACGGTTTCACTGTAGCAAATAGTGTTTTACTGTAGCAAATAGTGTTTTACTGTAGCAAAGTCATTTTTACTGTAGGAAATTCGTTTTTACTTGTACATATATATATATATATATATATATATATATATATATATATATATATATATATATATATATATATATATATATATATATATACATACATATAATTGTTCATGAATCATCGAGAGTAGTCAAAGGTAATTTTATATATGAAACAGTTCTAAAATTTTTGAGACTCAATCTAACAGACTTTGTTTAACGTGTCAAAATAATAAATCGTATAGAGAATTGGTTTAAATAAGTCGAAATTTTCTGGGTCATCACACTCGAGCCATCGGCTTTGCCTCATATTCAGCTGTTTTTGATCAAAGATGTGTCGAATACTTTTATGATCAGTGTACACCGTAAAATGGGTACCATACAAATAATGTCTCCATATCTTTAATGCAAATACCACGGCACCTAACTCAAGGTCATGTGTGGTATAGTTCTCTTCGTGTTTCTTCAACTGTCTAGATGCGTAGGCAATAACCTTTTCTCGTTGCATTAAAACACAACCAAAGCCTTGCTTTGAGGCATCACAGTAAACAACAAAGTCGTCAGTACCTTCGGGTAAAGATAGAATCGGTGCAGTGGTCAATTTTTCCTTCAGAATCTTAAAAGCAGATTCCTGTTCTTCGGACCACTCAAACTTCTTCCCTTTTTGAGTTAGCTTTGTAAGAGGTTTAGCAAGAAGAGAAAAGTCTTTGATGAATCTCCGATAATAACCAGCAAGTCCCAAAAATTGACGAATATGCTTCGCAGTCTTTGGTATCTCCCAGTTCTGAATAGCGGTAATCTTAGCTGGATCGACATGTATGCCGTCACTATCAACAACATGTCCGAGGAATTGTACGGTTTTGAGCCAAAACTTGAACTTAGAAAAATTAGCATAGAGTTGTTCCTTTCGTAAGAGTTCAAGAATCATGCGCAAATGTTGCTCATGTTCTTCCTCACTCTTTGAATAGATCAAGATGTCGTCAATGAATATAATGCCAAACTTGTCAAGATACGGCTTGCAGACACGATTCATAAGATCCATGAACACAGCAGGAGTGTTGGTCAAACCAAAAGGCATGACACAAAACTCATAGTGTCCATAGCGAGTGCGAAAAGCAGTCTTAGGAATATCGGATTCCTTGACTTGGAGTTGGTGATAACCGGACCTCAAATCAATCTTTGAATAAACGCTTGACCCTTGGAGTTGGTCGAATAGATCATCAATTCGCGGCAACGGATAACGGTTCTTGATAGTAAGCTTGTTAAGTTCGCAATAATAAATGCACATCCTTAACGTACCATCTTTCTTCTTAACAAACAGAATAGGAGCTCCCCATGGGGACGAGCTTGGATGAATGAAACCGTTACCTAATAGTTCTTGGAGTTGGTTGGATAATTTCTTCATTTCGGAGGGTGCTAATCGGTATGGAGCTTTAGCAATAGGTGCAGCACCGGGAGTTAAATTAATTTGAAATTCAACTTGTCGAGGAGGTGCAAGACCAGGAAGATCTTCGGGAAACACATCGGGAAAATCTTTAACCACTGGTACATCTTCAATACGCTTCTCTTTCAATTCAATCATCTTAACGTGGGCTAGAATAGCTGGATAACCTTTCATAAGGTATTTTCAGGTTTTAATACAGGAGTTGATGTTAAGATTGGAACCACTCTTTTCACCTTGGATGATGAGAGTCTCTCCATTTCCCAATGGAACATGAACAGTTTTATCGTAACACAGGATAGCAGCATGTAATGGACGTAACCAATCCATTCCAACTATGACGTCAAAACTTCCGAGCTCGACCGGAAAAAGGTCTATCTTAAATTCTTTATTGGCAAAGATTAGGTTGCAATTTTTATAGATTTTATCGACTTGCATGATCTTTCCATTAGCTACTTCTACTAATCTTTTGGTTTCTAAGGGTTGAGGCTTTTCAGTAAATAGGGTACAAAAATCACTAGACACATAACTTTGGTCGGCACCAGTATCGAATAAAATAGTTGCATAACAATTATTGACAAGATAAGTACCCTTGATGACCTCATCCTCATCTCGGGCTTTAGCAGCAATAATAACAAACGCACAACCCTTCGCAGCAGTAGCATTAGCTCCAGTAGCAGGATTATCCTTCTTCTTAGGATAATTTGGACTAATGTGTCCCTTTTCTCCACAAGTATAGCAAGTTGGAGGAGCTTTAGCAGGAACAATCACCTTATCCTTTGGAGGAGTCTTACATGTCTTAGCTACGTGTCCCACTTTCTTACACAACGCACATGTAGCAGTGCACCGCCCCGGGTGATGTCTCTCACAACGAATATAAAAAGGATAGGTACCCTTATAATTCGTCCTCGTACTATTCGCAAGCTTCTTACTGTCACTCTGAGTTGAACCTTGAGACGGCTCAAACTTTCTTTTTCCTTCATTACCCTTAGTGTCAATAGGTTTAATGGTCGACGCTCTTCTTCTCTTGGCCAACATTAGATTCTATTCCATGAGAATCACAGCATCCAGAGTAACCTTCTCGGCAGCAATAACATTCCCCTGAACATCTTCGGGGAGACCTTCAATATATCGTTCGATCTTCCTTGCTTCAGTAGGAAACATCTCAGGACACAGAGTAGAGAGTTCAAGAAATCGGTTGGTGTAGTTCTCAATATCAGTACCCTTCACCTTGAGTTCCCAGAACTCAGCTTCAAGTTTCTGAACTTGACTCCTTGGGCAGAATTTGTTGAGCATCATGCTTTTGAGTTCGTCCCATGGAATTGCATTAGCATTATCAATTCCTAAGGACTTGGCATGAGCAGACCACCAAGTTAAAGCATTACCACCTAATGAGCTAGTGGCATACTTTACTCGATCCTTATCACCACAGTTGCAAATGCGGAAAATGGATTCCATCTTCTCGAACCAGCGAACTAATTCGACAGCTTCCTCATTTCCCTTAAATGCAGGAGGATTACAGTTTGTGAAATCCTTGTATGAACAAGGTTTCGGTTTAGGATTAACATTATTAGCTTGATTGTTGCCTTGTACGGCAGTGAGTAGTTGTAGGAATTGCTCGGTAGTCAATACGATATTGTTAACAGTAGGTGCAGCTGGAAAAACCATGATGTTGCTACATAAGTGAACATAAGTCGGATAAGTTAACAAGTTATAGGGTTGAGCAATTACAAGTATGAATAAGATAAAGTATTGATATCACATGATATTAATAGAACACTTTATATTATTAGAACGAGGCATTAATAAGAATTTTTAATACACGATTCGGAAATAAGAAATAGTTTAAGGCATATCCTTTACATAGACAAGAAATTGGAAAAATAATCTAAGAAATATTAAGATTGAAGTAATCTTCATATTTCTTCTTCTCGTCCTCAAACTGCTTCATCACTTTTTCCATGTTATCCTTCACAAGTTTCTCTAGCCTTTCAGTTTGAGAGTCGAGCGACTCTTGGATGATTTCCTTCAAGATTCTGTTTTCTTTTTCTAGGTTGTTTACACGCACTTCTATCCGAGCAACATGGCGTCTACTATACTCCCTATTCTTCTCACAGCTACTCTGAAGGTTGATGATATCACACTTCACCTCCACGTGCTCCTCGTTATTACAGAATAATGGACTGGTAGCGGGTTCAGGTTGCATTCTCTTTAGAGTTGGGTTTTTTAGACGATTCTTCAATAGGCTCTTCTTCAGGCTCATAATTTGAGAAGTCGCTGTTGTGATGACCCGGAAATTTCCAATCAAATTTAAACTTTAATCTTTATATGTTTCCGACACGATAAGCAAAGTCTGTAATGTTGAGTCTCGAAAAGTTTGAAACTATATATCATGTAATCAATTATCCTTTGACCATGCCTGACGATTCACGAACATTTATGTGTATACTGATATGTATATATAATACGAATTCTATTTATAGCTACTATATTGTAGAATATATAAATATTTAATATTCAATAAATATTATCATATCAAATCAAATAATATAATTATTACATAGTTAATAAATTAAATGTAATTACAAGTTGAATTATATTGTTATATTATTATTACAATCATTATTATTATTTATATCAACATTAGTACTATAAATATTAATAAAGATTATAATATGAAAACTGGTACACTGACATGTTATAGTAACATTTTTATTAATGTTATTGTTATCATTATTAATATCATTACTAATATAACTAATAGTGAAATTATAATTTTTGTTATGGTGATTAATATCAGTATTATCAATATTAATAAATTTTAAATTAATATTTTTATCATTATTATAGTTACTAGAAAATAACACAATTTAATTATTTTATTAATATCATTTTTATGATTAGTATTAATATTATTATTATAATTATAATTATTATTATTAACATAATTATTAATTAATAGTATTAGTAAAAATTACGTATGAAAGCATAACAGATCCTGTTTTCCATTCTAATCAACTGTATTTGATTTTGTTGCTGTCTCTAAATAAGATACCTTTCGAATTAAATCTGAGAGAATAATTCAAATCAGTTATCGATCAATATCAAACTTTTTATTCTTTATTTAATTTTCTGTCCTTTTTCTTTTGAAACGAATTACATATGTCGACCAAGGATGTCAATACAATCCAAACTTTGTTAACCATCCCTTTCTTCTTTCTTATTTTCTTTATAATATACTTTCTGTCAAATCCTAACAACCTGTCTACCATTCGATCGATATTAAATTGAACACCTCTGAAATTCTTCAACAAACATTTACAAGTTAACAGAAGTATCAATCACACTCGTCACCACCTCTGCAACCAACTTCCTCCACAATCATCAACCCGCTTTTATGTTTCTTACTTGAACCCGACACCCGACACCTTATATAGACCACCATCTTTGAACACAATACCTTCGGCTTAACAAAAGAGCAACCCTCACCACCTTCGAGCTGCTACACTTACGTTCTCTATATTTCTGTTTTTAATTCAAGTAACCATCGAACCCATGAGATAATCACCATATATGATCACCACTTTCTGTTGTAGCATTTTTTGTCTATGCTACTGTTATGATCGAGTAACCACCACCACCTTTGCCATCGCTATTCGTTACTTCTGCTTCGGATTATTAATTCAAGGTACCACCTCAAAACTCAATAAAACCACCACTTTAAACCACCACTAATTATTTAATTATCTTCGTTTTTTTTTCACTTTTGATCAACACGACAACCACTACCATATTATTTTTTCTCGCCTACTTGTTGAGTTCATAAACAAATGCCCCATAAACCCACCTTTTATACTCAAGTAGCTATACTTTATTTTCTGGCCGACACTTTTCCTTCCATCTGTTTCATTTATATTGAAACAACATGTGAATTAATGATGATACTCCATTAAATAAAAGATGAGATTAAATATATTAAACATGGGACTAGTTGGCCAACAATTTCTAGTGGTAGGGTTATATAATGGTACACAAGGAAAGGGGTGTTAGATATTTTGGTGGAATGAAATGAGAACAGATAACCATCAATTGATTCTTGGGCCGTATGCATGTGGTAGTGATTGGACTAAAATCTAAACTGTTGTTGGGCCAAACTTGGGTGGGATCATGGACTAGAAATATAAAACGAAAACCCTAAATTAAAACCCATTAACCTGCTGCGGAGTATGTTTTTTTTCTGTTCGTTCAATCTGTCACGAAACAAAGTTGCAGCAGCTCTTCACGGTTTCTGTTTTACAAACGAAGAAGAAAGAATGATAGGGTGTTGAGAAATGAAAATAATTATGATTTTATGTAGATAATAATCACGACTTGATTGTGTTTATGATTAGGTTGATTACAATTCGGTTATGATGTATACGATTAAGAATAGATAATTATTATGGTGATGACGATGGATTAAGGTTATGATAATGGTGTTGAGAAGTAATAACGATGATGATTATAAATCGTGATGTTAATAATCCAAGAATTTTGATGATGAAGATGAAGTCATGATAATTTTCGAACAGATTATATATTTAAACACAAAGCATAATAACAGAAGGTAAACTACAGTGCAATGGTTTCGTGAATGTTGGATTAACAAGAGGTCACGAGTTCAAGCCCGGGCTGGGGCATTCCTTTAAGTTTTTTTTCATTTTAAGGTAGAAATTTTACTTATTATATTTATTGTCATTATTAAAATAGATTATTATTATTATTATGAATATAAATATAAAGATTATAAATAAGGATATTATTATGAAAATGATAAAAACTACCTTTAAGTTACAATTTAAATGAATTATTAATATTATTATTATTATGGTTATTTTATTATTAATATCATTATTAATATTATTTTTAACCTTATAATTGTTATCATTAATATTATTTTATCAAATAACTATTAAGTTATATAAAAACTATATTTAATACATATAACATAAATATATTAATATGTTTATAATAAATAATAATTATTTATTTAAAGTATATATCAAATAAATGTACCTAATTAATTAATAAAACCTACAAGTTATTAAATATAACAACTATATCACTAGTAATATATAAAATTGTTCGATTTCAAGTTTATGCTTTAATAAATATATGAATAATATAGGTTCGTGAATCCAAGGCCAACCTTACATTTGTTCAATGATGTTATATATATTTTTACTACAAAATACAGTATGGTGAGTTTCATTTACCCTTTTTACTCTTTATATTTTTGGGCTGAGAATACATTCGCAACTTTTATGACCGTTTTACCAAATAGACATAAGTAATCGAAATTACGTTCTATGGTTGAATGATCGAAACTGAATATGCCCCCTTTATAGTCTGGTAATCTAAGAATTAGGGAACAGACACCCTAATGTAACAACCCAACCCGTTAACCAACCAAAAATGCGGAAATAAAAAAATAAATAAAACTGAACAGAGCTGTCCAGATGGGGTGCGCGGCGCGCACGCACACCTGTGCGCGGCGCGCACAGGGCCTGGTAGCCCGCTGTCCACTTTTTCCAATTTTCGCAAAAAGATCTCTTGCTTCCTGACACTTTTAGACCAAACGCTCTTCATAACAATTTACATTAGTTAAAACTAACACGTTCCAATAATAAAATGAGTTTTACGAGACCGGGCCCACATCGGCCGTTCTACGACTTTCGTACAAAATACAAGTTTTCAACCACACGACTTCTAATACAAAATAAAACCAAGCATGGTGATTGGGGATACGCTACCCAATCCTATCCAATCCAAAAGCAAGATCTTCTAAAGCAACTACGCGAGCCACTAGTTCCCACGCTTACCCGAGTCACCGCATCCAAGCAAATCTATAAAAAAAAGTAAACAACGAGAGGGTAAGCTAACGCTTAGTGAGTGAGAATATACTACATACATATATATGCATAAAATGGACATGCCACACAATATCAAATAACACATACCGGATCATCCGAGCATATAGCAAGCAAAACTAAGCTTACCGTACAATTGCGATACCACTAGCTACAACATCAATGTAAGTTCACTCACAACGTTATGAACAACACTACCAAGCTACACCCGAAGGGCTAGCTACAACACATCAATATCAAAACATAAGATAATATAATATCCCCGAACCTACGACCCAAGGCTAAACACTTAACCTTAACAATAAGATGATCGTATAAATCGAGTCACCATGAATCTGCTCTAACCGAAATTCACAACTTAACAATAAGATGATCGTGCAAACTGAGCCATCATGAACCTATATGTGAAGTGATCTCTATAACAGAGAACCGCTTCACCCAACCCGCACCCATCCTACACATACATATGCACATAGGATATTAACACTCACCTTTTCGCCTTGATGAATGCAACCGAGTAATTCCACAACATGTCAATGAAAAGTACCTAATCCATTATCACAAATACAATAACACACTTAGAGTGGATTTACAAACCAACTCAATTCGACACTTAGTGCAAATTCGACCAATTGCACTTACAAACACCAAACGCGTCCAAACTAACCACTAATCACTAATCATAAGTGAAAATGGTCCTAATAAGCCAAAAGAACCCAAACTTAAGTGTTTAACACTTATCAATCTCAAAATCACCCAAAAACCCTAATTTTGACTCAATTTCAAAATTAGTCTTTCAAACACACCAAAAGGGTTCCAATACTTCCATAATCACTAAACCTAGTGATTAAACCCAATTACAAGTCATAAACAAGACCAATTTGTTCGCCAACCCAAAATCCACCAATAATAACAATAAACCCGATTACTAGCATCAACAAACTCACTTTAAGAGTTTTAAATGGGTTTCTCTACAAATCAAGTTCAAACCCTAACTTTGAATATCAAATCAAACAATGAAATTCGGAGTTAGAACTTACCACAACAACCAAAACATAGCTAGGAACAAGGTGAACAACTTTAAAAACCCGAGCTTTGGTGAGAATCCAACTCTTTCTTCTCCAAATGAAGCTTCCTCTCTCTAAAACTATTCTCTCTCTAGGGTTTGAAGATGAGAGTGATGAATGGATGTGAAAATGATCCAAAGTTGGATCCAAACCAACTGATAAAGCCCACAAATCCGGCCTCAAGTGAAATGACCAAATTGCCCTTCATTAAACTCAAAATAGAAAAAGGCTGAAATCTGTTGCTGGCAAGGTGCACGGCGCGCACCCATAACTGTGCGCGGCGCGCACAACAGTCTGGGCAGATTTTGACCTTCGTTTAATTCCACAATACTTCCTGCATTCAACGTAGCATAATTACACTTCCGTACAATAAATATTAGAGTCTTACAACTCTCCCCCACTTAGAATCGGTCACGTCCTCGTAATCCTTGTCACTTAACCAAACGGACCACGCTCCACGGTCCTTAAACGTAAGTCCCAAACCGACTTTCCTAGGCAATTCTTCCCAACGAATCGCTTTTAACAACCAAAATCGTCACACGCGATTTATCAAGTCACAATCCGTGCACTAAACCTTACTCAATCCCTCACATCGGGAAAACTCAGCAAATCTCTAACCGAGATATCAATTCCTTAGCGTACCTTTACCAAGGACAACGCTAAAAGCGACCAAGTCTCAACCTAAAGTCAACAATCCGAACGTTGAAGATCGAACCACAAAAATCCTTACGGATTACACTTACCACTAAACATCCTTTGTAGCGTGCAATACAACCAATACGCCACTATCCTAACATCATAAGCAACGGCTAAGACCGAAAGCGTCCAAAACGACTATCGCAACGCTAAACCCAAGGTGCACAAAAATCGACTATTGTTACACCCGTAACAACATGTGAGCGAAACACGGCTATCGCCTCACTAATCCCACGACATGGTCCCCACGACCCCACCATCGGCGTATAAAACCACCGTTAGTTCAAACAACGTGGTCCTTACGACCCCACCATTGGCGTATAAAACAACCAATAGATCACACATCCAACAACAAGAAGGCTGGCAGAAAACTACACGCGACCCACTTCCTAAATCTCAACACCGAATGAAGTCAGCGGACCCCGTCAACGGTCATGCTTCACCGATATAACACTACACCCATAATGAAGTCAGCGGACCCCGAAGGTCATGCTTCACTAATCAACGATCTCATGATGAAGTCAGCGGACCCCGAAGGTCATGCTCCACCAATCAACGATCCCATGATGAAGTCAGCGGACCCCGAAG
Organism: Rutidosis leptorrhynchoides; assembly: GCF_046630445.1. Classification (NCBI taxonomy): domain Eukaryota; kingdom Viridiplantae; phylum Streptophyta; class Magnoliopsida; order Asterales; family Asteraceae; genus Rutidosis; species Rutidosis leptorrhynchoides. The sequence goes on along the minus strand of NC_092335.1, from coordinate 511,449,039 downwards.
GTCAAGCTTCACCAATCAATGATCTCATGATGAAGTCAGAGGACCCCGAAGGTCATGCTCCACCAATCAACGATCCCATGATGAAGTCAGCGGACCCTGAAGGTCATGCTTCACCAATCAATGATCTCATGATGAAGTCAGAGGACCCCGAAGGTCATGCTCCACCAATCAACGATCCCATGATGAAGTCAGCGGACCCTGAAGGTTATGCTTCACCAATCAATGATCTCATGATGAAGTCAGAGGACCCCGAAGGTCATGCTCCACCAATCAACGATCCCATGATGAAGTCAGCGGACCCTGAAGGTCATGCTTCACCAATCAATGATCTCATAATGAAGTCAGAGGACCCCGAAGGTCATGCTCCACCAATCAACGATCCCATGATGAAGTCAGCGGACCCTGAAGGTCATGCTTCACCAATCAATGATCTCATGATGAAGTCAGAGGACCTCGAAGGTCATGCTCCACCAATCAACGATCCCATGATGAAGTCAGCGGACCCTGAAGGTCATGCTTCACCAATCAATGATCTCATGGTGAAGTCAGAGGACCCCGAAGGTCATGCTCCACCAATCAAAGATCCCATGATGAAGTCAGCGGACCCTGAAGGTCATGCTTCACCAATCAATGATCTCATGATGAAGTCAGAGGACCCCGAAGGTCATGCTCCACCAATCAACGATCCCTTTTGGCCTCGAACAACGAGTAGTGTAACATCGCGCTCTGCTACGCCATAGTGAATCCTAACGGATACCACTAACCATTCACACAATCGAGCAAGAACCGCCTATATCAAACATAGGCACAAAACAATACTTCTCTTAAAGAGGATCCGATACGCACATTCCTTAACCGAGGGATTTCACCTTGCTCACCATACCCGTCCATTATCTCTCAACGAGATTTACCACATTACTACCTTGGTGATATTTCAAATCCAAAATCATAAGTACAATTTAACCGAAATTGTACCCTACCACAAATCGACCAAATCTAGGTCCTGACATAAATTTCGGATCTACCAAAAGCATTGTCCGAAATCTCACACTAAAACCTCCTCGTGCGGGAGTGTAACTCCCCCACTTGGAACTACGTTCCATAACCGCATCTCGTACACCCTCACAATGCTACCAAAGGTAGACTTTACCAATAATTGGGTTCACACGGCCCATCACCACGTCTTGCTTCAACTTTGAGCATACCAAGGATGCTAACCTATCCTTAAACACTTCGAACAAAAAGTATACCACAAATTACACGAACTATACACTCGCAATCATCCAATTGCTTTAGTTTGTCAAATTTCACCCGATCGCTCATGAACCTAAGGGTTTCACTTCGGTACCCTAAGTTCAATGTAACCGCGACATAATCGGAGTCGAACACCACGCTAGCAGGTATAAAAAGGCACCTAATGTCGCGTCATGTAGACTCCTTTACCAACATGCATCGAGATCAACACTCGATTTCAAGAGTTTCAATCCACCCGACGAACCTCATGGTTCATCAACTTCAACACGAAAGCGAACACGCACTTAACGACCGAACACCAAAACCCATTTCCATGGTTTGGTAGAAACGTTTCCCAAATACTAAGGAATGCTTGGTTGCACCAAGTCTTACGCCCTTCGCCCGACAATCAAACGTCACCATAGGGTACTTCCATTAGGAACGTCACCCATATCAATAACATGCAAAACACTATGCAACCCACAAACCCGAATGCATCGACACATAAATAAATATTCAAAGGGCATATTTATTAAAACGAAACGTACCTTAACGTCTCCTTGCGGCATTCGCCGCCGCCAACTCGGGACAATCCAGCTTGCGATGTCCCTCTTTATGACAATAGTAGCACATTCCGTCATCACTCTTCGGCATTGTGCATTCCCACAACTTGTGGCCCCTAACACCACAATTGAAACATCTAGGCGCACGAGAACTCGTCGAACCTTTCTCCGCATTACCCATACTCGCACCTGCGCCCTTAGTTTTCTTACTTGGAGCACCATACGAATCAACCCTTCTTTTACTTGAGAGCTCCCTAGCTTTCGATCGCAAATGTGATTCGAAACCCCTAGCCATGTTAAATAACTCCGCAAACGAGTTCACTTGGCCAATGCTGATTTTGACCTGCAAATCATCATTCAAAGTCCGATAGAAATCTTCCATCAACATCCGATCATTCCCAATATACTCCGGGCAAAAACGAGCCATCGACATAAAGGTCGTCTTTAGAGTATTCAAGTCCATCGACCCTTGTTGCAAATTTCGCAACTCATTCCGCATTTTCGACAAATCGACTGAAGTCCGGAACTCCTTGAAGAATTCCCTCTTAAACTCGTCCCATGATAACACCATAAACAGTTCACCACCGACAAGATCAATCTTACCATCCAACCAATCCTTTGCTCTACCCCGCAACAAACTAGTAGCGAGCCTTGTCCTCTTCTTGGGAGGACATTCAATCGTGCGAAAACACCCTTCGACATCCGAGATCCAAGTGGTGCTTACCAAGGGATCCGGTTTCCCATTGTACATCGGAGGTTTAGTCCTCATGAAGCTCTTAAGACAATGCTCCATTTCGCCGCTACTCCGAAATTCGGAATACCTCCTATCCATTCTTTCTTCCAACGCACCCATTTGCTCTGCAACGGCGGCCGCAACTCTAGTATTAAACTCCTCGTCATTCGTCTCGATCTCATTTCGCGTCGCCATTCTAAAGAATGCAAAACGATTAGTCCACGAACGTGTAAAACCACACGCACAACACCGCCCATCTTGCTCAACACCCGTCGTACATCACTGGTTTGACACGATTTGCACCCGTAATAAGGTTTGCAAGTCCTTATTACGCACACACGCCATATCAACTCGTTAGTACAATGACCGCCTCGCTTGATGTCATAAACAAACACAAACAAATTCCACGCGACAACAACACACGCGAGAATTATTATCACAACACAATAATATATTAATAATATCCGCATTACTAATATAAACGTTAGTCCACTTACAAACAAGGCACTAACTATAACCCATTCCGACCCGTAATCCTACAAGTTCCGCAACAAATAAGCACACACAAAAGTCTAAGTCTAGGCACCTATCTCAAGTCACCTAAATCCCTTAGACCATGCTCTGATACCACTTGTAACAACCCAACCCGTTAACCAACCAAAAATGCGGAAATAAAAAAATAAATAAAACTGAACAGAGCTGTCCAGATGGGGTGCGCGGCGCGCACCCACACCTGTGCGCGGCGCGCACAGGGCCTGGCAGCCCGCTGTCCACTTTTTCCAATTTTCGCAAAAAGATCTCTTGCTTCCCGACACTTTTAGACCAAACGCTCTTCACAACAATTTACATTAGTTAAAACTAACACGTTCCAATAATAAAATGAGTTTTACGAGACCGGGCCCACATCGGCCGTTCTACGACTTTCGTACAAAATACAAGTTTTCAACCACACGACTTCTAATACAAAATAAAACCGAGCATGGTGATTGGGGATACGCTACCCAATCCTATCCAATCCAAAAGCAAGATCTTCTAAAGCAACTACGCGAGCCACTAGTTCCCACGCTTACCCGAGTCACCGCATCCAAGCAAATCTATAAAAAAAAAGTAAACAACGAGAGGGTAAGCTAACGCTTAGTGAGTGAGAATATACTACATACATATATATGCATAAAATGGACATGCCACACAATATCAAATAACACATACCGGATCATCCGAGCATATAGCAAGCAAAACTAAGCTTACCGTACAATTGCGATACCACTAGCTACAACATCAATGTAAGTTCACTCACAACGTTATGAACGACACTACCAAGCTACACCCGAAGGGCTAGCTACAACACATCAATATCAAAACATAAGATAATATAATATCCCCGAACCTACGCCCCAAGGCTAAACACTTAACCTTAACAATAAGATGATCGTATAAATCGAGTCACCATGAATCCGCTCTAACCGAAATTCACAACTTAACAATAAGATGATCGTGCAAACCGAGCCATCATGAACCTATATGTGAAGTGATCTCTATAACCGAGAACCACTTCACCCAACCCGCACCCATCCTACACATACATATGCACATAGGATATTAACACTCACCTTTTCGCCTTGATGAATGCAACCGAGTAATTCCGCAACATGTCAATGGAAAGTACCTAATCCATTATCACAAATACAATAACACACTTAGAGTGGATTTACAAACCAACTCAATTCGACACTTAGTGCAAATTCGACCAATTGCACTTACAAACACCAAACGCGTTCAAACTAACCACTAATCACTAATCATAAATGAAAATGGTCCTAATAAGCCAAAAGAACCCAAACTTAAGTGTTTAACACTTATCAATCTCAAAATCACCCAAAAACCCTAATTTTGACTCAATTCCAAAATTAGTCTTTCAAACACACCAAAAGGGTTCCAATACTTCCATAATCACTAAACCTAGTGATTAAACCCAATTACAAGTCATAAACAAGACCAATTTGTTCGCCAACCCAAAATCCACCAATAATAACAATAAACCCGATTACTAGCATCAACAAACTCACTTCAAGAGTTTTAAATGGGTTTATCTACAAATCAAGTTCAAACCCTAACTTTGAATATCAAATCAAACAATGAAATTCGGAGTTAGAACTTACCACAACAACTAAAATGTAGCTAAGAACGAGGTGAACAACTTTAAAAACCCGAGCTTTGGTGAGAATCCAACTATTTCTTCTCCAAATGAAGCTTCCTCTCTCTAAAACTCTTCTCTCTCTAGGGTTTGAAGATGAGAGTGATGAATGGATGTGAAAATGATCCAAAGTTGGATCCAAACCAACTAATAAAGCCTACAGATCCTGAAATGTCCCGTTCTTATTGATTAAAAATGTTCCATATTAATTGATTTTGTTGCGAGGTTTTGACCTCTATATGAGACGTTTTTCAAAGACTGCATTCATTTTAAAACAAACCATAACCTTTATTTCATCAATAAAGGTTTAAAAAGCTTTACGTAGATTATCAAATAATGATAATCTAAAATATCCTGTTTACACACGACCATTACATAATGGTTTATAATACAAATATGTTACAACAAAATAAGTTTCTTGAATGCAGTTTTTACACAATATCATACAAGCATGGACTCCAAATCTCGTCCTTATTTAAGTATGCGACAGCGGAAGCTCTTAATAATCACCTGAGAATAAACATGCTTAAAACGTCAACAAATATGTTGGTGAGTTATAGGTTTAACCTATATATATCAAATCATAATAATAGACCACAAGATTTCATATTTCAATACACATCCCATACATAGAGATAAAAATCATTCATATGGTGAACACCTGGTAACCGACATTAACAAGATGCATATATAAGAATATCCCCATCATTCCGGGACACCCTTCGGATATGATATAAATTTCGAAGTACTAAAGCATCCGGTACTTTGGATGGGGTTTGTTAGGCCCAATAGATCTATCTTTAGGATTCGCGTCAATTAGGGTGTCTGTTCCCTAATTCTTAGATTACCAGACTTAATAAAAAGGGGCATATTCGATTTTGATAATTCAACCATAGAATGTAGTTTCACGTACTTGTGTCTATTTTGTAAATCATTTATAAAACCTGCATGTATTCTCATCCCAAAAATATTAGATTTTAAAAGTGGGACTATAACTCACTTTCACAGATTTTTACTTCGTCGGGAAGTAAGACTTGGCCACTGGTTGATTCATGAACCTATAACAATATATACATATATATCAAAGTATGTTCAAAATATATTTACAACACTTTTAATATATTTTGATGTTTTAAGTTTATTAAGTCAGCTGTCCTCGTTAGTAACCTACAACTAGTTGTCCACAGTTAGATGTACAGAAATAAATCGATAAATATTATCTTGAATCAATCCACGACCCAGTGTATACGTATCTCAGTATTGATCACAACTCAAACTATATATATTTTGGAATCAACCTCAACCCTGTATAGCTAACTCCAACATTCACATATAGAGTGTCTATGGTTGTTCCGAAATATATATAGATGTGTCGACATGATAGGTCGAAATATTGTATACGTGTCTATGGTATCTCAAGATTACATAATATACAATACAAGTTGATTAAGTTATGGTTGGAATATATTTGTTACCAATTTTCACGTAGCTAAAATGAGAAAAATTATCCAATCTTGTTTTACCCATAACTTCTTCATTTTAAATCCGTTTTGAGTGAATAAAATTGCTATGGTTTCATATTGAATTCTATTTTATGAATCTAAACAGAAAAAGTATAAGTTTATAATCGGAAAAATAAGTTACAAGTCATTTTTGTAAAGGTAGTCATTTCAGTCGAAAGAACGACGTCTAGATGACCATTTTAGAAAACATACTTCCACTTTGAGTTTAACCATAATTTTTGGATATAGTTTCATGTTCATAATAAAAATCATTTTCTCATAATAACAACTTTTAAATCAAAGTTTATCATAGTTTTTAATTAACTAACCCAAAACAGCCCGCGGTGTTACTACGACGGCGTAAATCCGGTTTTACGGTGTTTTTCGTGTTTCCAGGTTTTTAAATCATTAAGTTAGCATATCATATAGATATAGAACATGTGTTTAGTTGATTTTAAAAGTCAAGTTAGAAGGGTTAACTTTTGTTTGCGAACAAGTTTAGAATTAACTAAACTATGTTCTAGTGATTACAAGTTTAAACCTTCGAATAAGATAGCTTTATATGTATGAATTGAATGATGTTATGAACATCATTACTACCTTAAGTTCCTTGGATAAACCTACTGGAAAAGAGAAAAATGGATCTAGCTTCAACGGATCCTTGGATGGCTCGAAGTTCTTGAAGCAGAATCATGACAAGAAAACAAGTTCAAGTAAGATCATCACTTGAAATAAGATTGTTATAGTTATAGAAATTGAACCAAAGTTTGAATATGATTATTACCTTGTATTAGAATGATAACCTACTATAAGAAACAAAGATTTCTTGAGGTTGGATGATCACCTTACAAGATTGGAAGTGAGCTAGCAAACTTGAAAGTATTCTTGATTTTATGTAACTAGAACTTGTAGAATTTATGAAGAACACTTAGAACTTGAAGATAGAACTTGAGAGAGATCAATTAGATGAAGAAAATTGAAGAATAAAAGTGTTTGTAGGTGTTTTTGGTCGTTGGTGTATGGATTAGATATAAAGGATATGTAATTTTTGTTTTCATGTAAATAAGTCATGAATGATTACTCATATTTTTGTAATTTTATGAGATATTTCATGCTAGTTGCCAAATGATGGTTCCCACATGTGTTAGGTGACTCACATGGGCTGCTAAGAGCTGATCATTGGAGTGTATATACCAATAGTACATACATCTAAAAGTTATGTATTGTACGAGTACGAATACGGGTGCATACGAGTAGAATTGTTGATGAAACTGAAAGAGGATGTAATTGTAAGAATTTTTGTTAAGTAGAAGTATTTTGATAAGTGTATTGAAGTCTTTCAAAAGTGTATAAATACATATTAAAACACTACATGTATATACATTTTAACTGAGTCGTTAAGTCATCGTTAGTCGTTACATGTAAGTGTTGTTTTGAAACCTTTAGGTTAACGATCTTGTTAAATGTTGTTAACCCAATATTTATAATATCAAATGAGATTTTAAATTATTATATTATCATGATATTATCATGTATGAATATCTCTTAATATGATATATATACATTAAATGTCTTTACAACGATAATCGTTACATATATGTCTCGTTTAAAAATCATTAAGTTAGTAGTCTTGTTTTTACATATGTAGTTCATTGTTAATATACTTAATGATATGTTTACTTATCATAGTATCATGTTAACTATATATATATATATATATATATATATATATATATATATATATATATATATATATATATATATATATATATATATATATATATATATATATATATATATATATATATATATATATATATATATATATATATATATATATATATGTCATCATATATATCCATATATATGTCATCATATAGTGTTTTAATATGTATTTATACACTTTTGAAAGACTTCAATACACTTATCAAAATACTTCTACTTAACAAAAATGCTTACAATTACATCCTCTTTCAGTTTCATCAACAATTCTACTCGTATGCACCCGTATTCGTACTCGTACAATACACAACTTTTAGATGTATGTACTATTGGTATATACACTCCAATGATCAGCTCTTAGCAGCCCATGTGAGTCACCTAACACATGTGGGAACCATCATTTGGCAACTAGCATGAAATATCTCATAAAATTACAAAAATATGAGTAATCATTCATGACTTATTTACATGAAAACAAAATTACATATCCTTTATATCTAATCCATACACCAACGACCAAAAACACCTACAAACACTTTTATTCTTCAATTTTCTTCATCTAATTTATCTCTCTCAAGTTCTATCTTCAAGTTCTAAGTGTTCTTCATAAATTCTACAAGTTCTAGTTACATAAAATCAAGAAAACTTTCAAGTTTGCTAGCTCACTTCCAATCTTGTAAGGTGATCATCCAACCTCAAGAAATCTTTGTTTCTTACAGTAGGTTATCATTCTAATACAAGGTAATAATCATATTCAAACTTTGGTTCAATTTCTATAACTATAACAATCTTATTTCAAGTGATGATCTTACTTGAACTTGTTTTCTTGTCATGATTCTGCTTCAAGAACTTCGAGCCATCCAAGGATCCGTTGAAGCTAGATCCATTTTTCTCTTTTCCAGTAGGTTTATCCAAGGAACTTAAGGTAGTAATGATGTTCATAACATCATTCAATTCATACATATTAAGCTATCTTATTCGAAGGTTTAAACTTGTAATCACTAGAACATAGTTTAGTTAATTCTAAACTTGTTCGCAAACAAAAGTTAATCCTTCTAACTTGACTTTTAAAATCAACTAAACACATGTTCTATATCTATATGATATGCTAACTTAATGATTTAAAAACCTGGAAACACGAAAAACACCGTAAAACCGGATTTACGCCGTCGTAGTAACACCGCGGGTTGTTTTGGGTTAGTTAATTAAAAACTATGATAAACTTTGATTTAAAAGTTGTTATTCTGAGAAAATGATTTTTATTATGAACATGAAACTATATCCAAAAATTATGGTTAAACTCAAAGTGGAAGTATGTTTTCTAAAATGGTCATCTAGACGTCGTTCTTTCGACTGAAATGACTACCTTTACAAAAACGACTTATAACTTATTTTTCCGACTATAAACCTATACCTTTTCTGTTTAGATTCATAAAATAGAATTCAATATGAAACCATAGCAATTTGATTCACTCAAAACGGATTTAAAATGAAGAAGTTATGGGTAAAACAAGATTGGATAATTTTTCTCATTTTAGCTACGTGAAAATTGGTAACAAATATATTCCAACCATAACTTAATCAACTTGTATTGTATATTATGTAATCTTGAGATACCATAGACACGTATACAATGTTTCGACCTATCATGTCGACACATCTATATATATTTCGGAACAACCATAGACACTCTATATGTGAATGTTGGAGTTAGCTATACAGGGTTGAGGTTGATTCCAAAATATATATAGTTTGAGTTGTGATCAATACTGAGATACGTATACACTGGGTCGTGGATTGATTCAAGATAATATTTATCGATTTATTTTTGTACATCTAACTGTGGACAACTAGTTGTAGGTTACTAATGAGGACAGCTGACTTAATAAACTTAAAACATCAAAATATATTAAAAGTGTTGTAAATATATTTTGAACATACTTTGATATATATGTATATATTGTTATAGGTTCGTGAATCAACCAGTGGCCAAGTCTTACTTCCCGACGAAGTAAAAATCTGTGAAAGTGAGTTATAGTCCCACTTTTAAAATCTAATATTTTTGGGATGAGAATAATGCAGGTTTTATAAATGATTTACAAAATAGACACAAGTACGTGAAACTACATTCTATGGTTGAATTATCGAAATTGAATATGCCCCTTTTTATTAAGTCTGGTAATCTAAGAATTAGGGAACAGACACCCTAATTGACGCGAATCCTAAAGATAGATCTATTGGGCCTAACAAACCCCATCCAAAGTACCGGATGCTTTAGTACTTCGAAATTTATATCATATCCGAAGGGTGTCCCGGAATGATGGGGATATTCTTATATATGCATCTTGTTAATGTTGGTTACCAGGTGTTCACCATATGAATGATTTTTATCTCTATGTATGGGATGTGTATTGAAATATGAAATCTTGTGGTCTATTATTATGATTTGATATATATAGGTTAAACCTATAACTCACCAACATTTTTGTTGACGTTTTAAGCATGTTTATTCTCAGGTGATTATTAAGAGCTTCCGCTGTCGCATACTTAAATAAGGACGAGATTTGGAGTCCATGCTTGTATGATATTGTGTAAAAACTGCATTCAAGAAACTTATTTTGTTGTAACATATTTGTATTGTAAACCATTATGTAATGGTCGTGTGTAAACAGGATATTTTAGATTATCATTATTTGATAATCTACGTAAAGCTTTTTAAACCTTTATTGATGAAATAAAGGTTATGGTTTGTTTTAAAATGAATGCAGTCTTTGAAAAACGTCTCATATAGAGGTCAAAACCTCGCAATGAAATCAATTAATATGGAACGTTTTTAATCAATAAGAACGGGACATTTCATAATTGATGCGAACTCTAAAGATAGACCTATCGGGCCCAACAAGCCCCATCCAAAGTACCGGATGCTTTAGTACTTCAAAATTTATATCATGTCTGAAGGAGGATCCCGGAATGATGGGGATATTCTTATATGCATATTGTGAATGTCGGTTACCAGGTGTTCAATCCATATGAATGATATTTTTATCTCTATGCATGGGACGTATGTTTATTAGAAATGGAAATATGAAATCTTGTGGTCTATTAAAATTATGGAATGATTATTTATATTAAATTAATGAACTCACCAACCTTTTGGTTGACACTTGAAGGCATGTTTATTCTCAGGTATGAAAGAAATCTTCCGCTGTGCATTTGCTCACTTTAAAGATATTACTTGGAGTCATTCATGGCATATTTCAAAAGACGTTGCATTCGAGTCATTGAGTTCATCAAGATTATTATTAAATCAATTATAGTTAGATATATTATGAAATGGTATGCATGCCGTCAACTTTCGATGTAATGAAAGATTGTCTTTTCAAAAACGAATGTAATGTTTGTAAAATGTATCATATAGAGGTCAAGTACCTCGCAATGTAATCAACTGTTGTGAATCGTCTATAATCGATATGGACTTCGTCCGGATGGATTAGGAAGGGTCATTTCAGCTGTCGTAGTTAGGGAGGTTTTGAAGAGCTTCCCATTCGGGAGTACTCATTGGTTTATGTACCAATGAGTGAAAAGAGCCAAAGTCAGCAGAATCAGCAGGGCTTTCTCCTTCGCTTTCAGATCCTTGAGTTGGGTGAAAATCAGGAGATACAGGTAGAGTATTCGGACTATAGTTTGGGAACGAGGAATACCAAAGCCATAAGGTGGACTTTAGACTGATCTTTCACTAGAAGACCCTTTAGTATCTTCTTCGGTTGGCTTGAGAAGAGTTGGTTTATTAATGCTTGAGCTCGACATCCTAACATTAGGAAAGAGACTTTTATTAGAATGTTTAAGTCAAGTGCAGTAAAGCATAAGTGTCAAGATTATAGGGCAATCCTAAGTGCTTTAAAGTCTAAGGCAGGAAAGGTTATAGTTTCCTAGATTGCTAAGGCACCCTAGCTAGCAATAAGGCACACATAAAGATGCAATCCTGGTTCTCTATAACAGCCTGGTTTGCTCTGATACCAATCTATCACACCCCCAGTTAGGATAAACGAGAACAATACTAAATGATAAAATTATCTTTATTGAGAGTACGCAGCGGAAAATGAAATGTCGTTACAATGATGGAAGTAACAATAATGTAAGTGTTCAAATGCAAAAGTAAATAATGCGATATCTCTTGATCCTATGTCCAAGTAGCATCACATAAGCAGTAAGAAAGAAAGCTTGAATTAAACAGCACCTGAGACAAAACATGCTAAAGTGTCAACCAGAAAGGTTGAGTGAAATCATAGGTTTAACAAATAAGTTTGACCGTTGTTTTAGACCACAAGATTTAGTTTATAAAGTTGATCTCGCAGATCAAAAAGTTATGCCAATGCGTGATATTTAGACTAAACGTTCAAGTTTGCCCCAAAGACAAGTTGTAGTTTATACTTGTCGGCTTAATTTCATCATTAAGTAATAAAATGACTTAGTCAAATGTATCGGGGACGTTACTCCCGATAGGCCTACCCCCAATAATTAAGCATGCAATCAACGAGCAATTAAAAATATCACTGTAGGAACTTAGTCGGACATAGCCGGGTATATCATAGTTTAGCAGTTTGGCACTTGTGTCTAAATTGTAAATATTAAAAGCATCATGTGTCTCACCCCATAAAGTAAATAAGTTGTGCACAAGGTAAAGTGGGGCTATGAATTCACCTTAGAGAGATGTGGTTATTCCTCGAAAATAGAAAGTTGGATGAACGAGCAAAAAAGTCAACCTATTGACATTTAAGAGTAGTAAGTGTTTTTACCAAAGTTTAAGTAGATGTTTAAGTATGATAGTGTTTTAAGTATAGTTCGTTTTACTAAGTTTCCTTTCCTAGTAAGTTTCTATTTTTAGAAAGTTTCCACTTATAGTAGGTTCCTTATTTTAGTAAGTTTCTATAGCTAGAAAGTTTATACTTTAAGAGTGTTTTCCATTTTAGGATACTTGCCGTATTAGATAAGCTTCCAATCACCCCTTTCCCTTCAAATGGCCATTTCAGGTCTAGGGGCTTGAGCTATAAGATCCTTTAAATCTGAAAATCCAAACCCTTCCGCCTAGAGTTTCGTAGAAACCATTCGTCAAGAAAGTTCGAAGATCTATACATCTCTAATATGTAGTGACCCGAACTTTTCCATGTTTATATATATATTAAATGAAATTGTTATTTACATGATTAAGTGTTTCCAACATGTTAATCAATAAAACTTGTTAAGACTTGATTAATTTAAATAGGTTTCATATAGACAATTGACCACCCAAGTTGACCGGTGATTCACGAACGTTAAAACTTGTAAAAACTATATGATGACATATATATGATTATATATATAGTTAACATGATATTATGATAAGTAAGTATCTCATTAGGTATTTTAACAATGAGTTATATACATAAAATTGAGTTTATTGAATTAAGAAACTCGAAACGATATATATAACGATTATCGTTATAACAACGTCTTACTAAATACATATGAATCATATTAAGATATTGATACACTATGTTTAATCATGATAAATGATAAGTAAACATGTCATTAAGTGTATTAACAATGAACTACATATGTAAAAATAAGACTACTAACTTAATGATTTCGAAACGAGACATATATGTAACGATTATCGTTGTAACAACATTTAACTGTATATATATCATACTAAGATATATTAATATATCATAATATCATGATAATTTAATAATTTAACATCTCTTTAGATATAATAAACAATGGGTTAACAACATTTAACAAGATCGTTAACCTAAAGGTTTCAAAACAACATTTACATGTAACGACTAACGATGACTTAACGACTCAGTTAAAATGTATATACATGTAGTGTTTTAATATGTATTCATACACTTTTGAAAGACTTCAAGACACTTATCAAAATACTTCTACTTAACAAAAATTCTTACAATTACATCCGCGTTCAGTTTCATCAACAATTCTACTCTTATGCACCCATATTCGTACTCGTACAATACACAGCTTTTAGATGTATGTACTATTGGTATATACACTCCAATGATTAGCTCTTAGTAGCCCATGTGAGTCACCTAACACATGTGGGAACCATCATTTGGCAACTAGTATGAAATATCTCATAAAATTACAAAAATATTAGTAATCATTCATGACTTATTTACATGTAAACAAAATTACACATCCTTTATATCTAATCCATATACCAACGACTAAAAACACCTAAAAACACTTTCATTCTTCAATTTTCTTCATCAAATTGATCTCTCTCAAGTTCTATCTTCAAGTTCTAAGTGTTCTTCATAAATTCTATAAATTCTAGTTTCATAAAATCAAGAATACTTCCAAGTTTGCTAGCTTACTTCCAATCTTGTAAAGTGATCATCTAACCTCAAGTAATCTTTCTTATTTACAGTAAGATATCTTTCTAATATAAGGTAATACTCATATTCAAACTTTGATTCAATTTCTATAACTATAACAATCTTATTTCGAATGGAAATCTTACTTGAACTTGTTTTCGTGTCATGATTCTGCTTCAAGAACTTTCAAGCCATCCAAGGATCCTTTAAAGCTAGATCTATTTTTCTCATTTTCAGTAGGTTTATCCACAAAACCTGAGGTAGTAATGATGGACATAACATCATTCGATTCATATATATAAAACTACCTTATTCGAAGGTTTAAACTTGAAATCACTAGAACATAGTTTAGTTAATTCTAAACTTGTTCGCAAACAAAAGTTAATCCTTCTAACTTGAATTTTAAAATCAACTAGACACATGTTCTATATCTATATGATATGCTAACTTAATGATTTAAAACCTGAAAACACGAAAAACACCGTAAAACTGGATATACGCCGTCGTAGTAACACCGCAGGCTGTTTTGGATTAGTTAATTAAAAACTATGATAAACTTCGATTTAAAAGTTATTCTTCTGGGAAAATGATTTTTCTTATGAACATGAAACTATATCCAAAAATCATGGTTAAACTCAAAGTGGAAGTATATTTTCCAAAATGGTCATCTAGACGTCGTTCTTTCGACTGAAATGACTACCTTTACAAAAACGACTTGTAACCTATATTTTCGACTATAAACTTATAATTTTTCTGTATATATTCATAAACTTAAGTTCAATATGAAACCATAGCAATTGAATTCACTCAAAACGGATTTATAACGAAGAAGTTATGGGTAAAACAAGATTGGATATTTTTACTTGTTGCAGCTACGTGAAAATTGGTTACAAATCTATATTAATCATATCCTAGCTAACTTATATTGTATAATACATATATTCTAATATATTATGTAATCTTGGGATACCATAGACACGTATGCAAATGTTTTGACATATCATATCGACCCATCTATATATATTATTTGGAACAATCATAGACACTCTATATGCAGTAATGTTGGAGTTAGCTATACAGGGTTGAGGTTGATTCCAAAAATATATATACTTTGAGTTGTGATCTAGCCTGAGACGTGTATACACTGGGTCGTGGATTGGGTCAAGATAATATATATCAATTTATTTCTGTACATCTAACTATGGACAACTAGTTGTAGGTTACTAACGAGGACAGCTGACTTAATAAACTTAAAACATAAAATGTATTAGAAATGTTGTAAATATATTTTGAACGTACTTTGATATATATGTACATATTTGTTATAGGTTCGTGAATCGATCAGTGGCCAAGTCTTACTTCCCGACGAAGTAAAAATCTGTGAAAGTGAGTTATAGTCCCACTTTTAAAATCTAATATTTTTGGGATGAGAATACATGCAGCTTTATAAATGTTTTACAAAATAGACACAAGTACATGAAACTACTTTCTATGGTTGAACGATCGAAGACGAATATGCCCTTTTACTTGGTAACCTAAGAATTAGTAAACCAGTCTACTAATTGACGCGAATCCTAAAGATAGATCTATTGGGCCCAACAAACCCCATCCATTGTAGCGGATGCTTTAGTACTTCGAGTTTTTATATCATGTCCGATGGATGTCCCGGAATGATGGGGATATTCTTATATGCATCTTGTTAATGTCGGTTACCAGGTGTTCACCGTATGAATGATTTTTATCTCTATGTATGAGATGTATTAAAATATGAAATCTTGTGGTCTATTATTATGATTTGATAATATATAGGTTAAACCTATAACTCACCAACATTTTTGTTGACGTTTTAAGCATGTTTATTCTCAGGTGATTATTAAGAGCTTCCACTGTTGCATACTAAAATAAGGACAAGATTTGGAGTCCATGCTTGTATGATATTATGTGAAACTGCATTCAAAAAACTTATTTTTGATGTAATATATTCATATTGTAAACCATTATGTAATGGTCGTGTGTAAATGGTATATTTTAGATTATCATTATTTGATAATCTACGTAATGCTTCTTAAACCTTTATCGATAAAATAAAGGTTATGGTTGTTTTAAAAATGAATGCAGTCTTTGAAAAACGTCTCATATAGAGGTCAAAACCTCGCGACGAGATCAATTAATATGGAACGTTTATAATCAATATGAACGGGACATTTCAGTTGGTATCTGAGCGTTGGTCTTAGAGAACCAGAAATTTGCATTAGTGTGTCTTATCGAGTTTGTTAGGATACATTAGTGAGTCTGAACTTCGACCGTGTTTTCTTTAAAAACGATTGCTTAACACTTATGTTGGAAACTATATATTATTAACTTGAAAATATTATGTGATATATTAACCTCTTAATGTGTTTGATATTGTGTGATAGATGTCTACCACTAGTACAAATCCCATCGATTCACCTAATAATAATGAAGAGTCGAATATATTTTGGGAAGATTTACAAATTCCCGAAGAGGAACCGGAAGAAGAGGAACCGAAAGAGGAGGAACCGGAAGAAGAGGAACCAGAAGAGGAGGAACCGGAAGAGGAGGAGCCGGAAGAAGAAGAGGTTCCGGAGGAAGAAATATTGATACCTATAGTAAATCGATTAAATAAAAGAAAATCCTCAACCAACGGACCAAAGTTAATAATGGTCAATGGTGTTTCCGCCGAGGAAGCAAAATATTGGGAAGATTATCAACTTTCCAATGAATCGGATCCCGATGAGGATTCTGATGATGTTATAGAAATTACCTCGACCCAATTTAATAAAGCAAAAGAAAATAATAAGGGAAAAGTTATAAAAAATAGAGAAACCCGATTCCAACCCCGATGAACTTTATATGTATCGGCAACATCCGTATTTCCTAAAATGTAACAATGACCCGGGAACCTCTAAACCACCAGGTTTTTCTAAACCATTGTGGAAAACGACGGCTCGTATTAGAGAAACACCATATATTCCTAGAAAGTTAGGAAAACGAACCAAGTTCGAAGAAGAAGAAACCAGTGATTCAGATTAGAGGGTTGTAATCATGTTGTGTATTATATGTATTGTAGTGTGCTTATACTTTTATGTTCTATGTAAAAATTGCTTGTATTGTTTGTTAATTATCTTTTACGAATCTAATCCTTGTCTATTTTACAGTATAAAAACAAAATGGACGTTAAGGGTAGACAACCGAATATTTTAGAAGACCTACCAGAGGATATGATTGAGGAAATCTTGTCTAGAGTCGGTCAGAATTCATCAGCACATTTAGTTATGGCAAAATTAACTTGTCAAACATTTGAAAGACTTTCCAGAAATGCCTTAGTTTATAAAAGGCTTTCCTTTGATAGGTGGGGTATATCACATTGGGGAGACCGTAAGTTACGCCGTATTTTCTTTAAAGCGTTAAATGCGGGGAACCCAAATGCAATTTTACGCTACGGGTTAAGAACCTATTTTGACTCAACATATCCCAACATAAGATTTCGTGAATTAGAAAGAGCTTCTAACATGCAACATAAAGAAGCATGTTATGCTTACGGGTTAGTGATGTTCGCTTCTTACCAAAGTGAGAAAAAGAACATCGGATTGCAGCTTTTAAATAAAACCTTTCCGCAAGTGACGGATTCAGTAGTCGGGGTGAGAAACAAGGTTTTTAGATTATTACGGGGCTGTTGGACATACGAAACCCTCATCCTTTTGACGACATTACAACATGCTGCCTAGCCAATGGTCATAACGGTTATTTTCTACAAGATCAAGGATGGGAAGTCGTCTTAGTAAAACCTGAATGCATGACTTGTTTCTGGACTTATGAATTACGTGTCTTTATTTCTTTTGCTGAACGACTTGCGTATTAACTAAAATTGCCTTTATAGCTGCCGAGTAGCAAAATTTTTATGTGCTATATTTCATCCTATATGTATAATAGCGGTATTGTAAGTTTGTAAATTTTGTATAAAGTTTGAACGCGAAATATTATTATAATAAGTTTTTCATATAGAATCGTAGCAGTTGAATTGTATAATAGCTGCTAAGTATGAACTTAACGGGTAGGTACTACCCGAATTAAAACTATAAAATGCTAATATGAAGGAAAAGCTTTTATAAATAAGTTCATATTATGCTACGAAATACTAATGACTACTCTTAAATTCTATATGATTAACTCAATTCTTTTGGCTATTTTTGAAGGAAATGGCACCGGCGACTCGTCAGAACTTGAACATGAGTGAGGAAGACTTCCGTGTTTTCCTTGCTGCGAACATAGCCGCAGTGCAGGCTACAATGCAAAATAACAATAACTCTAGATCTATCAGTGGAACTAATTTCGCAAGAAATCATGTAGGATGCTCTTACAAAGAATTCACTGCCTGCAAACCTTTGGAATTTGATGGAACCGAAGGACCAATTGGATTGAAACGGTGGACCGAGAAGGTCGAATCTGTGTTTGCCATAAGTAAGTGTACTGAAGAGGACAAAGTTAAGTACGCTACGCATACCTTCACAGGTACGGCGTTAACGTGGTGGAATACCTATCTCGAGCCGGTAGGACAAGATGCTGCTTACGCACTACCATGGTCAGCATTCAAGCAATTGATGAACGAGCAGTATCATCCCAGGAACGAGGTCAATAAGCTCAAGGTAGAGCTTAGAGGATTACGAACGCAAGGTTTCGATATCACCACGTACGAATGACGATTCACAGAATTGTGCCTATTGTATCCCAGAACGTTTGAATACGAAGAAGAGAAGATCGACGCATTTGTAAAAGGGTTACCACAAAGAATTCAAGAAGATGTGAGCTCACACAAGCCCGCCTCCATACAAAAGGCGAGTTGAATGGCTCACAAATTAGTGAACCAAATCGAAGGAAGGATTAAAGAGCAGGCGACCGAAGAGGCTAACATGAAACAAGTCAAGAGAAAGTGGGAAGAAACCAATGACAAGAGTCACCAATACAACAACAACAATCACAACCAAAATCGCAACAACTATCCCAATAACCGCAACATCAATCGCAACAACAACTTCAACAAACATCCCAACAACAACTACAATAACCAGCCCAACAACAATAACAACAACAACAACAACAGCAACAATAACAATCCCAACAACAATCTCAATAACAACAATGGCAACAAAAACCAAAACAGCCATGCCAAAGATGTGAAGAACATCACCTGGGGTTCTGCACGACATTTTGCAACAGGTGTAAAAGAAATGGTCATAGCGCGAAGAAGTGCGAAATCTACGGACCAATGCATAACAGAACTAAAGGAACAAATAATTTCGGAACAAATAATACCGCCATAGTTTGTTTTGGATGTGGAAAACCGGGCCACTTTATTAGAAATTGCCCGAATCAGGGGAATACTAATGGGCAGGGTCAGGGAAGAGTTTTCAGTATTAATACAGCAGAAGCGCAGGAAGACCCGGAGCTTGTTATGGGTACGTTTCTCATTGACAATAAATCTGCTTATGTTTTATTTGATTCGGGTGCGGATAGAAGCCATATGAGTAGAGATTTTTGTGCTAAACTAAGTTGTTCACCGACGCCCTTAGATAATAAATTTTTACTCGAATTAGCAAATGGTAAATTAATTACAGCAGATAATATATGTCGGAATCGAGAAATTAAACTGGTTAGCGAAACATTTAAGATTGACTTGATACCAGTAGAGTTAGGGAGTTTTGATGTGATAATCGGTATGGACTGGTTGAAAGAAGTAAAAGCAGAGATCATTTGTTACAAAAATGCAATTCGCATTATACGAGAAAAAGGAAAACCCTTAATGGTGTACGGAGAAAAGAGCAACGTAAAGTTAAATCTTATTAGTAACCTGAAGGCACAAAAACTAATAAGAAAAGGTTGCTATGCTGTGCTAGCACACATCAAGAAAGTCAATTCCGAAGAAAAGAACATCAATGATGTTCCAGTCTCAAAAGAATTTCCCGATGTATTTCCGAAAGAATTACCGGGACTACCTCAACACCGATCCGTTGAATTTCAAATAGACCTTGTACCGGGAGCTGCACCAATAGCTCGTGCTCCATACAGACTCGCACCTAGCGAAATGAAGGAACTTCAGAGCCAATTACAAGAACTTTAAGAGCGTGGTTTCATTCGACCAAGCACATCACCGTGGGGAGCTCCTGTTTTGTTTGTCAAGAAGAAGGATGGTACATTTAGGTTGTGTATCGACTACCGAGAGTTGAACAAACTTACCATCAAGAACCGCTACCCACTACCGAGAATCGACGATTTATTTGATCAACTACAAGGCTCTTCGGTTTATTCGAAGATTGATTTACGTTATGGGTATCATCAAATTCGGGTGAAGGAGGATGATATTCCAAAGACTACTTTTAGGACGCGTTACGGTCATTACGAGTTTATGGTTATGTCGTTTGGATTGACGAATGCACCAGCTGTGTTCATGGACCTCATGAACCGAGTGTGTGGGCCATATATTGACAAGTTTGTCATTGTTTTCATCGATGACATACTTATTTACTCGAAGAATGATCAAGAGCATGAAGAACATTTAAGAAAAGTGCTAGAGTTGCTGAGAAAAGAAAAACTGTACAGTAAGTTTTCAAAGTGTGCATTTTGGTTGGAAGAAGTTCAATTCCTCGGTCACATACTGAACAAAGAAGGTATTCAGGTGGATCCAGCAAAGATTGAAACCGTTGAAAAATGGGAAATCCCGAAAACTCCGAAGCATATATGCCAATTTTTAGGACTAGCTGGTTACGACAGAAGGTTCATCCAAGATTTTTCCAGAATAGCAAAACCCTTGACTGCATTAACGCATAAAGGGAGGAAATTTGAATGGAAGGATGAACAAGAGAAAGCGTTTCAATTGTTAAAGAAAAAGTTAACAACGGCACCTATATTGTCATTACCTGAAGGGAATGATGAGTTTGTGAAATATTGTGACGCGTCAAAGCAAGGTCTCGGTTGTGTATTAATGCAACAAACGAAGGTAATTGCTTATGAGTCTAGACAATTGAAGATTCACGAGCAGAATTATACGACGCATGATTTGGAATTAGGCGCGGTTGTTTTTGCATTAAAGACTTGGAGGCACTACTTATATGGGGTCAAAAGTATTATATATACCAACCATAAAAGTCTTCAACATATATTTAATCAGAAACAAGTGAACATGAGGCAGCGCAGGTGGATTGAATTGTTGAATGATTACGACTTTGAGATTCGTTACCACCCGGGGAAGGCGAATGTGGTAGCCAACGCTTTGAGTAGAAAGGACAGAGAACCCATTCGAGTAAAAGCTATGAATATAATGATTCACAATAACCTTACCACTTAAATAAAGGAGGCACAACAAGGAATTTTAAAAGAGGGAAATTTAAAGGATGAAATACCCAAAGGATTGGAGAAGCATCTTAATATTCGGGAAGACGGAACCCGGTATAGGGCTGAAAGAATTTGGGTACCAAAATTTGGAGATATGAGAGAAATGGTACTTAGAGAAGCTCATAAAACCAGATACTCAATACATCCTGGAACGGAGAAGATGTACAAAGATCTCAAGAAACATTTTTAGTGGCCAGGTATGTAATGACCCGGAATTTTCCGACCAAATTATACTTATGAGATTAATATTTACATAAATTAAACCATACCAATGTAGTGACCCGAACTTTTCCATGTTTATATATATTAATTGAGATTGATATTTACATGATTAAATGTTTCCAACATGTTAAGCAATCAAACTTGTTAAGACTTGATTAATTGAAATAGGTTTCATATAGACAATTGACAACCCAAGTTGACCGGTGATTCACGAACGTTAAAACTTGTAAAAACTATATGATGACATATATATGGATATATATATATAGTTAACATGATACTATGATAAGTAAACATATCATTAAGTATATTAACAATGAACTACATATGTAAAAACAAGACTACTAACTTAATGATTTTTAAACGAGACATATATGTAACGATTATCGTTGTAAAGACATTTAATGTATATATATCATATTAAGAGATATTCATACATGATAATATCATGATAATATAATAATTAAAAATCTCTTTTGATATTATAAACATTGGGTTAACAACATTTAACAAGATCGTTAACCTAAAGGTTTCAAAACAACATTTACATGTAACGACTAACGATGACTTAACGACTCAGTTAAAATGTATATACATGTAGTGTTTTAATATGTATTCATAAACTTTTGAAAGACTTCAAGACACTTATCAAAATACTTCTACTTAACAAAAATGCTTACAATTACATCCTCGTTCAGTTTCATCAACAATTCTACTCGTATGCACCCGTATTCGTACTCGTACAATACACAGCTTTTAGATGTATGTACTATTGGTATATACACTCCAATGATCAGCTCTTAGCAGCCCATGTGAGTCACCTAACACATGTGGGAACCATCATTTGGCAACTAGCATGAAATATCTCATAAAATTACAAAAATATGAGTAATCATTCATGACTTATTTACATGAAAACAAAATTACATATCCTTTATATCTAATCCATACACCAACGACCAAAAACACCTACAAACACTTTTATTCTTCAATTTTCTTCATCTAATTGATCTCTCTCAAGTTCTATCTTCAAGTTCTAAGTGTTCTTCATAAATTCCAAAAGTTCTAGTTTCATAAAATCAAGAATACTTTCAAGTTTGCTAGCTCACTTCCAATCTTGTAAGGTGATCATCCAACCTCAAGAAATCTTTGTTTCTTACAGTAGGTTATCATTCTAATACAAGGTAATAATCATATTCAAACTTTGGTTCAATTTGTATAACTATAACAATCTTATTTCAAGTGATGATCTTACTTGAACTTGTTTTCGTGTCATGATTCTGCTTCAAGAACTTCGAGCCATCCAAGGATCCATTGAAGCTAGATCCATTTTTCTCTTTTCCAGTAGGTTTATCCAAGGAACTTAAGGTAGTAATGATGTTCATAACATCATTCGATTCATACATATAAAGCTATCTTATTCGAAGGTTTAAACTTGTAATCACTAGAACATAGTTTAGTTAATTCTAAACTTGTTCGCAAACAAAAGTTAATCCTTCTAACTTGACTTTTAAAATCAACTAAACACATGTTCTATATCTATATGATATGCTAACTTAATGATTTAAAACCTGGAAACACGAAAAACACCGTAAAACCGGATTTACGACGTCGTAGTAACACCGCGGGCTGTTTTGGGTTAGTTAATTAAAAACTATGATAAACTTTGATTTAAAAGTTGTTATTCTGAGAAAATGATTTTTATTATGAACATGAAACTATATCCAAAAATTATGGTTAAACTCAAAGTGGAAGTATGTTTTCTAAAATGGTCATCTAGACGTCGTTCTTTCGACTGAAATGACTACCTTTACAAAAAAGACTTGTAACTTATTTTTCTGACTATAAACCTATACTTTTTCTATTTAGATTCATAAAATAGAGTTCAATATGAAACCATAGCAATTTGATTCACTCAAAACGGATTTAAAATGAAGAAGTTATGAGTAAAACAAGATTGGATAATTTTTCTCATTTTAGCTACGTGAAAATTGGTAACAAATCTATTCCAACCATAACTTAATCAACTTGTATTGTATATTATGTAATCTTGAGATACCATAGACACGTATACAATGTTTCGACCTATCATGTCGACACATCTATATATATTTCGGAACAACCATAGACACTCTATATGTGAATGTTGGAGTTAGCTATACAGGGTTGAGGTTGATTCCAAAATATATATAGTTTGAGTTGTGATCAATACTGAGATACGTATACACTGGGTCGTGGATTGATTCAAGATAATATTTATCGATTTATTTCTGTACATCTAACTGTGGACAACTAGTTGTAGGTTACTAACGAGGACAGCTGACTTAATAAACTTAAAACATCAAAATATATTAAAAGTGTTGTAAATATATTTTGAACATACTTTGATATATATGTATATATTGTTATAGGTTCGTGAATCAACCAGTGGCCAAGTCTTACTTCCCGACGAAGTAAAAATCTGTGAAAGTGAGTTATAGTCCCACTTTTAAAATCTAATATTTTTGGGATGAGAATACATGCAGGTTTTATAAATGATTTACAAAATAGACACAAGTACGTGAAACTACATTCTATGGTTGAATTATCGAAATCGAATATGCCCATTTTTATTAAGTCTGGTAATCTAAGAATTAGGGAACAGACACCCTAATTGACGCGAATCCTAAAGATAGATCTATTGGGCCTAACAAACCCCATCCAAAGTACCGGATGCTTTAGTACTTCGAAATTTATATCATATCCGAAGGGTGTCCCGGAATGATGGGGATATTCTTATATATGCATCTTGTTAATGTCGGTTACCAGGTGTTCACCATATGAATGATTTTTATCTCTATGTATGGGATGTGTATTGAAATATGAAATCTTGTGGTCTATTGTTACGATTTGATATATATAGGTTAAACCTATAACTCACCAACATTTTTGTTGACGTTTAAAGCATGTTTATTCTCAGGTGAATATTAAGAGCTTCCGCTGTTGCATACTAAAATAAGGACAAGATTTGGAGTTCATGTTTGTATGATATTGTGTAAAAACTGCATTCAAGAAACTGATTTCGATGTAACATATTTGTATTGTAAACCATTATGTAATGGTCGTGTGTAAACAGGACATTTTAGATTATCATTATTTGATAATCTACGTAAAGCTTTTTAAACCTTTATTTATGAAATAAAGGTTATGGTTTGTTTTAAAAATGAATGCAGTCTTTGAAAAACGTCTCATATAGAGGTCAAAACCTCGCAACGAAATCAATTATATGGAACGTTTTTAATCAATAAGAACGGGACATTTCAATCAACATGATAAGCAATCCAAATTGTTGAGACTTGTGTTTTTAAAAAGAGTTTTACACAACGTTTGACCGTCCAATATGACCAATGATATCACGAACTATATAACATACGATAATTATACGTTTATGTATATATATGTATTTATATATATTTAACATGATCTAAGAATGGTTTAACATCTCATTGTGTACTAATGACAATGAGTTATAAGTATATTTTGAAACTACTAACTTAAGTTTTCAAAACGATAACTATACGTAACATTCTTTGATATATATACTTATAATCTATAATGCTTATACATGTATCGTATATATAATGTATTTAATCACTTTTTAAGGACTTAAATACATAAAACAATATAAGTATATTCACAAAAGATAGCTATATTTGAATTCTCATTCTGTTTCCTCAAGATTTCTATACGTATATCTAGGGTATATGTACCCGTATCATACCCAGCTTCTATACGTATTTACTATTGGTATATACACATAAAATCAACATCCTAATCAACATTATTACTGCCCTAGATATGAGGTAACTAGAATTTGTCAAGTAGTATGAATTATTAGTAAGAAAACAAAATTAGGAATCCTTTTCTTTCTTTATAAACTAAAAACGTTTTTATAAATGAACACCATTTCTTCACTCCATTTTCTCATACCTACACCCTCATTTCTCTCTCAAAATACTCCTAACTTCATACTTGATCATCTCCAAGCATTTTCCCCATCATTTAGCTTCAATTACAAGCCTTAAACACCATAAGAAAACTCTTTCAAGAACATATCAAAATAACCACCCATTTGAAGAAGTTTACTTCCAACCTTTTGATCTAACTCCACCACTCTTTGATTCCAAGATTATTTCTTATATTTTGCAATAACTTTGTCCAAGTAACTTGAGGTAGTAACCTTGTTCATAATCTTATTCAATTCATATTCATATAGCTATCTTATTTTGTGGTATAAAATTTTAACAACAAGAACATAGTTTGAATGATTTCAAACTTGTTCGCAAACTAAATAGATCCTTCTAACTTGACTTTTAAAACACTTCAAGACCTGTAATATATCATAATGATATGCTAACCTAACAAGATATAACTTGGTTTTACAAAGAACATCTTAAAAACTGAATCTACGTCGTCGGAGTGCAACCGGGGGCTGTTTTGGGTTGGATAATTAAAAACCATCTTGAACTTTGAATTGGAAGTTTATGTTCTGAAAAAATGATATTTCTTATGAATATGTTAACACATAAAAATTTCATGGTTTAACTCAAAGTGTAAGTATTTTTAGAAAAATGATCATTAAATGTTGTTTTTATGATGGAAAATGATCACTTTCATAAGTTTCACCAAAGTTTGACCTATAACCTATGATTTCGAATACAAACTAAGGTATTTTCAGTTCATATTCTTAAAATTTGACTCGATCCAAGGAAGTGGCAAGTTGAACCAACAAAAACAGAGTTGTAATGAAGAAACTACGACTAAAACAAGATTGGGTATCCGAAGCTAGTTTAGCTACGAAAATATTTGGAGAAAAAGTAAATTAATCATATCTTTTCTAATTAATATGATATTTTATATATAATTACTTATGATTTGATTTTATATATTTCAGGACCACCCGTAAACAACACGAGAAGATTAATCATAAGACCTCATGATTGTACGCAACACGTCATTTGACAACACGGTACTTTATGTACGCAACACGTCATTTGACAACATGGTACCATGGGTCGAGATTAATTCTGATCAATACGAATACGATGGGGTCTTTATTTATTTTATTTAAGCAACTAATTGTGGACCACTAACATCGGACTGCTAACTACGGACTAAGAAAATATTAGAAGTATTAAAAGTATATATATATATATATATATATATATATATATATATATATATATATATATATATATATATATATATATATATATATATATATATATATATATATATATATGTAACGATTACTTAAAAAGAAAATATGTTGATATATTATATATATGGTTAGGTTCGTGATATCTATCGGAGACCAAGTCGAATTAAATACCTTCAAGGAAAAAGTGAGTTTCATTTGCTCCCTTTTTAATTGCTTTTGCAATATATATTTTTGAGCTGAGAATACATGCGCTGCTTTTATAAATGTTTACAAAATAGACACAAGTACTTAAAAATATATTCTGCGTTGAGTTGTACCACTGGCATATTTCCCTGTAGCTTGGTAACTACTATTTACATGGGTATTGTAAACGCGAATCCTGTTGATAGATCTATCGGGCCTGACAACCCTAACCGGACTGGACGACCAGTATTCAACGGTTGCACAGTACTTCGTTTTGGTGACTACACTTGGTACGATGTAGTGAGATTTCATAATAAAGGGAATATGCGACGTTGATTAAATGTTAAGTATGGTTACCAAGTGCTCAACCACTTAGAATGCTTTACATACACTTGCGAGTGTATTATGTTTATGATTATGAAATCTTGTGGTCTATTAACATATTGAAATGATTGTTATGATAAACCTATGAACTCACCAACCTTTTGGTTGACACTTTAAAGCATGTTTATTCTCAGGTATGAATTAAGTCTTCCGCTGTGCATTTGCTCAATATAAGGACATTACTTGGAGCTGATCATCGCAATGGGACCAAATGTTGATGACTTCATCCAGGTGGATTAGGACGCGTCCTTTCAGTTGGTATCATAGCGGTGGTCGTAGCGAACCAGGTCTTGCATTAGTGTGTATAACTAGTAGTTGTTAGGATGCATTAATGAGTCTGGACTTCGACCGTGTCTACATGTCAAAAGTTTTGCTTATCATTTCAAGTCGGTAATCATCTGCTTATCATCCTTAGGAAATTACCTGCTTATCATTCATAAGTCTAGACACGTTTTACTGCATTTACTGCATTGATAGTGTATAGACGAATTCTTATCTTAGCATATCTGTTATTGCGAACTTTGACTGATATCTTTTCAAAGATTCTCCGTAATTTACGGGATTTTGGTATTATATATACATATGTAAATTATGTATTGAAGAGTACCAAATCAAACTCCTATAATCTATTCCATACCAAAAATTCATTTTCCCCATTATACAAGATGGATTCCGCATCTAGTTCGAATTCTTCAGATTCTGACAGTTATGCCGATATGGATTTCCATTCGGGCTCCGAAAGCAGCGTTACCGAAATGGATCAACCAATTTCCCATCATCTATTCTGGATGAATTGGGGATGGGTTCGTAATATACTAAATCACTGGAGACAAGAAGAAGGTGATCCATTCCATCCACCAAATTGCCCTCTTGGCGATGAACCTGAAGCACTTACCGGCGAACCTATTCGAAACACCATTTTCTCTCTCATTTCTAGAGTATCTCGTCACAATTATATACTATCCTATATTACAAATCTTGTTCATTCGCTCGCTCCAACCGCCAATCATCCCGGTGTACTAGCAGAAGTTAACGAACTTCGCGCTCGCGTGACGGCTTTGGAGAACATGGTGCGAAGGTTGCAAACACCAGCAGCATAATCAGCACCACCATCAATAACATCAACAATACCATCATCACCACTAACAAACAACATCCGCATCACACCTCTCGACATCATAATCTGTCCCACAAACATCAACATCATACACACCATAGATACCAAGGAGTACCAACAATAATGAACGATGAAGTATTGATCCATAACTTCATTGATATTCTGCGAAGAATACGTGGTTTCAAAAAGTTTTAGAGATTTCTTATTCTAGCTCAAACCGAAAAGCAAATGAGATTAATATCATATTAACTCATTAAATTCATGATTTCATCTGAAGAAAATATATATGTATATATGTTTTCATAAAGATTGTAATTAAAAGTTCTTTTGTACAAAATATTAATGGTGAAATTTTTTTTTAACGGGTAGGTAATACCCGAGGAATAATTAGATTTCATCTTAATAAGTTACATTGTACATTCGTCGAAGCTGATTCAATAGTCATTTACTATCCTACTTACAACCACCGATATACGTATCCGTTCACCGCAGAATAACCATTTTCATTCAATTTCATATTTGGATTTTGACTTCCCAGAATCCAACAAGTGGCATATGAAGAAAACATATGACAAAATAAAATCTGTTAGAAACAAACAAATTAACTATGAAAAATTTTGTTAAGAATCCACGCTAACTGTTCCAGCTAACTGTTCCTAGCTAACTGATTACATTTTATTTATCGCAGTTTATATATCGCAATTTAATTATCGCACTTTTATTTATCGTCATTTAATTTCTGTAATTATTTTACGCACTTTAAATATCGGGACACGTATACAATGTTTTGACATATCATATCGACGCATCTATATATATTATTTGGAATCACCATAGACACTCTATATGCAGTAATGATCGAGTTCTCTATACAGGGTTGAGGTTGATTCTACAATAATATATATAGTTTGAGTTGTGATCGAGTCTGAGAGGTATACGGGTCATGACACGTATTAATTAATTCGTATATTATATATTAAACTATATATGAATTATTGGACTGTTACTGTGGACTATCGACTGTGGACTAATGACATTGGACAATTAAAATGAATTAAAATATTGATTATAACATATGAAACTAAACATTTCTTCAAGATTGCCACTTGATTTCATTTTAAACCTCATTGTATCTCGACGATTACAATCAGCGTTCAAATCTATCATGATTCTTAAAAACACCTCAATCGAGAGGATAAACCAACTGCACTTCATCTACGGAAGAAAATATTGATGCATATAGTTATGCACCTAAAAAACCCTCAGAAACTGAGTAAACGTTTGACACGTATCTGTTCTAGTTCCTTTGACATTGTTATTACCGAAGATCGTTTTGCAATCCCTTTCCACAGTAGCTAATTTTGTCACAGCTCCAGCAAGTCAACTCTGACTTTTCATCCAAAACAACTTTATTATAACCGCGATATATATGCGTACTCTTTATTATTACTGGGGAACCTTTTATATTCCACAATATTACCATCAACGATTAATCATTCTAAAAACACAATTCTCCTGAAACTACCTCGGTTTGATAACCGATGACCCAGATCAGTTAACTTTGAAAATGCTGACGAAGCAGCATGTTGTAGATGATCTTAATGGCCAAAAGTTTGATGATAAAGAAAGGAGTGTTAGGAACGCTCGATAGAAAATTTAGTACCGAAAAGCGGATTATGCGAAACTATGAAGAAAGCCGTGGACAAATCACAAAGAATAAGTTTTTCTTCAAAGAATCCAAATGATTCTGTGCCTGCTGAAATCGTTAGCAAACATCTTATTTCTCATTCTAAACCTTCACAGACAAATCTTCTTCGTCATCCATTGATATTAGAAATTCTAAGATATTCTCGTATGTTCTATTATAAATATCCTCCATATTTCTGGCGATATTTTCACAACTATTCTTATCTGAGATCATTTATCTCTCCGTAATATCTGCAACATAAAAGAAACTGTGTTAGTTTCTAAATTCTGAAACCTTCGAGTTTAAAATATGAATGTTTTGAATTAGTGTTGGGAACTGAAGCATGGATTAGTATAATATAATGACACTTGATCAACGTCATTATATTACAGTAAGTCATGCTGAGTTTCTAATGAAGCATGATGATTCACAGTACCGTCATCATGTGCCATTTACACAATTCTTACATTCTATCTAATCTCTAAACATATCAAGAGAATATTTTTCTGGATAACTCGGTCTTCTCCAGGGTATTCTGATAATTTAACAAATCAAAATTGTTCTATTACCATTTTCTTCTTAGAGAATTAGCTATGTTCATTATGAATTTCATATCTACGAATTCCGGACCATTACTCGCTTGACTCGAAGTCGGGAAGAGAAAACGAAAGCATGAAGCTCCGAAAAATAATGAAGAATATAAACTCCGATAATAACCCCAAAATTACAAACCGTATATATCGATGCAGATAGCAATATAGAGACACGGGAGAATTAGAAACACTATAAACACAAGAGTATAGTAGAAGTAAATAGATTCTTCTGGTGGTAGATGAAAAAGAAGAATGACAGATATAAAAGTTAGGAGTATATCAAAAATCAGGACTGGATGGAGCATATGGATGAATGCTTTAAAGTAAGAATCAAGGGAGAAAGAATAGAAGGTGTGAGTCGTGGAAAATAAGGAAACGAAGGGGTGAATTTATAGTGAAATATCCGACAGAGCAATCGAAACAGATTATTGCATATAATCAAAGAAGATCCTGATTTCCTTAATCACCAAAGAACCAAATCTTATTACGTAAGATTCCCTTTAAATCCCTTAAATCCCGGAAATCAATCATAACTACGTCATCGGTTAAGACGAATATATTTTACTCATCTCACTCTTTTACGATAGTCTCATTTATATTCTTCGCATAATCGAATCGTTTTATCTACATTACTCAATGATGATAAAACTCCATTATCACCTTATATTTGTCATGAAAACCTTCTTATTGTTATCCATAACAACCTCGATCAAATTTCGGGGACGAAATTTCTTTAACGGGTAGGTACTGTAATGACCCAGAATTTTCCGACCAAATTATACTTATGAGATTAATATTTACATAAATTAAACCATACCAACATGATAAGCAATCCAAATTGTTGAGACTTGTGTTTTTGAAAAGAGTTTTACACAACGTTTGACCGTCCAATATGACCGATGATATCACGAACTATATAACATACGATAATTATACGTTTGTGTATTGATAATGCTAAAAGCGAACATATATTTCATAGCATTATTCCTCAAGAAATACAAGCTTTTAGTTACAATTGTTCTATTTACCAGTGATATTCGTTTAAATAATAAAAGGTGAAGACAAAAGACAGATTCGACGAATTGAAGACGCAAACGACCAAAAAGCTCAAAAGTACAAAATACAATCAAAGAGGTTCCAATTATTGATAAGAAACGTCTCGAAATTACAAGAGTACAAGATTCAAAACGCAAAGTACAAGATATTAAATTGTACGCAAGGACGTTCGAAAATCCAGAACCGGGACCAGAGTCAACTCTCAACGCTCGACGCAACGGACTAGAAATTACAAGTCAACTATGCACATAAATATAATATAATATTTAAATAATTCTTATAATTATTTAATATATTATATTTATTAATAAAACCGTCGGTAAACAAAGAGCCAAGCTCGTGTGAGCTGTAAAAGCAAACTCCGCGACTCGCGGAGTTTGAAGGCCAAAAGGGCCGCGAGTCGCGGAGCCCCAAGTTTTGAAAATCCCTATAAAAGCAAACGAATTCTGATCGTAAAAATTACAATATATCCATCCATCTCTCTATCTATATCGTAAAATATATATATATATTTATAATTTATATTTTAATTTTAATTATAATTCTAATAATAAGGGTATGTTAGCGAATGTTGTAAGGGTGTAAGTCGAAATTATGTCCGTGTAACGCTACGCTATTTTTAATCATTGTAAGTTATGTTCAACCTTTTTATATTAATGTCTCGTAGCTAAGTTATTATTATGCTTATTTAATTCGAAGTAATCATGATGTTGGGCTAATTACTAAAATTGGGTAATTGGGCTTTGTACCATAATTTGGGTTTGGATAAAAGAACGACACTTGTGGAAATTAGACTATAGGTTATTAATGGGTTTTATATTAACTAAACAATACCTTGTTAATTTAATATACAAACTTATAATTCGACGTATTTATATATAACCACATACGCTTGACTGGGTACGGTGGGCAGGATATCTATAAATACCAACAATTATTCATTTTACCGGACACGGAACTGGATTAATAGTTAATAGACTTGTTGAAACAGGGGTGAATTACATTCAAGGATAATTGGTGTAATTGTTAACAAAATAGTAAAACCTTGGTTTACACGCAGTCGATAACCTGGTGTATTCATTAAACAAAGTATTAAAACCTTGTTACAATTCGAATCCCCAATTAGTTGGAATATTTGACTTCGGGAATAAGAATAATTTGACGAAGGCTTTCGCTCTTTATATTTATGACTGATGGACTATTATGGACAAAATTCGTATGGACATATTAAATAATCCAGGACAAAGGACAATTAACCCATGGGCATAAAACTAAAATCAACACGTCAAACATCATGATTACGGAAGTTTAAATAAGCATAATTCTTTTATTTCATATTTAATTTTCTTTATTTTATATTTAATTGCACTTCTAATTATCGCATTTTTATTGTTATTTTATTTAATTGCACTTTTAATTATCGTACTTTTTAATTATCGCAAGTTTATTTTATCGCACTTTTATTATTCGCAATTTCATTATCGTTATTTACTTTACGCTTAAATTTAAGTCTTGTATTTATATTATTTTACATTTAGTTTTAACTGTGACTAAAGTTTTAAAATCGACAAACCGGTCATTAAACGATAAAAACCCCCCTTTTTAATAATAATATTACTTATATATATATTTGTATTTTTATAAAAGTAAACTAATATAGCGTTAAGCTTTGTTTAAAGAGCTCCCTGTGGAACGAACCGGACTTACTAAAAACTACACTACTCTACGATTAGGTACACTGCCTATAAGTGTTGTAGCAAGGTTTAAGTATATCCATTCTCTAAATAAAATAAATATCTTGTGTAAAGTTGTATCGTATTTAATAGTATTTCCTTCTAAAATTTAATAGTATTTTATACCTCTCTGCTAAAACATCAAGTATTTTTGGCGCCGCTGCCGGGGAACTACTCTTAAAAGCCGGAAGCGCAACGCTAATATAAAAAAAAAAAAAATTTAGTTTACTTTTATTAAAATTCATTTTTATAAAAATACGTTTTAAATATTCGAAAATATAAAAAGAAAAACAAAAATATGGGTATTTTTAAGATTTTGATAAATATTTAAGTTTTATATAAAGTTTCTTTAGTTTATAAAAATATAAGTTTTATTTAATTTATTTTATAAATATATTTTATAAATATAAAAAACCGAAAAAAAAATATATATATATATATATATATATGTAGCTTTAAGATTTTTATTTATAAAATTATAAAGTAGTCTATTTTTTTTTATTCTAGTTTTGTTTTAAATATAAGTTTTTATTATACACATATTTTTTTATATAAACAGAAAAATATAAAAACAGAAAATAAAAAAAAATAAAAAGAAAAACGCGTCGAATTTTAAACCTGTCAGTTGAAAATTGGAACCCCGCGAGTCGCGGGGTTTGATGCTTTGAATACCGTAAGTCGCGGAGATAACCTGACACGCCGACAGAACCCTAATCAGGCATTAATTACGAATAATTATTATAATTATTAATATAAAACCCTGATTAGGTTTTAATTAAATAATTATTTTAGTTTTTATTAATATTTTGTTTAATTAGTTTAATTAATTTGTAAAATTAGTAGTTTTAATAAATAAATAATATAAAAATAATATTTTTATAAAAATTGTACTTTTTACAACTTTTTGTATATTTTTATATTTTGTCCCTTTTCAATCGTTTTAACGTAATATTTATATTTTTAGCTCATATTTAGTTTTAAACTTAGTTTTTACCATAGTTATTTTTACTTCTAGATTTTTAGGCTTTGCCGTAAAATCCCTTAAGTGCTTTTTATTTAGACTAAGATTTAGGTGCTTTAGAATTTTGCAACGCCTCTTTAAGTTTTAGTTTCTTTTTAAGTTATTTCCATTTGTGATATAGTTTTTCCTGTAAGCTTTAATATTTTTAGACACCTTTTACTATGTACCAATTATCATTCCAATTAGTTATCTCAATTTGCGATTATAATTTTAAGTTAGTTGTAGTAATAAGGTTAGGTTAGTCAAGTATTTTTAATTTTTATAAGTTTCTTTTATTTTTCCGTCACCTTTTATTTTTCAACCATTTTTCTTTTTCGACCTTTTTCGACGAACTCTTTTTCTTTCTTATTTCTCGTTATTCTAGTTTTAGGACATAGATTTTTATTCTACTTCTTATCTAAATTTCTTAAAATTACAAAAATTTATTTTAAGTGGTTAAATTGATAGACATCAAAATTTTCTGGTTCGTAGTAATAGTTGGATTTGTACGTGGACCGGGTTATTGGAGCCAAACAGTCCTCAATTATATTGAGACCAAACGAATCCTGCCCCTCTGCTGCATCTTTTGGCTATTCGAAACGTGGGAAAAATCAGAAAAGTCTATTGATTGGATAACTTATTATAATTTTTCTTTCCTTTTAAAAACTAATAGGATATTCAGTGAATGCACCGAGCAAGACGTTCACCACCTTTTGTACGTTCACCACCTGTAACTAGATCAAGACATTTAGCAAATATTACTGCCGTTGATTTTTCTTTAGAATTGTCATCCAGTCGACCAAGTACTTCAGTTCAAATTTCCGATAATCCATTTTTTGAACCCGACCTCACAATTGAGAATCCGGAGAATATTCAGGAACGATTCGTAGATCCTGAACCACTAAACTTTCCTCCGGAACCACCAATCATTCAAACAGAGATTGTTGAGGAACGAACCATTAAATCAGAATCATCTAGTGATACCGATTCAACAAATTCAATTATGGAGAATCTGGAACCTTTAAGTATGGAAGACCGAATGAGAGCTAAACGCACTGGCCAAGGTCACGCAATTACTCATCCAGACATTAATGCGCCAGATTATGAAATCAAAGGACAAATTCTACACATGGTGACTAATCAATGCCAATTTAGTGGTGCGCCGAAGGAAGATCCAAATGAACATTTACGTACCTTTAATAGGATCTGCACACTATTTAAAATCCGAGAAGTGGAGGATGAACAGATATATCTCATGTTATTTCCCTGGACTTTAAAGGGAGAAGCCAAAGATTGGTTGGAATCATTACCTGAAGGGGCGATCGATACATGGGACGTTTTAGTTGACAAATTTCTTAAACAATTCTTTCCGGCATCTAAAGCCGTAAGACTTCAAGCAGAAATTGTTACGTTCACACAGAAACCGAATGAAACTCTATATGAGGCGTGGACAAGATATGGAAAGTTGTTAAGAGGATGTCCGCAACATGGTTTAGACACCTGTCAAATAGTACAAATATTCTACCAAGGATGCGACATCACTACAAGGAAAGACATAGATATAGCAGCTGGTGGTTCTATTATGAAGAAAACCGAAACTGATGCTTACAAAATTATTGATAACACTGCTTCCCACTCACATGAGTGGCACCAAGAAAAAGATATCATTAGATCATCTAAAGCAGCTAGAGCCGATTCTAGCCATGACTTAGATTCCATTTCCGCAAAGATAGATGCTGTCGAGAGACGAATGGAAAAGATGACTAAAGATATTCACTCAATACGAATTAGTTGTGAGCAGTGTGGAGGACCACATTTGACAAAAGATTGTCTCAGTATTGAATTAACAATGGAACAAAGAGAGAATATTTCATACATAAACCAAAGGCCTGGAAATAATTATCAGAATAATTATCAACCACCAATACCGATTTACAATCAAAACCAGAATTATAACAGAAATATTCCATACAACAACCAACAAGGTCCTAGCAATCAACAAGTATCCAACAATACTTACAATCAACAAAGACCTATTTTTCAAAACAAACCACCACAACAAACCGATGATAAAAAGCCGAATTTAGAAGATATGATGACGAAGCTAGTTGAAACTCAAACGCAGTTTTTCACATCTCAGAAACAAACCAATGAACAAAATGCTCAAGCATTTAGAAATCAACAAGCTTCTATTCAAAATCTAGAACAAGAAGTAAGTAACCTAGCAAGGTTAATAGGTGAAAGAAAACCGGGAAGTCTACCTAGTGATACAAATGCTAACCCCCGGAATGAAACAGCTAAAGCTATTACCACAAGAAGTGGTACAACACTTAAACCACCGGAAATACCTGTAACTTCTGATGAAACTATTCCCACTCCACAAGAACCACAACCTGATCAAGATAAGGAAAAAGAACCGGTAGTTGAAAAGGTTAATGAAGATAACACAGTTAAGGCTAAACCTTATGTTAAACCATACCAACCACCACTTCCTTACCCGAGTAAAATGAAGAAAGAGAAACTTGAAGCCGAGCAATCCAAATTCTTGGATATGTTTAAACAGATAAATGTAAATCTTCCTTTCATTGATGTGATTTCAGGAATGCCTAGATATGCTAAATTCTTGAAAGATCTAATCTCAAATAGAAAGAAAATGGAAGAACTCTCGGCTGTTACTATGAATGCTAATTGTTCAGCAGTGCTGTTAAATAAGATACCAGAAAAACTATCTGATCCAGGAAGTTTCACAATTCCATGTTTTCTGGGTAGTCTTAGTTCAATAGAAGCATTGGCAGACTTAGGTGCTAGTATAAATCTAATGCCGTATTCACTATACACTAAACTAGACCTTGGAGAATTGAAACCAACAAGAATAAGCATACAACTAGCCGATAGATCAATAAAATATCCTAGAGGGATAATGGAGAACATGCTAGTTAAAGTTGGTACTTTAGTATTTCCAGTAGATTTTGTTGTTCTGGACATGGAAGAAGATTCTCAAGTTCCTCTCATATTAGGAAGACCATTCTTAAACACGGCTAAAGCAATGATAGACGTGTTCGGTAAGAAACTGACCCTAAGTATAGAGGATGAGAGTGTTACCTTTTCAGTTGATAGAGCAATGCAACAACCACAATCTGCAGATGATACATGTTATTATATTCAAACTATAGATGCACATGCAGAATTATTAGAAGAATTTCCAGAATTACAAGGAACAGGAGAATGTTCTTTAGGAGAAGGTAATGAACCAATTGATGAAGCTGAAATGTTAGCTACACTTATAGCTAATGGATATGAACCAACAACAGAAGAAATTCAAATGCTAAAAGAAGAAGACAGATATCGATACAAATCATCGATAGAAGAACCTCCGAAATTAGAGTTAAAGCCACTTCCAAACCATTTGGAATATGCTTATTTACATGGTGAATCTGAATTACCTGTAATAATATCGTCTTCTCTTACTGAAAATGAGAAATCACAACTCATTTCTGTGTTGAAAGCTCATAAACCAGCCATTGCATGGAAGATTCATGATATTAAAGGAATAAGTCCTTCGTATTGCACACATAAAATCCTTATGAAAGAAGGTCATAAAACGTATGTGCAACGCTAACGAAGACTAAATCCTAATATGCAAGATGTAGTTAAGAAAGAGATTATTAAACTGCTAGATGCAGGTTTAATTTATCCAATCTCTGATAGTCCATGGGTAAGCCCAGTTCAATGCGTACCTAAGAAGGGTGGCATGACTGTCATTACAAATAAGAAAAATGAGCTTATTCCTACTAGGACTGTAACAGGATGGCGTGTGTGTATTGATTATAGAAAATTAAATGACGCCACCAGAAAAGATCACTTTCCCTTACCTTTCATAGAACAAATGTTGGAAAGATTAGCCGGAAACAGTTACTATTGTTTTCTAGATGGATTTTCCGGATATTTTCAAATTCCAATAGCACCCGAAGATCAAGAGAAAACCACATTCACGTGCCCTTATGGTACTTTTGCTTACAAATGCATGCCATTTGGACTTTGCAACGCCCCTGCAACCTTTCAAAGGTGTATGATGGCGATTTTTCACGACATGATAGAAGAATGCATGGAAGTATTCATGGATGACTTTTCAGTCTTCGGTGATACATTTGAATCATGTCTACTTAATCTGGAATGAATGCTAATTAGATGCGAACAATCAAATCTAGTTCTTAATTGGGAGAAATGCCATTTCATGGTTAAAGAAGGCAACGTTCTTGGTCATAAAATTTCAAAAGAAGGAATTGAAGTGGATAGAGCTAAAGTAGATGTAATTGCTAAACTTCCACATCCCACCAATGTTAGAGGAGTTAGGAGTTTTCTAGGGCATGCCGGTTTTTACCGACGTTTCATAAAAGATTTTTCTAAAATTGCCACTCCTATGAATAAACTCCTAGAAAAAGATGCTCCATTCATCTTTTCAGATGAGTGTATCAAATCTTTTAATATTCTTAAAGAAAAACTAACTAATGCGCCGATCATGATAACACCAAATTGGAATCTACCATTTGAACTAATGTGCGATGCAAGTGATTTTGCAATGGGAGCCGTTTTAGGACAAAGGATTGAAAAACGATTTCAACCTATATATTATGCTAGTAAGACGTTACAAGGAGCACAAACGAACTATACAACTACTGAAAAAGAACTCCTTGCTATTGTCTTTGCTTTTGACAAATTTCGATCATATCTCGTTCTAGCAAAAACGGTGGTCTATACCGACCATTCTGCTCTTAGATACCTATTTTCAAAACAAGATGCTAAACCAAGATTAATCCGTTGGATCTTACTCTTACAAGAGTTTGATATTGAAATCCGAGATAAAAGAGGAGCAGAAAATCTCGCCGCTGATCATCTTTCTCGTCTTGAAAATCCCGAATTAGAAGTTCTAAATGAATCGGCCATACAAGACAACTTTCCTGATGAATATCTATTGAAGATAGATTATAAAGAAATTCCATGGTTTGCAGACTTTGCAAACTATTTAGTATGTGGATTCCTTGAAAAAGGATTATCGTACCAAAGACGAAAGAAATTCTTCAGTGATATAAAACACTATTTCTGGGAAGATCCACATCTGTTTAAAAGTTGTCCCGATGGAATAATACGCCGATGTGTATTTGGAGATGAAGCTAGTAAAATATTAAACCATTGTCACACAGGACCAACAGGAGGGCATTATGGGCCTCAACTAACAGCAAGAAAAGTTTATGATGCTGGATTCTATTGGCCTACAATTTACAAAGACGCACACCTTCTTTGCAAATCCTGTGATGCATGTCAAAGGGCCGGAAAAATAAGTCAACGTGATGAAAAGCCACAAAATGTCATCCAAGTATGTGAAGTATTTGACATTTGGGGTATTGACTTTATGGGTCCATTTCCAAAATCTCATAATAATCTATATATACTCGTAGCCATTGATTATGTATCTAAATGGGCGGAAGCACAAGCTCTCCCAACTAACGATGCACGAGTTGTAGTCAACTTTTTAAAACGTCTTTTTGCAAGGTTTGGAACACCGAAAGCTTTAATAAGTGATCGGGGTACTCATTTCTGTAATAATCAACTTGAGAAAGTTCTTAAAAGATATGGAGTAACTCATAAAATCTCCACCGCATATCATCCACAAACAAGTGGACAAGTTGAAAATACCAACCGAGCTTTAAAACGTATTCTAGAGAAAACTGTAGGATCAAATCCAAAGGAATGGTCCATTAAATTGGAGGATGCACTCTGGGCTTTTAGAACAGCCTACAAAACTCCAATTGGAACTACACCTTTTAGACTTGTTTATGGAAAAACATGTCATCTTCCAGTAGAAATTGAACACAAAGCATTTTGGGCTTTGAAGACATGTAATCTTGATTTACATGAAGCCGGACGTTTACGATTAAGTCAACTAAATGAATTAGAAGAATTAAGGCATGAAGCATACGATAATTCGTTAATCTATAAAGAAAGAACGAAGAAATGGCATGATAAAAGAATCAGAAGTTCAAAAGAATTTAAAGAAGGAGACAGAGTTCTTCTTTTCAATTCACGATTCAAGCTATTTCCTGGAAAATTGAAATCAAGATGGTCTGGACCATTCATAGTCAAAAGAGTTTTTCCATACGGAACGATAGAATTAATAAATTCAAATGGGATTGAATTTAAAGTTAATGGTCACAGAGTTAAACAATACATACATGGTCCGATGGAAGTCGACAACGAAGTTAATCACAATTTCGACACCACAGCTAACTAAGTGTGGGGAGAATCAAGTCTTTAAAGGATAATATGTATTTTTGTTAGAGTTAGATTGTCTGTTTTCGTGTAGTTCTCAAAAATGGAACCCGAATGGTCTTTCCCTAGCAGACCCTAAAGAACTAGTCTTCTCCCCCCATTCTGAATTTTTATTTTTTTTAGGTTTTTACAAAATGAAGACTGCCTGTGAACTAAACCATGGTCTAATGCTACACGCTTTGATCACTAAACGTAATAATGACATACTACCGAGTGAACTAGTATCAGTAATCAGAGAAAGAATGGACGGAGTTAGAAAAGAATCCAGATGCGAAGATAATAAGTTACAATTTGGTAAAGGAAAATCAAAATCCGCAACGAAAAGAAGAGCACGACACCTAGAAAGATGTCACAAATGCGGAAAATGGTCACATGGAGGTAAATGTTCAAATAATCAAACCTATTCAAATACCGAATTTGTTACTTTATGCAGAGATGGACCGTTCATATGTTTAGAAGAAAAGACACTGAATGCTCGAGGTTACGCCTATGGAGCTATGGAAAACCAATTAAACCGACTATCTTATGAATGGGATAGATCATATAACTAAGAAATCTATTTCACAGGTATGTCTGTACAGTTTTTATTTTATTTTTTTTTATTTTTAACCTTTTGATAATAAACGCTAATTTGTTCACTAAAAAGTATTAAATTGGTATTGAATAAAATTAGGTTTCGCGACCGAAATTATTGATATCATTCAAAAATTTATTACATCACTGCGAAATTTAACGTTTATTCTTAAGGTATAAATATCTTTAATCAATCAACCCAAAATATTTCAAAAATTCGTCATGAGTTAAATTAGGTCTTGGAACCGAAATTACTTTACCGAAAAGAGGGGCGCATATATTTGATAATATTTGATTGATTAAAGTGGGATAAAAAGCCAAAAAGATTTTTAATTTTATTTTTACCATGTTTTTAAAATTAATATATAAATCTTAAATTAATATTGTAAACTTTGTAAAAACAATATTTTTAAAATTGTAAATATTTGAAAAATTAAAATAAGTTTGGTGTGAATTTATAATATGAATTTTTAATTTTTAAAATATGAATTTTTAATTTTATGCATTTTAAGTTTTAAGTTTGGTGTGAATTTTTAATATTAATTTTGAATTTTATATTTAAATTGTGTGAATTTAAAAACAAAAATTTACTTTATCTCATTAAGTTAACAATATGATTTTTAAAATTCGTCGTAAGTTGAAGAATAGGTCCTTGAACCGAAATTGCTTTACCCGAGGGAGGGACGAGAACTTTTATTATCATTATTTTTAATCTTATTGAATTAAAGTATGCCAAAAACATTAAAAAAACCCAAAAATCTTAGCTTTTAAAACAATCGCTACAAAAAGACAAATTTTAAAATTTTGTCGAAGGACGGACTAGGACATCGATCCGAAACGACCTCGTCCTAAATAACAAGGGAAACAAAATTTTAAAATTAATTACTTAATTGTTTTAATTAGTATAAGATATATTTAAAAAAAAAAAAAAAAGCAAACTCCGCGACTCGCGGAGTTTGAAGGGGAAATCTCCGCGACTCGCGGAGGGACCAAAACCCAGAAAAAAAAATAAAACGTAAAAACAGATCAGTTCACTCCCCACAAAAACACACAGCGAAGAACAAAGCGAAAAAACCCCGAAAATACACGAAAAATACACCCCAAAATCACAATTTTTGACCGTTAATCACCAAATTTTTTACTAAAATCATGTTGAGAAGGATGCTATCTAGGAATTACTCAAGAAAAATGGTAAATTTCTACACCTAAACACCATTTAATCCGAAATTTGGTGTTCTTGAGCCATTTTTTCCCCAATTTGATTTAGTGTAATTATGCTTAAATTGTTTATGTATTATGCTTGTATAACCTAGATTGATGC
This sequence comes from Rutidosis leptorrhynchoides, assembly GCF_046630445.1. NCBI lineage: Eukaryota > Viridiplantae > Streptophyta > Magnoliopsida > Asterales > Asteraceae > Rutidosis > Rutidosis leptorrhynchoides. The sequence continues at coordinate 511,405,909 of NC_092335.1, read as the reverse complement.
TATTTAACATGATTAGAAGCCTTAAACTTCAAATTTAGAGTAATCTAGGGTTTGTGTTCTTGAGCAAATTTGGGGCTTTTTGATATAAACATGTTATGGCCGATTTTTGTCATGAATTGTTGCTAAATTAAGTAGTGTAACATGTCTAGGTAGTTAAATGATACAAACTTTGAGCCTAAACATGATTTTGAGAATTAAAGTAGACTTTTTCAAGTCTAAAATTCATGAACTTGATTTTTGAGAGATAATGCCATTTGAAACTTGTTTAATTGCTAGTAATGATTATTTTGACATGTTGTTTGAGTTGAATGCTTATGAACTTGGCAAACATTTTCGTATATGCTATTTTGAAAAAGTGTAGATTTGATGAAAATATGAAAATGAGCTTAAGTTTGATATAAATTGATCATGTCATTGTAATTATTTTGATTGATGATTTTGCTGACACTAATGCATATTTGGATGCACAAAAATTGTGTTTGATGTGTTTTGCAGATTGAAAGGGGTGAATCTTCATCCCAAGCCCGCAATGCTCCTGCTGAGAATGCGGAACAACAGGAGGTGGATAGCTACTACAAGCAGGATATACCTCATCCAGTCATGACCTTTTCTGATATGCACTTGGAAGAGTTGCACCCGAACTTGAGATTTGACAGACTTTGGATAGATTATCCAAAATATCAAAGGGGTTTGCATACTCTTCATTCTAAGGTTGTTGAGGTACCGAGGGTCATAGAATGGGGACCCTTAGAAGCTGTAGAATTGGCCGGGCCAATTAAGGAATTACTTGTACAGAGGTATGGTAATTCTACTTTTAATGACTGGGTACGTTTATTCACCATGCGTAGACCTGTATATAAAGTATGGTGTGAAGAATTGTTGTGTAGTATAGAGTTGAATGATTGGGTAGCTAATTTAACCGATCGTTCTTTTATTAGATTTTTGTTAGGCGGTTCGATGCGCCACATGTCTTTACTAGACATGGCTCAGGCTTTACGTATATATACGCCTGAGGAGTTAGCATCTGCCGATTGTAGAGGGTTGATACTAAATGGTAGAAAGATAGATGAAAATTTTGATACACACGGTGTGTGGAGTCAAATGACAAGCCATCACCGTTTCAAAGGGGGAAATTACTCTTATTTGGATATAGATAGAGCTGAATTAAGAGTAATTCATAGGTTTTTAGCTAATTCGATTACACAAAGGGGTAAGAACAAGGAAAAGGTAAATGAACAGGATTTGTTTTACCATATGTGTATTCGAGACCCACAAAGCGCTGTAAGTATACCATATTGTGTGGGTTATTATTTATCAGCTATGGTTAGGGGGATGAGACCACATAGCATAATAGGAGGTGGTATTTTTATTACTTTGATTGGTGAATATCTCGGTGTGGATATAAGTCGGGGGGGGGGGGATTATTAGTAGAAGAACCAGAACCCCGCGATACTATAGGTTTAAATGTATACCATGGTGAGAAAGTTTTGAAGAGGCGAAATAACGCCGCAGTACAATACCATGGTAGACATCCACAGGTTGAAAGAAACCAACAGCAAGGTAATGTAGGAGGGGGAATGAGATGCAAGAAATGCAAAGGTTTATAGCTTCTCAGGAGTACGAAAATGCTAGACAGAGAGCATTTGAAGATTGGCAAGTTCATCAGAACCAAATCATAGCTCATTGCCAACATATAGGTAGAAACTATATTCCTACACCGAAACCCATCTTCCCTCCCTGGTCTATAGAGATGCAGCCACCGTATCCTACGTATAACCCTGCCGAAGCATTCTATAGCACCTATGGTTATGCCTGGAACCCCTATTGGTATCAATATCATCCCTAGTCTACTTATTTTTTTTTTTTTTTTTGTAATTTGTAATGATTGATACGTTTAATACTTTTGTTAATATTGTAATAGTTTTTATAATTGTCTAACTTTTATTCTTAGATTTTAATAATTTTTGAATGTGGGGTAATATACCAAACTTCAAAAATATGTATATATGTTTGCAGTTTATCTTATGTACACAACAGGGTAAAACAACGCATTTTCAAAGACTGGCATTAAGTTCAGCAAAAGCAACTAATTTTGACGACAAGATGCAAAATATATGTGAAATAACAACAAGACGGAATGAACAAATGATGTGCACCATTTATCATTCAGCAAACAAACGCCAATATATTTGGAAACTTTGGTAAAAATTTAATCATTTTCACACAAATCACCCTCAATAATTTAAATTGTTACTGATTTCTTGCAAATGAGGGCATTGCAAGATCTTAAGTGTGGGAAGGGGTTAAATTCTTTCGGATTTTAAAATTTTTATCTTAAACACTTGGTTACCATTAAAAATACTAGTAAAGCAGTAGTTGTATTAGAATCTAGTGCTCTCTGATAATAAAGAACAGCCCTAGTCTTATATACTGACTACCCAAATCTAGTAAAATTTTTCAAAATTTTCAATTAAATGAACTCAAAATCATGTTTATACATATTTATGAACAATAAAACTAGGTTTTAACACCGAAATTATTGTTACCTCAGAAAGGACATAAATTGAGAAACAAACCAAAATGTTAAAATTTATTTAAAATGGAATAGAGGACGATAAAAAGGAAAATAAAAGCCAAGTGTGGGAAAATTTACCAAGTTATCTTAAACATATGTCACATATATCTGTAACAAATAACTGAAAATACTTTTGCTTTGGACTAAACTAAACTGTTTTACCCGATGAAAGAAAAGAAAAGATGGATCTACACGATGAATTAATTCCATCATTAAAAGGAAGTAAAGTCTTCCGAAAAAGACACGCGCTTCTTGATTTAGGTCATGAAGTTGTCGTCCAGACCAGCTGTAGGTTGACGAAAAATCGAGAAAAGTCATCACTAAAATCAGCAGGAAATCCACGGACCTCAGCATTAAACAGGGTCGCCAAGTGGTCAGATTTATCCTAACCATGAGAAGGATTTATCTCGTACAATGGGGGGCACCATGCAAATTAGCTGGATAAGACTAATGAATCAGATCCCCAGAAAGGATAATCTCCTTAAAAGATCAAAAATCAGCTTTTAAGCCTGATATTACTCAATCCTTGAGATTGACCTTAAAGATTGAGAATTACAAACTCATGGAATTCAATGATATCTAAACTCGAGCTTGAACGAGAAAATATTTTGATCAAAAATTACAAACCGATTTGTTTTCTGAAAACCCTATTTTCAATGCGTTCATTACCTTTGAACGTAAAATCCTAGGAATTCACCTGGAATTCATTAGGTCACCTGAACTAAATCGGGTGTCAACCGTAAGAACGGTGGTTGCATAGTGGTCAAAGACAGGACCTTGTGCCAGACCGAAAAATCATAAGGGTGAGCTTTACTATTGCTCCTACCAAGGATAGTAATTGCGTCCGACACGTTATAGACCATAATTAAAAGCATGTCAGGGGACATTGCCTTAACAGTTGCTTGTTCAACGCTTTCCTTTACAACCGGACGGTAGTTTACCGAAAGGTAATATACGGGACAAGTAAACTGGACGTGTTGCTTTCCAAATACAAGGTTAGCAAGTGGGTGACACAAAACCGCAAGTTTTGAGCTAAAATTTTCAAATCTGAAACCCATCAAACCCACAAAAATATTTTGCAAACACCGGTAAAGGGTTATTCCGGAAAACTTATCTAGGGTAAAAACTAGATTTAATTTTCAAAAGATCAAATGTTTTCATAAAGATCCAATTTCCTTAATGGATCTAAATTTTTATAGTCATGTGGGACTGTAAACCATATCGTTACTACCATTGTTTATACCGCCGTATAGAAATCACTGATGTATAAAGTGTGAAGAATAAATAAGTGATTCTAGTATTTCAAGACGATATTGCTTGAGGACAAGCAACGCTCAAGTGTGGGAATATTTGATAATGCTAAAACGAACATATATTTCATAGCATTATTCCTCTAGAAAGACAAGCTTTTAGTTGCAATTGTTCTATTTACAAGTGATATTCGTTTAAATAATAAAAGGTGAAGACAAAAGACAGATTCGACGAATTGAAGACGCAAACGACCAAAAAGCTCAAAAGTACAAAATACAATCAAAGAGGTTCCAATTATTGATAAGAAACGTCTCGAAATTACAAGAGTACAAGATTCAAAACGCAAAGTACATGATATTAAATTGTACGCAAGGACGTTCGAAAATCCGGAACCGGGACCAGAGTCAACTCTCAACGCTCGACGCAACGGACTAGAAATTACAAGTCAACTATGCACATAAATATAATATAATATTTAAATAATTCTTATAATTATTTAATATATTATATTTATTAATAAAACTGTCGGTAAACAAAGAGCCAAGCTCGTGTGAGCTATAAAAGCAAACTCCGCGACTCGCGGAGTTTGAAGGCCAAAAGGGCCGCGAGTCGCGGAGCCCCAAGTTTTGAAAATCCCTATAAAAGCAAACGAATTCTGATCGCAAAAATTACAATATATCCATCCATCTCTCTATCTATATCGTAAATATATATATATATATATATATATATATATATATATATATATATATATATATATATATATATATATATATATATATATATATATATATATATATTTATTTATAATTTATATTTTAATTTTAATTATAATTCTAATAATAAGGGTATGTTAGCGAATGTTGTAAGGGTGTAAGTCGAAATTCTGTCCGTGTAACGCTACGCTATTTTTAATCATTGTAAGTTATGTTCAACCTTTTTATATTAATGTCTCGTAGCTAAGTTATTATTATGCTTATTTAATCCGAAGTAATCATGATGTTGGGCTAATTACTAAAATTGGGTAATTGGGCTTTGTACCATAATTTGGGTTTGGATAAAAGAACGACACTTGTGGAAATTAGACTATGGGTTATTAATGGGTTTTATATTAACTAAACAATACCTTGTTAATTTAATATACAAACTTATAATTCGACGTATTTATATATAACCACATACGCTTGACTGGGTACGGTGGGCGGGATATCTATAAATACCAACAATTATTCATTTTACCGGACACGGAACTGGATTAATAGTTAATAGACTTGTTGAAACAGGGGTGAATTACATTCAAGGGTAATTGGTGTAATTGTTAACAAAATAGTAAAACCTTGGTTTACACGCAGTCGATAACCTGGTGTATTCATTAAACAAAGTATTAAAACCTTGTTACAATTCGAATCCCCAATTAGTTGGAATATTTGACTTCGGGAATAAGAATAATTTGACGAAGGCTTTCGCTCTTTATATTTATGACTGATGGACTATTATGGACAAAATCCGTATGGACATATTAAATAATCCAGGACAAAGGACAATTAACCCATGGGCATAAAACTAAAATCAACACGTCAAACATCATGATTACGGAAGTTTAAATAAGCATAATTCTTTTATTTCATATTTAATTTCCTTTATTTTATATTTAATTGTACTTCTAATTATCGCATTTTTATTGTTATTTTATTTAATTGCACTTTTAATTATCGTACTTTTTAATTATCGCAAGTTTATTTTATCGCACTTTTATTATTCGCAATTTCATTATCGTTATTTACTTTACGCTTAAATTTAAGTCTTGTATTTATATTATTTTACATTTGGTTTTAACTGCGACTAAAGTTTTAAAATCGACAAACCGGTCATTAAACGGTAAAAAACCCCCTTTATAATAATAATATTACTTATATATATATTTGTATTTTTATAAAAGTAAACTAATATAGCGTTAAGCTTTGTTTAAAGAGCTCCCTGTGGAACGAACCGGACTTACTAAAAACTACACTACTCTACGATTAGGTGCACTGCCTATAAGTGTTGTAGCAAGGTTTAAGTATATCCATTCTCTAAATAAAATAAATATCTTGTGTAAAATTGTATCGTATTTAATAGTATTTCCTTCTAAAATTTAATAGTATTTTATACCTCTCTGCTAAAACATCATGTATATATATGTATTTATATATATTTAACATGATCTAAGGATGGTTTAACATCTCAATGTGTACTAATGACAATGAGTTATAAGTATATTTTTAAACTACTAACTTAAGTTTTCAAAACGATAACTATACGTAACATTCTTTGATATATATACTTATAATCTATAATGCTTATACATGTATCGTATATATAATGTATTTAATCACTTTTTAAGGACTTAAATACATAAAACAATATAAGTATATTCATAAAAGATAGCTATATTTGAATTCTCGTTCTGTTTCCTCAAGATTTCTATACGTATATCTAGGGTATATGTACCCGTATCATACCCAGCTTCTATACGTATTTACTGTGGGTATATACACATCAAATCAACATCCTAATCAACATTATTACTGCCCTAGATATGAGGTAACTAGAATTTGTCAAGTAGTATGAATTATTAGTAAGAAAACAAAATTAGGAATCCTTTTCTTTCTTTATAAACTAAAAACATTTTTATAAATGAACACCATTTCTTCACTCCATTTTCTCATACCTACACCCTCATTTCTCTCTCAAAATACTCCTAACTTCATACTTGATCATCTCCAAGCATTTTCCCCATCATTTAGCTTCAATTAAAAGCCTTAAACACCATAAGAAAACTCTTTCAAGAACATATCAAAATAACCACCCATTTGAAGAAGTTTACTTCCAACCTTTTGATCTAACTCCACCACTCTTTGATTCCAAGATTATTTCTTATCTTTTGCAGTAACTTTGTCCAAGTAACTTGAGGTAGTAACCTTGTTCATAATCTTATTCAATTCATATTCATATAGCTATCTTATTTTGTGGTATAAAATTTTAACAACAAGAACATAGTTTGAATGATTTCAAACTTGTTCGCAAACTAAATAGATCCTTCTAACTTGACTTTTAAAACACTTCAAGACCTGTAATATATCATAATGATATGCTAACCTAACAGGATATAACTTGGTTTTACAAAGAACATCTTAAAACTGAATCTACGTCGTCGGAGTGCAACCGGGGGCTGTTTTTGGTTGGATAATTAAAAACCATCTTGAACTTTGAATTGGAAGTTTATGTTCTGGAAAAATGATATTTCTTATGAATATGTTAACACATAAAAATTTCATGGTTTAACTCAAAGTGTAAGTATTTTTAGAAAAATGATCATTAAATGTTGTTTTTATGATGTAAAATGATCACTTTCATAAGTTTCACCAAAGTTTGACCTATAACCTATGATTTTGAATACAAACTAAGGTATTTTCAGTTCATATTCTTAAAATTTGACTCGATCCAAGGAAGTGGCAAGTTGAACCAACAAAAACGGAGTTGTAATGAAGAAACTACGACTAAAACAAGATTGGGTATCCGAAGCTAGTTTAGCTACGAAAATATTTGGAGAAAAGGTAAATTAATCATATCTTTTCTAATTAATATGATATTTTATATATAATTACTTATGATTTGATTTTATATATTTCAGGACCACACGTAAACAACACGAGAAGATTAATCATAAGACCTCATGATTGTACGCAACACGTCATTTGACAACACGGTACTTTATGTACGCAACACATCATTTGACAACATGGTACCATGGGTCGAGATTAATTCTGATCAATACGAATACGATGGGGTCTTTATTTATTTTTTTTAATCAACTAATTGTGGACCACTAACATCGGACTGCTAACTACGGACTAAGAAAATATTAAAAGTATTAAAAGTATATATATATATATATATATGTAACGATTACTTAAAAAGAAAATATGTTGATATATTATATATATGGTTAGGTTCGTGATATCTATCGGAGACCAAGTCGAATTAAATACCTTCAAGGAAAAAGTGAGTTTCATTTGCTCCCTTTTTAATTGCTTTTGCAATATATATTTTTGGGCTGAGAATACATGCGCTGCTTTTATAAATGTTTACAAAATAGACACAAGTATTTAAAAATATATTCTACGTTGAGTTGTACCACTGGCATATTTCCCTGTAGCTTGGTAACTACTATTTACATGGGTATTGTAAACGCGAATCCTGTTGATAGATCTATCAGGCCTGACAACCCCAACCGGACTGGACGACCAGTATTCAACAGTTGCACAGTACTTCGTTTTGGTGACTACACTTACGGTGTAGTGAGATTTCATAATAAAGGGAATATGCGACGTTGATTAAATGTTAAGTATGGTTACCAAGTGCTCAACCACTTAGAATGCTTTACATACACTTGCGAGTGTATTATGTTTATGATTATGAAATCTTGTGGTCTATTAACATATTGAAATGATTGTTATGATAAACCTATGAACTCACCAACCTTTTGGTTGACACTTTAAAGCATGTTTATTCTCAGGTATGAATTAAGTCTTCCGCTGTGCATTTGCTCAATATAAGGACATTACTTGGAGCCGATCATCGCAATGGGACCAAATGTTGATGACTTCGTCCAGGTGGATTAGGACGGGTCCTTTCAAGGTATGAAAGCGTATGTTGCTAAATACGTAGGTGAATGTTTGACGTGTTCTAAGGTCAAAGCTGAGCATCAGAAACCATCAGGTCTACTTCAACAACCTGAAATCCCTGAATGGAAATGGGAAAACATTACCATGGATTTCATCACTAAATTGCCAAGGACTGCAAGTGGTTTTGATACTATTTGGGTAATAGTTGATCGTCTCACCAAATCAGCACACTTCCTGCCAATAAGAGAAGATGAAAAGATGGAGAAGTTAGCACGACTGTATTTGAAGGAAGTCGTCTCCAGACATGGAATACCAATCTCTATTATCTCTGATAGGGATGGCAGATTTATTTCAAGATTCTGGCAGACATTACAGCAAGCATTACGAACTCGTCTAGACATGAGTACTGCCTATCATCCACAAACTGATGGGCAGAGCGAAAGGATGATATAAACGCTTGAAGACATTCTACGAGCATGTGTTATTGATTTTGGAAACAGTTGGGATCGACATCTACCGTTAGCAGAATTTTCCTACAACAACAGCTACCATTCAAGCATTGAGATGGCGCTGTTTGAAGCACTTTATGGTAGAAAGTGAAGGTCTCTGATTTGTTAGAGTGAAGTGGGGGATAGACAGATTACGGGCCCAGAGATAATACAAGAAACTACCGAGAAGATCATCCAAATTCAACAACGGTTGAAAACCGCCCAAAGTCGACAAAAGAGCTACGCCGACATTAAATGAAAAGATATAGAATTTGAAATTGGAGAGATGGTTGCACCTTGGAAAGGCGTTGTTCTATTTGGTAAACGAGGGAAATTAAATCCAAGGTATATAGGACCATTCAAGATTATTGATCGTGTCGGACCAGTAGCTTACCGACTTGAATTACCACAACAACTCGCGACTGTACATAACACTTTCCACATCTCAAATTTGAAGAAATGTTTTGCTAAAGAAGATCTCACTATTCCGTTAGACGAAATCCAAATCAACGAAAAACTTCAATTCGTCGAAGAACCCGTCGAAATAATGGATTGTGAGGTTAAAAGACTTAAGCAAAACAAGATACCAATTATTAAAGTTTGATGGAATGCTCGTAGAGGACCTGAGTTCACCTGGGAATGAGAAGATCAGATGAAATACCCGCACTTATTTCTAGAAGATACGTCAACACCTCCAACTGCTTAAAATTTCAGGACGAAATTTATTTAACGGGTAGGTACTGTAGTGACCCGAACTTTTCCATGTTTATATATATTAAAAGAAATTGTTATTTACATGATTAATGTGATGACCCGGGAATTTCCGACCAAATTTAAACATAATCTTTATATGTTTCCGACACGTTAAGCAAAGTCCGTTATGTTGCATCTCAAAATTTTAAACTATTTTTGTACAATCATTTACCCTTCGATTATTTTCGACGATTCACGAACAATTATTTATAAATAGATAAGTATATATTTAATTACATATATGTATAATAATAAGTTGAAATATTAAATGACTTAATTGTTAGAATGAAATATATAAATAACTTACGATAAAATAAAACGCGCTAATTAAAACGTGTTTATATATATATATATATATATATATATATATATATATATATATATATATATATATATATATATATATATATATATATATATATATATATATATATATGATTTTGAATCTATTTAAGAAAACGATAGTAACACTCGGATGTCTTTTCATTAGTATTAATATAGATCCAATATATATAGATGAGAGTCTAAAATAAAAGTTGGATTGTAAATTAATTTCAAAGATTACAGGCTTAATAGAAACATTTTTAGTTTAGGTTTTAATACTCCGTACATATTATTTGAAAATAAATATAAATATTAGACAAACCTTTTTATCACGTTTATTATTATTATTATATTATTAATAATATTTTACTATATAAAATGCTGTCTCAATTACTTATCCGTAATTTGTGAATTGAGTAGAAAGAGGTGATTGTTATATTACTATGTTTGATTGATGTATAGTGTTTTGTTTCACTCTTTAGCCATCCATTTACGTTATAACATATGTGTATACATACAGATTACATATATATATACCCGCTTAATCACAAAGAACCACCACCTTATTCACTTTATGTTATTTGTCCACTTCTATTACTAATCTATATCTTTACATATTAAACTGTGCACTAGTGAATGATTACCACTTTGTTTTAACTTTTACGTACATATATAATATAACCAAGCAACAATTACAACTTACAAATCTTAAACCCACATGCATATTAAGAGAATTCTTGAATCAGCTTTTTGCATTTTTATATTTGTAGTCATTATCTTGTTTGTTATGTGTCACTATTAATGGGATTTTACAGGTAATAAAGATTGGAACATATTGACTAATGATACTCATAATAGATTCTAAATATATCTCATTTATATTATATATATATACACATGAGTGCAAGTGTGCAGACACATCATATTCAATCACCATACCCACTTGTGAGACTAACTAATATTTTTTTTTTCTTCTTTCTTTGCTTTTCATCACCAACGGAGTATGTACATATATTTACATATACATATAACACCATCACTATCTATTTCTCTATATATATATATATATATATGTGTGTGTATATTCAAGATAGATAGATAAACAACCTTCACCATTCGATCTCCAATCACCACCTATGATCAATACCACCTTCCACCTTCGACAACCCCTTTCACCATCCACCCTACGGCTCACACCAAGCACCACCACAGCCCCATCTGTTTCTATTTCTGTTACAGCAAACGGAGAAATGATGTTAACGCAGGTTCGATAAATAAGATGAAGAATAAAAATCATAATAATATATTGATATTGATATAATTATGACTATGAAAATAAATACATTACTTGTTCTGTTATGCTATAGCTATCTCCAAAAATCATTAACCCTAATCAACAACAACCCTTTTTGCTACCACCTAATCCCGTTTCTGGCTTTTACTTGATCTTGTTATACCTGCAATAAAAACCCAACCATGAACCATGTTACTGATAGAATCCATTAATACTACTCGTTATCGCTATATCTATTGTGTCTTCTGTCACCACTAAACCATTGCCTTTTTGATTTCTTGTTGTTCTTCGACACCACAAATTACCATTGTACCAATTTGTTATTCAAAAACTACTGCTACAAACCTGCTGTACTTATTACAATTTCGAACTCCAACTGCTATGACAGCCTCCAAGCCACCTGCTATGTTCGACAGACCATACCAGTCATCATTAAACCGCCACTGTAACGTCACTACTGCACGATTACTGTTTCTGTTTGCAACCATTTGAACAACCACAATTTCATTATCAATCATCATCATTAACCCTCAAACAACACCCATCGATCATCAACCACTCAAAACCCAAATTGTTTGTTCCTGTTACAGGCTAGTCGAACAAACACCACAACCAAACCTTTAATATTATTACTATTGTTCTAATCTGCCCAAAATCGAAGATCTAATACTCCCTGTTAACATTCAAACGATCACAAAACCAATCTAGTCCTTAACATATAAACAATTTCATTATCCAACAAGAACAACAAAATCGTAACATAGACAATTCGATCGATTTAGTAACATCCTTAGCATACGAATTTCATTAATTGGAAATCGAATTACTTACCCAGACCCGTGACTTTATACATTGATTGAGACAAAGGATTGAACCGTGCGATGTCTGATATGAATGATGGTGTAGATCGATGAGATGGTGATGAATTGATGCGTTGATCAGCCGAACCATCCCTGTGTTGTGTGTGTGGCTGCGTCGATGAAGAACACAAATACACCATCAGTCAATTTAACAAAGATGTTATTGGGCCTTGTGGATCATTTGATTATTATGTTGGACTTCTATAAAGGGATTAATAATTTGGGCTCTAGTTAATTAACAATGGACTTCCAAACCTTTTTTTGTTTAATTAAGGTATTATCATTATCATTTTATTTATTTATTATGATTATAATTTAAATATTGAAGTATTAGGAAATTATTATTGGTTATATGAAAGTAAATATAACATAAGTATGATTAAATTTATTGTATGAAATAAATATAAGTTTAATGAAAGATAGTTTTTGTGAAAACGAAGATTATATTAAATTATTAAAAAAAAAATTATAATTAAGTTATAAGTGATAAAGATAAAAGTATAAACATATGTATATAACATAAATAATAATAATAATTATTATTATTATTATTATTATTATTACTATTATTATCATTACTATTATTATTACCAAGTATTTTATGTATTATTATTATTATCATTACAAAAAGCTACAGCTATTTACTATCATTAATATTATTTTACTAAATAAATATTATTATATTAAAATATAATTTAATACACATAATGTATCTATATTAATATTTTTTTTCTTTATATGTTTATAAAATAAAAATATATATAATTAAATAATGAAACCTATAAATTATTAAATGTAACAATTATATCAATAATAATAATATATAAATTTGTTTGATTTCGATTATATGCTTTAATATATATAATTGATATAGGTTCGTGAATCCGAGGCCAACCTTGCATTGTTCAGTTGTTCAATTTAGTCATATGTATTTTTACTACAAAATACATTAGGTGAGTTTCATTTGCTCCCTTTTTAAATGCTTTTGCAATATATATATTTTTGGGCTGAGAATACATGCAAATGCTTTATTAACTGTTTTACAATATTTATATGCGTGAGTTTCATTAATCCCTTTTTAAATGCTTTTGCAATATATATATTTTTGGGATTGAGAATACATGAGCTGCTTTTATAACTGTTTTACGAAATAGACACAAGTAATCAAAACTGCATTATATAGTTGAATTATCGAAATCGAATATGCCCCTTTTTATTAAGTCTGGTAATCTAAGAATTAGGGAACAGGCACCCTAATTGACGCGAACTCTAAAGATAGATCTATCGGGCCCAACAAGCCCCATCCAAAGTACCGGATGCTTTAGTACTTCGAAATTTATATCTTGTCCGAAGGAGGATCCCGGAATGATGGGGATATTCTTATATGTATATTGTGAATGTCGGTTACCAGGTGTTCAATCCATATGAATGATATTTTTGTCTTTATGCATGGGACATATGTTTATGAGAAATGAAAATATGAAATCTTGTGGTCTATTAAAATTATGAAATGATTATTTATGATAAATTAATGAACTCACCAACCTTTTGGTTGACACTTTAAAACATGTTTATTCTCAGGTACGAAAGAAATCTTCCGCTGTGCATTTTCTCATTTTAGAGATATTACTTGGAGTCATTCATTACATATTTCAAAAGACGTTGCATTCGAGTCGTTGAGTTCATCAAGATTATTATTAAGTCAATTATAGATGTATATATTATAAAATAGTATGCATGCTCTTAACTGTCGATGTAAATGAAAGTTTGACTTTTAAAAACGAATGCAATGTTTGTAAAATGTATCATATAGAGGTCAAGTACCTCGCGATGTAATCAACTATTGTGAATCGTTTGTAATCAATATGGACTTTGTCCAGATGGATTAGGATGGGTCATTTCAATTAAGTGTTTCTAACATGTTAAACAATCAAACTTGTTAAGACTTGATTAATTTAAATAGGTTTCATATAGACAATTGACCACCCAAGTTGACCGGTGATTCACGAACGTTAAAACTTGTAAAAACTATATGATGACATATATATGATTATATATATAGTTAACATGATATTATGATAAGTAAGTATCTCATTAGGTATTTTAACAATGAGTTATATACATAAAATTGAGTTTATTGAATTAAGAAACTCGAAACAATATATATAACAATTATCGTTATAACAACGTCTTACTAAATACATATGAATCATATTAAGATATTGATACACTATGTTTAATCATGATAAATGATAAGTAAACATGTCATTAAGTGTATTAACAATGAACTACATATGTAAAAACAAGACTACTAACTTAATGATTTCGAAACGAGACATATATGTAACGATTATCGTTGTAACAACATTTAACTGTATATATATCATACTAAGATATATTAATATATCATAATATCATGATAATGTAATAATTTAACATCTCTTTAGATATAATAAACAATGGGTTAACAACATTTAACAAGATCATTAACCTAAAGGTTTCAAAACAACATTTACATGTAACGACTAACGATGACTTAACGACTCAGTTAAAATGTATATACATGTAATGTTTTAATATGTATTCATACACTTTTGAAAGACTTCAAGAAACTTATCAAAATACTTCTACTTAACAAAAATGCTTACAATTACATCCTCGTTCAGTTTCATCAACAATTCTACTCGTATGCAACCATATTCGTACTCGTACAATACACAGCTTTTAGATGTATGTACTATTGGTATATACACTCTAATGATCAACTCTTAGAAGCCCATGTGAGTCACCTAACACATGTTGGAACCATCATTTGGCAACTAGTATGAAATATCTCATAAAATTATAAAAATATTAGTAATCATTCATGACTTATTTACATGTAAACTAAATTACACATCCTTTATATCTAATCCATATACCAACGACCAAAAACACCTACAAACACTTTCATCCTTCAATTTTGTTCATCAAATTGATCTCTCTCAAGTTCTATCTTCAAGTTCTAAGTGTTCTTCATAAATTCTATAAGTTCTAGTTTCATAAAATCAAGAATACGTCCAAGTTTGCTAGCTTACTTCCAATCTTGTAAAGTGATCATCCAACTTCAAGAAATCTTTCTTATTTACAGTAATATATCTTTCTAATACAAGGTAATATTCATATGCAAACTTTGATTCAATTTCTATAACTATAACAATCTAATTTCGAGTGGAAATCTTACTTGAACTTGTTTTCGTGTCATGATTCTGCTTCAAGAACTTTCAAGCCATCCAAGGATCCTTTGAAGCTAGATCTATTTTTTTCATTTCCAATAGGTTTATCCACAAAACCTGAGGTAGTAATGATGTTCATAACATCATTCGATTCATATATATAAAACTACCTTATTCGAAGGTTTAAACATGAAATCACTAGAACATAGTTTAGTTAATTCTAAACTTGTTCGCAAACAAAAGTTAATCCTTCTAACTTGACTTTTAAAATCAACTAGACACGTGTTCTATATCTATATGATATGCTAACTTAATGATTTAAAACCTGAAAACACGAAAAACACCGTAAAACTGGATATACGCCGTCGTAGTAACACCGCGGGCTGTTTTGGGTTAGTTAATTAAAAACTATGATAAACTTTGATTTAAAAGTTGTTCTTCTGGGAAAATGATTTTTCTTATGAACATGAAACTATATCCAAAAATCATGATTAAACTCAAAGTGGAAGTATGTTTTCCAAAATGGTCATCTAGACGTCGTTCTTTCGACTGAAATGACTACCTTTACAAAAATGACTTGTAACCTGTATTTCTGACTATAAACTTATACTTTTTCTATATAGATTCATAAACTTAAGTTCAATATGAAACCATATCAATTGGATTCACTCAAAATGGATTTAAAACGAAGAAGTTATTTGTAAAACAAGATTGGATATTTTTACTTGTTGTAGCTACGTGAAAATTGGTAACAAATCTATATTAATTGATGTGTGCGAGGTGTACTAGGAAATAGTATTATTTTTAAAATGAAATAACTATTAAATACGATACAATTTTACACAAGATATTTATTTATTTATAGAATGGATATACCTAAACCTTGCTACAACACTTATAGGCAGTGTACCTAATCGTACAGTAGTGTAGTTTTTAGTAAGTCCGGTTCATTCCACAAGGATACACTTAAACAAGCTTAACGCTATATTAGTTTAACTTATAAAAATACAAATATATATATAAGTAATATTATTATTATAAAAAGGGGGTTTTTACCGTTTAATGATCGGTTTGTCGATTTTTAAAACTTTAGTCGCAGTTAAAACCTAATGTAAAATATTAAAAATAAATATAACTTAATTTAAAGCGTAAAGTAAATAACGATAATGAAATTGCGATAAATAAAAGTGCGATAAAATAAAATTGCGATAATTAAATAGTACGATAATTAAAAGTGCAATTAAATATAATGACAATAAATAAAAATGTGATAATTAAAAGTGCAATTAAATATGAAATAAAAGAATTATGCTTATTTAAACTTCCATAATCATAATGTTTGACGTGTTGATTTTTAGTTTATTCCCATGGGTTAATTGTCCTTTGTCCTGGATTATTCGATATGTCCATACGGATTTGTCCATAATAGTCCATCAGGCATAAATATAAAGTGCAAAAGTCTTCATCAAATTATTCTTATTCCCGAAGTCAAATATTCTAACTAATTGGGGATTCGAATTGTAACAAGGTTTTAATACTTTGTTTAATGAATACACCAGGTTATCGACTGCGTGTAAACCAAGGTTTTACTACTTTGTTAACAATTACACCAATTACCCTTGAATGTAATCCACCCCTGTTTCAACAAGTCTATTAACTATTAATCCAGTTCTGTGTCCGGTAAAATGAACAATTATTGGTATTTATAGATATCCCGCCCACCGTACCCAATCAAGCGTATGTGGTTATATATAAATACGTCAAATTATAAGTGTATATATTAAATTAACGAGGTATCATTTAGTTAATATAAAGCCCATTAATAGCCCATAGTCTAATTTCCACAAGTGTCGTTCTTTTATCCAAACCCCAATTATGGTACAAAGCCCAATTACCCAATTTTAAATATTTTAGCCCAACATCATGATTACTTCGTCTTAAATAAGCATAATAATAACTTAGCTACGAGACATTAATTTAAAAATAACATTAACCATAACTTACAGTGATTAAAAATAGCGTAGCGTTACACGGACAGAGTTCCGACTTACAAGACTTTAAAACATTCGACTAACTCAACCTTATTATTATCACTAACTTAAAATTAAAATTACAAATTGAGATTACTAATTGGAGTGATACTTGGTACATTAGATAAGAGAAAGAAATTAGAAAAAGGTGTGGTTTTTACGTCCAAAACATGCGAGATTTATAGGTGAGGCCTGTCCCAGCTTACCATGCGATCGCATGGGATTTCTTCCTCCAGGCCATGCGATCGCATGGCCGTCGGTTTCAGCTGTCATTCAGCTTTGCAACAGTATAGCCGCCAGATTTTTATAATATATAATATATATATAATTTTATTATAATTATATATATATATATTATATTATATTTATAGGCATAGTTGACTTTTAATTTTCGGTCCGTTGCGTCAAGCGTTGAGAGTTGACTTTAATCCCGGTTCCGGATTTTTGAACGTCCTTGCGTACAATTTAATATCTTGTATTTTGCGTTTTGCTTCTTGTACTCTTGTAATTTTGAGACGTTTCTAATCAAAAATTGGAACCACTTTGATTGTATTTTGTACTTTTGAGCTTTTTGGTCATTTGCGTCTTCAATTTGTCGAATCTGTCTTTTGTCTTCACCTTTTATTATTTAAACGAATATCACTTGTAAATAGAACAATTGCAACTAAAAGCTTGTCTTCCTTGAGGGATAATGCTATGAAATATATGTTCGTTTTTAGCATTATCAAATATTCCCACACTTGAGCGTTGCTTGTCTTCAAGCAATATAGTCTTGAAATAAAAATACTAGAATCACTTCTTTATTCTTCACACTTTGTACATCAGTGAATTCTTTACAGCGGTATAAACAATGGTAGTAACGATGTGGTTTACAGTCCCACATGACTATGAAAATTTAAATCCATTAAGGAAATTGGATCTTTATGAAAACATTTGATCTTTTGAAAATTAAATCTAGCTTTTACCCTAGATAGGTTTTCCGGAATAACCCTTCACCGGTGTTTGCAAAATATTTTTGTGGGTTTGGTGGGTTTCAGATTTGAAAATTTTAGCTCAAAACTTGTGGTTTTGTGTCACCCACTTGCTATCCTTGTATTGGGAAATCAACACGTCCAGTATACTTGCTCCGTATATTACCTTTCGGTAAACTACCATCCGGTTGTAAAGGAAAGCGTTGAACAAGAAACTGTTAAGGCAATGTCCCCTGACATGATTTTAATTATGGTCTATAAGGTGTCAGATGCAATTACTATCCTTGGTAGGAGCAATAGTAAAGCTCACCCTTATAATTTTCTGGTCTGGCACAAGGTCCTGTCTTTGACCATGCTATGCAACCACTGTTCTTACGGTTGACACCCGATTTGGTTCAGGTGACCTAATGAATTCCAGGTGAATTCCTAGGATTTTACGTTCAATGGTAATGAACGCATTGAAAATGGGTTTTCAGAAAACAAATCGGTTTGTAATTTTGATCAAAATATTTTCTCGTTCAAGCTCGAGTTTAGATATCATTGAATTCCATGAGTTTGTAATTCTCAATCTTTAAGGTCAATCTCAAGGATTGAGTTATATCAGTCTTAAAAGCTTATTTTTGATCTTTTAAGGAGATTATCCTTTCTGGAGATCTGATTCATTAGTCTTATCCAGCTAATTTGCACGGCGTCCTCCCCATTTTACAAGACAGATCCTCTCATGGTTAAGATAAGTCTGACCACTTGGCGACCCTGTTTGATGCTGAGGTCCGTGGATTTCCTGCTGATTTTAGTGATGACTTTTCTATATTTTTCGTCAACCTACAGCTGGTCTGGACGACAACTTCATGACCTAAATCAAGAAGCGCGTTTCTTTTTCGGAAGACTTTACTTCCTTTTAATGATGGAATTGATTCATCGTGTAGATCCATCTTTCTTTCAAATATATTACAGTAAATTGGGTAAAACTATTTAGATTAGTCCAAAGCAAAAGTATCTTCAGTTATTTGTACAAAAATATGTGATATATGTTTTAAATAACTTGGTAAATTTTTCCCACACTTGGCTTTTATTTTCCTTTCTTTGCCTTTTTATTGTCCTCTATTCCATTTTAAATGAATTCTAACATTTTGGTTTGTTTCTCAATTTATGTCCTTTCCGAGGTAACAATAATTTCAGTGTTAACACCTAGTTTTATCGTTCATAAATATGTATAAACATGATTTTGAATTCATTTAATTGAAAATTTTGAAAAATTTTACTAGAATTGGGTTGTCAGTATATAAGACTAGGGCTGTTCTTTATTATCAGAGAGCACTAGATTCTAATACAACTACTGCGTTACTAGTATTTTTAATGGTAACCAAGTGTTTAAATCAAAAAATTTTAAAATTCTGAAAGAATTTAACCCCTTCCCACACTTCAGATCTTGCAATGCCCTCATTTGCAAGAAATCAGTAACAATTTAAATTATTGAGGGTGATTAGCGTAGAAAAATGATTAAATTTTACCAAAGTTTTAAAACATATTGGCGCTTTTTTTTTTAAATTTTTAACTTCTAAAACATAAATTAATAAAATATTAAAAATTTGTTTCTTTTTAGGAGTGAGGGTTTTTCGGATCGATGTCCTAGTCCATCCCTCAACAAAATTTTAAAATTTGTCAATTCAAAGCGCGGTTTTAAAAGTAAAGATTTTTTTGTTTGGTTTTTTTAAATATTTTTGGCATACTTTAATTCAATAAGATTAAAAATAATGATAATAAAAGTTCTCGTCCCTCCCTCGGGTAAAGCAATTTCGGTACAATGACCAAGTCTTCAACTCACGACGAATTTTTAGAAATCAATTTTTAACTTAGCGAATTAAAGTAAATTTTTGTTTTTAAATTCACACCAAACTTAAATTTAAAATGCATAAAATTAAAAATTCATATTAAAAATTCACACCAAACTTAAATTATATTTTTATTTTTATACATACAAACTTATATTAAAAATATTAATTTTTCAAATATTTACAATTTTAAATATATTGATTTAAAAAGTTTACAATATTATTTTAATATTAATTTTAAAAACAAAGTAAAAATAAAATTAAAAATCTTTTTGGTCTTTTATCCCACTTTAATCAATCAAATATTATCAAAAATATACGCCCCTCTTTTCGGTATAGTAATTTCGGCTATATTACCTAGTTTTACTCCTGACGAATTTTTGAAATATTTTGGGTTGATTGATTAAAGATATTTATACCTTAAGAATAAACGGTAAATTTCGCAGTGATGTAATAAATTTTTGTATGATATCAATAATTTCGGTCGCAAAACCTAATTTTATTGAATACCAGTTTAATACTTTATAGTGAACGATTTAGCGTTTATTATCAAAAGGTTAAAAGCAATAAAAACTGTACATACTTACCTGTGAAATAGAATTCTTAGTGACCTGCTTTAGGTCAGTCATAAGATAGTCGGACTAATTGGTTCTCCATAGCTACATAGGCGTAACCTCGAGCATTCAACGTTTTTTCTTCGAAACATATGAACGGTCCGTCTCTGCATAAAGTAACAAATTCGGTATTGGAATATGTCTGATTCGTCGAGCATTTTCCTTCATGTGACCATTTTCCGCATTTGTGACATCTTTCAAGGTGTCGTGCTCTTCTTTTTGCTGCGGATTTTGATTTTCCTTTACCAAATTGTAACTTATTATTTTCGTTTCTGGATTCTTTTCTTACTCCGTCCAATTTACCTCTGATTAATGATACTATTTCACTTGTAAGGGTGTCATTATTACGTTTAGTGATCAAAGCGTGTAGCATTAGACCATGGTTTAGTTCACAGGAAGTCTTCATCTCGTAAAACCTAAAAAAAATAAAAATTCAGAATGGGGGAGAAGACTAGTTCTTTAGGGTCTGCTAGGGAAAGACCATTCGGATTCCATTTTCGAGAACTACACGAAAACAGAACATCTAACTCTAACATAAATACATATTATCCTTTAAAGACTTGATTCTGAAATGTCCCGTTCTTATTGATTAAAAACGTTCCATATTAATTGATTTCGTTGCGAGGTTTTGACCTCTATATGAGACGTTTTTCAAAGACTGCATTCATTTTTTAAACAAACCATAACCTTTATTTCATCAATAAAGGTTTAAAAAGCTTTACGTAGATTATCAAATAATGATAATCTAAAATATCCTGTTTACACACGACCATTACATAATGGTTTACAATACAAATATGTTACAACAAAATAAGTTTCTTGAATGCAGTTTTTACATAATATCATACAAGCATGGACTCCAAATCATATCCTTATTTAAGTATGCGACAGCGGAAGCTCTTAATAATCACCTGAGAATAAACATGCTTAAAACGTCAACAAAAATGTTGGTGAGTTATAGGTTTAACCTATATATATCAAATCGTAACAATAGACCACAAGATTTCATATTTCAATACACATCCCATACATAGAGATAAAAATCATTCATATGGTGAACACCTGGTAACCGACAATAACAAGATGCATATATAAGAATATCCCCATCATTCCGGGACACCCTTCGGATATGATATAAATTTCGAAGTACTAAAGCATCCGGTACTTTGGATGGGGTTTGTTAGGCCCAATAGATCTATCTTTAGGATTCGCGTCAATTAGGGTGTCTGTTCCCTAATTCTTAGATTACCAGACTTAATAAAAAGGGGCATATTCGATTTTGATAATTCAACCATAGAATGTAGTTTCACGTACTTGTGTCTATTTTGTAAATCATTTATAAAACCTGCATGTATTCTCATCCCAAAAATATTAGATTTTAAAAGTGGGACTATAACTCACTTTCACAGATTTTTACTTCGTCGGGAAGTAAGACTTGGCCACTGGTTGATTCACGAACCTATAACAATATATACATATAAATATATATCAAAGTATGTTCAAAATATATTTACAACACTTTTAATATATTTTGATGTTTTAAGCTTATTAAGTCAGCTGTCCTCGTTAGTAACCTACAACTAGTTGTCCATAGTTAGATGTACAGAAATAAATCGATAAATATTATCTTGAATCAATCCACGACCCAGTGTATACGTATCTCAGTATTGATCACAACTCAAACTATATATATTTTGGAATCAACCTCAACCCTGTATAGCTAACTCCAACATTCACATATAGAGTGTCTATGGTTGTTCCGAAATATATATAGATGTGTCGACATGATAGGTCGAAACATTGTATACGTGTCTATGGTATCTCAAGATTACATAATATATAATACAAGTTGATTAAGTTATGGTTGGAATAGATTTGTTACCAATTTTCACGTAGCTAAAATGAGAAAAATTATCCAATCTTGTTTTACCCATAACTTCTTCATTTTAAATCCGTTTTGAGTGAATCAAATTGCTATGGTTTCATATTGAACTCTATTTTATGAATCTAAACAAAAAAAGTATAGGTTTCTAGTCGGAAAAATAAGTTACAAGTCGTTTTTGTAAAGGTAGTCATTTCAGTCGAAAGAACGACGTCTAGATGACCATTTTAGAAAACATACTTCCACTTTGAGTTTAACCATAATTTTTGGATATAGTTTCATGTTCATAATAAAAATCATTTTCTCAGAATAACAACTTTTAAATCAAAGTTTATCATAGTTTTTAATTAACTAACCCAAAACAGCCCGCGGTGTTACTACGACGGCGTAAATCCGGTTTTACGGTATTTTTCGTGTTTCCAGGTTTTAAATCATTAAGTTAGCATATCATATAGATATAGAACATGTGTTTAGTTGATTTTAAAAGTCAAGTTAGAAGGATTAACTTTTGTTTGCGAACAAGTTTAGAATTAACTAAACTATGTTCTAGTGATTACAAGTTTAAACCTTCGAATAAGATAGCTTTATATGTATGAATCGAATGATGTTATGAACATCATTACTACCTTAAGTTCCTTGGATGAACCTACTGGAAAAGAGAAAAATGGATCTAGCTTCAATGGATCCTTGGATGGCTCAAAGTTCTTGAAGCAAAAATCATGACACGAAAACAAGTTCAAGTAAGATCATCACTTGAAATAAGATTGTTATAGTTATAGAAATTGAACCAAAGTTTGAATATGATTATTACCTTGTATTAGAATGATAACCTACTGTAAGAAACAAAGATTTCTTGAGGTTGGATGATCACCTTACAAGATTGGAAGTGAGTTAGCAAACTTGAAAGTATTCTTGATTTTATGAAACTAGAACTTTTGGAATTTATGAAGAACACTTAGAACTTGAAGATAGAACTTGAGAGAGTTCAATTAGATGAAGAAAATTGAAGAATTAAAGTGTTTGTAGGTGTTTTTGGTCGTTGGTGTATGGATTAGATATAAAGGATATGTAATTTTGTTTTCATGTAAATAAGTCATGAATGATTACTCATATTTTTGTAATCTTATGAGATATTTCATGCTAGTTGCCAAATGATGGTTCCCACATGTGTTAGGTGACTCACATGGGCTTCTAAGAGCTGATCATTGGAGTGTATATACCAATAGTACATACATCTAAAAGCTGTGTATTGTACGAGTACGAATACGGGTGCATACGAGTAGAATTGTTGATGAAACTGAACGAGGATGTAATTGTAAGCATTTTTGTTAAGTAGAAGTATTTTGATAAGTATCTTGAAGTCTTTCAAAAGTGTATGAATACATATTAAAACACTACATGTATATACATTTTAACTGAGTCATTAAGTCATCGTTAGTCGTTACATGTAAATATTGTTTTGAAACCTTTAGGTTAACGATCTTGTTGAATGTTGTTAACCCATTGTTTATTATAACAAATGAGATATTAAATTGTTATATTATCATGATATTATGATATATAATATATCTCAGTATGATGTATATACAGTTAAATGTCGTTACAACGATAATCGTTACATATATGTCTCGTTTCGAAATCATTAAGTTAGTAGTCTTATTTTTACATATGTATTTCATTGTTAATACACTTAATAATATATTTACTTATCATTTAACATAATTAACCAAGTGTATCAATATCTTAATATGATTCATATGTACCTAGTAAGACGTTGTTATAACGATAATCGTTATATATATCGTTTTCGAGTTTCTTAAATTAATAGTCTCATTTTTATGTATATAACTCATTGTTAAAATACCTAATGAGATACATACTTATAATAAAAACATGTTAACTATATATATAACCATATATATGTCATCGTATAGTTTTTACAAGTTTTAACGTTCGTGAATCACCGGTCAACTTGGGTGGTCAATTGTCTATATGAAACATATTTCAATTAATCAAGTCTTAACAAGTTTGATTACTTAACATGTTGGAAACATTTAATCATGTAAATATCAATCTCAATTAATATATATAAACATGGAAAAGTTCGGGTCACTACAGTACCTACCCGTTAAATAAATTTCGTCCCGAAATTTTTAAGCTGTTGAAGGTGTTGACGAATCTTCTGGAAATAGATGCGGGTATTTCTTCTTCATCTGATCTTCAAGCTCCCAGGTGAACTCGGGTCCTCTACGAGCATTCCATCGAACCTTAACAATTGGTATCTTGTTTTGCTTAAGTCTTTTAACCTCACGATCCATTATTTCGACGGGTTCTTCGATGAATTGGAGTTTTTCGTTGATTTGGATTTCATCTAACGGAATAGTGAGATCTTCTTTAGCAAAACATTTCTTCAAATTCGAGACGTGGAAAGTGTTATGTACAGCCGCGAGTTGTTGAGGTAACTCAAGTCGGTAAGCTACTGGTCCGACACGATCAATAATCTTGAATGGTCCAATATACCTTGGATTTAATTTCCCTCGTTTACCAAATCGAACAACGCCTTTCCAAGGTGAAACTTTAAGCATGACCATCTCTCCAATTTCAAATTCTATATCTTTTCTTTTAATGTCAGCGTAGCTCTTTTGTCGACTTTGGGCGGTTTTCAACCGTTGTTGAATTTGGATGATCTTCTCGGTAGTTTCTTGTATAATCTCCGGACCCGTAATCTGTCTATCCCCCACTTCACTCCAACAAATCGGAGACCTGCACTTTCTACCATAAAGTGCTTCAAACGGCGCCATCTCAATGCTTGAATGGTAGCTGTTGTTGTAGGAAAATTCTGCTAATGGTAGATGTCGATCCCAACTGTTTCCGAAATCAATAACACATGCTCGTAGCATGTCTTCAAGCGTTTGTATCGTCCTTTCGCTCTGCCCATCAGTTTGTGGATGATAGGCAGTACTCATGTCTAGACGAGTTCCTAATGTTTGCTGTAATGTCTGCCAGAATCTTGAAATAAATCTGCCATCCCTATCAGAGATAATAGAGATTGGTATTCCATGTCTGGAGACGACTTCCTTCAAATACAGTCGTGCTAACTTCTCCATCTTGTCATCTTCTCTTATTGGTAAGAAGTGTGCTGATTTGGTGAGACGATCAACTATTACCCAAATAGTATCAAAACCACTTGCAGTCCTTGGCAATTTAGTGATGAAATCCATGGTAATGTTTTCCCATTTCCATTCCGGGATTTCGGGTTGTTGAAGTAGACCTGATGGTTTCTGATGCTCAGCTTTGACCTTAGAACACGTCAAACATTCTCCTACGTATTTAGCAACATCGGCTTTCATACCCGGCCACCAAAAATGTTTCTTGAGATCCTTGTACATCTTCCCCGTTCCAGGATGTATTGAGTATCTGGTTTTATGAGCTTCTCTAAGTACCATTTCTCTCATATCTCCAAATTTTGGTACCCAAATCCTTTCAGCCCTATACCGGGTTCCGTCTTCCCGAATATTAAGATGCTTCTCCGATCCTTTGGGTATTTCATCCTTTAAATTTCCCTCTTTTAAAACTCCTTGTTGCGCCTCCTTTATTTGAGTAGTAATGTTATTATGAATCATTATATTCATAGATTTTACTCGAATGGGTTCTCTATCCTTCCTGCTCAAGGCATCGGCTACCACATTTGCCTTCCCCGGGTGGTAACGAATCTCAAAATCGTAATCATTCAATAATTCAATCCACCTACGCTGCCTCATATTCAGTTGTTTCTGATTAAATATGTGTTGAAGACTTTTGTGGTCGGTATATATAATACTTTTGACCCCATATAAGTAGTGCCTCCAAGTCTTTAATGCAAAAACAACCGCGCCTAATTCCAAATCATGCGTCGTATAATTTTGTTCGTGAATCTTCAATTGTCTAGACGCATAAGCAATCACCTTCGTTCGTTGCATTAATACACAACCGAGACCTTGCTTTGATGCGTCACAATAAATCACAAAATCATCATTCCCTTCAGGCAATGACAATATAGGTGCCGTAGTTAGCTTTTTCTTCAATAACTGAAACGCTTTCTCTTGTTCATCATTCCATTCAAATTTCTTCCCTTTATGCGTTAATGCAGTCAAGGGTTTTGCTATTCTGGAAAAGTCTTGGATGAACCTTCTGTAGTAACCAGCTAGTCCTAAAAACTGGCGTATGTGTTTCGGAGTTTTCGGGGTTTCCCACTTTTCAACAGTTTCTATCTTTGCCGGATCCACCTTAATACCTTCTTTGTTCACTATGTGACCGAGGAATTGAACTTCTTCCAACCAAAATGCACACTTTGAAAACTTAGCGTACAATTCTTCCTTCCTCAATACTTCTAACACCTTTCTCAAATGTTCACCGTGTTCTTGGTCATTCTTTGAGTAAATAAGTATGTCATCAATGAAAACAATGACAAACTTGTCAAGGTATGGTCCACACACTCGGTTCATAAGGTCCATGAACACAGCTGGTGCATTAGTTAAACCAAACGGCATGACCATAAACTCGTAATGACCGTAACGTGTTCTGAAAGCAGTCTTTGGAATATCATCTTCTTTCACCCGCATTTGATGATACCCGGAACGTAAGTCAATCTTTGAATAAACAGACGAGCCTTGTAGTTGATCAAATAAGTCATCGATTCTCGGTAGTGGGTAGCGGTTCTTAATAGTAAGTTTGTTCAACTCTCGGTAGTCGATACACAACCTGAATGTACCATCTTTCTTCTTGACAAACAAAACAGGAGCTCCCCACGGTGATGTGCTTGGTCGAATGAAACCACGCTCTAAAAGTTCTTGTAATTGGCTTTGCAGTTCTTTCATCTCGCTGGGTGCGAGTCTGTAAGGAGCACGAGCTATTGGTGCAGCTCCTGGTACAAGATCTATTTGAAATTCAACGGATCGATGTGGGGGTAATCCCGGTAATTCTTTCGGAAATACATCGGGAAATTCTTTTGCAATGGGAACATCATTGATGCTCTTTTCTTCAGTTTGTACTTTCTCGACGTGTGCTAGAACAGCATAGCAACCTTTTCTTATTAGTTTTTGTGCCTTCAAATTACTAATAAGATGTAGCTTCGTGTTGCCCTTTTCTCCGTACACCATTAAGGGTTTTCCTTTTTCTCGTATAATGCGAATTGCATTTTTGTAACAAACGATCTCCGCTTTCACTTCTTTCAACCAGTCCATACCGATTATCACATCAAAACTCCCTAACTCTACTGGTATCAAATCAATCTTAAATGTTTCGCTAACCAGTTTAATTTCTCGATTCCGACATATATTATCTGCTGAAATTAATTTACCATTTGCTAATTCGAGTAAAAATTTACTATCCAAAGGCGTCAATGGACAACTTAATTTAGCACAAAAATCTCTACTCATATAGCTTCTATCCGCACCCGAATCAAATAAAACGTAAGCAGATTTATTGTCAATAAGAAACGTACCCGTAACAAGCTCCGGGTCTTCCTGTGCCTCTACCGCATTAATATTGAAAACTCTTCCACGGCCTTGTCCATTCGTGTTCTCCTGGTTCGGACAATTTCTAATAATGTGGCCTGGTTTTCCACATTTATAACAAACTACATTGGCATAACTTGCTCTGACACTACTTGCTCCGCCATTACTCGTTCCGACACCATTTGTTCCTTTCGTTCTATTAACCCCTGGTCCGTAGACCTCACACTTCGCCGCGCTATGACCATTTCTTTTACACTTGTTGCAAAATTTGGTGCAGAACCCCGAGTGATTCTTTTCACACCTTTGGCATAGTTGCTTCTGATTGTTGTTGTTGTTGCGGTTATTATTGTTGTTGGGATGATTGTTGTAGTTGCTGTTGTTGTTGTTGTTGTTGTTGTTGGGCCGTTTGTTGTAGTTGCGATTGATGTTGCGATTGTTGGGATAATTGTTGCGATTATTGTTGTTGTATTGGTGATTCTTATCACCGTTTTCCTCCCACTTTCTTTTGACTTGCTTCACATTGGCCTCTTCAGCAGTCTGTTCTTTAATTCTTTCTTCAATCTGGTTCACTAGTTTGTGAGCCATTCTACATGCCTGTTGTATGGAGGCGGGCTCGTGTGAACTTATATCTTCTTGGATTCTTTCCGGTAATCCTTTCACAAACGCGTCGATCTTCTCTTCCTCATCTTCGAATGCTCCCGGACACAATAGGCACAATTCTGTGAATCGTCTTTCGTACGTGGTAATATCAAATCCTTGGGTTCGTAACCCTCTAAGTTCTGTCTTGAGCTTATTGACCTCGGTTCTGGGACGGTACTTCTCGTTCATCAAGTGCTTGAATGCTGACCACGGTAGTGCGTACGCATCGTCTTGTCCCACTTGCTCTAGATAGGTATTCCACCATGTTAACGCAGAACCTGTGAAGGTATGCGTAGCGTACTTCACTTTGTCCTCTTCAGTACACTTACTTATGGCAAACACCGATTCAACCTTCTCGGTCCACCGTTTCAATCCGATCGGTCCTTCGGTTCCATCAAATTCCAAAGGTTTGCAGGCAGTGAATTCTTTGTAGGTGCATCCTACACGATTTCCTGTACTGCTAGATCCAAGGTTATTGTTGGTATGTAGCGCAGCCTGTACTGCGGCTATGTTTGAAGCTAGAAAAGTACGGAATTCCTCTTCATTCATATTCACGGTGTGTCGAGTAGTCGGTGCCATTTCCTTCAAAATAGTTAAATGGAACAAGTTAATCATACAGAATATTAAGAGTAGTTAATAGTATTTCGTAGCATAATATGAACTCATTTATAAAAGCTTTTTCTTCATATTAGCGTTTTATAAGTTTAAATTCGGGTAGTACCTACCCGTTAAGTTCATACTTAGTAGCTAATATACAATTCAACTACTACAATTCTATATGAAAAACTGATTATAATAATATTTCGCGTTCAAACTTTTATACAATATTTTACAAACTTACAATACCGCTTATTTTACATAAAGCATGAAATATAGCACACAATAACTTTGATACAAGATAGTTGTGAAGACAATTCTAGCTAGTACACAAGTCGTTCAGCAAAGGCAATAAAGACACGTAATTCATACGTCCAGAAACAAGTCATGCATTCTGGTTTTACTAGGACTACTTCCCATCCTTGGTCTTGTGCAACATAACCGTTATGGCCGTTGATAAGACAGCGTGTTGTAACGTCATTAAAGGGACGAGGGTTACGTAATGTCCAACAGTCCCGTAATAATCTAAAAACCTCATTTCTTACCCCAATTACCGACTCCGTCACTTGTGGAAACGTTTTGTTTAATAGTTGTAGCCCGATGTTCTTGTTCTCACTTTGGTGAGAAGCGAACATTACTAATCCGTAAGCATAACATGCTTCTTTATGTTGCATGTTAGCCGCTTTTTCTAAATCACGAAGTCCAATATTCGGATATATTGAGTCAAAATAATTTCTTAACCCGTTGCGTAAAATAGCATTTGGGTTCCCCGCAATATATGCGTCAAAGTAAACACATCGTAACTTATGGGTTTCCCAATGTGATATCCCCCATCTTTCAAACGAAAGTCTCTTATAAACCAAGACATTCTTGGAACGTTCTTCGAATGTCTTACAAACTGCTCTCGCCTTAAATAGTTGTGCCGAGGAATTCTGACCGACTCTAGACAAGATTTCATCAATCATGTCTCCGGGTAGGTCTCTTAAAATATTGGGTTGTCTATCCATTTTGCGTTTTTATACTGTAAAATAGACAAGAGTTAGATTCATAAAAAAAAAAAATACTTATTAATACAAGCAATTTTTACATATATCATAAAGCATAAGCACACTATATTACATATATTACACCACATGAATACAATTATCTTATTCCGACTCGCTTGTTTCTTCTTCTTCGGTTTTGGTTCGTTTTGCCAAGTTTCTAGGGATATATGATTTTCCCCTAATATGAGCCGTCGTTATCCACATTGATTTAGAAAAACCTGGTGGTTTAGAGGTTCCTGGGTCATTGTTACAACTTAAGGACTTCGGGGGTTGACGATACATATAAAGTTCATCGGGGTTGGAATTAGATTTCTCTATTTTTATGCCCTTTCCCTTATTATTTTCTTTTGCCTTTTTAAATTCAGTTGGGGTAATTTCTATAACATCATCGGAATTCTCGTCGGAATCCGATTCATCGGAGAATTGGTAATCCTCCCAATATTTTGCTTCCTTGGCGGAAACACCATTGACCATAATTAACTTTGGTCGGTTGGTTGAGGATTTTCTTTTACTTAACCGTTTTATTATTTCCCCCACCGGTTCTATTTCTTCATCCGGTTCCGATTCTTCTTCCGGTTCCGATTCTTCTTCCGGTTCCGACTCTTCTTCCGGTTCCTCTTCGGGAACTTGTGAATCAGTCCACAAATCATTCCAATTTACATTTGACTCTTCATTATTATTAGGTGAGTCAATGGGACTTGTTCTAGAGGTAGACATCTATCACATAATATCAAACACGTTAAGAGATTAATATATCACATAATATTCATATGTTAAAAATATATAGTTTCCAACAAAAATGTTAAGCAATCATTTTTAAAGAAAACACGGTCGAAGTCCAGACTCACTAATGCATCCTAACAAACTCGATAAGACACACTAATGCAAATTTTCTGGTTCTCTAAGACCAACGCTCGGATACCAACTGAAATGTCCCGTTCTTATTGATTAAAAACGTTCCATATTAATTGATTTCGTTGCGAGGTTTTGACCTCTATATGAGACGTTTTTCAAAGACTGCATTCATTTTTTAAACAAACCATAACCTTTATTTCATCAATAAAGGTTTAAAAAGCTTTACGTAGATTATCAAATAATGATAATCTAAAATATCCTGTTTACACACGACCATTACATAATGGTTTACAATACAAATATGTTACAACAAAATAAGTTTCTTGAATGCAGTTTTTACATAATATCATACAAGCATGGACTCCAAATCTTATCCTTATTTAAGTATGCGACAGCGGAAGCTCTTAATAATCACCTGAGAATAAACATGCTTAAAACGTCAACAAAAATGTTGGTGAGTTATAGGTTTAACCTATATATATCAAATCGTAACAATAGACCACAAGATTTCATATTTCAATACACATCCCATACATAGAGATAAAAATCATTCATATGGTGAACACCTGGTAACCGACAATAACAAGATGCATATATAAGAATATCCCCATCATTCCGGGACACCCTTCGGATATGATATAAATTTCGAAGTACTAAAGCATCCGGTACTTTGGATGGGGTTTGTTAGGCCCAATAGATCTATCTTTAGGATTCGCGTCAATTAGGGTGTCTGTTCCCTAATTCTTAGATTACCAGACTTAATAAAAAGGGGCATATTCGATTTTGATAATTCAACCATAGAATGTAGTTTCACGTACTTGTGTCTATTTTGTAAATCATTTATAAAACCTGCATGTATTCTCATCCCAAAAATATTAGATTTTAAAAGTGGGACTATAACTCACTTTCACAGATTTTTACTTCGTCGGGAAGTAAGACTTGGTCACTGGTTGATTCACGAACCTATAACAATATATACATATAAATATATATCAAAGTATGTTCAAAATATATTTACAACACTTTTAATATATTTTGATGTTTTAAGTTTATTAAGTCAGCTGTCCTCGTTAGTAACCTACAACTAGTTGTCCATAGTTAGATGTACAGAAATAAATCGATAAATATTATCTTGAATCAATCCACGACCCAGTGTATACGTATCTCAGTATTGATCACAACTCAAACTATATATATTTTGGAATCAACCTCAACCCTGTATAGCTAACTCCAACATTCACATATAGAGTGTCTATGGTTGTTCCGAAATATATATAGATGTGTCGACATGATAGGTCGAAACATTATATACGTGTCTATGGTATCTCAAGATTACATAATATATAATACAAGTTGATTAAGTTATGGTTGGAATAGATTTGTTACCAATTTTCACGTAGCTAAAATGAGAAAAATTATCCAATCTTGTTTTACCCATAACTTCTTCATTTTAAATCCGTTTTGAGTGAATCAAATTGCTATGGTTTCATATTAAACTCTATTTTATGAATCTAAACAAAAAAAGTATAGGTTTCTAGTCGGAAAAATAAGTTACAAGTCGTTTTTGTAAAGGTAGTCATTTCAGTCGAAAGAACGACGTCTAGATGACCATTTTAGAAAACATACTTCCACTTTGAGTTTAACCATAATTTTTGGATATAGTTTCATGTTCATAATAAAAATCATTTTCTCAGAATAACAACTTTTAAATCAAAGTTTATCATAGTTTTTAATTAACTAACCCAAAACAGCCCGCGGTGTTACTACGACGGCGTAAATCCGGTTTTACGGTATTTTTCGTGTTTCCAGGTTTTAAATCATTAAGTTAGCATATCATATAGATATAGAACATGTGTTTAGTTGATTTTAAAAGTCAAGTTAGAAGGATTAACTTTTGTTTGCGAACAAGTTTAGAATTAACTAAACTATGTTCTAGTGATTACAAGTTTAAACCTTCGAATAAGATAGCTTTATATGTATGAATCGAATGATGTTATGAACATCATTACTACCTTAAGTTCCTTGGATGAACCTACTGGAAAAGAGAAAAATGGATCTAGCTTCAATGGATCCTTGGATGGCTCAAAGTTCTTGAAGCAAAAATCATGACACGAAAACAAGTTCAAGTAAGATCATCACTTGAAATAAGATTGTTATAGTTATAGAAATTGAACCAAAGTTTGAATATGATTATTACCTTGTATTAGAATGATAACCTACTGTAAGAAACAAAGATTTCTTGAGGTTGGATGATCACCTTACAAGATTGGAAGTGAGCTAGCAAACTTGAAAGTATTCTTGATTTTATGAAACTAGAACTTTTGGAATTTATGAAGAACACTTAGAACTTGAAGATAGAACTTGAGAGAGTTCAATTAGATGAAGAAAATTGAAGAATTAAAGTGTTTGTAGGTGTTTTTGGTCGTTGGTGTATGGATTAGATATAAAGGATATGTAATTTTGTTTTCATGTAAATAAGTCATGAATGATTACTCATATTTTTGTAATCTTATGAGATATTTCATGCTAGTTGCCAAATGATGGTTCCCACATGTGTTAGGTGACTCACATGGGCTTCTAAGAGCTGATCATTGGAGTGTATATACCAATAGTACATACATCTAAAAGCTGTGTATTGTACGAGTACGAATACGGGTGCATACGAGTAGAATTGTTGATGAAACTGAACGAGGATGTAATTGTAAGCATTTTTGTTAAGTAGAAGTATTTTGATAAGTGTCTTGAAGTCTTTAAAAAGTGTATGAATACATATTAAAACACTACATGTATATACATTTTAACTGAGTCATTAAGTCATCGTTAGTCGTTACATGTAAATATTGTTTTGAAACCTTTAGGTTAACGATCTTGTTGAATGTTGTTAACCCATTGTTTATTATAACAAATGAGATATTAAATTGTTATATTATCATGATATTATGATATATAATATATCTCAGTATGATGTATATACAGTTAAATGTCGTTACAACGATAATCGTTACATATATGTCTCGTTTCGAAATCATTAAGTTAGTAGTCTTATTTTTACATATGTATTTCATTGTTAATACACTTAATAATATATTTACTTATCATTTAACATAATTAACCAAGTGTATCAATATCTTAATATGATTCATATGTACCTAGTAAGACGTTGTTATAACGATAATCGTTATATATATCGTTTTCGAGTTTCTTAAATTAATAGTCTCATTTTTATGTATATAACTCATTGTTAAAATACCTAATGAGATACATACTTATAATAAAAACATGTTAACTATATATATAACCATATATATGTCATCGTATAGTTTTTACAAGTTTTAACGTTCGTGAATCACCGGTCAACTTGGGTGGTCAATTGTCTATATGAAACATATTTCAATTAATCAAGTCTTAACAAGTTTGATTACTTAACATGTTGGAAACATTTAATCATGTAAATATCAATCTCAATTAATATATATAAACATGGAAAAGTTCGGGTCACTACAGATTCTCCCCACACTTAGTTAGCTGTGGTGTCGAAATTGTGATTAACTTCGTTGTCGACTTCCATTAGACTATCTATGTAATGTTTAACTCTGTGACCATTAACCTTAAATTCAATCCCATTTGAATTTATTAATTTTACTGTTCCGTAAGGGAAAACTCTTTTGACTATGAATGGTGCAGACCATCTTGATTTCAATTTTCCAGGAAATAGCTTGAATCGTGAATTGAAAAGAAGAACTCTGTCTCCTTCTTTAAATTCTTTTGAACTTCTGATTCTTTTA
This sequence comes from Rutidosis leptorrhynchoides, assembly GCF_046630445.1. Taxonomy (NCBI): domain Eukaryota; kingdom Viridiplantae; phylum Streptophyta; class Magnoliopsida; order Asterales; family Asteraceae; genus Rutidosis; species Rutidosis leptorrhynchoides. The sequence continues at coordinate 511,370,736 of NC_092335.1, read as the reverse complement.
TCATGCCATTTCTTCATTCTTTCCTTATAGATTAACAAATTTTCGTATGCTTCATGTCTTAATTCTTCTAATTCGTTTAGTTGACTTAATCGTAGATGTCCAGCTTCATGTAAATCAAGATTACATGTCTTCAAAGCCCAAAATGCTTTGTGTTCAATTTCTACTGGAAGATGACATGCTTTTCCGTAAATGAATTTAAAAGGTGTGGTTCCAATTGGAGTTTTGTAAGCTGTTCTAAAAGCCCAGAGTGCATCCTCCAATTTAATGGATCATTCCTTTGGATTTGATCCTATGGTTTTCTCTAGAATACGTTTTAAAGCTCGGTTGGTATTTTCAACTTGTCCACTTGTTTGTGAATGATAAGCGGTGGAGATTTTATGAGTTACTCCATATCTTTTGAGAACTTTCTCAAGTTGATTATTACAAAAATGAGTATCCCGATCACTTATTAAAGCTTTCGGTGTTCCAAACCTTGCAAAAAGACGTTTAAAAAAGTTGACTACAACTCGTGCATCGTTAGTTGGGAGATCTTGTGCTTCCGCCCATTTAGATACATAATCAATGGCAACGAGAATGTAGAGATTATTATGAGATTTTGGAAATGGACCCATAAATTCAATACCCCAAATGTCAAATACTTCACATACTTGAATGACATTTTGTGGCATTTCATCACGTTGACTTATTTTTCCGGCCCTTTGACAAGCATCACAGGATTTGCAAAAAAGGTGTGCGTATTTGAAAATTGTAGGCCAATAGAATCCAGCATCGTAAACTTTTCTTGCTGTGAGTTGAGGCCCATAATGCCCTCCTGTTGGTCCTGTGTGACAATGGTTTAAGATTTTACTAGCTTCATCTCCGAATACACATCGGCGTATTATTCCATCGGGACAACTTTTAAACAAATGTGGATCTTCCCAGAAATAGTGTTTTATATCACTAAAGAATTTCTTTCGTTTTTGGTACGACAACCCTTTTTCAAGGAATCCACATACTAAGTAGTTTGCATAGTCTACAAACCATGGAATTTCATTATAATCTATCTTCAATAGATATTCATCAGGAAAGTTGTCTTGTATGGCCGATTCATTTAGAACTTCTAATTCAGGATTTTCAAAACGAGAAAGATGATCAGCTGCGAGATTTTCTGCTCCCTTTTTATCTCAGATTTCAATATCAAACTCTTGTAAGAGTAAGATCCAACGGATTAATCTTGGTTTGGCATCTTGTTTTGAAAATAGGTATCTAAGAGCAGAATGGTCGGTATAGACCACCGTTTTAGCTAGAACGAGATATGATTGAAATTTATCAAAAGCAAAGACAATAGCAAGGAGTTCTTTTTCAGTAGTTGTATAGTTCATTTGTGCTCCTTGTAACATCTTACTAGCATAATATATTGGTTGAAATCGTTTTTCAATCCTTTGTCCTAAAACGGCTCCCATTGAAAAATCACTTCCATCGCACATAAGTTCAAATGGTAGATTCCAATTTGGAGTTATCATGATCGACGTATTAGTGAGTTTTTCTTTAAGTATATTAAAAGATTTGATGCATTCATCTGAAAAGATGAATGGAGCATCCTTTTCTAGGAGTTTATTCATAGGAGTGGCAATTTTAGAAAAATCTTTTATGAAACGTCGGTAAAAACCGGCATGCCCTAGAAAACTCCTAACTCCTCTAACATTGGTGGGATGTGGAAGTTTAGCAATTACATCTACTTTAGCTCTATCTACTTCAATTCCTTCCTTTGAAATTTTATGACCAAGAACGATGCCTTCTTTAACCATGAAATGGCATTTCTCCCAATTAAGTACTAGATTTGATTGTTCGTATCTAATAAACATTCGTTCAAGATTAATTAGACATGATTCAAATGTATCACCGAAGACTAAAAAGTCATCCATGAAAACTTCCATGCATTCTTCTATCATGTCGTGAAAAATCGCCATCATGCACCTTTGAAAGGTTGCAGGGGCATTGCAAAGTCCAAATGGCATGCGTTTGTAAGCAAAGTACCATAAGGGCACGTGAATGTGGTTTTCTCTTGATCATTGGGTGCTATTAGAATTTGAAAATATCCGAAAAAACCATCAAGAAAACAATAGTAACTATTTTCGGCTAATCTTTCCAACATTTGATCAATAAAAGGTAAGGGAAAGTGATCTTTTCTGGTGGCGTCATTTAATTTTCTATAATCAATACAAACACACCATCTTGTTACAGTCCTAGTAGGAATAAGCTCATTTTTCTCATTTGTGATGACAGTCATGCCACCCTTCTTAGGCACGCATTGAACTGGGCTTACCCATGGACTATCAGAAATTGGATAAATTAGACCTGCATCTAACAGTTTAATAATTTCTTTCTTAACAACATCTTGCATATTAGGATTTAGTCTTCGTTGGCGTTGCACATACGTTTTATGACCTTCTTCCATAAGGATTTTATGTGTGCAATACGAAGGACTTATTCCTTTAATATCATGAATTTTCCATGCAATAGCTGGTTTATGAGCTTTTAGCACAGAAATGAGTTGAGATTTTTCATTTTCAGTAAGAGAAGATGATATTATTACAGGTAATTCAGACTCACCATGTAAATAAGCATATTCCAAATGGTTTGGAAGTGGCTTTAACTATAATGTCGGTGGTTCTTCTATCGATGATTTATATCGATATCTGTCTTCCTCTTTTAGCATTTGAATTTCTTCCGTTGTTGGTTCATATCCATTAGCCATAAGTGTAGTTAACATTTCAGTTTCATCAATTGGTTCAGTTCCTTCTCCTAAAGAACATTCTCCTGTTCCTTGTAATTCTGGAAATTCTTCTAACAATTCTGCATGTGATTCTATAGTTTGAATATAATAACATGTATCATCTGCAGATTGCGGTTGTTGCATGGCTCTATCAACTGAAAAGGTAACACTCTCGTCCTCTATACTTAGGGTCAGTTTCTTACCAAACACGTCTATTATTGCTTTAGCCGTGTTTAAGAATGGTCTTCCTAATATGAGAGGTACTCGAGAATCTTCTTCCATGTCCAGAATAACAAAATCTACTGGAAATACTAAAGTACCAACTTTAACTAGCATGTTTTCCATTATCCCTCTAGGATATTTTACTGATCGATTGGCTAGTTGTATGCTTATTCGTGTTGGTTTCAATTCTCCAAGGTCTAGTTTAGCTTATAGTGAATACGGCATTAGATTTATACTAGCACCTAAGTCTGCTAATGCTTCTATTGAACTAAGACTACCTAGAAAACATGGAATTGTGAAACTTCCTGGATCTGATAATTTTTCTGGTATCTTATTCAACAGCACTGCAGAACAATTAGCATTCATAGTAACAGCCGAGAGTTCTTCCATTTTCTTTCTATTTGTGATTAGATCTTTCAAGAATTTAGCATATCTAGGCATTCCTGAAATCGCATCAATGAAAGGAAGATTTACATTAATCTGTTTAAACATATCCAAGAATTTGGATTGCTCGGCTTCAAGTCTTTCTTTTCTCATTTTACTCGGGTAAGGAAGTGGTGGTTGGTATGGTTTAACATAACGTTTAGCCTTAACTGTGTTATCTTCATTAACCTTTTCAACTACCGGTTCTTTTTCCTTATCATGTTCAGATTGTGGTTCTTGTGGAGTAGGAATAGCTTCATCATAAATTACAGGTATTTTAGGTGGTTTAAGTGTGATACCACTTCTCGTGGTAATGGCTTTAGCTGTTTCATTCCGGGGGGTTAGCATTAGTATCACTAGGTAGACTTCCCGGATTTCTTTCACCTATTAACCTTGCTAGGTTGCTCACTTCTTGTTCTAGATTTTGAATAGAAGCTTGTTAATTTCTAAATGCTTGAGCATTTTGTTCATTGGTTTGTTTCTGAGATGTGAAAAACTGAGTTTGAGAATCAACTAGCTTCGACATCATATCTTCTAGATTCGGCTTTTTATCATCGGTTTGTGGTGGTTTGTTTTGAAAAATAGGTCTTTGTTGATTGTAAGTATTGTTGGATACTTGTTGATTGCTAGGACCTTGTTGGTTGTTGTATGAAACATTTCAGTTATAATTCTGATTTTGATTGTAGATCGGTCTTGGCGGTTGATAATTATTCTGATTATTATTTCCAGGCCTTTGGTTTATGTATGAAACATTCTCTCTTTGTTCCATTGTTAATTCAATACTGAGACAATCTTTTGTCAAATGTGGTCCTCCACACTGCTCACAACTAATTCGTATTGAGTGAATATCCTTAGTCATCTTTTTCATTCGTCTCTCGACGGCATCTATCTTTGCAGAAATGGAATCTAAGTCATGGCTAGAATCGGCTCTAGCTGCTTTAGATGATCTAACAATATCTTTTTCTTGGTGCCACTCATGTGAGTGGGAAGCAGTGTTATCAATAATTTTGTAAGCATCAGTTGCTGTTTTCTTCATAATGGAACCACCAGCTGCTATATTGATGTCTTTCCTTGTAGTGATGTCGCATCCTTGGTAGAATATTTGTACTATTTGACAAGTGTCTAAACCATGTTGTGGACATCCTCTCAATAACTTTCCAAATCTGGTCCAAGCCTCATATAGAGTTTCATTTGGCTTTTGTGTGAACGTAACAATTTCTCCTTGAAGTCTCACGGCTTTAGATGCCGGAAAGAATTGTTTGAGAAAATTTTCAACTAAAACGTCCCATGTATCAATCGCTCCTTCAGGTAACGATTCCAACTAATCTTTGGCTTCTCCCTTTAAAGTCCAGGGAAATAACATGAGATATATCTGTTCATCCTCCACTTCTCTTATTTTAAATAGTGTGCAGATCCTATTAAATGTACGAAGATGTTCGTTTGGATCTTCCTTCGGCGCACCACTAAATTGGCATTGATTAGTTACCATATGTAGGATTTGTCCCTTGATTTCATAATCTGGCGCATTAATGTCTGGTTGAGTAATTGCGTGACCTTGGCCAGTGCGTTTAGCTCGTATTCGGTCTTCCATACTTAGAGGTTCCAGATTCTCCATAATTGAATTTGTTGAATCTGAATCACTAGAGGATTCTGATTTAATGGTTAGTTCCTCAACAATCTCTGTTTGAATGATTGGTGGTTCCGGAGGAAAGATTAGTGGTTCAGGATCTATGAATTGTCCCTGAATATTCTCCGGATTCTCAATTGTGAGGTCGGGTTCAAAAAATGGATTATCGGAAATTTGAATTGGAGTACTTGGTTGACTGGATGACGATTCTAAAGAAAAATCAACGGCGACAATATTTGCTAGATGTCATGATCGAGTTACAGGTGGTGAACGTACAAAAGGTGGTGAACGTTTTGCTCGGTGCATTCACTGAATATCCTATTAGTTTTTTAAAAAGAAAGAAAAATTATATAAGTTATCCAATTAATAGACTTTTCTGATTTTGCTCACGTTTTGAATAGCCAAAAGATGCAGCAGAGGGGCAGGATTCGTTTGGTCTCAATATAATTGAGTACTGTTTGGCTCCAATAACCCGGTCTACGTACAAATCCAACTATTACTACGAACCAGAAAATTTTGATGTCTATCAATTTAACCACTTAAAATAATTTTTCGTTTAAATTTAAAGAAATTTTAGATAAGAAATAGAAAAAAAAATCAAAGTCCTAAAAACTAGAATGTCTAGAAATAAGAAAGAAAAAGAGCGCGTCGAAAAACGTCAAAAAATAAAAGGTCGAAAAATAATAGGTGTCGCAAAATAAAAATAAGAAAGTACCGCGTCGAAACTTAAAAAGAAACTAAAAACTAAGAATTAAAAGTTGCATCTAAAAATATTAAAGCTTTAGAGAAATACTATATCCCAAATGGCAATAACTTAAAAAGGTACTAACACTTAAAAACGGCGTCGCAAAATTCTAAAGCACCTAAATCTTAGTCTAAAGAAAAAGCACTTAAGGGATTTTACGGCGAAGCCTAAAAATCTAGAAATAAAAATAACTATGGCAAAAACTATAACTTAAAATTAAATACGAGCGAAAAATACAAAAATTACGCTAAAACAAATAAAAAAGTACAAAATATAAAAAAAATACTTAAAGTTGTAAAAAGTACAATTTTTATAAAAATATTATTTTTATATTATTTATTTTATAAAACTATTAATTTTATAATTTAAACTAAATAAAACAAATTAATAATAAAAACTAATCTAATAATTAATAACTAAAAACCTAATTAGGGTTTATATTAATAATTAATATTAATTAAAACCCTAATTCGATACAGCTAAGGTATCAGGCCTGTCCAGTCAACTCATGCGATCGCATGAATTTTCTGTTCTGGAGCCATGCGATCATATGGGCCTTGGATCCGGGCCAAATGCTGGGCTGCTACAGTAATCGGGCCGAGAGTTTTTTTTTATATTTTTTTTTCAGTTTTAAATGTCTGTTTTAAATAAATACAAAATATTTAAATAAAATTTATATTTTTACAAACTTAAAAAAAATAAAGAAACTTTATAACACTTAAATATTTAACAAACTATTAAAAATATATAATTTTTTTGTTTTTCTTTTTATATTTTTGAATATATTATTTAAAACATATTTTTACATAAGCGAATTTTTATAAAAGTAAACTTAAAAATTAATAAAAATCTTTTTTTTTTATATAGCGTTGCGCTTCCGGCGTTTAAGCAGAATTGTCCCCTGCAGCGGCGCCAAAAATACTTGATGTGTGCGAGGTGTACTAGGAAATAATATTATTTTTACAACGAAATACTATTAAATACGATACAATTTTACACAAGATATTTATTTATTTATAGAATGGATATACCTAAACCTTGCTACAACACTTATAGGCAGTGTACCTAATCGTACAGTAGTGTAGTTTTTAGTAAGTCCGGTTCGTTCCACAGGGATACACTTAAACAAGCTTAACGCTATATTAGTTTAACCTATAAAAATACAAATATATATAAGTAATATTATTATTATAAAAAGAGGGTTTTACCGTTTAATGACCGGTTTGTCGATTTTTAAAACTTTAGTCGCAGTTAAAACCAAATGTAAAATATTAAAAATAAATATAACTTAATTTAAAGCGTAAAGTAAATAACGATAATGAAATTGCGATAAATAAAAGTGCGATAAAATAAAATTGCGATAATAAAAGAGTACGATAATTAAAAGTGCAATTAAATACAATGACAATAAATAAAAGTGCGATAATTAAAAGTGCAATTAAATATGAAATAAAAGAATTATGCTTATTTAAACTTCCATAATCATGATGTTTGACGTGTTGATTTTTAGTTTATTCCCATGGGTTAATTGTCCTTTGTCCTGGATTATTCGATATGTCCATACGGATTTGTCCATAATAGTCCATCAGGCATAAATATAAAGTGCGAAAGTCTTCGTCAAATTATTCTTATTCCCGAAGTCAAATATTCCAACTAATTGGGGATTCGAATTGTAACAAGGTTTTAATACTTTGTTTAATGAATACACCAGGTTATCGACTGCGTGTAAACCAAGGTTTTACTACTTTGTTAACAATTACATCAATTACCCTTGAATGTAATCCACCCCTGTTTCAACAAGCCTATTAACTATTAATCCAGTTCCGTGTCCGGTAAAATGAACAATTATTGGTATTTATAGATATCCCACCCACCGTACCCAGTCAAGCGTATGTGGTTATATATAAATACGTCAAATTATAAGTGTATATATTAAATTAACGAGGTATCGTTTAGTTAATATAAAGCCCATTAATAGCCCATAGTCTAATTTCCACAAGCGTCGTTCTTTTATCCAAACCCCAATTATGGTACAAAGCCCAATTACCCAATTTTAAATATTTTAGCCCAACATCATGATTACTTCGTCTTAAATAAGCATAATAATAACTTAGCTACGAGACATTAATTTAAAAATAACATTAACCATAACTTACAGTGATTAAAAATAGCGTAGCGTTACACGGACAGAGTTCTGACTTACAAGACTTTAAAACATTCAACTAACCCAACCTTATTATTATCACTAACTTAAAATTAAAATTACAAATTGAGATTACTAATTGGAGTGATACTTGGTACATTAGATAAGAGAAAGAAATTAGAAAAAGGTGTGTTTTTTACGTCCAAAACATGCGAGATTTATAGGTGAGGCCTGTCCCAGCTTGCCATGCGATCGCATGGGATTTCTTCCTCCAGGCCATGCGATCGCATGGCCGTCGGTTTCAGCTGTCATTCAGCTTTGCAACACTATAGCCGCCGGATTTTTATAATATATAATATATATATAATTTTATTATAATTATATATATATTATATTATATTTATAGGCATAGTTGACTTGTAATTTTCGGTCCGTTGCGTCGAGCGTTGAGAGTTAACTTTAGTCCCGGTTCCGGATTTTTGAACGTCCTTGCGTACAATTTAATATCTTGTATTTTGCGTTTTGCTTCTTGTACTCTTGTAATTTTGAGACGTTTCTAATCAAAAATTGGAATCACTTTGATTGTATTTTGTACTTTTGAGCTTTTTGGTCGTTTGCATCTTCAATTTGTCGAATCTGTCTTTTGTCTTCACCTTTTATTATTTAAACGAATATCACTTGTAAATAGAACATTTGCAACTAAAAGCTTGTCTTCCTTGAGGGATAATGCTATGAAATATATGTTCGTTTTTAGCATTATCATTAATCATATCCTAGCTAACTTATATTGTATAATACATATATTCTAATATGTTATGTAATCTTGGGATATCATAGACACGTATGCAAATGTTTTGACATATCATATCGACCCATCTATATATATTATTTGGAACAACCATAGACACTCTATATGCAGCAATGTTGGAGTTAGCTATACAGGGTTGAGGTTGATTCCAAAAATATATATACTTTGAGTTGTGATCTAGCCTGAGACGTGTATACACTGGGTCGTGGATTGGGTCAAGATAATATATATCAATTTATTTCTGTACATCTAACTATGGACAACTAGTTGTAGGTTACTAACGAGGACAGCTGACTTAATAAACTTAAAACATTAAAACGTATTAGAAATGTTGTAAATATATTTTGAACATACTTTGATATATATGTACATATTTGTTATAGATTCGTGAATCGACCAGTGGCCAAGTCTTACTTCCCGACGAAGTAAAAATCTGTGAAAGTGAGTTATAGTCCCACTTTTAAAATCTAATATTTTTGGGATGAGAATACATGCAGCTTTATAAATGTTTTACAAAATAGACACAGGTACATGAAACTACTTTCTATGGTTGAACGATTGAAGCCGAATATGCCCTTTTACTTGGTAACCTAAGAATTAGTAAACCAGTCTACTAATTGACGTGAATCCTAAAGATAGATCTATTGGGCCCAACAAACCCCATTCGTTGTAGCGGATGCTTTAGTACTTCGAGTTTTTATATCATGTCCGATGGATGTCCCGGAATGATGGGGATATTCTTATATGCATCTTGTTAATGTCGGTAACCAGGTGTTCACCGTATGAATGATTTTTATCTCTATGTATGGGATGTATTGAAATATGAAATCTTGTGGTCTATTATTATGATTTGAATATATAGGTTAAACCAATAACTCACCAACATTTTTGTTGACGTTTTAAGCATGTTTATTCTCAGGTGATTATTAAGAGCTTCCACTGTTGCATACTAAAATAAGGACAATATTTGGAGTCCATGCGTGTATGATATTATGTAAAACTGCATTCAAGAAACTTATTTTTGATGTACTATATTCATATTGTAAACCATTATGTAATAGTCGTGTGTAAACGGTATATTTTAGATTATCATTATTTGATAATCTACGTAATGCTTTTTAAACCTTTATCGATAAAATAAAGGTTATGGTTATTTTAAAAATGAATGCAGTCTTTGAAAAACGTCTCATATAAAGGTCAAAACCTCGCGACGAAATCAATTAATATGGAACGTTTATAATCAATATGAACGGGACATTTCATAATACATATCCAAAAATGTTTTTATGTGTTATAATATAAGTAGTAGGTTATAGGTGTTAGTAATAGTAATAGTGTATACATGTTAATTAATAGTATAAGTAGTATTAGGGTTTCATTAATTAGGGTTACTTAATTAAAGTGGTATTTTAATGATTAGGGTTTGTAATAAATGACTAGGGTTTAATTAATGTCCTAGGGTTTAGTAAATTAGGTTTTAATAATTAGGGTTAGGTTTAGGGTTTTAATTAAAGTAGTATAGTTTAGGTGTAACTAGGGTTTAGGGTTTTAATATGTATATGTATATATATAACTCGTATATATATGTATATATATATAAAAATATTTTTTACATGCATATATATATGTCGATATGTATATGTATATATATGTAGTTATTTTGTTTCCTTAATTAAACACAAACAAATCTTTATCTAATCTTCTAGGTTTTAAAGATCAAACTTTCCTTTTCCCCTTTTTATTTTTCTAGTCGACATATATATATATATATATATATATATATATATATATATATATATATATATATATATATATATATATATATATATATATATATATATATATATATATATATATATATATATATATATATATATTCATGTATATATAGATCTAGGTGTGTTTATGTTTATGTTTATGAATGAGTTATAATCATGAATATGAATTGAACAAAATCAAAGATTAGGTAAATAGTTTAGGCTTTATGTTTATACCTTTGAAGATTCGAAGATGACTAACAAAGAAAAGATGAACACGATGAAGATTGAAGATCAAAGCCTTGAAAAACTTGAAGAACACCTTGAAGATTCTTGAAGAACACGAAGAACGCTTGAAGATCACTTGGAAAACCCTTGAAGATTGTTGATGATTTTCGATGGTGATGATGATGATGGTTTCAGTTTTGGCCGAAAACAAGAGGGAGGGAGAGAGATTTTTGGGAGAGAATTGTTGTTGTGATTTGGTATAATGAAAAGGTTTAGGTTAGGCCTCTATTTATAGGAGTGTTAGGATTATTCTAGAATTAGGGTTTAATTAGGAATTACATAGGGAACAAGTTAGACTTGGAGAGGAAGTAAGGGTGGTGATGGGAGCCGAAATTTAGAGGGCTTTTTAGGCATTTCATATATATATTTTTTCTATAATTCGGCTAGGGCATTTTTAGGGTTAGGGTTTTGAGATTTTTCACTTAAGTCCTTATACTTTAATTTGGCTTAAATGGTTCCTTAATTATCCAAGTTTATTTATTTTAAGTACACAAGTTTTAAAGTTATTTATTTATTCTCAAAAGCTAATAAGCTCATTATTTTTATCTTTTATTAACTTATTAATTATTACCTAAAGTTAATTGATATAATTCTTAACAATCGTTATTTAAAGTTAAATTGTTAAGTTTAATTATTTAGTTGGGCATTTAATAAGGAAAAGTACTGAATGGAAAAATGAGAAATGTAGAATGGAAAAATGAGGGTCGTTATACGAGGTCAACACACCCATTTGGGTCATCCACAAACCCAAATAGTACCCATTCACTTAACAACAAAGTGTGCTAGTGATTTACTAACCATTTAAGACCCATAAACATAAATTATCGCTTTAGAACCCTAGGTCTTGGGTTCTTATGACTCAATTTTTACCCAAAAACCCCCGCATCACCAACAAATGGGTTTTATGTTCACTACTATCCCAAACCCTAACCCTTAAACAAATCAAAGTAAAGAAATTCAAGATTAGGACATATCACCACAATCAAAACGTAGCTAGTAACTAGATGAACAACTTTAATACTTGCACTTTGACCCGAATCAAGCTTCTTCCTCTTTGATTTGAGCTCTCTCTCTCTCTCTCAGATGGTTTCCCTCTCTAAAATTGAAGTGGAAAGGATAAGGTTGGTGGTTGGAATGAATGTGTCCCAACCATCACAAAACTGGTCATAAATGACCTAAATTCGACCCACATGTGAAACTACACAAATGCCCTTATTCATTTTAACTTAAAAACAAAGGAGCTGGTAACAGCTGACTTGCGCGGCGCGCCGTAAGGCACAAAATTCGACTTCCAGCTTTTTAACATTCTACAACTTCACACTCGCTTACGTACACATACAATAACACTTATGTATACCACTTATATACACATGATGTACATTAAATAATCCGGGTCTTACAAAGCGTAAGCTAAGTACCTGAGATAAAACATGTTAAAACGTCAACACGAATGTTGGTGAGTTCATAGGTTTAAAATAATAAACAAATAAGTGGACCACAAGTTTTCAATGTAGTTCAAAAACTGTAAAAAGTTCTATTAAATTGAGCACTCAGTAATCAAGCTTAGCGTATCAAATAAGTAACCTATGTAAATAACTATGCACCTAATCACGTGCACAATACGAAGTACTAAACACCCTTTAAATGTTGGTGCGACCAACACGAGTGGAGTTGTCAAACTCGATAGATCGATCATTAGGATTCGCGCTTACCAAACCGGTAATTAACCATTACTAAGCTCAAGGATTTCTGATTATCAACTCATGCATAAAATAAGTTTAGTACACTTGTGTCCAGTATGTAAAATAATACGAGCATGTTATCTCACCTTAAAGTTTGAAAACAGTAAAAACGGGGCTCTGAAACTCACCATGAAAGCTATCAAGTAATAAAGCGCGTGATAGCAACTAAGCAAGTGGTATGAATGCGAATGGTTCCGTGTGCGTCCTAAGGCAAAAGAGGACGGTCAAAGTCTATTCGATACTTTATGAATAAAGTCAAGTTGTAAACATATCATCGTTATGCTTGTAATTATGCTCAAGGAATATTTGCAAACAAGTAGTAAATCTTAAACGTTCAAAAATGAACTGATTTGGAAATCAGTTTCTTTTTAGCCATAACTCACAAAATATTAAGAAGTAGAAAATCAATCGAATTCTAGAACGTATCTTATTGAGTTACCTTTCTAACACATATAGCCACATACACTCATTTACAGACTAAGTCACCCAAATGTGTAACGCTTGCTGAAGTGGCCAGCCTGTGTGACGGTTGAACTACTCAATTTGCTCGGTACATAATTTACAAATTACAAACTCAATTCAAGTTATTTTAATGCCAAGATTTGTCTCACATCAGGAATTAAGTTATGTCCACAGCTCATGACTCAAAGGTTCATCAATCATTCTAAAATGCAAATTCTTTGCAAGTTGAAATTGTAAACTAAAAACCAAATGACAAAACACAAAGATCGACTTTTCGAAGAATATATCTCACTAGTCTCGTGTCTTCATGTAAATTTTCCACCCCTGAGAATTAGCTTATTTAGTTAACATTAAAAGTCATTTGTACACAACCTCAAATTAGGCTTGTAAGTCATGCTTTATTGGCGTAGAAACATCGAACGTTTCAGCACAATAAAACCCGACACATTGACTAAATTATTTTTGTAAAAAATACTTAAACATAAAATCTATGGAACATGATTTGTACAGAGGTGATTAAAACATAAATAAATATTAAAAAAATTTTAAAATAAAACAAATAATGACTTTAAGGTCATTCAAGCACGAAATTACAAAATCAAGAAAAGCATAATTACTTTCAGCAATTCAATCATGGATGCCTTTAGTAAATTGGGCATATCTCTCACCTCACTTCACTTTTTTGGGTGAATCAAATTGAAGGTTTTATGTAATTGAGATACCTATCCAATAAAAAAGCATTAGAACAGAAAACCTTCTCAAAAACGTAAACAACATAATGTTCATCTGTTGGTAAGGCATTCTAACACATTTGACATGCAAAATGTTTTGTACAACTTGAAGTACTTTTACTCATCATCTAAACATGTATCTCACATGGATGGAAGGTATTAAGTATTACTTCAAGTAAATGGAAAGCTTTAAACTAAAATGGTAAGTTTTCAAGTGGTTATGGCTGTCTTGTGTCAATATTTCCAGCAACAAAATTTCAGCAAGAACATGCATTGTATTTTATGAACAATCCAACTTAATCACAAGCATAATATGACGTAAATGTGGCATGCATGAAGTCTTAACATGAAAATTGCGCAAGTGTGCACCTAGGGAAAGGGGTGGCCGGCCATAAGGGGTGGGAGGGAGTATTATATTATTTTTATATAAAATAGGGTTGTAGCTCATCAAAATACGAACGTCTGGTCTTTCGAATCACCTCATTTCGAATCCATATGATAGAGATATGCTAAAAATAGCGAAACTGGAAATTTTAAGCTAGGTACAAAACATGTGACATAAACAATGAAATGCTTCATAATCACATAAATTTAAGTATTACAAATGTGTCGGAAAAGTAATACATTACAACGAGTGTGTTATAAACAAAAAGGGTTTCGTGCGGGGAGTCATAGATAAAATGGCATGACAAGATGGGTCGTTGTGTAGATTCTCGGTTAATGTAGTGTGAAATACTATTTGTCTGAGAACAGATATTGTAGATTGATACATCGTGGTTTGGTTTGCAAACTGCAATCCTCGTCACTCGTTTATTGTGTGGCTTCTAATGGGTGAACATTTTAAAACTCAAGATAAGTTGTCTGCGCGTGGGACTTGCGATCTCGCCTATGGTTTGCTAGTTATGGCGTATGGGCCCTGATTCGTGTAGCCATTTGTTTTTTAGTTTTCCTTATACAGCTATGGTTTGTGCCTGGTTAAACGAAATATGGTCCAACAGATTAAAGCTAACTCATGGGAGGACTTTGTGAGTTGTGGTTCTTTATGACCTACAAAACCAAAAACATCAACTATTTCCTCTAAGTTTTGTTTGCTGCGACGATATACTTCTTTTGGCAGGAGAGAAATGTTCATTTGTTAAGAAAGAGTTTCGTACGCATGATAAGTTGGTTTCGATGATTTACTCTACAGTTCGTTTGAAGCTTTTATCGATTAACTGGAAGAAGTCTTCGCATCTACGGGTATTTAAGGACGCTTGGAAAATTCCTTAAGGATGTTTGTTAGTTTGTTATGAGCCTGTGTACGTGCTCTTTGTTTCTCGTTGTGGCCTTGCCAGGTCTTTGTGATGGATGGTCTGTCACCCCTCACTTTTTTGTGCGTAACGTTTATATTTGTTCAAGTGTTAATAAATTTTTTACCGGGTATTACCCATTACCTAAAAGAGAATTAAGATCCGCTACTGTTTGATTAGGTTTGTAAGAAAAACTTAGTGTCATCCATAATTTGAGTATGAAAGGGATAATAATCGAAAAGACAAAATAACACTTATTCTTGTAAACATAAACACGTAATTGAAATTGCCAATTTTCAAAGTACTTACGTGAGGGTTACATTAACTACTAATCAAACACAAAACCATCATCTTTTTCCGTTTGAATATATATATATATATTTTTGTTTTGTTCGATGTATCAAATTAGAGATAGAGGTCGTATCTTTCACGTATCTACTAACTAGCTTGTATATATATAATATATATTCAATATTCAACTTAATTCAATTGCCGTTTTGTTTCAATGTTAGATTATTAGAATATCAGCTTTTTATAGGTTCAAAATTAGAATTGAAAGACGATGATATTAGTGTTTTTTTGAAAGATCAACTTATATTATAAATAAAAACAATAATTACAACATAGGAGGCATAAGCCTTAATACAGGACTCGACTATATTCTATATACTATACAATTTCAGCGAAAACAATTACAAATAACAACTTGAAAATAACACGATTAATGGGATCAGAAGCTTAGCAGCAGTGAAAAACCCGCGCCAATTCATCAATTACCTAAATAGAGAAGTGACTTGAGAAGACAAGCGGAGATGCAAACCATGTGCAGTGCTGAATAACCAGCGACAAAGCACCTCGAGGCATCTCACTTTTCTCTATATAAGATCATGATCAAGGGCTCGAGCAAAAAACCTGATATTAGCCAATTCCTTCCTTTCCGATTGGGTTTGCATCGAAAATCATTGGATTGTTCACCCAATTTAGCCATTCGAGATTTAAATTTTTCTTTCTCCAATTTAGCCATTAGAAAGTTTTGTCTTGGATGTCCGAGATGATTTTTGGACCACTCAACTTACTTTTCCCCGAAGGTAACGTTGTTTCGGGTTTTCCAAATAAAATAGCACGAGACCCATATAAAGGCTTGCCAAATACTAGCTCCTGTGTGGATGTTGAAAAGAGGATTTTGTGCTTTTGCGATGTCCGAAAGATTTGAAAGGTGAAGTTGATTTAGGTTCCACCATTTACGGATTCTTTCCTAAATATCCGTCGAGGTGGGGCAATTTAGAAGGGTGTGGAGGAGGGTTTCAATGTCCTCATCGCAAACGGGACATCCCGTTGGGTGAAGGTCAATCTCCCGAGCGTCAAGTTCAGCTCTTACTGAGAGTTTATTTTGAGATACGCGCCAAATAAAAATTCCCACTTTTTACAGTCGTAGCTTGTTAACCTCGGTTAGTGCAAGTAATGGGCCATTGGATATTTCGATGTCGGTTAGATAATTTATAAGATAATTGCAGCTATACCTCTTATTATTACGATACATCCAATGCCACTCGTCTTGTTCTTTACCCGAGCAGTTGTATGAATTCGTCATATCGATCAGTTTTGTGAGAACAGTACCTGCTCTCCATTTGGGCTTCGAGGCCCAAGCCCAACTATAGCTGTTCGTCCGGACAGTTTGGTCATCAACATCAACAGAAGCAACCTGCATGTTCTAGACAGTTAGAGGGGCAACAACAAAAAAAGAGACTCGATCAGATACATAGCCAGATTTGCAGCTTTCCAAACGATATAGTTTTGGGTACACGTCTTTTAGGGGTGTGGTCCCACACCATTTATCGCACCAAAAGCTAGTCTCGCTCCCTTTACCTATCAACTTAACAAACGCATTAGAAATGTCTCACCCTAAATTGCTTAGGGTGTGTTCAACATTGACAATATTAAACCAAGTTTTACCCGAATTTTTTTTAAGCATTTTCGGGTATTGAGGAAATACAATTTAACCCGCCATTTTCTCCGTATATACTTTTAATAAGCCGAACCCAAAAGGCGTTTTTATTGTTTAAAAATTTTCACCACCATTTTTTCAAAAATGCAAAGTTTTTATGCTTTAAAGATCCCACATCCAAACCACCCGAATCATAAGGAAGTAAAATTTGACTCCATTTTACCCAAGCCATTTTCCTATTTTCCGAGGATCCATCCCAAAAGAAGACGAATACTTTCAAGTTCATTAATAACACGTACCGAGGCTTTGAAGAGGGAAAAGTGGTATATGTAGCATCCCGCCTTTTTCCGTTTACCTTCCGTTATGTTATTTTAAAGTCCGTTATATAATTATAACATCTTCCGTTAATACGTGTTTTAAAATATTTCGTTTAGGTAATTCACGCAACCGTTTCCTAAGTCGAGGGAATAATGTTGTCATTTGAGCAAAGATTTGACTAGGTCAAGAGTCAAACCCTTCCTCCTCCATTCATTCATCCTCCTCTTTCTCTAATACTTCCACATTTTCTCTCAACACACTCAATCAAAGAATCATCATCTAAATCCGATCTAGCAAGTGTTCATCAAAAAAAAATTACATATTTGGAATCCTTGCAACTTTCTCTTCGAATCCATACCAATCTCATTGCATTTGAGTAACTTTCTAAAAACACTAGATTTTGTGTTCTTGATAATTTTAACTTATAAAAGTGTTAATTAGTGTCTATAGCTCAAGTCTAACATGAATATATGATTTGTATGCTCGATCTTGTTATTTTAGTGTAACTAGCATAAACTTGAAATTGGTGTGTTTGATCTTGTGATTTGGTTGCTTAAATGTTGTTAGATGTTAAAAGTGCATGTATTAAATGTGTTACTAGCATCACTAGATTCATTTTGATGCGTAGGTTGATCAAGAAAGCTTAATTAACATGATTATTGATTTTGTAATTTTGGTTAGGGTTTGATAGACTTAATTATGAAATTTTGATGCATTAAATGCTTGACAATGTTGTTGATAAGTGTTTAGTTGCAATGTGTGTTTAATTACCTTCGAAATGGTATATCATATATGTAAATTGGATCACCGAATCAAGAAATGCATTTAATGAACTTGAATGTAGTAAATGGTGAGCATTTAATGCGGTTTTGGTTGTTGAAAATGTGAATTGATTGATGAAATGTGTTTAGTTGTTTTCCTCGTCAAAATACCTTTCCAACGGTATAAGATACATGTTTTGATTGTTTGTGAATCATAAATTGTGATAGTTTGAATTTTGGTTCGTGCACTTGTGTAATTTCAGCATCAGGACCTGTGCACTAATCTGGACGCCGTCCAGATTCTTGGACACCGTCCAGGCCTTCACATCTGGACGCCGTCCAGCCAATCTGGACGCCGTCCAGATGAACTACCAGGTTCTGATTTCGTTGGTCGTTTACCGTTAAATTCTAACTATGCTACGCACCTCCGATTAACATGTAACCTGTTCTAATATGCTCATATATGATTAAAAACCTCAGAAATATAGTTCGGGACCCAACCCGAATGTGTTGACTTTTTCGTTTACTTTGACTTGACCAAAGTCGACTTTTGTTTAAACTTAATCAAATACTTATGCAATCATCCTAACATGCTTTTACACTTGAATCATGCATGAAACTTGGCAACGTGATTCATATGTTATATGTAATCGAGTTGTAACGAGCCATAGGACTAATTGAACAACTTTGACCCATCGTGTTTACCGTTACTGATACAACCTACTTGTTTAAGTCAAGACTAGCATTCGTTCTTGCACACGTTTACTTGTGAAGTACTTTTATACGCTTGCACTCAAGGTGAGATTATAGTCCCACCTTTTCAACAACTTTTACTCTTTAAACTATGGGATGAGAAACATATACGTATCATACTTTTATGCTTTAAATACAAGTACAAAAACAAACATTCTACAGCGAGTTAGAACAAAAAGCCTCAATTCAATTATCATTAGTTACACTTGTAGGGTGTAAACGTGAACTTATGTTATGTGATCACATTAGGCTTGACGAGCCCTCATTCGGACGGTTCGCTACCGTTAGCGGATGAAATATATTTTTGAGTACAGTGTATGTTCTAACACTACGTAACAGGGTACAAAACAGTTAAGTCTTGATAATTGGGTGCTCGCGAACATACTTTTGGAATACAAACGATTTGGATAATCAACTATATTAAATCTTGTGGTTCAAAGACAACGTTACTTTTACACCTATGATTTCACCAACGTTTTTCGTTGACAGTTTTCTATATGTTTTCTCAGGTCCTTGAACGCTAGGTGATACATGCTTCCGCACATTATTTTTGATACATACTTGGATGTCAAGTATACATGCATACGTGGAGCGTCTTTTGACTTAACTCAATTTGTGTCGCATAGGTTTCAATTGTACTTAAAACTTTGTAACATGTTTAGACGTTGAACTACCTTGTAAACCTTGAAACATCTTTATAATTGAAATGAATGCGATATATTTTGGTCAAACGTTGTTTTAAAGACTTATGACCACGTAATGGGACCTAAGTCGACGGCGCCGTCAATGACGATTTTGTCGGGTCGCTACAGATGGTATCAGAGCGTTGGTTGTAGGGATTTAGAGTTCATTGGTGTCAACCCCGAGTCATAGGGTACATTAGTGAGTCTAGACTACAACCGGCATATAGACTTGAAGTAGGAATTACTTGACTACTTGTGCATTTATACTCGGACTCTTCTATTCATATCTAACTTTTATTCCATCTTAATCTCACGTTGTTTAATTTGATTGACACACCACCTTGACTTAGTGAAATAATGTCGAATGCACATAAGAATTAGGGTAATATAATTTCCAGGATTATATTACGGTGACTCATATGAACGTTCTGACATTATGACATAAAGAATTTAAGGCGAGTCAAGGAAAATTTTCTCTTTATCCTCATTCCATATCACGGTTAGTATTATTGAGAATACTAATCAACGATATTCTTGTGTTTTGAAGGAACAATGCCTCCTCGCCGTGTACCACACAACGAAACTCCCGAACAAGCTCTTCAATGCATGATAGCCACCGTCGTGGATGCGGCCATGGCCAGTCACTCATCCAACAACAATAACAATAACAACAACCACAACAACAACAACAACAACAACAACAATGGAGCTGGTAATTCAAACGAGGGATGCTCCTATAAAGCTTTCATGGGATACAAACCTCACACCTTCGATGGAACTGGGAACCGGTTGTGCTCACCCGATGATTTGAGCAAACGGAAGCCGTCTTTAGCATAAGCGTTTGTCGGGACCAAGACAAGGTCAAGTACTCCACTCACACTTTCGCCGGTGTCGCTCTCACTTGGTGGAACACCTATGTGCAATCGGTGGGTACCGATGAAACCCACGCCCTATCTTGGGCCAATTTAAGGTAAAAGATGATCATCGAATATTTCCCTCGTGAAGAAACCTGAAAGCTCGAACAAGAGCTAAGAACATTAAAAGCGGTCGGAAATGATCTCAAGGCTTATAATCAACGATTTTTCGAATTAGCCTTGATGTGCCTAAACCTTGTGAACCCCGAGTCTTCAAGGGTTGACCTTTACATGGATGGTCTTCCAAAGAGCATCAAACACGGAGTAATGTCATCCAAACCCACTAATCATAAAGAAGCCTTGAATATGGCCCGCAAATTGATAGAAACGGTGGACGAAGTCGTAGTACCGGCACCTAAGGCCGAGGATAAATCGGGTGGCAACAAAAGAAAATGGGAAGCCACTCCATCAAGCAACTACCACAACAACACCTTCACCAAAAAGCCTTTTACCTCTGACGACAAGAAACGTTATGTCAGGAATAAACCATTTTGTAACAAGTGCCACAAACATCATTATGGTGAATGTGGCAAGCCATTTTACAACAAATGTCAAAGGAGTGTCCATGTGGCCAACGATTGTAGAAACGCCGCTCCCGTTGCTCAAAAGGGGCCAAATACACCAAGACCGGGTGTTTGTTTTGAATGTGGTCAACCGGGTCATTATAGGAATGCGTGCCCAAAGAAGAAAGCTAACCCCAATACACGCGGCCGAGCTTTCAACATCAACACTGAGGAAGCCCGGGATGACAATGAACTAGTCACTGGTATGTTTCTTCTCAACGATTCTTATGTCTCTTGTTTATTCGATTCGGGTGCCGATAAGAGTTTTATAACCAAGACTTTGACTCATTCATTTAGCACTCCACCACTCCCACTAGATACTACTTATACCATTGAAGTGGCCAACGGGAAACTATTGAGTGCCGACAAATTTTATCGGGGGTGTACGTTAAACTTAATGGGTAAAGAGTTTGAAATTGACTTGATACCTATAGAACTAGGGAGCTTTGATGTAATCATTGGTATGGATCGGCTAGCCAAAATGAAATCTCACATTCTTTGCGATCTTAAAGCGATTCAAATTCCTATCGAGAATGGTGAACCCTTGATTGTCTATGGCCATAAGAGTTGCACCGGACTCAACCTCGTCTCGTGCCTTAAAGTTAAAAAGTACCTTCGTAAAGGTTGTTTCGCGATTCTAGCCCACGTTAAGAAAGTTGAAACTAACGAGAAGCATATCAATGATGTGCCAATTGTTAGTGACTTTTTCGATGTATTTCCTGACGAAATGCCGGGACTTCCACCTCATCGACCGGTTGAATTTCAAATCGATCTTATTTCAGGAGCCGCACCCGTAGCACGTGCACCGTATAGACTTGCTCCATTCGAAATACAAGAATTGCAAAGTCAAATCCAAGAACTACTTGACCGTGATTTTATCCAACCTAGCCATTCACCATGGGGCGCTCCGATTTTATTCGTTAAGAAGAAAGATGGATCCCTACGAATGTGTATCGATTATCGTGAACTAAACAAATTGACAGTTAAGAACCGATATCCTCTTCCATGCATCGATGACCTCTTTGATCAATTACAAGGATCTCGTGTATATTCAAGAATCGATCTCCGCTCAGGTTATCATCAATTAAGGGTTAAGGGGGAAGATGTCTCCAAAACCGCTTTCCGGACTCGTTATGGTAGTTATGAATTTCTTGTATGCCATTTGGTCTCACTAACGCACCAGCGGTGTTCACGGACCTTATGAACCTCGTGTGCAAACCGTATCTCGATAAATTTGTTATTGTGTTCATCGATGACATCTTGGTCTATTCTAAAAACGAAGAAGAACACGAACAACACCTTCGACTCGTGCTCGAACTCTTGAGACAAGAACGACTCTATGTTAAATTCTCCAAGTGTGAATTTTGGTTGAAGGAAGTTCAATTTCTTGGTCATGTTGTAAGCGATCAAGGTATTAAGGTCGATCCCTCAAAAATCGAAGCCATTAGCAAATGGGAGACTCCTACTACTCCTACTCACATTTGTCAATTCTTGGGTCTCATCGGGTACTATCGTAGATTCATCGAAAACTTCTCTTTAGTTGCACGTCCTCTAACCGCGTTAACTCACAAGGGAAAGAAATTCATTTGGGCGACCGAGCAAGAATCCGCGTTTCAAGTCTTGAAGACAAAGCTAACCACCACTCCTATCTTGTCAGTTACCGAAGGCAATGATGATTTTGTGGTATATTGCGGTGCCTCTAAACATGGGTTTGGGTGTGTATTGATGCAATGAAAGAAAGTTATTGCTTATGCCTCTCGACAACTAAAAATTCATAAACAGAACTACACGACACATGATCTCGAACTCGGAGCCGTTGTCTTTGCACTCAAAATGTGGAGACACTATCTTTATGGAACCAAGAGTACTATCTTTACCGATCACAAAAGTCTTCAACACATCTTCGACCAAAAATAACTAAACATGAGACAACGACGGTGGATTGAGACTTTAAACGATTATGATTGTGAACTTCGTTACCATACCGGGAAGGCAAATGTAGTAGCCGATGCCTTAAGTCGAAAAGAAAGAGCGGTGCCTCTTCGTGTCCGAGCTTTAAACATCACCATTCACACCAACCTCAATAGTCAAATTCATGTAGCCCAAGACGAGGCTCTCAAGGATGAAAACATCTCTCTCGAACACTTGAACGTCCTCACCTCTCAATTCGAAGTCAAAGAAACTGGACTCCGATATTTTGCCGGAAGAATTTGGGTACCTAGTTATGGGGACTTACGAAGCCTTATTTTAGACGAAGCCCATAAGTCAAGATATTCGATTCACCCTGGCGCCATTAAGATGTACCACGACCTTAAAAAACAATATTGGTGGCCGAACATTAAAAGGGACGTCGCTACTTATGTTGGAAAATGCCTAACTTGCTCCAAAGTCAAAGCCGAACATCAAAGACCGTCCGGACTACTTCAACAACCCAAAATCCCTCAATGGAAGTGGGAAAGGATAACGATGGATTTTATCACCAAACTACCAAAGATGGTGGGTGGTTATGATACTATTTGGGTTATTGTTGATCGTCTCACCAAATCCGCGCACTTCTTAGCCATGAAGGAAACCGACAACATGGAAAGACTTGCACAACTTTACATTAAAGAGATCGTAGCCCGTCACAATGTGCCTTTATCGATTATTTCTGACCGAGATGGCCGTTTTGTTTCTAGATTTTGGCGTACTTTACAAGAAGCGTTGGGAACGCGTTTAGACATGAGCACCGCATATCATCCACAAACCGACGGACAAAGCGAACGCACATTTCAAACCTTGAAAGACATGCTACGAGCTTGCGTTATCGATTTCGGAAAAGCTTGGGACAAGCACTTGCCTCTCGCCGAATTCTCTTACAATAATAGTTATCACGCGAGTATTAACGCCGCACCATTCGAAGCATTATATGGCCTAAAATGTTGTTCTCCTCTTTGTTGGGCTGAAGTAGGCGACACACAAATCACCGGACCCGAACTCATTCATGAAACAACCGAGAAGATCGTTCAAATCTGAGATAGGCTTAGGACGGCCCGTAGTCGTCAAAAGAGCTATACCGACATTAGATGCAATGACCTAGAATTTCAAGTCGGTGACCGCGTAATGTTAAAAGTCGCACCTTGGAAAGGTGTAATCCGTTTCGGGAAACGCGGGAAGTTAAATTCGCGGTATATTGGTCCTTTCAAAATCTTGGAGCGTGTTGGAACCGTTGCTTATCATTTAGATCTTCTGCCTCAATTGAGCTCCGTTCATCCTACTATCTATGTATCGAACTTGAAGAAGTGTTTTGCCAAACCCGAACTCGTCATCCCTCTCGAGGAACTTACTATTGATGACAAACTTCATTTTGTGGAGGAACCGGTTGAAATTGTGGACACCTCCGTCAAGACGCTAAAACAAAGTAGAATTTCAATCGTTAAGGTCCGTTGGAATGCCAAAAGGGGACCCGAGTTTACTTGGGAAAGGCAAGATCAAATGCAAAATAAATACTCTCATTTATTCGTAGATTCGGAAACGCAAGATCTCGAGGAAGAAACAACGACTACTACGCCTATTTAAATTTCGGGACGAAATTTCTTTTAAGGAGTAGGTAATGTAACATCCCGCCTTTTTCTGTTTACCTTCCGTTATGTTATTTTAAAGTCTGTTATATAATTATAACATCTTCCGTTAATACGCGTTTTAAATATTTCGTTTAGGTAATTCACGCAACCGTTTCCTAAGTCGAGGGACTAATGTTGTCATTTGAGCAAAGATTTGACTAGGTCAAGAGTCAAACCCTTCCTCCTCCATTCATTCATCCTCCTCTTTCTCTAATACTTCCACATTTTCTCTCAACACACTCAATCAAAGAATCATCATCTAAATTCGATCTAGCAATTGTTCATCAAAACAAATTACATATTTGGAATCCTTGCAACTTCCTCTTCGAATCCATACCAATCTCATTGCATTTGGGTAACTTTCTAAAAACACTAGATTTTGTGTTCTTGATAATTTTAACTTATAAAAGTGTTAATTAGTGTCTATGGCTCAAGTCTAACATGAATATATGATTTGTATGCTCGATCTTGTTGTTTTAGTGTAACTAGCATAAACTTGAAATTGGTGTGTTTGATCTTGTGATTTGGTTGCTTAAATGTTGTTAGATGTTAAAAGTGCATGTATTAAATGTGTTACTAGCATCACTAGCTTCATTTTGATGTGTAGGTTGATCAAGAAAGCTTCATTAACATGATTATTAATTTTGTGATTTTGTGATTTTGATTAGGGTTTGATAGACTTAATTATGAACTTTTGATGCACTAAATGCTTGACAATGTTGTTGATAAGTGTTTAGTTGCAATGTGTGTTTAATTACCTTGAAACGGCATATCATATATGTAAATTGGATCACCGAATAAAGAAATGCATTTAATGAACTTGAATGTAGTAAATGGTGAGCATTTAATGCGGTTTTGGTTGTTGAAAATGTGAATTGATTGATGAATGTGTTTAGTTGTTTTCCTCGTCAAAATACCTTTCGAACGGTATAAGATACATGTTTTGATTGTTTGCGGATCATAAATTGTGATAGTTTGAAGTTTGGTTTGTGCACTTGTGTAATTTCAGCATCAGGACCTGTGCACTAATCTGGACGCCATCCAGGCCTTCACATCTGGACGCCGTCCAACCAATCTGGATGCCATCCAGATGAACTGCCAGGTTCTGATTTCGTTGGTCGTTTACCGTTAAATTCTAACTATGCTACGCACCTCTGATTAACATGTAACTTGTTCTAACTTACTCATATATGATTAAAAACCTCGGAAAAATAGTTCGGGACGCAACCCGAACGTGTTGACTTTTTTGTTGACTTTGACTTGACCAAAGTCAACTTTTGTTTAAACTTAATCAAATACTTATGTAATCATCCTAACATGCTTTTACACTTGAATCATGCATGAAACTTGACAACGTGATTCACATGTTATATGTAATCGAGTCGTAACGAGCCATAGGACTAATTGAACAACTTTGACCCATCGTGTTTACCGTTATTGATACAACCTACTTGTTTAGGTCAAGACTAGCATTCATTCTTGCACACATTTACTTGTGAAGTACTTTTATACGCTTGCACTCAAGGTGAGATCATAGTCCCACCTTTTCAACAACTTTAACTCTTTAAACTATGGGATGAGAAACATATACGTATCATACTTTTATGCTTTGAACACAAGTACGAAAACAAACATTCCACAGTGAGTTAGAACAAAAAGCCTCAATTCAATTATCATTTGTTACACTTGCAGGGTGTAAACGTGAACTTATGTTATGTGATCACATTGGGCTTGACGAGCCCTCATTCGGACGGTTCGCTACCGTTAGCGGATGAAATATATTTTCGAGTATAGTGTATGTTCTAACACTACGTAACAGGGTACAAAATAGTTAGGTCTTGATAATTGGGTGCTCGCGAACATACTTTTGGAAGATAATCAACTATATTAAATCTTGTGGTTCAAAGACAACGTTACTTTTTGTAACAACCCAAACCTTGATATGCCCAAAAATATGACCCCAAAAAAAAAAATTCTGGACTATTACATCTGGATGGCGTCCAGGATCTTGGACGGCGTCCAGTACTGAAGGCCTGGACGGTGTTCAGCCTTTTGGGACGGCGTCCCATTGCACTGTCATGGACTGATTCCCGTGCTCACTTACGTGAGCGGAAAACCTGCTTCCCGACACTTTTTTACGAAAACCTTTTCGTAACAAGTCGTAATAAGTTAAACTAAGAGATTTCCACAATCAATTCGAGTTTCACAACATCGGGCCCACATCGGCCGTTTTACATGTTTCGTTCAAAAATACAAGTTTCGACCGTACTCGTTTAATTTCCAAACTACACTAGAGCATGGTGTTTGAGGTTAAACTACCCAAATCTTGGTCGAACTTCCAAAAAGCTAAAACCTCCGAGATCCACAACTATTCCAAGCGAATACCTTTGCCTTTGTCCACGCCGGAGCCTAAAAAGGTAAACAACGAGAGGGTAAGCTAAAGCTTAGTGAGTACAATAATTACACATACACATATATAACCCATCTATTTGCAATCGTACCCACCAAATACCTCATACGAAAATATAACTCAAATAGCATGCCGTCATACTCATAATGCTAACAACTCATACGCTATCACAACACCACATTAACATATACTCGACACAATATAAATATAGCATGCTAAACAAATATCTAACAACGTAATATGGATAACCATAATGCTATGGTGCTACCGGCTCGTGGTTCACACCATACGCATTTGAGTCTCACTCTTTTATAGTGCTACCGGCTCGTGGTTCACACTTTATTTATAGTGCTACCGGCTCGTGGTTCACACTTGTTTATAGTGCTACCAGCTCGTGGTTCACACTTGTTTATAGTGCTACCGGCTCGTGGTTCACACTTTTTTATAGTGCTACCAGCTCGTGGTTCACACTTATTTATAGTGCTACCGGCTCATGGTTCACACTTGTTTATAGTGCTACCGGCTCGTGGTTCACACTTGATGCTACCGACTCGTGGTTCACATCATGATACATCACATACATGCTATGGTACTACCGGCTCGTGGATCATACCATAACACTCACAAATAAATATGCCATATACATACACGCATAATTATTCCACTCACCTTAACGTCTTTGGTGAGATTATCAAGCTCGCAACCTTCAACGCGACGTACCTATACGTTATGCATATAATCAATTATACAATCAAGTTGGTCAACCAACTTACTCACCATTCTAGTGTCATTTTGACCCATGGTGCCAATTTCGACCCATTAGCACCTTTAACCCAAATCCTTAGATCATCTTTGCCAAAACTCTAACACTAGCAAGTTTTGGGTCTTAAATCATTCATTAACACAAGGTTATCGCATTTACACACACACTTAGACAACTTAGGTCATCAAAGACCCATTTCAAGGTTCACACACCCATTTGGTCACCAAATACCCACTTACATCACATCTAGGTGTGCTAGTAGTTAACTAACTAATTTAAGACTCACAAGTACCAATTTACACATTGGAACCCTAGGTTAGTTACTATTGAGTTTTCATAACTCAATCTTATCCAAGAACACCCAAAATTACCCACTATGGATATTATGTTCATCTATGACCCAAACCCTAACCCTTAAACAACATAAAATAAGGAAATTAGGTTTAGGACTTACCACCACTATCACAACGTAGCTAGGAAGTAGATGAACAACTTTAAAACACTCGTTTTGGCCCGAAACTAGCTTCTTCCTCTTTGGATTGAGCTTTCTCACACTAGAACCCTTTTCTCTCTTTAGAATTGAAGTGGAAGAGGATAAGGTAGATGAAGTTGGTGTAATGACACCCACCAACTGATCTCTAGACCTTTAAGTCGTCCCCCAAGTGAAATTACCAAACTACCCCCTTTAAATATCTAAAAGTGGGACAGCTGGTCCGCCAGTCCATCTGGACGGCGTCCAAATTGTTGGACGGCGTCCAGTCCTTCACACTTGGACGGCGTCCCACCTGTTTGGATGGCGTCCCAACCAACTAAGGAAAACTGATTCTTATAACTCTCCCCGACTTGAACCGGATTGCGTCCTCGTAATCCAAGCCGCATGACAAGAGGGAAGATACACCAACACAAACTCTTCGGCCTCCCATGTGAACTCGGAACCTTTACTACGACGCCATTGAACTTTATAAGTTCTCACCACTTTATTCCTCAACCGTTTGACCTTCTCATCGAGTATCGCAATCGGCTCCTCAACATACTCTAACTTATTGTTTAGCTCAATTTCGTCTAAAGGCATCCATGAAGAATCATCCGCAAGACACTTACGGAGAGGGGAAACATGAAATGTATTATGGATCCCCGCAAGCTCTTTGGGTAATTCCAAACGATACGCGACTTCACCAACACGAGCTAAAATTTTAAATGGCCCAATAAACCGAGGAGCTAACTTTCCCCGTTTTCGAAACCGAATAATACCTTTCCATGGCAAAACCTTAAGCATCACCATGTCACCTTCTTGGAACTCAATCAATCACCTACGTTTGTCGGCATACGACTTTTAACTATCTTGAGCCGCTTTCAAGTGAGTCTGAATCGTCTCAATATTACTATTTGTCTCTAAGACCAAATCGGTGCTCCCGATTTCTCTTTGACCCACTTCGCCCAAACAAATCGGAGTTCGACACCTCCGCCCATAAAGTATCTCATAGGGTGGCATCCCAATACTAGTATGATAACTATTATTGTACGAGAATTCCACCAAAGGCAAGTGCTCATCCCAACTACCACCGAAATCAATAATGCACGCCCATAACATATCCTCCAAAGTTTGATTCGTACGTTCAGTTTGACCGTCCGTTTGAGGATGGTATGCCGTGCTCAATTTCAATTATGTACCCATATCTTCATGAAACTTTTCCCAAAATCGAGATGTAAAACGGGTATCTCGATCCGAAATAATAGATATAGGAACCCCGTGTCTTGATATCACTTCCTTGATGAACAACTTTGCCAAGGTCTCCGACGATATCGCTTCCTGAATGGGAAGAAACAAGGCACTTTTCGTCAATCGATCAACTATCACCCAAATCGAATCAAATTGGATTCTCGCCGTTTTAGGTAACTATAAAATCCATGGTAATGTGCTCCCATTTCCACTTCGGGATTTCTAACGGTTGTAACTTACCATACGGCTTTTGTTGTTCGGCTTTAACTTGCAAACACGTGACGCATTGCTCAACATACTTAACAACATCACGTTTCATGCCCGGCCACCAATACTCTCTCTTCAAATCAAGATACATTTTCGTCGAGCCCGGGTGAATGGAATACCTTGACTTATGTGCTTCATCAAGTAGCACTCGCTGATAATCACCCATTTTAGGCACCCACACTCGTCCTTGAAACGATAACAAATCATGTAGACCTAAGGTAATAGACTCCGTTTGTCCCACGATTCGTTCCTCATGCTTATTGTTAACAAAATCTTCAATTTGAGTCTCGCAAGCTTTACAAGAAAATCGTTAGTAATAATCATGTGTAACGATCCTACTCGTGTCGCTGGATGTTGACTCTTCCGACTTAACGCATCCGCGACCACATTCGCCTTACCCGGATGATAAAGTATTTCACAATCATAGTCTTTCACCACATCCATCCATCTACGTTGACGATAATTCAAATCTCGTTGATCGAAAAGGTGTTTCAAACTTTTGTGATCCGAATAAATCGTACACTTGACACCATACAAGTAATGGTGTCAAATTTTCAACGCATGAACAACCGCCGCCAACTCAAGATCATGAGTCAGATATCTCGTTTCATGTTCCTTTAATTGTTGAGAGGCATACGCGATGACTTTACCTCGTTGCATTAGAACACAACCGATCCCATTTAAAGAAGCATCATAATAAACCGTCATGTCTTCTACACCTTCCGGCAATACTAAAATCGGAGCTTGACACAACTTCTCTTTTAACAATTGAAAAGCAATTTCTTGCTCGTTCTCCCAATTAAACCTCGCGTTCTTTCTCGTCAATTTCGTCAATTGAGAAGCAATTTTAGAAAAGTCTTGGATAAACCGACGATAATAACGGGCCAATCCGAGAAAACTTCGGACTTTCGTAGGCGTAGTCGGTCGTCCCCAACTCTTTACCGTCTCGATCTTCCCCGGATCTACTTGAATACCATCTTTGTTCACAATATAGCCAAGGAATTGAACTTCCCTTAGCCAAAATTTACATTTGGAGAATTTAGCATACAACTTCTCCTTCTGCAACGTCCTTAACACACTCCGCAAATGATGTTCATGTTCCTTCATACTCTTCGAATAGACAAGTATGTCGTCAATGAACACCATTACCGACTTGTCCAACATAGGTTAGCACACTCGGTTCATAAGATCCATGAATGCTGCCGGTGCATTCGTAAGACCAAAAGGCATTACCACAAACTCAAAATGCCCATAACGCGTTCGAAAAGCCGTTTTCTAAATATCTTCATCACGGACCCGCATTTTGTGATAGCCGGACCGTAGGTCGATTTTAGAGAAATATGTTGCACCTTGGAGTTGATCAAACAAATCGTCAATCCTAGGCAATGGATAACGATTCTTGATTATCACTTTGTTCAACTCCCGATGATCGATGCACATTCGCATACTACCATCCTTCTTCTTCACGAATAAAACCGGAGCACCCCATGGCGAGGCACTCGGCCGAATGAAACCCTTTTCAAGCAACTCTTGGGTTTGATTTAACAACTCTTGCATTTCCATCGGCGCTAAATGATAAGGAGTTTTAGCAATGGGGGTAGCCCCCGGAACCAACTCAATGCGAAATTCAACTTGTCTTTCCGCCGGAACACCCGGTAACTCATCCGGAAAAATGTATTCAAATTCACTCACCACCGGAATTTCATGAATGGGTGGTGGCTCATTACGAGTATCAACAACATGGATAAGAAAAGTCATGCCACCACTAATAAGGAAACGACGTGTCCGTGCAAAAGTGCATATCGGCACAAGTCTTCTTTACTTATCGCCATGAATAATTAACTCTCCCCCACTTGGGGTTTTCACACGAATATATTTTTCATGGCATGCAATATCGGCTCTATGACGATCGAGCCAATCCATACCAACGACAATATCAAAATCACCCAAAGTCATCGGAATGAGATCGATTTCAAAAGTTTCGGTACCAAACACAACATTACAATTTTTACAAACATCAACCCCTAGTACCGTTTTACCGTCCGCTATTTCGACTTCTACCGGATGACTTAACTTAACTAGCGGTTTATTTAACTTAGGCACAAATCGAGGCGACACAAAGGACAAATTAGCACCACTATCAAAAATATCCGTGCCGGATTAGAGTTAACCATGAAAGTACCTGAGACAACTTCATTGGATTGCTTGGATTCGTCATTAGTCATCAAATAATTGCAACCCCTAGCCGTACCCGCCGCCTTCTCTAACTTCTTAACATGATCGGTGTTCAAATCGGGACACTCCGACCTTCAGTGCCCTTCCTTACCACAATTGTAGCAAGTAAGCTTGGTCGACGCCTTGGTACAATCACGGGCCATGTGTCCTCTTTGATTACAATTATAACACGTGGGTCCGAAACCCACGGAAGCACCCTTCTTCACACTATTAACACTTTCAGAGCCTTTCTTGTTCTTTTTGTTCAAAAAGTTCGAATGACTCGAACCTTCAAACTTCCTCTTAGAAAAAGAGAAATCACTTCTTTTTGGAACCTCCGGTTCAAAACCCCGAGCTAATTCAAATAACTCTTCAAAAGACTTAGCTATTCCCCGACTAATCTTACCCTTCAACTCATCATTCATGGTACGGTATAAATCTTTCATCAACTTGTGATCGTCACCAACATATTCCGGACAAAAACGAGTCTTTGCCAAGAAGGTAGACTTGAGAGTAACCAAGTCCATTGAACCTTGTCGCAAATTGTGCAACTCGTCCCGAATTCTATCAAGGTCAGAAGAAGTTCGATATTCATTGAGGAATTCCTTCTTAAACTCCTCCCACGTCAAGCTCATGCATTGTTCTTCACCATATAATTGGATTTTATCATCCCACCACAACTTCGCCTCTTCTCGTAACATGCTAGAACCAACATGTGCGAGGTACAAAAAGCTCCCTCGATATCGGAAATCCAACATGTGCTTTTCAACAGATCTCGTACCCCATTAAACATCGGGGGTTGAGCATCCTTGAAATTTTTGTAATGGAAGTCCCGCCTTCCATTCCCACCGTTACCATCACCCCCTTCGCCACGAGGATGAATGTTTCTAGCTTAATGCCTCCTCAATCGCGGCATTCATTCGCTCATTAATCATTTCGGTTACTTGCCCATCAACTGATTCTTGAAAAACCTTTCGGACATCGTCAAGAAATTCCATTTTTAGCCTTTTAAAGATGGCCTCAACCATGGCCGTGAGTTCAACATCCTTGCTCGTGCCTCCTTCATTGGTATCATGTCCATTTCTCATCTTCATTCTATAAAACGAAGTAAATTAAATAACGAACGAAAAGACATGACACAATATACATGAACACCATACCGCCCCATCTTGCTCAACAATCGTCGTACATCGCTTGTTCGACACGATTTGAACCCGTAACAATGGTAGCTAATCATTGTTAGCGATCACGTCGCATTAACTCGCTAGTACAACGCCTATCTCACTTGATGATTGTAAAGCACAACACAAAACAATAATCGCATAGTTAGTTCACCTAAAACTAGGCACTAACCAATCCCCGGTACGACCCGTCTCCTACAAGTCCCGCATAATGCGCATACACAATAAAGTCTAAGTCTAGGCACCTATCTCAAGTCGCCTAAATCCCTTAGACCATGCTCTGATACCACTTGTAACAACCCAAACCTTGATATGCCCAAAATATGACCCCTAAAAAAAAAATTCTGGACTAGTACATCTGGACGGCGTCCAGTACTGAAGGCCTGGACGGCGTCCAGCCTTTTGGGATGGCGTCCCATTGCACTATCAGGGACTGATCCCCGTGCTCACTTACGTGAGCGGAAAACCCACTTCCCGACACTTTTTTACGAAAACCTTTTCGCAACAAGTCGTAATAAGTTAAACTAAGATATTTCCACAATCAATTCGAGTTTCACAACATCGGGCCCACATCGGCCGTTTTACGTGTTTCGTTCAAAAATACAAGTTTCGGCCGTACTAGTTTAATTTCCAAACTACACTAGAGCATGGTGTTTGGGGTTAAACTACCCAAATCTTGGTCGAACTTCCAAAAAGCTAAAACCCCCGAGAGCCACAACTATTCCAAGTGAATACCTTTGCCTTTGCCTTTGTCCACACCAGAGCCTAAAAAGGTAAACAACGAGAGAGTAAGCTAAAGCTTATACACATATATAACCCATCTATTTGCAATCGTACCCACCAAATACCTCATACGAAAATGTAACTCAAATAGCATGTCGTCATACTCATAATGCTAATAACTCGTACGCTATCACAACACCACATTAACATATACTCGACACAATATAAATATAGCATGCTAAACAAATATCCAACAACATAATATGGTTAACCATAATGCTATGGTGCTACCGGCTCGTGGTTCACACCATACGCATTTGAGTCTCACTCTTTTATAGTGCTACCGTCTCGTGGTTCACACTTTGTTTATAGTGCTACTGGCTCGTGGTTCACACTTGTTTATAGTGCTACTGGCTCGTGGTTCACACTTATTTATAGTGCTACCGGCTCGTGGTTCACACATGTTTATAGTGCTACCGGCTCGTGGTTCACACTTGTTTATAGTGCTACCGGCTCGTGGTTCACACTTGTTTATAGTGCTACCGGCTTGTGGTTCACACTTGATGCTACCGACTCGTGGTTCACATCATGATACATCACATACATGCTATGGTACTACCAGCTCGTGGTTCATACCATAAAACTCACAAATAAATACGCCATATACATACACGCATAATTATTCCACTCACCTTAACGTCTTTGGTGAGATTATCAAGTTCACAACCTTCAACGCGACGTACCTATATGTTATGCATATAATCAATTATACAATCAAGTTGGTCAACCAACTTACTCACCATTCTAGTGTCATTTAGACCCATGGTGCCAATTTCGACCCATTAGCACCTTTAACCCAAATCCTTAGATCATCTTTTCAAAAACTCTAACACTAGCAAGTTTTGGGTCTTAAATCATTCATTAACACAAGGTTATCGCATTTACACACACACTTAGACAACTTAGGTCATCAAAGACCCATTTCAAGGTTCACACACCCATTTGGTCACCAAATACACACTTACATCACATCTAGGTGTGCTAGTAGTTAACTAACCAATTTAAGACTCACAAGTACCAATTTACACATTGGAACCCTAGGTTAGTTACTATTGAGTCTTCATAACTCAATCTTACCGAAGAACACCCAAAATTACCCACTATGGATATTATGTTCATCTATGACCCAAACCCTAACCCTTAAACAACATAAAATATGGAAATTAGGTTTAGGACTTACCACCACTATCACAACGTAGCTAGGAAGTAGATGAATAACTTTAAAACACGCGCTTTGGCCCGAAACTAGCTTCTTCCTCTTTGGATTGAGCTTTCTCACACTAGAACCCTTTTCTCTCTCTAGAATTGAAGTGGAAGAGGATAAGGTAGATGAAGTTGGTGTAATGACACCCACCAACTTATCTCTAGGCCTTTAAGTCGTCCCCCAAGTGAAATTACCAAACTACCCCCTTTAAACATCTAAAAGTGGGACAGCTGGTCGGCGTCCAGTCCTTCACACTTGGACGGAGTCCCACCTGTTTGGACGGCGTCCCAACCAACGAAGGAGAACTGGTTCTTACAATTTTACACCTATGATTTCACCAACGTTTTTCGTTGACAGTTTTCTATATGTTTTCTCAGGTCCTTGAACGCTAGGTGATACATGCTTCCGCACATTATTTTTGATACTTGCTTGGATGTCAAGTATACATGCATACGTGGAGTGTCTTTTGACTTAACTCAATTTGTGTCGCATAGGTTTCAATTGTACTTAAAACTTTGTAACATGTTTAGACGTTGAACTACCTTGTAAACCTTGAAACATCTTTATAATTGAAATGAATCCGACATATTTTGGTCAAACGTTGTTTTAAAGACTTATGACCACGTAACGGGACCTAAGTAGACGGCGCTGTCAATGACGATTTTGTCGGGTCGCCACAGTATAAAGGTAAACTACTTAGCACCGATTTGATTAACGTGAGCCTTCCTCCGAACGAAATATAATTGCCTTTCCATTTTGCTAACCGTGAATTTTTAGAAAATGGGTTGCCAATTATTATGTAATTTAAGATTTTCTCTAATAGGCAACCCTATGTATGAAAACGGGAAAGCACCTTCCTTACAACCGAACCACGAAGCTAGCAATTTCAACTCGCTTTTTGATGTTCCTATTCCATAGACACAACTCTTGTTTAAATTTATTTTAAGCCCCGAGAGGTCTTCAAAACATTTAAGGATTTTTAAAATATTTTTTACATCCATTTTATTTCATTAACCAAATATGATCGTGTCATCCGCATATTGCAAATGAGACACAACCACTTTATCATTTTCCACCTCGACTCCTTTTGTTAAATTCTCTTTCAATGCCAAATTTAGAAGGTAGTTTAATCCTTCACTCGCAATAATAAAAAGGAAAGGGGATAGGGGATCACCATGTCTAACACCATATTTGGGGAAAAATTGTTCGGTTGGGGATCCGTTTACAAGAACGGACATGGCAGTCGAGTTTAAACATGCTAAAATCCATTTTACCCATTTTTGCCCAAAACCCATGAAACTCATAATGTCGGTGAGACAGTCCCAATCAATGTAATCAAAAGCTTTTCGAAATCTACTTTGAAGTTCTTTTGTTTTTTTTTTGCTTTTAAGTCATTAAGTGTTTCAAGAGCGATAAATACACCATCTAGGATGTTTCTATCCCGGATGATTTCACTTTGCTCTTGCCCGATTAATCTAGGTATTATTTTTCGTATTCTATTTGCAAGGAGTTTTGAGAGTATTTAATAGTAGCTTCCAATGAGACTAATGGGTCGAAAATGGAAGAAATTTTGGGGATCACATACCTTCAGAATGAGGGTGATAAAGGATGCGTTGCAACCGTTAGAGATGTTCCCAGTTTCCTAAAACCAATGATATTAGTATACTGACAATTACTTCCTCCGTCTCAATTTAATTGTTTCCAAATAGAAAATACACAATTTAAGGAAATACATAAAAAGTAATACATAAAAGTACTAGTACTGTACATGTCATGTCAAATGTCAATAACTAAGAACGGTGTCATTTAGTACAAGTAATTAATTTATTATGGCTAAATTAAACCAAACAAGTCAGTCATTCACTATTGTTTGTCACCTATCATGCATGCTGGTTTTTTCACGTATATATTTATTTATTATGGCTTATATTCCATGAAACATGGTCTAAAAAGAATGGGTAATAATGGTTGAGCCACTTTGTTAGTACTATTGACATGTTCTATCAGTAAATAAAACGGCTAATCGATATATATATTTTTAACGTGATTAGGAGTTACCAGTCAAGATGTCAGAATTCACACACCCGATCATTTTCAAGGATGAACATTATAGTTCTATCGCCCATCAATAGAAAATGCTCACGGTAAACAATAAATAGACCTAATTGTGTACACGAAAATAATAAAAAAAAAAATTTAACTTGCGCGCGTGGATTAAACATATCTCCGGTTGAAGTTGGGATATGACCACATCAAATCATTGTGTCGTTTTACTCATTTATCGTTGCTTATTTATCTGTTTGCTGTGCAATGGGTGTGATTTAATTTACACGAGACTTGTGTTGATTAGTTTTTTCTAACGATGGAATTGTTAGTTTGGGTTGTTCCGCTGCCAATACTAAAAAATATATATATATCCTTGAGTGAGACTTGAACACAAGACATCTGAGATCCATGAAATGCCCGGGTGGATATCAGCTTCGGTATATACTTAATATGGTGATATTAGTTTATAAGCTACTTTCTTAGTACTATTGGTACGTGATATCAGTCCAAAAAAAAGGCTAATCCATATTAACTTATGGGCTTGATATCAGCTTCGGTATATACTTACATTTTCAAAGTGGCGGATCCAGAAATCGTACACAGTGGTAGCACACAATAATAACAAAAATAATAATATAATAATAATAATAATAATAATAATAATAATAATAATAATAATAATAATAATAATAATAATAATAATAATAATATTTATTATTGTTATAATAATAATATGCCGGATGCATCCGCTATTGATTTTAAACATAAAAAAAAATGATCTTTCTTAAAAATAGTATTGTCCCTGTCCCATGATAAATGTCCAATATTTAATTATTAAAGTTTTTTTTAGTTTTAACTTTGAATTTAAATATTTTTATATGTATTATTTAAAATTTATTGAAATTTATATGAAAGATTGAGCTTTAAATGTATTTTAAATAATATAACTTTTATTAAGTATTATATAACACAACAACAAAAATTATAGTTAAAGTAAAATAAAAAAAATATTCGAAAGTCAATAGTGAACAATTATAATAAAACAGATGAAATAATTTATACAAAATTAAAATAATACTCCCTAAGACTCTACAATAAAATGAGCATAGTTAAAATAATACCCCATAATATTTGTTATAAATAATCTTTTAAATTCATTAGTACTAGCAGTCTAGCATTATCAAAATCAAAATAACACTCTCTATAAATTAATAGAACACATGGTTTTGAATTTTGATGTTATATTGAAATATACAAATAACATCGAGGGCTAAAATTGATATTTTGATAAAAATAGAGGGTCAATATATAAAACGGTTAAGTACTAAAGTGTTAGTACACCGTATATCATGATTCATGAGAGAGAAATGAGAGTCGTCTTCCTCCCCAAATTTCCATTCAGACCTGCAACTACATATGAGTTTTTAACAAAATTCAATGATTGCACTAACTAAAAGCCCTAAAAAATTACATTATGTAGATTAATTTTGTGATGACCCGGGAATTTTCGACCAAATTTAAACTTAATCTTTATATGTTTCCAAGACGATAAGCAAAGTCTGTTAATCTGAGTCTCAAAATTTTTGGAACTGTTTCATATATTCAATTGACCTTCGACTGTTCTCGACGATTCACGAACAACTAATTGTATATATATATATATATATATATATATATATGTGTGTGTGTGTGTGTGTGTGTGTGTGTGTGTGTAATAATTTGAAATATTAATTAAAATAAAATATGAGTTAATTGTTGGAAATAAATATGTAAAATAAG
The DNA here is from genome assembly GCF_046630445.1 of Rutidosis leptorrhynchoides. Classification (NCBI taxonomy): domain Eukaryota; kingdom Viridiplantae; phylum Streptophyta; class Magnoliopsida; order Asterales; family Asteraceae; genus Rutidosis; species Rutidosis leptorrhynchoides. The sequence goes on along the minus strand of NC_092335.1, from coordinate 511,331,838 downwards.
ATGCGATATAATGAAAACTATTATTTCAAATGTATATATATATATATATATATATATGTATATAAATATGCATATAAATAGTACTTGTAAATATATAAAATAATATTAAATCTATTTGTTTAAAAATATATAATATATATTTATGTGATAAAACTTGTTATTTAAAACTGATTATATTTAGAGGGAGAGTAAATGGAAAATGAATGATTTCGAGCTTAATTAGTAAACGTCAATAACAATCGGTTGACGTTTCGTTAAGTTTTAATATAGATATATTACATGTTCATGAAGGACTAAAATAAATGTTGAACTGTAAATTGATTGCAAAGATCTTAGATTTGTTAAATATATTTTTACCTTTTTAAGTTTGAATATTAGTATTCCGTACATATAAATTGGAATAGAAAATAAATATTTTTCGAACCTTTTTGATCAGGTTTCAAACAGTTAATGAGTGAAATAATTAAATACATTTAATCTAAAAATTTGGGATTTTTAGGAACACTTTTATACGTTAACTGTTTAGCATTGGACACGAAATCATACCTGTGAAAACTGTCGGCAGAATACACCCAACCAATTTTCACGAGATGTTAATAAATACTATTTGAGCACTGTGTTAGTCACTTCACCCTTCCAATTCATGTCCACATGAATTATACATAATATATAATATACCTATATATATATATATTATATATATATATATATATATATATATATATATATATATATATATATATATACTGATACAGAGGATATATACTGAAAACTCCTTCATCTTCATTAGACAACTAACACCAAAGCTTCATCACCACCACACCTACAAATGTTCTGTTTCTGTTTTCTGTTTCAATCGACTAAGACAACCATCGAATACTTGTTGTTACTCGAACCAATCTTGCTATTGCTACAGCCTTTCTAACAAACCCAAACAACCATCATCTTCGTTATTGTTGTTGTTTTGATCGATCACCATCTTAATCCTGCAGCTCCTGTTTCACCACTATAAACCACTCCAACCGCCAAGTACCATTAAAACTGCTATTGCTCAGCTTCTGTTTTGCTTCGAACCAAGGCTGCATGGTCTGCTGCTACTAAACCTTATTTTCTATTCATTCATGCTGCTGCTACGAGTGTTTCTGTTTGATGTCGAGCAAAACCAAAGACCCAAAAACCCTCTTCTCTTTTACTGCTACTTCTGTCTACTTGTTTCTGTTTCTAATCAAGCTACTACGCTGCAACTGCAGCTGCTATTTTTCTGTTTTGTTCGAACAAACACAAACCCGTAAACCACCAAGCAAACCGCCATTTATTCTTGAGTTTTGTCACTGTATCATTGCAACAGCTGCCACATCTGTTTCCTTTTCTGTCGAGCTTCAAACATAGACCCACACACCATTATTGTATGGACTGCTAGTACTGCTCGTGTATGCTGCTACAGCAGCTATTCGTGCTTCCGTTCCTGTTACAGCGAATAAAATGATCGATAAAGAATATGAACGGTAGATGATGATGATCGTGACATTCCTGCTACTGCTACTATTTTGTTTTATTCGATAAGAACGATGATGGTGATGATCGAAACGATGAAGATGATTATGGAGAGGATGATAAGGATGTCGTGATGTTGATGATGATTTGATGATGATTGTGATGTTAGAAGATGATGATGACTGTAAAATTTAGAACGATGATGATGAAACGTGTTATGAAGATGATATTGTATTAATGGTAATATACATGATAATGAAGAGATGATAGGATTATGTGATGGAAATGGTGATAACGGGATGACGATGAAGTTAGAATGATGATGATCATGATTCGGTGATGATGTTAAAACGATGATAATAATAACCGTATGATGATGATAGTGTTCAATATACATATAAAGATGATGATGTTTGATTATGATTACAGAAGAAAGATACAGAAGATTGGATAAATCAATTGTTTGGGGTAAACAATTCAGAAAGGGTGATAGATGGATGGATGGCTGGGTGTTGTTTGTGGCGATCAAGAGGTCATGAGTTCGAAACCAATTCATGACATTTTTTTTTATTAAATAGCAACAGAAACTAGCTGATTGGGCTTCACCTGGCCTGGCTTGTAGTTGGGCCGAAATCTAATTTATCGTTGGGCTAAAAATTTACTTTGTTGGGCCAAGTTGACTAGTTGGGCCGAAGTGAAACTTGGGCCAAAGATGGAGAGGGAAGCATGCATGTAAAGTTAAAAAAATTTTGGGCGTGAATAAATCAGGCAATGTAAAAGACAGTTGGATGATTAGTGGTGTTTGTGGGTTAGCGAGAGGTTGGGGGTTCGAGCCTGAGCACAGGCAGTTTATTTATTTATTTTTGAAGCTCTTCCCATTAAGGTAGTTATTATTATTATTACTTTTATTTTTATTTTTTTTTATTATTATTGTTATTATTATTAGTAACTCATTAATATAAAAACTATCATTTTTAACAAATAAATATTTTTATACAAAATATATTTAGTACATATACTATAACGATATTAACATCTCATATAACTACATATTAACATTATATAGATAAATATATATTTTTATCATGAATAAACCCTAAAATAAATTGTTATATTAGCTATATAAATATATAAACTAAATATATTACATTTATCTATATCTATATAACATATGAGATAACAAGTACATTATTAATAATATATATATAAACTTGTTCGATTACGATTATATGTTTTAATAGATATACAAATGATATAGGTTCGTGAATCCGTGGCCAACCCTGCATTGTTCTGTTGTTCAATATCGTCATATGTATTTTTACTACAAAATACATTACTGTGAGTTTCATTATTCCCTTTTTATATACATTTTGGGGTGAGAATACATGCAAATGCTTTATTAACTGTTTTACAATATTTATATGCGTGAGTTTCATTTGCCTTTTTACCCTTTATATTTTTGGGCTGAGAATACATGCGCAATTTTTATAAATGTTTTACGAAATAGACACAAGTAATCGAAACTACATTATATGGTTGAATTATCGAAATCGAATATGCCCCTTTTTATTAAGTCTGGTAATCTAAGAATTAGGGAACAGACACCCTAATTGACGTGAATCCTAAAGATATATCTATGGGCCTGACGAACCCCATCCAAAGTACCGGATGCTTTAGTACTTCGATTTTGTTTTATATCATGTCCGAAGGGTTTCCCGGAATGATAGGGGATATTCTTATATGCATCTAGTTAATGTCGATTACCAGGTGTTCAATCCATATGAATGATATTTTGTCTCTATGCATGGGACGTATATTTATGAGAACTGAATATGGAAATCTTGTGGTCTATTAAAATGATGATAATGGTTATTTATGTTAACCTAATGAACTCACCAACCTTTTGGTTGACACTTTAAAGCATGTTTATTCTCAGGTACGAAAGAAATCTTCCGCTGTGCATTTGCTCATTTTAGGGATATTACTTGGAGTCATTCATGACATATTTCAAAAGACGTTGCATTCGAGTCGTTGAGTTCATCAAGATTAATATTAAGTCAATTATAGTTGGATATATTATGAAATGGTATGCATGCCGTCAACTTTCGATGTAATGAAATATTGTCTTTTCAAAAATGAATGCAATGTTTGTAAAATGTATCATATAGAGGTCAAGTACCTCGCGATGAAATCAACTATTGTGAATCATTTATGATCGATACGGACTTCGTCCGGATGGATTAGGACGGGTCCCTACAGTTGGTATCAGAGCGGTGGTCTTAGTGAACCAGGTCTGCATTAGTGTATCTAACTGATAAGTCGTTAGGATGCATCAGTGAGTCTGGACTTCGACCGTGTCTGCATGTCAAAAGTTTTGCTTATCATTTCTAGTCGAAAATCATCTGATTATCATCCTCGAGAAATCACTTGCTTACCATTCTTAGTCTAGACACATTAAACTGCTTTGATTACATGAATAGTGTATAGACAAATTCGTATCTTAGCGTATCTACTAATTCATATCTTAGCATATCTGTTACTGTAGACTTTGCCTGACAACTTCCGGATATTCCTCCGTAACTTATGGGATTTTAGTATTATATATGCATATGTAAATTATGTATTACAGGGTACTAATCTACATTCTATAATCTATTTTTTTTTATCAAAAATCCTTCATCTGATCGTACGAGATGAATCCCTCAAACAGTTCGAGTCCCTCAGATTCCGATAACTATTCCGATAGTTATTCCGACAGCTATTCCGATAAGGATTTCCACTCGAACTCCGAAAGCAGTATAACTAGAATGAATCAACCAATCATCCATCCCCAATTCATCTGATGGGTTCATAGTCGACTTAATCAATGGAGACGCGCAGAAGGCGATCCCTTTCACCAACCGAATTCACCGATTGGCGAAGAACCTGAAGCACTTACCGGCTAACCTATCTGAAACTCCATTTTCAGCCTCATTTCCAGGGTAGCTCGTCACGATTATATTCTATCCACAATTCTAAACCTTATTCATTCGTTCGTTTCTACCGACAATCATCCCGGAATAATAAAAGTCAACGAGTTTCGCGCCCGAGTTGTAGCCTTGGAAAATATGGTGCAAAACGTACCAGCTTCAGCAACATCAACAGCATCAACAGTACCACCAACAACGGTATCGACAGCACCAGTACCATCAACAAACCATGCCTCAACATCTCATTCTGTACCTCGAGTATAATCATCGCTATACGTATCGTTCTACATCAATTATCTTCGTTCTTCATGATGATTATGTAATATCTAATGTTTTAGAGATTATATATTCTTGTTCTAACGATAAATCAAATGAGTTGAATATCATATTGACTCATTAAATCCATGATTACATATGAAGAAAATATATATGTATATATGTTTTCATAAAGATTGTAATTAAAAATTCTTTTGTACAAACTGTTAATGATGAAAATATTTTAACGGGTAGGTAATACCCGAAGAATATTTAAGATTTCACATTAATAAGTTACACTGTACACTCTTCGAATCTGATTCAATGGTTATTTACTATCCTACTTACATCCACAGATATACGTATCCATTCACCGCAGTATAACCATTTCCTTTCAATTTCATACTTGGATTTTGATCTATCAGAATCCAACAAGTGGCATAATGAAGAAAACATTGGACAAAATAAAATTTGTTAGAAACAGACAATTTAACTATGAGGATTTTGTTAAGAATTCACGCTAACAAAATCCTAGCTAACTGTTCCTAGCTAACTGTTAATTCCGTATTACATTTTATTTTATCGCAATTTATTTTATCGCAATTTAATTCTCGCAATTTTATTTATCGTCATTTATTTTCTGTTATTTATTTTACACACTTTAAATATCGGGACACATATACAAGGTTTTGACATATTATATCGACACATCTATATATATTATTTGGAATAACCATAGACACTCTATATGCAGTAATGCCGGAGTTAGCTATACAGGGTTGAGGTTGATTCTACAATAATATATATAGTTTGAGTTGTGATCGAGTCTGAGATGAATACGGGTCACGATACGTATTAATTAATTCAAATATTATACATTAAACTATATATGAATTATTGGACTGCCAACTGAGGACTATCGAATGTGGACTAAAAATATTGGACAATTAAAATGAATTAAAATATTGATTATAACATATGAAACTAAACAATTCTTCAAGTTTGCCACTTGATCTCAACTTAAACCTCATTTGTATCTTGACGATTACAATCTGCGTTCACACCTTTCATAATTCTTGAAAACACCTTAATCGAGAGGATGAACCAACCGTACTTCATCTACGAAAGAAAAGATTGATGCATATAGTTATGCACCTGAAAAACTCTCGGAAACTGAGTAAACGTTTAACACATATCAGTGCTAGCTCCTTTGGCGTTGTTATTATCGAAAATAACATTTCAATTCTTTTCAAAGTAGCCAATTTTGTCACAGCTTCAACAAGTCAACTTCGACTTTTCGTTCTAAACAACCTTGTTATAACCTTGATATATATGCGTGCTCTTTTATTGTTACCGGGGAACCTTTTAAATTCCACCATATTACCAACAGAGGTACCAGCAACCTCGTTGCTCCTTGACTTAAATCTCTCCGACAAATCACTATATTTATCTATTGAAGTCTCGTCATGTACTCATCCGCATCTTGTAACAAGAATTGCCATACCAATTACCGGGAATTAGCAAATCTGTATTGTGAGTCTCGCAACGTTTCCATATCAACAGTTATATGTATCCATATAACATTTATCTCTTAGAACTATGGTCTTTCATTCTGAAATTCTGAAAAGCACCCAGTCTGCAAATTAATGCTATGAATTTTGAAAGGTTGAATGAAGCAACAAAAACTGTAAACGACCTCAATGGCCAAAAGTTTGATAATAAAGAATAGTATGTTGGAAAAGCTCAGAAAAGTTGAAAGTGAAAAACGGATTGAGCTAACCACGAAGGAGGCTAAGGACAAATACAATGACCAAACCCTATATTCAAAGAATCCAGATAATTCTATATCCAATGAAATCTTTAGAGAAAACCTTGCTCTATACTCATATTAAATCTTGTGGAAAATCTTTCTTCATCAACCTTCGATCTTAGAAATTCTGAAAATATCATCATAAATATCTTCGATATTTCTGAGGATATTTTCATAACTCTTCTTATCCGAAATTAGTTATCTCTTCGTGCTATCTGTGTTACATCATAAAAGAAACTATTTTAGTTTCTAAATTCTAAAACCTTCGAGTTTAAAATATGAATGATTTTGAAGTAGTGTTGGGAACTGAAGCATGAGTTAGTATAATATAATGACACTTGATCAACGTGATTATATTACAGTAAGTCATGCTGAGTTTCTAAATGGAACATGATGATTCACAGATTATAACGTCATCATGTGTCATGTTACATAACTCTTTCATTCTGATTAACTTCTGAACATATCAAGAAAATATATTCTCGATAGTTCTATTCTCAGTGATTCTGGTAATGTGACAAATCAAATCGTGCTATTACGTCCTTTCTCGTTTAGAACATTAAGTTCATTCGAAACTCCATACTTACGAATTCTGGACCATTACTCGCTTTACTAGAGATCGATAGGATAATAAAAAGGCAAAGAGCTCCAAAATATAAGAGAAAATATGAAGCCCAATAACAACACGGAGGTTACAAACCATGGATATTAATACGAATAGCAATATAAAGACACGGTATAATTAAGAATAGTATCACCCCAAGGTAATAGTAGGAGTAAACAGATTTTTCTGGTGGAAGATTGAAAAGAAGGATGACAGAAGTGATAATTAAAAAAAAATATCAAGGATTAGAATGGGATTAAGCATTTTCACAATCTTTTGGATGTATGAACTAAGAAAAAAAGTATAGGAATGGTGAGAATAATGGAATGGAAGAGTTTAATGAAAATATCAGACAAAGTAATCGAGGCAGATCACCGTATTTAATTATAGAGATCTTAAATTCCTTACTCACCGAAGAATAAAATCTTTTAAGATTTCGAAGATTTCCTTTAAACCCCTTGAATTCCGAAATTCAACTAAGACAACGTCTAAAGTTAAGACGCACATTATTTTTCTAAATTCAATAGTGACTACATCAAAAGTCAAGATGAATCTTTATTTCTCATTTCACTCTTTTATGATAGCTTCATTTGTGCTCTTCGAATAATCGAATTGTTTTATCCATATTACTCAATAATGATAAAACTCTATTTATCAACTCATATGCATCATGAAAACATTTTTTATTGTTAGCCATGACCACCTCACTCAAATTTCGGGACGAAATTTCTTTAACGGGTAGGTACTGTGACGACCCGGGAATTTTCGACCAAATTTAAACTTAATCTTTATATGTTTCCAAGACGATAAGCAAAGTCTGTTAATCTGAGTCTCAAAATTTTTGGAACTGTTTCATATATTCAATTGACCTTCGACTGTTCTCGACGATTCACGAACAACTAATTGTAAATAGATACATGTATATATATATATATATATATATATATATATATATATATATATATATATATATATATATATATATATATATATATATATATATATATATATATATATATATATAATAATTTGAAATATTAATTAAAATAAAATATGAGTTAATTGTTGGAAATAAATATTTAAATAAGATGCGATATAATGAAAACTATTATTTCAAATGTATATATATATATATATATATATATATATATAAATATGCATATAAATAGTACTTGTAAATATATAAAATAATATTAAATCTATTTGTTTAAAAATATATAATATATATTTATGTGATAAAACTTGTTATTTAAAACTGATTATATTTAGAGGGAGAGTAAATGGAAAATGAATGATTTCGAGCTTAATTAGTAAACGTCAATAACAATCGGTTGACGTTTCATTAAGTTTTAATATATATATATATTACATGTTCATGAAGGACTAAAATAAAAGTTGAACTGTAAATTGATTGCAAAGATCTTAGATTTGTTAAATATATTTTTACCTTTTTAAGTTTGAATATTAGTACTCCGTACATATAAATTGGAATAGAAAATAAATATTTTTTGAACAATTTTTTATCAGGTTTCAAACAGTTAATGAGTGAAATAATTAAATACATTTAATCTAAAAATTTGGGATTTTAGAAACACTTTTATACGTTAACTGTTTAGCATTGGACACGAAATCATACCCGTGAAAACTGTCGGCAGAATACACCCAACCAATTTTCACGAGATGTTAATAAATACTATTTGAGCACTGTGTTAGTCACTTCACCCTCCCAATTCATGTCCACATGAATTATACATAATATATAATATACCTATATATATATATATACATATATATATATATATATATATATATATACATATATATATATATATATATATATATATATATATATATATATATATATATATATATATATATATATATATATATATATATATATATATATATATATAAACTGATACAGAGGATATATACTAAAAACTCCTTCATCTTCATTAGACAACTAACACCAAAGCTTCATCACCACCACACCTACAAATGTTCTGTTTCTGTTTTCTGTTTCAATCGACTAAGACAACCATCGAATACTTGTTGTTACTCGAACCAATCTTGCTATTGCTACAGCCTTTCTAAAAAACCCAAACAACCATCATCTTCGTTATTGTTGCTGTTTTGATCGATCACCATCTTAAACCTGCAGCTCCTGTTTCACCACCATAAACCACTCCAACCGCCAAGTACCATTAAAACTGCTATTGCTCAGCTTCTGTTTTGCTTCGAACCAAGGCTGCATGGTCTGCTGCTGCTAAACCTTATTTTCTATTCATTCATGCTGCTGCTACGAGTGTTTCTGTTTGATGTCGAGCAAAACCAAAGACCCAAAAACCCTCTTATCTTTTACTGCTACTTCTGTCTACTTGTTTCTGTTTCTAGTCAGGCTACTACGCTGCAACTGCAGCTGCTATTTTTCTATTTTGTTCAAACAAACACAAACCCGTAAACCACCAAGCAAACCACCATTTATTCTTGAGTTTTGTCACTGTATCATTGCTACAGCTGCCACGTCTGTTTCCTTTTCTGTCGAGCTTCAAACACAGACCCAAACACCATTATTGTATGGACTGCTAGTACTGCTCGTGTATGCTGCTACAGCAGCTGTTCGTGCTTCCGTTCCTGTTACAGCGAATAAAATGATCGATGAAGAATATGAACGGTAGATGATGATGATCGTGACATTCCTGCTACTGCTACTGTTTTGTTTTGTTCGATAAGAACGATGATGGTGATGATCGAAACGATGAAGATGATTATGGAGAGGATGATAAGGATGTCGTGATGTTGATGATGATTTGATGATGATTGTGATGTTAGAAGATGATGATGACTGTAAAATTTAGAACGATGATGATGAAACGTGTTATGAAGATGATATTGTATTAATGGTAATATACATGATAATGAAGAGATGATAGGATTATGTGATGGAAATGGTGATGAAGGGATGACGATGAAGTTAGAATGATGATGGTCATGATTCGGTGATGAGGTTAAAACGATGATAATAATAACCGTATGATGATGATAGTGTTCAATATACATATAAAGATGATGATGTTTGATTATGATTACAGAAGAAAGATACAGAAGATTGGATAAATCAATTGTTTGGGGTAAACAATTCAGAAAGGGTGATAGATGGATGGCTGGCTGGGTGTTGTGTGTGGCGATCGAGAGGTCATGAGTTCGAAACCAATTCATGACATTTTTTTTTATTAAATAGCAACAGAAACTAGCTGATTGGGCTTCACCTGGCCTGGCTTGTAGTTGGGCCGAAATCTAATTTATCGTTGGGCTGAAAATTTACTTTGTTGGGCCAAGTTGACTAGTTGGGCCGAAGTGAAACTTGGGCCAAAGATGGAGAGGGAAGCATGCATGTAAAGTTAAAAAAATTTTGGGCGTGAATAAATCAGGCAATGTAAAAGACAGTTGGATGATTAGTGGTGTTTGTGGGTTAGCGAGAGGTTGGGGGTTCGAGCCTGAGCACAGGCAGTTTATTTATTTATTTTTGAAGCTCTTCCCATTAAGGTAGTTATTATTATTATTACTTTTATTTTTATTTTTTTTATTATTATTGTTATTATTATTAGTAACTCATTAATATAAAAACTATCATTTTTAACAAATAAATATTTTTATACAAAATATATTTAGTACATATACTATAACGATATTAACATCTCATATAACTACATATTAACATTATATAGATAAATATATATTTTTATCATGAATAAACCCTAAAATAAATTGTTATATTAGCTATATAAATATATAAACTAAATATATTACATTTATCTATATCTATATAACATATGAGATAACAAGTACATTATTAATAATATATATATAAACTTGTTCGATTACGATTATATGTTTTAATAGATATACAAATGATATAGGTTCGTGAATCCGTGGCCAACCCTGCATTGTTCTGTTGTTCAATATCGTCATATGTATTTTTACTACAAAATACATTACTGTGAGTTTCATTATTCCCTTTTTATATACATTTTGGGGTGAGAATACATGCAAATGCTTTATTAACTGTTTTACAATATTTATATGCGTGAGTTTCATTTGCCTTTTTACCCTTTATATTTTTGGGCTGAGAATACATGCGCAATTTTTATAAATGTTTTACGAAATAGACACAAGTAATCGAAACTACATTATATGGTTGAATTATCGAAATCGAATATGCCCCTTTTTATTAAGTCTGGTAATCTAAGAATTAGGGAACTGACACCCTAATTGACGTGAATCCTAAAGATAGATCTTTGGGCCTGACGAACCCCATCCAAAGTACCGGATGCTTTAGTACTTCGATTTTGTTTTATATCATGTCCGAAGGGTTTCCCGGAATGATAGGGTATATTCTTATATGCATCTAGTTAATGTCGATTACCAGGTGTTCAATCCATATGAATGATATTTTGTCTCTATGCATTGGACGTATATTTATGAGAACTGAATATGAAAATCTTGTGGTCTAATAAAATGATGATAATGGTTATTTATGTTAAACTAATGAACTCACCAACCTTTTGGTTGACACTTTAAAGCATGTTTATTCTCAGGTACGAAAGAAATCTTCCGCTGTACATTTGCTCATTTTAGGGATATTACTTGGAGTCATTCATGACATATTTCAAAAGACGTTGCATTCGAGTCGTTGAGTTCATCAAGATTAATATTAAGTCAATTATAGTTGGATATATTATGAAATGGTATGCATACCGTCAACTTTCGATGTAATGAAATATTGTCTTTTCAAAAACGAATGCAATGTTTGTAAAATGTATCATATAGAGGTCAAGTACCTCGCGATGAAATCAACTATTGTGAATCGTTTATGATCGATACGGACTTCGTCCAGATGGATTAGGACGGGTCCCTACAAATTTGACCGGTTGCACGTGCTAACAGTGACCATATACTGAATCCGCCCCTGCATTTTCATGAGTAAGTAAAAGATTTTAGATTGACATGTTCATGAGTAAAGTAAAAGATTTTAGATTCAACAATTAATGTAAATGTATTATAAGCTAAATATCACTTATGTAATTCAAATGTAAATCACTTAATTTGTACATGATTACATTCGACTATCAAATTAAGAGTGTGTTTGATAAAACTCAATTAAACTTAATGATTCAATAATTATGAAAGATAATAACATGTTTAATAATCATTATAAAGTAACTATATATATAATGTAAAATTAAGGTATTAAGTGAAAATAAAAAAAATGTATAATGATTTGATAAGTATGATATGATACTAGCTTATAGTTTAAGGAGTATTTATATTAAAAGATATAACGGTTCTAGTTATTGAGTCGACAGTCAGCGTCGATTTATTGGCGACTTGACTGACTCTTAGAGTCTAAATTAAATTTCAGGCCAGATTTAAAACTCATGAAATTTGATTTTACCATTTTTATGACGTCTCAATTTTATTTTATTTTATAAAACTTTTTCCTACTTATTGGCCGAAGGTCCACTCGGAAACAATCTATCTATCCTTCGAATAGAGAGAGATGTCTTTCTCTACTTTTGATAGTGTTTTCACTCTGGGTAGAGAAATGAATTGTCTTTATTCTCGGATAGGGGAAGGATTATCTACATCTCACCTCCCCCATACACCATTTATGAGGTATTGGGTTTTGTTGTTGTTGTTGTTATATTAAAAGATATGGAAGTGTTAATTAATAGTGGAAAAAGTATTTTAACTCTAAATAGTTCAGCAGAGATTACTGAACGATTCCACTTTTTTTTAGTTTTGATAATACAAACAAATACATTGAATACTAATCGATTAAGTTATCAGTATTTAATATTTAACCATTCAATTTAGACAATTAATTGCACACTAATGTCTACAGCGACGTTTTCAGTAATCTCGTTTCTTTAATGATTTTGTAGCTCTAGTGAGATGTAATATATAGAGAAGGAGAGTGATCCGTACACCATTAATTTTTAGCCGTACATCATCAATATGCATTATAATGTTTAAATACATAGTATTTTCATAGTCTAGATTGAGTTAATTGTAATATCGGTTTGCCAGATTTTCTAATAAAATCATTCTCCACTTTCACAATACATTTGGCCTAGCTGCTTAGCGTTGAACTATATAAATTTTTATGTCTTTGTTTTTTTATTTATAGTATCATATAAATCTTTAAAACGATGATTTCATAAATAAGGATTATTTAAGCTTAAAAAAATTTGAAAATAAAGAAAAAATTTCTAAGCCCCTCATGATGATGTCATTAAAATAATTAATCATTTTTAATAAAAATATTAACATTTTAATTGTATAATATATGAAACATTATGTACAACCAGGGGCGGATCTACTAGCAAAGGAGTGGTTGCACGTGCTACCAGTGAAAGAAATCCGTATAGTGTTAAAAAAATTGGATTTTTAAGTTGTGCTACCACTGAATTTTGTTGTTTTTCTTTGTGTGCTACTGGTAGGGAAGCATGGGGCATCACAAAATCAGGAGCATAAATTAAATTAGATCAGTTTTTTTGAATTTTTAGAAGAAAAATTGAAATTTTATTTTAGGTTTTAATGGAGGTTGGAACTGTAACGAAGAAGATGATAATTGGGAAAGCGAATAAGTAATAGTCCAGGGTATGACAAAAGTTAGTGGGCCTCGTTAATTACTTGGTTTCTTTTGTTGTACGAGCAAATGAATAATAAATAAATAAATAATTTATCCGTACTACTTGTGGAATAACATAAAATGGTCAAAATAGTGTTCATAACTTAATAGACCATTCCAAAGAGTATTACTCCGTATATATTTGTGATATTTTGCTGTGGTTATTGTTTTTATGATTATTATTGTTAAAACAATATTTATTTAGTATTATTATTAATATTTTATTATTATATGATGGAGTATAATTAAATATGGACCAATATTTTATTATTATAATTATTAACTATATTTTATTATTAAATATTTTGCCCCCTTACAAATTTTGGATCCACCGCTAGATATAAGCTATCTAATAGAAAAAAATTTAGCCTTGTAACTAGTGACACCAGTGACTAGCATTCCTAGATCCGCCACTGTGTACAACCTTATGATAAAATACTTTCATAACCATATGTACAATTTTATGATAAAACACCTCAATGATCATATGTACAATATTTGAAATATTATGTACAACTTTATGATAAGACACCTACATAACCATATGTACAAACTTTAAAACAAATTGTATATTTTTTTTACAAAATACCCAATTAACACATGTACATACTTTGAAGTATATTGTACAACCTTCATATAATAATTATATTTTAGTTTTCTTTTCAAAAAAGTAAAGAGGCATTTATTATTACTAATAATTATTATTAAAAATATAAATATTCAATTTTAGAGCAAACTTTATTATTATTATATTATCATTATTTAAATATGGATTCTTTTTACGGGATTAATTACGTTACAAATATATGTGAAAAATATATCTCAATAAAATATTATAATGTAACTTTTATGATAAGAAAAATAATAATTATGATGAAAATTGAAAGAAATTGGTGGGAGAATAAATGTAGTTCATTTATTATGACCAAGTTAAGTATATATCAATACGTATGTAAAAACAACAACAAATTTCTTAGTCGGAATCTGTAGTTCCACGGGTCATTAAATTAAATGACTTTAGCATTTACGTTCACTTAATACCTAAAATATATTATTAAAGTGTTTCGTTTAAACAAACTCGTAATTTAACGGATTATTTCACTAGTTTATATATATATATATATATATATATATATATATATATATATATATATATATATATATATATATATATATATATATATATATATATATATATATACACATACATACATACATATATAAGGGCAGGTTCAAACAAGAACCACTAAAAAGGTGAGAACTGCGAGAACTACTTAATTTAATAGTTTTTATGTGTTTAAATGCAACAAAATACATGCAAATGTTAATTAATGCACATATCATTAACAAACATATGTTCATTATCTCAAATTACATGTTAAATTGTTAATTATATGAAACTGTTCACATGTTCGGAAACAAATATGCACATGTGAACGAGAAACTATATATTTAATTATATATGTAAAATATAAGTGTTTTTCAACTATTTTATGTTTATTCATACTCTTCATCAAAGTTTATGCGTGATTCAATCTGGTTACATGTGAAAATCTTTATAAATCAAAAGTTCTCGCAGTTCTCGCCTTTTTTATGGTTCTCGTTTGAACTTTTAGCAATATATATATATATATATATATATATATATATATATATATATATATATATATATATATATATATATATATATATATATATATATATTTAATGCTTAAGTGTTGTATTTAATTTCCTATTTTTGAAAATGCAACTAATCACAACAATATATATATTCGAGTTCTGTAACACCAAAGTGGTACAAAAATAAATATATTTCTCTACCTACACGATCATCGTATTTGACATAGTCCCCTAGTAACATACTTTCTTTGATCGATATGTATTCCAAATCTTCACTAATCGAAGGCGAAAAAACAAATCGCGCACGTCCAATCTACGTCCCTAACCATATTTCAGACCCTAACTACGTTCGCATTCTTGATACAACTCTTCGAGATGGAGAACAATCATCCGGTGTCACATTAACACCAAAAGAAAAACTCGAGATCGCTCATCAACTTGCTAAATTAGGAGTTGACGTTATCGAAGCAGGGTTCCCTGCGGCCTCTGAATCAGAAGCACAAGTCGTTAAGTTGATCGCACAAGAGGTTGGAAACGGTAAAGATGGTGATCATGTGCCCGTTATTTGTTGCTTAGCGAGGTGCAACAAGGCGGATATCGATAAGGCGTGGGAAGCTGTAAAATGTGCTAAGTATCCGAGGATATTAACGTTTATAGCGACAAGTGAGATTCATATGAAGCATAAGTTAAATATGTCGAAAGAGGAAGTGATTGCAAGGGCGAAAAGTATGGTGAGTTATGCTAGGAGTTTGGGGTGTAATGACATTGAATTTGGCCCTGAAGATACAACAAGGTACGTATGTTTCCTTAAAAAAACTTATGATAGACACACCAAAAAAAAAAAAAAAAAAAAATTCCTTGGCCATCTTAAGTAGTCTACTAGTTGAAGTTTAGATATTTTAACAAATGATCTCTACGTTAAACTTCACTAGTAATTAATACGGAGTATATATTAATGAAATCATGTAGTAAAATAACTGAATACAGTCACAAACTAATTCGGTTTATTTTGAGAGAGGAGAGATGTTTATATTTTATTAATTAATCATCTAGATAATTCCAAAGTGAATGGGGTATGATTCTCACACACAATTTTTTAATCCTTACACACCAATTTAAAGAAATGGAGTATTATTAGAAGAGTAAAAGGTTAAAATAGGTGTGTGAGGATAAAAAAGAGTGTGTTAGAATCGTCCCCAAAGTGAATGGTTAGATGAGTATATATTTTAAAGCATTAAGGGTTGACAAGTAAGCATACTAACGCAGCCGTGCAATACACATTTAAGCATAATATAATATTTTAAAATTATTTAAGTATTATTTTCCGTTTAACAGTAGAAATTAAAAAGGGTAGAAGAATAGAAGATAGATATTTACAATAAATTATTTATGCACGAAAATATAACAACTGATGAACTGATAGCTTAAAATTTATATTATAATAATAGATTATTCAAATTACTAAAATATGGTTCCCATTCTACCACCAGTAAGACCACTCCTATGGGAGCATTATCGGTAGTTACCCGTCACTACCCGTTCATTACCCGCATAATGTCATAGGCATCAATTCATTATAGACATTAGTTATAAGGCTTTCACCATGAATTTAACTAGTGCTTCTTAATTCTTTATAGGCATTAGTGAGGTCTACTAGTATCTTTTTGTAACAAAATACCCCATTCAAGATATGTACAAGCATTAATGCATATTATACAACCTTTTTTATGAGCATTGTACAAGCATTAATTCATATTGTACAAGCATTCATATATATTTAACCGTATTTGTGTTTATTAATAAAAGTGTTGTTTTAAAAAAAATGTGATTATATGTACAATTAATGACGTAGCAGTTAAGAGGAAGATATTTTAGCCATTATAGGCAGTGTGTATTTATAGGATTTTATGAGTTAGTTATAGGATTTGGGTGTTGAAGTGGCGCTGATGTGGAAGGTTTAGAGGATAAATAGTTTAGTTACGATAAGGAGTGGCCTAACAATTTCAATTTATTACTCCGTACTATTGTACTTATCCAGTCACATATAACATGTCATCTATAAATACACAATGAAAACTCAAATAATTTTACTTTTGTGCATTTAAACAAACAATATATTAGACAAGGATCAATAAATAGAGGTATAAATGAGTTGAGTTGAGTTGAGTTGAGTTCGAGTTTTGCTAAGTTCAAACCCAGTTCGTTCAAAATTTAGTTTGAGCTCGAACTTCACTGATCACTCATTTTAAGCTTAACATATTAAGTCCGAACTCATCCCGTTTGATATTATACAAGCGTAAGTTCACCTTGTTTTGTTGGCTCAAAATTCGGCTCGTTTATATTGACAATGTCGGGGTTACTCATGGGCATTGCCACATGAACAAGGGCCCAGGAAATCAGCATTATATTGAGGTCGGAGCATCATAGCCCAAATTATATTTTCTTAACTAGTCCATTAGAAAAAGATCATTCTTTAGCCCAAAATAGCCCATTGTGTGTCCGGCCTGAATTTTTTACATTCATAAACTGCGATTCTTTTTTTAATACGGATGAATAAGATAGGACCGTCTACAACTTTAACGCATTAAAATGGGTGTTGATAAATCTAATATTAAAACTGATTGATCCAAATTTTATCGGTACACAACCAAACAAATATTTTAATGCATGCTTGGTTGTATAGCATAAAATTTGATTATGTACGATCATCACTCTTAATGTATTGATGAGTAATGAGTTATTGAGTTGTATAATTGTACTGTATAATCTATTAATTAATAAGATAGTGTAACTATCAATTTTAATGTTAGGATATTCCAACTGTGATATCCATTTAATTTTAATAATAAAATTTAAAACAAAAAATTGAATTAAATTATTAAAATTAATTTTTTAATAATGTCTATTTTATATACATTAATGCCAATGTTTTTAAATTAATTACGGAGTATTAAATTAACTTTATTTATTGTCATCTTGTAGGTTAATTAATAATTTTTAGTTTATTTTCAAATAGATAATTTTAATTAAATAATATAAAACAGATAATTAACCGTAACATAAATTATTCTAGTCACTTCAAGGAAAATACTAGATAAATTTTTTTATCATTCACATCAAATAATTAAAGCTTATCTATTTATATAAATTTACAATAATACTAAAAGAAAAATACTACACGTAATTAATTAAATTGAGCGAATATATTTCGTTCATACCATTTTCTATTCGCTAATATAACATCTGATAAATAAATTTGACCCAAAGGTCAAAAGTCAAAACTTTTACTCGGAACATCAGACGTAGACATATTTGTGAGTTATAACAAAACAACCACATGCTTACATGTATCATTTACAATATGCAAAAATACTAAAATACTTGTACAAGTTTTTACATATCATGTACAATACGTTATACGTCAATACTTGTAACCGAAGCAGAGTGGTTTGTACGTTTCTTTCATCTTCTCGTTCATTAATCCCCAAAAACAAGCCCAGCCGTGCAGTGGATGGAGTGGTGTGCATATTGGCCATGTTCAATAACTGAGGTTGGTGTCATTATTTAGCACATGTTGTCTGTGGCTGATTCTTGGAACAACAAAATCAATTTTATTATATATTGTTTTAGGCAAGCTTGTTTGATTAACTGATTACATATTTGTTATGGGCATATTTAATGCAACGAATGGTGTAAAATGAAGCATTTTTAACTATATAAAAATGAATATCTATAACTTCATTTCGCTCATACCGTAGAGAGTTTATTGGTTCTGCCCGTAAACTAGGCCTCACGCCGAATCACATAAAGTTTTGTGTCATTTTCTATTTCTTAATTGCTCTATTTAATTTCTTCGGTCAATATGTATTCCAAATCTTCACTAATCGAAGGCGAAAAAACAAATCGCCCACGTCCAATCTACGTCCCTAACCATATTTCAGACCCTAACTATGTTCGCATTCTTGATACAACTCTTCGAGATGGAGAACAATCATCAGGTGTCACATTAACACCAAAAGAAAAACTCGGAATTGCTCATCAACTTGCTAAGTTAGGAGTTGACGTTATCGAAGCAGGGTTCCCTGCAGCCTCTGAATCAGAATCACAAGTCGTTAAGTTGATCGCACAAGAGGTTGGAAACGTTAATGATGGTGATCATGTGCCCATTATTTGTTGCTTAGCGAGGTGTAATAAGGCGGATATCGATAAGGCATGGGAAGCTGTAAAATGTGCCAAGTTTCTGAGGATATTATCGTTTATAGCGGCAAGTGAGATTCATATGAAATATAAGTTAAATATGTCTAAAGAGGAAGTGGCGGAAAGGGCGAAAAATATGGTGAGTTATGCTATAAGTTTGGGTGCTACAAGGTAAGTATGTTACCTTAATTTCGCTTTTCAAATAGAAAATGTTACCTTAATTTCATTTTACCTACTAGAATGAGTAAATGACTTTCACTATGAAATGTAAAAAAAAAAAAAAAAAAAAAAAACCTAACTTATGGTAGATAATAAATACAGTGCATAATATATGGGTTGCCAACAAACTTAATCTAAAAGTGGTAGACAATTTACAATTTATGTCCTTCGCCTTTTTCATATTTACATATTTCATCCCTAACTACAAGGGTGAAACTTTCTAGAGGCCTCGGGTTTGAATCCCTACGAGCACTGTTGTAAAAAAACCGATTACACGCCGATTAATCTCCGATTAATCATTTTTAAGAACAATCCGTTCCGATTTTCAAAAATCCGTTTAATTAAACGGTCAACGTCAATTGATGAGTCAAAATCGAATTTGGTAATTAAAATAGGTCAAAGTAAAAAATGATTAACATTTTAACATGCATTTACACTAGAACGTTATAGTTTTTGAGCAAAATGAATAATTTTGGACAATTATGTTAAAGTTTATTTTTATATTTATGGTTTTATTTCTATATTTACACATATAATTCTGGAAATTTAATATTTAAATGTATACAGTACAATCCGATTAATCCCCGATTAATCCCCGAATTACCGATTAATCATTCAAAAGTCCCGACCGATTAATCCCCGAATAGCAAATTTTGCAACCTTGCCTACGAGTGCAAAATAAGTTCCCTTGTAGCCACACACGCTCACTCGCGATAATTTCGAACTATCCGCATAATAGGTGATCGCTATGGGATTAGTTGGTTCGCAAAGCAGATCAAAACCTTATGTATAAAAAGAATATTCCATCACACCTTTTATCACAAATTAGATACATTTAGAGGTGCAAACGATCTGGACAAAGTCTAAGATAGCCCGAGGATGTTCAAGCTCGGCCAGCTTGCATTCCAGAAAGCTCAAGCTTGAGCTCGGCTCGAGTCGAGCCTTTTTATATTAATTTAAGCTCGGCATATAATTGTTAAAAGCTCGAGCTCGTCTTGTGATACATGTTATAAGCTCGAACTCGGCTCATGATCAACTCTTGATTAGCTAAAAAGGTATAATCGAGATTAAGCTGGAATTGAGGTCATTAAAAGTTATGAGGTTATTCTTGCTCACGTTACCCGGAAGGGTGAAAACATTAAATATGATTACGCGGCCTATTTGGACATTCATTCTTAGCTGCTTCCTTTCTTTATAGCCATTCATTCCTACTACCGCAATGTGGATCTCCTCTTCCGGGCTTCCTTTCTTTATTTCCATTCCCACTGCTGGCTTTCTGTGTCCGTTTCTCAAATCTTTCATGGCTACTTAAAAATTTAAACCTGTGACTTCACTCGAGGTGTTCATGGCCCCAAGCACTGGCTATCTTGGAATGGTTCGATTGGAGCTCGATTTATTAAGGAAAACTCGAAATATGAGCACACTGAAAAAGAAAAGACTGAGTATGAGTATGAATTTTACTCAAAAGATTCGGACTTGACCAGAATTAATCAATCGATATTTTTCAGTGAGATGTTATGAGAAGTAAGTGTGTTTTGTTTACCTCTTAATTAAATGATTCAGCGATGAATACTGAATCATTCAACATTTAGCGCGTTTGTTTCTAACCTCTGAATGACATATAATGCTGAATGGTTCAACATTCAGTGCTGAACCGTTCAGAGTTGAAACACTTTCTTAGCCATTAAGTACCAAGTATTTTGTAATATCCTCCTAAAATCATATCCAGAACACTTAAGTAACAAGTATATTGAATTTTTTATTCATGTAACACGTTAATAAGGTAATTTTACCCAATTAATACCGTCCATTCTAAATGTTTATTAAAAAGTTTATATTCATTGGGTACTAAGTTTATTCCGATACTTTGAAGCAGTCAGATTATGAACCATTCAGCACTAAATCATCCAGTTTTATTAAAAATAGCCTATGATTATATGAAAGTGTGAAATTGATTGTGAAATTGTTGCGAAATATATTGTTGTGGACTTATGTAATTGTCTTAGCTTATTTGGTATTAGTCATGTATTTGAATTTTTTAGTAAAGAGTAGTACTGTAGTAGAGTAATATGAGATAATTAAAAATATAATAAACGAGCTCTAATTTATGCTTGAACTTAGGTTCGAGCTCATTTAGGTCAGGCTCGAACTGAACATTTAACGAGCCGAATTCGAATAGCTCACAAGGCTTATGTTCTGTTTTGTTAAGAGATTTGAAAGCAGAGTTTGGGTGAAGATATATTCATAAACTAAATATTGGTGTAATGTTTAACAGATCTGAAAGAGAGTTCTTATATGAGATATTGGGTGAAGTTATTAAAGGAGGTGCAACAACTATTGGCATTGGTGATACTGTTGGTTACAGTTTGCCTCGTGAGTTTGGACAACTCATTTCTGATATAAAAGCCAATACTCCTGGTATTGAGAATGTTATTATTTCAACTCATTGCCATAATGATTTAGGTGTTGCTACTGCTAATACTTTAGAGGTAAATATGTATACAGAATATGTTATTGATTCGTGTTTCACTCGATCAAAAAGTTACTTACATTATTGCGGATATATTCCAGGGTGTTGTTTCGGGTGCAAGGCAGCTAGAAGTGACGATAAATGGAATTGGAGAGAGAGCTGGTAATGCTTCTTTGGAAGAGGTTAGTTTCAGTTTATCAATTATTGACACCTGCGTGTAGGGGTGGATCCAGTTTAGAGCGAATGATGTAGATAGATGGGAGTGGGTCCCAATAATTTGAATTTTTTATATTGTATATGACACCACCAAATTTAAAGTCAGATTTCTACTATATTCAAAGACATATTTTTGTATACTTGTAAAATTAATGATTTTATTGGAAGTAACTGCCATTTTTTTTGGGAAAAATTGATAAAGTATCACTCAAATTAGATATGATCACTCTGCGTTTAGATCCTAGAATCGCCACTAATAACTGGGGCTATGATTATTAAAATTCGATGTTTTAAGCTATTATATTGTTTTTCTCAATTGTTTTTACCATTTTGCACTGTCAAAAAAGTAATTCTGGATCAGCGAGGGAGGTTTAAAATTGAAACTTTTGATAACTATTAGATGCCTTACTTTTTGTTGAAGTTAGGTGGTAATGGCTATAAAATGCAAAGGAAAGATTTTGGATGATCTTTACACTGGGATTAATACAGAGCATATTGTCATGGCTAGCAAGATGGTTAGTAATTTATCAAAGTTTTAATTACAATTATGTTTCATGTCACAATACTTAAACAGGGATTCACTCTGCATATTTATTGTTTAGGTGGAAAAATATAGTGGAATGCTGGTGCAGCCGCATAAGGCGATTGTTGGTGCTAATGCTTTTGCTCATCAAAGCGGTATTCATCAGGTTGGTCTTTGGTTATGGCCTTTTATAGGTATATATAAGAAGAAACGGGTTGTATGAATAACTTTTCAGTAAACTTACTAGATACACTGCTTTCTATTGTATAGGATGGAGTCCTCAAGAATAAAAACACATACGAAATCATGTGTCCTGAAGATATTGGCCTTTATCGAACTAATGTGTCAGGACTTACACTTGGAAAACTTAGGTACGATGTTGTAAAAGTGGTTACTTTTTATTGCATTGTTTCGGATCGAAGTAGTCTAATATTTTGAAACATTGTTTTACAGTGGACGTCATGCTTTAAAGATCAAACTTCTTGAGGTAAAACGCGATATATGGTGATCTTATTGATTTTTGTTTGAATAAGGTAGCTAATACCTTAGTTGTTGTGCATTAAACATGGTTTTATTTGTCTCTACAGCTTGGTTACGATTATGATGGAAAAGAACTTAATGATCTCTTTTGGCGCTTTAAATCCATAGCGGAAACGAAAAAGGTAGCGAAAATACTTCTTTAATAAAATTTCATTGTTGCTTTTTACATTCGTACAACAAATTTGGACGATTATTCGCTAATTAATTGGATCCTTAATATTTAAACTAGGTTATCACCGATGATGATCTCATGACATTGGTTTCAAATTGAGATATTGGTACGTGTACGATATTTATTCTTAGACGAATGAATGTTTGTTAATTCTAGATTCTAAAAACTACATTTCTTTAAAAACATGAGGATGAAATTTCGTTAAGAGTGTAAACTGTTCTTGATCCTGTTTGTTTAATGCAGGTTCAGCATATTATGAAGAAAATAAGAGTATAGTGTTATGATCAAAGAACACACACGCACTCACTTATAGTTGGGAACCAAGATTATCAAATAAATGTGTAACCTTAAATCATTTATTTATATTATAGATTATAGATAGATATTAAAGATAATTTTAAATTTCACTCCGTTTTTATTCATGCTAATACATGACCCAAATAAATTGTAAGAAAGAATGTAAGTTACATTTATTCATTAAATGCCTGGCATGTAAAAATTGTACAATCACATTTATTAATTTTCTATATTTCATATTTTTTCTTACAAAATAAGTTTTACGTACAAACAAATATTTACAAAATGACATCTAGCAATATATTTTTACAAAAATTGGTTTGACCAAGTGTTTCTTCGTATCATTATGTCGGTCAGTTAGTGTAGCTCAATGGATGAACTCTTTTCCTTGCATTTATATTGTTCTTTTCATAGCATTTGATATTTTAAGAACTACGATTATATATATTTGGCACCTAGTAGCAGTGTCTTTGGTCATGTGTAAAATGTTCAATCGAACTGGACCCAATTTTAATTACTAAGTTTGGTTGCGACCAATTTTGACTGATTAACTTCGACCAATTTAATTGATTAACTTCGAAGTCCCAGTTAATCCAATTAATGCCTTCTTTTTGATGACCTATTAATCGGATATTGACCGATTAATCCCCGTTGATCGAGGGTTGGCCGAAATTTGGTAGAAATTTTGACCGATTTTGATTAATCGGTCCGGACTCTCCAAAAATAAGTAATCATCGATGGGTTTTATAACAGTGTTATATAAACGAAAACTTAAAAAACAACAAAAGTGATAACAAACGCTAGTCCGAACAAAATCGCATTTTAGATCCATGCATCTTAATTCTATTAAGACATCTTTTATCTTTATAATATATACCGGTCAACTATTCTATAATTTACAAATTTCACATCAACTAAAATGGAAGTATAAAAAAAAAATCAAAAAACAAAAAAAAAAAACAAAAAACAAGTCGTTTTCACTTCCAACTAAACTATTAGTTGACCATAGAAAAATGTTCAAAATTTGACCACTTTAACTATACAATCACACCAGTCAAACTGTATGTCACCAAAAGCATTTTTGACTGATCACGAGCTAACTCCATGTGCTACCTCTCTGGACATCCGTCTCCGTCACTCTCCGATACTACACTTATAATACACTCTGCATAATTCAAAACAATCAATACCAATACTAATCTCTATTAGAGAAACATTTAACTAATTACATCATTATTGTTATGGAATATAATTCACTTTAGGGTATTAAATGTAATTATTAATTGTACAGGGGTTGAATGTATAATTTGTTAATTATTTTCAGTTAGTCGTTAATGATTGTTATAAGAAGGTTAAGAGTCAGTTATCACGGTTAGAATAGTTAGTTCATATATGTGTACAGATTCAAGAACTTGTATTGTAATTCTGATGATGATAAATGCAATTTTGTTAAATTAATCTTGTTTGCTATCCGCTTAATATGGTATCAGAGCTTACGGATATGACTGAATTCGTAATTTGATTATTCAAATCAAATTACATCGCATTCGGTCAATTATCGTTCAATTGATTGATCTTCTGTTCCGATTATTTGTTTTCTTCCAATCGAAGCTAATTGTAGCCTCGATTAATCGTTTACTTCAGTTTTCTTTGTTGTTCGTATTGACCTATAGAGATGATCCAAATAAAATCAATACATAATTGAATACGATGAATTCGATCCACGATCCTTTATACATAGCTAGTTCAGATCATCGTGGAATGATTCTGAAACAAATACTCCTTTTAATGGAACCAATTTTCTTGGTTGGAGCCGTACGGTAAAAATGGCACTTGGAGCCAAATTGAAATTAGGGTTTATAAATGGTACTAATCTAAAACCCGTTGTTACTGATGATACATATCAAAATTGGACGCGTTGTGATTACATGGTTACGTGCTGGATTCTTAACTCCATGACTGCTGAACTATCTGAGGTGTTTTAGTACACTCAATCAGTATATGAACTTTGGAAAGAAATTATTGAAAGGTATGGTCAGAGTAATGGACCACTTCTTTACGAGTTAAAAAGAGATTTGAATAATGTTACCGAAAGTAATCTTTCAATAACTTCGTACTTTAATATAATGAAGAGGTATTAGGATGAATTGCAGATTTTAATTGGTGTTCCAGTCTGCACTTGTGGTAAAATGAGAGAGTGTAGCAGTGGAAATAATGAAAAAAAATTTGAAAACTGAAAATAGTTTAAAGTTAATGCAGTTTCTTATGAATTTGAATGTTGATTATGAATCAGTTAGGAGTCAAATCATCTCTATGGATCCTTTGCCATATGTTAATAAAGCCTATTACACAGCTCAACAGGTAGAAAAACAAAAGCAAGTGACTAATACTATCGTTGAACCAACTGATTTTTTTAGTAAACATAAGCAGTCTGGTTATAAGGGAAAAGGTGAATCAAGGAATGATAAGAAACATTGTACTATTTGCAATGAAGACATGCATTTACATGAACAATGCTTTGAAAGGTTGGGTTTTCCAGATTGGTATAAGGGGAAGAAAAAACAGAAAAAACACCAAGAGTTGTTGCACATGTCAATGGTTTTGAAAACTACATGGTCAATGAAACTCCTTTTGACATGTGATATCGGCCAAAAAGTCACGTTTTTACCCCCGATATTGAGCCCCAAATCCATAAAGTTCCAAACTTTGTCGGCAAAATAATCGCTTTTTTGGTTAATTTTGTAGATTAAGTAATTAAAAAGGTGATGCAAACAGAATCAAGTAAAACGGAGTTAAAACGAAGATTCTAGAGCGAAAACGGTGAAAGACAAGTTACGACCAAGGAAATCACGACTTGCCATACGGCCTGCCACTATGTAAAATGGCCTATCATACGGCCTCGCCATACGGCCTGCTAGCCGTATGCCACGAAAAACTTTGCCTATTTAAAGGGCTTTTTGCATTCATTTTTACACACACTCAATATGTACTTCAAATTAGATTTTCAAGCATTTTAGTTAAGTTTTTAGTAGTAGCTAGCTTAGCATTTATTTTTCGAAAGATATCTTGGCGAGTCCCTGCGATCTCGTGCAGATTTCTTCATCCTTACGCTTGTCTTATTAATTAAACATGTATTGTTATCATTTATGTTTTATAATGCGTTCCGATATTACCATGTTAGCTTAATTAATCTGTATGTTGCCATGATAGAAGTTTGGGTTAGCGTAGTTATGTTAAATTAGTACGGTTATTATCGTCATACTGAACTTGTGATTTCGATAGATTTGTATGCTAGCATCTTAAGGATTGACCGACCTAGGTTGTGACCAGGACTTGTCCACCTATATGAACTTAGCTACTTCATAGGATTAAGACCCCTGGTTATACTGTATCTGAAGATTCTATGAACTCGGTATGGTCGGAGTTCCCGAGAGGCATCTAATGCGCTTTTAGGACATGAAACTTAGGAATTGAGACATGAATGACCTAGTATACCTATTGACTGTTCCAAAGTGACCTCTTAGAAGCTGTTAAGATCTAGTTAGTGCCTAAACTGTACGACCCAAACCTATTGATGTTCTTGTTTGATTGTTGCCCTAGGATTAAGTCATATCAACTGTTTAGGTATCTACTAGGTTTCTATCTGCTTTACTTTCAGTATGTCAATTGTAATGTTGTATAATGTTTAGATTAGTATGATCTCATTAGTATGATGAAATGGTTGTTAGTTTTACATTAAGATTTTGTCAACTTAACCCGACGGACTCCTTTCGTTTGTGATCAGTGTTCACTCAACACGGCACGTTGTTATTCAGTTACCCAAACTGATAACGAGGGTTAGGATTAGAACTCAACTCACTAATAAACCTAGTGCTTTACTGAGGATAACCTACGAGGTATAGTTACCTTTCAATTATACAACTACGTGACATATTTTTCACTACTCAACGAGAACTCCGAGAGTCTACAGGTAAGTAGGTCTGTGTAATTGGCTCATCCAACCAGA
Source organism: Rutidosis leptorrhynchoides (assembly GCF_046630445.1). NCBI lineage: Eukaryota > Viridiplantae > Streptophyta > Magnoliopsida > Asterales > Asteraceae > Rutidosis > Rutidosis leptorrhynchoides. Next base: position 511,303,752 of record NC_092335.1, on the reverse strand, counting down.
TCTACACTATTCTAAGCATAGCTTTAACATAAACATAATTACCTTTCCCTAGCCCAAACTAATATCTTGGTCAACATTTTCCTGATCTGCATACTCCGCATATCCCTCCACCATCTTTACTTTTCCGTAATTAGGACTATTAGCTTAAAACCAACTACTATCCTTTATCTAGGTAATTTAACCAAAGACAATTATCCACTTGATCTTAAATTCGTTAAACCATTCATAAGTACGACCCTAGGTTAACTTACATCTTCTACCTTAGAAAGTTAAAAGTAAATTTAGGCTCCGTAAAATATAAATAATAGACCATTGTTCTCTCTCTTGATTAGCTGATTTTGACGCCTTGCGGCCTAACGACACCGCATAAATAAAACAGTCCGTTTCGGTCATATCAATATGTCATGTGAGAATGAGGTACATCCAGAGAATAAAATGGTTGTGGATCAAAGGCTGGTAGGAAATGATGAAGATGTTCCAAAACAAAGAGAACAATGCACCTGCCAATCATGCAGGTATATCATTATGTACTTATGCTTATTCTTTGTCATGTCTTGAAAAATCAAAGCATAAATCTATGGTTTATGTCTGGAGAGTTGATACAGGGGCTACATACCACATGTCCCTACATTTACACCTCTTTCACTCAATTACTACCTTAAAAACCCAATCTGAGACGGGTTAACCATATATAACAGTTTAAGAAATACGAAAAAATATAATTGAGTTAAATAACTTGCTAATAATTACCTGCCTGATACGGGTCGCTCGCCCATAGCCGAACAAATGGATGCTAAATCTACTTCAACATCAGCAATCACTTGTCTTAATTGAGCTCTACATTAATTTGCAGAATCTACTTTTCTTCTGTACATATCAAGGCATTCACGTTCGGTCTCTAACCATATCATGTCCCTTTCAACATCATTTTCGCCAACTGCATCTCAAATAATCTTAATTTAAGCCTCCAAATTAGTTGCACTTATGAATTAAAAACTATAGTAATAATAATAATACTAGTAATGAGTTGTTACCTTTAAAACTATAGCATTGCTCCCATGCTCAAGTTGTTTCCATTTGCAAAAGTGGATCCTTTTTTTGTGTAGAAATTCTGTGAGCAGACCATATAAATAATAATATATTACCAATAATCATCATCATATACCATCATAGAATATCATTTATTTCAAATAGTCATAAAAAAAATCACAACCATAAAACAACGTTTTGACCTGCAAGTTCTTACAAAATTTTTAAGTATGAGCCCATTTTGACTCACTCTAAATTGCACCTTAGCATGTGAGTGTTACATAAAATCGTTGGGCAAGTCGCCTTCTAGCTGCATGGTATATCCAAAGTGCAAGGTTGTAAACCTTGTTTACAATATGTCACAAGTAATCATATACAAAGCTAAATTGATACGCATTATAAACTTATATACCTTCATTTTTTGAGCCATCAAACCTCCTACATCTCTCATTTAAAAGATGATTAAATAACATATTAATTGATAGATAAAATATTAGCAAGAACACAATGCAATCCATTTAGATGAAAAAGTACCTGGATAACTATAACGAATTTGAAAATTGTTAACCTCAGATTGAGACTAATTAAGATCAGACTTTTAGAAAGAACGATTTGATGAATCAAAATATATAACTTACTAATACCATCTTCAAAGGGAGTACGGAAATTAAAGCTTGAATCATGTCACATGGAATATGAACAAAAGAAAATTCAAACATATCACTGTTTCTGTTGGTAGATTGTGGTCTACAATTAATTAGGAAAACTGAGACATCAAAACATAGAAAACATGATATATACATTTTTCGTCATTTATAATGAATCAAGACATCACTATATTCCCCATTTTGATACAAAACAACATGAATGAGGCTACAAGCTCCAACAGGTATCCGAACCACTGTAAAAATCATTGCGGAAGACTAAAAAACCAAATAATAACATGTAGATGGATGCATCCACCGCAATCTACCAATCAATAAGAACAAACCCGCCGCAAACCTGACTATAAAACTAAAATCATACAATACTCATACTAACATATAATTATTAAAATTTGACTTTATGTATATGACAATGTATATAAAATGAGTGATCCGTACATGGGCGTAATGTGGCATTGGATGTTGCAGGTTACATTTATGCCAAACACAATAAGCCCTTATATGTTTAAAGAAATTGTGTTAGTAATAGAAATCAAAATGAACTCACCAAAGTGGTCAACTTCTTAATCTTCCATGTGATCAATATCACAAAGCTTACTCAAGTCACCGATGGACCTTTGGTAGAAGGTTACTTTATCACCCTGTTTTGAAGATGCTACAATTCCTTCAGTATTCGGATACTATTAAAATCAAACACGAACTATAAAGATCATATATATTAAAACCATTTGTTATATAAAGACATTACATTCATTAATTTATTGAATTGATATAGCTTCAATACTAAACAAAAATATACCTTTGATGGACATTCTAGATATGTAACCAGATGACAAGAACAGCTTACCCGACAATCCAAGAAAGTAAGAAACCAACTAACTAACTGAATATCAATTATCTGAAACAACCATGTTGAATCTAATTCGTTCCCAATCAATCTCCCAATAAATTAATTTAAATTAAATACAATAATATAAAACGAAATCAAATAATCACTATTGGAAACCCTAACCTTTTCATTCTTGACGCATCACACAAAAGCTTCTGGTCAGACCGCAAGAACCCTAGAATTAGCCAATGTTTTCTTTAATGGAAATCATAACATTAAATGCTACTGCACGATTCGATCGTCAATCATCGTCATCTACGAATTCTGAATTAGGTGTGAACCAGATTAAAAGAAATACTCCTTAATACAAACGAATCAATCTCCTGGCTATAGATTGTTTAATCTGCTTGAATTTAGGAAGGAGCTTCTTAGCATGCCAATCGATCGTGAATCGGTTGATTTTTAAAGAGCCCTAATTTTCTTTGATTATCCTGTCTTTTTTAGATTAGCATGGGTATTACAGATATTTTATTTCCTAATCTAGCCTTAATCACGTGATTAAGGTGAATCACCATAATGGATGGTTTAGATTGAGAAGTAGAGAGAGAGATCTTTAACATTTGTGAAACTAGAATTAGAATTCCTCTCGCTTGTTATTAAAAGAAAAATTAAAATAAGTAATATTGTTTTCAATAAGAAAATCTTGACCATTCATTTAATCAAATAAATTAATTGAACCCTTGAATCAAAATATCAAATAAATATTATCTAATACAAATTTCATTTTAATTACACATTACCACACTACCACACTACCCCTATTTAATTTTAATTAGCCAATTATTTTGGGAAACAATTTTTTCAAAAAAACTTCAAACCCTTATACAGGAAATAATTATGGGCATATGGTTTTTAAATATGAAAGTGAACAATCAATATCCGTCAATTACGTTACAATTTAGTCAAATCCCTTAAATATCTTACTCTCGCGACCTTTTTTTAACTTCCTCATTCTGGCGAATTTTCTCACAGATTTCAAATTTCCAATCTTCTTCTGCACCACATTCATGAAGGATAATCTTTATCCTTTTCATCGTTCGCGATATTGGCAAAAATAAGGGTTTTGATTGTTGATCTGATTTCGTTGGTTACGTTAGTGCAAAAATTTAGGGTTGGCGATTCAATCAGGAAACAGACATCAACATCGATCTATTCGATCTATCCTTTTGGGACAATTGAATCTGAACACCTTCTTTTATTGAAACGAATCGATGAACATGTTTATCGATTTTAATTCTGCAGAAGATGTTAATAAAAGGTATGATTACATCTTTTTTAGCTTGCCAGTCATAAACATTCATTCATATGTTTCTAAATTTTGGGTATTTAATTTTGATTTATAACGAGTTGATATCTTAAGATTTTTCAATCTTCTAAAGCTATTTTTTTCATCAAACATCGATATTTTATTACTAGGTGATGAGGTATTCAAACCGATAAGGGAATCATTCAACCGGGAAAAAAAATTAGCAACTCTACGACGGTTTATCATTGATTGATCGAAAGTTTGATTTAATCAGGTAAGAATTGCCCCTAAAGATTGTTTGCTAAATCATCTCTCCGCGAATCTTACACACAACGACGATAGGAAAACATTCTTAATAACTCCGTCGATTGTATGTATTATATAAAATTCCTGATATTTTTTCTAATTTTTTATTTATATCCCTTGGCAGCAACTTTGTTTTAATGTATGAGTTATTATTATATGGTAAATGGTGCTTTATTTAAATCATATGGTAATGGTAATAGATAAATTATAGATATACCAGTTTCTCATAACTAAAATCAAATCTGGTTGTATAGTTGTGATTTAATTTTGGTTATATCAAACCTGCACACATTCGGATTTAAGCCAAAGTAGGTGGTAGTGGTAGTTTTGTTGGGCGTGTTTTTTTTTTTTTTTCCTTTCATGGATATGCTAACACACTGTTTTGGTTCATTTGATGGACTACTAATAAGATTAGACTTATTACATTGAATTGTCTTTGACAACCTTGTCTAAAACCCTCTTGAATAATTTATATTTGTAACCGTCTACCTCATATGTTTTTCCTTTTTTAAAAGGTTTTAATAGCTCATTTATGAATGCTTGGTTTGATTAATTATTAATTATAGGAATTATTTGACACTTCTGGATCATATTGAGGTTAATGGAGATCGATTAAAGTGTTTAGGTTATTATGATGGTATAGTCACAGGTCATCATACTACATGTTCTAAGGTACGTCATTCACTCATAATACGTTCTAACTAAGTGATTCACTCCTAGAGCTACATTCTTAACTGTGACTGTAGCTGCTTTTTGGGCAGTAATTCTGCCCGTTTATTATTAAAGATCAGTTCCAAATCCATCGGAAATAGTGAGGTTTTTCAGTATTTTAGGAGGGAATGAGGGAGCACTCATTTTATAATTATCCTATAGAAATTTACATATACCCAACATTCTAGATGTCTTCCTATTTTGGGATGCTTTCAAACCCGTTTGGCCCATCTATTTAAGTTGTTTATGTAATCAGCACAAGTTGACCCATTCATATTTTAATAGGTTAAAATCGACATGTTTGTCATTATGTAAACCCTTCTTATTTTATTGACCTTCATCAGTCAAAACTTTATGTATATTATTATGTCTGAATTTATTGCCTTTGTTCTTAGGTATACATTGTTTTGGGTATTTTTGCTAATAGAAGTCCTAACACCATTCATTACTCTCATAAAAGTAAATTTCTTTTACTCGATGTCGAAACCGTTTGTGCAGATGAAGAATTTTACAATTGTTTTAAGGATTCAAGAAAGAATTGGTAAGTACTATTGATTGTAAGGATTCAAGAAATAATTCGTAATTTCTATTGATTGTAAGTTATATTAAATTCGTTTTCTTAAGTTGATATTTGCAGGTTAAGAATCAGAATGGTAATGGTAAATTCTCGAGAGTTTTTTTAATGGAAAGGAAATAGACGGATTAAAAAATAATAGTGATTCTCGAGTTTTAATTAGAAAGGATAGTACAATAATATTTTGTTAACAACACTCTCCGCCCATATTTGAACGGATTGGAAGGATAGGAAAACACTATCATCCCCTTTCTTTTCCATCGCCCAATAAATTTCTCTGCTATCATCATTACACCATTTCAATTTAGAATGACACCTTCATCTTCTTCTTATTTTAACAACTTTTAAAATCATTCATGGTGATTCATCAATCTATTTACTCTTAGGGTGTATATACCCTTTCTTTTTCTAAGTATATACAAATTCAGTTGACTTTTCTTATGGCTATGAATGAATTGTATTTGTAGCAATGGTTTTAGATGTCCGATATAACTTTACTTCCTATTTTTTGGCATGTAAGGTTTAGTTATATTTCTGAACTTATTTTAAAATATTTTATGGTGTACCATATCAGAATATCATACAATACTTAATTCAGAACGGATAATAGTGTTTATGTACCCTTATTCACACTTCTGGATCTTGCCAAAAGAGTTATATTGCATTATCTTTAGAGCAAATGGATTCATAGGTGATTTTCAATTTAATGTGATACGGGTATGCATTTGTTAGGATTTATTTGTTAGGGTTCAATTTATCAAGCCCCATGTTGCTGCAGCTTGCTTAACTGCCATTATATCTCTCATTTTTAGCTCATTAATTTGAACTTTACATTTTCCAGAATTATCATTACTTCTTCATTTCTTGATTATTTTGATGAAGTTTAATTTCGAGTTTGTTTCTAAATTGTTAACAGGAGAGAGATTTGCATACAAAGAGGACTGGATATACTGAATTCACGGATAAGACGTCAGAAACAGTTAAACCGATTGCTTCGGAAGTTGCTAAGAAAAATGATGATGATATGGTTGATGCTGCTACTGCTGTTGAACCTGAGGGTATATTATTAGTTATATAACTTTTGATAATTACATGATTGTATGTAATTTGTAATTGCGTGTTTGTCTATGATCTTGATCTTTATACTATCTTACGTCATTGTTGGTGATCAATGTCTTGACTCTTTTCGTGTGTGTCGAATCAGTTTGTAATCTGATACATCTAATTCACAGATAGATATGTTTGTGTACTGTTTTGTGTCATTTGATAACCTGCAAGTATAACATTCTTTTGCAACATTGTATATAAATTCAACATTTTTGTTTAAAAGTTGTTATTTTTAATGTCTGCTTATCAAATCGTACACAAATCCATACTTTGATAATGTGGATGTAAGATGACTGATAGAGCACACATGGAAACATACTTTAGTATTTGATGAAAAACCCCTTTTGTTCATAGTGACGTTGGTTGTATTCGATGAAGTGATGAACACATATATGGAAGTATATTAGTTTAATCTTATTTTTTTACATGTTCAGCATTTGTGAATATGCCATCTGATTTGTGGTTTTTCATGTGTATTTTTTTAGAAAAGGTTGATCCTGAAGTTGATTCAAAGCTACTTGAGAAGCTTGAGTCAATGGGGTTTTCCAAGGAAAGGGCAACCCAAGAACTCAAGTATAATATTTTCTTTTGCGTTAATTAATAATCGAAGGACAACACTGATTTTACTGATTTATTTTTGTTATTTATATTTTATACTAGGGAACGAGCTCGCAAAAAGAAAGAAGAGGAAGAAAAGATAATGGAAAGAGCAAGGGAGAAGGTAATTGATGTTATGCGAGGTGTATATAAAATAGTTATTAATTTTAGCAGAAAACACTATTAAATACGATACAATTTTACACAAGATATTTATTTATTTATAGAATGGATATACTTAAACCTTGCTACAACACTTATAGGCAGTGTACCTAATCGTAAAGTAGTGTAGTTTTTAGTAAGTCCGGTTCGTTCCACAGGGAAATCTTTAAACAAAGCTCAACGCTATATTAGTTTACTTTTATAAAATTACAAATATATATATATATGTAATATTATTATTATAAAGGGGGGTTTTTACCGTTTAATGACCGGTTTGTCGATTTTAAGACTTTAGTCGCAGTTAAAACCTAATGTAAAATATAAAATAAATACAAGACTTAAATTAAAGCGTAAAGTAAATAACGATAATGAAATTGCGAATAATAAAAGTGCGATAAAATAAAATTGCGATAATTAAAAAGTACGATAATTAAAAGTGCGATTAAATAACAATAAATAAAAATGCGATAATTAGAAGTGCAATTAAATATAAAATAAAGGAAATTAAATATGAAATAAAAGAATTATGCTTATTTAAACTTCCGTAATCATGATGTTTGACGTGTTGATTTAAGTTTTATGCCCATGGGTTAATTGTCCTTTGTCCTGGATTATTTAATATGTCCGTCTGGTTTTTGTCCATAACAGTCCATCAGTCATAAATATAAAGTGCGAGTGTCCTCGTCAAATTATTATTATACCCGAAGTTAAATATTCCAACTAATTGGGGATTCGAATTGTAACAAGGTTTTAATACTTTGTTTAATGAATACACCAGGTTATCGACTGCGTGTAAACCAAGGTTTTACTACTTTGTTAACAATTACACCAATTACCCTTGAATGTAATTTCACCCCTGTTTTAATTATTCTAGTGGCTATTAATCCATTCCCGTGTCCGGTTAAATGAACGATTATTCGTACATATAAATACCCCGCCCATCGTGTCCGATCAAGTGTATATGGTAATTTATAGGGACGCCCAATTGTAAATCTTTATATTAACATTAACAAACTATCATTTAGTTAAACAAATATAAAGCCCATTAATAGCCCATAGTCTAATTTCCACAAGTGTCGTTCTTTTGTCCAAACCCCAATTATGGTACAAAGTCCAATTACCCAATTTTAGTAATTAGCCCAACATCATGATTACTTCGTTTTAAATAAGCATAATAATAACTTAGCTACGAGACATTAATATAAAAAGGTTGAACATAACTTACAATGATTAAAAATAGCGTAGCGTTACACGGACAGAATTTCGACTTACACCCTTACAATATTCGCTAACATACCCTTATTATTAGAATTATAATTAAAATTAAAATTAAAATTAAAATATAAATATAAATATATACGATATAGATAGAGAGATGGATATATTTGGTGGTTTTTTCGATCATAATTCGTTTGCTTTTATAGGAAGTTTCTGAAATTGGGGCTCCGCGACTCGCGGCCCTTTTGGCCTTCAAACTCCGCGAGTCGCGGAGATTGAAATTACAGCTCACATCTTTTGGAGTCTTTCTTGCCGACGGATTTTATATATAAATATAAAATATAAATAATTAATATAATTATTTATATATTATATTATATTCTTGTGCATAGTAGACTTGTAATTTTTAGTCCGTTGCGTCGAGCGTTGAGAGTTGACTCTGGTCCCGGTTCCGGATTTTCGAACGTCCTTGCGTACAATTTTATATTTTGTACTTTGCGTTTTGAATCTTGTACTCTTGTAATTTCGAGACGTTTCTTATCAATAATTGGAACCTTTTTGATTGTCTTTTGTACTTTTGAGCTTTTTGGTCGTTTGCGTCTTCAATTCGTCGAATCTGTCTTTTGTCTTCACCTTTTATTATTTAAACGAATATCACTTGTAAATAGAACAATTGCAACTAAAAGCTTGTCTTTCTTGAGGAATAATGCTATGAAATATATGTTCGTTTTTAGCATTATCAAATATTCCCACACTTGAGCGTTGCTTGTCCTCAAGCAATATCGTCTTGAAATACAAGAATCACTTCTTTATTCTTCACACTTTGTACATCAGTGATTTCTATACGGCGGTATAAACAATGGTAGTAACGATATGGTTTACAGTCCCACATGACTATAAAAATTTAGATCCATTAAGGAAATTGGATCTTTATGAAAACATTTGATCTTTTGAAAATTAAATCTAGTTTTTACCCTAGATAAGTTTTCCGGAATAACCCTTTACCGGTGTTTGCAAAATATTTTTGTGGGTTTGGTGGGTTTTAGATTTGAAAATTTTAGCTCAAAACTTGCGGTTTTGTGTCACCCACTTGCTAACCTTGTATTTGGAAAGCAACACGTCCAGTTTACTTGTCCCGTATATTACCTTTCGGTAAACTACCGTCCGGTTGAAAGGAAAGCGTTGAACAAGCAACTGTTAAGGCAATGTCCCGTGACATGCTTTTGATTATGGTCTATAACGTGTCGGACGCAATTACTATCCTTGGTAGGAGCAATAGTAAAGCTCACCCTTATAATTTTTCGGTATGGCACAAGGTCCTGTCTTTGACCACTATGCAACCACCGTTCTTACGGTTGACACCCGATTTAGTTCAGGTGACCTAATGAATTCCAGGTGAATTCCTAGGATTTTACGTTCAATGGTAATGAACGCATTGAAAATAGGGTTTTCAGAAAACAAATCGGTTTATAATTTTGATCAAAATATTTTCTCGTTTAAGCTCGAGTTTAGATATCATCGAATTCCATGAGTTTGTAATTCTCAATCTTTAAGGTCAATCTCTAGGATTGAGTAATATCAGTCTTAAAAGCTGATTTTTAATCTTTAAGGAGATTATCCTTTCTGGAGATCTGATATATTAGTCTTATCAAGCTAATTTGCATGGTGCCCCCCCCATTGTACGAGATAAATCCTTCTCATGGTTAGGATAAATCTGACCACTTGGCGACCCTGTTTAATGCTGAGGTCCGTGGATTTCCAACCGATTTTAGTGATGACTTTTCTACATTTTTCGTCAACCTACAGCTGGTCTGGACGACAACTTCATGACCTAAATCAAGAAGCGCGTGTCTTTTTCGGAAGACTTTACTTCCTTTTAATGATGGAATTGATTCATCGTGTAGATCCATCTCTTCTTTTCTTTCATTGGGTAAAAACAGTTTAGTTTAGTCCAAAGCAAAAGTATTTTCAGTTATTTGTTACAGATATATGTGACATATGTTTAAAATAACTTGGTAAATTTTCCCACACTTGGCTTTTTATTTTTCTTTTTATCGTCCTATATTCCATTTTAAATGAATTTTGACATTTTAGTTTGTTTCTTAATTTATGTCCTTTCCGAGGTAACAATAATTTCGGTGTTAAAACCTAGTTTTATCGTTCATAAATATGTATAAACATGATTTTGAATTCATTTAATTGAAAATTTTGAAAAATTTTACTAGAATTGGGTAGTCAGTATATAAGACTAGGGCTGTTCTTTTTTATCAGAGAGCACTAGATTCTAATACAACTACTGCTTTACTAGTATTTTTAATGGTAACCAAGTGTATAAAGTAAAAAAAAATTTAAAATCCGAAAGAATTTAACCCCTTCCCACACTTAAGATCTTGCAATGCCCTCATTTGCAAGAAATCAGTAACAATTTAAATTATTGAGGGTGATTTGTGTGAAAATGATTAAATTTTTACCAAAGTTTCCAAATATATTGGCGTTTGTTTGCTGAATGATAAATGGTGCACATCATTTGTTCATTCCGTCTTGTTGTTATTTCACATATATTTTGCACCTTGTCGTCAAAATTAGTTGCTTTTGCTGAACTTAATGCCAGTCTTTAAAAATGCGTTGTTTTACCCTGTTGTGTACATAAGATAAACTGCAAACATATATACATATTTTTTTTTTTTTTTTATAATCATTAACTTTTGAAAACAATTAAGAAATTAATTTTAAAATTTTGTTTCCCTTGTTATTTAGGACGAGGTCGTTTCGGATCGATGTCCTAGTCCGTCTCTCGACAAAATTTTAAAATTTGTCTTTTTGTAGCGATTGTTTTAAAAGCTAAGATTTTTAGGTTTTTTAATGTTTTTGGCATACTTTAAATCAAAAAAAAAAAATTAAAAATAATGATAATAAAAGTTCTCGTCCCTCCCTTGGGTAAAGCAATTTCGGTTCAAAGACCTAGTCTTCAACTTACGACGAATTTTAAAAATCATATTCTTAACTTAATGAGATAAAGTAAGTTTTTGTTTTTAAATTCACACAACTTAAATATGAAATTCAAAATTAATATTAAAAATTCACACCAAACTTAAAATTTGAAATGCATAAAATTAAAAATTTATATTTTAAAAATTAAAAATTCACACCAAACTTAATTTAAAAATTTATAAATTCATATCAAACTTATATTAATTTTTCAAATATTTTAAATATATTGTTTTTACAAAGTTTACAATATTAATTTAAGATTTAAATATTAATTTTAAAAATATGGTAAAAATAAAATTAAAAATCTTTTTGTCTTTTTATCCCACTTTAATCAATCAAATATTATCAAAAATATGCGCCCCTCTTTTCGGTAAAGTAATTTCGGTTCCAAGACCTAATTTAACTCATGACGAATTTTTGAAATATTTTGGGTTGATTGATTAAAGATATTTATACCTTAAGAATAAACGTTAAATTTCGCAGTGATGTAATAAATTTTTGAATGATATCAATAATTTCGGTCGCCAAACCTAATTTTATTCAATACCAATTTAATACTTTTTAGCGAACAAATTAGCGTTTATTATCAAAAGGTTAAAAATAAAAATAAAAATAAAAACTGTACAGACATACCTGTGAAATAGATTTCTTAGTTATATGATCTATCCCATTCATAAGATAGTCGGTTTAATTGGTTTTTCATGGCTACATAGGCGTAACCTCGAGCATTCAGTATCTTTTCTTCTAAACATATGAACGGTCCGTCTCTGCATAAAGTAACAAATTCGGTATTTGAATAGGTTTGATTATTTGAACATTTACCTCCATGTGACCATTTTCCGCATTTGTGACATCGTTCTAGGTGTCGTGCTCTTCTTTTCGCTGCGGATTTTGATTTTCCTTTACCAAATTGTAACTTATTATCTTCGCATCTGGATTCTTTTCTAACTCCGTCCATTCTTTCTCTGATTACTGATACTATTTCACTCAGTAGTATGTCATTATTACGTTTAGTGATCAAAGCGTGTAGCATTAGACCATGGTTTAGCTCACAGGCAGTCTTCATTTTGTAAAAACCTAAAAAAAATAAAAATTCAGAATGGGGGGAGAAGACTAGTTCTTTAGGGTCTGCTAGGGAAAGACCATTCGGGTTCCATTTTCGAGAACTACACGAAAACAGACAATCTAACTCTAACAGAAATACATATTATCCTTTAAAGACTTGATTCTCCCCACACTTAGTTAGCTGTGGTGTCGAAATTGTGATTAACTTCGTTGTCGACTTCCATCGGACCATGTATGTAATGTTTAACTCTGTGACCATTAACTTTAAATTCAATCCCATTTGAATTTATCAATTCTATCGTTCCGTATGGGAAAACTCTTTTGACTATGAATGGTCCAGACCATCTTGATTTCAATTTTCCAGGAAATAGCTTGAATCGTGAATTGAAAAGAAGAACTCTGTCTCCTTCTTTAAATTCTTTTGAACTTCTGATTCTTTTATCATGCCATTTCTTCGTTCTTTCTTTATAGATTAACGAATTTTCGTATGCTTCATGTCTTAATTCTTCTAATTCGTTTAGTTGACTTAATCGTAGACGTCCGGCTTCATGTAAATCAAGATTACATGTCTTCAAAGCCCAAAATGCTTTGTGTTCAATTTCTACTGGAAGATGACATGCTTTTCCATAAACAAGTCTAAAAGGTGTGGTTCCAATTGGAGTTTTGTAGGCTGTTCTAAAAGCCCAGAGTGCATCTTCCAATTTAATGGACCATTCCTTCGGATTTGATCCTACGGTTTTCTCTAGAATACGTTTTAAAGCTCGGTTGGTATTTTCAACTTGTCCACTTGTTTGTGGATGATATGCGGTGGAGATTTTATGAGTTACTCCATATCTTTTAAGAACTTTCTCAAGTTGATTATTACAGAAATGAGTACCCCGATCACTTATTAAAGCTTTCGGTGTTCCAAACCTTGCAAAAAGACGTTTTAAAAAATTGACTACAACTCGTGCATCGTTAGTTGGGAGAGCTTGTGCTTCCGCCCATTTAGATACATAATCAATGGCTACGAGTATATATAGATTATTATGAGATTTTGGAAATGGACCCATAAAGTCAATACCCCAAATGTCAAATACTTCACATACTTGGATGACATTTTGTGGCATTTCATCACGTTGACTTATTTTTCCGGCCCTTTGACATGCATCACAGGATTTGCAAAGAAGGTGTGCGTCTTTGTAAATTGTAGGCCAATAGAATCCAGCTTCATAAACTTTTCTTGCTGTTAGTTGAGGCCCATAATGCCCTCCTGTTGGTCCTGTGTGACAATGGTTTAATATTTTACTAGCTTCATCTCCAAATACACATCGGCGTATTATTCCATCGGGACAACTTTTAAACAGATGTGGATCTTCCCAAAAATAGTGTTTTATATCACTGAAGAATTTCTTTCGTCTTTGGTACGATAATCCTTTTTCAAGGAATTCACAAACTAAGTAGTTTGCATAGTCTGCAAACCATGGGATTTCTTTATAATCTATCTTCAATAGATATTCATCAGGAAAGTTGTCTTGTATGGCCGATTCATTTAGAACTTCTAATTCAGGATTTTCAAGACGAGAAAGATGATCAGCGGCGAGATTTTCTGCTCCTCTTTTATCTCGGATTTCAATATCAAACTCTTGTAAGAGTAAGATCCAACGGATTAATCTTGGTTTAGCATCTTGTTTTGAAAATAGGTATCTAAGAGCAGAATGGTCGGTATAGACCACCGTTTTTGCTAGAACGAGATATGATCGAAATTTGTCAAAAGCAAAGACAATAGCAAGGAGTTCTTTTTCAGTAGTTGTATAGTTTGTTTGTGCTCCTTGTAATGTCTTACTAGCATAATATATAGGTTGAAATCGTTTTTCAATCCTTTGTCCTAAAACGGCTCCCATTGCAAAATCACTTGCATCGCACATTAGTTCAAATGGTAGATTCCAATTTGGTGTTATCATGATTGGTGCATTAGTGAGTTTCTCTTTAAGAATATTAAAAGATTTGATACACTCATCTGAAAAGATGAATGGCGCATCCTTTTCTAGGAGTTTATTCATAGGAGTGGCAATTTTTGAAAAATCTTTTATGAAACGTCGGTAAAAACCGGCATGCCCTAGAAAACTCCTAACTCCTCTAACATTTGTGGGATGTGGAAGTTTAGCAATTACATCTACTTTAGCTCTATCCACTTCAATTCCTTCTTTTGAAATTTTATGTCCAAGAACGATGCCTTCTTTAACCATGAAATGGCATTTCTCCCAATTAAGTACTAGATTTGATTGTTCGCATCTAATTAGCATTCGTTCCAGATTAACTAGACATGATTTAAATGTATCACCGAAGACTGAAAAGTCATCCATGAATACTTCCATGCATTCTTCTATCATGTCGTGAAAAATCGCCATCATACACCTTTGAAAGGTTGCAGGGGCGTTACAAAGTCCAAATGGCATGCGTTTGTAAGCAAAAGTACCATAAGGGCACGTGAATGTGGTTTTCTCTTGATCTTCAGGTGCTATTGGAATTTGAAAATATCCGGAAAATCCATCTAGAAAACAATAGTAACTATTTCCGGCTAATCTTTCCAACATTTGATCTATGAAAGGTAAGGGAAAGTGATCTTTTCTGGTGGCGTCATTTAATTTTCTATAATCAATACATACACGCCATCCTGTTACAATCCTAGTAGGAATAAGCTCATTTTTTTCATTTGTAATGACAATCATGCCACCCTTCTTAGGTACGCATTGAACTGGGCTTACCCATGGACTATCAGAAATTGGATATATCAAACCTGCATCTAGCAGTTTAATAATCTCTTTCTTAACTACATCTTGCATATTAGGATTTAGTCTTCGTTGGCGTTGCACATACGTTTTATGACCTTCTTCCATAAGGATTTTATGTGTGCAATACGAAGGACTTATTCCTTTAATATCATGAATCTTCCATGCAATGGCTGGTTTATGAGCTTTCAACACAGAAATGAGTTGTGATTTCTCATTTTCAGTAAGAGAAGACGATATTATTACAGGTAATTCAGATTCACCATGTAAATAAGCGTATTCCAAATGGTTTGGAAGTGGCTTTAACTCTAATTTCGGAGGTTCTTCTATCGATGATTTATATCGATATCTGTCTTCTTCTTTTAGCATTTGAATTTCTTCTGTTGTTGGTTCATATCCATTAGCTATTAGTGTAGCTAACATTTCAGCTTCATCAATTGGTTCATTACCTTCTCCTAAAGAACATTCTCCTGTTCCTTGTAATTCTGGAAATTCTTCTAATAATTCTGCATGTGCATCTATAGTTTGAATATAATAACATGTATCATCTGCAGATTGTGGTTGTTGCATTGCTCTATCAACTGAAAAGGTAACACTCTCATCCTCTATACTTAGGGTCAGTTTCTTACCGAACACGTCTATCATTGCTTTAGCCGTGTTTAAGAATGGTCTTCCTAATATGAGAGGAACTTGAGAATCTTCTTCCATGTCCAAAACAACAAAATCTACTGGAAATACTAAAGTACCAACTTTAACTAGCATGTTCTCCATTATCCCTCTAGGATATTTTATTGATCTATCGGCTAGTTGTATGCTTATTCTTGTTGGTTTTAATTCTCCAAGGTCTAGTTTAGTGTATAGTGAATACGGCATTAGATTTATACTAGCACCTAAGTCTGCCAATGCTTCTATTGAACTAAGACTACCCAGAAAACATGGAATTGTGAAACTTCCTGGATCAGATAGTTTTTCTGGTATCTTATTCAACAGCACTGCTGAACAATTAGCATTCATAGTAACAGCCGAGAGTTCTTCCATTTTCTTTCTATTTGAGATTAGATCTTTCAAGAATTTAGCATATCTTGGCATTCCTGAAATCACATCAATGAAAGGAAGATTTACATTTATCTGTTTAAACATATCCAAGAATTTGGATTGCTCGGCTTCAAGTTTTTCTTTCTTCATTTTACTCGGGTAAGGAAGTGGTGGTTGGTATGGTTTAACATAAGGTTTATCCTTAACTGTGTTATCTTCATTAACCTTTTCAACTACCGGTTCTTTTTCCTTATCTTGATCAGGTTGTGGTTTTTGTGGAGTAGGAATAGTTTCATCAGAAGTTACAGGTATTTCAGGTGGTTTAAGTGTTGTACCACTTCTTGTGGTAATGGCTTTAGCTGTTTCATTTCGGGGGTTAGCGTTTGTATCACTAGGTAGACTTCCCGGTTTTCTTTCACCTATTAACCTTGCTAGGTTACTCACTTCTTGTTCCAGATTTTGAATAGAAGCTTGTTGATTTCTAAATGCTTGAGCATTTTGTTCATTGGTTTGTTTCTGAGAGGTGAAAAACTGCGTTTGAGTTTCAACTAGCTTCGTCATCATATCTTCTAAATTCGGCTTTTTATCATCGGTTTGTTGTGGTGGTTTGTTTTGAAAATTTGGTCTTTGCTGATTGTAATTATTATTGGATACTTGTTGATTGCTAGGACCTTGTTGGTTGTTGTATGGAATATTTATGTTATAATTCTGGTTTTGATTGTAAATCGGTCTTGGCGGTTGATAATTATTCTGATAATTATTTCCAGGCCTTTGGTTTATGTATGAAATATTCTCTCTTTGTTCCATTGTTAATTCAATACTGAGACAATCTTTTGTCAAATGTGGTCCTCCACACTGCTCACAACTAATTCGTATTGAGTGAATATCTTTAGTCATCTTTTCCATTCGTCTCTCCACAGCATCTATCTTTGCGGAAATGGAATCTAAGTCATGGCTAGAATCGGCTCTAGCTGCTTTAGATGATCTAATGATATCTTTTTCTTGGTGCCACTCATGTGAGTGGGAAGCAGTGTTATCAATAATTTTGTAAGCATCAGTTTCGGTTTTCTTCATAATAGAACCACCAGCTGCTATATCTATGTCTTTCCTTGTAGTGATGTCGCATCCTTGGTAGAATATTTGTACTATTTGACAGGTGTCTAAACCATGTTGTGGACATCCTCTTAACAACTTTCCATATCTAGTCCACGCCTCATATAGAGTTTCATTTGGTTTCTGTGTGAACGTAACAATTTCTGCTTGAAGTCTTACGGCTTTAGATGCAGGAAAGAATTGTTTAAGAAATTTGTCAACTAAAACATCTCATGTATCAATCGCCCCTTCAGGTAACGATTCCAACCAATCTTTGGCTTCTCCCTTTAAAGTCCAGGGAAATAACATGAGATATATCTATTCATCCTCCACTTCTCGTATTTTAAATAGTGTGCAGATCCTATTAAAGGTACGTAGATGTTCATTTGGATCTTCCTTCGGCGCACCACTAAATTGGCATTGATTAGTCACCATGTGTAGAATTTGTCCTTTGATTTCATAATCTGGCGCATTAATGTCTGGATGAGTAATTGCGTGACCTTGGCCAGTGCGTTTAGCTCTCATTCGGTCTTCCATACTTAAAGGTTCCAGATTCTCCATAATTGAATTTGTTGAATCGGTATCACTAGATGATTCTGATTTAATGGTTCGTTCCTCAACAATCTCTGTTTGAATGATTGGTGGCTCCGGAGGAAAGTTTAATGGTTCAGGATCTACGAACCGTTCCTGAATATTCTCCGGATTCTCAATTGTGAGGTCGGGTTCAAAAAATGGATTATCGGAAATTTGAACTGAAGTACTTGGTCGACTGGATGACGATTCTAAAGAAAAATCAACGGCGGTTATATTTGCTAAATGTCTTGATCTAGTTACAGGTGGTGAACGTACAAAAGGTGATGAACGTCTTGCTCGGTGCATTCACTGAATATCCTATTAGTTTTTAAAAAGGAAAGAAAAATTATAATAAGTTATCCAATCAATAGACTTTTCTGATTTTGCCCACGTTTCGAATAGCCAAAAGATGCAGCAGAGGGGCAGGATTCGTTTGGTCTCAATATAATTGAGGACTGTTTGGCTCCAATAACCCGGTCCACGTACAAATCCAACTATTACTACGAACCAGAAAATTTTGATGTCTATCAATTTAACCACTTAAAATAAATTTTCGTAATTTTAAGAAATTTAGATAAGAAGTAGAATAAAAATCTATGTCCTAAAAACTAGAATAGCGAGAAATAAGAGAGAAAAAGAGTTCGTCGAAAAAGGTCGAAAAACGAAAAATGGTTGAAAAATAAAAGGTGACGGAAAAATAAAAGAAACTTATAAAAACTTAAAAATACTTGACTAACCTAACCTTATTACTACAACTAACTTAAAATTATAATCGCAAATTGAAATTACTAATTGGAATGATAATTGATACATAGTAAAAGGTGTCTAAAAAAAAATATTAAAGCTTACAGGAAAAACTAAATCCCAAATGGAAATAACTTAAAAAGAAACTAAAACTTAAAAAGGCGTCGCAAAATTCTAAAGCACCTAAATCTTAGTCTAAAGAAAAAGCACTTAAGGAATTCTACGGCAAAGCCTAAAAATCTAGGAGTAAAAATAACTATGGCAAAAACTAAGTTTAAAATTAAATATGAGCTTAAAAATACAAAAGTTATGCTACAACGATTAAAAAGGGACAAAATATAAAAATATATAAAAAGTTGTAAAAAGTACAATTTTTATAAAAATATTATTTTTATATTATTTATTTAATAAAACTACTAATTTTACAATTTAAATAAAACTAATTAATACTAAATACATAAATTAAATAAAAAGTAAAAGTTAAAATAAAATTAATTATAATAATAATACATAATTAGGGTTTATATTAATAATAATTAATAAATACTCCGTAATTAATACAGATTTAGGGTTCTGTCGGTGGTGTCAGAGTCACTCCGCGACTTGCGGTAATTAAAACTTCAAACCCCGCGACTCGCGGGGTTCCAAAATTTAGATGACAGCTTATTTCTTCAACGCGTTTTTCTTTATTTATTTATTTATTTTTTTCTGTTTTTAATTTTTTCTATATATAAAAGATATTTAATAAAACTTATATTTTTATAAATTAAAATAAGAATAAAGAAACTTATAAAACTTAAATATTTTAAAAAAAATACTTATATTTTTGTTTTTCTTTTTATATTTTTGAATAATTAACACGTATTTTTACAAAAACGAATTTTAATAAAAGTTAACTAAAAATCTTTTTTTTTTTTTTTATATTAGCGTTGCGCTTCCGGCGTTTAAGAGTGTTCCCCGGCAGCGGCGCCAAAAATACTTGATGTTATGCGAGGTGTATATAAAATAGTTATTAATTTTAGCAGAAAACACTATTAAATACGATACAATTTTACACAAGATATTTATTTATTTATAGAATGGATATACTTAAACCTTGCTACAACACTTATAGGCAGTGTACCTAATCGTAAAGTAGTGTAGTTTTTAGTAAGTCCGGTTCGTTCCACAGGGAAATCTTTAAACAAAGCTCAACGCTATATTAGTTTACTTTTATAAAAATACAAATATATATATATATATGTAATATTATTATTATAAAGGGGGTTTTTACCGTTTAATGACCGGTTTGTCGATTTTAAGACTTTAGTCGCAGTTAAAACCTAATGTAAAATATAAAATAAATACAAGACTTAAATTAAAGCGTAAAGTAAATAACGATAATGAAATTGCGAATAATAAAAGTGCGATAAAATAAAATTGCGATAATTAAAAAGTACGATAATTAAAAGTGCGATTAAATAACAATAAATAAAAATGCGATAATTAGAAGTGCAATTAAATATAAAATAAAGGAAATTAAATATGAAATAAAAGAATTATGCTTATTTAAACTTCCGTAATCATGATGTTTGACGTGTTGATTTAAGTTTTATGCCCATGGGTTAATTGTCCTTTGTCCTGGATTATTTAATATGTCCGTCTGGTTTTTGTCCATAACAGTCCATCAGTCATAAATATAAAGTGCGAGTGTCCTCGTCAAATTATTATTATACCCGAAGTTAAATATTCCAACTAATTGGGGATTCGAATTGTAACAAGGTTTTAATACTTTGTTTAATGAATACACCAGGTTATCGACTGCGTGTAAACCAAGGTTTTACTACTTTGTTAACAATTACACCAATTACCCTTGAATGTAATTTCACCCCTGTTTTAATTATTCTAGTGGCTATTAATCCATTCCCGTGTCCGGTTAAATGAACGATTATTCGTACATATAAATACCCCGCCCATCGTGTCCGATCAAGTGTATATGGTAATTTATAGGGACGCCCAATTGTAAATCTTTATATTAACATTAACAAACTATCATTTAGTTAAACAAATATAAAGCCCATTAATAGCCCATAGTCTAATTTCCACAAGTGTCGTTCTTTTGTCCAAACCCCAATTATGGTACAAAGCCCAATTACCCAATTTTAGTAATTAGCCCAACATCATGATTACTTCGTTTTAAATAAGCATAATAATAACTTAGCTACGAGACATTAATATAAAAAGGTTGAACATAACTTACAATGATTAAAAATAGCGTAGCGTTACACGGACAGAATTTCGACTTACACCCTTACAATATTCGCTAACATACCCTTATTATTAGAATTATAATTAAAATTAAAATTAAAATTAAAATATAAATATAAATATATACGATATAGATAGAGAGATGGATATATTTGGTGGTTTTTTCGATCATAATTCGTTTGCTTTTATAGGAAGTTTCTGAAATTGGGGCTCCGCGACTCGCGGCCCTTTTGGCCTTCAAACTCCGCGAGTCGCGGAGATTGAAATTACAGCTCACATCTTTTGGAGTCTTTCTTGCCGACGGATTTTATATATAAATATAAAATATAAATAATTAATATAATTATTTATATATTATATTATATTCTTGTGCATAGTAGACTTGTAATTTTTAGTCCGTTGCGTCGAGCGTTGAGAGTTGACTCTGGTCCCGGTTCCGGATTTTCGAACGTCCTTGCGTACAATTTTATATTTTGTACTTTGCGTTTTGAATCTTGTACTCTTGTAATTTCGAGACGTTTCTTATCAATAATTGGAACCTTTTTGATTGTCTTTTGTACTTTTGAGCTTTTTGGTCGTTTGCGTCTTCAATTCGTCGAATCTGTCTTTTGTCTTCACCTTTTATTATTTAAACGAATATCACTTGTAAATAGAACAATTGCAACTAAAAGCTTGTCTTTCTTGAGGAATAATGCTATGAAATATATGTTCGTTTTTAGCATTATCAGTAATCAATATTTAATTTAAAATATATTTGCTGAATTTGTTGTTTTCATGTCAAATTTTACTTCTGGTTCTTATATTGATTTTCTATATGTATTCTTCATATTATCTTCCAGTTTGATCTTGTGGATGGTTTCAGTATATAAGTCTCATATATTCTATTCGGCTTCACTTGGTTATTCACCAACATAAATGTCGTTTATAACATATGCTATGATGCGTATTTATTCTGTGCATTTTGTTTGATCGATTCAATTAGAATTAAGCAATCCCCTAGAGTTTGCTGGCTGAGTGTCTCATGTATGTCATCTGGTTGTATGTGTATACTTTTACAGGCAGATGAATTACGCATTGATATCTTGAAGAAAATGTTGGATTTACTAAAGATAAGACAAAGATCTTTGGCATTGCTTACACTTCACAACTACCAAAAGCGATTAAGTTCCTTTAATCACCAATGAGATTCTATACTTGTATAAATAATTTTTATTTCTCTTCAGAATTTTTATTTATATTATCGTTATGTATACGTAAACTCAACAACCTTTTGTTTTTATGTGAACATCCTTTCACGTTATTTCATGTACACCATTTGAATCTACACACACTTTTTATTTATTGAGATAATTTATTAATCATTTTTTAAATAAAATCCGCGAATTCGCGGGTCTTTGACTAGTTGATACTTCAAATTGAATGCATAATCAGAATTATCCGTAATAACTATACTTGGTAGTTGGTACGTCTTATTAAATTTTAGTTTTGTGATATATAAATTATTAATATTAATTAAGTAAGCTCATAATATCTATATCTATATCTATATCTATATATAATTATATATACTAATGCTCCGTACAATTAAATAGTACAAGTACCACAGCAGTCTGATTAATGCCAAGCCTAGTAATAACTTTTTTTCCTTCCAAGTTCCAAGTCTTATCCACAATTAATGTAGATATTTCCACAATTGACAAATTAATAGTACATATAAATAAATATAAGAAAGCTCCCAATGCAGTAATTCCTCCACTTTAATCCAGGTCCGTCACATCAGCGCCATCTCAGCACTTCCTTCCCATGACTAACCAGGACTAACCCAGGACTAAACACTCCCAATAATGATACTCATTCTTTCCATTAATTAATTAAATGTACAAGTGTGAAAGCAAAAAGTACCACATGTATATACATGTCTTCCGTCGAGACTTATGATTTAAAAAGGACTTAAACAAGGACTAAGAGCTGGACTAAAGTCTGGCTAGATGCTGGACTAATTGCTGCCATTGCTGTCCTCCTGGACTAGACCCTGAGCGGAGTGGAGGGCGTAACAGTTGGGAAGACTCTAATTATTATTATTATTATTATTATTATTATTATTATTATTATTATTATTATTATTATTATTATTATTATTATTATTATATTATATATATATATACTAGTGAAATGACCCGTGAAATCACGGGTTTGTTTAAACGAAATAATTTAATGACATGTTTTAGGTATTAATTGAACGTAAATGCTAAAGTCATTTATTTTAATGACCCGTTTGACTAAAAAACTTGTCGTTATTTTTACAAATATATAGAGACATATATTTTCGCATACATATGTAACGTAATTAATTTTATAAAAAGAATTCATATTTGAATATTAATAATATAATAATTATAATTATAATTATTATTTTAAAAGTAAATAATAATAATAATATTCGCTCAAAGTTGAGTATTTATATTTTTAATAATAATTATTATTAGTAATAATAAATGCTTTTTTAATTTTTTTAAAAAATTAAAATTACAATTTAGGAGAGATTAATATTTCTTTTTATAAAAGATTCCATATTATTTTTTTAATTAAATTAATATATAATTATGACATCATTATTATAAAAATTAAAGAGTAATTAGCTTAATAATGACTTCATCATTTTAGAGTTTTATATGATTATTAGTTAAGAGACCCGTGAAATCACGGGTTTGTAAAGGAAAAATTATTGAATGATATACTATAGTTGACTAATATTATTTATGTAAAATGTGGATCTTATATAAATGTATAATAATTACATCTATATATCTATGATATAATGAGTTAGACAAATGTATATCTACTAATATTGTTGAATAATATGTTATAATTATCATAACATATTTTTTTATGGTATGTTCAATGTTACATTGTTATAAAATCATATGACCGGTGAAAACACGGGTGAGTTAAAGAAATCATAAACAAAATTAAACTACTTAAAGAAGTGTTAACAAACATACACTATCACTAATTTGTAACATGATAACATAAAACAAACTGAATTTGCTACAATAAGTAATATAAATTATCAAAGCCTTTGTAATAATTATATTACAAAATAAAACGTTCTTGCCAAAAACAACTTCATGTGATGCATAACTAAAAAATGTCAACAATGTCACACATGGCTTGATTATCCGAGGTTTTACATTCTATAGGGGAGCCAATGTGCTCGTTCATAGGAAGGTTTCCTCGCTTAAAAAAAAAAAAAAAAAAAAAAAAAAAAAAAAACATGCAAAAGGTGACATTTAAAGCTTAAATAAGAGTGAAAAAGATCAATTAAACATTTTAGTACTCCGTATGATATATATGCACGTTACCATTTCTTTTAAGGGGTGAAGATTGATACAAAAATATATATGTATCCACAATGATATATGCGGGTTACCCATTTCGATATAGTAAAGACCAATTTCTATATTAAAGCAAATGGCTAAACATGGTACACATAAAAGACCACCAAATTAGAGCTCTCCCAACGGTTCGTACAGCAGGCCCGCCCAAACTCGCCCAGGCTGGGCGCCGATGGCACCAAACCCGCCCAGGATTCGCCCAGCACCCGCCCAGGCCAACTCGTCCAGCTCCATTACTATTGTGAGCACATTTGTGGGAGAAAAAAGTTGGGTTTTTTGCCCGTTAATTGCTCCAACGGCTCTTTTGCCTCCAACGGATCTGTCAACGGCTACTTTCCCTTTTTTTTTCTTTTTTTTTTCTTTTTTAACTCTATTTAAGCTCCACATCTCAACCCCATTTTACACACAACTTTCATATTACTTATCAATTTTTATTCAATTTTCTCACAACTTTCATAAAAAAAGGAGCTAAAAAAAAACAGCAAACAAAGGAAAAACGAAACAACGTCCGGTAGTTCAAGATCCAAATTCGGTTAGTCGAGATATGATGCAAATGCTACTCGATAACTCGCAACAAACTACCGGGTTTTCTCGTTTTGCAAATTCTAATGCATTTGCGGGTATGTCCGGAAATGTCCGTCAACAACAATCTCAAAATGTTCCACTCTTCCCGAACCAACTATCTCAAAATGTTCCAATCTACCCGAACCAACTATCTCAAAATGTTCAAATCTACCCGAACCAACAACAAACTAAACAAACACCTTATTATCCAAGTCTCCGTGATGAATCGTCAGACGAAGAAGTTCCCGAAACACCACTCCAAAATGAACCCGAATCCGAACCCGAGCTCGAACCCGAACCCGAACCCGAAAGTGATCCGAAAGGAAAAGGGAAAGTGGTAGAAAAGAAAGTGAGGTGTCTGAAGACCGCGTGGACCGACTTGGAGACAAAAATTTTAGCCGAGCGTTTTGTATATGTTTCCGAACACCCGAGTGTCGGAAACGACCAAAGTCATACTTCATTTTGGGGAGAAGTCTGATGTTATGCGAGGTGTATATGAAATAGCTTATATTTTACTAGGAAAAACTATTAAATACGATACAATTTTACACAAGATATTTATTTATTTATTTATTTATAGAATGGATATACTTAAACTTTGCTACAACACTTATAGGCAGTGTACCTAATCGTACAGTAGTGTAGTTTTTAGTAAGTCATGTTCGTTCCACAGGGAAAAATCTTTAACCAAAGCTTAACGCTATATTAGTTTTAATTTTATAAAAATACAAATATATATAAGTAATATTATTATTATAAAGGGGGTTTTTTTACCGTTTAATGACCGGTTTGTCGATTTTAAAAACTTTAGTCGCAGTTAAAACCTAATGTAAAATATTAAAAATAAATATAAGACTTAATTTAAAGCGTAAAGTAAATAACGATAATGAAATTGCGATAAATAAAAGTGCGATAAAATAAAATTGCGATAATTAAAAAGTACGATAATTAAAAGTGCAATTAAATACAATAACAATAAATAAAAGTGCGATAATTAGAAGTGCAATTAAATATAAAATAAAGGAAATTAAATATGAAATAAAATAATTATGCTTATTTAAACTTCCGTAATCATGATGTTTGACGTGTTGATTTTAGTTTTATGCCCATGGGTTAATTGTCCTTTGTCCTGGATTATTCAATATGTCCGTCTGGTTTTTGTCCATAACAGTCCATCAGTCATAAATATAAAGTGCGAGTATCCTCGTCAAATTATCCTTATACCCGAAGTCAAATATTCCAACTAATTGGGGACTTAAACTGTAACAAGGTTTTAATACTTTGTTTAATGATTACACCAGGTTATCGACTGCGTATAACCCAAGGTTTTAATACTTTGTTATCAATTATGCCAAGTGTCCTTGTACATAATATCACCCCTGTTTTAATAATTCTAGTGGCTATTAATCCATTCCCGTGTCCGGTTAAATGAACGATTATTCGTACATATAAATACCCCGCCCATCGTGTCCGATCGAGTGTATATGGTTATTTATAGGGACGTCCAATTGTAAATCTTTATATTAAAATTAACAAACTATCATTTAGTTAATCAAATATAAAGCCCATTAATAGCCCATAGTCTAATTTCCACAAGTGTCGTTCTTTTGTCCAAACTCCAATTATGGTACAAAGCCCAATTACCCAATTTTAGTAATTAGCCCAACATCATGATTACTTCGGTATTAAATAAGCATAATAATAACTTAGCTACGAGACATTAAATTAAAAAGGTTGAACATAACTTACAATGATTAAAAATAGCGTAGCGTTACACGGACAGAATTTCGACTTACACCCTTACAACATTCGCTAACATACCCTTATTATTATTAATTAAAATTAAAATTAAAATTAAAATATAAATTATATATATATTTACGTATATGATAGAGAGATTGATATATATGGATATTTAAAACGTCGAATTGCGCTGGCTTTTATAGGCATTTTTGTCCAGGGAGGCTCCGCGAGTCGCGGCCTTTTTGGCCTTCAAACTCCGCAACTCGCGGAGTTTGTTTCTACAGCTCATCTCATTTTGGAACCTTTCTTGCCGACGGTTTTAATATATAAATATAATATATATATAATTTATATAATTAATTATATATTATATTATATTTATATACATAGTTAACTTGTAATTTTTAGTCCGTTGCGTCGAGCGTTGAGAGTTGACTCTGATCCTGGTTCCGGATTTTCGAACATCCTTGCGTACAATTTAATATCTTGTACTTTGCGTTTTGAATCTTGTACTCTTGTAATTTCGAGACGTTTCTTATCAATAATTGGAACCTCTTTGATTGTATTTTGTACTTTTGAGCTTTTTGGTCATTTGCTTCTTCAATTCGTCGAATATGTCTTTTGTCTTCACCTTTTATTATTTAAACGAATATCACTTGTAAATAGAACAATTGCAACTAAAAGTTTGTCTTTCTTGAGGGATAATGCTATGAAATATATGTTCGTTTTTAGCATTATCAAATATTCCCACACTTGAGCGTTGCTTGTCCTCAAGCAATAGTCTTGAAATACTAGAATCACTTCTTTATTCTTCACACTTTGTACATCAGTGATTTATATACGGCGGTATAAACAATGGTAGTAACGAGATGGTTTACAGTCCTACATGACTATAAAATTTAGATCCATTAAGGAAATTGGATCTTTATGAAAACATTTGATCTTTTGAAAATTAAATCTAGTTTTTACCCTAGATAAGTTTTTCGAAATAACCCTTCACCGGTGTTTGCAAATTCTTTTTATGGGTTTGGTGGGTTTCAGATTTGAAAACTTTAGCTCAAAACTTGTGGTTTTGTGTCACCCACTTGCTAACCTTGTATTGGGAAAGCAACACGTCCAGTATACTTGCTCCGTATATTACCTTTCGATAAACTACCGTCCGGTTGTAAAGGAAAGCGTTAAACAAGCAACTGTTAAGGCAATGTCCCCTGACATACTTTTAATTATGGTATATAACGTGTCGGACGCAATTACTATCCTTTGTAGGAGCAATAGTAAAGCTCACCCTTATAATTTTCCGGTCTGGCACAAGGTCCTGTCTTTGACCATGCTATGCAACCACCGTTCTTACGGTTGACACCCGATTTGGTTCAGGTGACCTAATTGATTCCAGGTGAATTCTTAGGATTTTACGTTCAATGGTAATGAACGCATTGAAAATGGGTTTTCAGAAAACAAATCGGTTTGTAATTTTGATCAAAATATTTTCTCGTTCAAGCTCGAGTTTAGATATCATCGAATTCCATGAGTTTGTAATTCTCAATCTTTTAAGGTCAATCTCTAGGATTGAGTAATATCAGTCTTAAAAGCTGATTTTTGATCTTTAAGGAGATTATCCTTTCTGGGGATCTGATTCATTAGTCTTATCCAGCTAATTTGCACGGCGTCCTCCCCATTTTACAAGACAGATCCTCTCATGGATAGGATAAGTCTGACCACTTGGCGACCCTGTTTGATGCTGAGGTCCGTGAATTTCCTGCTGATTTTAGAGATGACTTTTCTAGATTTTTCGTCAACCTACAGCTGGTCTGGACGACAACTTCTTGACCTAAATCAAGAAACGCGTTTCTTTTTTGGAAGACTTTACTTCCTTTTAATGATGGAATTGATTCATCGTGTAGATCCATCTTTCTTATAGTAAATCAGGTAAAACTTTTTATTTTAGTCCAAAGCAAAAGTATCTTCAATTATTTGTTACAGAAATATGTGACATATGTTTAAAATAACTTGGTAAATTTTCCCACACTTGGCTTTTATTTTCTTTTATTTGCCTTTTTATTGTCCTCTATTTCATTTTAAATGAATTCTAAAATTTTGGTTTGTTTCTCAATTTATGTCCTTTCCGAGGTAACAATAATTTCGGTGTTAACACCTAGTTTTATCGTTCATAAATATGTATAAACATGATTTTGAGTTCATTTAATTGAAAATTTTAAAAATTTTTACTAGAATTGGGTAGTCAGTATATAAGACTAGGGCTGTTCTTTGTTATCAGAGAGCACTAGATTCTAATACAACTACTGCGTTACTAGTATTTTTAATAGTAACCAAGAGTTTAAATAAAAAAAAAATTTTAAATCCGAAAGAATTTAACCCCTTCCCACACTTAAGATCTTGCAATGCCCTCATTTGCAAGAAATCAGTAACAATTTAAATTTTTGAGGTTGATTAGCGTAGAAAAATGATTAAATTTTACCAAAGTTTCCAAATATATTGGCTTTTATTTGTTGAATGATAAATGGTGCACATCATTTGTTCATTCCGTCTTGTTGTTATTTCACATACATTTTGCATCTTGTCGTCAAAATTAGTTGTTTTTACTGAACTTAATGCCAGTCTTTGAAAATGCGTTGTTTTACCCTGTTGTGTACATAAGATAAACTGCAAACATATATACATATTTTTGAAGTTTGGTATATTACCCCACATTCAAAAATTATTAAAATCTAATAATAAAAGTTAGAAAATTATAAAAACTATTACAATATCAACATAAGTGTTAAATGTAGTAACATTACAAAAATAAAATAAATAAAACTAAATAAACTAGGGTTGATACTGATACCAGTAGGGGTTCCATGCATAACCGTATATGTTATAGAATGCTTCAGCTGGGTTATAAGTAGGATACGGTGGTTGGATCTCTATAGACCAGGGAGGAAACACGGGCTTTGGAGTAGGAATATAGTTTCTACATATATGTTGGCAATGTGCTATGATATGGTTTTGATGAACTTGCCAATCTTCAAATGCTCGATGTCTAGCATTTTCATACTCTTGTGAAGCTATAAACCTTTGCATTTCTGTCATTTCATTTCCCCCTCCCACATTACCTAGCTGTTGATTTCTTTCAACCTGTGGATGTCTTCCATTATATGCTACTGAGGCGTTATTTCGCCTCTTCAAAACCTTAGCACCATGATATACATTTAAACCAATTGTATCGTGGGGTTCTGGTTCTTCGATTAATAATCCCCCCCGACTTATATCCACATTGAGATACTCAGCAATTAATGTAATAAATATACCACCTCCTATTATACTGTGCGGTCTCATCCCCCTAACCATAGCTGATAAATAATAACCCACACAATAAGGTATACTTACAACGCATTGTGGGTCTCGAATACACATGTGGTAAAATAAATCTTGCTCATTTACCTTTTCCTTATTTTTACCTCGCTGTGTAATCGAGTTCGATAGAAACCTGTGAATTACTCTTAACTCAGCTCTATCTATATCCAAATAAGAGTAATTTCCCCCTTTAAATCGGTGATGGCTAGTCATTTGACTCCATACACCATGCGTATCAAAATTTTCATCAATCTTCCTACCATTTAATATCAACCCTCGACAATCGGCAGATGCTAGCTCCTCAGGCGTATATATACGTAAGGCCTGAGCCATGTCTAGTAGAGACATGTGGCGCATCGAACCTCCTAACAAAAATCTAATAAAAGTTCGATCGGTTAAAGTAGCTACCCGATCATTTATTTCTATACTACACAATAATTCTTCACACCATACTTTATATACAGGTCTACGCATGTTGAATAATTGTACCCAATCGTTAAAAGTAGAATTACCATACCTCTGTGTAAGTAATTCTCTAATCCGTTCGCCTAATCCTGCAGCTTCTAACGGTTCTCATTCTATTACCCTAGGTACTTCAACAGCTTTAGAATGAAGAGTGTGCAAGCTCCTTTGGTATTTTGGATAATCTATCCAACGTCTGTCTAATCTCAAGTTTGGGTGCAAATCTTCTACGTGCATATCTGAAAATGTCATAACTGGATGAGGTATATCTTGTTTGTAATAGTTATCAACATCCTGTTGTTCCGCATTCTCAGGAGGAGCAATGCGATCTTGGGATGAAGATTCACCCCTTTCAGTCTGCAAAACACATCAAACACAATTTTTGTGCATCCAAATATGCATTAGTGTCAGCAAAATCATCAATCAAAATAATTACAATGACATGTTCAATTTATATCAAACTTATGCTCATTTTCATATTTTTATCAAATCTACACTTTTTCAAATAAGCATATACGAAAATGTTCGCTAAGTTCATAAGCATTCAACTCAAATAACATGTCAAAATAATCATTATTAGTAATTAAACAAGTTTCAAATGGCATTATCTCTCAAAAATCAAGTTCATGAATTTTAGACTTGAAAAAGTCCACTTTAATTCTCAAAAATCATGTTTAGGCTCAAAGTTTGGATCATTTAACTACCTAAACATGTTACACTACTTAATTTAGCAATAATTCATGACAAAAATCGTCCATAACCTATTTATATCAAAAAGCCTCAATTTTGCTCAAGAACACAAACCCTAGATTACTCAAAATTTGAAGTTTAAGGCTTCTAATCATGTTAAATAGCATCAATCTAGGTTATACAAGCATAATACATAAGCAATTTAAGCATAATTACACTAAAAAGCATCAAAATCGAATTGGGTATAAAATTGCTCAAGAACACTAATTTTTCGGATTAAAGGGTGATTTGGTGTAGAAATTTACCGTTTTCTTTGAGTAATTCCTTGATAGCATCCTTCTCAACATGATTTTGTGAAAGATTTGATGAAAAATGGTGAAAAAATTCGGATTTTGTGTGTATTTTTCGGGTGTTTTTCGCAGTTTTTGGGTGTTTTGTGTTGGGGACTGATCTGTTCGTCCGTTATATTTTTTTCTGGAATTTTTAAACTCCGCAACTTGCGGTGTTTGCCCCTTACAAACTCCGCGACTCGCGGAGTCCCTTTTTTTTATATATAAAAACCTTTACTTATAAAACAATTAATTAATTAATTTTAAAATTTTGTTTCCCTTGTTATTTAGGACGAGGTCGTTTCGGAACGATGTCCTAGTCCGTCCCTCGACAAAATTTTAAAATTTGTCAATTTAAAGCGCGGTTTTAAAAGCAAAGATTTTTGGGTTTTTTAATGTTTTTGGCATACTTTAATTCAATAAGATTAAAAATAATGATAATAAAAGTTCCCGTCCCTCCCTCGGGTAAAGCAATTTTGGTTCAACGACCTAGTCTTCAACTCACGACGAATTTTAAAAATCATATTTTTAACTTAGCGAAATAAAGTAAATTTTTGTTTTTAAATTCACACCAAACTTAAATTTAAAATGCATAAAATTAAAAATTCACACCAAACTTAATTAAAAATTCATATTATAAATTCACACCAAAATTAAATTATATTTTTGTTTTTATACATACAAACTTATATTAAAAATATTAATTTTCCAAATATTAATAATTTTAAAAGTTTACAATATTTATTTAATATTAATTTATTAATTTTTTAAAAACATGGTAAAAATAAAATTAAAAATCTTTTTGGCTTTTATCCCACTTTAATCAATCAAATATTATCAAAAATATGCGCCCCTCTTTTAGGTAAAGTAATTTCGGTTCCATGACCTAATTTAACTCATGACGAATTTTTGAAATATTTTGGGTTGATTGATTAAAGATATTTATACCTTAAGAATAAACGTTAAATTTCGCATTGATGTAATAAATTGTTGTATGATATCAATAATTTCGGTCGCAGGACCTAATTTCATCGAATACCAATTTAATACTTTATAGCGAACAAATTAGCGTTTATTATCAAAAGGTTAAAAATAAAAATAAAAACTGTACAAACTTACCTGTAAAATAGATTTCTTAGTGATATGCTCTAGTCCACTCATAGGATAGTCGGACTAATTGATTTTCCATGGCTACATAGGCATAACCTCGAGCATTCGGTGTTTTTTCTTCTAAATATATGAACGGTCCATCTCTGCATAAAGTAACAAATTCAGTGTTTGAATAGGTTTGATTATTTGAACATTTACCTTCGTGTGACCATTTTCCGCATTTGTGACATTTTTCAAGGTGTCGTGCTCTTCTTTTCGCTGCGGATTTTGATTTCCCTTTACCAAATTGTAACTTATTATCTTCGCATCTGGATTCTTTTCTTACTCCGTCCAATTTACCTCTGTTTAATGATACTATTTCACTTGGAAGTGTATCATTATTACGTTTAGTGATCAAAGCGTGTAGCATTAGACCATGGTTTAGTTCACAGGAAGTCTTCATCTCGTAAATCCTAAAAAAATAAAAAATTCAGAATGGGGGGGAGAAGACTAGTTCTTTAGGGTCTGCTAGGGAAAGACCATTCAGGTTTCATTTTCGAGAACTACACGAAAACAGAAAATCTAACTCTAACAGAAATACATATTATCCTTTAAAGACTTGATTCTCCCCACACTTAGTTAGCTGTGGTATCGAAATTGTGATTAACTTCATTGTCGACTTCTATCGGACTATCTATGTAATGTTTAACTCTGTGACCATTAACCTTAAATTCAATCCCATTTGAATTTATTAACTCTACTGTTTCGTATGGGAAAACTCTTTTGACTATGAATGGTCCAGACCATCTTGATTTCAATTTTCCAGGAAATAGCTTGAATCGTGAATTGAAAAGAAGAACTATGTCTACTTCTTTAAATTCTTTTGAACTTCTGATTCTTTTATCATGCCATTTCTTCGTTCTTTCCTTATAGATTAACGAATTTTCGTATGCTTCTTGTCTTAATTCTTCTAATTCGTTTAGTTGACTTAACCGTAGACGTCCAGCTTCATGTAAATCAAGATTACATGTCTTCAAAGCCCAAAATGCTTTGTGTTCAATTTCTACTGGAAGATGACATGCTTTTCCATAAACGAGTCTAAAAGGTGTGGTTCCAATTGGAGTTTTGTAGGCTGTTCTAAAAGCCCAGAGTGCATCCTCCAATTTAATGGGCCATTCCTTCGAATTTGATCCTACAGTTTTCTCTAGAATACGTTTTAAAGCTCGGTTGGTGTTTTCAACTTGTCCACTCGTCTGTGGATGATAAGCGGTGGAGATTTTATGAGTTACTCCATATCTTTTAAGAACTTTCTCAAGTTGGTTATTACAGAAATAAGTTCCCCGATCACTTATTAAAGCTTTCGGTGTTCCAAACCTTGCAAAAAGACGTTTTAAAAAGTTGACTACAACTCGTGCATCGTTAGTTAGGAGAGCTTGTGCTTCCGCCCATTTAGATATATAATCAATGGCTATGAGAATGTAGAGATTATTATGAGATTTTGGAAATGGACCCATAAAGTCAATACCCCAAATGTCAAATACTTCACATACTTGAATGACATTTTGTGGCATTTCATCACGTTGACTTATTTTTCCGGCCCTTTGACATGCATCACAGGATTTGCAAAGAAGGTGTGCGTCTTTGTAAATTGTAGGCCAATAGAATCCAGCATCATAAACTTTTCTTGCTGTTAGTTGAGGCCCATAATGCCCTCCTGTTGGTCCTGTGTGACAATGGTTTAAGATTTGATTGGCTTCATCTCCGAATACACATCGGCGTATTATTCCATCGGGACAACTTTTAAACAAATGTGGATCTTCCCAGAAATAGTGTTTTATATCACTGAAGAATTTCTTTCGTTTTTGGAACGACAATCCTTTCTCAAGGAATCTACATACTAAGTAGTTTGCATAGTCTGCAAACCATGGAATTTCATTATAATCTATCTTCAATAGATATTCATCAGGAAAGTTGTCTTGTATGGTCGATTCATTTAGAACTTCTAATTCAGGATTTTCAAGACGAGAAAGATGATCGGCGGCGAGATTTTCTGCTCCTCTTTTATCTCGGATTTCAATTGAACTCTTGTAAGAGTAAGATCCAACGGATTAATCTTGGTTTAGCATCTTGTTTCGAAAATAGGTATCTAAGAGCAGAATGGTCGGTATAGACCACCGTTTTAGCTAGAACGAGATATGAACGAAATTTGTCAAAAGCAAAGACAATAGCAAGGAGTTCTTTTTCAGTAGTTGTGTAGTTCGTTTGTGCTCCTTGTAACGTCTTACTAGCATAATATTTAGGTTGAAATCGTTTTTCAATCCTTTGTCCTAAAACGGCTCCCATTGCAAAATCACTTGCATCGCACATTAGTTCAAACGGTAGATTCCAATTTGGTGTTATCATGATCGGCGCATTAGTGAGTTTCTCTTTAAGAATATTAAAAGATTTGATACATTCCTCTGAAAAGATGAATGGAGCATCCTTTTCTAGGAGTTTATTCATAGGAGTGGCAATTTTAGAAAAATCTTTAATGAAACGTCGGTAAAAACAGGCATGCCCTAGAAAACTCCTAACTCCTCTAACATTGGTGGGATGTAGAAGTTTAGCAATTACATCTACTTTAGCTCTATCCAATTCAATTCCTTCCTTTGAAATTTTATGTCCAAGAACGATGCCTTCTTTAACCATGAAATGGCATTTCTCCCAATTAAGAACTAGATTTGATTGTTCGCATCTAATAAGCATTCGTTCCAGATTAACTAGACATGATTCAAATGTATCACCGAAGACTGAAAAGTCATCCATGAAAACTTCCATGCATTCTTCTATCATGTCGTGAAAAATCGCCATCATGCACCTTTGAAAGGTTGCAGGGGCGTTGCAAAGTCCAAATGGCATGCGTTTGTAAGCAAAAGTACCATAAAGGCACGTGAATGTGGTTTTCTCTTGGTCTTCGGGTGCTATTGGAATTTGAAAATATCCGGAAAAACCATCTAGAAAACAATAGTAACTATTTCCGGCTAATCTTTCCAACATTTGATCAATGAAAGGTAAGGGAAAGTGATCTTTTCTGGTGGCGTCATTTAATTTTCTATAATCAATACACACACGCCATCCTGTTACAGTCCTAGTAGGAATAAGCTAATTTTTCTCATTTGTGATGACAGTCATGCCACCCTTCTTAGGCACGCATTGAACTGGGCTTACCCATGGACTATCAAAAATTGGATAAATTAAACCTGCATCTAGCAGTTTAATAATTTCTTTCTTAACAACATCTCGCATATTAGGATTTAGTCTTCGTTGGTGTTGCACATACGTTTTATGACCTTCTTCCATAAGGATTTTATGTGTGCAATAAGAAGGACTTATTCCTTTAATATCATGAATTTTCCATGCAATGGCTGGTTTATGAGCTTTCAACACAGAAATGAGTTGAGATTTTTCATTTTCAGTAAGAGAAGATGATATTATTACAGGTAATTCAGATTCAACATGTAAATAAGCGTATTTCAAATGGTTTGAAAGTGACTTTAACTCTAATGTCGGAGGTTCTTCTATCGATGATTTATATCGATATCTGTCTTCTTCTTTTAGCATTTGAATTTCTTCTGTTGTTGGTTCATATCCATTAGCTATTAGTGTAGCTAACATTTCAGTTTCATCAATTGGTTCAGTTCCTTCTCCTAAAGAACATTCTCCTGTTCCTTGTAATTCTGGAAATTCTTCTAACAATTCTGCATGTGAATCTATAGTTTGAATATAATAACATGTATCATCTGCAGATTGTGGTTGTTGCATTGCTCTATCAACTGAAAAGGTAACACTCTCGTCCTCTATACTTAGGGTCAGTTTCTTACCAAACACGTCTATCATTGCTTTAGCCGTGTTTAAGAATGGTCTTCCTAATATGAGAGGAACTTGAGAATCTTCTTCCATGTCCAGAACAACAAAATCTACTGGAAATACTAAAGTACCAACTTTAACTAGCATGTTCTCCATTATCCCTCTAGGATATTTTATTGATCGATCGGCTAGTTGTATGCTTATTCTTGTTGGTTTCAATTCTCCAAGGTCTAGTTTAGTGTATAGTGAATACGACATTAAATTTATAGTAGCACCTAAATCTGCCAATGCTTCTATTGAACTAAGACTACCCAGAAAACATGGAATTGTGAAACTTCCTAGATCAGATAGTTTTTCTGGTATCTTATTCAACAGCACTGCTGAACAATTAGCATTCATAGTAACGGCCGAGAGTTCTTCCATTTTTTTCTATTTGTGATTAAATCTTTCAGAAATTTAGCATATCTAGGCATTCCTGAAATTACATCAATGAAAGGAAGATTGACATTTATTTGTTTAAACATATCCAAGAATTTGAATTGCTCGGCTTCAAGTTTCTCTTTTTTCATTTTACTCGGGTAAGGAAGTGGTGGTTGGTATGGTTTAACATAAGGTTTAGCTTTAACTGTGTTATCTTCATTAACCTTTTCAACTACCGGTTCTTTTTCCTTATCTTGATCAGGTTGTGGTTCTTGTAGAGTAGGAATAGCTTTATCAGAAATTACAGGTATTTCAGGTGGTTTAAGTGTAATACCACTTCTTGTGGTAATGGCTTTAGCTGTTTCATTCCGGGGGTTAGCATTTGTATCACTAGGTAGACTTCCCGGTTTTCTTTCACCTATTAACCTTGCTAGGTTACTTACTTCTTGTTCCAGATTTTGAATAGAAACTTGTTGATTTCTAAATGCTTGAGCATTTTGTTCATTGGTTTGTTTCCGAGATGTGAAAAACTGCGTTTGAGTTTCAACTAGCTTCGTCATCATATCTTCTAAATTTGGCTTTTTATCATCGGTTTGTGGTGGTTTGTTTTGAAAATTAGGTCTTTGCTGGTTGTAAGTATTATTGGATACTTGTTGTTTGCTAGGACCTTGTTGGTTATTGTATGGAATATTTCGGTTATAATTCTGGTTTTGATTGTAAATTGGTCTTGGCGGTTGATAATTATTCTGATAATTATTTTCAGGCCTTTGGTTTATGTATGAAACATTCTCTCTTTGTTCCATTGTTAGTTCAATACTGAGACAATCTTTTGTCAAATGTGGTCCTCCATGTAGAGACCCGTCCTAATCCATCCGGACGAAGTCCATATCGATTACAAACGATTCACAACAGTTGATTACATCGCGAGGTAATTGACCTCTATATGATAAATTTTACAAACATTGCATTCGTTTTTAAAAGAAAAAATTTCGTTACATCGACAGTTGACAGGCATGTAAAGCATTTCATAATATATCCAAATATAATTGACTTAATAATAATCTTGATGAACTCAACGACTCGAATGCAACATCTTTTGAAATATGTCATGAATGACTCCAAGTAATATCTCTAATATGAGCAAATGCACAGTGGAAGATTTCTTTCGTACCTGAGAATAAACATGCTTTAAAGTGTCAACCAAAAGGTTGGTGAGTTCATTAGTTTATCATAAAGAATCATTTCATAATTTTAATAGACCACAAGATTTCATACTTCCATTTCTCATAATCATACGTCCCATGCATAGAGACAAAAATATCATTCATATGGATTGAACACCTGGTAACCGACATTCACAATATGCATATAAGAATATCCCCATCATTCCGGGATCCTCCTTCGGACATGATATAAATTTCGAAGTACTAAAGCATCCGGTACTTTGGATGG
The DNA here is from genome assembly GCF_046630445.1 of Rutidosis leptorrhynchoides. NCBI lineage: Eukaryota > Viridiplantae > Streptophyta > Magnoliopsida > Asterales > Asteraceae > Rutidosis > Rutidosis leptorrhynchoides. The sequence continues at coordinate 511,265,386 of NC_092335.1, read as the reverse complement.
GGCTTGTTGGGCCCGATAGATCTATCTTTAGAGTTCGCGTCAATTAGGGTGTCTGTTCCCTAATTCTTAGATTACCAGACTTAATAAAAAGGGGCATATTCAGTTTCGACCATTCAACCATAGAACGTAATTTCGATTACTTGTGTCTATTTCGTAAAACAGTTATAAAAGTTGTGCATGTATTCTCAGCCCAAAAATATAAAGGGTAAAAAGGTAAATGAAACTCACAATACTGTATTTTGTAGTAAAAATACATATGACGACATTGAACAATGCAGGGTTGGCCTCGGATTCACGAACCTATATCAAGTATTAACACATTATAGTATAAATCAATTAAGTTTATATATTTGTTATGTATTAATTATTCTTATAATATATTATGATACTTATTTAATATTTAATTAATGTTATATCAATAATATTAGTTGAAACATAATTTATGTAATATTAGTATATTTTATGTAATAATATATTTACATATATATCTTTTGTTTTGTAAAATTAATAATTGTAGAAATACCTAAGGATAATAATAATAATATTAATAATAATAATAATTTTTAAAAGTATAAAACTACCTTAGGAGTCAGTTTTAAAAAAATTGCACCAAGCCGGGCTCGAACCCGAGACCTCTCGCTCACTCATCAACACCCTTAACCATTCCTCTATTTCAGTTTTTCTGATTTATAATACAAACCCAAATACTTATCTATTACATGTTTCAACCCACTTCATCTTCTTCACCAAAATCTAAACAATCAAACAACTTCATTCTTAATAGTCAATCATCAAAATGGTTTTAGGACTTCTAAACAAACATGAAACAAAAAATAAAAATGTGTTCATGATATAAAAAAATGAGGAAAAAAAACAAAAAAAATCCTACTGCTTGCTGGTAGCCAAGAAAAAAAAAATTTGTTTTTTGGACAATCTTTACAACATGAAACATGTTTCAAATCATTTCTAAAAACTATTGAAATCGTCAATTGAACTTAAAACATCAAAACAAACTCTAATTTCTCCAAGAACAAAACAGTTGACTTTTGACAATTTAACTTTGACTCGCAAATTCGAATTCGTTATCAAGAATTGGAACTTGAGATTTTGCAGGAAGTTTAAGTAAATGATTCCTAACAACTCTACATTTTTAGTTTTTAAAATTTGTTTCGAATTCACGTTAGTGTATATCACTGTGAAGAACTCAAGAACTCAAAAATTGATTTTTAGATTAAGTGTTATAGGTTATGATTACAACATGAATTGTGTTGTAAATAATTCCTATAATCTTTATGGATCATCAAATTAACTGGAGATATCAAAACAAACTCGAATTTGATTCAAGAACACTTGGTTGACTTTGAAAACCAAAACTTTGATCTCAAATTAGAAATTAATAGAAAGAATTGAGGATTGAAAACTTACAGATAGTTTAGATAGACGATTCCTAACATGACTGCATTATTACATTTTGAAAATTTGTTCTAAATCAAAATATGGTGAAAAGATGAATGTACAGAGTGTCGAGCTTATTTTCTGGGTTTTCTTTGTTTTCAACTCAAATTGCAGTTTGTAACTTATATAGAGTGATTAGGTACATGATTTAACAGTTAAATTGATTTCCAATTGATTTGTGAAGTAGACTTGTAACAAACTGGAGACTTGAAGTACGTAAATTATTTTCATGTGAAGAAAAAGAAAAAAAATTGATAGTTACTTCTAACAGAATGGGATTCCCTATTTTTATTTTTAATAAATATTAATAGTAAATACCCTAATAATATTAATAATAATTCTAATAAAATAACTAAATAATATAATAAAAATGATAATAAATAAAAATAATAATTCGTTTAAATCATAAATAAATTTTAATCTTAATTATCTTGTACATTATTTTACATTTTCAATTCAAATGATTATTTTGTATTTTATTAATACAACTTAATATGCACTCTTATATTTATATATGTATATATATTTACATATTTATTTACACACAATTGTTCGTGAATCGTCGGAAATAGTCACAGGTTAAATGAATCTATATAAATAGTTCAAACATTTCGAGACTCAACATTACAGGCTTTGCTTATTGTGTTGTAACATATAAAGATTAAGTTTTAATTTGGTCGAAAATTTCCGGGTCGTCACAGTACCTACCCGTTAAAGAAATTTCGTCCCGAAATTTGAGTGGAATGGTCATGGCTGACAATAAGTATGTTTTCATGACGTATCCGAGCTAGAAATTAGAGTTTTATCATCAGTGAGTAATATAGGTAAAAAAAAAATTGATTACGCGAAGAGTATAATCGAAGCTATCGCAAGAGAGGGAACTGATGACGTAGTTATGATTGATTTCCGGAATTCATGGGATTTAAAGAAAATCTTCGTAATAAGATTTGGTTCTTCGGCGATATAGGAAATCAGATCTTCTTTGATTAAATGCAATAATCTGTTTCGATTGCTCTGTCGGATATTTTACTATAAATCCACTCCCTTCGTTTCCTTATTTTCACAGCTCACACCTTCCATTCTTTCTCCCCTGATTCATATTTTTAAAGCATTCATTAATATGCTCCATCCAGTTCTGATCCTTGATATACTCTTAACTTTCATATCTGTCATTCTTCTCTTTCATCTACCACCGGAGGATTATATTTACTTCTACTATTATCTTGGGGTTATAGTGTTTTTAATTTTCCCGTGCCTTTACGTGGCAATACGTATTGATATGCACGGTTTGTAATTTATGTGTTGTTGTCGAGCTTTATATTTTCTTTATATTCAAGAGTTCCATACTTTCGTCTCCTCTTCCCGACTTCAAGTCAAGCGAATAATGGTCCGGAATTCGTAGATATGGATTTTGAAATGAACATAGTTAATGTTCTAGAAGGAAATCGTAATGGCACGATCTTGATTTTCAAATTACTAGAATATCTGAAAAGATAGAACTATTAAGAATATATGTTCTTGATATACTTGGAGATTGGGTAGAATGTAAGAGTCGTGTAACATGGCACATGATGACGTTATGATCTGTGAATCATCACGTTCCATTAGAAACTCAGCATGACTTACTGTAATATAATCACGTTGATCAAGTGTCATTATATTATACTAACTCATGCATCAGTTCCCAACATTACTTCAATAACATTCATATTTCAAGCTCGAAAGTTTACAGAATATAGAAACTAACAGTTTCTATATGATGTAACACTGATAGCACGAAGAGATTAATGATTTCAGATAAAAATTGTTATGAAAATATTCTCAGAAATATCAAATATATTTATGATGATATTTTCAGAATTTTTGAGATCGAATGTTGATGAAGAAAATCCTTTCGCAAGGATTTAGAATAAATAAGGAGCAAGATATTCACTAAAGACTTTATCAGAAACAAAATCATCAGGGTTCTTTATGTACAAGTTTAGTCCTTGTGATTTGCTCAGAGTCTCCTTCATGGTTTGCTCAATTCGTTTTTCAGTACCAAACTTCCTTTTGAGCTTTTCCAACGTATCTTTTTTTTTTATCAAACTTTTGACTGTTAAAATCATCCATAGTTTTTGTTGCTTCATTCAACTTTTCAAAATTTAGAGCATTAATTCACAGACTGGGTGCTTTTCTGAATTTCAGAATGGAAGATCATAGTTCTAAGAGATAAATGTTATATGGATACATATAACTGTTGATGTGGAAACGTTGCGAGACTCAAAATACAAATTTTCTGATTCCCGGTAATTGGTATGGCAGTTCTCGTTACAAGATGCGGATGAGTATATGATAGGGTTTCAATGAATTAATATAATGATTTGTCAGAGAGATTTAAGCCAAAAAAAACAACGAGGCTGCTGGTACGTCTTCTGGTAATATGGTGGAATATAAAAGAATTCTCCGTTATAAAAAGGGTAATTGTATATATCAGGATTATAGTAAGGCTACTTCGAATGAAAATTCGAAGTTGACTTGCTGGAGCTGTGACAAAATTGGCTACTTTGAAAAGGGATCGCAAAGTTATTTTTGCTAATAAATGCCAAAGGATCTGATGCGTCTACGTGTTAAACTTTTACTCAGTTGCCGAGAGTTTCTCAGGTGCATAACTATATGCATAAACCTTTCCTTCCGTAGATGAAGTGCGGTTGATTCATCCTATCGATTGAGGTGTTTTCAAGAATCATGAAAGGTTTGAACGCAGATTGTAATCGTCAAGATACAGATGAGGCTTAAGATGAGATCAAGTGGAAAACTTGAAGATATGTTTAGGTTCATATGTTATAATCAATATTTTAATTCATTTTAATTATCCAATGTCGACAGTCCATATTTGATAGTCCACAATTAACAGTCCGATAATACATATATAGCTTAATATATAATATCCGAATTAATTAATACGTATCGGGACCCGTGTACATGTCTCAGACTCGATCACAACTCAAAGTATATATATTATTATAGAATCAACCTCAACCCTGTATAGAGAACTCGATCATTACTGCATATAGAGTGTCTATGGTGATTCCAAATAATATATATAGATGCATCGATATGATATGTCAAAACCTTGTATACGTGTCCCGATATTTAAAGTGCGTAAAATAAATAACAGGAATTAAATAACGTTAACTAAAGTGCGTAAAGTAAATAACAGAAATTGGATGACAATAAATAAAATTGCGGGAATGTAAATTGCGATAATTAAATTGCAATAAATAAAATGCGATAAATAGAATGTAATCAGTTAGCTGGGAACAGTTAGCTGGAACAGTTAGCATGGTTTCTTAACAAAATTCCATATTGTTAATTAGTCTGTTTCTAATCAATTTTTATTGTGTCCATTATTTCTTCATTATGCCACTTGTTGGATTCTGGTAAGTAAAAATCCAAATATGAAATTGAATTTGAATGAAAATGGTTATTCTGTGGTGAACGGATTCGTATATCGATAGATGTAGGTAGGATGGTAATCGACCGTTGAATCAGATTCGAAGACTGTACAATGTAACTTATTAATGTGAAATCTTAAATATTTCTCGGGTATTACCTACCCGTTAAAATATTTTTACCATTAACAGTTTGTACGAAAGAATTTTTAATCACAATCTTTATGAAAATATATTTACATATATATTTTCTTCAGATGTAATTATGGATTTAATGAGTCAATGTGATATTAAACTCCTCAGATTTACGATTAGAACTATGATACATAATCTCTAAAACATTAGAGTTTACATAATCGTCATGTCGAACGAAGATAAATGATGTAGAATGATTTGTGGAACGATAATTATATTCGAGGTACAGAATGAGATGTTGAGGCATGGATTGTTGAAACTTGGGTTGTTGGTGGTACTGGTGCCATTGGTGCTAAGGCTGGTGATGTTACTGGTGTTGGTGATACTGTTGATGATTGCAAATTGTATACCGTGCTCTCTAAAGTTAATACTCGAGCTCGGAGTTCTCTAACTTCTTCTACTAACCCGAGTTGTTTATCAATGTGAGGTAGAGGTCGGATATCTTTGCTAGTTCCATTAATTGTAGTTTCAAGACGAAAAATTCTTGCAAATAGGGTATAAACGGTATTGCGAACGGGTTCGCCGGTGAGCGGGTCAAGTACTCCAAGGTTAGGTGGTAGATTTGATTCATGATATGGAGTACCTTCTTCCTTTCTCCATAGGGTGAGTATGTCGCGAACCCATCCCCATTTTCTCCAGTAATCACGGTAGTTGATTGGTTGGTGTGCCCCTGTCACGCTGTCTTCGGAGTCAGAGGAACTTGGTCGATTCGTAGAGGCCATCTTAAACGATCTCAGGAAAGATTTTTGGTATGAAGAGTTTAGTGGCATCAATTGATAGTTAGATGGTATTCTTAATGCATAATTTGCATAGATATATATAGTACCAGGATCCCTTAAATTAAGGAGAAATTTACGAGAGATATCAGGCAAGGTCTACAGTAACAGATACACTAAGATATGAATTGTCAGATACGCTAAGATATGAATTTTGTCTATACACTATTCATGCAGTAAATGCAGTAAAATGTGTCTAGACTAAGAATAATGAGTAGGTAATTTCCTAAGGATGATAAGCAGATGTTTTCCGATAAAAATGATAAGCAAAACTTTTGACATGCAGACACGGTCGAAGTCCAGACTCACTAATGCATCCTAACGACTATCAGTTAGGCACGCTAATGCAAGACCTGGTTCGCTAAGACCACCGCTCTGATACCAACTGTAGAGACCCATCCTAATCCATCCGGATGAAGTCCATATCGATTACAAACGATTCACAACAGTTGATTACATCGCGAGGTAATTGACCTCTATATGATAAATTTTACAAACATTGCATTCGTTTTTAAAAGACAAACTTTCGTTACATCGACAGTTGACAGGCATGTAAAGCATTTCATAATATATCCAAATATAATTGACTTAATAATAATCTTAATGAACTCAACGACTCGAATGCAACATCTTTTAAAATATGTCATGAATAGCTCCAAGTAATATCTCTAATATGAGCAAATGCACAGCGAAAGATTTCTTTCGTACCTGAGAATAAACATGCTTTAAAGTGTCAACCAAAAGGTTGGTGAGTTCATTAGTTTATCATAAAGAATCATTTCATAATTTTAATAGACCACAAGATTTCATACTTCCGTTTCTCATAATCATACGTCCCATGCATAGAGACAAAAATATCATTCATATGGATTGAACACCTGGTAACCGACATTCACAATATGCATATAAGAATATCCCCATCATTCCGGGATCCTCCTTCGGACATGATATAAATTTTGAAGTACTAAAGCATCCGGTACTTTGGATGGGTCTTGTTGGGCCCGATAGATCTATCTTTAGAGTTCGCGTCAATTAGGGTGTCTGTTCCCTAATTCTTAGATTACCAGACTTAATAAAAAGGGGCATATTCAGTTTCGACCATTCAACCACAGAACGTAATTTCGATTACTTGTGTCTATTTCGTAAAACAGTTATAAAAGTTGCGCATGTATTCTCAGCCCAAAAATATAAAGGGTAAAAAGGTAAATGAAACTCACAATACTGTATTTTGTAGTAAAAATACATATGACGACATTGAACAATGCAGGGTTGGCCTCGGATTCACGAACCTATATCAAGTATTAACACATTATAGTATAAATCAATTAAGTTTATATATTTGTTATGTATTAATTATTCTTATAATATATTATGATACTTATTTGATATTTAATTAATGTTATATCAATAATATTAGTTGAAACATAATTTTATGTAATATTAGTATATTTTATGTAATAATATATTTACATATATATCTTTTGTTTTGTAAAATTAATAATTGTAGAAATACCTAAGGATAATAATAATAATATTAATAATAATAATAATTTTTAAAAGTATAAAACTACCTTAGGAGTCAGTTTTAAAAAAATTGCACCAAGCCGGGCTCGAACCCGAGACCTCTCGCTCACTCATCAACACCCTTAACCATTCCTCCATTTCAGTTTTTCTGATTTATAATACAAACCCAAATACTTATCTATTACATGTTTCAACCCACTTCATCTTCTTCACCAAAATCTAAACAATCAAACAACTTCATTCTTAATAGTCAATCATCAAAATGGTTTTAGGACTTCTAAACAAACATGAAACAAAAAATAAAAATGTGTTCATGATATAAAAAAAATGAGAAAAAAAAACAAAAAAATCCTACTGCTTGCTGGTAGCCAAGAAAAAAAAAATTTGTTTTCAATTTTGAGTTCGTTTTGGACAATCTTTACAACATGAAATATGTTTCAAATCATTTCTAAAAACTATTGAAATCGTCAATTGAACTTAAAACATCAAAACAAACTCTAATTTCTCCAAGAACAAAACAGTTGACTTTTAACAATTTAACTTTGACTCGCAAATTCGAATTCGTTATCAAGAATTGGAACTTGAGATTTTGCAGGAAGTTTAAGTAAATAATTCCTAACAACTCTACATTTTTAGTTTTTGAAATTTGTTTCAAATTCACGTTAGTGTATATCATTGTGAAGAACTCAAGAACTCAAAAATTGATTTTTAGATTAAGTGTTATAGGTTATGATTACAACATGAATTGTGTTGCAAATCATTCCTATAATCTTTATGGATCATCAAATTTACTGGAGATATCAAAACAAACTCGAATTTGATTCAAGAACACTTGGTTGACTTTGAAAACCAAAACTTTGACTCTCAAATTAGAAATTAATAGAAAGAATTGAGGATTGAAAACTTACAGATAGTTTAGATAGACGATTCCTAACATGACTGCATTATTACATTTTGAAAATTTGTTCTAAATCAAAATATGGTGAAAAAGATGAATGTACAGAGTGTCGAGCTTATTTTCTGGGTTTTCTTTGTTTTCAACTCAAATTGCAGTTTGTAACTTATATAGAGTGATTAGGTACATGATTTAACAGTTAAATTGATTTCCAATTGATTTGTGAAGTAGACTTGTAACAAACTGGAGACATGAAGTACGTAAATTATTTTCATGTGAAGAAAAAGAAAAAAAATTGATAGTTACTTCTAACAGAATGGGATTCCCTATTTTTATTTTTAATAAATATTAATAGTAAATACCCTAATAATATTAGTAATAATTCTAATAAAATAACTAAATAATATCATAAAAATGATAATAAATAAAAATAAGAATTCGTTTAAATCATAAATAAATTTTAATCTTAATTATCTTGTACATTATTTTACATTTTCAATTCAAATGATTATTTTGTATTTTATTAATACAACTTAATATGCACTCTTATATTTATATATGTATATATATTTACATATTTATTTACACACAATTGTTCGTGAATCGTCGAAAATAGTCACAGGTTAAATGAATCTATATAAATAGTTCAAACATTTCGAGACTCAACATTACAGGCTTTGCTTATTGTGTTGGAACATATAAAGATTAAGTTTTAATTTGGTCAGAAATTTCCGGGTCGTCACACTCCACACTGCTCACAACTAATTCGTATTGAGTGTATATCCTTAGTCATCTTTTCCATTCGTCTCTCGACAGCATCTACCTTTGCGGAAATGGAATCTAAGTCATGGCTAGAATCGGCTCTAGCTGCTTTAGATGATCTAACGATATCTTTTTCTTGGTGCCACTCATGTGAGTGGGAAGCAGTGTTATCAATAATTTTGTAAGCATCAGTTTCTGTTTTCTTCATAATAGAACCACCAGCTACTATATCGATGTCTTTTCTTGTAGTGATGTCGCATCCTTGGTAGAATATTTGTACTATTTGACAAGTGTCTAAACCATGTTGCGAACATCCTCTTAATAACTTTTCAAATCTCGTCCACGCCTCATATAGAGTTTCATTTGGTTTCTGTGTGAACGTAACAATTTCTCCTTGAAGTCTTACGGCTTTAGATGCCGGAAAGAATTGTTTAAGAAATTTTTCAACTAAAACGTCTCATGTATCAATCGCCCCTTCAGGTAACGATTCCAACCAATCTTTGGCTTCTCCCTTTAAAGTCCAGGGAAATAACATGAGATATATCTGTTCATCCTCAACTTCTCGGATTTTAAATAGTGTGCAGATCCTATTAAAGGTACGAAGATGTTCGTTTGGATCTTCCTTCGGCGCACCACTAAATTGGCATTGATTAGTTACCATATGTAGAATTTGTCCTTTGATTTCATAATCTGGCGCATTAATGTCAGGATGAGTAATTGTGTGATGACCCGGAAATTTCCGACTAAATTTAAACTTAATCTTAATATGAACTCGACACGATAAGCAAAGTTTACAATGTTAAGTCTTAAAAATTTTGAAACTATATTCATGTAATCAATTACCCTTTGACTATGCCCGACGATTCACGAACAACTATTTGTAAATAGATATATATATATTTAAAAATATAAATATATATAGTAATTCGAAATATAATTTGAAATATTATATTCTTTAGTTATTAGAAATAATTTTGTAAAATAAAATAATAGAAGGTATAATAAAATATATAATTGAAATAAATCTATATATATATATATATATATATATGTATGTATGTATATATATGTATGTATATATATATATGTATATGTATATATATATATATATATATATATATATATATATATATATATATATATATATATATATATATATATGTATGTAAAGTATATCGAATATACATATATTGTTTCGAATTTTTTTAGTAAACGAAAATAACACAGGTCCATTATTTCGGTTGATATTAAACAAGTAAAAATGCGAGCTTGTGAGCGTATTAAAACAAATAATTGACAAACCTTTTTGAGCACAAGTTTCACAAGTAATGATTAAAATAAATAATCATATTTAATGAGATTTTTCTGTATACTTTTATCCGTCACTGATTAACAACGGAGCACGATATAGTACTCCTTGAAAACTGTCAGTAGAATTATACAAATAACACGGCTACTACACTGTTTAAATTATGAAACAATGATTCGTTTGGAGTCGATCATCGCTCTGAGATCAAATGTTGATGACTTCGTCCAAATGGATTAGGACGGGGCACTTCAGTTGGTATCAGAGCGGTGGTCGTAGCGAACCAGGTCTTGCATTAGTGTGTCTAACTAGTAGTTGTTAGGATCCATTAATGAGTCTGGACTTCGACCTAGTAGTTGTTAGGTTATATTAATGAGTCTGGACTTGAACCTGATATGCATGTCAAAAAAAAAAAAAAAAAAAAGTTTTGCTTATCATTTCGTGTCGAAAATTATCTGCTTATCATTCTTAGTCTAGACACATCTTACTGCATTGATTGCATGAATAGTGTATAGACAAATTCATATCTTAGCGTATCTGCTAATCCATATCTTAGCGTATCTATTACTGTAGACTTTATCTGACACGTTTCCTTAATTCCCTCCGTAATTTACGGGATCTTCTATACTATATATAGGTATTAGGTATTCTATGTAATTAGAATATCATCCGATATCTGAAAATCATTTCATATCAAAAATCTTATAAATGATCGTGTAAGATGGATCCTACACCTAGCTTGGACTCCATTAGTTCCGGAAGCAATTTCGAAATGTATATTGAAGAAGACTCTGAATTCAATGAACCCGAAGGGTCTCCACTATTTAGCTATTTTTCTTTCTGGAGGAGATGGGGGTGGGTCCTAGACTTACTCACTCGATGGAGAAACGAAGAAGGCGAACCCTACCATGAACCAAACTTACCTCCTAACATCGAAGAAAATGATGTACTCACCGGTGAACCTATACGCAACACTGTTTTCACCCTTCTTGCCAAAATTTTCCACCTCGAAGGTCGCATTACTGCAATCTCAGAAAATATTCAACCTCTACTTCAAAATACCAATCGAAGGGGAATATTAGAAGAAGTTAGGGAACTTCGAATTGATAATCAAGATCTATCGAATCAGATGAGTGGATAGATAGAAATGATAGAGGGTAGGATAGAAACTCTGACAAGAATGGTGCGTGCTCTACAAGCTATACTTACTACACCAACATCATCACCAACCTCAACACCAACAACACTTGTAGCACCGACAGCAACAGTACCACCATCAGCAACACCAGCAGCATAACCAGTACAAACAACAACATCATCACACGTCTCAACCTCGCAATCTATACCTCAAGCATACTCATCGTTCTACGAATCGTTCTACATAAACTATCTTCGTGATTATGTAATCTCTAATGTTTTAGAGATTATGTACTCTAGTTCTAGCCGTAAATCTAATGAGTTTAATATCACATTGACTCATTAAATCCATGATTACGTCTGAAGAAAATATATGTATATATATTGTTCATAAAGATAGTAATTAAAATTTTTTTCGTACAAACTGTTAATGGTGAAAATATTTTAACGGGTAGGTAATACCCGAGGAATACTTAGATTTCACATTAATAAGTACACTGTACATTCTTTCAAATCTAATTCAACAGTCATTTACTATCCTATTTACAACCACCGATATACGTATCCGTTCACCGCAGAATAACCCTTTTCATTCAATTTCATATTTGGATTTTGATCTATCAGAATCCAACAAGTGGCATAATGAAGAAAACATTGGACAAAAATAAAAATTTGTTACAAACAAACAAATTAACTATGAGAAATTTTGTTAAGAATCCACGCTAACTGTTCCTAGCTAATTGTTCCTAGCTAACTGATTACATTTTATTTATCGCAATTTTACATTCTCGCAATTTTATTTATCGTCATTTAATTTCTGTTATTTACTTTACGCACTTTATTTATCGTTATTTAATTTCTGTTATTTATTTTACGCACTTTAAATATCGGGACACGTATACAAGGTTTTGACATATCATATCGACGCATCTATATATATTATTTGGAATCACCATAGACACTCTATATGCAGTAATGATCGAGTTCTCTATACAGGGTTGAGGTTGATTCTACAATAATATATATACTTTGAGTTTTGATCGAGTCTGAGACATGTACACGGGTCACGATACGTATTTATTAATTCGAATATTATATATATAATTATAATTATATATGAATTATTGAATTGCTAAATGTGGACTATCAACTTAGGACTATCAATATTGGACAATTAAAATGAATTAAAATATTGATTATAACATATGAAACTAAACAATTCTTCAAGTTTGCCACTTGAATTCATCTTAAACCTCATTTGTATCTTGACAAATACAATATGTGTCCAAACCTTTCATGGTTCTTGAAAACCCCTCAATCGAGAGGATGATTCAACCACACGTTATCTACGGAAGAAAAGATCGATGCATCTAGTTATGCACCTGAAAACTCTCGAAAAACTGAGTAAACGTTTAACGCGTAGCTGTGCTAATTCCTTTAGCGTTATTATTACCGAAAATAACTTTGCAATCTCTTTCCAAATTAGCCAATTTTATCACAGCTTCATCAAGTCAACTTCAATTTTTCGTTCGAAACAACCTTATTATAACCTTGATATATATGTGTGCTCTTTTATTGTTACCGGGAAACTTTTTATATTCCATCATATTACCAACAGACGTACCAGCAACCTCATTGCTCCTTGGCTTAAATCTTTTCGGCAAAACACTATAATTATTTATTGAAGTCTCATCATGTACTCATTCGCATCTTGTAACAAGAATTGCCATACCCATTACCGAGAATCAGTAAATCTGTATTGTGAGTCTCGCAACGTTTCCACATCAACAGTTATATGTATCCATATAACATTTATCTCTTAGAACTATGATCTTCCATTCTGAAATTCTAAAAAGCACCCAGTCTGCGAATTTATGCTCTGAATTTTGAAAAGTTGAATAAAGCAACAAAAACTGTAAACGACCTCAACAGCCAAAAGTTAATGATAAAGAATTGTATGTTGGCAAAGCTCAGAAAAAGTTTGAAACTGAAAACGGATTGAGCTAACCACGAAGGAGACCAAGGACAAATACAACGACCATACCCTATATTCAAAGAATCCAGGTAATTCTAGATCCGTTAAAATCTTTAGAGAATATCTTGCTCCGAAGTCATATTAAAATCTTGCAGCAACCATCGAACTTAGAAATTCCAAAATATCATCATAAATATCTTCGATATTTCTGAAGATATTTTCATAAATATTCTCGTCCGAAATTATTTATCTCTTCGTGCTATCTATATTACATCATAAAGGAAACTAATTTAGTTTCTATATTTCTTTAAAATTCGAGTTTGAATTATGAATGATTTTGAGGTAGTGTTGGAAATTGATGCATGAGTTAGTATAATATAATGACACTTGATCAACGTGATTATATTACAGTAAGTCATGCTGAGTTTCTAAATGGAACATGATGATTCACATATTATAACGTCATCATGTGTCATGTTACATAACTCTTTCATTCTGATTAACTTCTGAACATATCAAGAAAATATATTCTTGATAGTTCTATTCTCAGTGATTCTGGTGATTTGACAAATCAAATCGTGCTATTACGTTCTTTCTCGTTTAGAACATTAAGTTCATTCAAAACTCCATACTTACGAATTCTGGACCATTACTCGCTTTACTAGAGGTCGAGAAGAGAATAAAAAGGCAAAAGAGCTCCAAAATATAAGAGAAAATATAAAGCCCAATAACAACACGGAGATTACAAACCGTGGATATTAATACGAATAAAAATATAAAGACATGGTAGAATTAAGAATAGTATCACCTCAAGGTAATAGTAAAAGTAAACAGATTTTTCTGGTGGAATATTGAAAGGAAGGATGACAGAAAAGATAATTAGGAAAATATCAAGGATTAGAACCGGATTAAGCATTTTTACAATTTTTTGGATGTGTGGACTAAGAAAGAAGGTATAGGAATGGTGAAAATAATGGAACGGAAAAAGTTTAATTTATAATGGGAATATCAGACAGAGTAATCGAGGCAGATCACCGTATTTAATTATAGAGATCTTAATTTCCTTATTCGCTGATGAATCAAATCTTTTAGATTTCGAAGATTTTCTCTAAATCCTTTGAATTCCGGAATCAACCGTGACTACGTCAAAAGTTAAGACAAATCCTTAATTTCCTCATTTCACTATTTTGTGATAGCTTCATTCGTGCTTTTCGAATAATCGAATTGTTTTATCCATATTACTCAATGATGATAAAACTCTATCTATCAACTCATATTCGTCATGAAAACATTTCTATTGTTAGCCATGACCACTTCACTCAAATTTCGGGACGAAATTTCTTTAACGGGTAGGTACTGTGATGACCCGGAAATTTTCGACTAAATTTAAACTTAATCTTAATATGAACTCGACACGATAAGCAAAGTTTACAATGTTAAGTCTTAAAAATTTTGAAACTATATTCATGTAATCAATTACCCTTTGACTATGCCCGACGATTCACGAACAACTATTTGTAAATAGATATATATATTTAAAAATATAAATATATATAGTAATTCAAAATATAATTTGAAATATTATATTCTTTAGTTATTAGAAATAATTTTGTAAAATAAAATAATAGAAGATATAATAAAATATATTATTGAAATAAATCTATATATACATATATATATATATATATATATATATATATATATATATATATATATATATATATATATATATATATATATATATATATATATATGTAAAGTATATCGAATATACATATATTGTTTCGAATTTATTTAGTAAACGAAAATAACACAGGTCCATTATTTCGGTTGATATTAAACAAGTAAAAATGCGAGCTTGTGAGCGTATTAAAACAAATAATAGACAAACCTTTTTGAGCACAAGTTTCACAATTAATGATTAAAATAAATAATCATATTTAATGAGATTTTTCTGTATACTTTTATCCGTCACTGATTAACAACAGAGCACGATATAGTACTCCTTGAAAACTGTCAGTAGAATCATACAAATAACACGGCTACTACACTGTTTAAATTATGAAACAATGATTAGTTTGATTTATAATTATATTATGATTATTAGTATATTATTATTAATTATTAATAGATTACTGATTGATTTTTGTTTTTCTTCTCACTTTGGTTTTACGGAGTAGATAGCTTAAATTCTATAAATATCTATAATTATATAAGTAAAGCTAAACCAATCAACTAACAAACATGTCCATAATTCCATTATATATAAACAAATTCGATGGCCAACAAAGAATCACAATCAGACTAATTTTTCACTTGTCTCCTCAATAATTCATAACTCTATTCTTTCCACTTGCAAGTAAAGAATACTTTCTGTTTTCCATACCTTTCATCACTTGGATTATTAATCCTATCCTAATTATATATATATATATCTACATCATACATGTGAAGCACCATTATATTTTTCAACTTTCTGTTAGATATAACAATCACTTTTAAATTCTGTCTTTTCTGTTTTTCTTTTCATCTACCTATTATCTAACTTTATATATAAATATAGATATACATAGGTATATAGATATACTACCACTTCATCCATCACACACAACACCTTCCTTCTTCTTCACAACAAACACCACCACGCGTCACATCATGTACACGCTATTACTATGCTACTGTTGCGTCTATAATTGTTTCTATGGCAAACCGTTCCCAGCCCAAACCACTAGCATTGGCCGTAAACCACAAGCAACCACCACCTACAATTTCTACGGTTCTGTTTGATTAATTTTTTTTTATACGAAGATGATAGAAGATGAAAGGCACAGCTGGGTTGCTATCACCTATGCTGCTGCTGCAACTATGGTTGGTCACTATTATAACCTATCTGTTTACTTCTGTTCTGTCGACAAACAACACACATACACACCATTCGATCGAACCTGTTTCTGCTTCTTGTTTCAATCCTGATTCGAACAACGAAAGTTGTGTTCCTGTTGCTGCCGTAATCGTGTTACAACAACGAGTGTAGTGGTGATTGTGGATAAACGATGATGGTGACCGAGCACGTTAAATGGTGGTGATGCATAGGAGAAGATGATGATGAATATTAACGGATGATGATAATTATCCGGGATAATAATGATAAACGCGATGTTAAAATCGTTATGTTAACGGTAATGACTTGAGGATAGTTACTAAGATGAAGATGTTAATGTTGATAAATAGTTTTGGGTTTTGTCAAGGAGAAGAAAAAGGGAAACAAAGAAAATACGGGTTTTATAAATTTAAGATTTAGAATAAAACAGAAAAGTAAGAAGTGGCGTAATGGTTTAGTGTGTTGGGTGTTTAACCAGGAGATCATGGGTTCGAAACTAGGCGGCGACATTATTTTTTTGTAATTAGCAATGAAGGTTGCTGTTGGGCTTGTGTTTGCTATTGGGCCGAGGTCAAGTTGCTGTTGGGCCGTGAGGATCCATGTAGTTGTTGGGCCGAAATAAAAGGAAATTAGGTTAAATATAGATTAGATGTAATTAAATTCATGAAATCCGAAATGGAGTAATGGGTTGAGGGTGTTTGCGTTTTTCGGGAGGTCATGGGTTCGAGTCTTGTTTGGAGCACTTCTTTTTACTAAAAGCTTTTGAGGGTATACACATTTATTATTATTTATCATTTATTTATTATTATTATGATTATAGTTATTATTTTTTTTATTACGAAAATAACACAAACTATTATTATTATCATTAATATTAGTATTAGTATCAAGTTATTATTATTATTATTATTATTATTATTATTATTATTATTATTATTATTATTATTATCATCATCATCATTATTAGCAAAAGTATGATTTTTATAGATATTAGAGTTATTATTATTATTATTATTACTATTATTATTATCGTTATCATTTTTATCAAAAATATCATTAATACTAATGATTTTCATTTTCATTAAAGTTATCATTATTACTAAAATTATCATTTAAGATTATTATTATTATCAATATTATTATTATTATTAACATTATTATTATTATTTTCATATTAACAATATTATTATTACAAACTAAATATATAAGGTATATATAATTTAAGATAAATATATAAATTTATTCGATTACAATTATGTGTGTTAATATATATAAATAAATGATATAGGTTCGTGAATCCGAGGCCAACCCTATACTTGTTCAATGTTGTTATATGTATTTTTACTACAAAATACATTAGGTGAGTTTCATTTGCTCCCTTTTTACTCTTTACATCTTTGGGACTGAGAATACATGCGCTGTTTTTACAACTGCTTTATTAAATGCTTTTGAAATATATTTTGGACTGCGAATACATGAAATGCTTTTATAAACGTTTGACGAGATAGACACAAGCAAAACATTCCTCGAATGAATTATTATGCAGACAGAAGTTATGCAGATTATTATTGAATTATGTGGACATGATAATTGCCACCATTGAATTATGTGGACATGATAATTTCCACCATTGAATTATGTGGACATGATAATTACCACCAGTTGATGTGAATGTTATATATCGAGAGAATGATTTTATACACAGGTTATGCGTATGTTATTTTTGTGCACAAGATATGTGTACGGTTACTATGATTTATGGAAATGGTTTCGTACATGAGAGAGATGTACTGTATTTAAAAGATATAGCATGTACATTACAGGTGGATATAGGATTCGGGCCCATTTGTACCATGCATCATTTAAATTTTGTGGTCTATCAAAATGATGAATTTTATTGTTTTAAGATAAACCTATGAACTCACCAACCTTTTGGTTGACACTTGAAAGCATGTTTATTCTCAGGTATGAAAGAAATCTTCCGCTGTGCATTTGCTCATTTTAAGGACATTACTTGGAGTCGATCATCGCTCTGGGATCAAATGTTGATGACTTCGTCCAGATGGATTAGGACGGGGCACTTCAAATTGCGTGACATTGGCCAGTGCGTTTAGCTCGCATTCGGTCTTCCATACTTAAAGGTTCCAGATTTTCCATGATTGAATTTGTTGAATCTGAATCACTAGAGGATTCTGATTTAATGGTTCATTCCTCAACAATCTCTGTTTGAATGATTGGTGGTTCCGGAGGAAAAATTAATGGTTCATGATCTATGAATCGTCCCTGAATATTCTCCGGATTCTCAATTGTGAGGTCGGGTTCAAAAAATGGATTATCGGAAATTTGAATTGGAGTACTTGGTCGTCTGGATGACGATTCTAAAGAAAAATCAATGGCGGCAATATTAGCTAGTTGTCTTGATCGAGTTACAGGTGGTGAACGTACAAAAGGTGGTGAACGTCTTGCTCGGTGCATTCACTGAATATCCTATTAGTTTTTAAAAGGAAAGAAAAATTATATAAGTTATCCAATTAATAGACTTTTCTGATTTTGCCCACGTTTCGAATAGCCAAAAGATGCAGCAGAGGGGTAGGATTCGTTTGGTCTCAATATAATTGAGTACTGTTTGGCTCCAATAACCCGGTCCACGTACAAATCCAACTATTACTACGAACCAGAAAATTTTGATGTCTATCAATTTAACCACTTAAAATAAATTTTCGTAATTTTAAGAAATTTAGATAAGAAGTAGAAAAAAATTCTAAGTCCTAAAAACTAGAATGGCGAGAAATAAGAAAGAAAAAGAGCGCGTCGAAAAAGGTCGAAAAAGTAAAGGGTTGAAAAATAAAAGGCGTCGAAAAAGAAAAAAAATGACTATAAAACTTTAAAACACTCGACTAACCCAACCTTATTACTATCACTAACTTAAAATTAAAATTGCAAATTGAGATTACTAATTGAAGTGATAATTGATACATAGGTAAAAGGCGTCGAAAAATAAAAATAAGAAAGTAGCGCGTTGAAACTTAAAAAGGAAAACTAAAAACTTAAAAATTAAAAGTTGCGTCTAAAAATATTAAATCTTACAAGTAAAACTATATCCCAAATGGCAATATCTTAAAAAGGTACAAAAACTTAAAAAGGCGTCGCAAAATTCTAAAGCACCTAAATTTTAGTCTAAAGAAAAAGCACTTAAGGGATTTTACGGCAAAGCCTAAAATTCTAGAAATAAAAATAACTATGGCAAAAACTATAACTTAACACTAAATATGAGCGAAAAATACAAAAAATTGCGCTAAAACAATTACAAAAATACAAAATATAAAAATATACTAAAAGTTGTAAAAAGTACAATTTTTATAAAAATATTATTTTTATATTATTTTATAAAAGCATTAATTTTTATATATATTAAAACTAATTATAATTAATTATACTAATTAAATTATAACTTAAACTAATTAATATTAATTAAAAACTTAAACTAAATTATAATAATAATAAAACTAATTAGAGTTAAAATAATAATAATAATTAATTACTCCGTATTAAATGCAGATTAGGGTTCTGTCAGGCGCGTCAGGTTAAACTCCGCGAGTCGCGGTACACCTGGCAACAAACTTCGCGAGTCGCGGGGTTTGAAATTTCAGATTAGGTGGGTTCGTTTGACAGGTTTCGTAATTATTTTTTTTTTTTTGGGTTTATTTTTTTATATTTTAAATAAAAACAAAATATTTAAATAAGACTTATATTTTTATAAAATAAAAATAAAGAAACTTTATAAAACTTAAAAATTTAACAAACTCTTAAAAATATTTATATTTTTGTTTTCTTTTTATGTTTTCGAATATTTAAAACGTATTTTTATAAAAACGTATTTTTATAAAAGTAAACTAAAAATAAAAATCTTTTTTTATATTAGCGTTGCGCTTCCGGCTTTTAAGCTAGATTTTATTCCCCGGCAGCGGCGCCAAAAATACTTGGCGTTATGCGAGGTGTATATGAAATAGCTTATATTTTACTAGGAAAAACTATTAAATACGATACAATTTTACACAAGATATTTATTTATTTATAGAATGGATATACTTAAACCTTGCTACAACACTTATAGGCAGTGTACCTAATCGTACAGTAGTGTAGTTTTTAGTAAGTCCGGTTCGTTCCACAGGGAAAAATCTTTAACCAAAGCTTAACGCTATATTAGTTTTAATTTTATAAAAATACAAATATATATAAGTAATATCATTATTATAAAGGGGGGTTTTTTTACCGTTTAATGACCGGTTTGTCGATTTTAAAAACTTTAGTCGCAGTTAAAACCTAATGTAAAATATTAAAAATAAATACAAGACTTAATTTAAAGCGTAAAGTAAATAACGATAATGAAATTGCGATAAATAAAAGTGCGATAAAATAAAATTGCAATAATTAAAAAGTACGATAATTAAAAGTGCAATTAAATACAATAACAATAAATAAAAGTGCGATAATTAGAAGTGCAATTAAATATAAAATAAAAGAAATTAAATATGAAATAAAATAATTATGCTTATTTAAACTTCCGTAATCATGATGTTTGACGTGTTGATTTTAGTTTTATGCCCATGGGTTAATTGTCCTTTGTCCTGGATTATTCAATATGTCCGTTTGGTTTTTGTCCACAACAGTCCATCAGTCATAAATATAAAGTGCGAGTATCCTCGTCAAATTATCCTTATACCCGAAGTCAAATATTCCAACTAATTGGGGACTTAAACTGTAACAAGGTTTTAATACTTTGTTTAATGATTACACCAGGTTATCGACTGCGTGTAACCCAAGGTTTTAATACTTTGTTATCAGTTATGCCAAGTGTCCTTGTACATAATTTCACCCCTGTTTTAATAATTCTAGTGGCTATTAATCCATTCCCGTGTCCGGTTAAATGAACGATTATTCGTACATATAAATACCCCGCCCATCGTGTCCGATCGAGTGTATATGGTTATTTATAGGGACGTCCAATTGTAAATCTTTATATTAAAATTAACAAACTATCATTTAGTTAAACAAATATAAAGCCCATTAATAGCCCATAGTCTAATTTCCACAAGTGTCGTTCTTTTTTCCAAACCTCAATTATGGTACAAAGCCCAATTACCCAATTTTAGTAATTAGCCCAACATCATGATTACTTCGGTATTAAATAAGCATAATAATAACTTAGCTACGAGACATTAAATTAAAAAGGTTGAACATAACTTACAATGATTAAAAATAGCGTAGCGTTACACGGACAGAATTTCGACTTACACCCTTACAACATTCGCTAACATACCCTTATTATTATTAATTAAAATTAAAATTAAAATATAAATTATATATATATTTACGTATATGATAGAGAGATTGATATATATGGATATTTAAAACGTCGAATTGCGCTGGCTTTTATAGGCATTTTTGTCCAGGGAGGCTCCGCGAGTCGCGACCTTTTTGGCCTTCAAACTTCGCAACTCGCGGAGTTTGTTTCTACAGCTCATCTCATTTTGGAACCTTTCTTGCCGACGATTTTAATATATAAAAATAATATATATATAATTTATATAATTAATTATATATTATATTATATTTATATACATAGTTAACTTGTAATTTTTAGTCCGTTGCGTCGAGCGTTGAGAGTTGACTCTGGTCCCGGTTCCGGATTTTCGAACGTCCTTGCGTACAATTTAATATCTTGTACTTTGCGTTTTGAATCTTGTACTCTTGTAATTTCGAGACGTTTCTTATCAATAATTGGAACCACTTTGATTGTATTTTGTACTTTTGAGCTTTTTGGACGTTTGCGTCTTCAATTCGTCGAATATGTCTTTTGTCTTCACCTTTTATTATTTAAACGAATATCACTTGTAAATAGAACAATTGCAACTAAAAGCTTGTCTTTCTTGAGGGATAATGCTATGAAATATATGTTCATTTTTAGCATTATCAAAGTCCGAAGACAATATAATTCGATTGTCCCGGTGAAAAGACGTCCGGATTAAATAAGTGGAAAATGGTCGAAAATGCAAAGGGATGTCAAGATATGGATCGGTATTTACAACAAATACGAGAGAATGTGGGAAAGTGGTTGTAATAATGACGACATTATGTCCACGGTACGAATGGCTTTCAAAGCGCAAACAAAGGGACGGCACTTTGCGTTTGAGGATGCGTGGCGAGTGTTAAGGAATTGCCCGAAGTTTTTAGAAGGCGAAAGTATTTCGAGTAGCAACAAACGAAAAGAACCTGATCATATACCAATTAATGATCAAACCGAGGGAAGTTCCAACCCGAACACAAGCATGCACCCCGACCCAACCCAAATGGAAAATTTGTTAAAGGATACCGACCCAATCCGTCGTCCTCCAAGTTGAGCTAAAAGTCAAAGGGACTCTTACTCATCCGATGCCGCGAGCCGTATGTCTTCTGATGAAGTTCGCTTTAAAATTGCTTAATCGGTCCAAGCTTCACAAGATGTGGCGAATCAAATCATGAAAAAGCTACAAGATGATAGCAACATGCGGACTATGTTTAAAGGGTTGAAGCTTCTTTCCAAACCGGTGTCACGAGATTTGCCTCCCGATGAATACGATATGCTAATGCTTGCTCGAGACAAAATTAAGAAAAAATATGCGAAGAAATTGCAAAACATGGACGACGACGACGACGAGTAGTAGTTTGATTATTTAGCTTTCTAGTATTTTTTTAATTGTCGTAATCTTTTAATTTTAAATTTTCGAAATTGTTATAATTCAGTAGGCTTATAACTACCTTTAGTGGTTTGGTTCTTGACAATAGTACTACAATTATTAAAGAAGATTGAAGTAGAGAGCAAAACTATTATATTCAATAGATGGTGTGCTAAATATGGTAGCTTACACCTCTTATTTATAGTGAATAATGCACTGTACATGGTAGGTGACATAGTAATAATATATATAATATTGTTAGCCATAATTGACTTTACAACACTCCCCCTTGGATGACAATGTTATTATTATTTAGAGATCAATAGTACTGCCTCGTTAAAAACCTTGCTAAAGAAAACCCAGTGGGAAAAAACTTTAGCTAGGGAAAAAGAGTGCAGCATAAAGTTGAATCCCCCTCAAGTAGGCATCGCCTCAGCTGTTACATCTTTTGAACATGTCTCATGCCAATATTGTGAACGTGTGTTCTGAAAATAGCAGTTGGAAGTGCTTTCGTGAAAAAATCATCAGAGTTTTTGCTGGATTGAACATATCTTATTTCAATCTGGTTGTCCTTAATGAGATTTTGAGTGTATGAGAAGAATCTAGGAGGTATGTGTTTTGTTCGATCACTTTTGATATACCCTTCTTTCATCTGTGCTATGCAAGCTGCATTATCTTCATAGATAGTTGTTGGACTTTTATCGCGTTCTAGTCGACAAGAATTAGTAATGAGTTGTGTCATTGATCTCAACCAAAAACATTCCCGAGTAGCTTCGTGTAATGCAATCACTTCGGCATGATTTGATGATGTTGCAACAAGTGTTTATTTTTGAGAACGCCATGATATTGCAGTACCTCCATTTAGGAATACATATCCATTTTGAGATTTAGCTTTATGTGGATCAGATAAGTAACCTGCATCTGCATAACCAACCAAATCTTGTTTTGATTCGTTAGAATAAAATAATCCTAAATCAGTAGTTCCTCGAAGGTATCGAAATATGTGTTTGATCCCATTCCAGTGTCTTTTAGTAGGAGCTGAGCTGAACCTTGCCAACAAATTAACTGCAAAAGAAATGTCAGGTCTTGTACAATTTGTAAGATACATAAGAGCTCCAATTGCACTAAGATATGGTACTTCTGGTCCCAGGATATCTTTATGATCTTCACAGGGACGAAATGGATTAGTGTCAACATTAAGTGATCTAACAACCATAGGAGTACTTAATGGTTTTGCCTTGTCCATATTGAAACGTTTTAAAATCTTTTCAGTATATGTTGTTTGATGTACAAGTAAACCATTAGGCATATGCTCAATTTGTAAACCAAGGCAATACTTGGTTTTTCCGAGATCTTTCATTTCAAATTCTTTCTTTAGAAGTTGAATGGCTTCATGGATCTCTTTATTTGTACCTATGATGTTAAGATCATCAACATAAACAGCTATGATCACATATCCGGATGTTGTTTTCTTAATGAAAAAACATGGGCAAATAAGATTATTGGTATACCCTTTGCTTATCAAGTAATCACTTAATCGTTTATACCACATGCGACCCGATTGTTTCAACCCATATAAAGACCTTTGTAACTTGATTGAGTACATTTCTTTGGGTTTTGCATTGGTTGCTTCTGATATAAATCCTTCAGGTATCTTCATATATATATCACTATCAAGTGATCCATATAGATAAGCAGTCACAACATCCATGAGATGCATTTCTAAATTTTTAGAAACTGCTAGACTGATTAAGTATCTAAAAGTAATTGCATCCATAACAGGAGAATAATTTTCCTCATAATCAACTCCTGGTCTTTGAGAAAAACCTTGAGCTACAAGTCTAGCTTTATACCTTGTAACTTCATTTTTCTCATTTCTTTTTCGCACAAAATCCCATCTATATCCCACAGGTTTCACATCTTTAGGTGTGAGAATGATATATCCGAAAACTTTTCTTTTATTGAGCGATTCAAATTCAGCTCGTATTGCTCCTTTCCAATGATCCCAATCATGTCTATT
This sequence comes from Rutidosis leptorrhynchoides, assembly GCF_046630445.1. Taxonomy (NCBI): domain Eukaryota; kingdom Viridiplantae; phylum Streptophyta; class Magnoliopsida; order Asterales; family Asteraceae; genus Rutidosis; species Rutidosis leptorrhynchoides. Next base: position 511,240,310 of record NC_092335.1, on the reverse strand, counting down.
TTGACATTCCATGAGAGATTTTAGTTCTGGATCATCATCATCATTCATGATGTCATATGCAACATTATATGAAAATATCTCATCAAGATTTTTCATTTCATTTCGGTTCCATAATATTTTTGAATGTGCATAATTTATTGAAAATTATGTATTGACATCATCAATCTCCTCTGCAGAAGGAGTATTGTTTTGTGGTTCTTCTTGAACACTTTCTTTTACCTCATTATCAGCTGATTTTCTTTTTCGAGGATTTTTATCTTTGGAACCAATTGATCTCCCACGTTTCTAGTGTGGCAAAGACTCAAGAGTGACATTATTACCAGCTTTTGGAATTTCAATTCGAGCTGGAGCATTTGCTGCTGGTATATATGATTTAGTCACTCTTTTTGTATCTGTAAATGCATCTAGCAATTTATTCGCAAGTTCTTGCATATGCATTATTTTTTGAACTTCGGTCTCGCATTCTTTTGTGTGAGGATCAAGATACATTAATTGAGGTTCACACCATGAAATATCATTTTCTTTATTTTTTATTTCTCCCCCTAATCTAGGGAACAATGTTTCATTAAAGTGACAATCAGCAAAACGTGCTGTAAAAACATCACCCGTCATGGGTTCAATATATCTTATGATTGAAGATGTTTCATATCCAACATATATTCCCATCCTTCTTTGAGGACCCATTTTAGTGCATTGTGGTAGTGCGATAGGAACATAAACTGCACAACCAAATATTCTAAGGTGGAAAATATTTGGCTGATGGCCAAAAGCAAGTTGCAAGGGAGAATATGTATGACTTGCACTTGGTCTAATGCGAATTAATGATGCAACATGTAAAATTGCATGACCCCATACAGATACTGGGAGTTTTGTTCTCATTATCAATGGTCTAGCTATTAACTACAATCGTTTGATTAGTGATTCGGCTAAACCATTTTGTGTATGCACATGGGCAACAGGATGTTCAACAACAATTCCAATAGACATGCAAAGATCATTAAATGCTTGAGATGTAAACTCACCAGCATTATCCAATCTCACCCTTTTAATAGTATAATCAGGGAAATGTGCTCTCAATTTAATAATTTGAGCAAGAAATTTTGCAAATGCAACATTTCGACTTGATAATAGACAAACATGAGACCATCTACTAGATGCGTCTATTAGGACCATGAAATATCTAAATGGTCCACATGGTGGATGAATTGGTCCGCATATATCACCTTGAATTCTTTCAAGAAACATTGGTGATTCTTTTTCAACCTTAAGAGGTGATGGCCTTATTATCAATTTTCCAAGTGAGCATGATGTACATGGAATAAGTGCATCATGAGGGATCTTTTGATCCGTCAATGGATGTCCATGTGTATTTTGAATTATTCTTTTCATCATTGTTAATCCTGGGTGGCCTAATCTTTCATGCCACAAATTGATCATTACAGGATCACATGCCTTTTCATTAACTACCATGTGTGCTTCTGGTACATTTATATATGTATAATGTAAACCAGAACTAAGTCTTGGTAGTTTTTCAATCACATGCTTCTTGTCAGTGATACTTAAATATTTATCATTTTCTGTAGTCACTGACTGATAATCATATCCATTTTGGTATATGTCAGAGAAGCTTAACAAATTTCTCTTTGACATAAAATAAGGCATTTTTTATCAGAAAATTTGTACCATTTGGTAACATGAATTTTGCCTTTCCCATTCCTTTTATTAAATTCGCAGGACCCGATATAGTATGTACCGTTCCTTCTGTTGCTTTAAAATCAGTGAAATATTTTTTAGATTTGAGTATAGTGTGTGTGGGACCACTGTCTGCAATACAAAGATCCCCACCATTTGACTGATTTTGTACTCCAGTAGTGTACATCATGAACTTCAAAATATGAGAAACAAATAATGAGTACATAATTCATCAATATATTACATTCAAAATATGTTATAAATGAAAGTACATAATAAGGAAACATATAGTAAAGTAGATATGGTATAGATCGTAAATCTACATCCATTTACTTGATATGGACATATAATAGAAAATTTATTCATTAAAGTAGTCACTTGTTGGCTCAGTGATTTTTGTATCAAGGTCATCCACAAGGTTTGCCTCTTTTCCTTTTTCCTTTAGGGATTCTTGATATTGATTAACAGAATATTGATTTGTTCGACAGTTTTTAGACCAATGTCCAATTTTACCACATCGATAACAAGAATCTTCAATATTCTTTGAAGAGCTTCCTTCAACATTATGATTTGTGGGATTGTATGGTGGTTGAAATTTATAATTTTTTGGATTATCATTTCTTTGTCCACGACCACTACCACCGTAACCATTACGACCACGACCACCACCACGACCATTACCATAAGGGTGATTTCGAACATAGTTATGATTTTTATTATTGTTATGGTAATTTCCATGATGATGGTTTTGGCCAATATGACCACGACCTCGCCCACATCCTCGTCCAGGTGCATTTCTTTTTTTATTATTATTATTGTTAATAGCATTAGCTTCAGGAAATGCTAGCGCACCCGTAGGACGAGATTCTTGATTCTTCATCAGTAATTCTTTATTCACTTCTGCAACTAAGAGATAAGTTTGAAGTTTTGAAAAAGTTTTGTAATTCTGCAATCTTAAATTTTCTTGTATAGTAATGTTTGCAGAATGCATTGTGGAGAAAGTTTTCTCCATCATATCAGCATCACTTATTTCTTGGCCACAGAATTGAAGCTTTGAACGGATCTTGAACATGGCCGAGCTGTATTCACTTACCTTTTTAAAGTCTTGGAACCTTAGATTTCTCCATTCTTCCCTCGCAGCTGAGAGTAATATTTCCTTTTGATTATCAAATCTACTCTTGATACTTTCCCATGAAATATGTGGATCTTTGATAGTGAGATACATATGTTTTAAGGTGATATCAATATGTTTGCGAATAAAAGCAATTGATTTTAATTTATCTTGATCAGAACAAGTATTGTTTTCTTTTAAAGTTTCTAGAATACCCAATGATCCAAGATTTATTTCTACATCCATGACCCATGATGTGTAGTTTGTTCCCGATACGTCTAGAGTTTCAAACTCAAGCTTTGATAAGTTTGACATTTTCTATTTTCAGAAAGATGAACAACATAAATTATAATCATAATCAATTTCTAACAACATGAAATTAGAATTATTTTAAATTCATAAGTAGCAAACAACAGAATAATGGTATGATTACAAATAACAAAACCACAAGGGTAGGATAGAATATAGGTTCACCCGGTGATATATTAGCAACAATGATGATAGTTAATATGACCAATACAATAGAAAAAATTATCCTTGTGTGAATCATCTTTACAAAAACTTTTTGAGAGTGATAATCTGAGAAAATGAAGATTGATTTGTGAAAATATGAAAACGGAGATGTTTATTTTATATTTGAAAAATATAGTCGTTGTAATGTCGTCAGTTGACGTTAACAACCGTTATGTATATATGACCGTTGTAACGTCGTTAGTTGACGTTAACGAATGTTATGTACTCGTTATATTAATAATCATTTTAATAAAAGAATTTTATTAGTATAAATATGATTACTATAAAATACATTTAGTATAAATATGTTTAGTATAAATACGAATATTAAGAGAATAAACATATTATGCATAAATAATAAATTTAAGAATAAACATTAATATGCATGAAATAAATAATGATTAATTGCATAAATAATCATAAATGTTAGATAACATAAATATAAATGTTAGTGAAGTTAATAAGAGTTAGAAATATAATTCAGGCGGTATAACCGACCATATATAACATAAATATAAATGTTAATGAAGTTAATAAAAGTTAGATTACAGAAATATAATTCAGGCGGTATAATCGACCATATATAACATAAATATAAATGTTAATGAAGTTAATATAAGTTAGATTACAGAAATATAATTCAGGCGGTATAACCGACAATATATAACATAAATATAAATGTTAATGAAGTTAATAAAAGTTAGATTACAGAAATATAATTCAGGCGGTATAACCGACCATATATAACATAAATATAAATGTTAATGAAGTTAATAAAAGTTAGATTACAGAAATATAATTCAGGCGATATAACCGACCATATATAACATAAATATAAATGTTAGTTATGATGATAATAATATTTACCTTACTAATAAATAATAGAAGATATCGTTAATTTTTTTTTTATTACCTTGATTATACGGAGCATTTCGTGCTGATAACGTGTTATAATTCAGTAGGCTTATAACTACCTTTAGTGGTTTGGTTCTTGACAATAGTACTACAATTATTAAAGAAGATTGAAGTAGAGAGCAAAACTATTATATTCAATAGACGGTGTGCTAAATATGGTAGCTTACACCTCTTATTTATAGTGAATAATGTAGTGTACATGGTAGGTGATATAGTAATAATATATATAATATTGTTAGCCATAATTGACTTTACAACAGTAATGTTTTAAATTTTAATTATTGTATTTTTTTAATTTTAATGAAATGGTAGTTTTTTGTTTTTTATTTTAAATTTATCATATAAATATTAATAATTATTTGATAATATAAAATAATTGAAAAAGAAAATAAAAAAATGGAAGGATGAGTGTCTTTGTTGGGAGTGTTTAGTCCTGGATTTAGTCCTGGAAAAGAAGTGAGATGGAGGTGCTGATGTGACGCTGAATAGTTGGTTAGTCCTGATGTAACATCCCGCCTTTTTCCATTTACTTTTCCGTTATACTAATTTAAACTCCGTTATATATTTATAACATCTCCCGTTAATACGCGTTTTAAATTATCTCGTTTAGGTAATTCACGCACCCGATTCAAATTAGAGGGACTAAACTTGCCAAGAGGCCAAAGATTTGACTAGGTCAACTAGTCAAACCTTCAACCTCCTCCTCTCATTTCAACATCTCCATCTTTCTTCTACTCCCTTTTTCTCTCAAGAACACCAACAAGAATTCATCATCTAAATTCGGATTAGGGAGCTAGCAACAAAACAAATTACAAATTCGTGATCCTTGCATCTTCCTCTTCGATTCCATACCAATTTCATTACATTTGGGTAACTTTCTAAAATCACTAGATTTTGTGTTCTTTATGTTTTTAACTTATAAAAGTGTTAATTAGTGTCTATGGCTCAAGTCTAACATGATTATATGATTTATATGCTCGATCTCTTTGTTTTAGTGTAACTAGCATGAACTTGAATTTTGGTGTGTTGTTCTTGAATTTTGGATGATCATATGTTGTTAGATGTTAAAAGTTCATGTTCTAATTGTGTTCCTAGTATCACTAGCTTCAATTTGAGGTGTAGGTTGCTTTAGAAAAGTTCATGAACTTGATTTATGATTTTGGTGAATTTGGGTTAGGGTTTGATGAACTTGAAATGGACTTTTGATGCATTGAATGCCATGGATTATTTTTGGTAAGTGTTTAGTTGGATTGTATGCTTGATTACCTTCGAAACGGCATATCATTCATGTAAATTGGTTGCCCGAATCATTGAATTGCATTTATGAACTTGTATGCGATTAATGTTGAGCATTAGATGCGGTTTTGGCTGTTATAATAGGTAGATTGATTGGTGAAATGTGTTTAGTTGTCTTCCTCGTCAAATTACCTTCCCAACGGTATAAAATACTTGACTTGATTGTTTGCGGATCATAAATTGTGTTTATTTGGTTTTTGGTTCGTGTACTTAGAAGCTTACTGCATCAGACTGGAATACCAATCTGGACGCCGTCCAGACCCTTGGACGCCGTCCCAGATTTCAAATCTGGACGCCGTCCAGAAATTTGGACGCCGTCCCAGCCTTCAAATCTGGACGCCGTCCAGACAATCTGGACGCCGTCCAGATACACTGGCAGCTTCTGTCTTCGTTGGTCATTTTACGAAAAATGTTTGCTATGCTATGGACCTCCGATTCACATATAACTTGTTCTAACATGCTCATATATGATTAAAAACCTCATAAAAATAGTTCGGGACCCGACCCGAACGTGTTGACTTTTTCGTTGACCTTGACCCGACCAAGTTGACTTTTAATCAAACTTAACCAATTGTTTGTGCAATCGTTCTAACATGCTTTTATACTTGTACCTTGCATGAAACATGACAATTTGATCCACATGCTATTATGATCGAGTCTTAACGAGCCATAGGACTAATTGAACATCTTTGACCAATCGTGACTATCGTTATTGATACAACCTATTTGTTTAGGTCAAGACTAGCGTTGTTCTTTGCACACGTTTACTTTTTGAAGTACTTTACTACTCGTGCACTCAAGGTGAGATCATAGTCCCACTTTTACTCTTTTGAAACTTACATTTGGGATGAGAAAACATAAACGTTTCTTTTTAACTAAGTGAACACAAGTACAGGAAAACAAACATTCTACATACGAGTTTAGAACAAAAATCCTCAATTCGATTATCATTAGTTACACTTGCCGGGTGTAAGCGAGAACTTATGTTATATGGCCATATGGGTTTGAAAAACCCTCATTCAAACGGTTCGCTACCTTTTACGAATGAAATATATTTTCGAGAAACAGTGTATGTTCTAGCACTAAGGTGATGGGGTTCTATGGAAGGAATGTTAAGCATTGATAATTGGGTGCTCGTGAAACAAACTTTTGGAATGTATTACTATTATCTCATTGTTGCAAATCTTGTGGTTCACTTGTACTTACTTACTCAAACCTATGATTTCACCAACGTTTTCGTTGACAGATTTCTATGTTTTTCTCAGGTCGTTGAACGATACATGATACATGCTTCCGCTCATTATTTTGATACTTGCATTGGATGTCGAGTATATATGCATACATGGAGCGTTTTTTGGCTACTTTTAAATTGTGTCGCATAAGTTTCATTTGTACTTATAACTTTGTAACGCAACTTGTGGTGTAACTATTCTTGTAAACTTTGAACAATCTTTACATTTGAAATGAATGCGACATATCTTTTGGTCAAACGTTGTTTTAAAGACTTATGACCACGTAACGGGACCTAAGTAGACGGCGCCGTCAAACATGATTTGGTCGGGTCGCTACAGATGGTATCAGAGCGTTGGTTGTAGGGATTTAGAGTTCATTGGTGTCAACCTCGAGTCATAGGGTACATTGGTGAGTCTAGACTACAACCGGTATATAGACTTGAAGTAGGAATTACTTGACTACTTGTGCATTTATACTCGAACGCTTCTACTCATATCTACTCTTAGTTCATCTTAATCTCACGTTGTATAATTTGATTGACACGCCACCTTGACTATATGAAATGATGTCGAATGCACATATGAATCAGGGTAATATAATTTCCGGGATTATATTATGGTGACTCATATGAACGTTCCGACATTGTGGCATAAAGAATTTAAGGCGAGTCAAGGAAAATTTTCTCTTTATCTTTATTCCATATCACGGTTAGTATTATTTAGAATACTAACCAACGGTATTCTTGTGTCTTGAAGGAACAATGGCTCGTCGACGCGCTCCTCCCGAAACTCCCGAACAAGCTCTACAACAAATGATAGCCACCGCCGTAGATGCGGCCATGGCCGGTCACTCTTCCAACAACAATAATAATAACAACCACAACAACAACAACAATGGAGCCGGTAACTCAAACGAAGGGTGCTCCTATAAATCCTTCATGGGGTGCAAACCTCACACTTTTGATGGAACCGGGGGACCGGTCGTGCTCACCCGATGGTTTGAGCAAACGGAAGCCGTCTTTAGCATAAGCGGTTGTCGGGACCAAGACAAGGTCAAATACTCCACTCACACCTTCGCCGGTGTCGCTCTTACATGGTGGAATACTTATGTACAATCGGTGGGTACCGATGAAGCTCACGCCCTCTCTTGGGCCGACTTGAGGGAAAAGATGATTGTCGAATATTTCCCTCGTGAAGAAACCCGAAGGCTCGAACAAGAGCTAAGAACTTTAAAGGCGATCGGAAATGATCTCAAGGCTTATAATCAACGATTTTCCGAACTAGCCTTGATGTGCCCAAATCTTGTGAACCCCGAAGCTTTAAGGGTTGAACTTTACATGGATGGTCTTCCAAAGAGTATCAAGCACGGAGTAATGTCATCCAAACCCACTAATCATCAAGAAGCTTTGAACATGGCCCGCAAATTGATAGAAACGGTTGACGAAATCGTAGTTCTGGCACCTAAAGCCGAGGACAAGTCGGGTAACAACAAAAGAAAATGGGAAGCTCCCCAATCAAGCAACAACAACTTTGCCAAGAAATCTTTCACCTCCGACGGCAAGAAGGGTTATGCCGGAAATCTACCTCTTTGCAACAAATGCAACAAACATCACTTTGGCGAATGTAGTAAGCTAACTTGCCATCGGTGCCAAGGAATTGGTCATAAGGCCAACGATTGTAAAAGTGCCACTCCCGTCGCTCGAAAATGGCCCAATGCACCAAAGACGGGCACTTGTTACGAATGTGGCCAAACGGGTCATTATAGGAATGCATGCCCAAAGAAGAAAGATAACCCCAACATGCACGGCCGAGCTTTCAACATCAACACCGAGGAAGCCCGAGATGACACTGAACTAGTCACGGGTACGTTTCTTCTCAATAATTCTTATGTCTCTTGCTTATTCGATTCGGGTGCCGATAAATGCTTTGTATCCAAGACTTTGACTCATTCTTTTAGCACTCCACCTCTTCCATTAGATACCACTTATACCATTGAAGTGGATAACGGGAAACTATTAAGTGCCGACACATATTACCGGGGGTGTACGTTAAACATTTTGGGTAAGGAATTTGAAATTGACTTGATACCCATGGAACTAGGAAGCTTTGATGTAATAATCGGTATGAATTGGCTAGCCAAAACGAAATCTCACATCCTTTGTGAACTTAACGCAATCCGAATCCCTATCGAGAATGGTGAACCTTTGATCGTCTATGGCGATAAGAGTTGCACCGGACTCAACCTCGTTTCGTGTATTAAAGTTAGAAAACTACTCCGTAAGGGTTGTTTTGCGATCCTTTCTCACGTTAAGAAAGTCGAGTCCGATGAGAAGCACATCGATGATGTGCCAATTGTTAGTGACTATTCCGATGTATTTCCCGATGAATTGCCGGGTCTTCCACCTCATCGACCGGTTGAATTCCAAATCGATCTTATTCCGGGAGCTGCACCCGTAGCACGTGCACCATATAGACTCGCTCCATCCGAAATGCAAGAATTGCAAAGTCAAATCCAAGAACTACTTGATCGTGGTTTTATCCAACCTAGCCATTCACCTTGGGGCGCTCCGATTTTGTTTGTTAAAAAGAAAGACGGATCCCTACGAATGTGCATTGACTATCGTGAACTAAACAAATTGACGGTTAAGAACCGATATCCTCTTCCTCGCATCGATGACCTCTTTGATCAACTACAAGGGTCTTGTGTATATTCGAAAATCGATCTCCGCTCGGGTTATCATCAATTAAGGGTTAAGGGGGAAGATGTCTCCAAAACCGCTTTCCGGACTCGTTATGGTAGTTATGAATTCCTTGTCATGCCATTTGGTCTCACTAACGCACCGGCGGTGTTCATGGATCTTATGAACCGCGTGTGCAAACCGTATCTTGACAAATTCGTTATCGTGTTCATCGATGATATTTTAGTCTATTCAAAAAGCGAAGAAGAACACGAGGAACACCTCCGACTTGTGCTTGAACTTTTAAGACAAGAACAACTCTATGCCAAATTCTCTAAGTGTGAATTTTGGTTAAAGGAAGTTCAATTTCTTGGTCATGTTGTAAGTGATCAAGGTATTAAAGTCGATCCCACAAAAATCGAAGCCATTAGTAAATGGGAGACTCCTACTACTCCTACTCACATTCGTCAATTCTTGGGTCTTTCCGGGTACTATCGTAGATTCATCGAAAACTTCTCTTTGGTTGCACGTCCTCTAACCGCATTAACTCACAAGGGAAAGAAATTCATTTGGGCAACCGAACATGAATCCGCATTCCAAATCTTGAAAACGAAGCTAACCACCGCTCCTATCTTGTCACTTCCCGAAGGCAATGATGACTTTGTCGTATATTGTGATGCCTCGAAACATGGTTTTGGGTGTGTATTGATGCAACGAACGAAAGTAATTGCTTATGCTTCTCGACAACTCAAAATTCATGAACGAAACTACACGACGCATGATCTCGAACTCGGAGCCGTTGTCTTTGCACTTAAAATGTGGAGACACTATCTTTATGGAACCAAGAGTACTATCCTTACCGACCACAAAAGTCTCCAACACATTTTCGATCAAAAGCAACTAAACATGAGACAACGAAGGTGGATTGAAACCTTAAACGATTACTATTGCGAGCTTCGTTACCATCCCGGGAAGGCAAATGTAGTAGCCGATGCCTTAAGTCGAAAAGAAAGAGCGGTGCCTCTTCGTGTCCGAGCCTTAAACATCACCATCCACACAAACCTTAATAGCCAAATTCGGGTAGCCCAAGATGAGGCTCTCAAGGATGAAAACCTTTCACACGAGCTCTTGAACATTCTCATCTCTCGATTCGAAATTAGGGAGACCGGACTCCGATATTACGCCGGAAGGATTTGGGTGCCTAGTTATGGGGACCTACGAAGTCTTATTTTAGATGAAGCCCATAAGTCACGATACTCGATTCACCCTGGTGCCAATAAGATGTACCACGACCTTAAGGAACAATATTGGTGGCCGAACATCAAAAGGGACGTAGCTACTTATGTTTCCAAGTGTTTGACATGTTCCAAAGTCAAAGCCGAACACCAAAGACCGTCTGGACTACTTCAACAACCCGAGATCCCGCAATGGAAGTGGGAAAGGATAACGATGGATTTTATCACCAAGCTACCAAAAACGACGGGCGGTTATGATACCATTTGGGTTATTGTTGACCGTCTCACCAAATCCGCACACTTCCTTGCCATGAAAGAAACGGACAAAATGGAGAAACTTGCACAACTTTACATTAAGGAGATCGTAGCCCGACACAGTGTACCTTTATCGATTATCTCTGACCGAGATGGCCGTTTCGTTTCTAGATTTTGGCGTACTTTGCAAGAAGCATTGGGAACGCGTTTAGACATGAGCACCGCATATCATCCTCAAACCGATGGACAAAGCGAACGTACAATTCAAACCTTAGAGGACATGTTACGAGCTTGCGTGGTTGATTTCGGAAAAGCTTGGGACAAGCACTTACCTCTCGCCGAGTTCTCTTACAACAATAGTTATCACGCGAGTATTAAAGCCGCACCTTTTGAAGCGCTATATGGCCGAAAATGTCGTTCACCTCTTTGTTGGGCCGAAGTAGGCGACGTACAAATCACTGGACCCGAACTCATTCACGAAACCACCGAGAAGATCGTTCAAATCCGAGATAGGCTTCGGACGGCCCGGAGTCGTCAAAAGTGCTATACCGACAAAAGACGCAACGACCTTGAATTTCAAGTCGGTGACCACGTCATGTTAAAAGTCGCACCTTGGAAGGGTGTAATCCATTTTGGGAAACGCGGGAAGCTAAATCCGCGGTATATTGGTCCTTTCGAAATCTTGGAGCGTATTGGAACCGTTGCTTATCGTTTAGATCTTCCGCCTCAATTGAACTCCGTTCATCCTACCTTCCATGTATCTAACTTGAAAAAGTGTCTTGCCGAACCCGATATCGTCATCCCTCTCGAGGAACTTACTATTGATGACAAACTTCATTTTGTGGAGGAACCGGTTGAAATTGTGGACACCTCCGTCAAGACATTGAAACAAAGCCGAATCCCGATTGTTAAAGTCCGTTGGAACGCCAAAAGGGGACCCGAGTTTACTTGGGAAAGACAAGATCAAATGCAAAGGAAGTATTCTCATCTATTCGTGAATTCGGAAACGCAAGATCTCGAGGAAGAAACAACGACTACTACGCCTACTTAAATTTCGGGACGAAATTTCTTTTAAGGAGTAGGTAATGTAACATCCCGCCTTTTTCCATTAACTTTTCCATTATACTAATTTAAACTCCGTTATATATTTATAACATCTCCCGTTAATACGCGTTTTAAATTATCTCGTTTAGGTAATTCACGCACCCGATTCAAATTAGAGGGACTAAACTTGCCAAGAGGCCAAAGATTTGACTAGGTCAACTAGTCAAACCTTCAACCTCCTCCTCTCATTTCAACATCTCCATCTTTCTTCTACTCCCTTTTTCTCTCAAGAACACCAACAAGAATTCATCATCTAAATTCGGATTAGGGAGCTAGCAACAAAACAAATTACAAATTCGTGATCCTTGCATCTTCCTCTTCGATTCCATACCAATTTCATTACATTTGGGTAACTTTCTAAAATCACTAGATTTTGTGTTCTTTATGTTTTTAACTTATAAAAGTGTTAATTAGTGTCTATGGCTCAAGTGTAACATGATTATATGATTTATATGCTCGATCTCGTTGTTTTAGTGTAACTAGCATGAACTTGAATTTTAGTGTGTTGTTCTTGAATTTTGGATGATCATATGTTGTTAGATGTTAAAAGTTCATGTTCTAATTGTGTTCCTAGTATCACTAGCTTCAATTTGAGGTGTAGGTTGCTTTAGAAAAGTTCATGAACTTGATTTATGATTTTGGTGAATTTGGGTTAGGGTTTGATGAACTTGAAATGGACTTTTGATGCATTGAATGCCATGGATTATTGTTGGTAAGTGTTTAGTTGGATTGTATGCTTGATTACCTTCGAAACGGCATATCATTCATGTAAATTGGTTGCCCGAATCATTGAATTGCATTTATGAACTTGTATGCGATTAATGTTGAGCATTAGATGCGGTTTTGGCTGTTATGGTAGATTGATTGGTGAAATGTGTTTAGTTGTCTTCCTCGTCAAATTACCTTCCCAACGGTATAAAATACTTGACTTGATTGTTTGCGGATCATAAATTGTGTTTATTTGGTTTTTGGTTCGTGTACTTAGAAGCTTACTGCATCAGACTGGAATACCAATCTGGACGCCGTCCAGACCCTCGGACGCCGTCCCAGATTTCAAATCTGGACGCCGTCCAGAAATTTGGACGCCGTCCCAGCCTTCAAATCTGGACGCCGTCCAGACAATCTGGACGCCGTCCAGACAATCTGGACGCCGTCCAGATACACTGGCAGCTTCTGTCTTCGTTGGTCATTTTACAAAAAATGTTTGCTATGCTATGGACCTTCGATTCACATGTAACTTGTTCTAACATGCTCATATATGATTAAAAACCTCAGAAAAATAGTTCGGGACCCGACCCGAACGTGTTGACTTTTTCGTTGACCTTGACCCGACCAAGTTGACTTTTAATCAAACTTAACCAATTGTTTGTGCAATCGTTCTAACATGCTTTTATACTTGTACCTTGCATGAAACATGACAATTTGATCCACATGCTATTATGATCGAGTCTTAACGAGCCATAGGACTAATTGAACATCTTTGACCAATCGCGACTATCGTTATTGATACAACCTATTTGTTTAGGTCAAGACTAGCATTGTTCTTTGCACACGTTTACTTGTTGAAGTACTTTACTACTCGTGCACTAAAGGTGAGATCATAGTCCCACTTTTACTCTTTTGAAACTTACATTTGGGATGAGAAAACATAAACGTTTCTTTTTAACTAAGTGAACACAAGTACAGGAAAACAAACATTCTACATACGAGTTTAGAACAAAAATCCTCAATTCGATTATCATTAGTTACACTTGTCGGGTGTAAGCGAGAACTTATGTTATATGGCCATATGAGTTTTACAAACCCTCATTCAAATGGTTCGCTACCGTTTACGAATGAAATATATTTTCGAGAAACAGTGTATGTTCTAGCACTAAGGTGATGGGGTTCTATGGAAGGAATGTTAAGCATTGATAATTGGGTGCTTGTGAAACAAACTTTTGGAATGTATTACTATTATCTCATTGTTGCAAATATTGTGGTTCACTTGTACTTACTTACTCAAACCTATGATTTCACCAACGTTTTCGTTGACAGATTTCTATGTTTTTCTCAGGTCCTTGAACGATACATGATACATGCTTCCGCTCATTATTTTGATATTTGCATTGGATGTCGAGTATATATGCATACATGGAGCGTCTTTTGGCTACTTTTAAATTGTGTCGCATAAGTTTCATTTGTACTTATAACTTTGTAACGCAACTTGTGGTGGAACTATTCTTGTAAACTTTGAACAATCTTTACATTTGAAATGAATGCGACATATCTTTTGGTCAAATGTTGTTTTAAAGACTTATGACCACGTAACGGGACCTAAGTAGACGGCGCCGTCAAACATGATTTGGTCGGGTCGCTACACCTGAAAGACATCCTGTCACCATTGGGAGCACTCTTACAATTAAAAGATCTGAAAGGTGAATGGGTAAACTTTGCACCACTTAAGTAAATAAAAACAATTCAAACCATCAAAGTAGAACCCAACTTCTTCCATCGCTGCATAGTCAAAATATGTGCTAATTATTTATCCATGTTAATAGAATAAATTGATTTCTAGAAATTTGTTAGGAAATCAAAAAATCGCTTGAAATGAACACAATTGACTTGTGCAGATTGACCAACTTCTGATTGTCTTCAAGCTCAGCAGTTACCCACCACTAATTGTCTTCAAGCTCAGTAACTTGTGGCCATCAACCAACTTCTTATAATCTTTTAGCTCAACAAATGATTCATGATCCTTCGCTACAGGTATTACAAATCTAATAAAATATCACACCAAAACAAATCTAACAGATGGTACAATTCTAATAAGCATCAATATATACAGCAGCTCACAAGACATGAGCTAACAAAACTGACTTACAAAACAATGACATCGTCCTCTATATATCTGTCTCTTTCCCATGTTCAACCAAGTAAAGAATCAATCAAATGTCCACATACATATATTTCCAAATTGTTATAATATATAAATATATATATAAATGGATAGTCAATTATTGGTACACAAAAGTAATATTATTGTATTACCTAAACTTGTGATATTTTTGCTATAAATAGCCATGAATGCAAGCATTAAACTTGCACCATTTCTCACACTTACAAAGTGTTTCTTTCTTTCTCTCCATTATCATCTTTGTTCTTACACTTCATTATTAGCATTCTTAATCAATAATCAAACCTCTAAAGGTAGTTATAAGCCTACTGAATTATAACATCAAGAATCAAACCACTAAAGGTAGTTATAAGCCTACTGAATTATAACACGTTATCAGCAATTTAATCTTAATACTAATTATGGTTGGTTCTGCCACCTAAATGATATATGGTCGGTTATATCACCTGAATAATATATGGTCGACACTGTCGTCTAATTATCATTTATGCTACTAACATTTATATTTCAATTATCTAACATTTATATGGCCGACACTGTCGCCTAATTATCATTTATTGTACTAACATTTATATTTCTATTATCTAACATTTATATGGCCGACACTGTCGCCTAATTATCATTTATGTTTACTAATATTTATATTTATGTTATATAACATTTATTAATGATTGCTTACATATGGTCGACACTGTCACCTACTTATCATTTATGTTATATTAAATTTATGTTTAATGTTTATATACTTATGAATATAAAGTGACTATAATTTATCATGTTGTTTGTTTTAATAGAAAATGTCGAATCTGGAAAAGCTTAAATTTACTCCTTTAGAATCAACTGGAAACAACTACATGCCATGGGTTATAAAAGTAAAAATGCATCTTAAATCAATGGGCATTCTTGAAGCCATAAATGAAAACAACACTTGTTCTGAAAAAGAACAAGCAACGGCATGTTGCTTTATTCATCAACATATTGATGAATGCTTACAAAATAATTATGTGACTGTAGAAGATCCCCATATTTTATGGGAAGGTCTCAAAAGCAGATTCAATAATCAAAGAGAAATTTTACTTCCAGCTGCTATGGAACAATGGAGAACATTAAGGTTCCAAGACTTTAAGAAAGTAAATGAATATAGCACAGCTCTGTATAATACATGTTCACAACTTAAATTCTGTGGACATGAAATAAGTGATGCAGACATGATGGAGAAAACTTTCTCCACAATGAATGCTGCAAACATCACAGTGCAAAGAAATTTGAGAATGCTAAAGTTTAAAACATATCCTGAACTTAATTCATATCTCTTAGTTGCAGAGCAAAATGATGAGCTATTAATGAAAAATCAGCAATCCCGTCCTACTGGTATACTTGCAATCCCTGAAGCAAATACTGCAAATAATTATAAACAGGGACAAGGACGCGGGCAAGGTCGTGGTTATAATAAACATCACCATCATCATGCCAAAAGCCATAACTATGGTAGAAACCATCCTTATGGTAATGGTAATGGGCGAGGACGTGGTCGTGGTCGTGGCCGTGGTGGTCAAAGAAATAATAATCCACGAAAATATAAATATCAACCACAAAACAAGCCCACTAAATAAGATGTTGAAGAAAATTCTTCTAAAAATTCTGAAGAATCTTGCTACAGATGTGGTAGAATGGGCCACTGGGCTAATACTTGCCGAACATCTAAACATCAAGATGTATCAGGATTCGCTGAAAGATAAAGAAAAGGAAGTAAACTTTGTGGATAACGTCGATCCAACAGTCACTGAGAAACCATCTGATTTATATGAAGATTTCTTGAATGTTTAAGTTGTGTGTCTTTCGAAAAATAAACGATTTAATATCGTCTGTCTTTGTCATTATGTTTGCTAAATGTTTCAGTACTATCTATTTGCGTGTAAAATATTGTGTAATATTAATGTACTCACTATTTATTTCTTATGTATGAAGTTCAATATGAATTTTGCTGGAATACAGCATCAATCAAGTGGTGGAGATCTCTGTATAGCAGACAGTGGAACTACACACACTATACTTAAATCCGAGAAATATTTTATTGATCTAAAACCAACGGAAGGAACTATACATACAATATCAGGACCTGCTAACTTGATAAAAGGGATAGGAAAGGCAAATTTCATACTACCAAATGGTACAAAATTTTTAATAAATGATGCCTTATTTTCTCCCAAGTCAAGCAGAAATTTATTGAGTTTCTCCGACATATACCTTAACGGGTATGATTATCAGTCATTGACAACAGAAAATGAGAAATATTTAAGTATCACTGACAAGAGTCATGTGGTTGAAAAACTGCCAAGACTTAGTTCTGGATTACATTATACACATATAAATGTACCAGAAATACATATGGTAGTTAACGAAAAATATATTGATCCTGGTGTATTCAGTTTATGGCATAACAGATTAGGCCATCCAGGATCAACAATGATGAAAAGGATTATTGAATGTACTCATGGACATCCACTAAAGGATAGAAAAATCCATCATGATACAATGGTTCCATATACATCTTGCTCTCTTGGAAAATTGATAACTAGACCCTCACCACTTAAGGTTGAGAAAGAATCACCAATGTTTCTTGAAAGAATTCAAGGTGATATATGTGGACCAATTCATCCACCATGTGGACCATTTAGATATTTCATGGTTCTAATAGATGCATCTAGCAGATGGTCTCATGTTTGTCTGTTATCAAGCCGTAATGTGGCATTTGCAAAATTTCTTGCCCAAATTATTAAATTGAGAGCTCATTTTCCTGATTACACCATTAAAAGGGTGAGACTTGATAATGCTGGTGAATTTACATCTCAAGCATTTAATGACTATTGCATGTCTATAGGAATTGTTGTTGAACATTCTGTTGCTCATGTGCATACACAAAATGGTTTAGTCGAGTCATTGATTAAACGTTTACAGTTAATCGCTAGACCATTGATAATGAGAACAAAACTCCCTGTATCTATATGGGGTCATGCAATTTTACATGATGCTGCATTGATTCGCATCAGACCAAGTGCAAGTCATAAATATTCCCCCATATAACTTGCTTTTGGTCAAGAGCCAAATATTTCCCATCTTAGAACATTTGGTTGTGCAGTGTATGTTCTAATTGCGACACCACAACGTACAAAAATGGGTCCTCAAAGGAGGTTGAGAATATATGTTGGATATGAAACATCTTCAATCATAAGGTATATTGAACCTATGACAGGTGATGTTTTTACAGCACGTTTTGCTGATTGTCATTTTAATGAAACATTGTTTCCCAGATTAGGGGGAGAAATAAAAAATAAAGAAAATAATGTTTCATGGTGTGAACCTCAATTAAAGTATCTTGATCCTCGCACAAAAGAATGCGAGATAGAAGTTCAAAAGATAATGCATATACAGGAACTTGCAAATCAATTGCCTGATGCATTCACAGATACAAAAAGGGTGACTAAATCATATATACCAGCAGTTAATACTCCAGCTCGAGTTGAGATTTCAAATCGAAAAACTGATAATGTAATCACTCAAGAATATATGCCACGTCTGAAACGTGGGAGACCAGTTAGTTCCAAAGATAAAAATCCTCGAAAAAGAAAATCAGCTGATAATAAGGTAAAAGAAAGTGTTCAAGAAGAACCACAAATCAGTACTCCTACTGCAGAGGAGATTGATGATGTCAATACAGAAATTGCAATCAATTATGCACATTCAAAAATATTATGGAACCGAAATGAAATGAAAAATCTTGATGAGAAATTTTCATTTAATGTTGCATATGACATCATGAATAATGATGATGATCCAGAACCAACATCTATGGTTGAATGTCAAAATAGACATGATTGGGCTCAATGGAAAGAAGCAATACGAGCTGAATTAGAATCACTCAATAAAAGAAAAGTTTTCGGATCCATCATTCTCACTCCTAAAGATGTGAAACCTGTAGGATACAGATGGATTTTTGTCCGAAAAAGAAATGAGAAAAATGAAGTTACAAGGTATAAAGCTAGACTTGTAGCTCAAGGTTTTTCTCAAAGACCGGGAATTGATTATGAAGAAACTTATTCCCCTGTTATGGATGCAATTACTTTTAGATACTTAATCAGCCTGGCAGTTTCTAAAAATTTAGAAATGCATCTCATGGATGTTGTGACTGCTTATCTATATGGATCACTTGATAGTGATATATATATATATATGAAGATACCTGAAGGATTTAAGGTACCACAAGCATCAAATGCAAAACCCAAAGAAATGTATTCGATTAAATTACAAAGATCTTTATATGGGTTAAAACAATCAGGACGTATGTGGTATAACCGATTAAGTGATTACTTGATAAGAAAAGGGTATACAAATAACCTTACTTGTCCTTGTGTTTTCATTAAGAAAACAACATCCGGATATGTGATCATAGCTGTTTATGTTGATGATCTTAACATCATAGGTACAAATAAAGAGATCCATGAAGCCATTCAACTTCTAAAGAAAGAATTTGAAATGAAAGATATCGGAAAAACCAAGTATTGCCTTGGTTTACAAATTGAGCATATGCCTAATGGTTTACTTGTACATCAAACAACATATACTGAAAAGATTCTGAAACGTTTCAATATGGACAAGGCAAAACCATTAAGTACTCCTATGGTTGTTAGATCACTCAATGTTGAAACTGATCCATTTCGTCCATGTGAAGATCATGAAGATATTCTTGGACCAGAAGTACCATATCTTAGTGCAATTGGAGCTCTTATGTATCTTACAAATTGTACAAGACCTGATATTTCTTTTGCAGTTAATTTGTTGGCAAGGTTCAGCTCTGCTCCTACCAAAAGACACTGGAATGGGATCAAACACATATTTCGATACCTTCGAGGAACTACTGATTTAGGATTATTTTATTCTAACGAATCAAAACAAGATTTGGTTGGTTATGCTGATGCAGGTTATTTATCTGATCCACATAAAGCTAAATCTCAAACTGGATATGTATTCCTAAATGGAGGTACTGCAATATCATGGCGTTCTCAAAAACAAACACTTGTTGCAACATCATCAAATCATACCGAAGTGATTGCATTACATGAAGCTACTCGGGAATGTTTTTGGTTGAGATCAATGACACAAATCATTACTAATTCTTGTGGACTAAAATGCGATAAAAGTCCAACAATTATCTATGAAGATAATGCAGCTTGCATAGCACAGATGAAAGAAGGGTATATCAAAAGTGACCGAACCAAACACATACCTCCTAGATTCTTCTCATACACTCAAAATCTCATTAAGGACAACGAGATTGAAATGAGATATGTTCAATCCAGCAAAAACTCTGCTGATCTTTTCACGAAAGCACTTCCAACTGCTATTTTCAGAACACACGTTCATAACATTGGCATGAGACATGTTCAAAAGATGTAACAACTGAAGCGATGTCTACTTGAGGGCGAGTCAACTCCATGCTGCACTCTTTTTCCCTTAGCTAAAGTTTTTTCCCACTGGGTTTTCTTTAGCAAGGTTTTTAACGAGGCAGTAACTTACAGTTGATCTTCAACAAACAAAATTGCTATCCAAGGGGGAGTGTTATAATATATAAATATATATATAAATGGATAGTCAATTATTGGTACACAAAAGTAATATTATTGTATTACCTAAACTTGTGATATTTTTGCTATAAATAGCCATGAATGTAAGCATTAAACTTGCACCATTTCTCACACTTACAAAATGTTTCTTTCTTTCTCTCCATTATCATCTTTGTTCTTACACTTCATTATTAGCATTCTTAATCAATAATCAAACCTCTAAAGGTAGTTATAAGCCTACTAAATTATAACATCAAGAATCAAACCACTAAAGGTAGTTATATGCCTAATGAATTATAACACAAATCACTAATATAAACAAATGTTGCTCTTGCTATCGTTAAAGTAGATTCAATGTGACAAACATACCTTCATTAAGTCAGTCGTTGGCGCTTCCGCATGATTTCTAAGGTTTTGTTCTCTCCTGATTTGCAGGTTTAGTATATGTTTTTTGACCTAAATACAAAACATTTTCTTTCTATTCATAGATTAATTAGTAATCAAATAATGTCAATAAAAACCCTAAGCTTAAAATATTCACTTACCTGAAAGAACTTGTGATGCTTCTATACCTTAACTGGAATGAGTACAGAGAGCAAAAATCCTTCGTATCGTGACTTTGGTGTATGATGGAAGACGGCATATCAAAATCATTGTCTATAAAGAATCAAGTAACAGATGTTCATCATCAGAAAACCGCCCGTTGGTGAAGATGGTTAGGCGAAGATGGATAGATAAGAAGAGGCAAAGAGGCGCATTTGATCCTACCTTCTGATAATTGAACAAATGATACATGAAAACAAAATCAAAAACCCTAAGTGAGTAAATTGTAAATAATTAATGAATACAACAAACTAAAAGATTGAAGGAGAAAGTAATACAGTTAAGAGATTCAACGAATTGGTGCTTTTTAATCCAATCTCATAACGTGGCGTGTGAAATCATAAAGAAAATGAGTTGAAGAAGATGATACAAACCCTAATTTTTACTTGAAGAAGATGGATGAGAATGAAGAAGATGATAAATTTGGAACCATAGCAATTATTATAAGCAAATTTCAGATTTGATTTGAGAGGAACCATCTATATTAGCTTGCTTTTAAAGAAAATCTAAATGAAGTTTGCCTTATTATCAGGGGCGGATTTGAGAGCGTGCAACATGTGCGCTTGCACATGGCCCATAATCCTAAGGGGCCCATAATCCAAAAATATGTAGCACTAATGAAAAACTTAACATAATATTTGTATATACAAAAGACCTATTTTTTGTTGATTGAACAGGGCCCATGTGAAAAATTGAAATCGACGGGACACCCCTGCTCATTATTTACCTTCCCAACAATGAGGCGTGCAAGCATGTCTTTATATTTGTTGTTTCAATGTGAGGCTTCTTGAATACGCCTAGTATCATGGAAGGTTTAATAGCCCAATATTTTAGAACACTGTAATTTTTTGAACGGATGATTTCTCCAGCTTTAATTAATTAACATGTCTTAACAAAATTAAATTATAAATTAAATTATAATTATGACATCATGTACATGGCTTATTTTTTTTCTTTTTTCTTTTGATTTTTTTTTATAAAGAGAAATACCATATTAATGACATCATGAAAATAGCAATTTAATAGTATGTATAGAAGATATATATATATATATATATATATATATATATATATATATATATATATATATATATATATATATATATATATATATATATATATATATATATATATATATATATATATATATATATATATATATATATATATATATTCTTCTAATGATGAGTATAATATAATATTAATAATCTTAATTAATATATTAATTTAATATTATTCGATAAATCTACATTAATAATTTTTTTTAATTATTATTGTATATAGAATCATATAAATTTAATTTAATACTATAATATAATATAATCATATTTTTTATTATGATATTATATAAATATACTATATAATAATAAAATATAGTATAGTATATTTTATTGATACATATAATATAATATATTAATATATAATTATAAATTAATTATATAATTTATTTATATATAATATACAATAATTATATAATATAATAATATAAATATAAATATATATTATTATATTATATTATATTTTATACCTATACACTAAAACACGCGCCATATTTCGTCATCTCATTTTTGCGTTCACACTACAAACGGTCCCTCAACTTCGGCTCAATTTACACAACGGCCCCTCAACTTTACACTTTTTCAGGGGTAAAAAACGTAAATATATATATATATATATATATATATATATATATATATATATATATATATATATATATATATATATACACTTTTATTAAAATAAAAGAAACTAATTCCACCCGAATTTTTAACTTGCACAATCTTCACGCTCGGTGCGAGTTCCTAGACCACCTTTCAACTCGAAAAAATCTAATGAACACAACAGGACTAACTACGCGCGAAACGGACATCGTTAAAAAAACACTAGATAACGGGCCCTATATTCTCGCTCGGTGCGAGTTAAATTTTTCCGATACCACCGTTTAACTCGAAATAATTTTACGAACACAACGCGACTAACTATACGCGAAACGGATATCGTTAAAAAACATTAAATATTTCGGGCTATATTATATACATATACATACACGTCCAACAAACAACTCAACTTACTAGATATATTAGATAACAAACAACGTATATCTAAATTCGATCGCGCGTCAAATACAACTGTAGGAACGCGCGGTAATTTTTTTTTTTTTTTTTGAAGTTATACATGTCTATCTATTACTAAATATTTATAAAGAGGTAAAAAAAAACAATAAACCGCCCTCTTTTGCACATATCTGAGTTCTCAACAAATACCCCTCAATAATAACCAATAAATTCCCTAATTCTAATTAATAGATCAACAAATCGGCATCTCAATTCCGTCGATTTCATTCAGGTAACCTTTAATTCGATCTTAACTACCGAATTTCTTTTGTTCCTAAATTGATTTCAATTAATTAGCAATTTCCGTTGATTCTGATGATATGATTGTTGATAATTGCAAGTGGAACACGTAATTGAATTTTGAGAATCGTAGGTTAATCTATCAATTAGGTTAAAATTCTGAATAATTTTGGGGGAAATAAAGATGCAGAGCCAAATAGTATGCAGTGGTTGTAGAAGCATATTGTTATATCCAAGAGGAGCTTCAAATGTGTGTTGTGCATTATGTAATACTCTTACCTCTGTTCCACCTCCAGGTATATATCTACTATACTTTTATTTGATTAAATTATGTTTATTTAATCTGTTTTTCTACCATTGGTATGTTAATTTGGCTGTAATTGTTAGAATAAAGTAAGTTTATTAGGAATTTGGAATAAATATAGTACAATTCTAGTTGCTTTTGAAGATAGGATTACTGAAAATAAATCAATCTGATATATCTGAGAAATTTATCGGATGAAGCTGATATCGCTTCATTATAAGTTTTTGTTATTGTATATGTCGGTGGAAATTTTTTCAGGGATGGAAATGGCACAACTTATATGCGGTGGATGTCGCACGTTGCTAATGTATACACGTGGTGCTACAAGCGTACGTTGTTCCTGCTGTCATGTAGTGAATCTTGCACCAGGTATAACTTTGACTTTTATAGTTTTGCATATAGTAATAATTTAGGAGGGCAGTGTAATGCTTAGATATCATGAATGGTATAAAACTGTAATAGGAGCATAGCCGACTAGATGGTACCTTCGAACAGCTATGGTTTTTCATATCGAGAATGCAAACATAGCACCTTAAATTTATCGCATTGTTGTAAAAATCCCGATTAATCATTTTAACATTTAGTCGGTCGGTCATATTCAAAGTTGGTCTGACATTTTAATGTGAATTTAACCGAGAATTTTGGAGTTATTGAACAAATGAACGATTATGTTTATATTTCTTGACAATTAATTTGAAGTTTATGTTTGTTCATGTTTATGGTTTTCTTCTATATTTACACATATAATTTTGAAAATTATTATTTAAATGTATAAAAAGTCCAATCATATTAATCCATGATTAATCCCTGAGTTGGCCGGTTAATCCCTACAAGGTTCTGGCGGATTGATCACCGATTCCCGATTTTTGCAGCCTTGTTATCATATGTTTTATACGTGTTTCGAAAGTAACTCTGTTGCATATTGGTATATTATTGTTCATTTGGATTGATAGAGGATGTGTGTTTCTATAGTCACTTGCATATTCTAATTTATAATTTATAATTTATAATCAATAGTTTCAAACCAGTTTGCTCAAGTCAATTGTGCTAATTGCCGGACGATGCTGATGTATCCATCTGGTGCACCTTCTGTTAAATGTGCAGTCTGTCACTACATTACAAATGTCAATGTAAGTATAACAGATACATAACCAATCGTTCTGCAGTTTCCTTAATTGTTGTTTCTTAAGCGGCTATTCACTTTTTTTTTTTTTCCTTTCTTAATTTGCCTATGTTTCCACTTGTCTCTTAATGGGAAGGGGTGTCTGATTCTGTCCCCTAGAAATAGACCAATTTTCAGATTAAGTGACAGATTAAGTGACAAAGAAATAACAATTTAACTTAGTGAATTAAGAGCTGACAGAAATAGATCATTGAGTGGAAAGTAAACATGCCCTTATTCTAATGTGGGTTCCGCAACACCATCACACTATTTTGTATAAACTTAGTATGTATTTATCATATGGGACTCAAATCAATCTCATTACTTTATTGTAATGATCAGATGTGTACTTTAAATTTGAGAAAATGCTAAAAAAGGAAATGCTGCAATATTTACTACAGTAATTATTTAGCATAAGCTGACAAGAAATATGTGTTTTTATTGTTTTATGACGAATTATATGTTTTAATGTTTGATGTAGACAAGCAATGGAAGGGTTCCTATTCCGGCGCAACCTAACGGGTCAACGCCCTCTACATCGACAGTGAGTTGCTTTATTTATATCTTGAATAAATATATAGTCGCAAGGTTATGAATGTTACATACTAGTTTTTTTTCACTCGCATATTGCGGCTGGGTTATGATAATCTACAGTTTTAAATAATTGAAAACGATACTTCTTTAGGTCAGGCACTTAGTTATACCATCTAATTTGTGTCCAACTGACAACCTTACTTGGTGCAAATATTTAGTCACAGGATTCGAATCATCTAGGTTTTTATGCAACAAATATATTTTACTTATGTTATTGATTTAACTTTAGGTTACATTGTTTTTTCTTGAACTTTAAGTAAACCCGAATTTAACTTGATAGTTCATAAAAGTAATATATAAACTATCAATTCAATCAGTTAGCAATGGTTTTGCACCATCCATATGTTTTACTGTTTTTTGGTTCGTACCTTACATGCATTTAATATTTATCTTTCGTTTATAACAGTCTTTAAATAATATTGTTACTTTTTAACTATATGTTAGCTACAAATCTTGTTCAACATCTAATGTTGATTTTCAAACTCTAAGTATTTAAGTATTTACTGAAATATATATACCTAGTTTATATGATTTTTCATAATGTTTATAACAAATACTTTGAGGTGGCCATGGAAAAGGGGTGGAAACAGTCCGGGATACCTGGTAGGCCGTGTACAGCGGCAAATTTAGTAATTGTAGTCATGGGTGTCACTAGTTAAAAGCTCAAAAAAAAAAATTTACACTACCCAGTGGTGTCACCCAAAAAAATTTACACTATCTAATGGTATCACCAGTTAAAACTACCAAAAAATTTCCACTGGATGGGCTTTTTTACTGGTTACCTGTGCTGCCCCTGGTAATGCATTAGATCCGCCCTTGGCCGTGTACATTTAAGTAAAAATACTTCTCAGCCCTGCGTAGCCTATTAGGGGAAAACTTTATATGTTCACCCGTGAAGTGTTTATACACTCTTATAGTGTTTTCATAACCCTTTGGTACTTATTCTAATGGAAATGTCTCGCTCGCAGACTCAAACTGTTGTCGTTGAAAATCCTATGTCTGTTGACGAGAGCGGGAAACTGGTAACCTCTTATTCCCGATTTTTCCTTTCTATCTTTACTCTATTCTTGATTAAACTCGTTTTTTATGATGTTTTAGGTAAGCAATGTTGTTGTTGGAGTGACAACAGAGAAGAAACCAACCGCCTGAAACAATGGGAACAACTAATCAATCATTGTTGGTCTCCGATTTATCATTTGATAAATGAAATTGGCTTGTTAAAAGTTGAATTTGTATACTATTAGAAAAGGGAAAAAGTGGCCATCTATTGGAACTATTTTTATATAGATTGTTTATCAAAGTTAATGGCTTTGATGTGTTGATTTTTATGAGGGGATATGGTTCTATATAATGGCTACAATTATATGTGCTTGTGTAGACAATGTGAATTGCTTGTTAATGATTTGTTAATGGCTTTCAAGGCTGCGTTTGATTGTGATTGTGTAGTTGGTTTGATAACATGTTAATGATTTCTATACGCGGTCTGAGAAGTTCCTAATTTGAGAAGTTTTTCTTATTTTTTGTTTCATCATATAATTAGATGATTCTTATAATTTTCAAAAACCAGATAAATAAATTCTGGTGGTTAAATGATTATTAGGTAAATTTAGAGTATAGAAAGTATCCATGATAATTCGACATTTTATACTATACTGATTGTTGTTTTAGGGACTTGAGAATGCCACTGTTGTTGTTGCGACCCATTTTAAAGTTATTTAGTTGCTAGTGCCAATGACAACGTCGACTACAAATGTGGAGATCAATGGTGATGGCCAAACTTGTGCGACACCTCAATTCTGTTGGAACCCTACGGGCTCAAACTATATGTTACAACCTTAGAACCTTTCTGCAAGATCGAGCTCATGTCGACAGAGCGTCATTTACAATGGTGATCGGACTCAAACATATGGGCAGTTGGTATGAGCATTAGATATGGATCTTAGGGGATTTGGGAGGAGAAACTTGCTCTGGATTTGCATTCGGTCCCATGGCAGTTATGCCACCAGATGATATCGATGTATTATAGAAGCAATATGATGGATCGAGTGGTTAAGCTTTTTAAGGGGTTAGAAGCGTTTGATAGAAAGCCGAGGGATAAGAAAATTGTGAAGAAGGTAGGTGATGCATATGAGGTTTTGGGGTTGATTAAAGAGAAAGAACGAGTTTTGGAGAAATATGAGGTCCCGTTTGGCTGACGGAATCCAATGGGATTCCGGCGGAATTAGAATTGAATCCGGTCAATATTTCGATCTCGTATAGTTTTCGAGCTTCGAACTCAGCATCTCTGATCGTGGCATTTTATTGTTTTCGTATAATCTCGTGATTTTGTGTGTGGCTATGCATTGCTTCTTTGGTTAATGCTTGAAGCCCAGAATTGTATAGTTTGCAACTTTGCATCTGTTCCGTTGCTTTTTGGTTTTTAAAAATCCTTTTGCTTTAAACAAAAAAACAATATAAATATAAATAAACATTAAACACCGGGCTCATTCGTACACCACTAAATTTAGTCATACACCACCAAATATGTATTATTGTACACTACAATATTTTAATGCACTTTTGGTGGTGTATGACTAAAATCTAGTGGTGTCTCTCTCTGAACATAAATACTACTGTAAAAATTTATAATTCTAACAGTAAAACTGTCTACATACATACACTGTGCAAGTAAAATCAACCCAACAAACTTTCTAATTACGAAATTCACAATTCACAAACCCTGACCACCACCACCAAACCCTAATTCGCCATGGATCTACTCTTCCTTGCGCTCAACATCCTCCCATACTCATATCTCCGGCCACCGCGTCTCCGCCTCAAACTCCCAACCATAACCCTACCTTCCGCCATGACCGTTTTCTCACTCGTTCTCTTAACCTACTTCATGGTAGTTTCAGGCGTTGTTTATGATGTCATAGTCGAACCACCAGGAATCGGATCTACACAAGATCCACGCACCGGCACCGTCCGTCCAGTCGTATTCATGTCCGGCAGAGTCAACGGTCAATACATTATCGAAGGTCTGTCTTCTGGATTCATGTTTGTGCTTGGTGGATTAGGAATTATACTTATGGATCTGGCGGTTTCACCGAACCGTGCGAAAAGTGTTAAGATGTCGTTTGCTGGTGCTGGAATGTCGTTTTTGGTGATTGCTTATGTTATGAGTATGTTGTTTCTTCGTATTAAGATTCCTGGTTATTTGCGTTGAGTTTTAATGTTGTTTTAATTGGGAATTAGAATTATAAGGTTTATGATTTTATGATGAATTAGACTGACGTCAGCTGAAATTTTCAATTCTGAAATGTTCAGTTCATGTTATTGTTAGTTACTTGAAATTGATCATAGAGGCTTGTAGTGCTAATGTTTATTTTTATTTTTTCTTCATTTTAATATGAATTACATGTTATTTGTAGCTGCTTGAAATTTTATGAATGATATAAAGAAACAGGGTAAGCTTGTGGTACTACAGAGTCTATATGTATCATAGATTCAGAGTATATCATAAATGCTTTAGGTCTGATCTGGTTTATAAGAGGTAATTGCCAGAAAAGTAATGTACGTGTCTCTTAATTTTAACATATTGGGAAAATGGTAGAATATTGTCTGCATATGTGAGTTCGGGATTCGTAGGTTTGAGGATTGTAAGCTGAAAATGATGTGCGTAAGTGATTTATAGACTTGCGTATGGATCATAAGTAGGGATACTTTGAAATCCATCAGTATCATTGTATATGTGTCATTTTGTTGGTTCCATTAACTTTATTTATTAATTTGGAATACAGTTACTTACTTTCGGTTTTACTTAGACTCGTAGTTCGTAAGCTTGATTGCCAGTTGACAATATGACTGGCTGTGTGTTACCCCCATAGAAGTTTCCCAGTTGCTACTTGTTAGGAAGTTAAGTTTATCGACAGATACCGTTGTGGTTTGATTTGGGAGATGGCTATTGACTTTCTAATAATTTGGAGCCTTGTTCTCTTCTCACAAGTTGGTTATCGACTTATAGAACCAGGGTATATATGTTAAAAGATCATTACGTCTATTTTTCTGATAGAGCTGGTCGAGTCATAACTAGCTGAACGGATCCTTACCACCCAAGCCCGTCTGACACTTTTTTTTGCAAATATTTAGGATAACATATACAAGGTTTTTGTGGGTTTGGTCTCGTCTTGTTACGCATAGGGTTATGGGGTATCCGAAATTGTAGTATATGAGATGAATAACAGGTCAAAATAAAGGTTACACTTTACAATAGCACTTGGACCAACCCCGGGGGGTGACATGGTGGTTGGATGCTTGGGAATCGCAAAAGGAGACTCATGTTCAATCACTGGTTACACACTCCGGCCACTTGTCTTCCAAAAAAGAAAGTAGCACTTGGACCTGATTTGGATGTAAATGTGGTTACAAGGTGTACCTTTTATCCATTTTGTGTGTGTAGCAAAAGGTCAGAGGTTAGTATGCAAAGCTTATTACTCCTATGTATGATAAATCACATATGCTACACAGGAGTGACAAGTCTAAACCCATGTTACGCTTTAAACCCACAGTCATGTTAGCCCAAGAACCTCATCTCATTTTGTTTCGTCGGCTGATTAAATGATTGGAATCAGCGAGATTTGGGTTTGGGTTTGGGTTTGCGATGTTTATCTGCTATGATGGCAACTTTGTTGAAAGGTTGTTCAGATTGGAACATTTGTAATAGAATTAATTTTGGAGTCAATCAGTTGTCCAATTATTGAATGTCTAAATCGAATCAGTCAGGAATCAGGATTAACATTGGAGACAAGTATTATTAGCATAAATCTGAAAGTACTAACATTGAAGGGAAAAAAATAAAGGTTCGACTTGCCATGTTTATGTGAATATGCACATGTAAGATTGCTTAATCTAGATAACTAGTAGTTTTATTTTCACCAACAAAAAGTCTGGTAAAATGTAAAACTATATATTATGTGAAGAAACTTAAAACTTCATAGTGAAATAGTTTTTAGGAGAGAAAATTCGCCTGGGCGAAAATATGCTCGTATACCTAGGGGAAGAAAGCCCATCAATAGTCCGGTCACGAGACATCATATATTCTTCTCGCCCTTCTCTACTTGCTTGATCTATACGGTTCCCATTAAATGTGCCATATTTTCTTAGTTTCCCGATCCAAGACCTTTTCTTTGGTGAGTTCGAGTTCTGATGTGGACTATTCATCTTCTCGCTAAGATACTCTTTTACAACATGTAAACCTAGCTCGACCACTTCTAGTGGTGGAGACACTAAAGGGTTACCTTCCACATTAAGCTTTCTAAGTCTTCTTAAGCAACCCATGGAGTCCGGTAAGGTACTAATGTTGTTGTAACTAACATCTAGTTCAACAAGAGAGAAAAGGACACCTATGGAATAAGGTAACGCGTCAATGTCTTGGAAATTTTGACTAATGTTGAGAATTTCGAGGTTGACTAGATTTTCAAGGTCGTCTGGGAGGGAGCGTAAGTGGTTAAGACGAGCGTCAAGGTGGCGTAAGTTGGTTAAATGAGAGGTCGATGATGGGAGGAACTTTAGCATGTTTGAGTTGACTGATAACTTCTTGAGGTTGATGAGTTCGAATCCAATCGTGTCTGGCAATATGGTCAACTGGTTGAAATTCACATTTAAATCTTCTAAAGTTCTACAATTTTTCAAAAACAAAATTATATCAATGACAAGTAGTTCATATTCATATGATAAAACTGAATAAGAGGAAAAAAAGTTTATTTGATTGAATAATAACCTGCAATTTTCAATTGTTTTTGGGAGGGACTGAAGATGATTTCCAGAAATGTTGAGGGTCTTGAGTTTTGACAAACAACCAATTGAATTTGGAAGCTTTTTAAGTTGATTTGAATGTACATCCAACACCCCTACATTTAATAGTCTTGCTGTTAATGACTCTGGAATTACCTGTAATACACCATCCAATATTTTAGTGTTGTGACACAGACAAATAAATATAAATATAAATATAATATTATTTACATTACATGTGACAATATTGTCTTTTTCACTATGATAAAATAATAAAAGTCAACTGCTTGGTTTCAGATATTAATGCCAACACGCAGTAGAAGAAGAAAATAACAACTATAACTATATTGCATATTCATGTCATTTGATAACATGTATGAAATACATCTGCAAATATTGGTCTTTCTTAATCAGAAAAAAGAACTTAATTTGGCCTTTAATTGATTAATACTTTTTATATTAATTCAGAGTTTCAATTAAAAATTAAATTGTCAAAAAATTAAATAATGAAACAGATTTTGAAAATTAAATGAGAAAGGGTGTACCTGGAGATTGTTATTGGAAATATCCAATTTATAAATGATCCCTAAATTGAGATTATAAGTTTTTGGAAGAGTGTCTAAAGACATTTTACTTAAATCCACAACTTCATGCATTACATTTTCCTTTTTCTCATTTCTTCCAAGATGTTTTCTTTTTGACTTTGAAGAGTCAACATTCATCATCCCATGATCACCATTAACCATCATCACATTCACATATAGATGTACAACAGATGATATAAATATATCTCTACAGAACTTCAATATTCACAACACACCCAGAATGTGTGTTTGTGTGTGTATATAAGAGATAAAAATAGTGGCTTTTTTTGTTTGTGTTGAATGAGACTAAAGTGGAGAGATTGTAGTGAAATTTAAAGGGAGGGAGAGATGTACGGATGAGGACATAATTGGAATTAATGATACTCTATTTAATTCTATGACAATTAATGTGATCTGACGAAATTAGTTGTAGCTTATTATTTATTTAAAGTCTTTGCTAAGTTACCCAGAAATTATTTTTGTGGATCGACTTAAAAGACTCAAATAAAAAATTAAAAATAATATAATAAATGGTACGTATTTAAGTAATTTTCCAAAACATAAACTCTACTTTTTAAACTTGTTCTAATAAAATTTTCCATGTTAAACTCTTCGAGGAGTATAAGTGTACGACTTTATTTTTCTTATTGCATATCACACACTCATACACACACGTATTTTAACATGGATATATACATTGTCCACCCTTAAACTTGAACCTCCAACCACTTGGTTGAAGTGGCCACCTAGAATTTTAACATGATTATATACACAATTTTTTAAGGCAAACTCACATCCATACACACGAATTGTAACAAAATATTTTCAATGTATAGTATAATGTTAATGTACTTGTATTATATGACCACGAGAAAAACATAACTTTAAAAAATATATATATAATATTTTTAATACTGACTGATCTCAAAAAGCAACTATAAACTATAACCTGTTATCCAGACTGTTTAAATTGAAGGTGGCAATTTCGACCCCTTTCAACAATGCACTAGGCAAATTGGGACATGTTATAATTGTAATGAGGTACAAAACAAGCATACCATAGGTTATATGGGTCAAAAGTCACCCAAATGATTTGTTTAACGCCTACAGCATTAGAGCATACTGATTGGCCTAATTTATAAAATAAGATTTATAATTATACATTTGTAACGACAAGTTGTTAGTACTCATATTTAAGTTTTTGAAAATTTTAAACAGGTTGGACAAAAGTGTTATGGCTCAAGTAGTCAAGTGCAAATGTGCAATCATCAATTAGTTAACACCGGGGACTTATTTACATTCTCATGTTTTATAAAAGTTCTCGTTATTTTCGTTAAAAAAAAAATTACATTCTCATGTATAGCTATATGCATAACTTATATAGGAATTGATTAATATAAATAACAAATTTACTAGATTAGATTACATTAGATCAATATCATATGTGACAATATGTGATAATTAGAGGTGGAGCCAGACTTTTAAGTTAAGGGACACTTGACTTGATTATAAAAAATAACAATATATATTATATGCTATAATAAAATAACATAGTCTTCCTTTCTAATCGTTTTATTTTTAAATGAATTGTATATCAGATAAATATCATCCATTTCCTTATATTTCCCTAATGTTTTCTTTCATTTCCTTTTGTTTCCTTTTATTTTCATTTGTTTCCTTTCACTTCATATCTTTTAATTTAATGTCCTCGTGTTTTCCTTTCATTTCCTATATAAAAAAAAATTCACAAATTTCATACATTTTGTATTTATCTTTCTTTTATATTTTATAAATTTAAGTTCATAATTCTATAATTTTAGTAGTATATTTGAACTTTAACGTAAATTATTAAAGAAAAAACAATTATAAGAACATTTATAGAAAGTCGAAAATGACATCAGATTTTATTTCGTATATTGTGTAGTAAGATCTTATAATATAGTAGGCGAATCTCTAAATGGAATTTCATTTAAGTAATTGTGGGTTTGGGCTAATAAATATAAAATATCTAGACTTGTAATACAAAAAAAGTAAGATTACTCATTGCTTATTGGAACGATTGGTTAAGATAATTTTCTCCATTTAAGATACTAAATATTTATTTCGAATGAGCAAGTTAGGGGTGGTTGAGTACCCTGAAGCCACCCTACTGTCTCCGCCACTGGACAATTGAATTGACTACAATATATATGATTATAATTATTATGTATGGATGGTCCAACAGAGATGCGGGTAGCGGGCAAAGCACGACAGCATCTCGTGTCACACATGTATACTTATCGAGAACATCAGTATAATTTTTATATGTGTTGACATTTGACAATTAAGCGATACGCCACCAACTCTCTCGTACATTCCATCACCTGCCCTTCCGTATACACTGTGTGCGTTTCCAATGACTCATTCAGCCACACACGATCACTATTTTCAGTTAACAACGTTGCACGTGCAACATACATCGCTACGGCTGCCAACATTGAAGGATAATACGTTGTCGATATCTCATAATTCATTAGCCCCAATTCAGCATATAAATACGTCAAAATCTCCATCTACGTGCCAACTAATAAAAAAACAAAAATAAGAAAATAATAGAAGTAAAGTAAATAAACAAAAAGTACAAAACAAAATATTCATTTTCTGAAGCTTCCATTATTTTCGACGCTTGAACGCATAAATAAGTTGACATGTTTTTTACACCTATAAGTGTCACAATGTTAGTTCACTTTAAAAATAAGGTGTCAAAAACTTGAAGTGTGAAAAAATATGGGGTCATAAATTTTAAACTTTTTGACACTTTAAAGTGTCATTAGGTTTTCCTTTTTTACGCTTTTAAGTCTCAAAAAACTTTGTAACACTTATAAGTGTAAAAAACAAGTCAAATTATTCACAATTTAAGGCATCACAAATAATAAAAATGTCAAAAAATTAAACTATTTTGTAATGGTGTTAAGTAAAAAATTATTAAGGATTGCGGGAAAGTTGGATTTGGAGTCGAAGTTGAGATGGGTAGCCAGAGAGTTTAACGAAATGATGGAGAAAAGAATAGGGGTGTAGGAAGGGACAATTTATAAGCGAGTCGAGTTAACATATGTTTCTCGTAATTCACCATCTCTTCATTAGTGAAAAAGTCGTTATACAAATAAACGTAGTTTTCAATTGTGGGTACAACAGAATTTTGGCATTCTGCAGTCTACACACTTTCCGGCAATGAACACTGCAGTCATCCCAACACAATGAAAATGGTGTATGGGAACGATTTCAAGTGCTAAGAAACGATCGAGTATGTTTATAGATAGGTACAACGTTTCGCTTGTTAGGTTCCATCTATTTTGAGTTCTTACAATCAATTTCACTAATATCGCCCTCTTATTAGGGCTTAATTCTGGCTGCATCAAATCATCACCATTTAAGTAGTCAGTAAGTTTCATTTCGCACTCTAACATGCTTTTCAAGTAGTTCAACTCATCATCCACAATACTCGAAACTACTACTGCATTGGATCATTTGATTAATTATAATTATCATCCAACTATAAATATAGATAAATAAATATAACTAATTAACACAGGTGTGTGTATATATTATATTATAAATATATTAAAATACTAATTAATAAGTTTAATTATCAGACACCGGTCCGTTAAGATGGTGGAGGATAGGTTTGTGACGGCAGCGTTGACGTCAGAAGATCATCAGAATTTTGAGTTTGTGACGACAAAATATCATATTCCGCTTATAGTCGACTTTTAGCATTCTAAAACTGTAATTCGGAAGGATTTTACTTTTTACGTTTGAAGGCTGATGATTTTGAGTTTGTCAGGTTGTTCTTTGTAAAAAAAAAATTTCCAGAACGACGGAGAATATATTTGTATTAATTAAAAGTAAAAAAAAGGTGGATTTATATTTATTTACCCTGTTTCTGTTTCGTCGAGGTTTTAAACGTGTCTGCTAATGATCCTGGTTCAATCGATCGAGTAATTCTGATCCCTTTAATTTGGTTTCAATTGTTGAAAGGCCCAATGTTGGATAAGTAAGTTATGGTACTGGGCCGATAAAGGACTCGGTCGGGATCAGAGGCTATGATCCCATCTCTATTGTTGATGGAAAGAAATTTGGGAAATTGGCAAAAATGACTTCATTTTCGAATAAATAGAAATCATCGATTTATTGGCGAGTTGACTACCGCTTAGAGCCTAAATTGAACTTCAGGTAAATTTAAAACACATGAAAATTTGATTCAACCATTTCTTCATGGCGTTTCACACATTTTTTTTTACCTTCTTATTGGCCGGAGATCCATTCGAAAGCAATCCCTCTATCCATAGAACATTGAGAATGAGGTATTTTGTCTACTCTTGGAGTGTGTCACTCTGAGTAGAGAAATGACTTATCTTTATTCTATGACAGGTGAATGATTGTCTACATCTTATATCCCCCATACCCACCATATGTGGGATTGAGTTTTGTTGTTGTTGTTGACCTCATTTTTGAAAGTATTTAACAATATGTGTTTTAAAAAATTGAAATTGCAAAAAATGCCTCCTGACCAAGCATCACGCACCACGCATGATGTGTGCAACCCGTGCATGATGCGTGTTTCCGGGATATTCAGCGAAACAGCCCCATTTGGTTGTAAACACGCACCAAAAACCACGCAACACGCACTATGCGTGGTGCTTGGTGTCAAAAAGTCAGAATTTTGAATGGACGTATCTTCAAAATTTCAGAACTTTTCATGGT
The DNA here is from genome assembly GCF_046630445.1 of Rutidosis leptorrhynchoides. Lineage (NCBI taxonomy): Eukaryota > Viridiplantae > Streptophyta > Magnoliopsida > Asterales > Asteraceae > Rutidosis > Rutidosis leptorrhynchoides. The sequence goes on along the minus strand of NC_092335.1, from coordinate 511,203,643 downwards.
GTGTGGTGCGTGTGTACGAGATATATTTCCGTGAACTAGAAAAAAATACACGATTTAAAAAAACAGTGACTAAATCGGAGCTACGAGTCAAAAGATACGCCAATTCAAAGTTCTGACATTTTGACACCAAACACCAAGCACCACACAATGTCGATGGTGCATGGGGCATGAATATCAAAAAAACTTTAATTTTGTTTCAAACTCAATGAAAAGACTGGATATTATCAAACATCTCTTCATATTCAAAAGATAATATTTTTTTCAATTCTTCTTCATCTCCAATTTATTATTAAAACTTTGATTTTAATTCATATTCAATGAAAAGGCCGGATATCATCAAGCTTCTTTTCAGATTCAAAAAATGATATTTTTCACATCCGAATTTGGTTTCTTTCTACTTTTATTTATTTATTTATTTATTTATTTATTTATTTATTTATTTATTTATTTATTTATTTATTTATTTATTTATTTATGGATTTGTTGATTTTTAGGATTTAAATTCGTAAATTTGTAATTAGGAATATACATTTTAATCTTATCTTTAATTCTATATACTTTCTTTTAATCCGTATTTCTTCTTTAGATTTAACACATGGTTTTAATCCATGTTAATGTACTAATATATAACATAGTTAGATGAAATGTCTTTTGAATTAAAGTTACTTAGTACGATGCTAGAGACATGTTAGAACTTCGCCCTAAGGTAGTAAATATCAAAAACAATGGTTTTTATCTAAACCTTAACTCTGAACTAGTTAATTTAATACTCTTTAAAAAGGGGATGATTCTCACACACTGTTTTTTGATCCTCACACACCCTTTTACCCTATTAAATAATTAGGGAGGAGTTCAAGTAAATTGGTGTGTGAGGATCAAAAAACAGTGTGTGAGAATCATCCCCCTTTAAAAAATACACAGTTAAAGAAATATTATAAAAGTACAGTATTTTTTTTTGCTTTTCAATTTTACCCTTTCTACTTTAATCTTATCCACATAATTAAAGTCATAATACAAATTAATTTTGCTATTGTTTTTATTTATAAAAGTAGACAATTAATTTAAGATAGTTCAAAATATAAAAAATATATTAGTTAACATGGAGTATAACATAAACTGACGCTTAGAGTCCAAATTGAACTCCAGGCATGTTAAAACCTATGAAAATTTGATTCTATCATTTTCATGGCGTATTTTATTTTATTTTATTTTTAGTTTTTATTATATATATATATATATATATATATTATTTTTATTATTATTTTTTCTATTATTATTTATTTATTTATTCATTTATTTATTTTATTTTATTTTTTTCCCTATTTTTTGGTTGGAGGTCCGCTTGGAAGCAATCTCTTTATTCGTCGAATCGGGAGAGGGAGGACTCTCTTCACTCTTCTTGTGAGTGTTTCACTCGGAGTGGAGAAATGACTTCTCTTTATTCAAGGATAAAGGAAGGATCGTCTACGTCTCATCTCCTCGTACCCATATATGACATTGAGTTTTGCTGCTGCTGCTGCTGCTGCTGCTGCTGCTGTAGTATGGAGTATAACATAACCATAACAAATAAATTTAAAGTTAAGATTGAATTGAAAAGGCTCAAGTCAAAATACTAATTTGAGACCGGAGGTAGTAGTTCAAAACTTATATTTTCATCGACGGCAACGATGGTGAAAGCGGTGGTCGGAGAAGAAATCCGTCTCAATTCCATTGAAGATCGCCTCAGTCATTCCGGTCTCTCCTCTCAGGTCACTCTCAATCTTCTTCTCTATTTTCACACACTGACACACACACACACACACACATTTTGTTGATTAGTTTGACTGTAATTTGACAGGTAGGTTTAGTAATCGGAAAGATTAGTACGAGTTTAGATAGAGGTTTTGTGTTCGATTTAGTTCCGACACCGGTAAACGATGCCGGAGAAGCAGCTTCATGGATCACTGAGAGCAAGGATGATGCTAATAAGAAGAGAGGGGGATCGAAACCGAAATCGCAGTCCGATTCTTCTTCAGTTTTGTCTATTGATAAAGATTGGGTGGCTGAACATGCTCGTCAGGTTCGATTCGATATTATCAATCAATTTACTGTTACATTTAATAATTTGAATTGTAGAGATGTTTGATTGATTAGATTGTCAAATTAGTCGTGAACCGTAAGCAGTTAACTGGAAATGTATCTTGTATTAGCGTGTAACTTCACTTGCTGTTAGTTTTAATTGAGGGATTATTGTGTTGATATTTACTCCTAACAGCACCATATTATGTGCACCAGTCTTTAGTGTCCGAATTACATAGGTAATTGGTGTTTACATGACTTTAAAGTAGGTTTTGAGAACTTAAGCAGCGTCGGGACTACACTTAGAAGTTATGTTGTTTTTATCTGAGTAGGAGCATTGTTAAGAAGTTACATGATAGAAACAATTTAGGCGAAAGATTACGGCCTTTAGGTTGCAATTGTAAGCTAGAATCGTCTTAATAGAAAGTTTAATTGGTGGTGTATATAATGCTGCTAACATGAAATGGAATGTATGCTTGTACTTTCATCATTAGTATTTTAGTAATCTGGTACACTTTTCTTAGACCTATGATAACATGAAAAGGGGATATCTGGTTTTTCATCAAATAGTATTTCAGTAATCTGGTACACTTTTCCTACAAACAATGCTCTAAAGTTTTGTAGTTTAAGGCTGTATAGCTTTTCGTAGACCTACAATAACATGAAAAGGGGATATCTCATTAAGTAATTTAATGGTGGACAGGTTTCAAGAATGCTAGTTGGTGGCATGAAGGTGGTTGGCATCTACATATGGATGAATGAAAGCTTGTTTAAGAATTCTACTTTAGTGCTTTGCCAGGTTTAAAGTTTGTTCTACTTTATCAGTCTATAAAATGTTGAACTATGTCCACTCCATTCTTTACTGCAAGCCACATTTCTGCTTCATGATATGAATTTGGAAGTTTTTCCAACTTCTTCACACACACTCACACACACACACACACACACACACACACACACACACACACACACACACATAATTACACAATACATGTCTACACTATCACACATACTGATGAAACCTTTTTGCTTTTGCAGGCTGTAAAAGGAGTTGCAGAAGCCGTACCGTTAGTAGATTTTGGTTGGGATGAGAGACTACTTATTCACATTAGCCTTAGTCCAAGGAGGTAGTCCCATTTGTTAATTTTGCTCCTCTCATCCCATTTAACAGAGTTCTTCTATTAACATGATAGCATCTAATCTTCGTTAGGTGGGCATGTCGTAATTGCTCGTTGTCTTCAAATATAACCTCAAGCAGTCTACGGCCTTGTGATTTCAAAATGGGAAGAGTGTTATCTACCCTTCAGAAGTTTAAATGCATTCACAACTTTGATATTAGGTAAATTTAGATGTTTTGATATTTAGTTGTTCGTTTGAACTTCACTAGTAGTCTCATGTAGTTTTCATAAGAAGATTTCTGTTTTTGTGGACTGCGTATGTTATGCAAATAGTGAATGTAGAAATTTCCTTTTGAGTATGCTTTTACAAATGGGTAAGATAATTATTAACATCCCGGCAACTATTGGTATATGATTAACATCCTCACTAATCCTGTTATATCCCTAATTTTTGACCCATACAACAATGATATTTTTCTTATCGATTTCTTCATGGCATACTGAAAAAATGATCACAAATGAGTTTAGGACATTAAAAAAAGATTATGTAAAACATCTTCAAACCATTTACATCTGGTCATACCGGATTGCATGTTTTGACAAAAATCATAACCAGCTAGTTTGTTGCAGTGATTTCTTATCTGTTTATCAAGTCTGATACAACAAAAAGAATTATAACTAAAATTAATTATGGTTTTTTTCTTTCAACTGTTACAAAATTGATTATATTGGTCTCCAACACGAGCAGGCAACCCCTTTTGGCCTTAGTTATCATATGTTATAGCATATCATGTTCTTCTACATTGGATGTTTATTCTCTTCATTCTTTTATGAGTGATCTATATCAACTACTAATAGTAAGACAAAGATTGGTCTTTTCCCAGGTTCCCAATATTCCGTGAGAATATTTCAAGTTCTCGAAAATTTGCTGAAATTCTTCGTGATGTAATATCAAATCATGCTGAAGAACTTAAAGCAGCCAAGGCTTTAGTTGATGGAGAAATGGTGTGCATCTTTTAGCATTAAATTAACTGATTTAACGAGTTACATTGCTTATTGAATTGCTATTTGCCTTGGACAATACTTTGAGAAATTACTCATTGAAACAACTTCATAAGTATTCTTCTATAATAAAAAGATAAAGGATCCGATTCGAGAAGCTTGAAATAAATAAAACAATAATTATTTATTGATCTGGCAAAACTTTTTATCAATAATCTCTTTACGATTTCATCCTTTATAAGTTATTTTAGACAGTTAAAGTTGGTGTGTTAGCTGCATGGTGAAGTTCCGATCCAGCTTTGATAATCTTTATAGTTATTTTGGCTGACAATTAACACTGTTGTTTAGGTTAATGTAGATGAACTATTGGCGTTTGATGGTGTGCATGAAGTTGAATTTCTTTTACCCTTCATGCAACATACATCATTTCAAGGTATCCAGCTTTCCTTGTCTCTCTGGTGGCAATTTTGAAGCGTTCACTTATGAATGGTCGATTTGGGTTAAATTTTATATCAAACCGGTCAAGTTATTATTTTTTATCTAAAAGGAATGGGTCAACCGGATAGGAAGCTGCACATGTTAGAATTTGAATGCTTACACTTGCCTTTAAAAAAAAAAAAAAAGGAATTTGAATGCTTACACCTCTCTCACTGCATTATTTAATAATATAGAATACTATTGTAATTGTGTAGTTTATGCGATGTGATTCAAAGCATTGATTTGTACATCTCTTTTAATAATTGAACAGAGAAGTGTTGATGTGGGTCGACCCATCTACTAGGAAAAATTATCCGTTTTCATCTTCTCCAACCCTCATATCTTGCCATTACTAATCTTCACATGCTACTGTTGTCTTTTTCAGCATACAATCAAGAGGAGGTTGTCGGTATATTGGTCTTTACCGGCTCTATCTGTTCCTTTGCCTACACGAATACCAAAGAACCAATTTCACAAGCTTTGGCTGATATAAAGGTATACGAGATAGCCTTACGCCTTTCATGCTTCTACCTGGCGATCTAGTTTTCACTGTAGGTTTTTTTGTTTTTTGTTTAGGCAGACATTATTTCAAGCCTACACAGTAGATTAGACATCATATGTGATGAGGCTGATGGGCAATTGGATTCGGGGCCAGATGTCAGTGGCGATTTAGTCGATGAAACTTCAACTCAAATTCCTATTCCGCAACTTCAACTTCAGTCAATAAGGTCAGAAATTAGGAAATTTGATATCTTGCTACTGATACGATAATTAATTTTCTAATGGTGTTGGCTAATTATTCTGTTTACAGAAAACAGTGCAGTCTTACTTTCCCTCGAAGAGTATTTGTTCCATGGCTGGGTGATACATATATTTGCGACTACATACAACCCTCTGAAACACTTGAGGTCTGTATCTGTAATATTCCCTTTAAATGAACCGTATTCTGTAATATATTTTTTTTTTAAGTTGGGGATAGAAACCACCCACCCAATCATTTTCCAAGCACACATGCGTTTCCGGGCGGAACAGCATAACAGGGACCCGATCCATCAATCCATACGGGCATTTACGGGTCGGTAAAACCTCCCTCGCAGAGCCAGAGATTGAACCCTTGACCTCAACCATGCCCAATACTCGAGGTATTGGGGTTGAACCACTGGGCCGCCCATTACCCGATAGTGCTAAACTATCATCTCTAAAAACAGTATTATGAGTAATTTGGTTTTTTAAATTATCGTTCTTGGCTTTTTGTCACAAACAAAGTTTCGTTTTTAAAAAAGTTTCCGATTTCAGCCCACCAAGGTCGTTTGACTTGCTATCGAACCTGTCCTCTCTGCCCATTTTGCCACCTGTAGTCAACACTTTTACTACATTCAAATACTACTGAAACCCTTGTGAGTTACAGAAAGACAGTTTGTAAGATTTATATTCGTAAGGTATTTATTTGTTTAATTTTGTTCATTAGGTTCTAAGAGACCATTGCGTTGAGTTGATGTCGATGGAAGCTCCAACCGATAAAACAGTTATTTTAGAGCCGGAAACGGAATCCACAAGTTCCGTAACATTCCCAACCAATTCCTTTTGGGAAACCGCAATGTCATTATCCCCTGAACTCAGTCAATCATCCTTAAACAACAAGAGCAGCAAAAGAAGATCAGTTGCCGGGACACAAATATTAAAGTCAAGTAATGTCAGCATCATAACTGCCCTTTTGATCCTTATTTTATCTGTTATAATTGGTATTTTGCTCTTCGCATTTAGGGCATAACAAGCAGATGTGTTTTTCTTTTTTTGAACTAGAGTCAAGTAGTTTCGTTGTGCCATGATTGAAAAGGCAGTGTTGGTGTAGTCCGAGCATTAATGAATATCCTTCGCGTTTCACTATTGCCTATGGTTTCCGATCATCCTCTTTTGAGTTCTGATTATATTCGTTTTATCCGGTTGGGTTAGTTGTTTGTGTATCAGTGTATCAGATTATGTGGTGTTTGCATATTCATTATGAAACCGAGTATAATTTGCAATAATCAATTTCTGGTGTTAAGTTAAAATGATTTTGATAAATATGACCAATTTCAGCTACTCTCAAGGATAAAGTAATGGATGTGTAGTTGCAGGTTGGAAACTAGTTATATTTTCTGACAAGAACCACAAAAGGTGAATTAACTTGATCGGTACGTTTGATAAAACAAAATGAACAAATATTTAATGGTTTAAAATTTGAATGATTCGAAGGTTCCGACTAAATCTGATGATGAACGACACTAACCTATTTAGTAATCATTCGGGATGAACTTTATGAATGATGTAGAATTAATGTATTAACATTATATTATAAATGAATAAATAAAGATAAAGAATAAATAATATAATTATTTGATAGTGTTTTGGATACAGTTTAAGGAGGAAATCAAAGTAAATTGACGTGTTGAATGATTAAGGCGGCAATTCAACTAGGCATAAATAGTTCATCACATATTGTTGAACGTTCAATATTATTTGTCATTCAAATGTAAGAAATAAACACGTTTTCAAATGTAAACAAACGCAGTGAATGCTAAACGGTTATAAACAATCGATGAGAACAACTGTCTGCCATGTTACAAATATTAATCGTCTCATTCGATCGTTTCGTTATACAATTGACACATAATGCTGCCTTTCATGCATCACAAGATCAAATTCATACAAACTATACTGTGTCAAATTCCTGATCAACAAGACCACTATCCTGCAGAAACACTCGTTGCAACGATGATCACTCGAGTTGAATTTACACTCGAATTTTTTGTGTACAGTCATCTGCAACAAGCATTAATCAGACGTCCACAAAACCTGCTCATCGATTTTCGTCAACTTCTCATCATCAAGTCGTTTCCACGTCTTAATACTTTCGACTCCCATCCATTCGTTCTTTCCCTTTTTAAGTTGCGCAACTATAACTCTACCTCTTCTTGACCACCCGGCCCGCCCATACCCATGATACCCGAAACCACCACCATAACAAAACCATACACCATCTAAATTCCCGCAAAAATCATTGAGATGATCATGGCCTATAAACACGGCTTTTACATCTCCAATTGACACGAGTGTCTTTAAGACTCCGGAATTCATTCTAGAACAAGCTACGTGTTCGCGATACTCCCCGTAAATTTCCCTGAATGGGCCGGAACGAATTTCGGGGATCGGGATATGGAAGAACGCCAGTGACGGAATTTTGTCGGGTTGATGGTGTTCTTGATAATGACCCTGTTTGCGAGACCCTACAGCATGTTAATAAAATCCAAATCTAATGAATCGGCTCACAGAAGGAATAAGGACCACAGTTGGCTTGTTAGATTAAAGGTGGCAAGATGGGTAGATTGGGTGATGGGTCAAAATAACCGGTAACCTTTTTAGTACATGACAAATGGGGTGAATCTACGTGGCTTGACCCATTAAGCAAAGATAGATAAACAACTTTAGTCGCTAACAAACTTTTTTTGACCCGTTTAACCTGTTCAACCCATTTGACCCGTTTAATAATAGCCAAATTTAGTGTAATTCTCCCATTTGACCCGTTCAATGTAAATATAACCGAAATCACCCCTTCAGATGTAAATGGGTCGAAACTGCCACCTCTACTCGTTATGCAAAACATACCTTAGAAGCACCACGTAACCAACTTAGTTGAGACTCCTTGATCCATCCGTAAGTTTTAAATCCATCGACCACGGCTCGGTCCCCACTATCTAGAAAGAAGAGATTGAAAATAGTATGGTTAGCTAAGTGAGATCCTGGTGGACCCCATACTCTCACATCATAATTCCCGAATCCATCGATCTCTGTTACTACTTGAGTAGACGGGTTGGGTTGCGAAAGTGAATAATCCATAAGGGAGATAAACGACATTAGTTCTTCACGGGTCATAGTTGATTCCTGGTCATGATTGCCCAAAACTGCAGCCCATGGTAGTTTGGATTCCATTGCTGGACCGAAAGCTTTGAATAATGATTCTGCTGCATCATCAGTACTTGACCCGAATATGTTATCCCCTAGTTACCAAAACTAGACAAAATGAGTTACAGATTTAACGCTAAAAAAACAGTTGTCGAGATTGGCGGGTTGGATGAGTAGTGTAACAGGTCAAAAAAGTGTTGGGTTAAAACAGGTCGGTTTCAATATAGGTTGAACGGGCAAGTTAGGGTTCACCCACAAACACTTTTTGTTCATTAATATGGAAGTTTAGGAATTTAACAATAAAGGGTTGCCGCAGTGAGGAACCAGAATTTTTTTTAAAAAGCGTTCACATTCGCTGCAACTTTTTTTGGGCAAAATATGGAGGCATTTGGGCAAATATGAAGGCTTTAGGGGCAAAATAAAAAAAAAATACAAAATTTTTGGGCTGAAAATTTCAAATCCACTGGGGGCGGGCGCCCCCTCGGCCCCCTTCTGTTTCCGCCCCCGAGGGTTGGGCGACTTTCAACACGATTGACCCGTTCCCATTTACCTAAATCTTTCAATTTGATCCATTTAAGATAAAATTCAACCCTATGACAAACTTAAAAGAAATTACAGCATTCTCTAGTTTGCATTTGTTTTTTTTTTTTTTTTTTTTAATCCTAATTCTGATTCTAATTCTAAATATTATAATGGGAAGGATTATTAATAAATATACTAAGCAGATGAAGCTAAATTATTACAGGACTATAACAAAAGCTCGAAAACGAAATGAACCTGTAAAAGCAATAAAATCAGGTTTTTCAAGATTAATCATCCGTTTTAAAAACAATGTTGTATTAAGATCTGAACACCATTCAAATTCAGAACTTAAAACATCTCTACACCGAGTCAACCCAGTTCCATAGTGCATGTCAGCAACCTTATTAGCAAAGTTTAAATCAATCAAATTATATTCATGTCTTAACTAACAGGTTTAATGATTAAAATTGCAGAAATGAAATTTAGAACCTGAAGGATTTTGAAGGTGCCATCGGAATTAAAACGTAGAGGAAGATTTGGATGTTTTTTGTGAGTGATTTTGTGATGATCTGATATGATTAGTTCATCGGAAAGAATATGAAATTGAATTAATGAAAGTGGGATTGTGATGAGAGTGATGTAGATTAGAGCTAGAATCCATGTTTTTTTGCTTGATTGCATTTTTTATGTTTGTATTTTTTTGTGAAAGTCGGAGTGAGTGTTCATTCTTCACGTTAATCGCAAATTCTAATTTATTTTATTGGACTATTTGGTAATTTGGTAATGATAATTTAATCTATCATTTTGTTTTTTTTATCATAATCATAATTTTAATTTAATCTTATAGACCATTTAAGTTTTTTTTTTTTTGAAAGATCAACAGAGATTTTATTATATATAGGGTAATTACAAAGAGGAGGGCAAAACCCTTCCTAAACAGCGAAACACTATAGCGAAATAAACATACATATACAGAAAGGAACTTGAAATTAAAATGCAGGAAAGGGACTCGACAAACGTAGGAAAAAACACTCTTTCTTTAAGACCTACACTACGTTGGGACAACTTGAAAAAAACAAGCCGAATGAAGACATGAATTACAGTACCGGTAATTCGGCGACAAAGCAACTCAGCCCCCATTCACTTAGCCCAAAACAAAGCCTCGGTCAAAATTTCAGAGTGTGAAAAAAACCTACAAGTTAACCTATTCCATCTTTTGATTTTAAATTGAAGGAGCATGATTTAGGATTGGTAATCCACGTGAGCCACTCGAGTTCGATATTTCTACCACGACAATTGATCCACTCGTAGCTCTTAGATTGGATATCCGAGAAAAGGCAGGGGATGCTTGATGCATTATTTCCAAAGTCGAGGGCATTGCGATTTTTCCATATGTAGTAGGTTGTTACCCAAATCACTGCTTGCCAAATTTGAGCACCCGAATTATCACGAATATGCGGAGAAGAGCATAAGGCAAGATCAGAGTAGGACGCGATTGGGAGATTATCAAGACCCCACCACAACCGAACCTTTTCCCACAGAGACGCAGCTGATTTGCAGGCGACAAGTGCATGGTTAATACTCTCGATTTTGTCATTGCAAACCGGGCAGAGAACGGAGTTAAGGTCAATCCCTTTGTTATCTAATTCGATTTTAATCGGGAGCCTATTTTTTTGCACTCGCCACATGAAAATTCCTATTTTTTGTGGGATTAACTTGTTGAGCAAGGTAGGTTCGGGCAGGGGTATATTGGCCAAGAAAGCATTCGTTAAAATGGCAGCTAATGAAGCGGAAGAATATTTACCATTCTTTTCATGCTTCCATGCCCATGTATCCGGTTTACCACTAGCAGGGGGGAGTACATGAAATGTCCCGTTCTTATTGATTAAAAACGTTCCATATTAATTGATTTCGTTGCGAGGTTTTGACCTCTATATGAGACGTTTTTCAAAGACTGCATTCATTTTAAAACAAACCATAACCTTTATTTCATAAATAAAGGTTTAAAAAGCTTTACGTAGATTATCAAATAATGATAATCTAAAATATCATGTTTACACACGACCATTACATAATGGTTTACAATACAAATATTTTACATCGAAATCAGTTTCTTGAATGCAGTTTTTACATAATATCATACAAACATGGACTCCAAATCTTGTCCTTATTTTAGTATGCAATAGCGGAAGCTCTTAGTATTCACCTGAGAATAAACATGCTTTAAACGTCAACAAAAATGTTGATGAGTTATAGGTTTAACCTATATATATCAAATCGTAACAATAGACCACAAGATTTCATATTTCAATACACATCCCACACATAGAGATAAAAATCATTCATATGGTGAACACCTGGTAACCGACATTAACAAGATGCATATATAAGAATATCCCCATCATTCCGGGACACCCTTCGGATATGATATAAATTTCGAAGTACTAAAGCATCCGGTACTTTGGATGGGGTTTGTTAGGCCCAATAGATCTATCTTTAGGATTCGCGTCAATTAGGGTGTCTGTTCCCTAATTCTTAGATTACCAGACTTAATAAAAGGGGCATATTCGATTTCGATAATTCAACCATAGAATGTAGTTTCACGTACTTGTGTCTATTTTGTAAATCATTTATAAAACCTGCATGTATTCTCATCCCAAAAATATTAGATTTTAAAAGTGGGACTATAACTCACTTTCACAGATTTTTTCTTCGTCGAGAAGTAAGACTTGGCTACTGGTCGATTCACGAACCTATAACAAATATGTACATATATATCAAAGTATGTTCAAAATATATTTACAACACTTTTAATACATTTTGATGTTTTAAGTTTATTAAGTCAGCTGTCCTCGTTAGTAACCTACAACTAGTTGTCCATAGTTAGATGTACAGAAATAAATCGATATATATTATCTTGAATCAATCCACGACCCAGTGTATACATATCTCAGTATTGATCACAACTCAAACTATATATATTTTGGAATCAACCTCAACCCTGTATAGCTAACTCCAACATTCACATATAGAGTGTCTATGGTTGTTCCGAAATATATATAGATGTGTCGACATGATAGGTCGAAACATTGTATACGTGTCTATGGTATCTCAAGATTACATAATATACAATACAAGTTGATTAAGTTATGGTTAGAATAGATTTGTTACCAATTTTCACGTAGCTAAAATGAGAAAAATTATCCAATCTTGTTTTACCCATAACTTCTTCATTTTAAATCCGTTTTGAGTGAATCAAATTGATATGGTTTTATATTGAACTCTATTTTATGAATCTAAACAGAAAAAGTATAGGTTTATAGTCGGAAATATAAGTTACAAGTCGTTTTTGTAAAAGTAGTCATTTCAGTAGAAAGAACGACGTCTAGATGACCATTTTAGAAAACATACTTACACTTTGAGTTTAACCATGATTTTTGGATATAGTTTCATGTTCATAAGAAAAATCATTTTCCCAGAAGAACAACTTTTAAATCAAAGTTTATCATAGTTTTTAATTAACTAACCCAAAACAGCCCGCGGTGTTACTACGACGGCGTAAATCCGGTTTTACAGTGTTTTTCGTGTTTCCAGGTTTTAAATCATTAAGTTAGCATATCATATAGATATAGAACATGTGTTTAGTTGATTTTAAAAGTCAAGTTAGAAGGATTAACTTTTATTTGCGAACAAGTTTAGAATTAACTAAACTATGTTCTAGTGATTACAAGTTTAAACCTTCGAATAAGATAGCTTTATATGTATGAATCGAATGATGTTATGAACATAATTACTACCTCAAGTTCCTTGGATAAACCTACTGGAAATGAGAAAAATAGATCTAGCTTCAAAGGATCCTTGGATGGCTTGAAAGTTCTTGAAGCAGAATCATGACACGAAAACAATTTCAAGTAAGATTTCCACTCGAAATAAGATTGTTATAGTTATAGAAATTGAATTAAAGTTTGAATATGATTATTACCTTGTATTAGAAAGATAACCTACTGTAAGTAACAAAGGTTTCTTGATCTTGGATGATTATTTGGAATGGATTTAGAAAACTTGGAAGTAAACTTGCAATCTTGGAAGTATTCTTGATTTTATGAAACTAGAACTTTTGGAATTTATGAAGAACACTTGGAACTTGAAGATAGAACTTGAGAGAGATCAATTAGATGAATAAAATTGAAGAATAAAAGTGTTTGTAGGTGTTTTTGGTCGTTGGTGTATGGATTAGATATAAAGGATATGTAATTTTGTTTTCATGTAAATAAGTCATGAATGATTACTCATATTTTTGTAATTTTATGAGATATTTCATGCTAGTTGCCAAATGATGGTTCCCACATATGTTAGGTGACTCACATGGGCTGCTAAGAGCTGATAATTGGAGTGTATATACCAATAGTACATACATCTAAAAGCTGTGTATTGTACGAGTACGAATACGGGTGCATACGAGTAGAATTGTTGATGAAACTGAACGAGGATGTAATTGTAAGCATTTTTGTTAAGTAGAAGTATTTTGATAAGTGTATGGAAGTCTTTCAAAAGTGTATAAATACATATTAAAACACTACATGTATATACATTTTAACTGAGTCGTTAAGTCATCGTTAGTCGTTACATGTAAGTGTTGTTTTGAAACCTTTAGGTTAACGATCTTGTTAAATGTTGTTAACCCAATGTTTATAATATCAAATGAGATTTTAAATTATTATATTATCATGATATTATCATGTATGAATATCTCTTAGTATGATATATATACATTAAATGTCTTTACAACGATAATCGTTACATATAAGTCTCGTTTAAAAATCATTAAGTTAGTAGTCTTGTTTTTACATATGTAGTTCATTGTTAATATACTTAATGATATGTTTACTTATCATAATATCATGTTAACTATATATATATATATATATATATATATATATATATATATATATATATATATATATATATATATATATATATATATATATATATATATATATATATATATATATATCCATATATATGTCATCATATAGTTTTTACAAGTTTTAACGTTCGTGAATCACCGGTCAACTTGGGTGGTCAATTGTCTATATGAAACCTATTTCAATTAATCAAGTCTTAACAAGTTTGATTGCTTAACATGTTGGAAACACTTAATCATGTAAATAAAAATTTCATTTAATATATATATAAACATGGAAAAGTTCGGGTCACTACAGTACCTACCCGTTAAATAAATTTCGTCCCGAAATTTTAAGCAGTTGGAGGTGTTGACGTATCTTCTGGAAATAAATGCGGTTATTTCTTCTTCATCTGATCTTCACGCTCCCAGGTGAACTCGGGTCCTCTACGAGCATTCCATCGAACCTTAACAATCGGTATCTTGTTTTGTTTAAGTCTCTTAACCTCACGATCCATTATTTCGACGGGTTCTTCAATGAATTGAAGTTTTTCATTGATTTGGATTTCATCCAACGGAATAGTGAGATCTTCTTTAGCAAAACATTTCTTCAAATTTGAGACGTGGAAAGTGTTATGTATAGCCGCGAGTTGTTGAGGTAGCTCCAGTTGGTAAGCTACTGGTCCGACACGATCTATAATCTTGAATGGTCCAATGTACCTTGGATTTAGTTTCCCCCGTTTACCAAATCGAACAACGCCTTTCCAAGGTGAAACCTTAAGCATGACCATTTCTCCAATTTCAAACTCTATATCTTTTCTTTTACTGTCTGCGTAGCTCTTTTGCAGACTCTGGGCGGTTTTCAATCTTTGTTGAATTTGGATGATTTTCTCGGTAGTTTCTTGTATTATCTCCTGACCCGTAATCTGTCTATCCCCCACTTCACTCCAACAAATCGGAGACCTGCACTTTCTACCATAAAGTGCTTCAAACGGCGCCATCTCAATGCTTGAATGGTAGCTGTTGTTGTAGGAAAATTCTGCTAATGGTAGATGTCGATCCCAACTGTTTCCGAAATCAATAACACAAGCTCGTAGCATGTCCTCAAGCGTTTGTATCGTCCTTTCGCTCTGCCCATCAGTTTGTGGATGATAGGCAGTACTCATGTCTAGACGAGTTCCCAATGCTTGCTGTAATGTCTGCCAGAATCTTGAAATAAATCTGCCATCCCTATCAGAGATAATAGAGATTGGTATTCCATGTCTGGAGACGACTTCCTTCAAATACATTCGTGCTAACTTCTCCATCTTGTCATCTACTCTTATTGGCAGGAAGTGTGCTGACTTGGTGAGACGATCAACTATTACCCAAATAGTATCATAACCACTTGCAGTCCTTGGCAATTTAGTAATGAAATCCATGGTAATGTTTTCCCATATCCATTCCGGGATTTCAGGTTGTTGTAGTAAACCTGATGGTTTCTGATGTTCAGCTTTGACCTTAGAACACATCAAACATTCTCCTACATATTTAGTAATATCGGCTTTCATACCTGGCCACCAAAAATGTTTCTTAAGATCCTTATACATCTTCCCCGTTCCAGGATGTATTGAGTATCTGGTTTTATGAGCTTCTCTAAGTACCATTTCTCTCATATCTCCAAATTTTGGTACCCAAATTCTTTCAGCCCTATACCGGGTTCCGTCTTCCCGAATATTAAGATGCTTCTCCGATCCTTTGGGTATTTCATCCTTTAAATTTCCCTCTTTTAAAACTCCTTGTTGCGCCTCCTTTATTTGAGTAGTAAGGTTAGTGTGAATCATTATATTCATAGATTTTACTCGAATGGGTTCTCTGTCCTTTCTGCTCAAGGCGTCGGCTACCATATTTGCCTTCCCCGGGTGGTAACGAATCTCAAAGTCGTAATCATTCAACAATTCAATCCACCTACGCTGCCTCATATTCAGTTGTTTCTTATTAAATATGTGTTGAAGACTTTTGTGGTCGGTATATATAATACTTTTGACCCCATATAAGTAGTGCCTCCAAGTCTTTAATGCAAAAACAACCGCGCCTAATTCCAAATCATGCGTCGTATAATTTTGCTCGTGAATCTTCAATTGTCTAGACGCATAAGCAATCACCTTCGTTCGTTGCATTAATACACAACCGAGACCTTGCTTTGATGCGTCACAATAAATCACAAAATCATCATTCCCTTCAGGCAATGACAATATAGGTGCCGTAGTTAGCTTTTTCTTCAATAATTGAAACGCCTTCTCTTGTTCATCCTTCCATTCAAATTTCTTCCCTTTATGCGTTAATGCAGTCAAGGGTTTTGCTATTTTGGAGAAATCTTGGATGAATCTTCTGTAGTAACCAGCCAGTCCTAAAAATTGACGTATATGCTTCGGAGTTTTTGGGGTTTCCCACTTTTCAACGGTTTTGATCTTTGCCGGGTCCACCTGGATACCTTCTTTGTTCACTATGTGACCGAGGAATTGAACTTCTTCCAACCAAAATGCACACTTTGAAAACTTAGCGTACAGTTTTTCTTTCCTCAATACTTCTAGCACTTTTATCAAATGTTCTTCGTGCTCTTGATCATTCTTTGAGTAAATAAGTATGTCATCGATGAAAACAATGACAAACTTGTCAAGATATGGCCCACACACTCGGTTCATAAGGTCCATGAACACAGCTGGTGCGTTAGTCAATCCAAACGGCATAACCATAAACTCGTAATGACCATAACGCGTCCTAAAAGCAGTTTTTGGAATATCATCCTCCTTTACTCGCATTTGATGATATCCAGAACGTAAATCGATCTTCGAATAAACCGACGAGCCTTGTAGTTGATCAAATAAGTCATCAATTCTCGGCAGTGGATAACGGTTTTTGATGGTAAGTTTGTTCAACTCTCTGTAGTCAATACACAACCTAAATGTACCATCCTTCTTCTTGACAAACAAAATAGGAGCTCCCCATGGTGATGTGCTTGGTCGAATGAAACCACGCTCTAAAAGTTCTTGTAATTGGCTTTGTAGTTCTTTCATCTCGCTGGGTGCGAGTCTGTAAGGAGCACGAGCTATTGGTGCAGCTCCTGGTACAAGATCTATTTGAAATTCAACGGATCGATGTGGGGTTAATCCCGGTAATTCTTTCGGAAATACATCAGGAAATTCTTTTGCGACGGGAACATCATTGATGCTCTTTTCTTCAGTTTGTACTTTCTCGACGTGTGCTAGAACAGCATAGCAACCTTTTCTTATTAGTTTTTGTGCCTTCAAATTACTAATAAGATGTAGCTTCATGTTACCCTTTTCTCCGTACACCATTAAGGGTTCTCCTTCTTCTCGTACAATGCGAATTGCATTTTTTTAACATACGATCTCTGCTTTCACCTTCTTCAGCCAGTCCATGCCAACTATTACATCAAAACTCCCTAACTCTACTGGTATCAAATCAATCTTAAATATTTCGCTACCCAGTTTAATTTCTCGATTCCGGCATATATTATCTGCTGAAATTAATTTACCGTTTGCTAATTCGAGTAAAAATTTACTATCCAACGGCGTCAATGGACAATTTAATTTAGCACAAAAATCTCTACTCATATAGCTTCTATCCGCACCCGAATCAAATAAAACGTAAGCAGATTTATTGTCAATAAGAAACGTACCCGTAACAAGCTCCGGGTCTTCCTGTGCCTCTGCCGCATTAATATTGAAAACTCTTCCATGGCCTTGTCCATTTGTGTTCTCCTGGTTCGGACAATTTCTAATAATGTGGCCCGGTTTTCCACATTTATAACAAACTACATTGGCATAACTTGCTCCGACACTACTCGTTCCGACACCATTTGTTCCTTTCGTTCTGTTAACCCCTGGTCCGTAGACCTCACACTTCACCGCGCTATAACCATTTCTTTTACACTTGTTGCAAAATTTGGTGCAGAACCCCGAGTGATACTTTTCACACCTTTGGCATAGCTGCTTCTGATTGTTGTTGTTGTTGCTGTTGTTATTGTTATTGGGATGATTGTTGTAGTTGCTGTTGTTGTTGTTGTTGTTAGGCCGTTTGTTGTAGCTGCGATTGATGTTGCGATTGTTGGGATAATTGTTGCGATTATTATTGTAATTGCTGTTGTTGTTGTATTGGTGATTCTTATCACCGTTTTCCTCCCACTTTCTTTTGACTTGCTTCACATTGGCCTCTTTAGCCGTCTGTTCTTTAATTCTTTCCTCAATCTGGTTCACTAGTTTGTGAGCCATTCTACATGCCTGTTGTATGGAGGCGGGCTCGTGTGAACTTATATCTTCTTGGATTCTTTCCGGTAATCCTTTCACAAACACGTCGATCTTCTCTTCCTCATCTTCGAACGCTCCCGGACACAATAGGCACAATTCTGTGAATCGTCTTTCGTACATGGTAATATCAAATCCTTGGGTTCGTAACCCTCTAAGTTCTGTCTTGAGCTTATTGACCTCGGTTCTGGGATGGTACTTCTCGTTCATCAAGTGCTTGAATGCTGACCACGGTAGTGCGTACGCATCATCTTGTCCCACTTGCTCTAGATAGGTATTCCACCATGTTAACGCAGAACCTGTGAAGGTATGCGTAGCGTACTTCACTTTGTCCTCTTCAGTACACTTACTTATGGCAAATACCGATTCGACCTTCTCGGTCCACCGTTTCAATCCGATCGGTCCTTCGGTTCCATCAAATTCCAAAGGTTTGAAGGCAGTGAATTCTTTGTAGGTGCATCCTACACGATTTCCTGTACTGCTAGATCTAAGGTTATTGTTGGTATGTAGTGCAGCCTGTACTGCGGCTATGTTTGAAGCTAGAAAAGTACGGAATTCCTCTTCATTCATATTCACGGTGTGTCGAGTAGTCGGTGCCATTTCCTTCAAAATAGTCAAATGGAACAAGTTAATCATACAGAATATTAAGAGTAGTTAATAGTATTTCGTAGCATAATATGAACTCATTTATAAAAGCTTTTTCTTCATATTAGCGTTTTATAAGTTTAAATTCGGGTAGTACCTACCCGTTAAGTTCATACTTAGTAGCTAATATACAATTCAACTACTACAATTCTATATGAAAAACTGATTATAATAATATTTCGCGTTCAAACTTTTATACAATATTTTACAAACTTACAATACCGCTTATTTTACATAAAGCATGAAATATAGCACACAATAACTTTGATACAAGATAGTTGTGAAGATAATTCTAGCTAGTACACAAGTCGTTCAGCAAAGGCAATAAAGACACGTAATTCATACGTCCAGAAACAAGTCATGCATTCTGGTTTTACTAGGACTACTTCCCATCCTTGGTCTTGTGGAACATAACCGTTATGGCCGTTGATAAGACAGTGTGTTGTAACGTCGTCAAAGGGACGAGGGTTACGTAATGACCAACAGTCTCGTAATAACCTAAAAACCTAATTTCTTACCCCAATTACCGACTCCGTCACTTGTGGGAACGTTTTGTTTAATAGTTGTAGCCCGATGTTCTTTTTCTCGCTTTGGTGAGTAGCGAACATTACTAACCCGTAAGCATAGCATGCTTCTTTATGTTGCATGTTAGCCGCTTTTTCTAAATCATGAAGTCCTATATTCGGATACATTGAGTCAAAATAATTTCTTAACCCGTTGCGTAAAATAGCATTTGGGTTCCCCGCAATATATGCGTCAAAGTAAACACATCGTAACTTATGGGTTTCCCAATGTGATATCCCCCATCTTTCAAACGAAAGTCTCTTATAAACCAAGACATTCTTGGAACGTTCTTCGAATGTCTTACAAACTGATTTTGCCGTAAATAGTTGTGCCGAAGAATTCTGACCGACTCTAGACAAGATTTCATCAATCATGTCTCCGGGTAGGTCTCTTAAAATATTGGGTTGTCTATCCATTTTGTGTTTTTATACTGTAAAATAGACAAGAGTTAGATTCATAAAAAAAAATACTTATTAATACAAGCAATTTTTACATATATCATAAAGCATAAGCACACTATATTACATATATTACACCACACGAATACAACTATCTTATTCCGACTTGCTCGTTTCTTCTTCTTCTTTGATTTTGGTTCGTTTTGCCAAGTTTCTAGGGATATATGATGTTCCCCTAATACGAGCTGTCGTTTTCCACAACGGTTTAGAAAAACCTGGTGGTTTAGAGGTTCCCGGGTCATTGTTACAACTTAAGGGCTTCGGGGGTTGACGATACATATAAAGTTCATCAGGGTTGGAATTAGATTTCTCTATTTTTATGCCCTTTCCCTTATTATTTTCTTTTGCCTTTTTAAATTCAGTTGGGGTAATTTCTATAACATCATCGGAATTCTCGTCGGAATCCGATTCATCGGAGAATTGGTAATCCTCCCAATATTTTGCTTCCTTGGCGGAAACACCATTGACCATAATTAACCTTGGTCGGTTGGTTGAGGATTTTCTTTTACTTAACCATTTTATTATTACCCCCACCGGTTCTATTTCTTCATCCGGTTCTGATTCTTCTTCCGGTTCCAATTCTTCTTCCGGTTCCGACTCTTCTTCCGGTTCCTCTTCGGGAACTTGTGAATCAGTCCATGAATCATTCCAATTTACATTTGACTCTTCATTATTATTAGGTGAGTCAATGGGACTTGTTCTAGAGGTAGACATCTATCACATAATATCAAACGCGTTAAGAGATTAATATATCACATAATATTCACATGTTAAAAATATATAGTTTCCAACAAAATTTGTTAAGCAATCATTTTTCAAGTAAACACGGTCGAAGTCCAGACTCACTAATGCATCCTAACAAACTCGATAAGACACACTAATGTAAAATTCTGGTTCTCTAAGACCAACGCTCTGAAACCAACTGAAATGTCCCGTTCTTATTGATTAAAAACGTTCCATATTAATTGATTTCGTTGCGAGGTTTTGACCTCTATATGAGACGTTTTTCAAAGACTGCATTCATTTTAAAATAAACCATAACCTTTATTTCATAAATAAAGGTTTAAAAAGCTTTACGTAGATTATCAAATAATGATAATCTAAAATATCCTGTTTACACACGACCATTACATAATGGTTTACAATACAAATATTTTACATCGAAATCAGTTTCTTGAATGCAGTTTTTACATAATATCATACAAACATGGACTCCAAATCTTGTCCTTATTTTAGTATGCAATAGCGGAAGCTCTTAGTATTCACCTGAGAATAAACATGCTTTAAACGTCAACAAAAATGTTGGTGAGTTATAGGTTTAACCTATATATATCAAATCGTAACAATAGACCACAAGATTTCATATTTCAATACACATCCCACACATAGAGATAAAAATCATTCATATAGTGAACACCTGGTAACCGACATTAACAAGATGCATATATAAGAATATCCCCATCATTCCGGGACACCCTTCGGATATGATATAAATTTCGAAGTACTAAAGCATCCGGTACTTTGGATGGGGTTTGTTAGGCCCAATAGATCTATCTTTAGGATTCGCGTCAATTAGGGTGTCTGTTCCCTAATTCTTAGATTACCAGACTTAATAAAAGGGGCATATTCGATTTCGATAATTTAACCATAGAATGTAGTTTCACGTACTTGTGTCTATTTTGTAAATCATTTATAAAACCTGCATGTATTCTCATCCCAAAAATATTAGATTTTAAAAGTGGGACTATAACTCACTTTCACAGATTTTTACTTCGTCGGAAAGTAAGACTTGGCTACTGGTCGATTCACGAACCTATAACAAATATGTACATATATATCAAAGTATGTTCAAAATATATTTACAACACTTTTAATACATTTTGATGTTTTAAGTTTATTAAGTCAGCTGTCCTCGTTAGTAACCTACAACTAGTTGTCCATAGTTAGATGTACAGAAATAAATCGATATATATTATCTTGAATCAATCCACGACTCAGTGTATACATATCTCAGTATTGATCACAACTCAAACTATATATAGTTTGGAATCAACCTCAACCCTGTATAGCTAACTCCAACATTCACATATAGAGTGTCTATGGTTGTTCCGAAATATATATAGATGTGTCGACATGATAGGTCGAAACATTGTATACGTGTCTATGGTATCTCAAGATTACATAATATACAATACAAGTTGATTAAGTTATGGTTGGAATAGATTTGTTACCAATTTTCACGTAGCTAAAATGAGAAAAATTATCCAATCTTGTTTTACCCATAACTTCTTCATTTTAAATCCGTTTTGAGTGAATCAAATTGCTATGGTTTTATATTGAACTCTATTTTATGAATCTAAACATAAAAAGTATAGGTTTATAGTTGGAAATATAAGTTACAAGTCGTTTTTGTAAAAGTAGTCATTTCAGTCGAAAGAACGACGTCTAGATGACCATTTTAGAAAACATACTTACACTTTGAGTTTAACCATGATTTTTGGATATAGTTTCATGTTCATAAGAAAAATCATTTTCCCAGAAGAACAACTTTTAAATCAAAGTTTATCATAGTTTTTAATTAAATAACCCAAAACAGCCCGCGGTGTTACTACGACGGCGTAAATCCGGTTTTACGGTGTTTTTCGTGTTTCCAGGTTTTAAATCATTAAGTTAGCATATCATATAGATATAGAACATGTGTTTAGTTGATTTTAAAAGTCAAGTTAGAAGGATTAACTTTTATTTGTGAACAAATTTAGAATTAACTAAACTATGTTCTAGTGATTACAAGTTTAAACCTTCGAATAAGATAGCTTTATATGTATGAATCGAATGATGTTATGAACATCATTACTACCTCAAGTTCCTTGGATAAACCTACTAGAAATGAGAAAAATAGATCTAGCTTCAAAGGATCCTTGGATGGCTTGAAAGTTCTTGAAGCAGAATCATGACACGAAAACAATTTCAAGTAAGATTTCCACTCGAAATAAGATTGTTATAGTTATAGAAATTGAATTAAAGTTTGAATATGATTATTACCTTGTATTAGAAAGATAACCTACTGTAAGTAAGAAAGGTTTCTTGATCTTGGATGATTATTTGGAATGGATTTAGAAAACTTGGAAGTAAACTTGCAATCTTGGAAGTATTCTTGATTTTATGAAACTAGAACTTTTGGAATTTATGAAGAACACTTGGAACTTGAAGATAGAACTTGAGAGAGATCAATTAGATGAAGAAAATTGAAGAATGAAAGTGTTTGTAGGTGTTTTTGGTCGTTGGTGTATGGATTAGATATAAAGGATATGTAATTTTGTTTTCATGTAAATAAGTCATGAATGATTACTCATATTTTTGTAATTTTATGAGATATTTCATGCTAGTTGCCAAATGATGGTTCCCACATGTGTTAGGTGACTCACATGGGCTGCTAAGAGCTGATCATTGGAGTGTATATACCAATAGTACATACATCTAAAAGCTGTGTATTGTACGAGTACGAATACGGGTGCATACGAGTAGAATTGTTGATGAAACTGAACGAGGATGTAATTGTAAGCATTTTTGTTAAGTAGAAGTATTTTGATAAGTGTATGGAAGTCTTTAAAAAGTGTATAAATACATATTAAAACACTACATGTATATACATTTTAACTGAGTCGTTAAGTCATCGTTAGTCGTTACATGTAAGT
The DNA here is from genome assembly GCF_046630445.1 of Rutidosis leptorrhynchoides. NCBI lineage: Eukaryota > Viridiplantae > Streptophyta > Magnoliopsida > Asterales > Asteraceae > Rutidosis > Rutidosis leptorrhynchoides. The sequence goes on along the minus strand of NC_092335.1, from coordinate 511,179,952 downwards.
GTTGTTTTGAAACCTTTAGGTTAACGATCTTGTTAAATGTTGTTAACCCAATGTTTATAATATCAAATGAGATTTTAAATTATTATATTATCATGATATTATCATGTATGAATATCTCTTAGTATGATATATATACATTAAATGTCTTTACAACGATAATCGTTACATATAAGTCTCGTTTAAAAATCATTAAGTTAGTAGTCTTGTTTTTACATATGTAGTTCATTGTTAATATACTTAATAATATGTTTACTTATCATAATATCATGTTAACTATATATATATATATCCATATATATATGTCATCATATAGTTTTTACAAGTTTTAACGTTCGTGAATCACCGGTCAACTTGGGTGGTCAATTGTCTATATGAAACCTATTTCAATTAATCAAGTCTTAACAAGTTTGATTGCTTAACATGTTGGAAACACTTAATCATGTAAATAACAATTTCATTTAATATATATATATAAACATGGAAAAGTTCGGGTCACTATAGTACACTTATAGCTTTTTCCAGATTTTCGAGATCATCAGATGCCCTCCACCTTGGTTGCAAGGTCCATTCCCAGGTTATAATCGGCCTGCTGTCTGACCAAGAGATTCTGTCGGCGACCGAAGCTTTTTTGTTGAGTTCGAGTCTATGTAGCCTGGGATATTTGAGAAAGAACGCTTCGCTACCACACCATACTTCATCCCAAAAGCTTGTGTCCGAGCCTGTGCCTATCACTTTAACGAAAGCATTAGAAATATCACACCCTAACTTGTTTAGGGTGTGTTCGATATTAATGATAGAAAATCGCGTTCGACCCGAAAATTTTTTAAGGTTTAAACTCGATTGTGGTGAAAGACATCCTAGCCCCCCATGATCACCATAAATACTTTTAATTACTTCAACCCAAAGAGAGTTTTTTAAGGTTAAGAATCTCCACCACCATTTTGTTAGTAGTGTGAGGTTTTTAAAATTAAGAAACCCGACATTTAAACCACCGAAGTCGTAAGGTAGACAATTTAACTTCCAATTTACCTAAGCCATCTTTTTATTATCAAAAGTCCCGCCCCAAAAAAGTCTCGACGCATACCTTCTAGTTCCTTGATGACACGAGCAGGGGCTTTGAAGAGAGAAAAGTAATAAAGGGGGATGCTATTTAAGGTTGCTTTTATGAGGGTTAGACGGCCACCAAAAGATAACGACTTGGCCTTCCAAGTAGAGAGCCTTTTTTTGAATTTATCGATAACGGGTATCCAATTTTTGTAAAGTTTGAGATTTGCGCCTATAGGTAACCCTAGGTAATTGAATGGAAAACTACCCTCCATACACCCGAACCAAGAAGCAAGCGCGCAAGATTCAACTTTCGTGGTACCAATTCCATACACACAACTCTTATTCAAATTAATTTTGAGGCCCGATAGGTTTTCAAAGAACTTTAGAATTTTCAATATGTTTCTAACCTCAACCTTATTCCATTTGCCAAAAATGATCGTATCGTCGGCATATTGTAAATGCGACACGGAGACCTTATCTTTTCCTACTTCTACACCTTTTATAATACCTTTATTAATGGCAAGTTTAAGTAAATGATTTAAGCCTTCGCTTGCCAAAATAAAAAGGAAAGGAGAAAGAGGATCTCCTTGTCTTACCCCCCTTTTAGGAAAAAATTGGTTGGTCGGGGACCCATGATAGAGGTGGATGCAAGGCAAGCTCGAATCCAATTGACCCATTTGGATCCGAAACCCATGAATCCCGTCAATCTAGAAAGAAAGTCCCAATCCAAGCAGTCAAAGGCTTTTTCAAAGTCCACTTTAAAAATAAAACTTTTTAGATCTTTTGCCTTAAGTTCCTCTAAGGTTTCAAGTGCAATTAAGATACCGTCTAGTATGCATCTATCACTTAAAAAGGCGCTTTGTTCCTTTCTGATTAACCACGGGATAACTACCCTAATTCTATTGGCTAGAATTTTAGATAGAATTTTATAATAGCTACCAATAAGACTAATAGGGCGGTAATTAGAAAAGTTTAGCGGGTCACTTACCTTGGGGATAAGAGTGATAAAAGATGCATTGCACCCGTTAGAGATCTTTTCATTTTCCCAGAACCAATTCAGGGCATTCACAAGATCTTCTTTGATAATGTCCCAAAATTTAACATAGAATAGGATGTTGAAACCATCCGGGCCGGGGGCTTTGTTTCTGCCACAACTTTTGATCGCTTGAATAATTTCTTCTTCACTAAAACGAGCTTCCAATTTATTAACCATATTACTATCTAGTCGTGGCCCGTCCCAATCATTGAGTTCGAGACCTTCGGATGTCTTTTTTTCAAACAGTGAAGAGAAGTAAACAAGTGCTTCTTTCTTTATGTCCTCGGGATATGTTGACCAGACCCCTGCAATTTTCACACCATGGATGTTGTTTTATTGTTGCCTTCTACGAATCACGCTATGAAAAAAATTTGGAATTCTCATCTCCTTCCAAGGCCCATTTGAACTGGGATTTTTGCTTTAACATTTCTAGCTTTGCTTTTTCCTTTTTGATCAAATTATCCCGAGCAACCATCCACTCTTTCAATTGTGAATCATTCAGGACCTCAGTTTCTGCTCTGATTTCCCAATTATTAACCAACTTAGTTAACTCATCAATCTCAGCTTTTAGCTTCCCGGGTGCGGTAGAGTACCATTTACGGAGTTCGGTTTTGACATTTTTCAATTTGTCGCGAAAGATGCAATCGGGATATGAGGATTTAACCTCCATTAACCATGCTGCCTTGATTACATCCGGTGCTTCCTTATGATGTAGCCATTCATCGAAAACTTTTGTAGGCTTAGGTCCGAAGTCTACATTTCCTTCTTTAAGCATTATCGGACAATGGTCCGTATGTTTCTTGTTAAGTACGAAAGCGTGAGTATTTGGCCATTGTTGGAGAAAATTTTCTGAGACCAGGAATCTATCAAGTTTACTGAATTCCACTCCATTCGTACTGATTCTCGTGTAAATTCTTCCCCCAAGTGGGATATCAGTTAGGTTGTTGTCTTTGATGAAGCTATTAAAACGTTTGGCGCGGTGTTCAAGAAATTTTGTGTTTCTTCTTTCAAGCTCGGATCGAACCTCATTAAAATTACCTAACAGGACCCACATTGCCTTATCATAGTTCATTACATCACTAAGATCTTCCCACATTTTCTTTTTAGCAACATCCGTGTGAGGGCCATAAACATTGACAATTATGAGCTCAGTACCTGCATCTTTCCATTTTCCTTTTATCACAATAAAGGAATCTCGTTCAACAACACAGTTAGCAATAAACAGCTTAGGGTCCCAAACAGTAAGAATCCCGCTCGAATTTCCTGTTGAGTTTTTTACAGCATAATTATACCCCTCATTACCCCATATTTTCTCGATCCAACATTCAGGAAAATTTCTGCATTTAGTTTCTTGCAACGCAATGACAGAGGGTTGTTCTTTATAAATTAAGTTTTTAAACCAATTTAGTTTGATTTTATCATCTTTTCCTAAGCCTCTAATATTAAGTGACAACATCTTCATTGTAAACGATTTAAAATAAAGCACGAAAAAGGTAATCTTCCTTACAGTGGTTGCAGTTTCCTGGATAGACCTAGAATCGAGCCCACTTGGTTGTAACTCAGTGAATGATCCAAAAGTGTCTGCTCAGTGTTTGTTCTGCTTGATCCTTTCAGCGGTTTTTTGCTTCCTGAATTTGCCTTTCTACCATTAACTTTGTGATTGCCTTTAGGAATTCTAGCTTTAGCTTTGGCATTTAATATTTTCAAAGAGGAGCTCCATATCCTAATTTTTGACCAAGTGTTTCTCGATGAGGCAGAAGATTTGGAGTTAGCTTTATCATGGCAGGTTTTGCGTTTCTTACTAGGGTTGCCAATGGATGGTGCTTTTTTCGATAATTTGATGCTCTGTGGGAGAGTGGTGGGGGATTTATTTTGGGGGTTGTTAGGTAAAGGGGGTTGAGAAGCAAAGGTGAAGATTGAAGGGTTATCATTTTCATTTTTGTTTGTACCAGAAGGTGAAAAACATTCGAATGAAGAATAAGATGGATCAAAACAGTGATTTACCAGGCCAATTGGGTCTGTTGTTGTTGGGCTAATGGGGGGAAGAGTTGGGCTAGACTTAGAACTCGATGGGCTCAGGTTTGAAAGGTTAAATGGGCTGGGGGTCATCTTGTTTGTTTGAGTTGGTTCATTAAGGTTGGGGTCATGGTTGGGGGTTAAATTACCTTTAATATGAACCGACTTTGGAGGGCTATCTGGAACAACCTCGGTAATTGGGGAATCTTTCACAGATGGATCTGTATTTAAAACATTCTCTTTTTGATAATTCTCAATAGTTGAGCTATCACTCACGGTTGAATTTTCAATGGGATCATTAAATGATTTGTGGCCGTTAGGTGTGGAGTTTCCAAGGTCATCATTGCTATCGAAATTTGAAGCTGATGTGGCGTGTTTTTTGGAGTGACAAGCATCGCCGGAGACTTTTTGATTTTTCGATACCGGAGGTAAGTCGTTGTCCTCGTTATCTGAATCTGAATACACCTGATCTGATCTATAATCCGACTTGCAGCTCGTATTGCTTTGAGTTTCAAAAACAGATTGTTCTTCCATTCAATTTCTACAATACAATTGGAGTCTTCAAAGATTTGAACATAAAATACCTTACCTCCTGCTGTAGTTACCTCTGCAACTGTGTTCATTAGTTTGTGTCCCCAGAGCTTGACTAGGACTTTGCCGATTACTAGATTTTGGTTCCCATTAAAATTGCAATTTTGAAAGTCATAAACAGGACCGTACCATTCAGCAATTTTTTTAAAAAAATTTTCTGACCAACAGGATATCTGATAGTGCTCCAAACGAACATATATTTAGTCGCAATATCATCCCAATATGTAAAGTTTTTAGTTGTAATTATTCTATTTAAGTTGTAATCATTTAAATAAATAAATGTGAAGACAAAGCACGAGGATTAAAGAATTGAAGAAAAAGTGCCACTAAAGCCTGAAAAGTGCCACTAAAGCCTGAAAAGTGCCACTAAAGCCATAGTCTACTCAAAAGTGCCACTAAAAGTGAGTTAAAGACTTGCGCGGATTTTAGGAGTTAAGGAAAATAATTTTTGTGCAAATTACAAATTGCAAAACGCAAAGTACAAGATATTAAATTATACGAAAGGACGTTCGAAAAACCGGAACCGGGACCTGAGCCAACTATCAACGCCCGACTCAACGGACCAAAAATTACAAGTCTACTATGCACAAGAATATAATATAATATTTAAATAATTATATAAATTATTTATATATATTATATATTATATTAAATAACGCCGACAAAGAAGAAAACAAAACAATGTGGCTGGATCCAGCTGGCCATGTGATCGCATGGCCTGGAAGAGCAAATTCCATGCGATCGCATGGCTTCAGAAATCAGGCCACATCTATAAAAGGCAACGATTTTGACAGTTTAAACACACCAATTTTTATCATACTCCCTCTGTAATATAATAAATAAATAAATATATATATATATATATATATATATATATATATATATATATATATATATATATATATATATATAGTATAGGTTAGTTTTATATTAGATTAGTTTGGGTTATGTAAAGGTTATTTTACGGGTTTTGAAGTCAAAGTTCTGTCCATGTAACACTACGCGATAAATAATCAATGTAAACTATGTTCTCCTTTTTAAATTAATGTCTCGTACTTAAGTTATTATTATGCTTATTTGAGCCGAAGTAATCGTGATGTTAGGCTAAATATTAAGATGTGGTAATTGGGCTTTGGACCATAATTGGGGTTTGGACAAAAGAACGACACTTGTGAAAATTAGACTATGGGCTATTAATGGGATTTATATTAAATTAACGAGTTTATATTAAATTAACGATACCTTGTTAATTTAATATAAAGGTTACAATTTGACGTATCTATATATAACCACATACGCTTAATCAGATACGATGGGCGGGATATTTATAAATACAAATTATTGTTCATTTGACCAGACACGGGGATGGATTAATAGTCAATGGACTCATTAAAACAGGGGTGGATTACATTCAAGGGTAATTGGTGTAATTGTTAACAAAGTATTAAAATCTTGGTTTACACACAGTCGATAACCTGGTGTATTCATTAAAGAAAGTATTAAGACCTTGTTACAGTTCGAATCCCCAATTAGTTGGAATATTTGACTTCGGGTATAAGGTTAAATTTGCCGAGCATTTTATAATTATGACCGATGAACTATTATGGACAAAAACCAGATAGGTTTCAAATACATCCAGGACAAAGGACAATTAACCCAGGGTAATAAATAATTAAAACGTCAAACATCATGGTTACGGAAGTTTAAATAAGCATAATTATTATATTGTTATTTATTTAACGCACTTTAATTATTGTCATTTATATTTACGCTTAAGTTTTAAAATCGACAAACCGGTCATTAAACGGTAAACCCCCTTTTATATATTATTATTATATATAATATATTTTGTACAAATATAATTGTTTAAAAATATAGTGTAAAATAAGTCGTCTCCCTGTGGAACGAACCGGACTTACTAAAAACTATACTACTCTACGATTAGGTACACTGCCTATAAGTGTTGTAGCGAGGTTTAGGTATATCACATCCGTAAATTAATAAAAATTGTATCGTATTTAATAGTATTTTCTTGTAAAAATTACTACTATTTTGTATACACCTCGCATAACTTCAAGTTTTTGGCGCCGCTACCGGGGACTCGGCGAAACGCTATATTTTTAATATATATTTGTGTAAATATATTTATATATAATTTTTAGAAAAACAATATAAAAAAAAAACCTGGAACCCAGGCCCATGCGGTCGCATGAGCTGGGTGCCTTAAAACCATGCGGTCGCATGGCCTGATCTGACACGCCAGAAACCCTTATTCAGCATTTATTACGGGGTATTATTTATTATTATTATTATTATTATTATTATTATTATTTAGGGTTATTTATTTTAATATTTAGTTTTAGTTTTAATTTAATTTGTAATTTAAGTTTTAATTACTTTTATAATTATAAAAAAATTAATACTTTTATAAAATATATAATATAAAAATAATATTTTTATAAAAATTTGTATTTTTATCATTTTAATTACAATTTGTATTTTTATCGTTTATTCGTAATATTTGTATTTTTCGCTCGTAATTAGTTTTAAGTCATAGTTTTTGCCATAGTTATTTTTATTTCTAGATTTTTAGTCTTTGCCGTAAAATCCCTTAAGTGCTTTTTCTTTAGACTAAGATTTAGGTGCTTTAGAATTTTGCGACGCCGTTTTAATATTTTAGTACCTTTTTAAGTAATTTCCGTTTTGGATATAGAATTTCGTTTAAGCTTTAATACCTTTAGACGCAACCTTTAATTCTTAGTTTTAGACTTTTAAGTTTCGACGCGCTACGTTCTTTTTATTATTTTTCGACCTTTTTATTTTAGAGAATTGGTTTAAATTAGTCGAAATTTTCCGGGTCATCACACATTCTGACATACATTTGCTATAGATAGCACTTACTTGACTACTTGTGCATTATACTTGAATCATTCTTAAGCAACTTCCTAATGGTACCAAGTTTTCATCATGCGAATCTGTAATCTACCGCTTCCCGGTAATACACGTAAACTTAAGATTCATACGCATAAGGATGACGACGACTTCATTAGTCATACTTGTTCGGGAACTCTGTCTCCCAGATTGTTATTCGCCATCGTTTCAACTTACTATCGGTGTCACACCGGTGTTCCTTACTATCTACCACTTCTTGTTACTACCATCACTACTCTAGGTGAGTATCGCCATCACTATTTTTATCACTACGGTTGCATACTATTCGTTATCATGATTCGTTACACTTCTCGTACCGGAATACATTATTGTTTGAATTGAATCACATTGACGTGAACAATCATTTATACACTTCCCTCGGGGAACGCTTCTTTAGAGTTGCACTAATTCTTTCGATTCAATACGAGTCACGTTAGAGACATCGTTACACTTTGTTCATTTTAAAACTTCACGATTATACGAACTTGAATCTATGGAGTGATGTGGGAATGGAGGTATGAGTTAGCGTAATATAACGACACTCGATCAACGTGGTTATATTACGGTAAGTCATACCAAAGTTCTAATGACTCGTGATGGTGATTGGACTCGATCAACCTAATCACCACCATGTGCCATGTACATGACTTCATTTTTCTTGTTTGAACATCCGAAAACTCCGAGAATACTGATAACAACCATACCCGGGACACATCTTCGATTATTGTCGAACCATATTTATACTTCCAAATGAATGGCAAATTCTTTCAACATCAGACGTATGTTACACGTGTATACTATCTCGTTTTCGCACAATTTTATCGACGAACTACAAACTGTTTGGTATGCTCACATCGAGGCATAAACTTCTCTCGCATTACACTCGTACTTCTGTTTAAGGAAATCTTTTATCTAAATTCTCAATGGAGAGAGAGACTCTTCACATTATACTAGTATTCACCACAAGGGGGAATATTCCTAACGAACATTTTCGGAAATCGATAAATCGTTCGCGGCGCGAATTTCTTGAGAAACTTGTTCTAACTAACATTTTCAAGTCCTAACGAACTTGTTCAATATACCTTAAAGAGCGTTTCACTTCTAGATTTTGGAGTGCCTTACAAAAAGTCTCGGGACCACGTTTAAAAATGAGTACAACACATCAACCACATCCCGAAGGACCAAACAAACATACGATTCAAACCTTGGAAACCATAATACGAGTTCGTGTTATCAACTTCAAATTTACTTGAGGAAAAGTACTTGCCTTTAGTCAAATTCTCTTACTACAAAATTTTCTTTCGTGTATTAACGCCGCATCTTTTCGAAACTTTATATGTCCGCAATTATCGTTTTACAATTTGTTGGGCCGTCGTAGGTAACAATCAAACCACCGGAATCGAACTCATTCATGAAATAACCGTTAAGATTATTCAAATCCAAGAGAGGCCCAAGACGATCCGTAGTCGCCAAAAGAGCCATGCAAATGTTAGACGTAAACTTCTCGAATTCCAAGTGGGAAACCGTGTAACGTTAAAAGTCGCACCTTAGAAAGGTGTAATCCGTTTCGGGAAACGTAGAAAGCTAAATCCGCGATATTTTGATCCTTTTAAAAATCTTGGGGCGTTTTGGACCCGTTGCTAGCCATTTAGATTTTCCGATTCATTTGAGCTCCGTCCTAAACCATAAGGACAAATATAATAACATATGATTTCATCGCGAGGTATTAACCACTATATGCGACATTTTTCAAAGAAAACTGCATTCATTTTTACAATACAAACCATAACTTTTATTAAAATACAATGTTTAAACAACATAATAATGATTATCGTTTAGCGACAATCTTAGCCTTACAAACATTACATGTGATGATAACAATACAATTTCCAACATATTTTACATTACAAATCCTCCGATATGCAGTTTTATTTTTGACACAAATATGCATACTCCAGATCTTGCTTAAATTCAACATGATGCAGCGGAAGCTTTTAGTTATCACCTGAGAATAAACATGCTTAAAACGTCAACATAAAGTTGGTGAGATATAGATTTAATGCCGGCAGCGTTATATATATAGACCACAAGATTTCATATATAAACGTTTTAATAAAAATATTCTAAGTTGTTGAGCACTTGATAACCATACTTAACATTTAATCAACATCGCATATTCCCTTTATTATGAAATCTTAATACACCGTACCAAGTGTAGTCACCGAAATGAAGTACTGTGCAACCGTTGAATACTGGTCGTCCAGTCCGGTTGGGGTTGTCAGGCCCGATAGATCTATCAACAGGATTCGCGTTTACAATACCTCATGTAAATAGTAGTTACCAAGTTACAGGGAAGTATGCCAGTGGTACAACTCAACGAAGAATATATATTTTTAATCACTTGTGTCCATAACGTAAATCATAAAATGCATGTATTCTCATCCCGAAATATTTAGAGTTTAAAAGTGGGACTATATACTCACTTTTACCTTGAAGGTATTTAACACGACTTGGTCTCCGATAGATATCACGAACCTAACCATATATATAATATATCAACATATTTTCTTTTCAAGTAATCGTTACATATATATATACTTATAATACTTTTAATATTTTCTTAGTCCGTAGTTAGCAGTCTGTTGTTAATGGTCCACAATTAGTTGCTCAATAAAATAAATAAAGACCCCATCGTATTTGTATTGATCAGAATTAATCTCGACCCATGGTACCATGTTGTCAAATGACGTGTTGCGTACATAAAGTACCGTGTTGTCAAATGACGTGTTGCGTACAATCATGAGGTCTTATGATTAATCTTCTCGTGTTGTTTACGGGTGGTCCTGAAATGTATAAAATCAAATCATAAGTAAATATATATAAAAACTCATATTAATTAGCAAAGATATGATTAGTTTAGTTTTTCTCCAAATATTTTCGTAGCTAAACTAGCTTCGGATACCCGATCTTGTTTTAGTCGTAGTTTCTTCATTACAACTCCGTTTTTGTTGGTTCAACTTGACACTTCCTTGGATCGAGTCAAATTTTAAGAATATGAACTGTAAATACCTTGGTTTACATTAGGAATCACAAGTTATAGGTCAAACTTTGGTGAATCTTATGAAAGTGATCATTTTCCCTCATAAAAACAACATCTAATGATCATTTTTATAAAAATACTTATACTTTGAGTTAAACCATGAAATTTTTATGTGTTAATATATTCATAAGAAATATCATTTTTCCAGAACATTAACTTCCAATTCAAAGTTCAAGATGGTTTTTAATTATCCAACCCAAAACAGCCCCCGGTTGCACTCCAACGATGTAGATTCAGTTTTAAGGTGTTCTTTGTAAAATCAAGTTGAATCTTGTTAAATTAGCATATCCTTATGATATATTACAGGTCTTGAAGTGTTTTAAAAGTTAAGTTAAAAGGATCTATTTAGTTTGCGAACAAGTTTGAAATCATTCAAACTATGTTCTTGTTGTTAAAATTTTATAATACAAAATAAGGTAGCTATATAAATATGAATCGAATAAGATTATGAACAAGGTTACTACCTCAAGTTACTTGGAAAAAGTTATTGCAAAATATAAGAAATAATCTTGGAATCAAAGAGTGGTGGAGTTAGATCAAAAGGTTGGAAGTAAACTTGTATACTTGAAAGGATTATTGAAGTGTTCTTGAAAGGAATTTCTTATGATGATTAAGGCTTGTTTTTGAAGCTAGATATTCATGGTTACTTGCTGAATGGATATGGGTTTCTTATGGCTTGTAAGTAGGTGAGTTAGAGAGTAATTGGAAGTGAGAATGGTGAACTAGAAATGAAATGGGGAAGGGTCCTTAAAAACGTGAATTGGGGGGGAGGGACATGGACAAGATTTTAGTTTGTTATTTTGTATAAAAATCTATGCTAGCTTCCAATTCTAATTACCTCTCCTTGAGGGCAGCAACAAGGGCTGATTAGGTGTTGATTAGGATGTTGATTTGATGTGTATATACCAATAGTAAATACGTATAGAAGCTGGGTATGATACGGGTGCATATACCCTAGATATACGTATAAAATTTTTGAGAAAATGGATCGAGGATTCAAATATAGCTATCTTTTGTAAATATACTTATATTGTTTTATGTATAAAAACCCTTTAAAAGTGATTAAATACATATTTATACGATACTTGTATAAGTATTATAAGTTATAAGTATATATGTCAATGAACGTTACATATAGTTATCGTTTTGAAAATTTAAATTAGTAGTTTCAAAGTATACTTATAACTCATTGTTATTAGTACACAATGAGATGTTAAACCATCCTTAGATCATGTTAAATATATATAAATACATATATATACACAAACTATAATTATCGTATGTTATATAGTTCGTGATATCATCGGTCAAATTGGACGGTCAAACGTTGTGTAAAACTCTTTTCAAAAACATAAGTCTCAACAATTTAGATTGCATATCATGTTGGTAAGGTTTAATTTATGTAAATATTAATCTTATAAGTATAGAACGATCGGAAAAATCCGGGTCATTACAGTACCTACCCGTTAAATAAATTTCGTCCCAAAATTTTAAAGTTGTACCTATTTTGCGTTCTCGGGAAACAAATGTGGGTACTTTTTTTCATCTGATCCTATCGTTCCCAAGTAAACTCGGGACCCCTTCGAGCATTCCAATGAACCTTAACGATTGGTATGTTGCTCTGCTTGAGTCGTTTAACTTCACGGTCCATGATTTCGACTGGTTCTTCTATGAATTGTAGTTTCTCGTCGACTTGGATTTCTTCAAGAGGAATGGTGAGATCTTCCTTTGCAAGACATTTCTTAAGGTTTGAGACGTGAAATGTATTATGTACTTCGGCGAGTTGTTGCGGTAACTCGAGTCGATAAGCTACCGGTCCAATGCGTTCGATGATCTTGAACGGGCCTACATACCTTGGATTCAGTTTACCCATTTTGCCGAAACGTATTACACCTTTCCAAGGTGACACCTTTAGCATAACCATGTCTCCAATATGAAACTCTATTGGTTTCCTTCGGACATCGGTGTAGTTCTTTTGGTGACTACGGGCTGTTTTCAATCTCTCCTTGATTTGTACTATCTTCTCAGTAGTTTCATGTATGATCTCGGGACCAGTTAATTGTCGATCTCCTACTTCATTCCAACAGATAGGGGATCTACACTTCCTTCCATATAGTGCTTTGAATGATGCAGCTTTAATGCTCGCATGATAACTATTATTATACGAGAATTCTGCTAATGGTAGATACTTATCCCATCCGTTTCCAAAATCGATCACACATGCCCTGAGCATGTCTTCCAGAGTCTGAATTATTCTTTCACTCTACCCGTCAGTTTGCGGATGATATGCGGTGCTCATATCCAAACGAGTTCCCAGTGGCTCCTGTAGTGATTGCCAGAACTTTGATGTAAATCTACTATCACGATCGGATATAATGGAAATAGGTATTCCATGCCTTGAAACAATTTCCTTTATGTATAATCGCAATAGTTTCTCCATTCTATCCATTTCCTTTATAGGCAAGAAATGTGCAGATTTGGTGAGACGATCAACTATTACCCAAATGGTGTCATAACCCCAGGCAGTCTTAGGTAACTTTGTGATGAAATCCATGGTAATACCATCCCATTTCCATTCTGGGATTTCTGGTTGTTGAAGTAACCCTGACGGCTTCTGGTGTTCTGCTTTAACTTTGGAACAAGTTAAACATTCCCCAACATATGTTGCAACGTCTGTCTTTAAATTAGGCCACCAATAATGCGTCTTAAGATCTTGGTACATCTTTCCAATTCCAGGATGTATCGAGTATCTTGTCTTATGCCCCTCATTCAATATCAACTTCCTTAATCCACCCAACTTCGGTACCCAAATACGGTTTGCAAAATATCGAATTCCGTCTTCCCGTATAACGAGTTGCTTCTCATACTTCTTCATTATTTCATTTTCTATGTTCTCTTTAGTAAGAGCTTCTCGTTGAGCCTCTTTGATTTGTGAGTTAAGATTCATGCGAATTTTTATGTTCATCGCTCGTACTCGAATTGGCTCTCATTCCTTTCTGCTTAGAGCGTCGGCCACTACATTCGCTTTCTCGGGATGATAGCAAATCTCACAATCATAGTCGTTTATCAGTTCAACCCACCTACGTTGCCTCATGTTCAGCTGTTTCTGATCGAAAATATGTTGAAGGCTTTTATGATCGGTAAACACAGTGCATTTAACCCCATATAAGTAGTGTCTCCATATCTTCAATGCAAACACTACTGCTCCCAATTCTAGATCATGGTCGTGTAATTCCGCTCGTGAATCTTCAATTGACGAGATGCGTATGCAATAACTTTCTTTCGTTGCATAAGGACGCAACCAAAACCTTATCGCGAAGCGTCACAATATATCTCAAAATCATCGTTCCCTTCAGGTAACGATAAAATAGGTGCTGTAGTCAACTTCTTCTTCAGTAATTAAAATGCACTCTCCTGCTCAGAAGTCCATTCGTACTTCTTCCCTTTTTGCATTAACGCTGTTAATGGTTTAGCTATTCGGGAAAAATCTTGAATAAACCTTCTATAATAACCGGCTAAACCCAAAAATTGACGTATCTGCGTTGGTGTCTTAGGAGTCTCCCATTTTTTAATGGCTTCAATTTTAGCTGGGTCAACCTGAATTCCTTTGCTTCTAACAACGTGGCCAAGAAATTGCACTTCTTTCAACCAAAATGCACACTTAGAAAATTTGGCGTATAACTGTTCTTTTCTTAATAATTCTAATACCAACCTTAAATGCTGTTCATGCTCTTGCTCATTTTTGGAATACATAAGAATATCGTCAATGAAAACGATAACAAACTTATCTAGATACGGACTACAAACTCGATTCATGAGGTCCATGAATACAGCTGGCGCATTCGTCAATCCAAACGGCATGACTAAAAATTCGTAATGACCGTAGCGTGTCCGAAAAGCAGTTTTCAGAATATCTTCTTCTTTGACACGTAGTTGATGATAGCCCGATCTTAAGTCGATTTTCGAGTACACACATGATCCTTGCAGTTGATCAAATAAGTCATCAATTCTCGGTAGTGGATACCGATTCTTATAGTTAACTTATTTAATTCACGATAATCTATACACATCCTAAAAGATCCATCTTTCTTTTTAACAAATAAAATTGGAGCTCCCCACGGTGAATTACTTGGTCGTATGAATACTCGGTCCAGTAATTCTTTTAACTGACTCTGAAGTTCTTTTAACTCGGACGATGCAAGTCTATATAGAGCACGAGCAACCGGTGCAGCTCCTGGTACAAGATCTATTTGAAATTCTACAGACCTGAAAGGAGGTAGTCCCGGTAATTCTTCCTAAAATACATCGGGAAAGTCTCTTACTACATTTACATCGTTAATATTCTTCTCATTTTCTTCAACTTTATTTACATGTGCTAGGATGGCATAACATCCCTTTTCTAAGCACTTTCGAGCTTTCAAACAGCTAATGAGATTTAGGTTTGGGTTACCTTTATCTCCGTAAATCATTATCGTTGATTTATCCTTTCGAGGAATACGAATTGCCTTTTCAGCACACACCACTTCGACTCCTACTTTGGACATCCATTCCATGCCTATAATTACATCAAAACTTCCTAATTCTATGGGTATCAAATCAATCTTAAATGTTTCTTCGGCTAAATTTATTTTACAATCACGGCAAATTTTATCGGCTTTAATTAGTTTACCATTAGCTAACTCAATCATGTACTTAGCATCTAGAGGTAATGATGAACAATTCAATTTAGCGTAAAAGTCTCTACACACATAACTTCTATCGGCACCAGTATCAAATATATTAGATGCTGATAAGTTATTAATGATAAACGTACCCGTAACAAGCTCCGGGTCTTCACACGCCTCTCTAGCATTAATAATAAACGCTCTTCCACGTGCAGATCCGTTATTCTTCTCTGGATTCGGGCACTGGCTCTTATAATGACTCTGTTTCCCACACCCATAACAAGTAACAGTGGCCAAGGCAGTTCTATTTGCATTGGTGGCAGGAGTCTTGGTGCCATTGGTATTTGTAACAGGAATCCTACAATCTTCAGCAAGATGACCTCTTCGATTACAATTATCGCACACCATATTACAATAACCAGAGTGATGTTTGTGGCATCTGTTACATAAAGGATTTCGTCCTTTGTAACCTGAGCTTAAACCACTACCCACACCTTGCGTGGTTTCTTGTTTCTTGTTGGATTGTTGATTACCTTCCCACTTTCTTTTGTTTTCCGATGTCTTGACATCAGTGTTCTTTTCCAGAATAATCTGGTCCATCAACTCGTTTGCCATAGTGATGGCTTCATGAATAGTCTTGGGTTTCGATGCTGTAACATTTGCCTTGACATTTTTAGGCAAACCATCTTTGTACAGTTCTATCTTCCGTTCTTTGGTTGGTACCAATTCGGGACATAGCAAAGCTAATTCCATGAATCATTGATTGTAGTTGGTGATTTCAGTACCAACAACTTTCAGGCTTCGTAATTCAGCTTCTAACTTCCTAACCTCATTCCTTGGACAATACTCGTTGATTAGCATTGTTTTGAATTCTTCCCAGGAAGTATCATAAGCTACATCTCCTCCTACGGCCTTCACATAGTTTTTCCACCACGTGAGTGCACTATCTTGTAAGGTGCACGATGCATACTTGGTCATGTCCTTCTCAATACAACTACTGATTTTAAACACAGACTCAATCTTTTCGATCCACCGGGTTAAACCGATCAGTCCTTCTGTTCCACTGAATGATGAGGGCTTGCAACCTTGAAAAGTTTTGTAAGTACATCCCACACGAGGATTTGGGTTAACTACAGCACCTCTCGCAGCCTCGACCCATAACATTCTGTCGTTCACTCGCTGATTGATGAGTTCCTCTATTTCTTGTTCCGTCATTCGGTTCAATCGTGCCATAATCTTCAATAAGAATGAAAAAAAAATGATTCACATGGAATATTATAGATGTAGTATGTATTTACAGTACATCATAGCTTATTAATAATATGAACCAGTTATTATTATAAAAGCCTTTTCTTCTTATTAGCGTTTTATAATTATATCTAGGGTAGTACCTACCCGTTAAAGTTCATACTTAATAGCTTAGTACATAAATTAATTACTACCATCCAAATAATACTCAACCATGGAAAATTATTGCATTTCACACTTCACTATTTTACATATGCTTATCTTACATCAAACATTAAGCAAACCACACTAGTAATATTATACAAAATGTTATATGATCCCATGGTTTAAAACAACAACGCATCATTTAACCCAAAACGTTTGTGTTCAAAGAAATCGCTTAAAGGTTATCCTGGCTGTCTCCCTGCGTTTTGGCTGAGGGGCCGAAGAGCTGGATGTCGGGATAGAACTAATAGGAATAGCGGGAATAGGTGTGGAAGTATCTGGTGGAGTTGGTGCCACAACATCCTCACTAAACTCGGGATTTGGATTTTCCAATTCAGTAGCCTTTCATTTCTTTCCTCGTTCGAACTTGTCTTTCGTAATTTCCTGTATTTCTTCCTCCTCAGGATCACTTTCCGGTTCCTCTTCAATTGATTCATCTGAAAATTGTGAGTCTTCCCCAAAGGTGTCATTTTCATCATCGGATAGGTTAATGACTGGAACATTATCTGAGGATTCTGGTTCGGAGTCGCTGAATGTGATAATAAGTTCTAAGCCAGACATCTATAACATAATAACTAGCACGTTAGTACCACATAATATTTACATATTAATTTTTAACCAACAATGATGTGCAGCGGGGTGTATATAAAATAGTTATTAATTTTCACAGAAAACACTATTAAATACGATACAATTTTACACAAGATATTTATTTATTTATAGAATGGATATACTTAAACCTTGCTACAACACTTATAGGCAGTGTACCTAATCGTACAGTAGTGTAGTTTTTAGTAAGTCCGGTTCGTTCCACAGGGAAATCTTTAAACAAAGCTCAACGCTATATTAGTTTACTTTTATAAAAATACAAACATATATATAAGTAATATTATTATTATAAAGGGGGGTTTTTACCGTTTAATGACCGGTTTGTCGATTTTAAGACTTTAGTCGCAGTTAAAACCTAATGTAAAATATAAAAGACTTAATTTAAAGCGTAAAGTAAATAACGATAATGAAATTGCGAATAATAAAAGTGCGATAAAATAAAATTGCGATAATTAAAAAGTACGATAATTAAAAGTGCGATTAAATAACAATAAATAAAAGTGCGATAATTAGAAGTGCAATTAAATATAAAATAAAGGAAATTAAATATGAAATAAAAGAATTATGCTTATTTAAACTTCCGTAATCATGATGTTTGACGTGTTGATTTTAGTTTTATGCCCCATGGGTTAATTGTCCTTTGTCCTGGATTATTTAATATGTCCGTCTGGTTTTTGTCCATAACAGTCCATCAGTCATAAATATAAAGTGCGAGTGTCCTCGTCAAATTATTCTTATACCCGAAGTTAAATATTCCAACTAATTGGGGATTCGAATTGTAACAAGGTTTTAATACTTTGTTTAATGAATACACCAGGTTATCGACTGCGTGTAAACCAAGGTTTTACTACTTTGTTAACAATTACACCAATTACCCTTGAATGTAATTTCACCCCTGTTTTAATTATTCTAGTGGCTATTAATCCATTCCCGTGTCCGGTTAAATGAACGATTATTCGTACATATAAATACCCCGCCCATCGTGTCCGATTGAGTGTATATGGTAATTTATAGGGACGCCCAATTGTAAATCTTTATATTAACATTAACAAACTATCATTTAGTTAAACAAATATAAAGCTCATTAATAGCCCATAGTCTAATTTCCACAAGTGTCGTTCTTTTATCCAAACCCCAATTATGGTACAAAGCCCAATTACCCAATTTTAGTAATTAGCCCAACATCATGATTACTTTATTTTAAATAAGCATAATAATAACTTAGCTACGAGACATTAATGTAAAAAGGTTGAACATAACTTACAATGATTAAAAATAGCGTAGCGTTACACGGACAGAATTTCGACTTACACCCTTACAACATTCGCTAACATACCCTTATTATTAGAATTAAAATTAAAATTAAAATATAAATTATATATATATATATATATAAATTTTACGTATGATAAGAGAAGAAAAAGATATGAATTGTGATCAGAATTCGGTTGGCTTTATAGGGAATTTCGATTTTTGGGGCTCCGCGACTCGCGGCAAAATCCTCTTCAAACTCCGCGAGTCGCGGAGAATGTATTTACAGCTCACACCCTTGGAGTCTTTCTCTGCCGACGATTTATAATATATATATATATATATATATATATATATATATATATATATATAATATATATATAATTAATATAATTAATTATATATTATATTATATTTATATACATAGTTAACTTGTAATTTTTAGTCCGTTGCGTCGAGCGTTAAGAGTTGACTCTGGTCCCGGTTCCGGATTTTCGAACGTCCTTGCGTACAATTTTATATTTTGTACTTTGCGTTTTGAATCTTGTACTCTTGTAATTTCGAGACGTTTCTTATCAATAATTGGAACCTTTTTGATTGTCTTTTGTTCTTTTGAGCTTTTTGGTCGTTTGCGTCTTCAATTCGTCGAATCTGTCTTTTGTCTTCACCTTTTATTATCTAAACGAATATCACTTGTAAATAGAACAATTGCAACTAAAAGCTTGTCTTTCTTGAGGAATAATGCTATGAAATATATGTTCGTTTTTAGCATTATCAAATATTCCCACACTTGAGCGTTGCTTGTCCTCAAGCAATATTGTCTTGAAATACTAGAATCACTTCTTTATTCTTCACACTTTGTACATCAGTGATTTCTATACGGCGGTATAAACAATGGTAGTAACGATATGGTTTACAGTCCCACATGACTATAAAAAATTTAGATCCATTAAGGAAATTGGATCTTTATGAAAACATTTGATCTTTTGAAATCTAGTTTTTACCCTAGATAAGTTTTCCGGGATAACCCTTTACCGGTGTTTGCAAAATATTTTTGTGGGTTTGGTGGGTTTCAGATTTGAAAATTTTAGCTCAAAACTTGCTGTTTTGTGTCACCCACTTGCTAACCTTGTATTAGGAAAGCAACACGTCCAGTTTACTTGTTCCGTATATTACCTTTCGGCAAACTACCGTCCGGTTGTAAAGGAAAGCGTTGAACAAGCAACTGTTAAGGCAATGTCCCGTGACATGCTTTTGATTATGGTCTATAACGTGTCGGACGCAATTACTATCCTTGGTAGGAGCAATAGTAAAGCTCACCCTTATAATTTTTCGGTCTGGCACAAGGTCCTGTCTTTGACCATGCTATGCAACCACCGTTCTTACGGTTGACACCCGATTTATTTCAGGTGACCTAATGAATTCCAGGTGAATTCCTAGGATTTTACGTTCAATGGTAATGAACGCATTGAAAATAGGGTTTTCAGAAAACAAATCGGTTTGTAATTTTGATCAAAATATTTTCTCGTTTAAGCTCGAGTTTAGATATCATCGAATTCCATGAGTTTGTAATTCTCAATCTTTAAGGTCAATCTCTAGGATTGAGTAATATCAGTCTTAAAAGCTGATTTTTAATCTTTAAGGAGATTATCCTTTCTGGGGATCTGATTCATTAGTCTTATCCAGCTAATTTGCATGGTGCCCCCCCTTTGTACGAGATAAATCCTTCTCATGGTTAGGATAAATCTGACCACTTGGCGACCCTGTTTAATGCTGAGGTCCGTGGATTTCCTGCTGATTTTAGTGATGACTTTTCTAGATTTTTCGTCAACCTACAGCTGGTCTGGACGACAACTTCATGACCTAAATCAAGAAGCGCGTGTCTTTTTCGGAAGACTTTACTTCCTTTTAATGATGGAATTGATTCATCGTGTAGATCCATCTCTTCTTTTCTTTCATCGGGTAAAACAGTTTAGTTTAGTCCAAAGCAAAAGTATTTTCAGTTATTTGTTACAGATATATGTGACATAGGTTTAAGATAACTTGGTAAATTTTCCCACACTTGGCTTTTATTTTCCTTTTTATCGTCCTCTATTCCATTTTAAATGAATTTTAACATTTTAGTTTGTTTCTCAATTTATGTCCTTTCCGAGGTAACAATAATTTCGGTGTTAAAACCTAGTTTTATCGTTCATAAATATGTATAAACATGATTTTGAATTCATTTAATTGAAAATTTTGAAAAATTTTACTAGAATTGGGTAGTCAGTATATGAGACTAGGGCTGTTCTTTATTATCAGAGAGCACTAGATTCTAATACAACTAATGCTTTACTAGTATTTTTAATGGTAACCAAGTGTATAAAATAAAAATTTTAAAATCCGAAAGAATTTAACCCCTTCCCACACTTAAGATCTTGCAATGCCCTCATTTGCAAGAAATCAGTAACAATTTAAATTATTGAGGGTGATTTGTGTGAAAATGATTAAATTTTTACCAAAGTTTCCAAATATATTGGCGTTTGTTTGCTGAATGATAAATGGTGCACATCATTTGTTCATTCCGTCTTGTTGTTATTTCACATATATTTTGCATCTTGTCGTCAAAATTAGTTGCTTTTGCTGAACTTAATGCCAGTCTTTGAAAATGCGTTGTTTTACCCTGTTGTGTACATAAGATAAACTGCAAACATATATACATATTTTTGAAGTTTGGTATATTACCCCACATTCAAAAATTATTAAAGTCTAAGAATAAAAGTTAGATAATTATAAAAATGATTACAATATTAACAAAAGTATTAAACATATCAATAATTACAAATTACAAAATAAAAAAAAAAAAATAATAAGTAAACTAAGGATGATATTGGTACCAATAGGGGTTCCAGGCATAACCATAAGTGCTATAGAATGCTTCGGCAGGGTCATACGTAGGATATGGTGGCTGCATCTCTATCGACCAAGGAGGGAAGATGGGTTTCGGTGTAGGAATATAGTTTCTACCTATATGTTGGCAATGAGCTATGATTTGGTTCTGATGAACTTGCCAATCTTCAAATGCTCTCTGTCTAGCATTTTCGTATTCCTGAGAAGCTATAAACCTATGCATTTCTTGCATCTCATTCCCCCTCCTACATTACCTTGTTGCTGGTTTCTCTCCACCTGTGGATGTCTACCATGGTATCGTACTGCGGCGTTATTTCGCCTCTTCAAAACTTTCGCACCATGGTATACATTTAAACCTATAGTATCGCGGGGTTCCGGCTCTTCTAGTAATAATCCCCCCGACTTATATCCACACCGAGATATTCACCAATCAAAGTAATAAAAATACCACCTCCTATTATGCTATGTGGTCGCATCCCCCGAACCATAGCTGATAAATAATAACCCACACAATATGGTATACTTACAGCGCTTTGTGGGTCTCGAATACACATATGGTAAAACAAATCCTGTTCATTTACTTTTTCCTTGTTTTTACCCCTTTGTGTAATCGAATTAGCTAAAAACCTATGTATCACTCTTAATTCGGCTCTATCTATATCCAAATAAGAGTAATTTCCCCCTTTGAAACGGTGATGGCTTGTCATTTGACTCCACACACCGTGTGTATCAAAATTCTCATCTATCTTTCTACCGTTTAGTATCAATCCTCTACAATCAGCAGACGCTAACTCCTCAGGCGTATATATACGTAAAGCCTGAGCCATGTCCAGTAAAGACATGTGGCGCATCGAACCGCCTAACAAAAATCTAATAAAAGAACGATCGATTAAACTAGCTACCCGATCATTCAACTCTATACTACATAACAATTCTTCACACCATACTTTATATACAGGTCTACGTATGGTGAATAAACATATCCATTCATTAAAAGAAGAATTACCATACCTCTGTACAAGTAATTCTCTAATTGGCCCGGCCAATTCTACAGCTTCTAAGGGTCCCCATTCTATGACCCTCGGTACCTCAACAACCTTAGAATGAAGAGTATGCAAACCCCGTTGATATTTTGGATAATCTATCCAAAGTCTGTCAAATCTCAGGTTCGGGTGCAACTCTTCCAAGTGCATATCGAAAAAGGTCATGACTGGATGAGGTATATCCTGCTTGTAGTAGTTATCCACCTCCTGTTGTTCCAAATTCTCAGCAGGAGCATTGCGGGCTTGGGATGAAGATTCACCCCTTTCATTCTGCAAAACACATCAAACACAATTTTTGTGCATCCAAATATGCATTAGTGTCAGCAAAATCATCAATCAAAATAATTACAATGACATTATCAATTTATATCAAACTTAAGCTCATTTTCACATTTTTATCAAATCTACACTTTTTCAAATAAGCATATACGAAAATGTTCGCCAAGTTCATAAGCATTCAACTCAAATAACATGTCAAAATAATCATTACTAGCAATTAAACAAGTCTCAAATGGCATTATCTTTCAAAAATCAAGTTCATGAATTTTAGACTTGAAAAAGTCCACTTTAATTCTCAAAATCATGTTTAGGCTCAAAGTTTGGATCATTTAACTACCTAAACATGTTACACTACTTAATTTAGCAACAATTCATGACAAAAATCGGCCATAACCTGTTTAAATCAAAAAGCCCCAAATTGCTCAAGAACACAAACCCTAGATTATTCAAAATTTGAAGTTTAAGGCTTCTAATCATGTTAAACAGCATCAATCTAGGTTATACAAGCATAATACATAAACAATTTAAGCCTAATTACACTAAAAAACATCAAAATCAAATTGGGGAAAAAATAGCTCAAGAACACCAAATTTCGGATTAAATGGTGTTTAGGTGTAGAAATTTACCGTTTTTCTTGAGTAATTCTTAGATAGCATCCTTCTCAACATGATTTTAGCAAAAAATTTGGTGATTAACGGTTAAAAATTGGGATTTTTGGGGGTGTTTTTCGGGTTTTTCGCGTGCAGTTTTCGCTGTGTTTTTATTGTTTTGGGGTTGGGACTGATCTGTTGTTCGGTTATATTTTTTTCTGATTTTTAGTCCCTCCGCGAGTCGCGGGGATTTACCCTCCAAACTCCGCGACTCGCGGAGTTTGGTATATTTTTATTTTTTTTTATTTTTTTTATAATCATTAACTTATTAAAACAATTAAGTAATTAATTTTAAAATTTTGTTTCCCTTGTTATTTAGGACGAGGTCGTTTCGGATCGATGTCTTAGTCCGTCTCTCGACAAAATTTTAAAATTTGTCTTTTTGTAGCGATTGTTTTAAGATTTTTGGGTTTTTTAATGTTTTTGGCATACTTTAAATCAATAAGATTAAAAATAATGATAATAAAAGTTCTCGTCCCTTCCTTGGGTAAAGCAATTTCGGTTCAAAGACCTAGTCTTCAACTTACGACGAATTTTAAAAATCATATTCTTAACTTAATGAGATAAAGTAAATTTTTGTTTTTAAATTCACACAACTTAAATATAAAATTCAAAATTAATATTAAAAATTCACAACAAACTTAAAATTTGAAATGCATAAAATTAAAAATTTATATTTTAAAAATTAAAAATTCACACCAAACTTAATTTAAAAATTTATAAATTCATATCAAACTTATATTAATTTTTCAAATATTTACAATTTTAAATATATTGTTTTTACAAAGTTTACAATATTAATTTAAGATTTAAATATTAATTTTAAAAATATGGTAAAAATAAAATTAAAAATCTTTTTGTCTTTTTATCCCACTTTAATCAATCAAATATTATCAAAAATATGCGCCCCTCTTTTCGGTAAAGTTATTTCGGTTCCAAGACCTAATTTAACTCATGACGAATTTTTGAAATATTTTGGGTTGATTGATTAAAGATATTTATACCTTAAGAATAAACGTTAAATTTCGCAGTGATGTAATAAATTTTTGAATGATATCAATAATTTCGGTCGCCAAACCTAATTTTATTTAATACCAATTTAATACTTTTTAGCGAACAAATTAGCGTTTATTATCAAAAGGTTAAAAATAAAAATAAAAATAAAAACTGTACAGACATACCTGTGAAATAGACCATTCGGGTTCCATTTTCGAGAACTATACGAAAACAGACAATCTAACTCTAACAGAAATACATATTATCCTTTAAAGACTTGGTTCTCCCCACACTTAGTTAGCTGTGGTGTCAAAATTGTGATTAACTTCGTTGTCGACTTCCATCGGACCATGTATGTAATGTTTAACTCTGTGACCATTAACTTTAAATTCAATCCCATTTGAATTTATTAATTCTATCGTTCCGTATGGGAAAACTCTTTTGACTATGAATGGTCCAGACCATCTTGATTTCAATTTTCCAGGAAATAACTTGAATCGTGAATTGAAGAGAAGAACTCTGTCTCCTTCTTTAAATTCTTTTGAACTTCTGATTCTTTTATCATGCCATTTCTTCGTTCTTTCTTTATAGATTAACGAATTTTTGTAAGCTTCATGTCTTAATTCTTCTAATTCATTTAGTTGACTTAATCGTAGAAGTCCGGCTTCATGTAAATCAAGATTACATGTCTTCAAAGCCCAAAATGCTTTGTGTTCAATTTCTACTGGAAGATGACATGCTTTTTCATAAACAAGTCTAAAAGGTGTGGTTCCAATTGGAGTTTTGTAGGCTGTTCTAAAAGCCCAGAGTGCATCCTCCAATTTAATGGACCATTCCTTCGGATTTGATCCTACGGTTTTCTCTAGAATACGTTTTAAAGCTCGGTTGGTATTTTCAACTTGTCCACTTGTTTGTGGATGATATGCGGTGGAGATTTTATGAGTTACTCCATATCTTTTAAGAACTTTCTCAAGTTGATTATTACAGAAATGAGTACCCCGATCACTTATTAAAGCTTTCGGTGTTCCAAACCTTGCAAAAAGACGTTTTAAAAAGTTGACTACAACTCGTGCATCGTTAGTTGGGAGAGCTTGTGCTTCCGCCCATTTAGATACATAATCAATGGCTACGAGTATATATAGATTATTATGAGATTTTGGAAATGGACCCATAAAGTCAATACCCCAAATGTCAAATACTTCACATACTTGGATGACATTTTGTGGCATTTCATCACGTTGACTTATTTTTCCGGCCCTTTGACATGCATCACAGGATTTGCAAAGAAGGTGTGCGTCTTTGTAAATTGTAGGCCAATAGAATCCAGCTTCATAAACTTTTCTTGCTGTTAGTTGAGGCCCATAATGCCCTCCTGTTGGTCCTGTGTGACAATGGTTTAAAATTTTACTAGCTTCATCTCCAAATACACATCGGCGTATTATTCCATCGGGACAACTTTTAAACAGGTGTGGATCTTCCCAGAAATAGTGTTTTATATCACTGAAGAATTTCTTTCGTCTTTGGTACGATAATCCTTTTTCAAGGAATCCACAAACTAAGTAGTTTGCATAGTCTGCAAACCATGGGATTTCTTTATAATCTATCTTCAATAGATATTCATCAGGAAAGTTGTCTTGTATGGCTGATTCATTCAGAACTTCTAATTCGAGAAAGATGATCAGCGGTGAGATTTTCTGCTCCTCTTTTATCTCGGATTTCAATATCAAACTCTTGTAAGAGTAAGATCCAACGGATTAATCTTGGTTTAGCATCTTGTTTTGAAAATAGGTATCTAAGAGCAGAATGGTCGGTATAGACCACCGTTTTTGCTAGAACGAGATATGATCGAAATTTGTCAAAAGCAAAGACAATAGCAAGGAGTTCTTTTTCAGTAGTTGTATAGTTCGTTTGTGCTCCTTGTAACGTCTTACTAGCATAATATATAGGTTGAAATCGTTTTTCAATCCTTTGTCCTAAAACGGCTCCCATTGCAAAATCACTTGCATCGCACATTAGTTCAAATGGTAGATTCCAATTTGGTGTTATCATGATCGGTGCATTAGTGAGTTTCTCTTTAAGAATATTAAAAGATTTGATACATTCATCTGAAAAGATGAATGGAGCATCCTTTTCTAGGAGTTTATTCATAGGAGTGGCAATTTTAGAAAAATCTTTTATGAAACGTCGGTAAAAACCGGCATGCCCTAGAAAACTCCTAACTCCTCTAACATTGGTGGGATGTGGAAGTTTAGCAATTACATCTACTTTAGCTCTATCCACTTCAATTCCTTCTTTTGAAATTTTATGTCCAAGAACGATGCCTTCTTTAACCATGAAATGGCATTTCTCCCAATTAAGTACTAGATTTGATTTTTCGCATCTAATTAGCATTCGTTCCAGATTAACTAGACATGATTTAAATGTATCACCGAAGACTGAAAAGTCATCCATGAATACTTCCATGCATTCTTCTATCATGTCGTGAAAAGTCGCCATCATACACCTTTGAAAGGTTGCAGGGGCGTTACAAAGTCCAAATGGCATGCGTTTGTAAGCAAAAGTACCATAAGGGCACGTGAATGTGGTTTTCTCTTGATCTTCGGGTGCTATTGGAATTTGAAAATATCCGGAAAATCCATCTAGAAAACAATAGTAACTATTTCCGGCTAATCTTTCCAACATTTGATCTATGAAAGGTAAGGGAAAGTGATCTTTTCTGGTGGCGTCATTTAATTTTCTATAATCAATACATACACGCCATCCTGTTACAGTCCTAGTAGGAATAAGCTCATTTTTCTCATTTGTAATGACAGTCATGCCACCCTTCTTAGGTACACATTGAACTGGGCTTACCCATGGACTATCAGAAATTGGATATATCAAACCTGCATCTAGCAGTTTAATAATCTCTTTCTTAACTACATCTTGCATATTAGGATTTAGTCTTCGTTGGCGTTGCACATACATTTTATGACCTTCTTCCATAAGGATTTTATGTGTGCAATACGAAGGACTTATTCCTTTAATATCATGAATCTTCCATGCAATGGCTGGTTTATGAGCTTTCAACACAGAAATGAGTTGTGATTTCTCATTTTCAGTAAGAGAAGACGATATTATTACAGGTAATTCAGATTCACCATGTAAATAAGCGTATTCCAAATGGTTTGGAAGTGGCTTTAACTCTAATTTCGGAGGTTCTTCTATCGATGATTTATATCGATATCTGTCTTCTTCTTTTAGCATTTGAATTTCTTATGTTGTTGGTTCATATCCATTAGCTATAAGTGTAGCTAACATTTCAGCTTCATCAATTGGTTCATTACCTTCTCCTAAAGAACATTCTCCTGTTCCTTGTAATTCTGGAAATTCTTCTAATAATTCTTCATGTGCATCTATAGTTTGAATATAATAACATGTATCATCTGCAGATTGTGGTTGTTGCATTGCTCTATCAACTGAAAAGGTAACACTCTCATCCTCTATACTTAGGGTCAGTTTCTTACCGAACACGTCTATCATTACTTTAGCCGTGTTTAAGAATGGTCTTCCTAATATGAGAGGAACTTGAGAATCTTCTTCCATGTCCAAAACAACAAAATCTACTGGAAATACTAAAGTACCAACTTTAACTAACATGTTCTCCATTATCCCTCTAGGATATTTTATTGATCGATCGGCTAGTTGTATGCTTATTCTTGTTGGTTTTAATTCTCCAAGGTCTAGTTTAGCGTATAGTGAATACGGCATTAGATTTATACTAGCACCTAAGTCTGCCAATGCTTCTATTGAATTAAGACTACCCAGAAAACATGGAATTGTGAAACTTCCTGGATCAGATAGTTTTTCTGGTATCTTATTCAACAGCACTGCTGAACAATTAGCATTCATAGTAACAGCCGAGAGTTCTTCCATTTTCTTTCTATTTGAGATTAGATCTTTCAAGAATTTAGCATATCTAGGCATTCCTGAAATCACATCAATGAAAGGAAGATTTACATTTATCTGTTTAAACATATCCAAGAATTTGGATTGCTCGGCTTCAAGTTTTTCTTTCTTCATTTTACTCGGATAAGGAAGTGGTGGTTGATATGGTTTAACATAAGGTTTAGCCTTAACTTTGTTATCTTCATTAACCTTCTCAACTACCGGTTCTTTTTCCTTATCTTGATCAGGTTGTGGTTCTTGTGGAGTAGGAATAGTTTCATCAGAAGTTACAGGTATTTCCGGTGGTTTAAGTGTTGTACCACTTCTTGTGGTAATGGCTTTAGCTGTTTCATTCCGGGGATTAGCATTTGTATCACTAGGTAGACTTCCCGGTTTTCTTTCACCTATTAACCTTGCTAGGTTACTTACTTCTTGTTCCAGATTTTGAATAGAAGCTTGTTGATTTCTAAATGCTTGAGCATTTTGTTCATTGGTTTGTTTTTGAGATGTGAAAAACTGCGTTTGAGTTTCAACTAGCTTCGTCATCATATCTTCTAAATTCGGCTTTTTATCATCGGTTTGTTGTGGTGGTTTGTTTTGAAAATTCGGTCTTTGCTGATTGTAATTATTATTGGATACTTGTTGATTGCTAGGACCTTGTTGGTTGTTGTATGGAATATTTCGGTTATAATTCTGGTTTTGATTGTAATTCGGTCTTGGCGGTTGATAATTATTCTGATAATTATTTCCAGGCCTTTGGTTTATGTATGAAATATTCTCTCTTTGTTCCATTGTTAATTCAATACTGAGACAATCTTTTGTCAAATGTGGTCCTCCACACTGCTCACAACTAATTCGTATTGAGTGAATATCTTTAGTCATCTTTTCCATTCGTCTCTCCACAGTATCTATCTTTGCGGAAATGGAATCTAAGTCATGGCTAGAATCGGCTCTAGCTGCTTTAGATGATCTAATGATATCTTTTTCTTGGTGCCACTCATGTGAGTGGGAAGCAGTGTTATCAATAATTTTGTAAGCATCAGTTTCGGTTTTCTTCATAATAGAACCACCAGCTGCTATATCTATGTCTTTTCTTGTAGTGATGTCGCATCCTTGGTAGAATATTTGTACTATTTGACAGGTGTCTAAACCATGTTGCGGACATCCTCTTAACAACTTTCCATATCTTGTCCACGCCTCATATAGAGTTTCATTTGGTTTCTGTGTGAACGTAACAATTTCTGCTTGAAGTCTTACGGCTTTAGATGCAGGAAAGAATTGTTTAAGAAATTTTTCAACTAAAACGTCTCATGTATCGATCGCCCCTTCAGGTAACGATTCCAACCAATCTTTGGCTTCTCCCTTTAAAGTCCAGGGAAATAACATGAGATATATCTGTTCATCCTCCACTTCTCGGATTTTAAATAGTGTGCAGATCCTATTAAAGGTACGTAGATGTTCATTTGGATCTTCCTTCGGCGCACCACTAAATTGGCATTGATTAGTCACCATGTGTAGAATTTGTCCTTTGATTTCATAATCTGGCGCATTAATGTCTGGATGAGTAATTGCGTGACCTTGGCCAGTGCGTTTAGCTCTCATTCGGTCTTCCATACTTAGAGGTTCTAGATTTTCCATGATTGGAAGTGTTGTATCCGAATCACTAGAGGTTTCTGATTTGATGGTTTCTTCCTCAACAATCTCTATTTGAATGATTGGAGGTTCTTCTATCGATGATTTATATCGATATCTGTCTTCTTCTTTTAGCATTTGAATTTCTTCTGTTGTTGGTTCATATCCATTAGCTATAAGTGTAGCTAACATTTCAGCTTCATCAATTGGTTCATTACCTTCTCCTAAAGAACATTCTCCTGTTCCTTGTAATTCTGGAAATTCTTCTAATAATTCTGCATGTGCATCTATAGTTTGAATATAATAACATGTATCATCTGCAGATTGTGGTTGTTGCATTGCTCTATCAACTGAAAAGGTAACACTCTCGTCCTCTATACTTAGGGTCAATTTCTTACCGAACACGTCTATCATTGCTTTAGCCGTGTTTAAGAATGGTCTTCCTAATATGAGAGGAACTTGAGAATCTTCTTCCATGTCCAAAACAACAAAATCTACTGAAAATACTAAAGTATCAACTTTAACTAGCATGTTCTCCATTATCCCTCTAGGATATTTTATTGATCTATCGGCTAGTTGTATGCTTATTCTGGTTGGTTTTAATTCTCCAAGGTCTAGTTTAGTGTATAGTGAATACGGCATTAGATTTATACTAGCACCTAAGTCTGCCAATGCTTCTATTGAACTAAGACTACCCAAAAAACATGGAATTGTGAAACTTCCTGGATCAGATAGTTTTTCTGGTATCTTATTCAACAGCACTGCTGAACAATTAGCATTCATAGTAACAGCCGAGAGTTCTTCCATTTTCTTTCTATTTGAGATTAGATCTTTCAAGAATTTAGCATATCTAGGCATTCCTGAAATCACATCAATGAAAGGAAGATTTACATTTATCTGTTTAAACATATCCAAAAATTTGGATTGCTCGGCTTCAAGTTTCTCTTTCTTCATTTTACTCGGGTAAGGAAGTGGTGGTTGGTATGGTTTAACATAAGGTTTAGCCTTAACTGTGTTATTTTCATTAACCTTTTCAACTACCGGTTCTTTTTCCTTATCTTGATCAGGTTGTGGTTCTTGTGGAGTAGGAATAGTTTCATCAGAAGTTACAGGTATTTTAGGTGGTTTAAGTGTTGTACCACTTCTTGTGGTAATAGATTTAGCTGTTTCATTCCTGGGGTTAGCATTTGTATCACTAGGTAGACTTCCCGGTTTTCTTTCACCTATTAACCTTGCTAGGTTACTTACTTCTTGTTCCAGATTTTGAATAGAAGCTTGTTGATTTCTAAATGCTTGAGCATTTTGTTCATTGGTTTGTTTCTGAGATGTGAAAAACTGCGTTTAAGTTTCAACTAGCTTCGTCATCATATCTTCTAAATTCGGCTTTTTATCATCGGTTTGTTGTGGTGGTTTGTTTTGAAAATTCGGTCTTTGCTGATTGTAAGTATTATTGGATACTTGTTGATTGCTAGGACCTTGTTGGTTGTTGTATGGAATATTTCTGTTATAATTTTGGTTTTGATTGTAAATCGGTCTTGGCGGTTGATAATTATTCTGATAATTATTTCCAGGCCTTTGGTTTATGTATGAAATATTCTCTCTTTGTTCCATTGTTAATTCAATACTGAGACAATCTTTTGTCAAATGTGGTCCTCCACACTGCTCACAACTAATTCGTATTGAATGAATATCCTTAGTCATCTTTTCCATTCGTCTCTCCACAGCATCTATCTTTGCGGAAATGGAATCTAAGTCATGGCTAGAATCGGCTCTAGCTGCTTTAGATGATCTAATGATATCTTTTTCTTGGTGCCACTCATGTGAGTGGGAAGCAGTGTTATCAATAATTTTGTAAGCATCAGTTTCGGTTTTCTTCATAATAGAACCACCAGCTGCTATATCTATGTCTTTTCTTGTAGTGATGTCGCATCCTTGGTAGAATATTTGTACTATTTGACAG
Organism: Rutidosis leptorrhynchoides; assembly: GCF_046630445.1. Lineage (NCBI taxonomy): Eukaryota > Viridiplantae > Streptophyta > Magnoliopsida > Asterales > Asteraceae > Rutidosis > Rutidosis leptorrhynchoides. The sequence continues at coordinate 511,147,879 of NC_092335.1, read as the reverse complement.
GTGTCTAAACCATGTTGCGGACATCCTCTTAATAACTTTCCATATCTTGTCCACGCCTCATATAGAGTTTCATTTGGTTTCTGTGTGAACGTAACAATTTCTGCTTGAAGTCTTACGGCTTTAGATGCAGGAAAGAATTGTTTAAGAAATTTGTCAACTAAAATGTCCCATGTATCAATCGCCCCTTCAGGTAACGATTCCAACCAATCTTTGGCTTCTCCCTTTAAAGTCCAGGGAAATAACATGAGATATATCTGTTCATCCTCCACTTCTCGGATTTTAAATAGTGTGCAGATCCTATTAAAGGTACGTAGATGTTCATTTGGATCTTCCTTCGGCGCACCACTAAATTGGCATTGATTAGTCACCATGTGTAGAATTTGTCCTTTGATTTCATAATCTGGCGCATTAATGTCTGGATGAGTAATTGCGTGACCTTGGCCAGTGCGTTTAGCTCTCATTCGGTCTTCCATACTTAAAGGTTCCAGATTCCCCATAATTGAATTTGTTGAATCGGTATCACTAGATGATTCTGATTTAATGGTTCGTTCCTCAACAATCTCTGTTTGAATGATTGGTGGTTCCGGAGGAAAGTTTAATGGTTCAGGATCTATGAACCGTTCCTGAATATTCTCCGGATTCTCAATTGTGAGGTTGGGTTCAAAAAATGGATTATCGGAAATTTGAACTGAAGTACTTGGTTGACTGGATGACGATTCTAAAGAAAAATCAACGGCGGTTATATTTGCTAAATGTCTTGATCTAGTTACAGGTGGTGAACGTACAAAAGGTGATGAACGTCTTGCTCGGTGCATTCACTGAATATCCTATTAGTTTTAAAAAGGAAAGAAAAATTATAATAAGTTATCCAACCAATAGACTTTTCTGATTTTGCCCACGTTTTGAATAGCCAAAAGATGCAGCAGAGGGGCAGGATTCGTTTGGTCTCAATATAATTGAGGACTGTTTGGCTCCAATAACCCGGTCCACGTACAAATCCAACTATTACTACGAACCAGAAAATTTTGATGTCTATCAATTTAACCACTTAAAATAAATTTTCGTAATTTTAAGAAATTTAGATAAGAAGTAGAAAAAATTCTAAGTCCTAAAAACTAGAATGGCGAGAAATAAGAGAGAAAAAGAGTTCGTCGCAAAAGGTCGAAAAAGAAAAATGGTTGAAAAATAAAAGGTGACGGAAAAATAAAAGAAACTTATAAAAACTTAAAAATACTTTACTAACCTAACCTTATTACTACAACTAACTTAAAATTATAATCGCAAATTGAAATTACTAATTGGAATGATAATTGATACATAGTAAAAGGTCTAAAAATATTAAAGCTTACAAGGAAAAACTAAATCCCAAATGGAAATAACTTAAAAAGAAACTAAAACTTAAAAAGGCGTCGCAAAATTCTAAAGCACCTAAATCTTAGTCTAAAGAAAAAGCACTTAAGGAATTCTACGGCAAAGCCTAAAAATCTAGGAGTAAAAATAACTATAGCAAAAACTAAGTTTAAAATTAAATATGAGCGAAAAAATACAAATATTACGCTACAACGATTAAAAAGGGACAAAATATAAAAATATACAAAAAGTTGTAAAAAGTACAATTTTTATAAAAATATTATTTTTATATTATTTATTTAATAAAACTACTAATTTTACAATTTAATAAAACTAATTAATACTAAATACATAAATTATATAAAAAGTAAAAGTAAAAATAAAACTAATAATAATAATAATAATAATTAGGGTTAAATAATAATTATAATTAATAATAAACCGTAATTAATGCTGAATTAGGGCTTCCTGTTCGCGTGTCAGAGAAGCTCCGCGAGTCGCGGTAATTATTGCATCAAACCCCGTGAGTCGCGGGGTTTCAAATTTCAGCTGACAGCTTTAAATTCGACGCGTTTTTTCTTTATTTATTTTTTTTTATTTTCTGTTTTTAATTTTTATATAAATAAAATATATTAAAATAAAACTTATATTTTTATAAACTAAACTAAAAATAAAGAAACTTATAAAACTTAAATATTTAACAAAATCTTAAAAATACTTATATTTTTGTTTTTCTTTTTATATTTTTGAATAATTAAAACGTATTTTTACAAAAACGAATTTTTAATAAAAGTAAACTAAATTTTTTTTTTTTTTATTTTATATTTTAGCGTTGCGCTTCCGGTTTTTAAGATAATTCCCCGGCAGCGGCGCCAAAAATACTTGATGTGCAGCGGGGTGTATATAAAATAGTTATTAATTTTCGCAGAAAACACTATTAAATACGATACAATTTTACACAAGATATTTATTTATTTATAGAATGGATATACTTAAACCTTGCTACAACACTTATAGGCAGTGTACCTAATCGTACAGTAGTGTAGTTTTTAGTAAGTCCGGTTCGTTCCACAGGGAAATCTTTAAACAAAGCTCAACGCTATATTAGTTTACTTTTATAAAAATACAAACATATATATAAGTAATATTATTATTATAAAGGGGGGTTTTTACCGTTTAATGACCGGTTTGTCGATTTTAAGACTTTAGTCGCAGTTAAAACCTAATGTAAAATATAAAAGACTTAATTTAAAGCGTAAAGTAAATAACGATAATGAAATTGCGAATAATAAAAGTGCGATAAAATAAAATTGCGATAATTAAAAAGTACGATAATTAAAAGTGCGATTAAATAACAATAAATAAAAGTTCGATAATTAGAAGTGCAATTAAATATAAAATAAAGGAAATTAAATATGAAATAAAAGAATTATGCTTATTTAAACTTCCGTAATCATGATGTTTGACGTGTTGATTTTAGTTTTATGCCCCATGGGTTAATTGTCCTTTGTCCTGGATTATTTAATATGTCCGTCTGGTTTTTGTCCATAACAGTCCATCAGTCATAAATATAAAGTGCGAGTGTCCTCGTCAAATTATTCTTATACCCGAAGTTAAATATTCCAACTAATTGGGGATTCGAATTGTAACAAGGTTTTAATACTTTGTTTAATGAATACACCAGGTTATCGACTGCGTGTAAACCAAGGTTTTACTACTTTGTTAACAATTACACCAATTACCCTTGAATGTAATTTCACCCCTGTTTTAATTATTCTAGTGGCTATTAATCCATTCCCGTGTCCGGTTAAATGAACGATTATTCGTACATATAAATACCCCGCCCATCGTGTCCGATTGAGTGTATATGGTAATTTATAGGGACGCCCAATTGTAAATCTTTATATTAACATTAACAAACTATCATTTAGTTAAACAAATATAAAGCTCATTAATAGCCCATAGTCTAATTTCCACAAGTGTCGTTCTTTTATCCAAACCCCAATTATGGTACAAAGCCCAATTACCCAATTTTAGTAATTAGCCCAACATCATGATTACTTTATTTTAAATAAGCATAATAATAACTTAGCTACGAGACATTAATGTAAAAAGGTTGAACATAACTTACAATGATTAAAAATAGCGTAGCGTTACACGGACAGAATTTCGACTTACACCCTTACAACATTCGCTAACATACCCTTATTATTAGAATTAAAATTAAAATTAAAATATAAATTATATATATATATATATAAATTTTACGTATGATAAGAGAAGAAAAAGATATGAATTGTGATCAGAATTCGGTTGGCTTTATAGGGAATTTCGATTTTTGGGGCTCCGCGACTCGCGGCAAAATCTTCTTCAAACTCCGCTAGTCGCGGAGAATGCATTTACAGCTCACACCCTTGGAGTCTTTCTCTGCCGACGATTTATAATATATATATATATATAATATATATATAATTAATATAATTAATTATATATTATATTATATTTATATACATAGTTAACTTGTAATTTTTAGTCCGTTGCGTCGAGCGTTAAGAGTTGACTCTGGTCCCGGTTCCGGATTTTCGAACGTCCTTGCGTACAATTTTATATTTTGTACTTTGCATTTTGAATCTTGTACTCTTGTAATTTCGAGACGTTTCTTATCAATAATTGGAACCTTTTTGATTGTCTTTTGTTCTTTTGAGCTTTTTGGTCGTTTGCGTCTTCAATTCGTCGAATCTGTCTTTTGTCTTCACCTTTTATTATCTAAACGAATATCACTTGTAAATAGAACAATTGCAACTAAAAGCTTGTCTTTCTTGAGGAATAATGCTATGAAATATATGTTCGTTTTTAGCATTATCAAACAAGGATAAGCAATAGTTTTCGAAATCAAACACGATCAAAGTCCAGACTCACTAATGCATCCTAACAAACTCGATAAGACACACTAATGCAAATTTTCTGGTTCTCTAAGACTAACGCTCTGATACCACATGTCAAAACCCGTCCTAAACCATAAGGACAAATATAATAACATATGATTTCATCGCGAGGTATTGACCTCTATATGCGACATTTTTCAAAGAAAACTGCATTCGTTTTTACAATACAAACCATAACTTTTATTAAAATACAAGGTTTAAACAACATAATAATGATTATCGTTTAGCGATAATCTTAGCCTTACAAATATTACATGTGATGATAACAATACGATTTCCAACATATTTTACATTATAAATCCTCCGATATGCAGTTTTATTTTTGACACAAATATGCATACTCCAGATCTTGCTTAAATTCAACATGATGCAGCGGAAGCTTTTAGTTATCACCTGAGAATAAACATGCTTAAAACGTCAACATAAAGTTGGTGAGATATAGGTTTAATGCCGGCAGCGTTATATATATAGACCACAAGATTTCATATATAAACGTTTTAATAAAAATATTTTAAGTTGTTGAGCACTTGATAACCATACTTAACATTTAATCAACGTCGCATATTCCCTTTATTATGAAATCTTACTACACCGTACCAAGTGTAGTCACCGAAACAAAGTACTGTGCAACCGTTGAATACTGGTCGTCCAGTCCGGTTGGGGTTGTCAGGCCCGATAGATCTATCAACAGGATTCGCGTTTACAATACCTCATGTAAATAGTAGTTACCAAGTTACAGGGAAGTATGCCAGTGGTACAACTCAACGTAGAATATATATTTTTAATCACTTGTGTCCATAACGTAAATCATAAAATGCATGTATTCTCATCCCGAAATATTTAGAGTTTAAAAGTGGGACTATATACTCACTTTTGCCTTGAAGGTATTTAACACGACTTGGTCTCCGATAGATATCATGAACCTAACCATATATATAATATATCAACATATTTTCTTTTCAAGTAATCGTTACATATATATATATATACACTTATAATACTTGATAATGCTAAAAACGAACATATATTTCATAGCATTATTCCTCAAGAAAGACAAGCTTTTAGTTGCAATTGTTCTATTTACAAGTGATATTCGTTTAAATATTAAAAGGTGAAGACAAAAGACAGATTCGACAAATTGAAGACGCAAACGACCAAAAAGCTCAAAAGTACAAAATACAATCAAAGAGGTTCCAATTATTGATAAGAAACGTCTCAGAATTACAAGGGTACAAGATTCAAAACGCAAAATACAAGATATTAAATTGTACGCAAGGACGTTCGAAAATTCGAAATCGGGACCAGAGTCAACTCTCAACGCTCGACGCAACGGACTAAAAATTACAAGTTAACTATGTATATAAATATAATATAATATATAATTAATTATATAAATTATATATATATTATATTTATATATTAAAACCGTCGGCAAGAAAGGTTCCAAAATGAGATGAGCTGTAGAAACAAACTCTGCGAGTTGCGGAGTTTGAAGGCCAAAAAGGCCGCGACTCGCGGAGCCTCCCTGGACAAAAATGCCTATAAAAGCCAGCGCAATTCGACGTTTTAAATGTCCTAATTCTATCTATCTCTCTATATACGTAAATATATATATATATATATATATATATATATATATATATATATATATATATATATATAATTTATTTTTTAATTTTAATTTTAATTTTAATTTCCAATAATAAGGGTATGTTAGCGAATATTGTAAGGGTGTAAGTCGAAATTTTGTCCGTGTAACGCTACGCTATTTTTAATCATTGTAAGTTATGTTCAACCTTTTTAATTTATTGTCTCATAGCTAAGTTATTATTATGCTTATTTAATACCGAAGTAATCATGATGTTGGGGTAATTACTAAAATTGGGTAATTGGGCTTTGTACCATAATTGGGGTTTGGACAAAAGAACGACACTTGTGGAAATTAGACTATAGGCTATTAATGGGCTTTATATTTGTTTAACTAAATGATAGTTTGTTAATTTTAATATAAAGATTTACAATTGGACGTACCCATAAATAACCATATACACTCGATCGGACACGATGGGCGGGGTATTTATATGTACGAATAATCGTTCATTTAACCGGACACTGGAATGGATTAATAGTCACTAGAATTATTAAAACAGGGGTGAAATAATGTATAAGGACACTTGGCATAATTGATAACAAAGTATTAAAACCTTGGGCTACACTCAGTCGATATCCTGGTATAATTATTAAATAAAGTATTAAAACCTTGTTACAGTTTAAGTCCCCAATTAGTTGGAATATTTAACTTCGGGTATAAGGATAATTTGACGAGGATACTCGCACTTTATATTTATGACTGATGGACTGTTATGGACAAAACCAGACGGACATATTAAATAATCCAGGATAAAGGACAATTAACCCATGGGCATAAAACTAAAATCAACACGTCAAACATCATGATTACGGAAGTTTAAATAAGCATAATTCTTTTATTTCATATTTAATTTCCTTTATTTTATATTTAATTGCACTTCTAATTATCGCACTTTTATTTATTGTTATTGTATTTAATTGCACTTTTAATTATCGTACTTTTTAATTATCGCAATTTTATTTTATCGCACTTTTATTTATCGCAATTTCATTATCGTTATTTACTTTACGCTTTAAATTAAGTCTTGTATTTATTTTTAATATTTTACATTAGGTTTTAACTGCGACTAAAGTTTTAAAAATCAACAAACCAGTCATTAAATGGTAAAACCCCCCCCCCTTTATAATAATAATATTACTTATATATATTTTTGTATTTTTATAAAATAAAACTAATATAGCGTTAAGCTTTGTTTAAAGATTTTTCCCTGTGGAACGAACCGGACTTACTAAAAACTACACTACTGTACGATTAGGTACACTGCCTATAAGTGTTGTAGCAAGGTTTAAGTATATCCATTCTATAAATAAATAAATATCTTGTGTAAAATTGTATCGTATTTAATAGTTTTTTCTTGTAAAATTTAATAGTATTTTATACCCCTTAGCTTTAACATCAAGTATTTTTGGCGCCGCTGCCGGGGAATCGATTTCTTGCTTAAAAGCCGGAAGCGCAACGCTAATATAAAAAAAAATTTATTTTTAGTTTACTTTTATAAAAAATACGCTTTTGTAAAAATACGTTTTAAATATTCGAAAACATAAAAAGAAAACAAAAATATAAATATTTTTAAGAGTTTATTAAATATTTAAGTTTTATAAAGTTTCTTTATTTTTATTTTATAAAAATATAAGTCTTATTTAAATATTTTCGTTTTATTTAAAACATAAAAAAAACCGAAAAAAACGAAAAAATATATATATATAAATCTATTTTTAAGATTTTTATAAAATTATAAAGTATTTCTATTTTTATTTTAGTTTTTAAAACATAAGTTTTTATATAATTTATATAAATATTTTATTTAATTATTAAAACAGAAAATATAAAACAGAAAAATATAAAAACAAATAAATAAAAAAACTGACCTGTCGAAACTTGACCTGTCTCTTTTGAACCTGCAATCTCCGCGACTTGCAGGGGTTTTGAACTGGGTTCACCGCGACTCGCGGAGCCGCCCAGACAGGTCACATAGGAAGCCCTGAATTCGCATTAATTACGGGTTTTTATTATTATTATTATTTAAATTAAACCCTAATTAGGGTTATATTTTTATATAATTTAGTTTAGTTTATTTATTAATTTGTATTTTAAGTTTAATTAGTTTAATTAGTTTATAAAATTAATAGTTTTATTAAATAAATAATATAAAAATAATATTTTTATAAAAATTGTAATTTTTACAACTTTTAGTATATTTTTATATTTTGTCCCTTTTTATTTGTTTTAGCATAATTTTTTGTATTTTTCGCTCGTAGCTAGTTTTAAGTCTAGTATTTTGCCGTAGCTTATTTTTATTTATAGATTTTTAGGATTTGCCGTAAAATCTCTTAAATGCTTTTTCTTTAGACTAAGATTTAGGTGCTTTAGAATTTTGCGACGCCTTTTTAAGTTTTAGTACCTTTTTAAGTTATTGTCATTTGGGATATAGTTTTACTTGTAAGCCTTAATATTTTTAGACGTAACTTTTAGTTTTTAGTTTCTTTTTAAGTTTCAACGCGCTACTTTTTTATTTTTATTTTTCGACACCTTTTACCTATGTATCAATTATCGCTCCAATTAGTAATCTCAATTTGCAATTTTAATTTTAAGTTGGTGATAATAATAAGGTTGGGTTAGTCAAGTGTTTTAAAGTTTTATAAGTCACTCTTTTTCTTTCTTATTTTTCGACGCCTTTTATTTTTCAACCCTTTTCTTTTTCGACGCGCTCTTTTTCTTTCTTATTTCTCGTCATTCTAGTTTTTAGGACTTAGAATTTTCTCTATTTCTTATCTAAAACTTCTTAAAATTACGAAAATTTATTTTAAGTGGTTAAATTGATAGACTCAAAATTTTCTAGTTCGTAGTAATAGTTGGATTTGTAGGTAGACCAGGTTATTGGAGCCAAACAGTACTCAATTATATTGAGACCAAACGAATCCTGCCCCTCTGCTGCATCTTTTGGCTATTCGAAACGTGGGCAAAATCAGAAAAGTCTATTAATTGGATAACTTATATAATTTTTCTTTCCATTTAAAAACTAATAGGATATTCAGTGAATGCACCGAGCAAGACGTTCACCACCTTTTGTACGTTCACCACCTGTAACTCAATCAAGACATCTAGCTAATATTACCGCCGTTGATTTTTCTTTAGAATCGTCATCCAGTTGACCAAGTACTCCAATTCAAATTTCCGATAATCCATTTTTTGAACCCGACCTCACAATTGAGAATCCGGAGAATATTCAGGGACAATTCATAGATCCTGAACCATTAATTTTTCCTCCGAAACCACCAATCATTCAAACAGAGATTGTTGAGGAACGAACCATTAAATCAGAATCCTCTAGTGATTCAGATTCAACAAATTCAATTATGGAAAATCTGGAACCTTTAAGTATGGAAGACCGAATGAGAACTAAACGCACTGGCCAAGGTCATGCAATTACTCATCCTGACATTAATGCGCCAGATTATGAAATCAAAGGACAAATTCTACACATGGTAACTAATCAATGCCAATTTAGTGGTGCGCCGAAGGAAGATCCAAATGAACATCTTCGTACCTTTAATAGAATCTACACACTATTTAAAATAAAAGAAGTTGAGGATGAACAGATATATCTCATGTTATTTCCCTGGACTTTAAAGGGAGAAGCCAAAGATTGGTTGGAATCGTTACCTGAAGGGGCGATTGATACATGGGACGTTTTAGTTGAAAAATTTCTTCAACAATTCTTTTCGGCATCTAAAGCCGTAAGACTTCAAGGAGAAATTGTTACGTTCACACAGAAACCGAATGAAACTCTATATGAGGCATGGACCAGATTTGGAAAGTTATTAAGAGGATGTCCGCAACATGGTTTAGACACTTGTCAAATAGTACAAATATTCTACCAAGGATGCGACATCACTACAAGGAAAGACATAGATATAGCAGCTGGTGGTTCTATTATGAAGAAAACAGAAACTGATGCTTACAAAATTATTGATAACACTGCTTCCCACTCACATGAGTGGCTCCAAGAAAAAGATATTGTTAGATCATCTAAAGCAGCTAGAGCCGATTCTAGCCATGACTTAGATTCCATTTCAGCAAAGATAGATGCTGTCGAGAGACGAATGGAAAAGATGACTAAAGATATTCACTCAATACGAATTAGTTGTGAGCAGTGTGGAGGACCACATTTGACAAAAGATTGTCTCAGTATTGAACTAACAATGGAACAAAGAGAGAATATTTCATACATAAACCAAAGGCCTGGAAATAATTATCAGAATAATTATCAACCGCCAAGACCGATTTACAATCAATACCAAAATTATAACCGAAATATTCCATACAACAACCAACAAGGTCCTAGTAATCAACAAGTATCCAATAATACTTACAACCAGCAAAGACCTAATTTTCAAAACAAACCACCACAAACCGATGATAAAAAGCCAAATTTAGAAGATATGATGACGAAGCTAGTTGAAACTCAAACGCAGTTTTTCATATCTCAGAAACAAACCAATGAACAAAATGCTCAAGCATTTAGAAATCAACAAGCTTCTATTCAAAATCTGGAACCAGAAGTAAGTAACCTAGCAAGGTTAATAGGTGAAAGAAAACCGAGAAGTTTACCTAGTGATACAAATGCTAACCCCCGGAATGAAACAGCTAAAGCCATTACCACAAGAAGTGGTATTACACTTAAACCACCTGAAATACTTGTAACTTCCGATGAAGCTATTCCTACTCCACAAGAACCACAACCTGAACAAGATAAGGAAAAAGAACTGGTAGTTGAAAAGGTTAATGAAGATAACAAAGTTAAGGCTAAACCTTATGTTAAACCATACCAACCACCACTTCCTTATCCGAGTAAAATGAAAAAAAAGAGACTTGAAGCCGAGCAATCCAAATTCTTGGATATGCTTAAACAAATAAATGTCAATCTTCCTTTCATTGATGTAATTTCAGGAATGCCAAGATATGCTAAATTTCTGAAAGATCTAATCTCAAATAGAAAGAAAATGGAAGAACTCTCTGCCGTTACTATGAATGCTAATTGTTCAGCAGTGCTGTTGAATAAGATACCAGAAAAATTATCTGATCCAGGAAGTTTCACAATTCCATATTTTCTGGGTAGTCTTAGTTCAATAGAAGCATTGGCAGATTTAGGTGCTAGTATAAATTTAATGCCGTATTCACTATACACTAAACTAGACCTTGGAGAATTGAAATCAACAAGAATAAGCATACAACTAGCCGATCGATCAATAAAATATCCTAGAGGGATAATGGAGAACATGCTATTTAAAGTTGGTACTTTAGTATTTCCAGTAGATTTTGTTATTCTGGACATGGAAGAAGATTCTCAAGTTCCTCTCATATTAGGAAGACCATTCTTAAACACGGCTAAAGCAATGATAGACGTGTTTGGTAAGAAACTGACCCTAAGTATAGAGGACGAAAGTGTTACCTTTTCAGTTGATAGAGCAATGCAACAACCGCAATCTGCAGATGATACATGCTATTATATTCAAACTATAGATTCACATGCAGAATTGTTAGAAGAATTTCCAGAATTATAAGGAACAGGAGAATGTTATTTAGGAGAAGGAACTGAACCAATTGATGAAACTGAAATGTTAGCTACACTAATAGCTAATGGATATGAACCAACAACAGAAGAAATTCAAATGCTAAAAGAAGAAGACAGATATCGATATAAATCATCGATAGAAGAACCACCAACATTAGAGTTAAAGCCACTTCCAAACCATTTGGAATACGCTTATTTACATGGTGAATCTGAAGTACCTGTAATAATATCGTCTTCTCTTACTAAAAATGAGAAATCACAACTCATTTCTGTGTTGAAAGCTCATAAACCAGCCATTGCATGGAAGATTCATGATATTAAAGGAATAAGTCCTTCGTATTGCACACATAAAATCCTTATGGAAGAAGGTCATAAAACGTATGTGTAACGCCAACGAAGACTAAATCCGAATATGCAAGATGTTGTTAAGAAAGAAATTATTAAACTGCTTGATGCAGGTTTAATTTATCCAATTTCTGATAGTCCATGGGTAAGCCCAGTTCAATGCGTGCCTAAGAAGGGTGGCATGCCTGTCATTACAAATGAGAAAAATGAGCTTATTCCTACTAGGACTGTAACAGGATGGCGTGTATGTATTGATTATAGAAAATTAAATGACGCCACCAGAAAAGATCACTTTCCCTTACCTTTCATTGATCAAATGTTGGAAAGATTAGCCGGAAATAGTTACTATTGTTTTCTTGATGGATTTTCCGGATATTTTCAAATTCCAATAGCACCTGAGGACCAAGAGAAAACCACGTTCACGTGCCCTTATGGTACTTTTGCTTACAAACGCATGCCATTTGGACTTTGCAATGCCCCTGCAACCTTTCAAAGGTGCATGATGGCGATTTTTCACGACATGATAGAAGAATGCATGGAAGTTTTCATGGATGACTTTTCAGTCTTCGGTGATGCATTTGAAACATGTCTAGCTAATCTTGAACGAATGCTTATTAGATGCGAACAATCAAATCTAGTACTTAATTGGGAGAAATGCCATTTCATGGTTAAAGAAGGCATCGTTCTTGGACATAAAATTTCAAAGGAAGGAATTGAAGTGGATAGAGCTAAAGTAGATGTAATTGCTAAACTTCCACATCCCACCAATGTTAGAGGAGTTAGGAGTTTTCTAGGGCATGCCGGTTTTTACCGACGTTTCATAAAAGATTTTTCTAAAATTGCCACTCCTATGAATAAACTCCTAGAAAAGGATGCTCCATTCATCTTTTCAGAGGAATGTATCAAATCTTTTAATATTCTTAAAGAGAAACTCACTAATGCGCCGATCATGATAACATCAAATTGGAATTTACCGTTTGAACTAATGTGCGATGCAAGTGATTTTGCAATGGGAGCCGTTTTAGGACAAAGGATTGAAAAACGATTTCAACCTATATATTATGCTAGTAAGACGTTAAAAGGAGCACAAACGAACTACACAACTACTGAAAAAGAACTCCTTGCTATTGTCTTTGCTTTTGACAAATTTCGTTCATATCTCGTTCTAGCTAAAACGGTGGTCTATACCGACCATTCTGCTCTTAGATACCTATTTTCGAAACAAGATGCCAAACCACGATTAGTCCGTTGGATCTTACTCTTACAAGAGTTTGATATTGAAATCCGAGATAAAAGAGGAGCAGAAAATCTCGCCGCTGATCATCTTTCTCGTCTTGAAAATCCCGAATTAGAAGTTCTAAATGAATCGGCCATACAAGACAACTTTCCTGATGAATATCTATTGAAGATAGATTATAATGAAATACCATGGTTTGCAGACTATGTAAACTACTTAGTATGTGGATTCCTTTAAAAAGGATTATCGTACCAAAAACGAAAGAATTCTTCAGTAATATAAAACACTATTTCTGGGAAGATCCACATCTGTTTAAAAGTTGTCCAGATGGAATAATACGCCGATGTGTATTCGGAGATGAAGCTGGTAAAATCTTAAACCATTGTCACACAGGACCAACAGGAGGGCATTATGGGCCTCAACTCACAGCAAGAAAAGTTTACAATGCTGGATTCTATTGGCCTACAATTTTCAAAGACGCACACCTTCTTTGCAAATCCTGTGATACTTGTCAAAGGGCCGGAAAAATAAGTCAACGTGATGAAATGCCACAAAATGTCATTCAAGTATGTGAAGTATTTGACATTTGGGGTATTGACTTTATGGGTCCATTTCCAAAATCTCATAATAATCTCTATATTCTCGTAGCCATTGATTATGTATCTAAATGGGTGGAAGCACAAGCTCTCCCAACTAACGATGCACGAGTTGTAGTCAACTTTTTAAAACGTCTTTTTGCAAGGTTTGGAACACCAAAAGCTTTAATAAGTGATCGGGGTACTCATTTCTGTAATAATCAACTTGAGAAAGTTCTTAAAAGATATGAAGTAACTCATAAAATCTCCACCGCATATCATCCACAAACAAGTGGACAAGTTGAAAATACCAACCGAGCTTTAAAACGTATTCTAGAGAAAACCGTAGGATCAAATCCGAAGGAATGGTCCAAAAAATTGGAGGATGCACTCTGGGCTTTTAGAACAGCCTACAAAACTCCAATTGGAACCACACCTTTCAGACTCGTTTATGGAAAAGCATGTCATCTTCCAGTAGAAATTGAACACAAAGCATTTTGGGCTTTGAAGACATGTAATCTTGACTTACATGAAGCTGGACGTCTACGATTAAGTCAATTAAATGAATTAGAAGAATTAAGACATGAAGCATTCGAAAATTCGTTAATCTATAAAGAAAGAACGAAGAAATGGCATGATAAAAGAATCAGAAGTTCAAAAGAATTTAAAGAAGGAGACAGAGTTCTTCTTTTCAATTCACGATTCAAGCTATTTCTTGGAAAATTGAAATCAAGATGGTCTGGACCATTCATAGTCAAAAGAGTTTTCCCATACGGAACAATAGAATTAATAAATTCAAATGGGATTGAATTTAAAGTTAATGGTCACAGAGTTAAACATTACATAGATAGTCCGATGGAAGTTGACAACGAAGTTAATCACAATTTCAACACCACAGCTAACTAAGTGTGGGGAGAATCAAGTCTTTAAAGGATAATATGTATTTCTGTTAGAGTTAGATTTTCTGTTTTCGTGTAGTTCTCGAAAATGGAACCCGAATGGTCTTTCCCTAGCAGACCCTAAAGAACTAGTCTTCTCCCCCCATTCTGAATTTTTTTTTTTTTTAGGTTTTTACGAAATGAAGACTTCCTGTGAACTAAACCATGGTCTAATGCTACACGCTTTGATCACTAAACGTAATAATGACACACTTCCGAGTGAAATAGTATCATTAATCAGAGGTAAATTGGACGGAGTAAGAAAAGAATCTAGATGCGAAGATAATAAGTTACAATTTGGTAAAGGAAAATCAAAATCCGCAGCGAAAAGAAGAGCACGACACCTTGAAAAATGTCACAAATGCGGAAAATGGTCACACGAAGGTAAATGTTCAAATAATCAAACATATTCAAATACCGAATTTGTTACTTTATGCAGAGATGGACCGTTCATATGTTTAGAAGAAAAAACGTTAAATGCTCGAGGTTACGCCTATGTAGCCATGGAAAATTAATTAGTCCGACTATCTTATGAGTGGGCTAGAGCATATCACTAAGAAATCTATTTCATAGGTAAGTTTGTATAGTTTTTATTTTTATTTTATTTTTATTTTTAACCTTTTGATAATAAACGCTAATTTGTTTGCTATAAAGTATTAAATTGGTATTCAATGAAATTAGGTCTTGCGACCGAAATTATTGATATCATACAAAAATTTATTACATCACTGCGAAATTTAACGTTTATTCTTAAGGTATAAATATCTTTAATCAATCAACCCAAAATATTTCAAAAATTCGTCATGAGTTAAATTAGGTCATGGAACCGAAATTATTTTACCGAAAAGAGGGGCACATATTTTTGATAATATTTGATTGATTAAAGTGGGATAAAAGCCAAAAAGATTTTTAATTTTATTTTTACCATGTTTTAAAATTAATATATAAAAATTAAAATAATATTGTAAACTTTTTAAATTAATATATTTAAAATTGTAAATATTTGAAAAATTGATATTTTTAATATAATTTTGTATGTATAAAAACAAAAATATAATATAAGTTTGGTGTGAATTTATAATATGAATTTTTAATTAAGTTTGGTGTGAATTTTTAATTTTATGCATTTTAAATTTAAGTTTGGTGTGAATTGAAAAACAAAAATTTACTTTATTTCGCTAAGTTAAAAATATGATTTTTAAAATTCGTCGTGAGTTGAAGACTAGGTCGTTGAACCGAAATTGCTTTACCCGAGGGAGGGACGAGAACTTTTATTATCATTATTTTTAATCTTATTGAATTAATGTATGCCAAAAACATTAAAAACCCCAAAAATCTTTGCTTTTAAAACCGCGCTTTAAATAGACAAATTTTAAAATTTTGTCGAGGGACGGACTAGGACATCGTTCCGAAACGACCTCGTCCTAAATAACAAGGGAAACAAAATTTTAGAATTAATTAATTAATTGTTTTATAAGTTAAGGTTTTTATAAAAAAAAAAAAAATACAAACACCGCGACTCGCTGAGTTTGTAAAAGGAAAACACCGCGACTCGCGGAGTTCTAAAATTCCAGAAAAAAAAACGGATCAGCAGACCAGTCCCTTCCCCGTTTTCATTATTTTTCAGCGAAAAAACACACACAAACACTCCCAAAATCGAATTTTTTCATCAAAAATAATCACATTTTTCACAAAAATCATGTTGAGAAGGATGCTATCAAGGAATTACTCAAGGAAAACGGTAAATTTCTACACCTAAACACCACTTAATCCGAAAATTAGTGTTCTTGAACAAATTTATACCCAAAATTCGATTTTGATGCTTTTTAGTGTAATTATGCTTAAATTACTTGTGTATTATGCGTGTATAACCTAGATTGATGCTATTTAACATGATTAGAAGCCTTAAAATTCAAATTTTGAGTAATCTAGGGTTTGTGTTCTTAAGCAAAATTGGGGCTTTTTGATATAAACAGGTTATGGCCGATTTTTGTCATGAATTATTGCTAAATTAAGTAGTGTAACATGTTTAGGTAGTTAAATGATCCAAACTTTGAGCCTAAACATGATTTTTGAGAATTAAAGTGGACTTTTTTAAGTCTAAAATTTATGAACTTAATTTTTGAGAGATAATGCCATTTGAAACTTGTTTAATTGCTAATAATGATTATTTTGACATGTTATTTAAGTTGAATGCTTATGAACTTGGTGAACATTTTCGTATATGCTTATTTGAAAAAGTGTAGATTTGATAAAAATATGAAAATGAGCATAAGTTTGATATAAATTGAACATGTCATTGTAATTATTTTGATTGATGATTTTGCTGACACTAATGCATATTTGGATGCACAAAAATTGTGTTTGATGTGTTTTGCAGACTGAAAGGGGTGAATCTTCATCTCAAGCTCGCATTGCTCCTCCTGAGAATGCGGAACAACAAGATGTTGATAACTATTACAAACAAGATATACCTCATCCAGTTATGACATTTTCTGATATGCACGTGGAAGATTTGCACCCGAACTTGAGAATAGATAGACGTTGGATAGATTATCCAAAATACCAAAGGAGCTTGCACACTCTTCATTCTAAAGCTGTTGAAGTACCTAGGGTAATAGAATGGAAACCGTTAGAAGCCGTAGGATTGGCCGAACGGATTAGAGAATTACTTACACAGAGGTATGGTAATTCTACTTTTAACGATTGGGTACGATTATTCAACATGCGTAGACCTGTATATAAAGTATGGTGTGAAGAATTATTGTGTAGTATAGAAATAAATGATCGGGTAGCTAGTTTAACCGATCGAACTTTTATTAGATTTTTGTTAGGAGGTTCGATGCGCCACATGTCTCTACTAGACATGGCTCAGGCCTTAAGTATATATACGCCTGAGGAGCTAGCATCTGCCGATTGTCAAGGGTTGATATTAAATGGTAGGAAGATTGATGAAAATTTTGATACGCATGGTGTATGGAGTCAAATGACTAGCCATCACCGATTTAAAGGAGGAAATTACTCTTATCTTGATATTGATAGAGCTGAATTAAGAGTAATTCACATGTTTCTAGCGAACTCGATTACACAGCGAGGTAAAAATAAGGAAAAGGTAAATGAGCAAGATTTATTTTACCACATGTGTATTCGAGACCCACAAAGTGCTGTAAGTATACCTTATTATGTGGGTTATTATTTATCAGCTATGGTTAGGGGGATGAGACCGCACAGTATAATAGGAGGTGGTATATTTATTACATTAATTGCTGAGTATCTCGATGTGGATATAAGTCGGGGGGGATTATTAATCGAAGAACCAGAACCCCACGATACAATTGGTTTAAATGTATATCATGGTGCTAAGGTTTTGAAGAGGCGAAATAATGCCGCAGTACAATATAATGGAAGACATCCACATGTTGAAAGAAATCAACAACCAGGTAATGTGGGAGGGGGAAATGAAATGACAGAAATGCAAAGGTTTATAGCTTCACAAGAGTATGAAAATGCTACACATCGAGCATTTGAAGATTGGCAAGTTCATCAAAACCATATCATAGCACATTGCCAACATATAGGTAGAAACTATATTCCTACTCCAAAGCCCGTATTTCCTCCCTGGTCTATAGAGATCCAACCACCGTATCCTACCTATAACCCAGCTGGAGCATTTTATAACACATACGGTTATGCATGGAACCCCTACTGGTATCAGCATCAACCCTAGTTTATTTAGTTTTATTTATTTTTGTAATGTTACTACATTTAACACTTATGTTGATATTGTAATAGTTTTTATAATTTTCTAACTTTTATTATTAGATTTTAATAATTTTTGAATGTGGGGTAATATACCAAACTTCAAAAATATGTATATATGTTGCAGTTTATCTTATGTACACAACAGGGTAAAACAACGCATTTTCAAAGACTGGCATTAAGTTCAGTAAAAGCTACTAATTTTGACGACAAGATGAAAAATAAATGTGATGTAACAACAAAGAGGAATGAACAAATGATGTGCACCATTTATCATTCAACACAAACAACAATATGTTTGGAAACTTTGGTAAAATTTAATCATTTTTCTACGCTAATCACCCTCAATAATTTAAATTGTTACTGATTTCTTGCAAATAAGGGCATTGCAAGATCTTAAGTGTGGGAAGGGGTTAAATTCTTTCGAATTTTAAAATTTTTACTTTATACACTTGGTTACCATTAAAAATACTAGTAAAGCAGTAGTTGTATTAGAATCTAGTGCTCTCTGATAATAAAGAACAGCCCTAGTCTTATATACTGACTACCCAATTCTAGTAAAATTTTTCAAAATTTTCAATTAAATGAATTTAAAATCATGTTTATACATATTTATGAACGATAAAACTAGGTGTTAACACCGAAATTATTGTTACCTCGGAAAGGACATAAATTGAGAAACAAACCAAAATGTTAAAATTCATTTAAAATGGAATAGAGGACAATAAAAAGGAAAATAAAAGCCAAGTGTGGGAAAATTTACCAAGTTATTTTAAACATATGTCACATATTTCTGTAACAAATAATTAAAGATGCTTTTGCTTTGGACTAAACTAAACAGTTTTACCCGATTTACTGTAAGAAAGATGGATCTACACGATGAATCAATTCCATCATTAAAAGGAAGTAAAGTCTTCCGAAAAAGACACGCGCTTCTTGATTTAGGTCATGAAGTTGTCGTTCAGACCAGCTGTAGGTTGACGAAAAATCTAGAAAAGTCATCACTAAAATCAGCAGGAAATCCACGGACCTCAGCATCAAACAGGGTTGCCAAGTGGTCAGATTTATCCTAACCATGAGAAGGATTTATCTCGTACAATGGGGGGTACCGTGCAAATTAGCTTGATAAGACTAATGAATCAGATCCCCAGAAAGGATAATCTCCTTAAAGATCAAAAATCAGCTTTTAAGACTGATATTACTCAATCCTAGAGATTGACCTTAAAGATTGAGAATTACAAACTCATGGAATTCGATGATATCTAAACTCGAGCTTGAACGAGAAAATATTTTGATCAAAATTACAAACCGATTTGTTTTCTGAAAACCCATTTTCAATGCGTTCATTACCATTGAACGTAAAATCCTAGGAATTCACCTGGAATTCATTAGGTCACCTGAACCAAATCGGGTGTCAACCGTAAGAACGGTGGTTGCATAGCATGGTCGAAGACAGGACCTTGTGCCAGACCAAAAAATTATAAGGGTGAGCTTTACTATTGCTCCTACAAAGGATAGTAATTGCGTTCGACACGTTATAGACCATAATTAAAAGCATGTCCGGGGACATTGCCTTAATAGTTGCTTGTCAACGCTTTCCTTTACAACCAGACGGTAGTTTACCGAAAGGTAATATACGGAGCAAGTATACTGGACGTGTTGCTTTCCTAATACAAGGTTAGCAAGTGGGTGACACAAAACCACAAGTTTTGAGCTAAAATTTTCAAATCTGAAACCCACCAAACCCACAAAAATATTTTGCAAATACCGGTGAAGGGTTATTCCGGAAAACTTATCTAGGGTAAAAGCTAGAATGAAATTTTCAAAAGATCAAATGTTTTCATAAAGATCCAATTTCCTTAAAGGATCTAAATTTTATAGTCATGTGAGACTGTAAACCACATCGTTACTACCATTGTTTATACCGCCGTAAAGAAATCACTGATGTACAAAGTGTGAAGAATAAAGAAGTGATTCTAATATTTCAAGACTATATTGCTTGAGGACAAGCAACGCTCAAGTGTGGGAATATTTGATAATGCTAAAAACGAACATATATTTCATAGCATTATTCCTCAAGAAAGACAAGCTTTTAGTTGCAATTGTTCTATTTACAAGTGATATTCGTTTAAATATTAAAAGGTGAAGACAAAAGACAGATTCGACAAATTGAAGACGCAAACGACCAAAAAGCTCAAAAGTACAAAATACAATCAAAGAGGTTCCAATTATTGATAAGAAACGTCTCAGAATTACAAGAGTACAAGATTCAAAACGCAAAGTACAAGATATTAAATTGTACGCAAGGACGTTCGAAAATCCGGAACTGGGACCAGAGTCAACTCTCAACGCTCGACGCAACAGACTAAAAATTACAAGTTAACTATGTATATAAATATAATATAATATATAATTAATTATATAAATTATATATATAAATTATATTTATATATTAAAACCGTCGGCAAGAAAGGTTCCAAAATGAGATGAGCTGTAGAAACAAACTCCGCGAGTTGCGGAGTTTGAAGGCCAAAAAGGCCGCGACTCGCGGAGCCTCCCTGGACAAAAATGCCTATACAAGCCAGCGCAATTCGACGTTTCAAATATCCTAATTCTATCTATCTCTCTATATACGTAATATATATATATATATATATATATATATATATATATATATATATATATATATATATATATATATATAATTTTAATTTTAATTTTAATTTTAATTTTAATTTCCAATAATAAGGGTATGTTAGCGAATATTGTAAGGGTGTAAGTCGAAATTCTATCCGTGTAACGCTACACTATTTTTAATCATTGTAAGTTATGTTCAACCTTTTTAATTTAATGTCTCATAGCTAAGTTATTGTTATGCTTATTTAATACCGAAGTAATCATGATGTTGGGCTAATTACTAAAATTGGGTAATTGGGCTTTGTACCATAATTGGGGTTTGGACAAAAGAACGACACTTGTGGAAATTAGACTATGGGCTATTAATGGGCTTTATATTTGTTTAACTAAATGATAGTTTGTTAATTTTAATATAAAGATTTACAATTGGACGTACCCATAAATAACCATATACACTCGATCGGACACGATGGGCGGGATATTTGTATGTACGAATAATCGTTCATTTAACCGGACACGAGAATGGATTAATAGTCACTAGAATTATTAAAACAGGGGTGAAATTATGTATAAGGACACTTGACATAATTGATAACAAAGTATTAAAACCTTGGGCTACACTCAGTCGATATCCTGGTGTAATTATTAAATAAAGTATTAAAACCTTGTTACAGTTTAAGTCCCCAATTAGTTGGAATATTTAACTTCGGGTATAAAGATAATTTTACGAGGATACTCGCACTTTATATTTATGACTGATGGACTGTTATGGACAAAACCAGACGGACATATTAAATAATTCAGGACAAAGGACAATTAACCCATGGGCATAAAACTAAAATCAACACGTCAAACATCTTGATTACGGAAGTTTAAATAAGCATAATTCTTTTATTTCATATTTAATTTCCTTTATTTTATATTTAATTGCACTTCTAACTATCGTACTTTTATTTATTGTTATTGTATTTAATTGCACTTTTAATTATCGTACTTTTTAATTATCGCAATTTTATTTTATCGCACTTTTATTTATCGCAATTTCATTATCGTTATTTACTTTACGCTTTAAATTAAGTCTTGTATTTATTTTTAATATTTTACATTAGGTCTTAACTGCGACTAAAGTTTTAAAAATCGACAAACCAGTCATTAAACGGTAAAAACCCCCCCTTTATAATAATAATATTACTTATATATATTTTTGTCTTTTTATAAAATAAAACTAATATAGCGTTAAGCTTTGTTTAAAGATTTTTCCCTGTGGAACGAACCGGACTTACTAAAAACTACACTACTGTACGATTAGGTACACTGCTTATAAGTGTTGTAGCAAGGTTTAAGTATATCCATTCTATAAATAAATAAATATCTTGTGTAAAATTGTATCGTATTTAATAGTTTTTTTTTGTAAAATTTAATAGTATTTTATACCCCTTAGCTTTAACATCAATACTTTTAATATTTTCTTAGTCTGTAGTTAGCAGTCTGTTGTTAATGGTCCACAATTAGTTGCTCAATAAAATAAATAAAGACCCCATCGTATTCGTATTGATCAGAATTAATCTCGACCCATGGTACCATGTGGTCAAATGACGTGTTGCGTACATAAAGTACCGTGTTGTCAAATGACGTGTTGCGTACAATCATGAGGTCTTATGATTAATCTTCTCGTGTTGTTTACGGGTGGTCCTGAAATATATAAAATCAAATCATAAGTAAATATATATAAAATATCATATTAATTAGCAAAGATATAATTAGTTTAGTTTTTCTCCAAATATTTTCGTAGCTAAACTAGCTTTGGATACCCGATCTTGTTTTAGTCGTAGTTTTTTCATTACAACTCTGTTTTTGTTGGTTCAACTTGCCACTTCCTTGGATCGAGTCAAATTTTAAGACTATGAACTGTAAATACCTTGGTTTACATTCGGAATCACAGGTTATAGGTCACACTTTGGTGAATCTTATGAAAGTGATCATTTTCCCTCATAAAAACAACATCTAATGATCATTTTTATAAAAATACTTATACTTTGAGTTAAACCATGAAATTTTTATGTGTTAACATATTCATAAGAAATATCATTTTTCCAGAACATGAACTTCCAATTCAAAGTTCAAGATGGTTTTTAATTATCCAACCCAAAACAGCCTCCGGTTGCACTCCAACGATGTAGATTCAGTTTTAAGGTGTTCTTTGTAAAATCAAGTTGAATATTGTTAAATTAGCATATCCTTATGATATATTACAGGTCTTGAAGTGTTTTAAAAGTTAAGTTAAAAGGATCTATTTAGTTTGCGAACAAGTTTGAAATCATTCAAACAATGTTCTTGTTGTTAAAATTTTATAATACAAAATAAGGTAGCTATATAAATATGAGTCGAATAAGATTATGAACAAGGTTACTACCTCAAGTTACTTGAACAAAGTTATTGCAAAAGATAAGAAATAATCTTGGAATCAAAGAGTGGTGGAGTTAGATCAAAAGGTTGGAAGTAAACTTGTATACTTGAAAGGATTATTGAAATGTTCTTGAAAGGAATTTCTTATGATGATTAAGGCTTGTTTTTGAAGCTAGATCTTCATGGTTACTTGCTGAATGGATATGGGTTTCTTATGGCTTGTAATTAGGTGAGTTAGAGTGTAATTGGAAGTGAGAATGGTGAACTAGAAATGAAATGGGGAAGGGTCCTTAAAAACGGGAATGGGGGGGGGACATGGACAAGATTTTAGTTTGTTATTTTGTATAAAAATCTATGCTAGCTTCCAATTCTAATTACCTCTCCTTGAGGGCAGCAACAAGGGCTGATTAGGTGTTGATTAGGATGCTGATTTGATGTGTATATACCAATAGTAAATACGTATAGAAGCTGGGTATGATACGGGTGCATATACCCTAGATATACGTATAAAAATCTTGAGAAAACGGAACGAGGATTCAAATATAGCTATCTTTTGTAAATATACTTATATTGTTTTATGTATAAAAACCCTTTAAAAGTGATTAAATACATATTTATACGATACTTGTATAAGTATTATAAGTTATAAGTATATATGTCAATGAACGTTACATATAGTTATCGTTTTGAAAATTTAAATTAGTAGTTTCAAAGTATACTTATAACTCATTGTTATTAGTACACAATGAGATGTTAAACCATCCTTAGATCATGTTAAATATATATAAATACATATATATACACAAACGTATAATTATCGTATGTTATATAGTTCGTGAAATCATCGGTCAAATTGGACGGTCAAACGTTGTGTAAAACTCTTTTCAAAAACATAAGTCTCAATAATTTAGATTTCATATCATGTTGGTAAGGTTTAATTTATGTAAATATTAATCTTATAAGTATAGAACGATCGGAAAAATCCGGATCATTACATACTACTTCCAACTAAATTTCGGGACGAAATTTCTTTTAAGGTGTAGGTAATGTAACATCCCGCATTTTTCCGTTAAATTATTTTAACGCCCGTCTTTTTTTTAGATAATATCTTCCGTTATCTAAATTCGTACCTTTCGTTGACTAACGTACTAATATTTCGGTTATTTAATTAAAACATCACTCGTTTACTCGAGCGTTTTTAAAATAATTCGTTTGATTAATTCCAGCACCCGACTACAAACTTGAGGGACTAAACTTGCCAAGAGGGCAAAGGGATGACTAGGTCAACTAGTCAACCTTCACCCTCCTCCATTCATTTCATCCTCCCCATTTCATTACTTCCATTTTATTCTCTCAACCCCTCAAACACAAAATCATCATCTAAATTCGATCTAGGAAGCTTGCAACAAAACAAATTACATATTTGGAATCCTCTCTTCATCCTCTACAATTTGATACCAACTTCATCTCGTTTGGGTAACATTTCTAAAACTCTAGATTTTTCTAAATTCGTGTTTTTGACTTGAAATGGTGTTAGTTAGTGTCTATGGCTCGTGTCTAGCATGAATATATGATTTATTTGCTCGATTTGTTGTTTTGGGTAACTAGTATGAAAATTTGAAATGAGTGTGCTTAATCTTTGATTTTGAATGAGTTAATGTTGTTAAATTGTTAAAGTTCATATATTAATTGTGTTACTAGTATCACTAGCTTCAATTTGATGTGTAGGTTGCTTTAAAAAACTTCATAAACTTGAATATTGATTTTGTGGGTTTTGGTTAGGGTTTGATAACTCTTAAAATGGACTTTTGATGATTTGAATGCCATGAAATATTATTGGTAAGTGTTTGGTTGGATTGTATGCTTGATTACCTTCGAAACGGCATATCATACATGTAAATTGGTTGCCCGAATCATGAAATGCATTTTGCGAACTTGAGACTTTGATTATGAACATTTAACGATCATTTGACGAGGTTTTGTTGTTGTAAATGATGAACTCGATTGATGATATATGGTTAGTTGTACTCCTTGTCAAAATACCTTTCCAACGATATAAGATACATGTTCTAAGTGTTTTCGGTTCACAAATTGTGTTAGTTTGAGTTTTGGTTCGTGCACTTGTGTGTTTCAGCAAAACAGGGTCTATGATGATGTAGCGTGAGGGTACAAAATAGTATTATTTTTAATACAAAATACTACAAAATATGACACAAGTTTTATTAATTTACGGATGGGATATACCTAAACCTTGCTACAACACTATAGGCAGTGTACCTAATCGTAGAGTAGTGTAGTTTTTAGTAAGTCCGGTTCGTTCCACAGGGAGCTGGTGATACTTACTATATTTTTAACTATATTTATATAAAATATATATAATTATATAAGTAGTAATATTATTATAAAAGGGGGGTTTTACCGTTTAATGACCGGTTTGTCGATTCTATATTTTAAGCGTAAAGATAAATGACGATAATTAAAGTGCGTAAAATAATGACAATAAATAAAATGACAGTAAATAAAATTGCGAGTAATAAAATGACAGTAAATAAAGATACGATGAGAAATATAATAAAAGAATTATGCTTATTTAAACTTCCGTAATCATGATGTTTGACGTGTTGATTTTAATTTATTACCATGGGTTAATTGTCCTTTGTCCTGGTTTATTTGATACGTCTATCTGGTTTTTGTCCATAATAGTCCATCGGTCATAAATATAAAGTGCGAGTATCCTCGTCAAATTACCCTTATACCCGAAGTCAAATATTCCAACTGATTAAGGATTTAAACTGTGACGCAGTTATCACTTCTGTCAACAATTACACCAGTTATCACTGTATGTAATCCACCCCCGTTTTAATTAGTTTATGAATATTAATTCATCCACTTGATCAGAATGAATAATCAATTACCCAACCCAATTGATTAATTAAATGATTATAACAGATTCCATATGAACATCACTAAATAGGACAACCATAATCATTATTAATTATTAGGTTAATTAATTTGAAGATAGGTTCGACAGACTCCAATGAGTTGTCACTCAATTAGACAATACCCCCCATCTATTAATAGTCAATAGTTCAATTTCCACAAGTGTCGGTCTTTTGCCCAAACCTTAATTATGGTCCAAAGTTCAATAACCCCTTCTTAATATTTTAGCCCAACATCACGATTACTTCGGCTCAAATAAGCATAATAACAACTTAGCTACGAGACATTAATGTAAAAAGGTTGAACATAACTTACAATGATTAAAAATAGCGTAGCGTTACACGGACAGAATTTCGACTTACACACTCAAACGATCTCTATCATAAATCTTATTATTATCATAATTTAAAATTAAAATTAAGATTATTGTTATATCTGATTACATTAACATTATGATAGAGAATTATAAATATAGATATTGATATTTGATATAGAAAAGTAAGAAAAAGATAGAAAAATTGATCAAAAAAAAAGTCTCCCTATATCGATCGTAATACGTCGCCTTTTATAGGCAAATTATAAATTTGAATTTTCGCTTATGACCCCTGAACTATGCTCAATTAACAACTTTTTATTATTTAATATTATTCTTATTATGAATTATTTAAATATTATATTTTATTCTTGTGCATAGTTGACTCGTAATTTTTACACCGTTGCGTCGAGCGTTGAGAGTTGACTCTGGTCCCGGTTCCGGATTTTCGAACGTCCTTTCGTACAATTTTATATTGTGTACTTTGCGTTTTGTAACTTGTACTCTTGTCATTTTTAGACGTTCCTCATCAATAATTTGAACCTTTTTGATTGTATCTTGTACTTTTTAGCATTTTGGACCTTTTTGTCTTCAAATCTTCGTTTTCGCCTTTTGTCTTCGCACTTATTAAATATAAACGAATATTACTTGAAAATGGAACAATTGCAACTAAAAACTTGTCATTCTTAGGGGATAATGCTATGAAATATATGTTCCTTTTTAGCCTTATCAATATCCCCACACTTGAGCGTTGCTTGTCCTCAAGCAATACAGTCTTGAAAAACACTTGAATCACTTCTTTATTCTTCACACTTTGTACATCAGTGATTTCAATACGGCGGTATGAACAATGGTAGTAACCATAGAACCATGGTTAAAGGTGGGTGTGTCATCCACAGTTGCCTCGGGTTTAGGTCAACGACACTTTCAATCAAATAGCCGATTTACTTTCGGTTTCCAAAGCAAAGTGCACATTTGAAAGGTGGTTTATAGTCCCACATGACTATAAAAATTTAGATCCTTTAGGAAATAGGATCTTTATGAAAACATTTGATCTTTTGAAAATTCAATCTAGCTTTTACCCTAGATAAGTTTTCTGATTTGATCCACCATTGGTGTTGCAAAATATATTTGTGGATCAATATTTTGGCTAAAAACATTTAGGTTCGTGTAATCCACTGCTATCCCGGTATCGGAAAGCACACATCCAGTTTACTTGTTCCGTATATTACCTTTCGGCAAACTACCGTCCGGTTGTAAAGGAAAGCGATGAACAAAAAATTGTTAAGGCAATGTCCCGTGACATGCAGATGATTATGGTCTTTTAACATGTCGGATGCTAGAACTATCCTTGGTAGGAGCGATAGTAAAGATCATCCTATGATTTTTCGGTCTGGCACAAGGTCCTGTCTCCGACCATGCTATGCAACCACCGTTCTTACGGTTGACACCCGATTTGGTTCAGGTGACCTAATGAATTCCAGGTGAATTCCTAGGATTTTACGTTCAATGGTAATGAACGCATTGAAAATGGGTTTTCAGAAAACAAATCGGTTTGTATTTTTGATCAAAATATTTTCTCGTTCAAGCTCGAGTTTAGATATCATTGAATTCCATGAGTTTGAATTCTCAATCTTTAAGGTCAATCTCAAGGATTGAGTAATATCAGTCTTAAAAGCTGATTTTTAATCTTTAAGGAGATTATCCTTTCTGGGGATCTGATTCATTAGTCTTATCAAGCTAATTTGCACGGTGCCTCCCCATTGTACGAGATAAATCCTTCTCATGGTTAGGATAAATCTGACCACTTGGCGACCCTGTTTGATGCTGAGGTCCGTGGATTTCCTGCTGATTTTAGAGATGACTTTTCTAGATTTTTCGTCAACCTACAGCTGGTCTGGACGACAACTTCTTGACCTAAATCAAGAAGCGCGTGTCTTTTTCGGAAGACTTTACTTCCTTTTAATGATGGAATTGATTCATCGTGTAGATCCATCTCTTCTTTTCTTTCATCGGGTAAAATGGTTTATTATCGTCCAAAACAAAAGTATTTTCAATTGTTTGTACAAAAATATGTGATATATGTTTTGAATAACTTGGTAAAGTTTTCCCACACTTGGCTTTTATTTATGTTTTTCTTTGCCTTTTTCTCCTCTATTCCATTCTTAAATGAATTCTAACATTTTAGTTGTTTCTCAATTTATGTCCTTTCCGAGGTAACGATAATTTCGGCTCAATGACCTAGTTTTCATCGTTCATAAATATGTATAAACATGATTTTGAATTCATTTTGTTGAAAATTTTGAAAAATTTACTAGAAGTGGGTAGTCAGTATATAAGACTAGGGCTGTTCCTTGTTATCGGAGAGCACTAGATTCTAATACAACTACTGCGTTACTAGTATTTTTAATGGTAACCAAGTGTTTAAATCAAAAAAAATTTTTAAAATCCGAAAGAATTTAACCCCTTCCCACACTTAAGATCTTGTAATGCCCTCATTTGCAAGAAATCAGTAACAATTTAAATTATTGAGGGTTATTAGCGTAGTAAAGTGATTAAATTTTACCAAAACTTCCAAACATATTGGCGTTTGTTTTGAATGATAAATGGTGCACGTCATTTGTTCATTCCGTTTTGTTTGTTATTTCACACATATTTTGCATCTTGTCGTCATAATTACTTGCTTTTGCTGAACTTAATGCCAGTCTTTGAAAACGCGTTGTTTTACCCTGTCTTGTAAGATAAACTACAAACAAATATATACATACTATTTTTTTTTATAAAACCTTTAACTTATAAAACAAATATTAATTAATTTTAAAAATTTGTTTCTTTTAAGAATGAGGGCGTTTCGGAACGATGCCCTAGTCCGTCCCTCGACAAAATTTTAAAATTTGTCATTTTCAAGCAATTGTTTTAAAAGCTTAGATTTTTGAATTTTTTAATTTTTTTGGCATACTTTAAATCAATAAGATTAAAAATAATGATAATAAAAGTTCTAGTCCCTCCCTCGGGTAAAGCAATTTCGGTTCAATGACCTAGTCTTCAACTTACGACGAATTTTAAAAATCATATTTTTAACTTAATGAGATAAAGTAAATTTTTGTTTTTAAATTCACACAACTTAAATATAAAATTCAAAATTAATATTAAAAATTCACACCAAACTTAAAAATTTGAAATGCATAAAATTAAAAATTCATATTTTAAAAATTAAAAATTCACACCAAACTTAATTTTAAAAATTCATATTATAAATTCACACCAAACTTATATTAATTTTTCAAATATTTACAATTTTAAAAATATTGTTTTTACAAAGTTTACAATATTAATTTAAGATTTAAATATTAATTTTAAAAACATGGTAAAAATAAAATTAAAAATCTTTTTGGCTTTTTATCCCACTTTAATCAATCAAATATTATCAAAAATATGCGCCCCTCTTTTCGGTAAAGTAATTTCGGTTCCAAGACCTAATTTAACTCATGACGAATTTTTGAAATATTTTGGGTTGATTGATTAAAGATATTTATACCTTAAGAATAAACGTTAAATTTCGCAGTGATGTAATAAATTTTTGAATGATATCAATAATTTCGGTCGCCAAACCTAATTTTATTTAATACCAATTTAATACTTTATAGCGAACAAATTAGCGTTTATTATCAAAAGGTTAAAAATAAAAATAAATAAAAAAAATAAAAACTGTACAGACATACATGTGAAATAGATTTCTTAGTTATATGATCTATCCCATTCATAAGATAGTCGGTTTAATTGGTTTTCCATGGCTACATAGGCGTAACCTCGAGCATTCAGTGTCTTTTCTTCTAAACATATGAACGGTCCGTCTCTGCATAAAGTAACAAATTCGGTATTTGAATAGGTTTGATTATTTGAACATTTACCTCCATGTGACCATTTTCCGCATTTGTGACATCGTTCTAGGTGTCGTGCTCTTCTTTTCGCTGCGGATTTTGATTTTCCTTTACCAAATTGTAATTTATTATCTTCGCATCTGGATTCTTTTCTAACTCCGTCCATTCTTTCTCTGATCACTGATACTATTTCACTTGGTAGTATGTCATTATTTCTTTTAGTGATCAAAGCGTGTAGCATTAGACCATGGTTTAGTTCACAGACAGTCTTCATTTTGTAAAAACCTAAAAAAAATAAAAATTCAGAATGGGGGGAGAAGACTAGTTCTTTAGGGTCTGCTAGGGAAAGACCATCCGGGTTCCATTTTCGAGAACTACACGAAAACAGACAATCTAACTCTAACAGAAATACATATTATCCTTTAAAGACTTGATTCTCCCCACACTTAGTTAGCTGTGGTGTCGAAATTGTGATTAACTTCGTTGTCGACTTCCATCGGACCATGTATGTAATGTTTAACTCTGTGACCATTAACTTTAAATTCAATCCCATTTGAATTTATTAATTCTATCGTTCCGTATGGGAAAACTCTTTTGACTATGAATGGTCCAGACCATCTTGATTTCAATTTTCCATGAAATAGCTTGAATCGTGAATTGAAAAGAAGAACTCTGTCTCCTTCTTTAAATTCTTTTGAACTTCTGATTCTTTTATCATGCCATTTCTTCGTTCTTTCTTTATAGATTAACGAATTATCGTATGCTTCATGTCTTAATTCTTCTAATTCGTTTAGTTGACTTAATCGTAGACGTCCAGCTTCATGTAAATCAAGATTACATGTCTTCAAAGCCCAAAATGCTTTGTGTTCAATTTCTATTGGAAGATGACATGCTTTTCCATAAACAAGTCTAAAAGGTGTGGTTCCAATTGGAGTTTTGTAGGCTGTTCTAAAAGCCCAGAGTGCATCCTCCAATTTAATGGACCATTCCTTCGAATTTGATCCTACGGTTTTCTCTAGAATACGTTTTAAAACTCGGTTGGTATTTTCAACTTGTCCACTTGTTTGTGGATGATATGCGGTGGAGATTTTATGAGTTACTCCATATCTTTTAAGAACTTTCTCAAGTTGATTATTACAGAAATGAGTACCCCGATCACTTATTAAAGCTTTCGGTGTTCCAAACCTTGCAAAAAGACGTTTTAAAAAGTTGACTACAACTCGTGCATCGTTAGTTGGGAGAGCTTGTGCTTCCGTCCATTTAGATACATAATCAATGGCTACGAGTATATATAGATTATTATGAGATTTTGGAAATGGACCCATAAAGTCAATACCCCAAATGTCAAATACTTCACATACTTGAATGACATTTTGTGGCATTTCATCACGTTGACTTATTTTTCCGGCCCTTTGACATGCATCACAAGATTTGCAAAGAAGGTGTGCGTCTTTGTAAATTGTAGGCCAATAGAATCCAGCATCATAAACCTTTCTTGCTGTTAGTTGAGGCCCATAATGCCCTCCTGTTGGTCCTGTGTGACAATGGTTTAATATTTTACTAGCTTCATCTCCAAATACACATCGGCGTATTATTCCATCGGGACAACTTTTAAACAGATGTGGATCTTCCCAAAAATAGTGTTTTATATCACTGAAGAATTTCTTTCGTCTTTGGTACGATAATCCTTTTTCAAGGAATCCACATACTAAATAATTTGCATAGTCTGCAAACCATGGGATTTCTTTATAATCTATCTTCAATAGATATTCATCAGGAAAGTTGTCTTGTATGGCTGATTCATTTAGAACTTCTAATTCGGGATTTTCAAGACGAGAAAGATGATCGGCGGCGAGATTTTCTGCTCCCTTTTTATCTCGGATTTCAATATCAAACTCTTGTAATAGTAAGATCCAACGAATTAATCGTGGTTTAGCATCTTGTTTTGAAAATAAGTATCTAAGAGCAGAATGGTCGGTATAGACCACCGTTTTTGATAGAACGAGATATGATCGAAATTTGTCAAAAGCAAAGACAATAGCAAGGAGTTCTTTTGCAGTAGTTGTATAGTTCGTTTGTGCTCCTTGTAACGTCTTACTAGCATAATATATAGGTTGAAATCGTTTTTCAATCCTTTGTCCTAAAACGGCTCCCATTGCAAAATCACTTGCATCGCACATTAGTTCAAATGGTAGATTCCAATTTGGTGTTATCATGATCGGCGCATTAGTGAGTTTTTCTTTAAGAATATTAAAAGATTTGATACACTCATCTGAAAAGATGAATGGCGCATCCTTTTCTAGGAGTTTATTCATAGGAGTGGCAATTTTAGAAAAATCTTTTATGAAACGTCGGTAAAAACCGGCATGCCCTAGAAAACTCCTAACTCCTCTAACATTGGTGGGATGTGGAAGTTTAGCAATTACATCTACTTTAGCTCTATCCACTTCAATTCCTTCTTTTGAAATTTTATGTCCAAGAACGATGCCTTCTTTAACCATGAAATGGCATTTCTCCCAATTAAGTACTAGATTTGATTGTTCGCATCTAAGAAGCATTCGTTCCAGATTAACTAGACATGATTCAAATGTATCACCGAAGACTGAAAAGTCATCCATGAATACTTCCATGCATTCTTCTATCATGTCGTGAAAAATCGCCATCATACACCTTTGAAAGGTTGCAGGGGCGTTGCAAAGTCCAAATGGCATGCGTTTGTAAGCAAAAGTACCATAAGGGCACGTGAATGTGGTTTTCTCTTGGTCCTCGGGTGCTATTGGAATTTGAAAATATCCGGAAAATCCATCTAGAAAACAATAGTAACTATTTCCGGCTAATCTTTCCAACATTTGATCAATAAAAGGTAAGGGAAAGTGATCTTTTCTGGTGGCGTCATTTAATTTTCTATAATCAATACACACACGCCATCCTGTTACAGTCCTAGTAGGAATAAGCTCATTTTTCTCATTTGTAATGACAGTCATGCCACCCTTCTTAGGCACGCATTGAACTGGGCTTACCCATGGACTATCAGAGATTGGATAAATTAGACCTGCGTCTAGCAGTTTAATAATCTCTTTTTTAACTACATCTTGCATATTTGGATTTAGTCTTCGTTGGCGTTGCACATACGTTTTATGACCTTCTTCCATAAGGATTTTATGTGTGCAATACGAAGGACTTATTCCTTTAATATCATGAATCTTCCATGCAATGGCTGGTTTATGAGCTTTCAACACAGAAATGAGTTGTGATTTCTCATTTTCAGTAAGAGAAGACGATATTATTACAGGTAATTCAGATTCACCATGTAAATAAGCGTATTCCAAATGGTTTGGAAGTGACTTTAACTCTAATTTCGGAGGTTCTTCTATCGATGATTTATATCGATATCTGTCTTCTTCTTTTAGCATTTGAATTTCTTCTGTTGTTGGTTCATATCCATTAGCTATAAGTGTAGCTAACATTTCAGCTTCATCAATTGGTTCATTACCTTCTCCTAAAGAACATTCTCCTGTTCCTTGTAATTCTGGAAATTCTTCTAATAATTCTGCATGTGCATCTATAGTTTGAATATAATAACATGTATCATCTGCAGATTGTGGTTGTTGCATTGCTCTATCAACTGAAAAGGTAACACTCTCATCCTCTATACTTAGGGTCAGTTTCTTACCGAACACGTCTATCATTGCTTTAGCCGTGTTTAAGAATGGTCTTCCTAATATGAGAGGAACTTGAGAATCTTCTTCCATGTCCAAAACAACAAAATCTACTGGAAATACTAAAGTACCAACTTTAACTAACATGTTCTCCATTATCCCTCTAGGATATTTTATTGATCGATCGGCTAGTTGTATGCTTATTCTTGTTGGTTTTAATTCTCCAAGGTCTAGTTTAGCGTATAGTGAATACGGCATTAGATTTATACTAGCACCTAAGTCTGCCAATGCTTCTATTGAATTAAGACTACCCAGAAAACATGGAATTGTGAAACTTCCTGGATCAGATAGTTTTTCTGGTATCTTATTCAACAGCACTGCTGAACAATTAGCATTCATAGTAACAGCCGAGAGTTCTTCCATTTTCTTTCTATTTGAGATTAGATCTTTCAAGAATTTAGCATATCTAGGCATTCCTGAAATCACATCAATGAAAGGAAGATTTACATTTATCTGTTTAAACATATCCAAGAATTTGGATTGCTCGGCTTCAAGTTTTTTTTTCTTCATTTTACTCGGATAAGGAAGTGGTGGTTGATATGGTTTAACATAAGGTTTAGCCTTAACTTTGTTATCTTCATTAACCTTCTCAACTACCGGTTCTTTTTCCTTATCTTGATCAGGTTGTGGTTCTTGTGGAGTAGGAATAGTTTCATCAGAAGTTACAGGTATTTCCGGTGGTTTAAGTGTTGTACCACTTCTTGTGGTAATGGCTTTAGCTGTTTCATTCCGGGGATTAGCATTTGTATCACTAGGTAGACTTCCCGGTTTTCTTTCACCTATTAACCTTGCTAGGTTACTTACTTCTTGTTCCAGATTTTGAATAGAAGCTTGTTGATTTCTAAATGCTTGAGCATTTTGTTCATTGGTTTGTTTTTGAGATGTGAAAAACTGCGTTTGAGTTTCAACTAGCTTCGTCATCATATCTTCTAAATTCGGCTTTTTATCATCGGTTTGTTGTGGTGGTTTGTTTTGAAAATTCGGTCTTTGCTGATTGTAATTATTATTGGATACTTGTTGATTGCTAGGACCTTGTTGGTTGTTGTATGGAATATTTCGGTTATAATTCTGGTTTTGATTGTAAATCGGTCTTGGCGGTTGATAATTATTCTGATAATTATTTCCAGGCCTTTGGTTTATGTATGAAATATTCTCTCTTTGTTCCATTGTTAATTCAATACTGAGACAATCTTTTGTCAAATGTGGTCCTCCACACTGCTCACAACTAATTCGTATTGAGTGAATATCTTTAGTCATCTTTTCCATTCGTCTCTCCACAACATCTATCTTTGCGGAAATGGAATCTAAGTCATGGCTAGAATCGGCTCTAGCTGCTTTAGATGATCTAATTATATCTTTTTCTTGGTGCCACTCATGTGAGTGGGAAGCAATGTTATCAATAATTTTGTAAGCATCAGTTTCGGTTTTCTTCATAATAGAACCACCAGCTGCTATATCTATGTCTTTTCTTGTAGTGATGTCGCATCCTTGGTAGAATATTTGTACTATTTGACAGGTGTCTAAACCATGTTGCGGACATCCTCTTAACAACTTTCCATATCTTGTCCACGCCTCATATAGAGTTTCATTTGGTTTCTGTGTGAACGTAACAATTTCTGCTTGAAGTCTTACGGCTTTAGATGCAGGAAAGAATTGTTTAAGAAATTTTTCAACTAAAACGTCTCATGTATCGATCGCCCCTTCAGGTAACGATTCCAACCAATCTTTGGCTTCTCCCTTTAAAGTCCAGGGAAATAACATGAGATATATCTGTTCATCCTCCACTTCTCGGATTTTAAATAGTGTGCAGATCCTATTAAAGGTACGTAGATGTTCATTTGGATCTTCCTTCGGCGCACCACTAAATTGGCATTGATTAGTCACCATGTGTAGAATTTGTCCTTTGATTTCATAATCTGGCGCATTAATGTCTGGATGAGTAATTGCGTGACCTTGGCCAGTGCGTTTAGCTCTCATTCGGTCTTCCATACTTAGAGGTTCTAGATTTTCCATGATTGGAAGTGTTGTATCCGAATCACTAGAGGTTTCTGATTTGATGGTTTCTTCCTCAACAATCTCTATTTGAATGATTGGAGGTTCCGGAGGAATAATTAGTGGATCAGGGTCTCGGAATTGTCCCTGAGTATTCTCCGGATTCTCAATTGTGAGGTTTGTTTCAAAAACTGGATTATCGGAAATTTGAGTTTGAGTATTTGGTCGACTTGATGACGATTCTAAAGAAAAATCAACGGCGGCGATATTTGTTAAACGATGTCTTGATCGAGTTACAGGTGGTGAACGTATGACCGGCGGTGAACGTCTTGCTCGGTGCATTCAATGAATATCCTATTAGTTTTTAAAAAGGAAAGAAAAATTATATAAGTTATCCAATCAATAGACTTTTCTGATTTTGCCCACGTTTCGAATAGCCAAAAGATGCAGCAGAGGGGCAGGATTCGTTTGGTCTCAATATAATTGAGTACTGTTTGGCTCCAATAACCCGGTCCACGTATAAATCCAACTATTACTACGAACCAGAAAATTTTGATGTCTATCAATTTAACCACTTAAAATAAATTTTCGTAATTTTAAGAAATTTAGAGAAGAAGTAGAAAAAAATCTAAGTCCTAAAAACTAGAATGGCGAGAAATAAGAGAGAAAAAGAGTGCGCGTCGAAAAGTGTCAAAAAATGAAAAAGACGAAGAGTGGTTTGTAAACACGCGGTTAATCCAACCTTATAACGATCACTATCTTAAAATTAAAGCTACAAATGGAGATCACTAATTGGAATTGTAATTGATACATAGGTAAACGCGTCGAAAAATAAAAATAAGAAAATAGCGCGAAAAATGGCGTCGCAAAATTCTAAAGCACTTAATACTTAGTCTAAGGAATAAGCACTTAAGGGATTTTACGGCAAAGCCTAAAAATCTAAAAATAAAAATAACTACGGCAAAAATAAACTTAATACTAAAAGTTGCGACTATAGTCTAAAAAAAAACTAAAGGTAATAAAACTTAAAATAATTTTTTTATAGACAAAATCTTAAAAATATATAATTTTTTAAAATTTTTTTTTTTTTTTTTTTAAAACGAATTTTTTTTTTCTTAAAAAAAAAACGTTTTTTTTTTCTTAAAAAAAAAACGTTTTTTTTTTTTTACAGAATTTTCTTTTTTTTACGTTTTTTTTTTTTTTTACGTTTTTGTTTGTTTTTTTTTTTTTTTACGTTTTTTTTTTTTTACGTTTTTTTTTTTTTTTTATATTTTTGCAAATATAAATTAAAAATATAGCGTTTTAGTGCTCCCCGGCAGCGGCGCCAAAAACTTGATGATGTAGCGTGAGGGTACGAAATAGTATTATTTTTAATACAAAATACTACAAAATATGACACAAGTTTTATTAATTTACGGATGGGATATACCTAAACCTTGCTACAACACTATAGACAGTGTACCTAATCGTAGAGTAGTGTAGTTTTTAGTAAGTCCGGTTCGTTCCACAGGGAGCTGGTGATACTTACTATATTTTTAACTATATTTATATAAAATATATATAATTATATAAGTAGTAATATTATTATAAAAGGGGGGTTTTACCGTTTAATGACCGGTTTGTCGATTCTATATTTTAAGCGTAAAGATAAATGACGATAATTAAAGTGCGTAAAATAATGACAATAAATAAAATGACAGTAAATAAAATTGCGAGTAATAAAATGACAGTAAATAAAGATACGATGAGAAATATAATAAAAGAATTATGCTTATTTAAACTTCCGTAATCATGATGTTTGACGTGTTGATTTTAATTTATTACCATGGGTTAATTGTCCTTTGTCCTGGTTTATTTGATACGTCTATCTGGTTTTTGTCCATAATAGTCCATCGGTCATAAATATAAAGTGCGAGTATCCTCGTCAAATTACCCTTATACCCGAAGTCAAATATTCCAACTGATTAAGGATTTAAACTGTGACGCAGTTATCACTTCTGTCAACAATTACACCAGTTATCACTGTATGTAATCCACCCCTGTTTTAATTAGTTTATGAATATTAATTCATCCACTTGATCAGAATGAATAATCAATTACCCAACCCAATTGATTAATTAAATGATTATAACAGATTCCATATGAACATCACTAAATAGGACAACCATAATCATTATTAATTATTAGGTTAATTAATTTGAAGATAGGTTCGACAGACTCCAATGAGTTGTCACTCAATTAGACAATACCCCCCCATCTATTAATAGTCAATAGTTCAATTTCCACAAGTGTCGGTCTTTTGCCCAAACCTTAATTATGGTCCAAAGTTCAATAACCCCTTCTTAATATTTTAGCCCAACATCACGATTACTTCGGCTCAAATAAGCATAATAACAACTTAGCTACGAGACATTAATGTAAAAA
Organism: Rutidosis leptorrhynchoides; assembly: GCF_046630445.1. Lineage (NCBI taxonomy): Eukaryota > Viridiplantae > Streptophyta > Magnoliopsida > Asterales > Asteraceae > Rutidosis > Rutidosis leptorrhynchoides. The sequence continues at coordinate 511,109,192 of NC_092335.1, read as the reverse complement.
GGTTGAACATAACTTACAATGATTAAAAATAGCGTAGCGTTACACGGACAGAATTTCGACTTACACACTCAAACGATCTCTATCATAAATCTTATTATTATCATAATTTAAAATTAAAATTAAGATTATTGTTATATCTGATTACATTAACATTATGATAGAGAATTATAAATATAGATATTGATATTTGATATAGAAAAGTAAGAAAAAGATAGAAAAATTGATCGAAAAAAAAAATCTCCCTATATCGATCGTAATACGTCGCCTTTTAAGGCAAATTATAAATTTGAATTTTCGCTTATGACCCCTGAACTATGCTCAATTAACAACTTTTTATTATTTAATATTATTCTTATTATGAATTATTTAAATATTATATTTTATTCTTGTGCATAGTTGACTCGTAATTTTTACACCGTTGCGTCGAGCGTTGAGAGTTGACTCTGGTCCCGGTTCCGGATTTTCGAACGTCCTTTCGTACAATTTTATATTGTGTACTTTGCGTTTTGTAACTTGTACTCTTGTCATTTTTAGACGTTCCTCATCAATAATTTGAACCTTTTTGATTGTATCTTGTACTTTTTAGCATTTTGGACCTTTTTGTCTTCAAATCTTCGTTTTCGCCTTTTGTCTTCGCACTTATTAAATATAAACGAATATTACTTGAAAATGGAACAATTGCAACTAAAAACTTGTCATTCTTGGGGGATAATGCTATGAAATATATGTTCCTTTTTAGCCTTATCAGTCTACATACTGATCTGGACGCCGTCCAGATTCTTGGACGCCGTCCAGTACTTCAATGTTGGACGCCGTCCAGCAAATCTGGACGCCGTCCAGATGAACTGCCAGATTCTGTTTCGCTTGGTCGTTTACCGTTTAATTCTAACTATGCTACGCACCTCCGATTAACATGAAACTTGGCCAACATGCTCATATATGATTATATAACTTGGAAAAATTGTCCGAGACCCGACCCGACCATGTTGACTTTGACTTTGACCAAGTTTGACTTTTAGTCAAACTTAACCAAATACTTATGCAATCGTCCTAATCTTCTTTTATGCTTGACTCTTGCATGAAACTTGACAATTTGATTCACATGCTATATAATCGAGTCGTAACGAGCCATAGGACTAATTGAACACATTTCGCCCGACCTTGTGTCGTAACCGGTTAATTGATACAACTTACTTGTTTAGGTCAAGGCTAAGCAACTTTCATGCACACGTTTACTTTGTGAAGTACATTTATACTCGTGCACTCGAGGTGAGATCATAGTCCCACCTTTTCAACAACTTTTTATACTTTTAAATTGTGGGCTGAGAAACATATACTTTGTTACATCTTGTACTACTTACTTTTATATTTTGAACACAAGTCCGATGAAACAAATATTCCACAGCGAGTTTAGAACAAAAGCCTCAATTCGATTATCATTAGTTACACTTGCCGGGTGTAAGCGAGAACTTATGTTGTATGGATCCATATGGGTTTGACAAACCCTCATTCAAACGGTTCGCTACCGTTTACGAATGAAATATATTTTCGAGAAACAGTGTATGTTCTAACACTATTGTGATGGGGTTCTATGGAAGGAATGTTAAGCATTGATAATTGGGTGCTCGCGAACCTATTTTGGAATGCAACTTTTGGATGATTAATTTTATGGAAATACTAAATCTTGTGATTCAAAAATAACGTTTATTACTACATCTATGATTTCACCAACGTTTTTCGTTGACAGTTTTCTATATGTTTCTCAGGTTCATACTTGGCTACTTGATACATGCTTCCGCACACTTTGATTACTTGCTTGGAGTCAAGCATACATGCATACGCTAGTGATAGCACCTTTGGATTTAAACTTAAAGCATACATACTTTCGCTATTTATAGCAAACCGTGATTTTAAACTAATTATGTCGCAAGTTGTTTCATTTACACTTCATAACTTTTGTAAACTTAAACTTGTTGTCGATCCGTTTGGTAAACTAAACTTTGTAAGTTTTGTACGTTTCAAATGAATGCGACATAATTTTGGTCAAACGTGTCTCATATAGGGACTACGACCACGTAACGGGACCTAAATTAACGGCGCCGTTAATGACGATTTTGTCAGTTCGTTACATTTAGCCACTGATGAACAATATGCTTTTCGTTAGAAAGAATATTTTTAACTGTATCTTCGTTATCAAAGGATAGACAAATATCCAGGCCACCTAAATATCTGATATTAAAGTCTGATAAACCTTCTGCATAACATAGAGTTGGGAATTGCTCGATAAGATCAATGTTTATAATTTCCCCAATTATTAAATGTTCCAGCAATTGAATGTTTGAATCCTCTTCTTCGATACAAATTCTTCGGGTAATATCCTCTCTGGTAGGGGATGTTCCATTAAGGACATCATTGAAAGAGCGTTCATCTCTGGTCCCTGATATGCTTCGTTGTTGCAGGTTTACTTTGGGGATGTGATTTGGTGATTGTTGAGGCTTGTGTTGGTTGGGTTGGAGAGGAGAGGTTGAGTTGTTTTGGCCGGTGTAACTGGTTTTATTGTGATTTCGATTGGGATTGGGATGTTCGAGGGTTTCTTTGTCCTGGCATGGGCTCGATATGCCCTTAGCCAATTCCCTCCAAGGTAGATGGTGTTTAAACGATTGAGAAGATTGCTTAAGTCCTTAATACCATAAAATCTAACAAAACCAAATTTTTTACCATTTTTTAGGACCTTGTTAGGAGGGAGGTATACATGATTAACCATGCCATATCTTTTAAAGAAGATGCGAAGGTCATTGTCGGTCCAGTGATCAGGATGATTGAAGAATAATATCGAAATGGGTTCTGAGGATTCAGGTGTTGAGAACTGACGGAATGGAATGTTGTTGGAATAGGTGGCAAAAGAGGGATTGTGCTTAGGAGTGGGTGAGTTTGTGGGATTGTGACTTCCATATTTGTGGATTAGGTTTCGAAGTCTGTTGTGTTGCAGATTGGGTTTGGTTTTTTGTTTGCGTGTGACCTCGATCCATTCTCCATTGTTATCTTCTTGATTGATTTGTTGTCTGTTTACCGGAATTCATTTCTTAGTTGCCGGAGGAGGTGTGAAGGGGGAGGTGGGGAGAGGGAAAGACATTTTCCTATTTCATAAGTTTCCCATTTAAGTTTCTAGGTTATTTTATTATATTACAACAAAAATAATAATAAAACTCAATACCACAATGACTTGTGTATGGAGAGGTGAGATGTAGTCATGTAGACAATCATTCTTCTATCCGAGAATAAAAATAAGTTATTTCTTCACTCAGAGTGAAAATACTCTAAAAGTAGAGAAAATCACCTCTCCCTCTATTCGATGGATAAAGAGATTGCTTCCGAGTAGACCTCCGGACAATAAGTATATTTTTTTAAAGTATAATAAAAATTAAAATAAAATTGAGACGTAATGAAAATGAAAATGGTAGAATCAAATTTTCATGAGTTTTAAAACCAGTATGGAATTCACTTTAGGCTCTAAACGGCAATCAAGACGCCGGTATATAAATTTATTGAAAACATTTTAAATAATATAATTTCAAATGTATTTGTAATTAACATTATTCATAATATTTGAAATTCAAAACTATTTTATTTTTTTATTTTTTTAATTTCCGATGATTGTTTAAGCGAATTTAATATATATGAAACAATATACGAACTTGGGTAGGTTACAAAAACAAAATAATAAACTTATTATCCTCCTAAGTAATATCTTAAATATAAAGTAGAATAATAAGGAATTTTTATTTATAAAAATAACTTATACTTTCAAGTCATGTAAAAATATAGTATTCTCTTTTTTAAGCATCATGTTTGATATTCTTAATTAGAACTCAAATATTATTATTATTATTATTATTATTATTATTATTATTATTATTATTATTATTATTATATATATATATATATATATATATATATATATATATATATATATATATATATATATATATGCTTTTGTTTGAATGTTCCTTATACAGTATGTTTTTGCCAACTTGAGATCATAATCATCTTTTCACTATTAAAAATCATGTTTGCTTACTTGCATAACTTTTTTTGGTGCGACTTTTTTATTTATTATTATTTCTTTTTATCTTTAAGATAAATTCACGTTGTCTACTTGAAATGCGTCACAATCACAATCATAAATCATAATCTATTTTATAAAAGCTTACAATTTTAAAACAAAATTGTTATGGTTAACGAGTCACAAACCATTTCTTTATGTTTTTTTGGTTTTGTTTGCTTCCCTTTATAGTGGTAAAGATGTTAAATTTTTTAGACTTAAATTTGAACGCAACAAATTCTTACTAGTTTAAACTCTAAAGTAATGCAAAATTGTTTTGGTTAACAATTTTGTGATCATTTTTGAACTTGATCAATGAACATGTTTGACTTTGACCAAATAATTCAGCTTTGCCCAAATTATCCGAGTCTAACCAAGTTTGACCCATTGAACGACCTTTTAGTCCGAATCAAGTCTAATCACTTAGTAATAACCTGACTCCCGATTAGTCTCCAAATACTTGTTCCACTTCTACAACTCTGCTGAACTCTTAATGATTAAGGGAATAGGCTCATATCATGTATTTACAGGTCCTATCTTTTTAATTTGATATTTTTGACACACTTTCTGAAGTCATATCAGATCCTTCTGACCAGGTAATTGATAAAAATTTAGAGACCGTTTACTCTTTGTGTGAACATGCCTTTGTTTCCATGTGCCTATGTTTGAGAAGGGGTGTCTGAATGTATTGAATCTATGTATCCTAGACACAGACCAATTTTCAAATTAAGTAACGAAAAACAGCAATTTTATTTACTAAAATAAGAGTTGGAGCTGTACAGGAAACAGATCATCAAGGTAGAAGTAATAGACCCTTAAACTACTTGTATTCTAATTTTGTATATTTCCCAATAACTCTATAAACTCGCTAATCAAACAAGTTTATAGTCAATTAAATAGCATAACTAAAGATTGATAGTCAATTAAATAGCATAACTAAAGATGTGTACAAACAATACCCAACTCATGAGCGACCTCCGTTGGTACTCCTAATCAGAAGTTGAAAAAAATCTAACCTAATTACATGTTCAAAAAGGAACAAACAACAAGTTGTAAAAACAAGAGGTTTCAGTAATTCACCTTCTGTAACTACTTCTATAATCTCTTCCATACCCATCATACGAATGCTGACTATACGATGAATCTGGGTATCGGGAGTAGGTAGATCTTTGACCCGATTCCTTGTTGCCATAACCACCTGAAACTGATTCATTATGGTCGTCTACACAATCCTGAGGAGCAAAAATAACATAAGATCAACAATTAGTCATCTTTTTATCATCTTGTTAAGAAAAATCCTATTACATTCAAGAGTTATACTAACTAAAACATCATGACTTTCAATTGGAAACAAACGAGTGTTCTAAAAAAAAGAATCTTGCCTGAATAAGTTGCTGAGCCTCCTGAACCTGCGATAAGGTCCCTTTTAATTCAATTGAAATTTCATCTCGTAAACCTCTGTTTTCTTCAACAGTAAGCATGGCACCACTTGTGCGACGTATATATGCAATATTTCTTCCTCCAACGCCAATTATATCTTCAGCATAAGCCACTGGTATTTGCATCGTTTGAACAACCTGGTTAAACGAAAAGAAAATGGTGAGATTTAATTCAAAGCAAATATTCCAATTACATATTACATATGTACTTTTAGTCCATACCTCCTAACGCATCCTATATTTTCAAGATGTTTGAAGTTACTACAATTTAATATCACATATACATACAGTTCTTATAAAAACAATCAAATGAGAGGGATACATTTTTATACATGCAACAATGTCAGAAAAATGTTCACTTTGTGGTTCTATTAGCAAGATTATGAATGTCATCTACTTCTTACCTTTTTTCCGTCCTGTTTATTTATTATTATTTTTTTTTTTTTGGGGAAATGAAACATAGGTACATTAAAGATGGTAGCAGCGTGAATGTAATGGAGTAGTCCAAAGAAATGACAACGTATAGTTAAAAAGTAACTAGAACACTAACCTGAGTTACAAAAGAAGCACTCGTTGAACCAAGTACAGGAGAATGTGACGTCGATAAGCCATAATCACGTCCATAAGACGCTAATTCCCTGTTACTCGAACGCGGGTAATCATGACCCACCCGAGAACGTGAACTGGATCTTTCGACCCATGGGTCTTCTTGTGTGGCAGTGTCATTATGCTGCATAACGCAGATCAATATTCATCAATCCCATATGACATAATGTTCCATGAAACTCTTGAAATGAGGATAACTTACAATCATTTCAAACAGGGGGAGAACGCTTCGATCAATCAAAAACTTCCTTAAGTGTCCTAACACAGCTTCTAAAGCTTTCAGTGCCTTTGAAGCCTCTCCTTGTATATCCACAACTTTATGATCCAAGATGGCACTTGGCGTTGACACTTCATCTGATACTCAAATCAAACAAACAAGAATAATTATATAGAAAATATGGCAAGGATATAATTGAATAAACTTTATGTATATCTAAAAATAGAATCTGTACCAGTAGGGAACACAGAAACAGTACAACCGCTACTCTCTTGTATCGTCTTGATTGAAGATCCTTGTTTCCCAATTAGACTCATGGCCTGCAATGAAGTTACCAGCAGTCGAATTGAGCAAGATTGAATGGATGATAAATCTTCACCATCATCCTCTGAAAATCCATTGACAAGTTTAAATACTCTTATCACAGCATCCATTGCTGATGAGAATGGTACCTCTGTGTCTTCTTTTCCAGATATCAAAACCTAAAAGTAGTAACATACCATGAATTTGAACAGTCTTCTAGAAAATTCATCACATGATATAACCAATGAATGAATTGGCAAATACTTGGCAACAACTGTACAAACGACTTAATATTTGCGCTCGAAACGAGCAAGTCGACAAATCCAAAAGTTTTATTTACAAATCTACTTCAATAAATTTTGGAACATTAATACAGACAAGTTCACAAATTTCAATTTGTAGATCTGTAGTGTAGAATTCAGCTTGCGAACTTGATGCCTTATACATTTCGAATTCAGTTAATAGGTCTAACTGTGATACCAAATATATATATATATTTTTTTTTTGAACAACAGTACGTGATCACCCAGAGGACTTAACCGCTCACGCGTTCATCTTCCACAGTTGCATAACCCGCCCCCAACTGCTTTCTTATTTTCTTTTTTTATTTGAACAGAAGTACATGATCACCAAGGGGACTTAACCACCCACGTAGTTGCATAACCCGCCCCCAACTACTTCCAGGAGAAAACTAGCCCAATCCGAGGGCATGGGCGGTAAAACCCCCCTCTGCCCCCGCAATGTGATGTGCGGAAGGCACCCTTGGGTGGAATTCAAGGTTAAAGTGGCAACCGTATGTGGAGTCGAACTCTTGACCTCTCGCACGCCACTACCACATGAGCTAAAACACAAAGTTTTTGTTCTTATTTTCTTAACTCCAAGTTATCATAATACCATCCATTATATATAGTGAATTCAATAGATGTAAGAAAAACTTCAAATATATATGCTAAATGATGCTAGTAAAGTAATTTGCCCTAATTTGTAAAACAGTTAAAAAAAGCTTACAATGCGATCAGGATTACCGATAGGACCTTCGAGTATGCGAATTCGAGCTTTCGTCTCCTCACACATTTTTCTAATTACATCTCCTTTTTTTCCGATAATAGTTCCGACTTTGAGCACCGGCACTACAACCCTAAACACGCAGTCTCCCGGCCATCCAGGCCATTTTTTCTCCGGGATCGTTGTTTCAATTTCCGGGACTGACTCATTCTCCGGTGATGCTTCTCCTTCCTCCGTTTGAATGTTTTCTACGGTGGTGTTGATTGGTACCTCGGAATCTGAATCTGTGTTAGAAGACATGAATGTGTGTTCCTTAGGGTTTAATTTTAGGGTTTATATGTAACTGAAACGGAAGGGTTTGTTCTATGGATTTTGAGCTACTGAAACGGAGAGCTTTGTGACCTAACTAGTTTTGGTTTACAAATTCTTTTTTTTCTTTACTTTTCCTTTTACTCTTTCCACCTTAATGTTCTAAAATACCCTTAAATGATAACTTATATCAATTTTTTATTAAATATTATTCAGCGACATTTTGAGAAAAAAAGACATAAATGATGGTGGATGAAGTAAAATTAGATGTGGATATATCATCTCCCAACATACAAATAACTCTGTACAAATTTAATTTACGTTTAGACTACTCGTATCGGTTTGGTCGTTGAGGCCCCGCGGTTCAAGCACGCCGATACTAGCACAATAGCTGTTGGCCGCCCTCCAACCACCGCCCTTCATTTTGCAATGCAATGACATGTATGATCACGGACAAAAAAGAGTGTAACGGCTATTTTATTTGTTTTGTTTTTTTTCCAAACGGCTACTATATGATTTTTTATTTTCTTTTATTTTTTTTTCAACTACAATCTCATTTATATACACCCAACATCTATCTATTTTTCACTAACATTCAACTATCATTTCATCTACTTCTCTCAACTTCATCTCAACTTTATCATTTCCATCAACCTCATCACCATGTCTTCCAACAAAAAATATCAAAAAAAAAAAAAAAAAACTAAAAAAAAAAAACAACGACAACAACTTAATCTCGTTGATGAAGATATGTGGATTTCGGTCCTCCAAAACACCCTTCATAAAGCTCAACAAAATCCCCATCTATCTCACATGAATATACAACATCAATCTCCCATGGGCTCGTCTTCTAACACGCAATATCTCCAATATCATCAACTAAATAATTGGCCCGTGAATCCATTTTTCATACCTTATTACCTTACTAATCCCCACTATCAAACACCTCAATATAACCAACCACAAACACCTCAATATAACCAACCACCAACACCTCAACACAACCAACCTCAACACAACCAACCTCAAAGCCCTTACATACCTACGTTTGATAAATCACTCGAAGAAGACGAACCCGATGAAGTGCAAGAAACACAACCCGATATTGAGGAGGTAAGAAACACAAGAAATTTCCGCCTCCGAAAAAGGAAAAAGGGCAAAGGTTATGTGGTCGGACGAGGAAAGTAGGATTTTCGCCGAGTGTTGGGTGCGCGCTACTCTAAATCCTGAGATTGGAAACTCCCAAACACATAGTTTATTTTGGGGGACCGTCCGACAAGATTACAACTCTAAAGTAAGGGAACAAAGGCGTATGGATCAAATATCGGGCAAGTGGACCAAGATGGCCAAAGATATCAAGCTATTTTTCGCACTTTATGAAAAACTTGTTAAGCATTGGCCTAGTGGAGCCAACGACAACGATATTATGGTGTCAGTTAAGAAGGCGTTTTGTAAGCAACAAAAGAAAGTCTTCGCGTACGAAGATGCGTGGAGGGTTGTTAGACAGTGTCCCCAGTTTCAAGTGTATGAAACTGTGGTGACCGCCAAACGTCGTGCAACCGAGCCTGACCCTGTCAATTTGGGAGATGCCGATCAGACTCCGACTTCGACTGATACTCCAACAATCAATTTGGAGAATTTATTTCGAGGTCCACCAATCCGCCGTCCACCGGGTCGTGCAAAGAGTCAAAAGAGTTCTTATTCGTCGGATGCGACATCTCGTTGTTCTTAGGAGGATGCTAGAGCCGCGGTTTATGAAACTGAAAATGCTACACGTGAAACCATGAGGGCGATCAAGGAGGAAGCTGAAAAACGGACAAGAAAGTTGGAGTAGGAGGTCGACATTCGTATGATGTTGGAAAGTTTGAAGCTTCTATCGCAACTGGTGTCTTCCGACATTCCACCCGACCAATACTACTTGTTGATGCGAGCTAAGAGTGACATAGCGAAGAAGTATTCGAGCAAGTATCCGAATCAAAATTAGTGTTTATTGTTGTTAACTTTCATGTAATCGTTTTTAAATTTTCATGTATTGTATCCCCGTGTTTTTTAATGAAATAAATTGTTGTTTTGTTTTACGTAATCATTTGACAAACAAACACACACAAACATAATAATAATATTACTATTATTAATAATAACGAGGAAAAAAACCGCGATTCGTTGCGGGATGATTTTGATTGGCTAACTTTCGGTGATTTTATTCGGTAGTGGTCGGTTAATTAAAAGTTTCAAATATAAAGGAATAAAAAAAGAAGTCACGAAAGGTTGTAAAGGAAAAAAATCTTTCAAAAAAAGAATGTCAAATACCATTTTACCTCTAAAGTTGAAGATAATTACGACAACCTCATGAGCACTTATTCTAATTACGCTTGAGCAAACACTTATTTTTGACCTGTAAAATGAATAAATACATTTTTTTCTCTTAAAAATTAATTTTGGATTTGTTCAACATTTGTCATGTTGGCCATTAAGTTATACTCCATTGTTCTAGAGTTATATACTCCGTAGTATGTTTGTTTTTGTGTAGACTTCCATATGCTTTGATCCACAGTAAATATAAACATATACTCTGTTGAGACAAAAGGGTAAATATAAACATATACTCTGTCGAGAAAAACTTGGCTAGAAAAGGAAAAGGTAAAAACCGGAATGTTGAGACAAAAAGCACGGGTACGTTGGATGACCGATGGTGATGAAACTCAAAATATTTTCACAACTCACTACGAAGAAATTACAACAAAAATAATATCCGGGGAATTAATGTTAACGGCTCATGGTGTGAAGACCCGTCGATTATCAAAGATGAAGCGATTAATCATTTCAAGAAAATATTCGACGAGAGAGATATGGATCGTCCTAGCCTAGAGGGGCTGAATTATTCATCGATCTCAGAATTAGAAGCATCAAGCCTCGAAGTGCCATTCTCGGAAGCCGAAATTCGGGAATCGATAAAGTGTTGTGGAAGTACTAAAGCCCCCGGGCCGGATGGTTTTAACTTGGGAATTTTCAAAAAATTTTGGCACATCATCAAAGAGGATCTAATCGAGGCTATTAATTGGTTTTGGGATCACGGTGAGTTTTCCAAGGGGTGCAACGCTTCGTTCGTATAGCTTATCCCTAAGAAAGTGGATCCATTGAATTTTGGAGATTACCGGCCGATTAGTCTTATTGGTAGCTACTACAAAATAATTGCGAAAATGTTGTCTCTTAGGATTCGTAGAGTCGTGCCGCGCCTTGTGGGGATGGAACAAAGTACCTTCCTTAGTAAGAGATTTATCCTAGATGGTGTCTTAGTGGCGAATGAAGTGGTTGATGATCTCAAGCGTAATAAAAAACATGGTCTTATTTTCAAAGTCGATTTCGAGAAAGCCTTTGATTCGATCAATTGGAACTATCTTCTAGAAGTTATGACTTGTATGGGTTTCGGGGTTAAATGGCGAAAGTGGATGGCATCTTGCTTACAATCAGCCTCAATTTCGGTCTTAATTAATGGCTCCCCGACAGGTGAATTCCATCTAAGGCGGGGTGTTAGGCAAGGTGACCCCCTATCACCTTTTCTTTTCATTATCGCGTCGGAAGGCCTTAACATTCTTACTAAAGTGGCGGTGGACAAAGGCATGTATAAAGGGGTTGAAGTTGGTAACGAGAAGGTTATTATTTCCCATTTACAATACGCGGATGACACGATTTTTTTCGGGGAATGGAGTAAGCGTAATACTCGTAACTTAATGTATTTACTAGAATGTTTTGAAAGGGCTTCGGGTTTAAAGGTGAACTACAATAAAAGTCACATTTATGGGGTAGGTATTAGGAACTCAGAGGTGGAAGATCTTGCCTCATGGTGTTCTTGTCAAGCGTGTAAGTTACCTTTTATGTATTTGGGTCTCCATGTGGGTAATAAGATGAAGAAATTGAAAGATTGGTCCCCGATTATCGAAAAGTTCAACAATCGGTTATCGGCGTGGAGAGCTAAAATGATCTCATTCGGTGGTCGTTTGACTCTTGTTAAATCGGTTCTCTCTAGTTTACCGCTCTACTATTTCTCGCTTTTTCGTGCCCCTCCTTGTGTGCTAAATGTCTAGAGAGTGTGAGACGTATTTTCTTTTGGGGTGGGTCGGGTTCAAACTCTAAAATGTCTTGGGTCAAATGGGAAACAATCCTTCTTCCTCACGAAGAAGGAGGCTTAAATATCACGTCACTCAAATGTAAAAATCTTGCCCTTCTTTGTAAGTGGTGGTGGAGGTTCAAAACCGAAACTAACACTTTGTGGGTCTCGGTGATTCGTAGCATTTATGGTTCTAATGGAGGACTTGTGTTTGGTAACGGGCCTGCCCGTAACCCAAGCGCTAGTCTTTGGTCTTTTATTTGTGATGCAGGAAAACACGTTGATGGCCTAGGGATCCCCTTCTCTAGTTCATTTACTCGCGCAATTGGAAATGGGGCGGACACAATGTTTTGGGATGACACTTGGATCGGGAATGTTTGCTTCAAAGAAAGATTCAACAGGCTATTTCGACTTTCACTTGACAAAGCAGCAACAGTGCAAGAGATGGTTCATAACTCAAATGGTGGGCTGCCGGTTGGCTGTTCTTGGGCCCGTGAGCCCACTGGGCGAACTGCAACAGAACTTCAAGAGTTGCGTGGGCTAATTCAGCCCATTAAGCTGGTTAGCGAAAAACAAGATGGGTGGTAGTGGGCACTAGACGAAAACAAGGGGTACACGGTTATGGTAATGTCCAAACTCATTGATAGTATCACATTGGTTCGTGAAAATTCGGCGGTAGAGACCTTGCGTAACAGATTAGTTCCAAAAAAAGTGGAGATCTTCATTTGGCGAGCGAGAAGGGGTCGCATTCCGGTTAGACTTGAACTAGACAAAAGGGGTATTGACTTACATAGCGTGAGATGTCCGGTTTGTGATGGGGGTATAGAGTCGGTTGAACACATTCTTTTTTCTTGCCAATTCGCTCAAGATGTGTGGTTAAAAGTTCTAAATTGGTGGGGATACAATACGTCAATTTTCGGCTTCGACGACATCTTTAATGGGACTTTTGGTTCGCTAGCTACAGACAACAAAAAATTTTTGTGGCAAGCGGTTTGTTGGATTGTTTGTTATTTGCTTTGGAAGAATCGTAATGAAAAGGTTTTCAAGAACAAAATTAGGGCGGTTCCTTCCCTAAACTTGGAGATTCAAACCCTATCTTTCGACTGGCTTTCGAGGAGACAAAATTGGCATAAGCTCGAGTGGCATAATTGGTTTTCTAACCCCATATCGTGCTAGTTGCAATCTTTGCAACCTAATTCATGTGTAGTCTTCTGTATTTTCTTGTTGTTTTTAAGTGGCGACAATGGCACCTTTGTACTTATATCGTTGATTAATATAATACCTACTTGCTTTTCAAAAATAAAATAAACATATACTCTGTAGTTAGTCCGATATATCTCCGTATATACGTAAAATATAATTTAATAAAATATAAAAATAAAATGGATCTCAAAGTCTATATACAATACAACTTTTATTTTTTTGGCATACACAATAAACTCTTTTAGTTCTCTCAGACAATAAACTTCAATTTGGACTTTCAAGGCCAACGACCAACTTGATTATGTTGTCCCTCTCCCTCCCTCTCACATTCAGTCGCCTCCTATGCAAACCAAATACTACTTCCTCTCTCACAAATCCGGTAGCCACCACCTTCTCCGGTTGACTCCGCCTGTTTAATGATAAATCTGGCCAAAACGCATTCTTTTTTTGACCAAAACTCAACCTCTCCTTTGTTGCTCTGATCTGCTTCTCCGTGTGTTTAAATGTCAAATCTATGGTTAGATATATGTTAAATCGAGATTGAAAGCCGCTTTTTGAGGTATTTTTTTTAAATATTTATGTTTTGAGTGAGATTTTTTTTTTTTAAACTTCAAAATTTTCAAGTTCATGATGTTGTAATTTCGATTATTTTAGTGACGTACGTTTTTATTTGTAGTTGTTTTTTATTATATTTTCAGGTTTGATTTAACTAAGAATTTAAAAATCTGGCCTTAGATCTATTTATTTCTCCAACCTGTTGTTGCCGGCGGTGGTGCCTACGTGGCGGTAACAGTGGTGTTGTGGCAATTGTGTTTTAGTCTTGGGGTTTTTTAAGTTTTATTGGTGTTTAATAGTTGTTACTTGTGTTGTGCTGTATTAGTTGTAACTAAGCATTTTTTGTTGTTGTGGTTTTTTTATATTTTGAGGGGGGGGAAATTGCTACAATATAACAGTGACTTTTGATGATGTGGCGGAGTGTGGTTGGTCACCGACTTACGTGAATTAGTATATAGTAAAGTAATAATAATAACTTTTTTTTATAAATAATAATATCATAATTATATATATATAAATACAAGTAATAAATAATAAATAATAAGTTTAATATAAAAAAATAGAGGTGAGACCAAGTGATGGGTACGTCATGGTTGTTAGCATTTAGTGGTTGGCTAGTGATGGGAAGAAGGTGCTGATGTGGCGCTGATGTGACACTCCAAGATGCCATTACATTGCATCATGGTTAAGAATGGTCTTAGAGTGCTCTCAATAGAGTAGTTCCTTCATTCCTAGTCCTGAGTGTTAAATCAGCGCCACATCAGCTGATAACTCCTAAATTATACATGTTTTTGAATACATTTCGAGAAGTTATTTTGGTATTTTAGAGTCATTTTAATACCAAAACACACTAAAATGGGTAAAAGGGGAAAAAGGTATTTCTAATGATTTTGTCAAAGTTATGTATCAAACAGGATCAAAAATAGAGAGAATTGCAGAAAGGCTAAGGAAGCTGCCGACAAGGATTCAAGGAAGCCGCCGGCTTGAAGCTACATATATCAGAATGTTCCAGAATCTCCGTAAAATTGAAATAACTTGTTGATCAAGCAAAAAGCAAAGGAAGCCACCGGCTTCATCCTGAAGCCGCCGACCTAGTTAACACGGTTCCTCAACTTGTCGACCAAGTTCAAGTAAAAATGGAAACAAAATCAAAAAGATTTGGCGGACCTTTGAAGACGCCGGCCTTCCCTGAAGCCGCCGGCTTAATTATGACGGTTAAATATTTGAGCTTGCGGTTTAAGTTAAACTTGCAAAAGGAGTCACCGACCTAAGGCAAGCCGCCGGCTTCCCATTGAAGCCGCCGGCTTGGCAACCGTCCCTGAACATTATAAATACAGGCCTCTGGTCTCAGTTTTCATATGTAGTTCTGTTTAGTTCGTTTTACTTTTTAGGTTAGATTTATTCATTGTAATCAAGATTCATTCAAGTTTTTAATTCAAGTTCTTTTACATCTACCTTCTTTTTAAGGTATGATCCTATCCTTATCTTATTGTTTTACTTATTTTATTTACTGTATTCGTTTCTGTTCATCTTCTGCTATGAACTTGTGACATCCCGTTTTCCCCGTATGTGATTCAAGGTGCGTACTAAATCTCGCGTATGTTTAATATTGCAACCATGATCGATCGTACATAGTTAAATGTTAGAAATTTGAGTTTAGGTGGTCTACTGATAGAGTGTCGCATTTTGAGCCAATGTATCGCGTTTGGGAACCTCGCGGATCGCGACAGATGAGCCTGAAACGTGATGGGCTTTGAAACCCACTTCTGTCCACTTTATCGCGTTTTAAATGTGTTTGTCGCGTTTTGGTGTCGCGAAACGCGACAGGTGTCGCTGTTTGACTATTTTAACCCGAATTAATAGCCTCTTTTGGGGGTGTATTGGTTTCACTTGTGGACGGTTTTAGATCTAGAAAACTGATACATGAGTTATCCTAACTCATTTAACACACTTCCAACTACACCACATTCAATTTAGAGAGAGAGAGTTAAGGTTTTAGTGAGAGAAAGCTCACTTGGAGAAGAAGGAGACCAAATCTCACCCGAGTCCGAGTTTTAAAGTTGTTCCCTACGTCTCTAGCTACGTCGTGATAGTATTGGTAAGTCTTAACTCCGTGTTTTGAGTTTTAATTGATTTATGACTAGGGTTTGTTCATTTGGAACTTGTAAGACCCATTTGGGGGTTAAATGGGTTAACTTGGGTTAAAAGGGTGTATGAAAGCCCTAATGATTATAATCTAGGGTTTGACCATGTAAATTGGGGTTTGAAAGTATTAATTGTGTTGTTAATCACTAATATGCTTGTGAGTTAGTGAAAAATCATTAATGGGTGCAAGTTTGACCAACTTTGCGAGTCTAGATGTTTAAATGGGTCAAATGGGTAATAGTTGACCTAGTTGGGTAAGATGGGTATGAAAATATCCTAAATGGTGTTAGTTATTGTTATTGGACCATAATCACTAGCTTTTAGTGATTTATGATGAGTCTTGGCCATTAATGGGCGGTTTTGGTGTAATGGGTCATTTAATGCAAGCAAGTCATTAAATGCTCAAGAGTTAAGTGTTGGTGGTTAGTTCTACTAGTTTGTATATTGATGTGAGTACTTAATGTATTAGGTACTTAGCGTTGAAGCTTGCGGAGTTGTTAATCCATCGCCTAGTCGATAAGGTGAGTGGAATAATTATGTGTATATGTATATGGCGTATTTATTTGTGAATGTTATGGTATGAACCATGTGATGACCCGTCCTAATCCATCTGGACGAATACATTACAATTGATTACATCGTGAGGTACTTGACCTCTATATGATACATTTTACAAACATTGCATTCGTTTTTAAAAGACAAATTTTCATTACATTGAAAGTTGACGGCATGCATACCATTTCATAATATATCCAACTATAATTGACTTAATAATATTCTTGATGAACTCAACGACTCGAATGCAATGTCTTTTGAAATATGTCATGAATGACTCCAAGTAATATCTCTAAAATGAGCAAATGCACAGCGGAAGATTTCTTTCATACCTGAGAATAAACATGTTTTCAAGTGTCAACCAAAAGGTTGGTGAGTTCATTAGTTTATCATAAATAATCATTTTTCAATAATATAATAGACCACAAGATACTCATATTTAGAAAATAATCTGTGCAGGCCTGCTCACTAATGGAAAATCATTCATATGATATATAAACACCTGGTAATCGACCTTAACAAGATGCATATAGAATATTCCCCGCATACCGGCATTCCGCACGGTCATGCAAAAGCATACAAACAGGCCACTCTTTTAAATATGATGGTTGTGTACACCTCACAAACAGATCATATCTTTTAAAACTGGCGGTTGTATACATATTTCGAAGTACTAAAGTAGTTCAAATTCTCTGACTGGGGCTTGTGAGTGCCCATAGATCTATCTTTAGGATTCGCGTCAATTAGGGTGTCTGTTCCCTAATTCTTAGATTACCAGACTAAAAAGGGGTGATATCCGGTGTACTCGTAACTCAATCGTAGAATGTTTTTAAGTACTTGTGTCTATTTCGTCAAACATTTATAAAAGCAGCGCATGTATTCTCAATCCCAAAAATATATATTGCAAAAACATTTAAAAAGGGAGTAAATGAAACTCACTATACTGTATTTTGTAGTAAAAATACATATGACGACATTGAACAAGTGTAGGGTTGGCCTTGGATTCACGAACCTATATCATTTATATATATATATATATATATATATATATATATATATATATATATATATATATATATATATATATATATATATATATATATATATATTAACACATATAATTAACATGTAATAATAATCAAATCTGTTTGTATATAATAATTATATATTACTTATTTAAAATAGTACTGTAATATTTATATAGTTATTATATATGTATTTGATATATTTTTATATAAATAACTTTTAGTTTGTTAAAATAATGACTTTACTAATACTAAAATAGTGTTAATAATAATAATAATAGTAATTAGTTTTAATACTGACAATACTAATTTTGATAATAATGTTAGTCGTTTTATTTATAGTAATAATAATAATGATAATAATAATATATTAAAATAACGATCCTTATAATAATGGTACTTTTGATGATGCTTTTTTTAAAATGAAAATATTAATTATATTGATAACTTTAATAATAAAGTTACTTTTAATAATAATAGTTTTTAATGATAACGATAATAATAATTATAAATATGATAACAATACTAATGATAATGATAATAAAAATAACAATAATACTTAAAAATAATAATAATACTAATACTTAATAATAATAGTAATAATACTAATAATACTAATAATAATAAAAATAATAAAATTAATACTACCTTAAAGTATCAAGCCTAAAAGAAATAAACCTCCACGCCCGGGCTCGAACCTGTGACCTCTCTCTTAAACAAACATGCCCCTATCCAACACTCTGTCTCTTGTTTTTCTTAAATATCTCACAGATTTATTT
The DNA here is from genome assembly GCF_046630445.1 of Rutidosis leptorrhynchoides. Taxonomy (NCBI): domain Eukaryota; kingdom Viridiplantae; phylum Streptophyta; class Magnoliopsida; order Asterales; family Asteraceae; genus Rutidosis; species Rutidosis leptorrhynchoides. The sequence goes on along the minus strand of NC_092335.1, from coordinate 511,090,841 downwards.
CCTTTAACTTAACTTTTCTGCTTCCTTTCTTCTTCTTTTTAAAAAAAAAATGACATGGCCGAGGATTGAACCCGTGACCCCTCGCTTATCAACCCACACCTCTAACCAGCGTGCTATCTGTTTCTTTCTGTAATTATGTGTGACCTAAATAGATATAGCCTTTATCTCTGACTTCTTGTTCTTCTTCCCTAACAAATCGACCGATCTAACATACAGCAATATAGGCCGGATCTTAGGCCCAACAGCATACACAGAATATGTCCCAAACATAAAATATAATCCTTGACCCAACAACAAAGCTCACAGCCCAAATTATTTTCCTACGTCCAACAGAAAATGTTATGGCCCGATAACCTAATAATGTTACGGTCCATGGTAGTATGTTGATCCCCGAACAGAAACAAATACGAAAGAACAAGAATTGCAGCCGCCACTTTACAGCTCAACTTCCACTATCAATTCATAATTATAAAGGATCACTTGCCAACACTTTTGATCATTTGTAATCGTGTTTCATCATATATCATCATCAGGTTATCACCATGAGACCATCATCATCCTATCTTTATCAACATCATCCATGTTTCTGTTAGAATCGGAGAAGCTAATAGAAAATATATATGTAGCATAGCAACCTGTTCACGTTGTGTGGTGTTCGAATTGGGTTGTTCCTGGTGGTGGCGATGGAGTTTTCGTCAGACACAGAAAGAATAGCTGCTGCAAAATAGATGCTGTAGTAGTTGTAAATCGAAAGTATTGGTGGTGTTTTAGTTGGTTTTCATGATTAGTTGATGATGGAGGTTTACGAAGATGAAAAACAGAGAAGAAGAAGGAGAGAGAGAAGTGATATATAGAGAAAGAAAAGATGATTAGAGAGAGGATAAAGGTGGTTCGTGGTTGTGCCGGGTTGTCATGGTGTTTGTAGAAATGACCGATGGTGGTCTAGTGGTGGTGATGTGTTCAAGTGATGATGGTGGTCAGGTGGTCGTGGTAAAAGGTGGTGATAACCGGGGTTTGTTGAGAGTGTGATTAAGTGAGATCATGGTGGCTTATCGATGTCGATTAAATGAGTTTAAAATGGGTTCCAAGGTGATGAATCTCGGTATATACGAGTGTGGTGGTGATAGCTTGTGTTCTTGGTTGATGTCAAGAAAAATAGAAATAGGTAATAGAAATAGATATCGAGCAGGTTGTAGGTGACGTGCTTTTCTTGATAAAACTTGAATAAATTGAATCGGTTTACTAGTATTGGGTAGTAATTGACATTGTTTGTGAAAAGGAACTCCATGAATATATTATTACATATATTGGTTAAATTATTGGAAGATTTTAGTCGACATGTTCTTCACTAAACAACAGAACTAAAAAGAAGATTTAACTGTAAAGTTTATTAGATTGGTACTATGGACAATGATGTTTAACAAATTGAAGACAGAACAAAAATGTAATACAGGTTGATAGGTACCTGAAACCAAATCGTACGAGTTTTTCATTGATTTTATATATATAATCTATAATTAATATTAATTATTAATAATTAGTAAATACAATTATATAAGTAATAATAATAATACTTTTAATTTCATAATATTACTAAAAGTAAAGGTACTAGAAATAATGATAAAAATAATAAATATAATGATATTAAGAATTTTAAATGAAAATGATGTCTTTTAGTAATAATAATAAAAATCATAAAAATGATTATAAATTATTATTGATTATAATGATATAATAAATTGTATTATTTTCTAATAATAATAATAATAATAACACTAGTATAATATATCACATGTATTAAATTTTATTTCTATATATGATATTCATAATAGGTTCTAATATTAATATCAATATTTATTTTTGATGGAAGTAATACTAACATTATTAATATAATAATTATGTTCCAACTTGTAATTACATATGATATTTAATATCTTTTATTGAATATTTATTATTTATAAATTATATATATATATATATATATATATATATATATATATATATATATATATATATATATATATATATATATATATATATATATATATATATATATATATATATTACACTATACATTTAATAATAATTATACCTAGTATCATATACATCTATATAGATTCATTTTACATTACGCTTAATTATTTTGTATATTATTTTATATTTTCAATTCAAATGATTATTTTGTATTTTATTAATTTAATATATACACTTATAATTGTATATATATATTCATATATTTTTATTTACATATTTGTTTACACATTTGTTCGTGAATCGTCGGGAATAATCAGAGGTCAAATGGTTTTATGTAAAATGTTCCAAAAATTTTGAGACTCAATATTACAGACTTTACTTATCGTGTCGAAATCATTTAAAGACTAAATTTAAATTTTGGTCCAAAATTTTCGGGTCGTCACAGTACCTACCCGTTAAAGAAATTTCATCCCGAAATTTGAGTGGGATGGTCATGGCGGACAATAAATATGTTTTCATGACTCATGTGAGCTGATAAATAGAGTTTTATCATTATTGAGTAATACAGATAAAATGATTTAATTTGTTAAGAGTACGAGTGAAGCTGTCACAAAAGAGTGAAATTAGAAATTAAAGTTTCGTCATATCTTTTGACGTAGATATGATTGATTTCTAGAGTTCTAGGGATTTGGAGAAAATCTTTGTAATAAGATTTGATTCTCAAGAAAATTAGAATCTTTCTTGGTTAAATGCGATGATCTATTTCGATTGCTCTGTCGGATATTTCACTATAAATCTACTCTCTTCGTTTTCTTATTTCCACAGATCATACCTTCTATTCTTTCTTTCTCAATTCATACTTTAAAGCATTCATTAATATGCTTCATCCAGTTCTGATTTTTGATATACTCCTAACTTTTATATCTGTCATTCTTCTTTTTCATCTGCCGCCAGAAGAATCTATTTACTTCTACTATACCCTTGGGTTTATAGTATTATTAATTCTCCCGTGTCTTTATATTGCTATAAGCATCGATATGCACGGTTTATAATTTCTGAGTTATTGTTGGGTTTTATATCTTCCTTTATATTTCGAAGTCCTTGCTTCTGTCTTCTATAATCATTGTCATCCACAATTAATGCTCTCTTCTATTTGCTGTGATTTATACCCCCATTTCTATTTCGGAGCTTCATGCTCTATTTTCTCTTCTATCCATTAAGCACAGCAAGTAATGGTCCAGAATTCGTAGGTATGGAGTTTCGCATGAATATGGCTAATGTTCTAAGAGAGGATTGTAATGGCACGATCTTGATTTGTCAAATTACCAGTATACCTCGGAAAAGACCGAATCATCAAGAAAATAGTTTCTTGATATTCTTAGAGATTAAATAGAATACAAGAGTCGTGTAACATGGCACATGATGACGTTATGATCTGTGAATCATCACGTTCCATTTAGAAACTCAGCATGACTTACTGTAATATAATCACGTTGATCAAGTGTCATTATATTTTACTAACTCATGCATCAATTCCCAACACTACTTCAATAACATTCATATGTTAAGTTCGAATTTTTCAGAATTTAGAAACTAAAAATAGTTTCCTTTATTATGTAACACTGATATCGCGAAGAGGTAAATGATTTTAGATAAGAATAGTTATGAAAATATCGAGGATATTTATAGTGAAAGATACAATACTATCTTAGAATTTTAGAATCAAATTGTGATGAAGAAATTCATTTACGATGATTTAGAGCGATTAAGGAGCAAGGTATTCGCTAAAGATTTCATCAGAAACAGAATCATCAGGATTCTTTATGTACAAGTTTAGTCCTTGCGATTTGTTCAGAGTCTCCTTCATGGTTTGCTCAATTCATTTTTCAGTAATCAAAATCTTTGAGCTTTTTCAATACTTCATTCTTTATCATCAAACTTTTGACTGTTAAGGCAGTCTTCAGTTTTCACTGCTTCATCAGCTTTTTCAAAAGTTGAAGTATCGATTCACAAACTGGGTGCTTTTTAGAATTTCAGAATGGAAGATCATAATTCTAAGAGATAAATGTTATATGTATACATATAACTGTTGTTGTAGAATTGTTGCGAGATTCAAAATACTGATTGCTGATTCCCGGTAATTGGTATGGCAATACTCATTACAAGATGCGGATGAGTATATGATAGGGTTTCAATGAATATAATGATTTTTCGAAAAATCAAAGATCAATGGAGTTGCTGGTACATCTGCTGATAATGTGGTGGAATATAAAAGGTTCCCCGATAAAATAAAAGAGCACGCATATATATCAAGGTTATAATAAGGTTGTTTCGAACGAAAAGTCAAAATTGCTTTGCTGAAGCTGTGACAAAATTGACTAATTTGAAAAAGAATTGCAATGTTATTTTCGATAATAACAATGCTAAAGGAGCTATCACATATACGTGTTAAATGTTTACTCAGGTTCCGAGTGTTTTCAGGTGCATAACTATATGCATAAATCTTTTCTTCCGTAGATGAAGTGCGGTTAGTTCATCCTCTCGATTGAGGTGTTTTCAAGATTCATGAAAGGTTTGAATGCAGATTGTAATCGTCAAGATACAAATGAGGTTTAAGAGAAAATCAAGTAGCAAACTTGAAGAATTGTTTAGTTTCATATGTTATAATCAATATTTTAAATCATTTAATGTCATTAGTCCACAGTTGGTAGTCCACAGTTAATAATTCAACAATTCATATATAGTTTAATGTATAATATTCAAATTAATTAATACGTATTCGTGACCCATTGTGTAACGACCCTGGATTTTCTAACGTTTAATTAATAATTTTTATTATTAATACTTGTGATTTAATAAATGTACTTATATACATTTACTTGTTACCGTACTTGACTATACATGGCCCGACTCATCTTTGTGACACGCGTACTTTTCACGAATAATATTTTCAAATGTTATTTACATTCATGATTAAGTTTTATTAATCATTTTTAATTAACTAAGGTTACTAGTTAATTACTTGGGCTTTGTTTATTTAATTGTTACTTATTTACATACTTGGGCTTTATATATGTTAATGGACTTAGAAGCCCACCCTACTAATCTTAATGGATTAATTTAGGAGCCCTTTTGTTACAAGTAGTCCATTAAGGCTTAAACTAGTTAGTTGGTAAAGGAAAGACTAGTTACTTGTACCATTACACCTTGTTCCCATGCAAGCTTAACTTTATTACCAATTTGAGCCAAATACATGCAAGGATCTAGTGGACTTTTCCCTTCCCCCTTCCCTTGGAAACCGTCCGCTTTTGTAGTGGATGGGGAGAGTTTTGTTTTCAAATTTTGTTCACTTATTTACTAGTATCTCATCCCATTTCTCACACACTTCATTTCATACTTCCATTTCTCTCATTTCTCTCTCTAATTTTGTAAGTAACCAAGCTTTATGTTCTTCCTTTTCTTTTCTCAAAAACCGAAACCAAACACTCATCATCATCATTCTTTGATTGTTGTTTTGTTACTTGTTCTTGTTTGTTGATTACTTACTTGTTGTTGTAGTTGTTACCTATTAGTTATTAAGAATCAAACTCTTTAGTTTGTTCTTCATTTTATCTTATTCATACAAGAACATACAAGGACCTAAGCTTTCTAGTTATGGTTCTACACTTAATGTTTTAAAGAAAGAAAGTTCATGAGTTGTAAAATCATTACTTGTGTTCATGTTTGTAAACTTAAAGTTTACTTTCTTAAGGATCTAAGCTTTGGCTTGAATCTTTCCAAGTATGAACAACCATGAACATAATACTTGTAGATGTAATTTATTTCTTCATTTTGTACATGTATCAATTTATGTTTTGGTTTAATGGTCAAGTATTACAAGTTAATCTTGATCTCATACTTTCTTGAACTAAAGTTAACTTTATAAGTTCAAGAACATAGAAGTATAACTTTCTAGTTATAACTTCATATACTTATGAAAGATCTAAGTTTCTATAGCTTATGATCTACTTATCTTGTTGTAAACAAGAGCTTATGAGCTTACATACAATTTACTAGATGAAAATCTAAGTTTTATAACTTATGGTTTCATTAAAGTAAAGATTTAAGTGTTATTACATAGGATCTAACTTAAGAACTTTGGATCTAGACTTTTGGGTCTAGGATCTTCAAGATCAAACTAAGAACTATGTTTTACAACTTAAGATCTTGATTATTTAGTTTACTTTCAAGTTTGTAGTTCAATATTACTTTTATAATACATGTATGTGTCAAATCTAAGATCTTGATGTAACTTTGGTTCATCAAACTACTTACAACACTTAATTGAGTTGTGCTACATATCTTAGACTTTCACTTGTGTTATGATGGTCAAAACTTGGTAAAGATGATGCAAACCCATCAACGAGTTGTACACTTGAAGCTATAGGCATCAAGGATGAGAACCGTGATGAGCATCAAGTACCAAGAACCCACTGGAACACCTTTAGCTACCATTTTCTGGGTCTGACCCGACCATCTGGGCTACTGTAAATTTTATTTTCAGTTAGCTCTGTTGGAGTAGATAATTTTTCGTTTAAGACTCGTCTAAATCCGAGTTACGGTTTAGGATCTATGGCCTTCCGAATGTCACTATGTCCTTTTAACGTTGTGCTGAAAATTCTGACCTACTCGCACTTAAACCGTCACCATGGTCAAACGAAGATGAGTTTAGTTCTGAAATTTTTACAGCAACTAAAGGACTTATACACGGATCCATGGCCACTGGTCTCACCTTATTTCAGTAGGTATAGAGGCCGTGGTGACTGATCGAAGTCAGCCTTTGTTTTAAACTCTTTTCTAAGATGAAACTTACTTTATACTTTTTGTTTAATGATGAATGATGATGACCCTTAAGACCTAATTTACATACATTTAAACCTATTGGGACGATTTACCGACTTAGTAACTTTTGACTTAGGTTGAGGACTTTTCGGACCAACGTACTTGCTTACTTTTCCCGAGTCAACTTTACTACTACTTTTCCACTGTGAGTTATAGCATCCCTTTTTACTTTAACTATTTTGGGAACTGAGAATACATGCGCATTTTACATTTTACATACTAGGCACGAGTACTTAAAATTTATATATGTGTGGGTTATACAACGGCATAAACTTTCCCCTTAGCTCGGTAACGTTTAGTCATTGGTCTTTGAACCGGTGAACGCGAATCTTAGATATGGATCCATAGGGTTTGACATCCCCACTCGGGCTAGTAGCTCTAGCATTTAATGGGTGTTTAATACTTCGTAAACGTATGCACTCGCCAAGTGTACTTTTAGGGGGTGATAAACGTTAAGTTAGTTACCAAGTGCCCACGGTTAAACATATACTTTTCATACGGTTTTGATACGCTATTCGTAGCACTGAAATCTCGTGGCCTACCTTACATTACTGTTATACTTAAACTATAGCTCACCAACCTTTGTGTTGACATTTTTAAGCATGTTTTTCTCAGGTGCTTAAGGTTGCTTGCTTCCGCTGTTGTACTAGTCATGCCTTGTAGACTTCCGCTGCCTTTGATAGAGTTGTCACCGCATGAAACGTTATCTTGCATTCATAAACTTTATTACTTTTGAACAATGATTTGTAACGACCTACGGGTCACGTACTATTATCCTTGCTTCTATTCATAGAAGCATACTTTTGGATGTAAAACATTTGACGTTGGTTATGACATCACCTTTTATCATGTATGCAAGCTTGTTTTGAAACCGCATATAGTATTTGACCTTGTAATGATCCTGTTGTTGATGATCCATACACGATGGTTTTGTATGGGGCATCACATTTGGTATCAGAGCATTGGTTGTAGGGAAATAGGTTGCATTAGTGAGTTAAGACCTGACCGAGTAGGATTCATTAATAGGACTAATTTACAACTTGCTAGTTTACTTGTTTCTGTGGAACTTGCTGCATGCTGCTGCTTACTTTTACTACTATATGCCATATGCTACTACATGATTTCACTACTGCATGCTATTATCTGCTTTCGATTGCATGATACTTGTCGTTATTGCCATGCTACTTACTGTTACACATGATCTAGACTGTCGTAGTTACTTTGCCTAATACGTGCTTGCTTTATGACTTACTGACGTGGAAAAAGTTATTTTTCCTTGTTCAAATGTCGGATATTCCACCTGTCATCATTTTGGACAGTGACTCAGACTCGTCTGCCACTTCACCGACCGTTGTTGCCGATTCCCAGACGCCGTCGTCGATACCCACCAGTGACCTGGGCGCTTCATCCACTGGTGCCAGTAGTCATGCACCTGCCCCAGTGGTTACCTCTGATGGAGCCGAGGACCTCCAGGAGATTCCAGCTCCACTTGCCCCCGGACCCTCGGAGCCACAGCACCATCCCGGTGGTGATGTGATTCCCGCGGATCTTGGGGAAGGTCCAGTCCATAATGAGCATAACCATTGGTGCCGACGTGCTCCTGATAGACGTCTCGTGCCAATCGGACCCTCCAAATACCGACAGATGATGGCCACCCGAGGAGAGCCAGTACAGCCACCCGTGCAGCCACCTCCACATGATTCAGACGACCCATCCTCCGCTGACTCTTTATCCGACGACACCTCCTCAGACGACTCCAGTGATGATAATTCTGATGAGGACCCTGATGATGCACCTGTACAGCCACCCTCCACCCCGTCGAAGAAGCGGTACCATTTCGATGGTATCGTCATTCCAGGAATTAATGGAGGTCGAGCATTCACGGACGAATATGGTCGGCGTCGTAGGGTTACCGCCCGTAAGCGGCTTGTGCCGTATCCTGCTGATCCTTTCATCTGTAAGCCTTACCGCTTCACAGCCTCTACTTCTGGAGCCGGACCGTTTGCACCACCAGCTCCACCAGCACCACCCGTACCGACTGCACCGCCTGCCCCACCATCCCCCTCTGTCGAGGAACTGATGAGGGAGGTGGAGATCCTCCGTGCTCAGGTAACTGAGCTCGAGGACCAGATGTCCCACGTATTGGACATCTTACACCCACCATCACCGTAGGGATTTTGTAGTAGATTTCATTATGTAATCTCATTTGTAGTTTTATGTTTCACTTATGTATTGTACGAACCTATACTGATGTATGCAACTTATTATTAATGAATGGAACCTTGCGTTATTTAATTCTTGCACAGCGTTCTATTTACGTTACTGTATGATGATTCTGTGGTATTTGTACCTGGTTGCATTACTTAATAAACATGTGATGTGTTGATTCCATGTTGGTTACCATATACTGTATTATTACTATTTGAATACTGGATTTTGACTTGAGTCAAAAATTTTGTTTAGAACATAATGGCCAATGGAAGATCAACACCAACCACAGCCCAAATCGAGGAAATGATCAATGAACGAGTCGCCGCAGCTTTAGCAGAAATGAACCCCCAAGCTCCCCCGCCATCGGTTATCCAGCCCATTCGTAATGGGTGTACATACAAAGAGTTTCAAAGCTGCACGCCCCACAACTTTAGTGGAACGGAGGGGCCAGTTGGTCTCAATAGGTGGTTTGAGAAATTAGAATCTATGTTTCAAGTTAGTAACTGCTCAGAGGAGAACAAAACCAAGTTTGCTTCATGTACGCTGTCTGACGGCGAACAAAACCAAGTTTGCTTCATGTACGCTGTCTGACGGTGCACTAACATGGTGGAACACGTTGGCTCAAGCAAAAGGTATTGATGAGGCGTTTGCTACCCCATGGGAGGAATTCAAAGGGGCCCTGATTGAGGAATATTACCCTAGGATCGAGATCCAGAAGATGAAGATTAAGTTTATGCAGTTGAAGGTTGTGGGAAACGATCTCAATGGTTAAAATCGTAGGTATTTGGAACTAGCCCTGATGTGTCCTACCATGGTTACCCCAGAGTTCAAGCGTATGGAAAGATATTTGTGGGGACTTCCTAAGTCCATTAAGAGAAACGTCACCTCGTCTAAGCCACCCAATGTCCCGGAAGCAATGCGCATGGCGCATACCTTAATGAACCAAATCATCATCGATGAATCTGAAAAGGCTAAGTCCGAAGCGGGTAGTAGTGATAAGCGAAAGTTGGATAACAACAAGGGTAGAGCCTATGATCAAAACCCAGCGAAGTGACATGAGGGTTTCAAAGGAAACAACAACGGTAGAAATCCCAATTCAAATACCAATTCGAACCCCAACTACAAGGGTACTCTACCACAGTGCAAGAGGTGCTACAAGCACCATACCAGGTATTGTAACGTTGTTTGTGAAAAGTGCAAAAAGATCGGGCATATTGGCAGGGACTGCAAGATCACCACCATGACTGGGAAGTCGAACCCCAATGGACCGAGTAAGTGTTATGAATACGGACAAACAGACCACTTCAGAAATGAGTGTCCCAACAAGCGAAAGGATGGCGGACCACCGCATAGACGAGCTTTCAATGTAAATGCAAGGGATGCTCGTGAGAACCCCGACTTGGTGACAGGTATATTCACTATCAACAATCTATTAGCTTCTGTCCTATTTGATACTGGTGCCGATAGAAGTTATGTATGTAGACACTTTTGCGATAAGATAAATTGATCGTTAGTTCCTTTAAAGGAGAGTATGCTTGTAGAGGTAGCCAATGGAAAACTTGAGAAAGTTGACCATATTAGCCGAGGAGCCATTATCAACATAGCTGGTATGGATTTCGAGATTGACTTGATACCCATTAAGTTGGGAAGCTTTGATGTTATTAGCGGTATGGACTGGTTGACCAAGATAAGGGCTGACATTATCTGTGGAGATAAAGCTCTTCGTATACCACACGGAGACTGTGAGCCACTGATCATTTACGGAGAGAGATGTACCTCGAGGCAGAACCTCATTAGTTGCATGAAAGCGCAGAAGATCATGAAGAAAGGACGGCTTGCTGTGCTAGCACATGTGAAAACATTAGAAACCGAGGTGAAGGGTGTGAACGATGTTCGAATTGTGAACGAGTTTTTCGATGTCTTTCCGAAAGAGTTGCCTGGATTACTGCCACCGAGAGCAGTAGAGTTTCAGATTGATTTAGTGCCAGGAGCTGCACCTGTAGCTCGTGCACCATATCGACTCGCACCTTCCGAGATGCAAGAGTTGCAGAGCCAATTACAAGAACTGCTAGACCGTGGATTCATCCAACCAAGTTTCTCACCTTGGGGCGCACCTGTTTTGTTCGTGAAGAAGAAGGATGTATCCTTCCGCATGTGTATCGACTACCGTGAACTCAACAAATTGACGATCAAGAATCGGTATCCTCTTCCCCAAATTGACGATCTTTTTGATCAACTACAAGGATCGAGCATTTACTCTAAGATCAATTTACGATCCGGTTATCACTAGTTGAGGGTGAAAGAGATCGATTTGATGAATACTGCATTCAGAACTCGTTATGGTCATTATGAGTTTCTCGTGATGCCATTCGATTTAACCAACGCACCTGCCGTGTTTTTGGATCTCATGAATCGTGTCTGCAAGCCATACCTGGATAAGTTCGTTATCGTCTTCATAGATGATATCCTCATCTACTCCAAGAGCGAAGAAGAGCATGAGCAACATCTTCGATTAGTGCTTGAACTCTTGAGACAAGAGCAACTTTATGCGAAATTCTCCAAGTGTGAATTTTAGTTGAAGGAAGTCCAATTTCTGGGTCATGTTGTGAGCGACCAGGGTATCAAAGTTGACCCCTCAAAGATTGAAGCTATCAGCAAGTGGGAGACCCCCACTACTCCGACGCATATTCGCCAATTTTTAGGTCTCGCCGGTTACTACCGAAGATTTATTGAAGGTTTTTCTTTGATTGCGCGTCCTTTGACCGCGCTGACTCACAAAGGGAAGAAGTTCATTTGGGAACCCGAACAGGAATCAGCATTTCAAACCTTGAAGAAGAAGTTAACCACCGCACCTATCTTATCACTTCCTGAAGGCAGTGACGATTTCGTCATTTATTGCGATGCTTCGAAAAGTGGTTTTGGTTGTGTACTGATGCAACGCACAAAGGTTATCACTTATGCCTCTCGTTAGCTGAAGATCCATGAATGGAACTACACTACTCACAATCTCGAGCTTGGATCTGTTGTCTTTGCGCTCAAATTATGGAGACACTATTTGTATGGAACTAAGAGTACTATCTTCACCGACCACAAAAGCCTCCAGCACATCTTTGATCAGAAGCAACTGAATATGAGACAGCGTCGATGGATTGAGACGCTAAGCGACTATGATTGTGACTTCGTTATCACCCTGGCAAGGCCAATGTTGTAGCTGACGCTTTGAGCTGTAAGGAGAGGATGGCACCTCTTCGTGTCTGAGCCCTGAACATCACCATTCATTCGAACCTTAATAGCCAGATCCGAGCAGCCCAAGATGAGGCTCTCAAGGAAGAGAATATATCTAATGAACACTTGAACATCCTCGTTTCTCGATTCGAGGTTAGGGAAACTGGACTCTAATGTTATGCCGGAAGAATTTGGGTACCTCTTTATGGAGATCTACGGAACCTTATACTAGATGAAGCCCACAAGTCGAGATATTTGATTCATCCCGGAGCGGGCAAAATGTACCACGATCCTAAAGAACAGTATTGGTGGCCTAATCTTAAGAAGGACGTTGCAACTTATGTTGGTAAGTGTTTGACTTGTTCGAAAGTTAAGGCCGAATATCAAAGACCTTCTGGGTTACTTCAACAACCGAAAATCCCGCAATGGAAGTGGGAAATGATAACAATGGATTTCATCACCAAGCTACCAAAGACGGTGGGCGGATACGATACCATCTGGGTTATCGTTGACCGTCTTACCAAATCTGCACATTTCCTAGCTATGAAGGAAATGGATACGATGAAGAGAATCGCTCAACTATACATCAAAGAGGTTGTATCTCGTCATAGTGTACCTTTATTGATCATCTCAGATCGTGATCCCCATTTTGTTTCTAGACTTTGGCGTTCTTTACAAGAAGCCATGGGAATCCGTCTCGACATGAGTACCGCATATCACCCACAGACCGACGGGCAAAGTTGTGACGACCCGGAAATTTCCGACCAAATTTAAACTTAATCTTTATATAATTCCGACTTCATAAGCAATGAATTTTTAATAAATTTTGAACCTCCGGAAAGAGTTTTACACAAGCTTTTGTTCACCCTTTTATTCCGACGATTCACGAACGTCATAACTTGATTTAATTGTTTAATTATTGTGTATATATATGGATATATATATATATATTTAACTTGAAAATATGATAATTAAATATCTCATTAAGTATATTAACAAAGTATTGTATATATATTTTCATACTACTAATTTAAAGAGTTTTGAACAATATATATGTTACTATTTAAACGACGTAATTAACTTATGTTAAAATGTATTTACATATAATGTATTACGAGTGTAAATACATCCTTACAAGTATTGAATACACTTTATAATATACCAATACATATAAAGGATAGCTATACTCATATTTCTGTTCAATTTTCTCAAGAATTCTACTCGCATTCATACGGTATTTTTACCCGTATTATACACAGCTTCTAGAAGTATTTACTATTGGTACATACCAATAGAAATCTGCAATTATTTGTGTAATATGTCATCCATTACCTAATCAATTTAATATGGCATTCATGACTTAATACATTTTAACTTATCTTAGATATTTTCACTAAAAACCAAATTTTCAAGTCTATAAATAAGCACCATTTCTAACTCTTTTTTACACATTTATTTTCCAAATTTTACTTCCAATTTTCACACACACTTGCAAGAACTCTCTCAAGTTTTATTTTACTACTTCTTTCCAGCAACTTTACATTCTAAACTTGAGGTAAAAACTCTATTTCAACTCTTGTTCAATTCATATGTTTATAGCTATCTATATAAGAGTTTATAAACTAGAACATAGTTTAGTTGATTCTAAACTTGTTTGAAAAACTAATATAATCTTTCTAACTTAACTCTAATAACACTTATTTATATGTATTATGATGTTATATTAAGTTAATATAAGAACTTATAACTTGTACATATGAAGAACACCTTGAAACTTAACATATATCCTTTAATCTCCATTTAGTAAAAAGCGGGCTGTTTTGGGTTGGGAATTAAAAAACCTATCTTAGACTTTGAGTTTGAGGCTAAGACTTTGGAAATATGTTAATATATGTAAATAAGACTTCCAATATTTTTTTCATGATTTTAGACAAAGTGGAAGTATTTTATCAAAAATCATATATTGGGTGGATGCAGGGATTTTTCCAAATCTGTCCACCGACACAAAAAGAGGGTAAAGCTCTAAAAATTACTACTTGGGATGAATTTTTCGAATTGGTTTTGTAAAATTGACTTCTTAAGGTATCCATAGCAATTTGATTCACTTTAAACGGAGTTGTAATGAATATTTGGCGAGCAAAACAAAATCTGCTAAAATTAACGTGGTATGGAAAAAATTTATATTATAAAAACTATATTAACCATATCCTTGTTAACTTTTCCTATATCCTATATATATTTGGAAATGTTATCATTAGTATAACAAAATATTATAATCTTGATTAATTTCAAGATTGTATATATATAATAATCTTGGTACGTTCCATGACAATACGTGCACAATACGTTTTGATAAATCCTAAGACAATACGTACACAATACGTCTTAGTTAATTCTAAGACAATACGTATACAATACGTCTCTGGATTGATGCAAGACAATACGTACACAATACACCGTGGGGTAATTCTAAGATTATATATATATATATATATATATATATATATATATATATATATATATATATATATATATATATATATATATATATATATATATATATATACCGATTATTGGACTGTTGGACTGTTGGACTTTTCGGACTATTTTGGACTACTAACAAAGGACTACTAACAATGGACTACTAACATAAAATATTAAAAATTATTATATAAGTATTCTATAAACTTGCTTTATTTTATTCATATGTCGTATTATTATCTGAATCGTTATTATTGTTATAGGTTCGTGAATCCAAAGACGACGGTCATATTTTAAATAAGTTGAAAACTTATTATTAATATACTTTTACTACCGTGAGTATATAGTCCCATTTTTAAACTCTACAAATATTTTGGGATGAGAATACATGCATTTTATGTTTTACGCCATAGACACAAGTACTTAAAATATATTTTACGTTGAGTTGTACCACATTGCATATCTTCCCTAATAGCTTGGTAACTAATAATTACATATTGTAAGAACATGTAAGCGCGAATCCTATTGATAGATCTATCGGGTTTGACACCTGATGTCGTAGCGTGGGGGTACGAAATAGTTTATACTTTTACTAAGAAATACTATTAAATACGATACAATTTTACACAAGATATTTATTTATTTATAGAATGGATATACTTAAACCTTGCTACAACACTTATAGGCAGTGTACCTAATCGTACAGTAGTGTAGTTTTTAGTAAGTTCGGTTCGTTCCACAGGGAAAATCTTTAAACAAAGCTTAACGCTATATTAGTTTACTTTTAAAAAAATACAAATATATATATAAGTAATATTATTATTATAAAGGGGGATTTTTACCGTTTAATGACCGGTTTGTCAATTTTAAAACTTTAGTCGCAGTTAAAACCAAATTTAAAATAATAAATAAATACAAGACTTAATTTAAAGCGTAAAGTAAATAACGATAATGAAATTGCGATAAATAAAAGTGCGATAAAATAAACTTACGATAATTAAAAAGTACGATAATTAAAAGTACAATTAAATAAAAGTGCTATAATTAGAAGTGCAATTAAATATAAAATAAAGGAAATTAAATATGAAATAAAAGAATTATGCTTATTTAAACTTCCGTAATCATGATGTTTGACGTGTTGATTTTAGTTTTATGCCCATGGGTTAATTGTCCTTTGTCCTGGATTATTTAATATGTCCGTCTGGTTTTTGTCCATAACAGTCCATCAGTCATAAATATAAAGTGCGAGTGTCCTCGTCAAATTATCCTTATACCCGAAGTTAAATATTCCAACTAATTGGGGACTTAAACTGTAACAAGATTTTAATACTTTGTTTAATAATTACACCAGGATGTCGACTGAGTGTAACTCAAGGTTTTAATACTTTGTTAACAATTATGCCAAGTGTCCTTGTACATAATTTCACCCCTGTTTTAATAATTCTAGTGGCTATTAATCCATTCCCGTGTCCGGTTAAATGAACGATTATTCGTACATATAAATACCCCGCCCATCGTGTCCGATCAAGTGTATATGGTTATTTATAGGTACGTCCAATTGTAAATCTTTATATTAAAATTAATAAACTATCATTTAGTTAAACAAATATAAAGTCCATTAATAGCCCATAGTCTAATTTCCACAAGTGTCGTTCTTTTGTTCAAACCCCAATTATGGTGCAAAGCCCAATTACCCAATTTTAGTAATTAGCCCAACATCATGATTACTTCGTTTTTAAATAAGCATAATAATAACTTAGCTATGAGACATTAATGTAAAAAGGTTGAACATAACTTACAATGATTAAAAATAGCGTAGCGTTACACGGACAGAATTTCGACTTACACCCTTACAACATTCGCTAACATACCCTTATTATTAGGATTTAAAATTAAAATTAAAATTAAAATATAAATTATATATATATATATATATATATATATATATATATATATATATATATATATATATATATATATATATATATATATATATATATATATATTTACGTATATATTGAGAGAGAGATATATTGGATGATATAAATGATCAGAATTCGTTGGGTTTTATAGGGATTTTCGTATTTGGCTGCTCCGCGAGTCGCGGCATTTTTGGCCTCCATACTCCGCAACTCGCGGAGTTCGTAATTCCAGCTCACAAAGGTTTGTCTTTTAATTTGCCGACGTTTTATAAATATATTATAATATATATATTAATTTTAAGAATTAATTATATATTATATTATGTTTATATACATAGTTAACTTGTAATTTTTAGTCCGTTGCGTCGAGCGTTGAGAGTTGACTCTGGTCCCGGTTCCGGATTTTCGAACGTCCTTGCGTACAATTTAATATCTTGTACTTTGCGTTTTGAATCTTGTACTCTTGTAATTTCGAGACGTTTCTTATCAATAATTGGAACCTCTTTGATTGTATTTTGTACTTTTGAGCTTTTTGGTCGTTTGCGTCTTCAATTCGTCGAATCCGTATTTTGTCTTCACCTTTTAATATTTAAACGAATATCACTTGTAAATAGAACATTTGCAACTAAAAGCTTGTCTTTCTTGGGGAATAATGCTATGAAATATATGTTCGTTTTTAGCATTATCAAATATTCCCACACTTGAGCGTTGCTTGTCCTCAAGCAATACAGTCTTGAAATACTAGAATCACTTCTTTATTCTTCACACTTTGTACATCAGTGATTTCTTTATGGCGGTATAAACAATGGTAGTAACGATATGGTTTACAGTCCCACATGACTATAAAAATTTAGATCCATTAAGGAAATTGGATCTTTATGAAAACATTTGATCTTTTGAAAATTAAATCTAGTTTTTACCCTAGATAAGTTTTTCGAAATAACCCTTCACCGGTGTTTGTAAATTATTTTTGTGGGTTTGGTGGGTTTCAGATTTGAAAATTTTAGCTCAAAACTTGCGGTTTTGTGTCACCCACTTGTTAACCTTGTATTAGGAAAGCAACACGTCCAGTATACTTGCTCCGTATATTACCTTTCGGTAAACTACCGTCCAGTTGTAAAGGAAAGCGTTGAACAAGCAACTGTTAAGGCAATGTCCCCTGACATGCTTTTAATTATGGTCTATATCGTGTCGGACGCAATTACTATCCTTGGTAGGAGCAATAGTAAAGCTCACCCTTATAATTTTCTGGTATGGCACAAGGTCCTGTCTTTGACCATGCTATGCAACCACCGTTCTTACGGTTGACACCCGATTTGGTTCAGGTGACCTAATGAATTCCAGGTGAATTCCCAGGATTTTACGTTCAATGGTAATGAACGCATTAAAAATAGGTTTTCAGAAAACAAATCGGTTTGTAATTTTGATCAAAATATTTTCTCGTTCAAGCTCGAGTTTAGATATCATTGAATTTCATGAGTTTGTAATTCTCAATCTTTAAGGTCAATCTCAAGGATTGAGTAATATCAGGCTTAAAAGCTGATTTTTGATCTTTTAAGGAGATTATCCTTTCTGGGGATCTGATTCATTAGTCTTATCCAGCTAATTTGCACGGTGCCCCCCATTGTACGAGATAAATCCTTCTCATGGTTAGGATAAATCTGACCACTTGGCGACCCTGTTTTATGCTGAGGTCCGTGGATTTCCTGCTGATTTTAGTGATGACTTTTCTAGATTTTTCGTCAACCTACAGCTGGTCTGGACGACAACTTCATGACCTAAATCAAGAAGCGCGTTTCTTTTTCGAAAGACTTTACTTCCTTTTAACGATGGAATTGATTCATTGTGTAGATCCATCTCTTCTTTTCTTTCATCGGGTAAAACAGTTTAGTTTAGTCCAAAGCAAAAGTATTTTCAGTTATTTGTTACAGAAATATGTGACATATGTTTAAAATATCTTGGTAAATTTTCCCACACTTGGCTTTTATTTTCCTTTTTATTGTCCTCTATTCCATTTTAAATGAATTTTAACATTTTGATTTGTTTCTCAATTTATGTCCTTTCCGAGGTAACAATAATTTCGGTGTTAAAACCTAGTTTTATCATTCATAAATATGTATAAACATGATTTTGAGTTCATTTAATTGAAAATTTTGAAAAATTTTACTAGAATTGGGTAGTCAGTATATAAGACTAGGGCTGTTCTTTATTATCAGAGAGCACTAGATTCTAATACAACTACTACTTTACTAGTATTTCTAATGGTAACCAAGTGTATAAAGTAAAAATTTTAAAATCCGAAAGAATTTAACCCCTTCCCACACTTAAGATCTTGCAATGCCCTCATTTGCAAGAAATCAGTAACAATTTAAATTATTGAGGGTGATTTGTGTGAAAATGATTAAATTTTACCAAAGTTTCCAAACATATTTGTGTTTGTGTTGAATGATAAATGGTGCACATTATTTGTTCATTCCTTCTCGTTGTTATTTCACATATATTTTGCATCTTGTCGTCAAAATTAGTTGCTTTTGCTGAACTTAATGCCAGTCTTTGAAAATACGTTGTTTTACCCTGTTGTGTACATAAGATAAACTGCAAACATATATACATATTTTTGAAGTTTGGTATATTACCCCACATTCAAAAATTATTAAAATCTAATAATAAAAGTTAGAAAATTTAAAAACTATTACAATATTAACATAAGTATTAAATGTATTAACATTACAAATAATAAAATAAATAAAAAAATAAGTAGACTAGGGATGATACTGATACCAGAAGGGGTTCCATGCATAACCATATGTGCTATAAAATGCTTCGGCTGGGTTATACGTAGGATACGGTGGTTGGATCTCTATAGACCAGGGAGGGAATATGGGCGATGGAGTAGGAATATAGTTTCTACCTATATGTTGGCAATAAGCTATGATTTAGTTTTGATGAACTTGCCAATCTTCAAATGCTCTATGTCTAGCATTTTCATACTCTTGTGAAGCTATAAACCTTTGCATTTCTGCGATTTCATTTCCCCCTCCTACATTACCTTGCTGTTGGTTTCTCTCAACCTGTGGATGTCTACCATTATATCGTACTGCGGCGTTATTTCGCCTCTTCAAAACTTTCGCACCATGGTATACATTTAAACCTATTGTATCTCGGGGTTCTGGTTCTTCGATTAGTAATCCCCCTACTTATATCCACACCGAGATATTCAGCAATCAAAGTAATAAATATACCACCTCCTATTATGCTATGCGGTCTCATCCCCCTAACCATAGCTGATAAATAATAACCCACACAATAAGGTATACTTACAGCGCTTTGTGGGTCTCGAATACACATATGGTAAAACAAATCCTGTTCATTTACCTTTTCCTTATTCTTACCTCTTTGTGTAATCGAATTAGCTAAAAACCTATGAATTACTCTTAACTCTGCTCTATCTATATCCAAATAAGAGTAATTTCCCCCTTTAAATCGGTGATGGCTAGTCATTTGACTCCATACGCCATGCGTATCAAAATTTTCGTCTATCTTTCTACCATTTAGTATCAACCCTCTACAATCGGCAGATGCTAACTCCTCAGGCGTATATATACGTAAAGCCTGAGCCTTGTCTAGTAAAGACATGTGGCGCATCGAACCTCCTAACAAAAATCTAATAAAAGATCGATCAGTTAAACTAGATACCCGATCATTTAATTCTATACTACACAACAATTCTTCACACCATACTTTATATACAGGTCTACGCATGTTGAATAACCGTACCCAATCATTAAAAGTAGAATTACCATACCTCTGTGCAAGTAATTCCCTAATTGGCCCGGCCAATTCTACAGCTTCTAATGGTCCCCATTCTATGACCCTAGGTACTTCAACAGCTTTAGAATGAAGAGTATGCAAACCCCTTTGGTATTTTGGATAATCTATCCAAAGTCTGTCAAATCTCAGGTTCGGGTGCAAATCTTCTAAGTGCATATCAGAAAATGTCATGACTGGATGAGGTATATCTTGTTTGCAGTAGTTATCCACCTCCTGTTGTTCCGTATTCTCAGTAGGAGCATTGCGAGCTTGGGATGAAGATTCACCCCTTTCAGTCTGCAAAACACATCAAACACAATTTTTGTGCATCCAAATATGCATTAGTGTCAGCAAAATCATCAATCAAAATAATTACAATGACATGTTCAATTTATATCAAACATAAGCTCATTTTCACATTTTTATCAAATCTACACTTTTTCAAATAAGCATATACGAAAATGTTCACCAAGTTCATAAGCATTCAACTCAAATAACATGTCAAAATAATCATTACTAGCAATTAAACAAGTTTCAAAGGGCATTATCTCTCAAAAATCAAGTTCATGAATTTTAGACTTGAAAAAGTCCACTTTAATTCTCAAAATCATGCTTAGGCTCAAAGTTTGAATCATTTAACTACCTAAACATGTTACACTACCTAATTTAGCAACAATTCATGACAAAAATCGGCCATAACCTGTTTATATCAAAAAGCCCCAAATTTGCTCAAGAACACAAACCCCAGATTACTCAAAATTTGAAGTTTAAGGCTTCTAATCATGTTAAATAGCATCAATCTAGGTTATACAAGCATAATACATAAACAATTTAAGCATAATTACACTAAAAAGCATCAAAATCAAATTGGGTATAAAATTGCTCAAGAACACTAATTTTCGGATTAAATGGTGTTTAGGTGTAGAAATTTACCGTTTTTCTTGAGTAATTCCTTGATAGCATCCTTCTCAACATGATTTTAGTAAAAGATTTGATGATTAACGGTCAAAAATTGCGAATTTGGTGTGTATTTTTCGGGTTTTTTTCGGGTTATTTTCGCAGTTTATTTTTGTGCTGTGGTGTGTGGACTGAGCTGATTAAGTTTTCATTTTTTTCTGGGTTTTGGTCCCTCGGCGAGTCGCGGTGTTTGACCCTTCAAACTCCGCGAGTCGCGGAGTTTGTATTTTTTTTTAAACATCTTATACTAATTAAAACAATTAAGTAATTAATTTTAAAATTTTGTTTCCCTTGTTATTTAGGATGAGGTCGTTTCGGATCGATGTCCTAGTCCGTCCTTCGACAAAATTTTAAAATTTGTCTTTTTGTAGCGATTGTTTTAAAAGCTAAGATTTTTGGTTTTTTTAATGTTTTTGGCATACTTTAATTCAATAAGATTAAAAATAATGATAATAAAAGTTCTCGTCCCTCCCTCGGGTAAAGCAATTTCGGTTCAATGACCTAGTCTTCAACTTACGACGAATTTTAAAAATCATATTTTTAACTTAATGAGATAAAGTAAATTTTTGTTTTTAAATTCACACCAAACTTAAAATAAAAATACATAAAATTCAAAATTAATATTAAAAATTCACACTAAACTTAAAATTTGAAATGCATAAAATTAAAAATTCATATTTTAAAAATTAAAAATTCACACCAAACTTATATTAATTTTTCAAATATTTACTATTTTAAATATATTGTTTTTACAAAGTTTACAATATTAATTTAGGATTTATATATTAATTTTAAAAACATGGTAAAAATAAAATTAAAAATCTTTTTGGCTTTTTATCCCACTTTAATCAATCAAATATTATCAAAAATATGCGCCCCTCTTTTCGGTAAAGTAATTTAAGTTCCATAACCTAATTTAACTCATGATGAATTTTTGAAATATTTTGGGTTGATTGATTAAAGATATTTATACCTTAAGAATAAACGTTAAATTTCGCAGTGTTGTAATAAATTTTTGTATGATATCAATAATTTCGGTCGCCAAACCTAATTTTATTCAATACCAATTTACTACTTTATAGCGAACAAATTAGCATTTATTATCAAAAGGTTAAAAATAAAAATAAAAAAAAATAAAAAAAACTGTACAGACTTACCTGTGAGATAGTATTCTTAGTTATATGATCTATCCCATTCATAAGATAGTCGGTTTAATTGGTTTTCCATGGCTACATAGGCGTAACCTCGAGTATTCAGTGTTTTTTCTTCTAAACATATGAACGGTCCGTCTCTGCATAAAGTAACAAATTCGGTATTTGAATAGGTTTGATTATTTGAACATTTACCTCCATGTGACCATTTTCCTCATTTGTGACATCTTTCAAGGTGTCGTGCTCTTCTTTTTGCTGCGGATTTTGATTTTTCTTTACCAAATTGTAACTTATTATCTTCGCATCTGGATTCTTTTCTTACTCCGTCCAATCTTTCTCTGATTACTGATACTATTTCACTCGGAAGTGTGTCATTATTACGTTTAGTGATCAAAGTGAAATGTCCCGTTCTTATTGATTAAAAACGTTCCATATTAATTGATTTCGTTGCGAGGTTTTGACCTCTATATGAGACGTTTTTCAAAGACTGCATTCATTTTTAAAACAAACCATAACCTTTATTTCATAAATAAAGGTTTAAAAAGCTTTACGTAGATTATCAAGTAATGATAATCTAAAATATCCTGTTTACACACGACCATTACATAATAGTTTACAATACAAATATGTTACATCGAAATCAGTTTCTTGAATGCAGTTTTTACACAATATCATACAAACATGGACTCCAAATCTTGTCCTTATTTTAGTATGCAACAGCGGAAGCTCTTAATATTCACCTGAGAATAAACATGCTTTAAACGTCAACAAAAATGTTGGTGAGTTATAGGTTTAACCTATATATATCAAATCGTAACAATAGACCACAAGATTTCATATTTCAATACACATCCCATACATAGAGATAAAAATCATTCATATGGTGAACACCTGGTAACCGACAATAACAAGATGCATATATAAGAATATCCCCATCATTCCGGGACACCCTTCGGATATGATATAAATTTCGAAGTACTAAAGCATCCGGTACTTTGGATGGGGTTTGTTAGGCCCAATAGATCTATCTTTAGGATTCGCGTCAATTAGGGTGTCTGTTCCCTAATTCTTAGATTACCAGACTTAATAAAAAGGGGCATATTCGATTTCGATAATTCAACCATAGAATGTAGTTTCACGTACTTGTGTCTATTTTGTAAATCATTTATAAAACCTGCATGTATTCTCATCCCAAAAATATTAGATTTTAAAAGTGGGACTATAACTCACTTTCACAGATTTTTACTTCGTCGGGAAGTAAGACTTGGCCACTGTTGATTCACGAACCTATAACAATATATACATATATATTAAAGTATGTTCAAAATATATTTACAACACTTTTAATATATTTTGATGTTTTAAGTTTATTAAGTCAGCTGTCCTCGTTAGTAACCTATAACTAGTTGTCCACAGTTAGATGTACAGAAATAAATCGATAAATATTATCTTGAATCAATCCACGACCCAGTGTATACGTATCTCAGTATTGATCACAACTCAAACTATATATATTTTGGAATCAACCTCAACCCTGTATAGCTAACTCCAACATTCACATATAGAGTGTCTATGGTTGTTCCGAAATATATATAGATGTGTCGACATGATAGGTCAAAACATTGTATACGTGTCTATGGTATCTCAAGATTACATAATATACAATACAAGTTGATTAAGTTATGGTTGGAATAGATTTGTTACCAATTTTCACGTAGCTAAAATGAGAAAAATTATCCAATCTTGTTTTACCCATAACTTCTTCATTTTAAATCCATTTTGAGTGAATCAAATTGCTATGGTTTCATATTGAACTCTATTTTATGAATCTAAACAGAAAAAGTATAGGTTTATAGTCGGAAAAATAAGTTACAAGTCATTTTTGTAAAGGTAGTCATTTCAGTCGAAAGAACGACGTCTAGATGACCATTTTAGAAAACATACTTCCACTTTGAGTTTAACCATAATTTTTGGATATAGTTTCATGTTCATAATAAAAATCATTTTCTCAGAATAACAACTTTTAAATCAAAGTTTATCATAGTTTTTAATTAACTAACCCAAAACAGCCCGCGGTGTTACTACGACGGCGTAAATCCGGTTTTACGGTGTTTTTCGTGTTTCCAGGTTTTAAATCATTAAGTTAGCATATCATATAGATATAGAACATGTGTGTAGTTAATTTTAAAAGTCAAGTTAGAAGGATTAACTTTTGTTTGCGAACAAGTTTAGAATTAACTAAACTATGTTCTAGTGATTACGAGTTTAAACCTTCGAATAAGATAGCTTTATATGTATGAATCGAATGATGTTATGAACATCATTACTACCTTAAGTTCCTTGGATAAACCTACTGGAAAAGAGAAAAATGGATCTAGCTTCAACGGATCCTTGGATGGCTCGAAGTTCTTGAAGCAGAATCATGACACGAAAACAAGTTCAAGTAAGATCATCACTTGAAATAAGATTGTTATAGTTATAGAAATTGAACCAAAGTTTGAATATGATTATTACCTTGTATTAGAATGATAACCTACTGTAAGAAACAAAGATTTCTTGAGGTTGGATGATCACCTTACAAGATTGGAAGTGAGCTAGCAAACTTGAAAGTATTCTTGATTTTATGAAACTAGAACTTTTGGAATTTATGAAGAACACTTAGAACTTGAAGATAGAACTTGAGAGAGATCAATTAGATGAAGAAAATTGAAGAATGAAAGTGTTTGTAGGTGTTTTTGGTCGTTGGTGTATGGATTAGATATAAAGGATATGTAATTTTGTTTTCATGTAAATAAGTCATGAATGATTACTCATATTTTTGTAATTTTATGAGATATTTCATGCTAGTTGCCAAATGATGGTTCCCACATGTGTTAGGTGACTCACATGGGCTGCTAAGAGCTGATCATTGGAGTGTATATACCAATAGTACATACATCTAAAAGCTGTGTATTGTACGAGTACGAATACGGGTGCTTACGAGTAGAATTGTTGATGAAACTGAACGATGATGTAATTGTAAGCATTTTTGTTAAGTAGAAGTATTTTGATAAGTGTATTGAAGTCTTTCAAAAGTGTATAAATACATATTAAAACACTACATGTATATACATTTTAACTGAGTCGTTAAGTCATCGTTAGTCGTTACATGTAAGTGTTGTTTTGAAACCTTTAGGTTAACGATCTTGTTAAATGTTGTTAACCTAATGTTTATAATATCAAATGAGATTTTAAATTATTATATTATCATGATATTATCATGTATGAATATCTCTTAATATGATATATATACATTAAATGTCTTTACAACGATAATCGTTACATATATGTCTCGTTTAAAAATCATTAAGTTAGTAGTCTTGTTTTTACATATGTAGTTCATTGTTAATATACTTAATGATATGTTTACTTATCATAGTATCATGTTAACTATATATATATCCATATATATGTCATCATATAGTTTTTACAAGTTTTAACGTTCGTGAATCACCGGTCAACTTGGGTGGTCAATTGTCTATATGAAACATATTTCAATTAATCAAGTCATAACAAGTTTGATTGCTTAACATGTTGGAAACATTTAATCATGTAAATATCAATCTCAATTAATATATATAAACATGGAAAAGTTCGGGTCACTACAGTACCTACCCGTTAAATAAATTTCGTCCCGAAATTTTAAGCTGTTGAAGGTGTTGACGAATCTTCTGGAAATAGATGCGGGTATTTCTTCTTCATCTGATCTTCACGCTCCCAGGTGAACTCGGGTCCTCTACGAGCATTCCATCGAACCTTAACAATTGGTATCTTGTTTTGCTTAAGTCTTTTAACCTCACGATCCATTATTTCGACGGGTTCTTCGATGAATTGAAGTTTTTCGTTGATTTGGATTTCATCTAACGGAATAGTGAGATCTTCTTTAGCAAAACATTTCTTTAAATTCGTGACGTGGAAAGTGTTATGTACAGCCGCGAGTTGTTGAGGTAACTCTAGTCGGTAAGCTACTGGTCCGACACGATCAATAATCTTGAATGGTCCAATATACCTTGGATTTAATTTCCCTCGTTTACCAAATCGAACAACGCCTTTCCAAGGTGCAACTTTAAGCATGACCATCTCTCCAATTTCAAATTCTATATCTTTTCTTTTAATGTCAGCGTAGCTCTTTTGTCGACTTTGGGCGGTTTTCAACCGTTGTTGAATTTGGATGATCTTCTCGGTAGTTTCTTGTATAATCTCCGGACCCGTAATCTGTCTATCCCCCACTTCACTCCAACAAATCGGAGACCTGCACTTTCTACCATAAAGTGCTTCAAACGGCGCCATCTCAATGCTTGAATGGTAGCTGTTGTTGTAGGAAAATTCTGCTAACGGTAGCATGTCTTCAAGCGTTTGTATCGTCCTTTCGCTCTGCCCATCAGTTTGTGGATGATAGGCAGTACTCATGTCTAGACGAGTTCCTAATGCTTGCTGTAATGTCTGCCAGAATCTTGAAATAAATCTGCCATCCCTATCAGAGATAATAGAGATTGGTATTCCATGTCTGGAGATGACTTCCTTCAAATACAGTCGTGCTAACTTCTCCATCTTGTAATCTTCTCTTATTGGCAAGAAGTGTGCTGATTTGGTGAGACGGTCAACTATTACCCAAATAGTATCAAAACCACTTGCAGTCCTTGGCAATTTAGTGATGAAATCCATGGTAATGTTTTCCCATTTCCATTCCGGGATTTCGGGTTGTTGAAGTAGACCTGATGGTTTCTGATGCTCAGCTTTGACCTTAGAACACGTCAAACATTCTCCTACGTATTTAGCAACATCGGCTTTCATACCCGGCCACCAAAAATGTTTCTTGAGATCCTTGTACATCTTCCCCGTTCCAGGATGTATTGAGTATCTGGTTTTATGAGCTTCTCTAAGTACCATTTCTCTCATATCTCCAAATTTTGGTACCCAAATCCTTTCAGCCCTATACCGGGTTCCGTCTTCCCGAATATTAAGATGCTTCTCCGATCTTTTGGGTATTTCATCCTTTAAATTTCCCTCTTTTAAAACTCCTTGTTGCGCCTCCTTTATTTGAGTAGTAATGTTATTATGAATCATTATATTCATAGATTTTACTCGAATAGGTTCTCTGTCCTTCCTGCTCAAGGCATCGGCTACCACATTTGCCTTCCCCGGGTGGTAACGAATCTCAAAGTCGTAATCATTCAATAATTCAATCCACCTACGCTGCCTCATATTCAGTTGTTTCTGATTAAATATGTGTTGAAGACTTTTGTGGTCGGTATATATAATACTTTTGACCCCATATAAGTAGTGCCTCCAAGTCTTTAATGCAAAAACAACCGCGCCTAATTCTAAATCATGCGTCGTATAATTTTGTTCGTGAATCTTCAATTGTCTAGACGCATAAGCAATCACCTTTGTTCGTTGCATTAATACACAACCGAGACCTTGCTTTGATGCATCACAATAAATCACAAAATCATCATTCCCTTCAGGCAATGACAATATAGGTGCCGTAGTTAGCTTTTTCTTCAATAACTGAAACGCTTTCTCTTGTTCATCATTCCATTCAAATTTCTTCCCTTTATGCGTTAATGCAGTCAAGGGTTTTGCTATTCTGGAAAAGTCTTGGATGAACCTTCTGTAGTAACCAGCTAGTCCTAAAAACTGGCGTATGTGTTTCGGAGTTTTCGGGGTTTCCCACTTTTCAACAGTTTCTATCTTTGTCGGATCCACCTTAATACCTTCTTTGTTCACTATGTGACCGAGGAATTGAACTTCTTCCAACCAAAATGCACACTTTGAAAACTTAGCGTACAATTCTTCCTTCCTCAATACTTCTAACACCTTTCTCAAATGTTCACCGTGTTCTTGGTCATTCTTTGAGTAAATAAGTATGTCATCAATGAAAACAATGACAAACTTGTCAAGGTATGGTCCACACACTCGGTTCATAAGGTCTATGAACACAGCTGGTGCATTAGTTAAACCAAACGGCATGACCATAAACTCGTAATGACCGTAACGTGTTCTGAAAGCAGTCTTTGGAATATCATCTTCTTTCACCCGCATTTGATGATACCCGGAACGTAAGTCAATCTTTGAATAAACAGACGAGCCTTGTAGTTGATCAAATAAGTCGTCGATTCTCGGTAGTGGGTAGCGGTTCTTGATGGTAAGTTTGTTCAACTCTCGGTAGTCGATACACAACCTGAATGTACCATCTTTCTTCTTGACAAACAAAACAGGAGCTCCCCACGGTGATGTGCTTGGTCGAATGAAACCACGCTCTAAAAGTTCTTGTAATTGGCTTTGCAGTTCTTTCATCTCGCTGGGTGCGAGTCTGTAAGGAGCACGAGCTATTGGTGCAGCTCTTGGTACAAGATCTATTTGAAATTCAACGGATCGATGTGGGGGTAATCCCGGTAATTCTTTCGGAAATACATCGGGAAATTCTTTTGCAATGGGAACATCATTGATGCTCTTTTCTTCAGTTTGTACTTTCTCGACGTGTGCTAGAACAGCATAGCAACCTTTTCTTATTAGTTTTTGTGCCTTCAAATTACTAATAAGATGTAGCTTCGTGTTGCCCTTTTCTCCGTACACCATTAAGGGTTTTCCTTTTTCTCGTATAATGCGAATTGCATTTTTGTAACAAACGATCTCCGCTTTCACTTCTTTCAACCAGTCCATACCGATTATCACATCAAAACTCCCTAACTCTACTGGTATCAAATCAATCTTAAATGTTTCGCTAACCAGTTTAATTTCTCGATTCCGACATATATTATCTGCTGAAATTAATTTACCATTTGCTAATTCGAGTAAAAATTTACTATCCAAAGGCGTCAATGGACAACTTAATTTAGCACAAAAATCTCTACTCATATAGCTTCTATCCGCACCCGAATCAAATAAAACGTAAGCAGATTTATTGTCAATAAGAAACGTACCCGTAACAAGCTCCGGGTCTTCCTGTGCCTCTACCGCATTAATATTGAAAACTCTTCCACGGCCTTGTCCATTCGTGTTCTCCTGGTTCGGGCAATTTCTAATAATGTGGCCTGGTTTTCCACATTTATAACAAACTACATTGGCATAACTTGCTCCGACACTACTTGCTCCGCCATTACTCGTTCCGACACCATTTGTTCCTTTCGTTCTATTAACCCCTGGTCCGTAGACCTCACACTTCGCCGCGCTATGACCATTTCTTTTACACTTGTTGCAAAATTTGGTGCAGAACCCTGAGTGATTCTTTTCACACCTTTGGCATAGCTGCTTCTGATTGTTGTTGTTGTTGCGGTTATTATTGTTGTTGGGATGATTGTTGTAGTTGTTGTTGTTGTTGTTGTTGTTGTTGGGCCGTTTGTTGTAGTTGCGATTGATGTTGCGATTGTTGGGATAATTGTTGCGATTATTGTTGTAATTGCTGTTGTTGTTGTATTGGTGATTCTTATCACCGTTTTCCTCCCACTTTCTTTTGACTTGCTTCACATTGGCCTCTTCAGCAGTCTGTTCTTTAATTCTTTCTTCAATCTGGTTCACTAGTTTGTGAGCCATTCTACATGCCTGTTGTATGGAGGCGGGCTCGTGTGAACTTATATCTTCTTGGATTCTTTTCGGTAATCCTTTCACAAACGCGTCGATCTTCTCTTCCTCATCTTCGAATGCTCCCGGACACAATAGGCACACGTGGTAATATCAAATCCCTGGGTTCGTAACCCTCTAAGTTCTGTCTTGAGCTTATTGACCTCGGTTCTGGGACGGTACTTCTCGTTCATCAAGTGCTTGAATGCTGACCACGGTAGTGCGTACGCATCGTCTTGTCCCACTTGCTCTAGATAGGTATTCCACCATGTTAACGCAGAACCTGTGAAGGTATGCGTAGCGTACTTCACTTTGTCCTCTTCAGTACACTTACTTATGGCAAACACCGATTCAACCTTCTCGGTCCACCGTTTCAATCCGATCGGTCCTTCGGTTCCATCAAATTCCAAAGGTTTGCAGGCAGTGAATTCTTTGTAGGTGCATCCTACACGATTTCCTGTACTGCTAGATCCAAGGTTATTGTTGGTATGTAGCGCAGCCTGTACTGCGGCTATGTTTGAAGCTAGAAAAGTACGGAATTCCTCTTCATTCATATTCACGGTGTGTCGAGTAGTCGGTGCCATTTCCTTCAAAATAGTTAAATGGAACAAGTTAATCATACAGAATATTAAGAGTAGTTAATAGTATTTCGTAGCATAATATGAACTCATTTATAAAAGCTTTTTCTTCATATTAGCGTTTTATAAGTTTAAATTCGGGTAGTACCTACCCGTTAAGTTCATACTTAGTAGCTAATATACAATTCAACTATTACAATTCTATATGAAAAACTGATTATAATAATATTTCGCGTTCAAACTTTTATACAATATTTTACAAACTTACAATACCGCTTATTTTACATAAAGCATGAAATATAGCACACAATAACTTTGATACAAGATAGTTGTGAAGACAATTCTAGCTAGTACACAAGTCGTTCAGCAAAGGCAATAAAGACACGTAATTCATACGTCCAGAAACAAGTCATGCATTCTGGTTTTACTAGGACTACTTCCCATCCTTGGTCTTGTGCAACATAACCGTTATGGCCGTTGATAAGACAGCGTGTTGTAACGTCATCAAAGGGACGAGGGTTACGTAATGTCCAACAGTCCCGTAATAATCTAAAAACCTCATTTCTTACCCCAATTACTGACTCCGTCACTTGTGGAAACGTTTTGTTTAATAGTTGTAGCCCGATGTTCTTGTTCTCACTTTGGTGAGAAGCGAACATTACTAATCCGTAAGCATAACATGCTTCTTTATGTTGCATGTTAGCCGCTTTTTCTAAATCACGAAGTCCAATATTCGGATATATTGAGTCAAAATAATTTCTTAACCCGTTGCGTAAAATAGCATTTGGGTTCCCCGCAATATATGCGTCAAAGTAAACACATCATAACTTATGGGTTTCCCAATGTGATATCCCCCATCTTTCAAACGAAAGTCTCTTATAAACCAAGACATTCTTGGAACGTTCTTCGAATGTCTTACAAACTGATCTCGCCTTAAATAGTTGTGCCGAAGAATTCTGGCCGACTCTAGGCAAGATTTCATCAATCATGTCTCCGGGTAGGTCTCTTAAAATATTGGGTTGTCTATCCATTTTGTGTTTTTAAACTGTAAAATAGACAAGAGTTAGATTCATAAAAAAATACTTATTAATACAAGCAATTTTTACATATATCATAAAGCATAAGAACACTATATTACATATATTACACCACACAAATACAACTATCTTATTCCAACTCGCTCGTTTCTTCTTCTTCGGTTTTGGTTCGTTTTGCCAAGTTTCTAGGGATATATGATGTTCCCCTAATACGAGCCGTCGTTGTCCACATTGGTTTAGAAAAACCTGGTGGTTTAGAGGTTCCCGGGTCATTGTTACAACTTAAGGACTTCGGGCGTTGACGATACATATAAAGTTCATCGGGGTTGGAATTAGATTTCTCTATTTTTATGCCCTTTCCCTTATTATTTTCTTTTGCCTTTTTAAATTCAGTTGGGGTAATTTCTATAACATCATCGGAATTCTCGTCGGAATCCGATTCATCGGAGAATTGGTAATCCTCCCAATATTTTGCTTCCTTGGCGGAAACACCATTGACCATAATTAACCTTGGTCGGTTGGTTGAGGATTTTCTTTTACTTAACCGTTTTATTATTTCCCCCACCGGTTCTATTTCTTCATCCGGTTCCGATTCTTCTTCCGGTTCCGATTCTTCTTCCGGTTCCGACTCTTCTTCCGGTTCCTCTTCGGGAACTTGTGAATCAGTCCACAAATCATTCCAATTTACATTTGACTCTTCATTATTATTAGGTGAGTCAATGGGACTTGTTCTAGAGGTAGACATCTATCACATAATATCAAACACGTTAAGAGATTAATATATCACATAATATTCATATGTTAAAAATATATAGTTTCCAACAAAAATGTTAAGCAATCATTTTTAAAGAAAACACGGTCGAAGTCCAGACTCACTAATGCATCCTAACAAACTCGATAAGACACACTAATGCAAATTTTCTGGTTCTCTAAGACCAACGCTCGGATACCAACTGAAATGTCCCGTTCTTATTGATTAAAAACGTTCCATATTAATTGATTTAGTTGCGAGGTTTTGACCTCTATATGAGACGTTTTTCAAAGACTGCATTCATTTTTAAAACAAACCATAACCTTTATTTCATAAATAAAGGTTTAAAAAGCTTTACGTAGATTATCAAGTAATGATAATCTAAAATATCCTGTTTACACACGACCATTACATAATAGTTTACAATACAAATATGTTACATCGAAATCAGTTTCTTGAATGCAGTTTTTACACAATATCATACAAACATGGACTCCAAATCTTGTCCTTATTTTAGTATGCAACAGCGGAACCTCTTAATATTCACCTGAGAATAAACATGCTTTAAACGTCAACAAAAATGTTGGTGAGTTATAGGTTTAACCTATATATATCAAATCGTAACAATAGACCACAAGATTTCATATTTCAATACACATCCCATACATAGAGATAAAAATCATTCATATGGTGAACACCTGGTAACCGACAATAACAAGATGCATATATAAGAATATCCCCATCATTCCGGGACACCCTTCGGATATGATATAAATTTCGAAGTACTAAAGCATCCGGTACTTTGGATGGGGTTTGTTAGGCCCAATAGATCTATCTTTAGGATTCACGTCAATTAGGGTGTCTGTTCCCTAATTCTTAGATTACCAGACTTAATAAAAAGGGGCATATTCGATTTCGATAATTCAACCATAGAATGTAGTTTCACGTACTTGTGTCTATTTTGTAAATCATTTATAAAACCTGCATGTATTCTCATCCCAAAAATATTAGATTTTAAAAGTGGGACTATAACTCACTTTCACAGATTTTTACTTCGTCGGGAAGTAAGACTTGGCCACTGTTGATTCACGAACCTATAACAATATATACATATATATTAAAGTATGTTCAAAATATATTTACAACACTTTTAATATATTTTGATGTTTTAAGTTTATTAAGTCAGCTGTCCTCGTTAGTAACCTATAACTAGTTGTCCACAGTTAGATGTACAGAAATAAATCGATAAATATTATCTTGAATCAATCCACGACCCAGTGTATACGTATCTCAGTATTGATCACAACTCAAACTATATATATTTTGGAATCAACCTCAACCCTGTATAGCTAACTCCAACATTCACATATAGAGTGTCTATGGTTGTTCCGAAATATATATAGATGTGTCGACATGATAGGTCGAAACATTGTATACGTGTCTATGGTATCTCAAGATTACATAATATATAATACAAGTTGATTAAGTTATGGTTGGAATAGATTTGTTACCAATTTTCACGTAGCTAAAATGAGAAAAATTATCCAATCTTGTTTTACCCATAACTTCTTCATTTTAAATCCGTTTTGAGTGAATCAAATTGCTATGGTTTCATATTGAACTCTATTTTATGAATCTAAACAGAAAAAGTATAGGTTTATAGTCGGAAAAATAAGTTACAAGTCATTTTTGTAAAGGTAGTCATTTCAGTCGAAAGAACGACGTCTAGATGACCATTTTAGAAAACATACTTCCACTTTGAGTTTAACCATAATTTTTGGATATAGTTTCATGTTCATAATAAAAATCATTTTTCTCAGAATAACAACTTTTAAATCAAAGTTTATCATAGTTTTTAATTAACTAACCCAAAACAGCCCGCGGTGTTACTACGACGGCGTAAATCCGGTTTTACGGTGTTTTTCGTGTTTCCAGGTTTTAAATCATTAAGTTAGCATATCATATAGATATAGAACATGTGTGTAGTTAATTTTAAAAGTCAAGTTAGAAGGATTAACTTTTGTTTGCGAACAAGTTTAGAATTAACTAAACTATGTTCTAGTGATTACGAGTTTAAACCTTCGAATAAGATAGCTTTATATGTATGAATCGAATGATGTTATGAACATCATTACTACCTTAAGTTCCTTGGATAAACCTACTGGAAAAGAGAAAAATGGATCTAGCTTCAACGGATCCTTGGATGGCTCGAAGTTCTTGAAGCAGAATCATGACACGAAAACAAGTTCAAGTAAGATCATCACTTGAAATAAGATTGTTATAGTTATAGAAATTGAACCAAAGTTTGAATATGATTATTACCTTGTATTAGAATGATAACCTACTGTAAGAAACAAAGATTTCTTGAGGTTGGATGATCACCTTACAAGATTGGAAGTGAGCTAGCAAACTTGAAAGTATTCTTGATTTTATGAAACTAGAACTTTTGGAATTTATGAAGAACACTTAGAAATTGAAGATAGAACTTGAGAGAGATCAATTAGATGAAGAAAATTGAAGAATGAAAGTGTTTGTAGGTGTTTTTGGTCGTTGGTGTATGGATTAGATATAAAGGATATGTAATTTTGTTTTCATGTAAATAAGTCATGAATGATTACTCATATTTTTGTAATTTTATGAGATATTTCATGCTAGTTGCCAAATGATGGTTCCCACATGTGTTAGGTGACTCACATGGGCTGTTAAGAGCTGATCATTGGAGTGTATATACCAATAGTACATACATCTAAAAGCTGTGTATTGTACGAGTACGAATACGGGTGCATACGAGTAGAATTGTTGATGAAACTGAACGATGATGTAATTGTAAGCATTTTTGTTAAGTAGAAGTATTTTGATAAGTGTATTGAAGTCTTTCAAAAGTGTATAAATACATATTAAAACACTACATGTATATACATTTTAACTGAGTCGTTAAGTCATCGTTAGTCGTTACATGTAAGTGTTGTTTTGAAACCTTTAGGTTAACGATCTTGTTAAATGTTGTTAACCTAATGTTTATAATATCAAATGAGATTTTAAATTATTATATTATCATGATATTATCATGTATGAATATCTCTTAATATGATATATATACATTAAATGTCTTTACAACGATAATCGTTACATATATGTCTCGTTTAAAAATCATTAAGTTAGTAGTCTTGTTTTTACATATGTAGTTCATTGTTAATATACTTAATGATATGTTTACTTATCATAGTATCATGTTAACTATATATATATCCATATATATGTCATCATATAGTTTTTACAAGTTTTAACGTTCGTGAATCACCGGTCAACTTGGGTGGTCAATTGTCTATATGAAACATATTTCAATTAATCAAGTCATAACAAGTTTGATTGCTTAACATGTTGGAAACATTTAATCATGTAAATATCAATCTCAATTAATATATATAAACATGGAAAAGTTCGGGTCACTACACAAAGCGTGTAGCATTAGACCATGGTTTAGTTCACAGGCAGTCTTCATTTCCTAAAAAAAATAAAAATTCAGAATGGGGGGAGAAGACTAGTTCTTTAGGGTCTGCTAGGGAAAGACTATTCGGGTTCCATTTTCAAGAACTACACGAAAACAGACAATCTAACTCTAACAGAAATACATAAAATCCTTTAAAGATTTGATTCTCCCCACACTTAGTTAGCTGTGGTATCGAAATTGTGATTAACTTCGTTGTCAACTTCCATTGGACTATCTATGTAGTGTTTAACTCTGTGACCATTAACTTTAAATTCAATCCCATTTGAATTTATTAATTCTATCGTTCCGTATGGGAAAACTCTTTTGACTATGAATGGTCCAGACCATCTTGATTTTAATTTTCCAGGAAATAGCTTGAATCGTGAATTGAAAAGAAGAACTCTGTCTCCTTCTTTAAATTCTTTTAAACTTCTAATTCTTTTATCATGCCATTTCTTCATTCTTTCTTTATAGATTAATGAATTTTCGTATGCTTCATGTCTTAATTCTTCTAATTCGTTTAGTTGACTTAACCGTAGACGTCCAGCTTCATATAAATCAAGATTACATGTCTTCAAAGCCCAAAATGCTTTGTGTTCAATTTCTACTGGAAGATGACATGCTTTTCTGTAGACGAGTTTAAAAGGTGTGGTTCCAATTGGAGTTTTGTAGGCTGTTCTAAAAGCCCAGAGTGCATCCTCCAATTTAATGGACCATTCCTTCGGATTTGATCCTACGATTTTCTCTAGAATACTTTTTAAAGCTCGGTTGGTATTTTCAACTTGTCCACTTGTTTGTGGATGATAAGCAGTGGAGATTTTATGAGTTACTCCATATCTTTTAAGAACTTTCTCAAGTTGATTATTACAGAAATGAGTACCCCGATCACTTATTAAAGCTTTCGGTGTTCCAAATCTTGCAAAAAGACGTTTTAAAAAGTTGACTACAACTCGTGCTTCATTAGTTGGGAGAGCTTGTGCTTCCGCCCATTTAGATACATAATCAATGGCAATGAGAATGTAGAGATTATTATGAGATTTTGGAAATGGACCCATAAAGTCAATACCCCAAATGTCAAATACTTCATATACTTGTATGACATTTTGTGGCATTTCATCACGTTGACTTATTTTTCCGGCCCTTTGACATGCATCACAGGATTTGCAAAGAAGGTGTGCGTCTTTGTAAATTGTAGGCCAATAGAATCCATCATCGTAAACTTTTCTTGCTGTTAGTTGAGGCCCATAATGCCCTCCTGTTGGTCCTGTGTGACAATGGTTTAAAATTTTACTAGCTTCATTTCCAAATACACATCGGCGTATTATTCCATCGGGACAACTTTTAAACAGATGTGGATCTTCCCAAAAATAGTGTTTTATATCACTGAAGAATTTCTTTCGTTTTTGGTACGATAATCCTTTTTCAAGGAATCCACATACTAAGTAGTTTGCATAGTCTGCAAACCATGGAATTTCATTATAATCTATCTTCAATAGATATTCATCAGGAAAGTTGTCTTGTATGGCCGATTCATTTAGAACTTCTAATTCGGGATTTTCAAGACGAGAAAGATGATCAGCGGTGAGATTTTCTGCTCCTCTTTTATCTCGGATTTCAATATCGAACTCTTGTAAGAGTAAGATCCAACGGATTAATCTTGGTTTGGCATCTTGTTTCGAAAATAGGTATCTAAGAGCAGAATGGTCGGTATAGACCACCGTTTTTGCTAGAACGAGATATGAACGAAATTTGTCAAAAGCAAAGACAATAGCAAGGAGTTCTTTTTCAGTAGTTGTATAGTTTGTTTGTGCTCCTTGTAACGTCTTACTAGCATAATATATAGGTTGAAATCGTTTTTCAATCCTTTGTCCTAAAACGGCTCCCATTGCAAAATCACTTGCATCGCACATTAGTTCAAATGGTAGATTCCAATTTGGTGTTATCATGATCGGCGCATTAGTGAGTTTCTCTTTAAGAATATTAAAAGATTTGATACATTCATCTGAAAAGATGAATGGAGCATCCTTTTCTAGGAGTTTATTCATAGGAGTGGCAATTTTAGAAAAATCTTTTATGAAACGTCGGTAAAAACCGGCATGCCCTAGAAAACTCCTAACTCCTCTAACATTGGTGGGATGTGGAAGTTTAGCAATTACATCTACTTTAGCTCTATCCACTTCAATTCCTTCTTTTGAAATTTTATGTCCAAGAACGATGCCTTCTTTAACCATGAAATGGCATTTCTCCCAATTAAGAACTAGATTTGATTGTTCGCATCTAATAAGCATTCGTTCAAGATTAGCTAGACATGATTCAAATGTATCACCGAAGACTGAAAAGTCATCCATGAAAACTTCCATGCATTCTTCTATCATGTCGTGAAAAATCACCATCATACACCTTTAAAAGGTTGCAGGGGCGTTG
Organism: Rutidosis leptorrhynchoides; assembly: GCF_046630445.1. Lineage (NCBI taxonomy): Eukaryota > Viridiplantae > Streptophyta > Magnoliopsida > Asterales > Asteraceae > Rutidosis > Rutidosis leptorrhynchoides. Next base: position 511,052,347 of record NC_092335.1, on the reverse strand, counting down.
CAAAGTCTAAATGGCATGCGTTTGTAAGCAAAAGTACCATAAGGGCACGTGAACGTGGTTTTATCTTGGTCTTCGGGTACTATTGGAATTTGAAAATATCCGGAAAATCCATCTAGAAAACAATAGTAACTATTTCCGGCTAACCTTTCCAACATTTGATCAATGAAAGGTAAGGGAAAGTGATCTTTTCTGGTGGCGTCATTTAATTTTCTATAATCAATACACACACGCCATCCTGTTACAGTCCTAGTAGGAATAAGCTCATTTTTCTCATTTGTAATGACAGTCATGCCACCCTTCTTAGGCACGCATTGAACTGGGCTTACCCATGGACTATCAGAAATTGGATATATCAAACCTGCATCTAGTAGTTTAATAATTTCTTTCTTAACTACATCTTGCATATTAGGATTTAGTCTTCGTTGGCGTTGCACATACGTTTTATGACCTTCTTCCATAAGGATTTTATGTGTGCAATACGAAGGACTTATTCCTTTAATATCATGAATCTTCCATGCAATGGCTAGTTTATGAGCTTTTAACACAGAAATGAGTTGTGATTTCTCATTTTTAGTAAGAGAAGACGATATTATTACAGGTAATTCAGATTCACCATGTAAATAAGCGTATTCCAAATGGTTTGGAAGTGGCTTTAACTCTAATTTCAGAGGTTCTTCTATCGATGATTTATATCGATATCTGTCTTCTTCTTTTAGCATTTGAATTTCTTCTGTTGTTGGTTCATATCCATTAGCTATAAGTGTAGCTAATATTTCAGCTTCATTAATTGGTTCAGTTCCTTCTCCTAAAGAACATTCTCCTGTTCCTTGTAATTCTGGAAATTCTTCTAATAATTCTGCATGTGCATCTATAGTTTGAATATAATAACATGTATCATCTGCAGATTGTGGTTGTTGCATTGCTCTATCAACTGAAAAGGTAACACTATCGTCCTCTATACTTAGGGTCAGTTTCTTACCGAACACGTCTATCATTGCTTTAGCCGTGTTTAAGAATGGTCTTCCTAATATGAGAGGAACTTGAGAATCTTCTTCCATGTCCAGAACAACAAAATCTACTGGAAATACTAAAGTACCAACTTTAACTAGCATGTTCTCCATTATCCCTCTAGGATATTTTATTGATCTATCGGCTAGTTGTATGCTTATTCTTGTTGGTTTCAATTCTCCAAGGTCTAGTTTAGCGTATAGTGAATACGGCATTAGATTTATACTAGCACCTAAGTCTGTCAATGCTTCTATTGAACTAAGACTACCCAGAAAAACATGGAATTGTGAAACTTCCTGGATCAGATAGTTTTTCTGTTATCTTATTCAACAGCACTGCTGAACAATTAGCGTTCATAGTAACAGCCGAGAGTTCTTCCATTTTCTTTCTATTCGTGATCAGATATTTCAAGAATTTAGCATATCTAGGCATTCCTGAAATCACATCAATGAAAGGAAGATTTACATTTATCTGTTTAAACATATCTAAGAATTTGGATTGCTCGGCTTCAAGTTTCTCTTTCTTCATTTTACTCGGGTAAGGAAGTGGTGGTTGGTATGGTTTAACATAAGGTTTAGCCTTAACTGTGTTATCTTCATTAACCTTTTCAACTACCGGTTCTTTTTCCTTATCTTGATCAGGTTGTGGTTCTTGTGGAGTAGGAATAGCTTCATCAGAAGTTACAGGTATTTCAGGTGGTTTAAGTGTTGTACCACTTCTTGTGGTAATGGCTTTAGCTGTTTCGGGGTTAGCATTTGTATCACTAGGTAAATTTCCTGGTTTTCTTTCACCTATTAACCATGCTAGGTTACTTACTTCTTGTTCCAGATTTTGAATAGAAGCTTGTTGATTTCTAAATGCTTGAGCATTTTGTTCATTAGTTTGTTTTTGAGATGTGAAAAACTGCGTTTGAGTTTCAACTAGCTTCGTCATCATATCTTCTAAATTCGGCTTTTTATCATCGGGTTGTGGTGGTTTGTTTTGAAAATTAGGTCTTTGCTGATTGTAAGTATTGTTGGATACTTGTTGATTGCTAGGACCTTGTTGGTTGTTGTATGGAATATTTCGGTTATAGTTCTGATTTTGATTGTAAATAGGTCTTGGCGGTTGATAATTATTCTGATAATTATTTCCTGGCCTTTGGTTTATGTATGAAATATTCTCTCTTTGTTCCATTGTTAATTCAATACTGAGACAATCTTTTGTCAAATGTGGTCCTCCACACTGCTCACAACTAATTCGTATTGAGTGAATATCCTTAGTCATCTTTTCCATTCGTCTCTCCACAGCATCTATCTTTGCGGAAATGGAATCTAAGTCATGGCTAGAATCGGCTCTAGCTGCTTTAGATGATCTAACGATATCTTTTTCTTGGTGCCACTCATGTGAGTGGGAAGCAGTGTTATCAATAATTTTATAAGCATCAGTTTCGGTTTTCTTCATAATGGAACCACCAGCTGCTATATCGATGTCTTTTCTTGTAGTGATGTCGCATCCTTGGTAGAATATTTGTACTATTTGGCAGGTATCTAAACCATGTTGCGGACATCCTCTTAATAACTTTCCAAATCTTGTCCACGCCTCATATAGAGTTTCATTCGGTTTCTGTGTAAACGTAACAATTTCTCCTTGAAGTCTTACGGCTTTAGATGCCGGAAAGAATTGTTTAAGAAATTTTTCAACTAAAACGTCCCATGTATCAATCGCCCCTTCACGTAACGATTCCAACCAATCTTTGGCTTCTCCCTTTAAAGTCTAGGGAAATAACATGAGATATATCTGTTCATCCTCAACTTCTCTTATTTTAAATAGAGTGCAGATCCTATTAAAGGTATGAAGATGTTCATTTGGATCTTCCTTCGGCGCACCACTAAATTGGCATTGATTAGTCACCATGTGTAGAATTTGTCCTTTGATTTCATAATCTGGCGCATTAATGTCTGGATGAGTAATTGCGTGACCTTGGCCAGTGCGTTTAGCTCTCATTCGGTCTTCCATACTTAAAGGTTCCAGATTCTCTATAATTGAATTCGTTGAATCGGAATCATTGGAGGATTCTGATTTAATGGTTCGTTCCTCAACAATCTCTGTTTGAATGATTGGTGGTTCCGGAGGAAAATTTAATGGTTCAGGATCTATGAATCGTCCCTGAATATTCTCCGGATTCTCAATTGTGAGGTCGGGTTCAAAAAATGGATTATCGAAAATTTGAATTGGAGTACTTGGTTGACTGGATGACGATTCTAAAGAAAAATCAACGGCGGTAATATTTGCTAAATGTCTTGATCTAGTTACAGGTGGTGAACGTACAAAAGGTGGTGAACGTCTTGCTCGGTGCATTCACTGAATATCCTATTAGTTTTTTTAAAAAGGAAAGAAAATTATATAAGTTATCCAATTAATAGACTTTTCTGATTTTGCCCACGTTTCGAATAGCCAAAAGATGCAGCAGAGGGGCAGGATTCGTTTGGTCTCAATATAATTGAGGACTGTTTGGCTCCAATAACCCGGTCCACGTACAAATCCAACTATTACTACGAACTAGAAAATTTTGATGTCTATCAATTTAACCACTTAAAATAAATTTTCGTAATTTTAAGAAATTTAGATAAGAAGTAGAATAAAAAATATATGTCCTAAAAACTAGAATAGCGAGAAATAAGAAAGAAAAAGAGCGTGTCGGAAAAAGATCGAAAAATAAAAATAAGAAAGAAAAAGAGTGACTTATAGAACTTAAAAACACTAGACTAACCCAACCTTATTACTATCACTAACTTAAAATTATAATCGCAAATTGAGATTACTAATTGGAATGATAATTGATACATAGGTAAAAGGTGTCTAAAAATATTAAAGCTTACAAGAAAAACTATATCCCAAATGGCAATAACTTAAAAAGAAACTAAAACTTAAAAAGGCGTCGCAAAATTCTAAAGTACCTAAATCTTAGTCTAAAGAAAAGGCACTTAAGGGATTTTACGGCAAAGTCTAAAAATCTAGAAGTAAAAAATAACTATGGCAAAAACTATATCTTAAAACTAAATACGAGCGAAAAATACAAATATTACGCTAAAACGATTAAAAAGGGACAAAATATAAAAATATACAAAAAGTTGTAAAAATTACAATTTTTATAAAAATATTATTTTTATATTATTTATTTTATTAAACTATTAATTTTATATTTTAATTAAACTAATTTAACTAAAATACAATTTAATTTAAAAACTTAAAACTAATTATAATAATAAATAAGTAATTAGGGTTAATAATAATAAATAAATAATAATTATCCCGTATTTAATGCTGATTAGGGTTTCTGTCGGCGTGTCAGAGTGTCTCCGCGAGTCGCGGTATTCGAAGCTACAAACTCCACGAGTCGCGGGGTTCCAATTTTCAGATGACAGGTTGATTAAAATTCGACGCATTTTTTTTTTTATATTCTGTTTTATATTTTCTGTTTAAATAAAAATATTTATATAATAAAAACTTATATTTAAAAACTAAAATAAAAATAGAACTACTTTATAATTTTTAAAAATATCTTAAAAATAGATTTATATATATATTAATTTTTTTTTCGGTTTTTTTTATATGTTTTAAATAAAAATATTTAAATAAAACTTATATTTTTATAAAATAAAAATAAAGAAACTTTATAAAACTTAAATATTTAACAAAATCTTAAAAAAAATATATAAATTTTTGTTTTCTTTTTATATTTTTGAATAATTAAAAACGTATTTTTACAAAAGTGAATTTTAATAAAAGTAAACTAAAAATAATTTTTTTTATATATATATAGCGTTGCGCTTCCGGCTTTTAAGCTAAATTTTTAAGTTCCCCTGCAGCGGCGCCAAAAATACTTGATGTCATAGCGTGGGGTACGAAATAGTTTATACTTTTACTAAGAAATACTATTAAATACGATACAATTTTACACAAGATATTTATTTATTTATAGAATGGATATACTTAAACCTTGCTACAACACTTATAGGCAGTGTACCTAATCGTACAGTAGTGTAGTTTTTAGTAAGTCAGGTTCGTTCCACAGGGAAAATCTTTAAACAAAGCTTAACGCTATATTAGTTTACTTTTAAAAAAATACAAATATATATATATATATACGTAATATTATTATTATAAAGGGGGATTTTTACCGTTTAATGACCGGTTTGTCGATTTTAAAACTTTAGTCGCAGTTAAAACCAAATTTAAAATAATAAATAAATACAAGACTTAATTTAAAGTGTAAAGTAAATAACGATAATGAAATTGCGATAAATAAAAGTGCAATAAAATAAACTTGCGATAATTAAAAAGTACGATAATTAAAAGTGCAATTAAATAAAAGTGGTATAATTAGAAGTGCAATTAAATACAAAATAAAGGAAATTAAATATGAAATAAAAGAATTATGCTTATTTAAACTTCCGTAATCATGATGTTTGACGTGTTGATTTTAGTTTTATGCCCATGGGTTAATTGTCCTTTGTCCTGGATTATTTAATATGTCCGTCTGGTTTTTGTCCATAACAGTCCATCAGTCATAAATATAAAGTGCGAGTGTCCTCGTCAAATTATCCTTATACCCGAAGTTAAATATTCCAACTAATTGGGGACTTAAACTGTAACAAGATTTTAATACTTTGTTTAATAATTACACCAGGATGTCGACTGAGTGTAACTCAAGGTTTTAATACTTTGTTAACAATTATGCCAAGTGTCCTTGTACATAATTTCACCCCTGTTTTAATAATTCTAGTGGCTATTAATCCATTCCCGTGTCCGGTTAAATGAATGATTATTCGTACATATAAATACCCCGCCCATCGTGTCCGATCAAGTGTATATGGTTATTTATAGGTACGTCCAATTGTAAATCTTTATATTAAAATTAACAAACTATCATTTAGTTAAACAAATATAAAGCCCATTAATAGCCCATAGTCTAATTTCCACAAGTGTCGTTCTTTTGTCCAAACCCCAATTATGGTGCAAAGCCCAATTACCCAATTATAGTAATTAGCCCAACATCATGATTACTTCGTTTTTAAATAAGCATAATAATAACTTAGCTACGAGACATTAATGTAAAAAGGTTGAACATAACTTACAATGATTAAAAATAGCGTAGCGTTACACGGACAGAATTTCGACTTACACCCTTACAACATTCGCTAACATACCCTTATTATTAGGATTTAAAATTAAAATTAAAATATAAATATAAATTATATATATATATATATATATACGTATATATTGAGAGAGAGATATATTGGATGATATAAATGATCAGAATTCGTTGGGTTTTATAGGGATTTTCGTATTTGGCTGCTCCGCGAGTCGCGACATTTTTGGCCTCCATACTCCGCAACTCGCGGAGTTCGTAATTCCAGCTCACAAAGGTTTGTCTTTTAATTTGCCGACGTTTTATAAATATATTATAATATATATTAATTTTAAGAATTAATTATATATTATATTATATTTATATACATAGTTAACTTGTAATTTTTAGTCCGTTGCGTCGAGCGTTGAGAGTTGACTCTGGTCCCGGTTCCGGATTTTCGAACGTCCTTGCGTACAATTTAATATCTTGTACTTTACGTTTTGAATCTTGTACTCTTGTAATTTCGAGACGTTTCTTATCAATAATTGGAACCTCTTTGATTGTATTTTGTACTTTGGAGCTTTTTGGTCGTTTGCATCTTCAATTCGTCGAATCTGTCTTTTGTCTTCACCTTTTAATATTTAAACGAATATCACTTGTAAATAGAACATTTGCAACTAAAAGCTTGTCTTTCTTGGGGAATAATGCTATGAAATATATGTTCGTTTTTAGCATTATCAACAACCCCAACTGGGCTAGTCGCTCTAGTATCGTAAACGGTTGCATAGTACTTCATTTTTACTACACTTGGTACAATGTAGGGAGATTTCATAATAAAGGGAATATGCCACATTAATGGTTAAGTATGGTTACCGAAGCGCTCAACAACTTATAGAATACTTTTATACACTTGCGAGTGTACATATATTTATAACTATGAAAATCTTGTGGTCTATATCTATATCGATGCTAAACCTATATATCTCACCAACCTTTGTGTTAACTGTTTAAGCATGTTTATTCTCAGGTCCTTAAGAAAGTCTTCCGCTGTTGCATTATCTGAGCAAGCTGTACATGGAGTCTCATGCTTTTGTTTAAATGAAGTGTTGCATTCAATAAAACCTTTGTCATGTATTATATTTGATTGTTATATCACGTGTGTAGTATTTGGAAACCGATGTATCATGGGGATTATTTCTTAAATAATCGCCCACTTGTTTAAAACATACATAATGTATAATAATGGTGTGCTTTTTATGAAATAAATGCAATATTTTTCTAAAACGTATCATATTGAGGTCAAATACCTCGCTATGGGACCAATGAATAACGTAGTGCGTTTATTGTAATATGGACGGGTCGTTTCAGTTGGTATCAGAGCGATGGTCTTAGCGAACCAGGTCTGCATTAGTGTGCTAACTGATAAGTCGTTAAGATGCATTAGTGAGTCTGGACTTCGACCGTTTCTGCATGTCAAAAGTTTTGCTTATCATTTGTGTCGAAAATTACCTACTTATCATCCTTAGGAAATTACCTGCTTATAATTCTTTGTCTAGACACGTCTTGCTGCATTGATTGCATGAATAGTGTATAGATAAAATTCATATCTTAGCGTATCTGCTAAATCATATCTTATCGTATCTATTACCGTAAACTTTGCCTGACATATTCCGTAAATTCCTCCGTAATCTATGAAATCTTTTGATCTATATATATATAGATATTCTATGTAGTTAGAATACCACCCGATAGCCGGAAAATCATTTTGTATCGAAAAATCCTTTATCAAATCGTACGAAATGGAATTCGTCATCAGTTCAAGTTCCTCGGATTCCGAAATGGAATCCCACTCAAGCTCCAAAAGCAGTGTGACTGGAATGGATCAACCAATCAGCCATCATCTATTTTGGATGAATTGGGGATGGGTTCGTAGCCTCCGTAATCATTGGAGACAAGAAGAAGGCGATCCTTTCCAACTACCACATTGCCCTCTTGGCGAAGAACCTGAAGCACTTACCGGCGAACCTATCCGAAACACCATTTTATCTCTCATTTCCAGAGTATCTCGTCACGATTATATACTACACCAAATTCTAGATCTTATTTATCCGCTCGTCCGAACCGACAATCACCCCAGTGTAATAGAAGAAGTCAACAAGCTTCGCGCTCGGGTAGTGGCTTTGGAGAATATGGTGCAAAGGTTACAAACACCAGCAGCAGCACCAGCAACATAACCAGTACCACCATCAACAACATCAACAGTACCATTACCACCACCAACAACAACCGCATCGCAAACCTCAACTTCACAATCTGTCCCATGAGCATCAACGTCATACGCCCTGTAGATACTAAGGAATACCACAACGATGAAGTATTAATTCATAACTTCATTGAGAAAACATTCTACGACAATTATGTAATTTCTAAAGTTTAGTAATTATCTATCCTAGCCTTAACCATAAATCAAATGAGTTTAATTTAATATTAACTCATTAAATCTATATTACATCTGAAGAAATATATACATATATTTCCATAAAGACTGTAATAAAATTCTTTTGTAGAAAATATTAATTGTGACCTTTTTTTTAACGGGTAGGTAATACCCGAGAGATATATAAATTTACAATTAATATGTTACATTCTTCGAATCTGATTCAGCAAATCATCCATTATACTCCCTACTTTCACAACAATATACATTCTTTTATAGAAATCAAAACAACCATACTCATTCAAAAATCTAATTACATATTCTGATTTTGAAATCGTCGAATTCAATTCAAGATATAACCGGTATCATCACTCTTAGATTCTTACATCTTTCAAAGCTATACTTTGACTTCAAAACTATGTTAGAACATCGTATGTATATTAACGATTATAATCTGTGTTCAAGCCCTTCGAAATACCTGAAGACACTTCAAATAATGAACAATCGAGATGATGATCCAACCACATGTTATGCATAGTTACGTACCTGAAAAACTCTTGAAACCAAAGTCATAATTTAACACGTATCCATGTCAGACCTTTTGGCATTTACTAGCTAAAATAACTTTTCAATCCCTTCTAAAAATAGACGGTTTTGTCACAGCTCCAGCAAACCAACTTCAATTGTTCATTCGAATAAGCCTTATTATAATGATTACCCCTTCATTATTATTACCGGGAAACCTTTCATATCTCGCCACATTAGCAGTAAACTTATTAACAACTTCATTGATCTTTGACTTTCTGAAAAATCTTTATATTTATCAAAATCCCATCATTTACTCATCTGCATCTTGTAACGAGAATTGCCATACGAATCATCGGGAATTAGCAATCAGTATTTTGAAATCTTGCAGCATGTCTACGCCAACAATTATATGTGTTTATCTTCTGGACTTATATACTTTGAATGTGAAGTTTCTAAAAAACACCCTAAACTGCGAACTAGTTCTCGAAATGCTGATGAAGCAGCAAAAACTATAAACAACCTTAACAGTAAAAAGTTTGATGATAAAGAGTAGTGTGTTGGCAAAGCTCAGAAAAAGAGAAGATTTGGTACTTAAAAATACGGATTGAGCAAACCATGAAGAAGGCTGTGGATAAATTACAAGGACGAAATCTACCTTCAAAGAATCCAAATGATTCCGTGTCTGCTGAAGTCAATATCGAATACCTTGCTCCTGACTCTAAACCCTTACGGACAATATTCTTCATCATCCTCTGATATTAGAAATTCTAAAATATCATCGTATCTTTCATTATAAATATCCTCCATATTTCTGAAGATATTTCCATAATTATTCTTATCTGAAATCATTTACCTCTTCGCGCTGTCTGTATTACATCATAAAAGAAACTATTTTAGTTTCTAAATTCTGAAACTTTCTAATTTAAAATAGGAATATTTTTGAAGTAGTGTTGGGAACTGAAGCATGAACTAGTATAATATAATGACACTTGATCAACATGATTATATTACAGTAAGTCATGCTGAGTTTCTAAATGGAACGTGATGATTCACAGATCATAACGTCATCATGTACTATGTTACACGACTCTTGTATTCTCTTTAACCTCTAAAATATCAAGAAAATATTTCTTGATGATTCGGCCTTTTCCGAGGTATTCTAGTAATTTGACAAGTCAAGATCGTGCCATTACAATTTTCTTCTTAGAACATTAACAATGTTCATTCCGAAATTCATATATGCGAATTCTGGACCATTACAAGTGGTGCTTAATCGCAAGAAGAAGAAATGAAAGGACAAAAACTCCGAAATAGAAATTACGGTATAAATCACAGTAAATAAAAGAGAGCATTAATTGGGGATGACAATGATTATTGAAGACAGAAGCAGGGACATCGAAATATAATGGAAGATATAAAACCCAACAACAACCCAGAAACTATAAACCGTATATATCAATGCATATAGCAATATAAAGACACGGGAGAACTAAAAACACAATAAAACCAAGAGTATAGTAGAAGTAAATAGATTCTTCCGGAGGTAGATGAAAAAGAAGAACGACAGATATGAAAGTGAGGAGTATATCGAGAATCAGCACTGGATGAAGCATATTAACGAATAATTTTAAAGTAAGAATTGAGGGAGAAAGAATAGAAGGTGTGAATTAAAAGGAAACTAAGGAGGTAGATTTATAGTGAAATATCCGACAGAAAAATCGAGATGAATCATCGCATTAAATCGAAGAGGATCATAATTTCCTTAATCACCGAAGAATCAAATCCTATATAGATTACAAAGATTTTCTTTAATCCTGAGATCAACTGTGATGACGTCAAAAGATAAGACGAATCCCTATTTTCTCATTTCACTCTTTTACGATAGCTTCACTCATATGTTTCGAGTAATCGAATTATTTTATCCATATTTCTCAATCATGATAAAACCCTATGAATCAACTTATATTCGTCATAATAACATTCTTATTGTTAGCCATGACGACCTCGATGAAATTTCGGGACGAAATTTCTTTAACGGGTAGGTACTGTGACGACCCGAAAATTTCCGACCAAATTTAAACTTAATCTTTTTATAATTCCGACTTGATAAGCAATGAATTTTTAATAAATTTTGAACCTCCGGAAAGAGTTTTACACAAGCTTTTGTTCACCCTTTTATTCCGACGATTCACGAACGTCATAACTTGATTTAATTGTTTAATTGTTTAATTATTGTGTATATATATATGGATTTTTATATATTTAACTTGAAAATATGATAATTAAATATCTCATTAAGTATATTAACAAAGTATTGTATATATATTTTCATACTACTAATTTAAAGAGTTTTGAACAATATATATGTTACTATTTAAACGACGTAATTAACTTATGTTAAAATGTATTTACATATAATGTATTACGAGTGTAAATACATCCTTACAAGTATTGAATACACTTTATAATATACCAATACATATAAAGGATAGCTATACTCATATTTCTGTTCAATTTTCTCAAGAATTCTACTCGCATTCATACGGTATTTTTACCCGTATTATACACAGCTTCTAGAAGTATTTACTATTGGTACATACCAATAGAAATCTGCAATTATTTGTGTAATATGTCATCCATTACCTAATTAATTTAATATGGCATCCATGACTTAATACATTTTAACTTATCTTAGATATTTTCACTAAAAGCCAAATTTTCAAGTCTATAAATAAGCACCATTTCTAACTCTTTTTTACACATTTATTTTCCAAATTTTACTTCCAATTTTCACACACACTTGCAAGAACTCTCTCAAGTTTTGTTTTACTACTTCTTTCCAGCAACTTTACATTCTAAACTTGAGGTAAAAACTCTATTTCAACTCTTATTCAATTCATATGTTTATAGCTATCTATATAAGAGTTTATAAACTAGAACATAGTTTAGTTGATTATAAACTTGTTTGAAAAACTAATATAATCTTTCTAACTTAACTCTAATAACACTTATTTATATGTATTATGATGTTATATTAAGTTAATATAAGAACTTATAACTTGTACATATGAAGAACACCTTGAAACTTAACATATATCCTTTAATCTCCATTTAGTAAAAAGCGGGCTGTTTTGGGTTGGGAATTAAAAAACCTATCTTAGACTTTGAGTTTGAGGCTAAGACTTTGGAAATATATTAATATATGTAAATAAGACTTCCAGTATTTTTTTCATGATTTTAGACAAAGTGGAAGTATTTTATCAAAAATCATATATTGGGTGGATGCCGGGATTTTTCCAAATCTGTCCACCGACACAAAAAGAGGGTAAAGCTCTAAAAATTACTACTTGGGATGAACTTTTTGAATTGGTTTTGTAAAATTGACTTCTTAAGGAATCCATAGCAATTTGATTCACTTTAAACGGAGTTGTAATGAATATTTGGCGAGCAAAACAAAATCTGCTAAAATTAACGTGGTATGGACGAAATTTATATTATAAAAACTATATTAACCATATCCTTGTTAACTTTTCCTATATCCTATATATATTTGGAAATGTTATCATTAGTATAACAAAATATTATAATCTTGATTAATTTCGAGATTGTAAATATATAATAATCTTGGTACGTTCCATGACAATACGTGCACAATACGTTTTGATAAATCCTAAGACAATACGTACACAATACGTCTTAGTTAATTCTAAGACAATACGTATACAATACGTCTCTGGATTGATGCAAGACAATATGTACGCAATACGCCGTGGGGTAATTCTAAGATTATATATATATATATATATATATATATATATATATATATATATATATATATATATATATATATATATATATATATATATATATATATATATATATATATATATATACATACATATACCGATTATTGGACTGTTAGACTGTTGGACTTTTTGAACTATTTTGGACTACTAACAAAGGACTACTAACAATGGACTACTAACATAAAATATTAAAAATTATTATATAAGTATTCTATGAACTTGCTTTATTTTATTCATATGTCGTATTATTATCTGAATCGTTATTATTGTTATAGGTTCGTGAATCCAAGGACGACGGTCATATTTTTAAAAAGTTGAAAACTTATTATTAATATACTTTTACTACCGTGAGTATCTAGTCCCATTTTTAAACTCTACAAATATTTTGAGATGAGAATACATGCATTTTATGTTTTACGCCATAGACACAAGTACTTAAAATATATTCTACGTTGAGTTGTACCACATTGCATATCTTCCCTAATAGCTTGGTAACTAATATTTACATGTTGTAAGAACATGTAAGCGCGAATCCTATTGATAGATCTATCGGGTTTGACAACCCCAACCGGGCTAGTCGCTCTAGTATCGTAAACGGTTGCATAGTACTTCGTTTTTACTACACTTGGTACAGTGTAGGGAGATTTCATAATAAAGGGAATATGCCACATTAATGGTTAAGTATGGTTACCGAAGCGCTCAACAACTTATAGAATACTTTTATACACTTGCGAGTGTACATATATTTATAACTATGAAAATCTTGTGGTCTATATTTATATCGATGCTAAACCTATATATCTCACCAACCTTTGTGTTGACTGTTTAAGCATGTTTATTCTCAGGTCCTTAAGAAAGTCTTCCGCTGTTGCATTATCTGAGCAAGCTGTGCATGGAGTCTCATGCTTTTGTTTAAATGAAGTGTTGCATTCAATAAAACCTTTGTCATGTATTATATTTGATTGTTATGTCACGTGTGTAGTATTTGGAAACCGATGTATCATGGGGATTATTTCTTAAATAATCGCCCAGTTGTTTAAAACATGCATTATGTATAATAATGGTGTGCTTTTTATGAAATGAATGCAATATTTTTCTAAAACATATCATATAGAGGTCAAATACCTCGCTATGGGACCAATGAATAACGTACTGCGTTTATAGTAATATGGACGGGTCGTTTCAAAAGTGAACGAACGATTCAGACTTTGGAGAACATGTTGCGTGCATGTGTTATCGATTTCGGAAAGGCCTGGGAAAGGCATTTGCCACTCGCCGAATTTTCTTACAACAACAGTTATCACTCGAGCATTAATGCCGCACCTTTTGAAGCATTTTATGGCCGCAAATGCCGATCTCCTATTTGTTGGGCCGAAGTAGGCGAAATGCAACTCACCGGACCCCAGATAGTCCATGAAACCACTAAGAAGGTTGTCCAGATTCAAGCGAGACTCAAGACGGCCCGTGATCGTCAAAAGAGTTATGCCGACCTAAAACGAAAATACTTTGAATTCAACGTGGGTGACCGTGTAATGTTGAAGGTCGCACTTTGGAAAGGTGTGATCCATTTTGGAAAACGTGGGAAGCTCAACCCGCGATACATTGGTCCTTTTGAAATCTTGGAGCGTGTTGGACCCGTTGCTTACCATTTAGATCTTCCAACTCAATTGAGCTCAGTTCATCCTACCTTTCATGTATCAAATTTGAAGAAGTGTCTTGCTAAATCGGAACATGTCATACCATTGGAGAAACTTACGATTGACGACAAACTCCACTTCGTGGAAGAACCTGTTGAAATTATGGACCGTGAGGTCAAAACTTTGAAACGCAACAAGATTCTGATCGTTCGAGTACGATGGAATGCCAAACGAGGACCTGAGTTTACCTGGGAACGAGAGGATCAAATGATGTAGAAGTATCCTCACCTTTTCCCGACTCCTCCATCTACCTCAGCTTAAAATTTCAGAACGGAATTTTCTTTAACAGGTGGGTAATGTAATGACCCTGGATTTTCTAACGTTTAATTAATAATTTTTATTATTAATACTTGTGATTTAATAAATGTACTTATATACATTTACTTGTTATCGTACTTGATTATACATGGCCCGACTCGTCTTTGTGACACGCGTACTTTTCACGAATAATATTTTCAAATGTTATTTACATTCATGATTAAGTTTTATTAATCATTTTTAATTAACTAAGGTTACTAGTTAATTACTTGGGCTTTGTTTATTTAATTGTTACTTATTTACATACTTGGGCTTTATATATGTTAATGGACTTAGAAGCCCACCCTATTTATCTTAATGGATTAATTTAGGAGCCCTTTTGTTATAAGCAGTCCATTAAGGCTTAAACTAGTTAGTTGGTAAAAGAAAGACTAGTTACTTGTACCATTACACCTTGTTCCCATGCAAGCTTAACTTTAATACCAATTTGAGCCAAATACATGCAAGGATCTAGTGGACTTTTCCCTTCCCCCTTCCCTTGGAAACCGTCCGCTTTTGTAGTGGATGGGGAGAGTTTTGTTTTCAAATTTTGTTCACTTATTTACTAGTATCTCATCCCATTTCTCACACACTTCATTTCATACTTCCATTTCTCTCATTTTTCTCTCTAATTTTGTAAGTAGCCAAGCTTTATGTTCTTCCTTTTCTTTTCTCAAAAACCGAAACCAAACACTCATCATCATCATTCTTTGATTGTTGTTTTATTAATTGTTCTTGTTTGTTGATTACTTACTTGTTGTTGTAGTTGTTACTTACTAGTTATTAAGAATCAAACTCTTTAGTTTGTTCTTCATTTTATCTTGTTCATACAAGAACATACTAGGACCTAAGCTTTCAAGTTATGGTTCTACACTTAATGTTTTAAAGAAAGAAAGTTCATGAGTTGTAAAATCATTACTTGTGTTCATGTTTGTAAACTTAAAGTTTACTTTCTTAAGGATCTAAGCTTTGGCTTGAATCTTTCCAGGTATGAACAACCATGAACATAATACTTGTAGATGTAATTTATTTCTTCATTTTGTACATGTATCAATTCGTGTTTTGGTTTAATGGTCAAGTATTATAAGTTAATCTTGATCTCATACTTTCTTGAACTAAAGTTAACTTTATAAGTTCAAGAACATAGAAGTATAACTTTCTAGTTATAACTTCATATACTTATGATAGATCTAAGTTTCTATAGCTTATGATCTACTTATCTTGTTGTAAACAAGAGCTTATGAGCTTACATACACTTTACTAGATGAAAATCTAAGTTTTATAACTTATGGTTTCATTAAAGTAAAGATT
This sequence comes from Rutidosis leptorrhynchoides, assembly GCF_046630445.1. Classification (NCBI taxonomy): domain Eukaryota; kingdom Viridiplantae; phylum Streptophyta; class Magnoliopsida; order Asterales; family Asteraceae; genus Rutidosis; species Rutidosis leptorrhynchoides. The sequence goes on along the minus strand of NC_092335.1, from coordinate 511,036,144 downwards.
TAAATGTTATTACTTAGGATCTAACTTAAGAACTTTGGATCTAGACTTTTGGGTCTAGGATCTTTAAGATCAAACTAAGAACTATGTTCTACAACTTAAGATCTTGATTATTTAGTTTACTTTCAAGTTTGTAGTTCAATATTACTTTTATAATTCATGTATGTGTCAAATCTAAGATCTTGATGTAACTTTAGTTCATCAAACTACTTACAATACTTAATTGAGTTGTGCTACATATCTTAGACTTGCACTTGTGTTATGATAGTCAAAACTTGGTAAAGATGATGCAAACCCATCAACGAGTTGTACACTTGAACCTATAGGCATCAAGGATGAGAACCGTGATGAGCATCAAGCACCAAGAACCCACCGGAACACCTTTAGCTACTATTTTATGGGTCTGACCCGACCACCTGGGCTACTGTAAAGTTTATTTTCAATTAGATCTATTCGAGTAGATAATTTTTCTTTTAATACTTGTCTTAATCCGAGTTACGTTTTAGGATCTATGGCCTTCCGAATGTCACTATGTCCTTTTAATGTTGTGCTGAAAATTCTGACCTACTCGCACTTAAACCGTCACCACGGTCAAACGAAGACGAGTTTGGTTCTGGAATTTTTATAGAAACTAAAGGACTTATATACGGAGCCATGGCCACTGGTCTCACCTTATTTCAGTAGGTATAGAGGCCATGGTGACTGATCGAAATCAGCCTTTGTTTTAAACTCTTTTCTAAGATGAAACTTACTTTATACTTTTTGTTTAATGATGAATGATGATGACCCTTAAGACCTAATTTACATACATTTAAACCTATTGGGACGATTTACCGACTTAGTAACTTTTGACTTAGGTTGAGGACTTTTCGGACCAACGTACTTGCTTACTTTTCCCGAGTCAACTTTACTACTACTTTTCCACTGTGAGTTATAGCATCCCTTTTTACTTTAACTATTTTGGGAACTGAGAATACATGTGCATTTTACGTTTTACATACTAGGCACAAGTACTTAAACTTTATATATGTGTGGGTTATACAACGGCATAAACTTTCCCCTTAGCTTGGTAACGTTTAGTCATTGGTCTTTGAACCGGTGAACGCGAATCTTAGATATGGATCCATAGGGTTTGACATCCCCACTCGGGCTAGTAGCGCTAGCATTTAACGGGTGTTTAATACTACGTAAACATACGCACTCGCCAAGTGTACTTTTAAGGGGTGATAAACGTTAAGTTAGTTACCAAGTGCCCACTGTTAAACATATACTTTTCATACGATTTTGATACGCTATTCGTAGCACTGAAATCTCGTGGCCTACCTTACATTACTGTTATACTTAAACTATAGCTCACCAACCTTTGTGTTGATATTTTTAAGCATGTTTTTCTCACGTGCTTAAGGTTGCTTGCTTCCGCTGTTATACTAGTCATGCCTTGTAGACTTCCGCTGCCTTTGATAGAGTTGTCACCGCATGAAAAGTTATCTTACATTCATAAACTTTATTACTTTTGAACAATGATTTGTAACGACCTACGGGTCACGTACTATTATCCTTGCTTCTATTCATAGAAGCATACTTTTGGATGTAAAACATTTAACGTTGGTTATGACGTCACCTTTTATCATGAATGCAAGCTTGTTTTGAAACCGCATATAGTATTTGACCTTGTAATGATCCTATTGTTAATGATCCGTACACGATGGTTTTGTACAGGGCATCACACATTGTATACATGTCTCAGACTCGATCACAACTCAAAGTATATATATTATTATAGAATCAACCTCAACCCTGTATAGCTAACTCAAACATTATTGCATATAGAGTGTCTATGGTTATTCCAAATAATATATATAGATGCGTCGATATGATATGTCAAAACCTTGTATACGTGTCCCGCTATTTAAAGTGCGTAAAATAAATAAAAAAATTAAATGACGATAAATAAAATTGCGAGAATTAAAATTGCGATAATTAAATTGCGATAAATAAATGTAATACGGAATTAACAGTAAGCTAGGAACAGTTAGCTAGGATTTTGTTAACGTGGTTTCTTAACAGAATTTCTCATAGTTAATTCGTTTGTTTCTAATAAATTTTATTTTTGTCCAATGTTTTCTTCATTATGCCACTTGTTGGATTCTGATAGATCAAAATCCAAATATGAAATTTAATGAAAATGGTTATTCTGAGGTGAACGGATACGTATATCGGTGGTTGTAAATAAGATAGTAAATGACTGTTGAATTAGATTTGAAAGAATGTACAGTGTACTTATTAATGTAAAATCTAAATATTCCTCGGGTATTACCTACCCGTTAAAATATTTTCATCATTAACAGTTTGTACAAAAGAATTTTAATTACATTCTTTATGAAAACATATATATACATATATATTTTCTTAAGATGTAATCATGGATTTAATGAGTTAATATGATATTAATCTCATTTGATTTTCGGTTTGAGCTCGAATAAATAATCTCTAAGACTTTAGAGATTACATAATCGCCATGAAGAACGAAGATAATTGATGTAGAACGATACGTAGAACGATGATTATACTCGAGGTACAGAATGAGATGTTGAGGCATGGGTTGTTGATGGTACTGGTGCTGTTACTGATGGTACTGTTAGTGCCGATGATGTTGCTGAAGCTGGTAAATTTTGCACCATATTCTCCAAATTGATTACTCGAGCACGAAGATCGTTGACTTCTTCTATTATTTCGGGATGATTGTCGGTCGGAACGAGCGGATGAATATGGTTTAGAATTTTAGATAGAATATAATCATGGCGAGATATTCGAGAAATAAGGGTGAAAATGGTGTTTCGGATTGGTTCGCCGGTGAGTGCTTCAGGTTCATCGCCAAGAAGGAAATTTGGTTAATGGAAAGTATCACCTTCTTCTCGTTTCCATTGGTTAAGTCGACTACAAACTCATCCCCAATTCATCCAGAATTGATGATGGCAATTTGGTTGATCCATTCCAATTACACTGCTTTCGGAGTTCGAGTGGAAATCCATATCGGAATAGCTGTCGGAATAACTATTGGAATAGCTATCGAAATCTAAGGGACTCAAACTGGTTGAGGGATTCATCTCGTACGATCAGATGAAGGATTTTCGATAAGAAATAGATTATAGGATGTAGATTAGTACCCTGCAATACATAATTTACATATGCATATATAATACTAAAATCCCATAAGTTACGGAGGAATCTACGGAAACTGTCAGGCAAAGGTAACAATAACAGATATGCTAAGATATAAATTTATCTATACACTGTCTATGCAATAGATGTAGTAAGACGTGTCTAGACTTTAAGGATGATAAGCAAATAATTTTCGACACGAAATGATAAGCAAAACTTTTGACATGTTGACACGGTCGAAGTCCAGACCCACTAATGCATCTAAACAACTATCAGTTAGACACACTAATGCAAGACCTGGTTCGCTAAGACCACCGCTCTGATACCACCTGTGATGACACGTCCTAATCCATCTGGACAAATATATTACAATTGGTTACATCGCCAGGTACTTGACCTCTATATGATACATTTTACAAACATTGCATTCGTTTTTAAAAGACAAATTTTCATTACATTGAAATTTGACGGTATGCATACCATTTCATAATATATCCAACTATAATTGACTTAATAATATTCTTGACGAACTCAACGACTTGAATGCAACTTCTTTTGAAATATGTCATGAATGACTCTAAGTAATATCTCTAAAATGAGCAAATGCACAGCGGAAGATTTCTTTCATACCTGAGAATAAACATGCTTTCAAGTGTCAACCAAAAGGTTGGTGAGTTCATTAGTTTATCATAAATAATCATTTTTCAATAATATAATAGACCACAAGATACTCATATTTAGAAAACAATCTGTGCAGGTCTGCTCACTGCTGGAAAATTATTCATACGATATATAAACACCTGGTAATCGACCTTAACAAGATGCATATAGAATATCCCCCGCATACCGGCATTCCGCACAGTCATGCAAAAGCATACACACATGCCACTCTTTTAAATATGATGGTTGTGTACACCTCACAAACAGATCATATCTTTTAAAGCTGGCGGTTGTATACCTATTTCGAAGTACTAAAGCAGTTCAAATTCTCTGACTGGGGCTTGTGAGTGCCCATAGATCTATCTTTAGGATTCGCGTCAATTAGGGTGTCTGTTCCCTAATTCTTAGATTACCAGACTAAAAAGGGGAGATATCCGGTGTACTCGTAACTCAATCATAGAATGTTTTTAAGTACTTGTGTCTATTTCGTCAAACATTTATAAAAGCAGCGCATGTATTCTCAGTCCCAAAAATATATATTGCAAAAACATTTAAAAAGGGAGTAAATGAAACTCACTATACTGTATTTTGTAGTAAAAATACATATGCTGACATTGAACAAGTGTAGGGTTGGCCTTGGATTCACGAACCTATATCATTTATATATATATATATTAACACATATAATTAACATGTAATAATAATCAAATCTGTTTGTATATAATAGTTATATATTACTTATTTAAAATAGTACTGTAATATTTATATAGTTATTATATATGTATTTGATATATTTTTATATAGATAACTTTTGGTTTGTTAAAATAATGACTTTACTAATACTAAAATAGTGTTAATAATAATAATAGTAATTAGTTTTAATACTGACAATACTAATTTTGATAATAATGCTAGTCATTTATTTATAGTAATAATAATAATGATAATAATAATATATTAAAATAATGATCCTTATAATAATGATACTTTTGATGATACTTTTTTTAAAATGAAAATATTAATTATAATGATAACTTTAATAATAAAGTTACTTTTAATAATAATAGTTTTTAATGATAACGATAATAATAATTACAAATATGATAACAATACTAATGATAATGATAATAAAAATAACAATAATACTTAATAATAATAATAATACTAATACTTAATAATAATAGTAATAATAATAATACTAATAATAATAAAAATAATAAAAGTAATACTACCTTAAAGTATCAAGCCTAAAAGAAATAAACCTCCATGCCCGGGCTTGAACATGTGACCTCTCGCTTAAACAAACATGCCCCTATCCAACACTCTGTCTCTCATTTTTCTTAAATATCTCACATATTTATTTCCTTTAACTTATCTTTTCTTCTTCCTATCTCCTTCTTTTAAAAAAAATGACATGGCTAAGGATTGAACCCGCGACCCCTCGCTTATCAACCCACACCTCTAACCAGCGTGCTATCTGTTTCTTTATGTAATTATGTGTGACCTAAATATATATAGACTTTATCTCTGACTTCTTGTTCTTCTTCCCTAACAAATCGATCGATCTAACATACAGCAATATATGCCAGATCTTGGGCCCAATAGCATACACAGAATACGGCCCAAACATAAAATATAATCCTTGACCCAACAATAAAGCTTACAGCCCAAATTATTTTCCTAAGTCCAACAGAAAATGTTATGGCCCGATAACCTACTAATGTTACGGTCCATGGTAGTATGTTGATCCCCGAACAGAAACAGATACGAAAGAACAAGAATTGCAGCCGTCACTTTACAGCTCAACTTCCACTATCAATTCATAATTATAAAGGATCACTTACCGACACTTTTGATCATTTATAATCGTGTTTCATCATACATCATCATCAAGTTATCACCATGAGACCATCATCATCCTATCTTCATCAACATCATCCATGTTTCTGTTGGAATCGGAGAAGCTAATAGAAAATATATATGCAGCGTAGCAACCTGTTCACGTTGTGTGGTGTTCAAATTGGGTTGTTCCTGGTGGTGGCGATGGACTTTCGGTCAGACACAGAAAGAATATCTGCTGCAAAATAGATGCTGTAGCAGTTGTAAATCGAAAGTATTGGTGGTGTTTTGGTTGGTTTTCATGATTAGTTGATGATGGAGGTTTACGAAGATGAAAAACAGAAAAGAAGAAGGAGAGAGAGAAGTGATATATAGAGAAAGAAAAGATGATTAGAGAGAGGAGAAAGGTGGTTCGTGGTTGTGCCGGGTTATCATGGTGTTTGTGGAAATGACCGATGGTGGTCTAGTGGTGGTGATGTGTTCAAGTGATGATGGTGGTCAGGTGGTCATGGTAAAAGGTGGTGGAAACCGGGGTTTGTTGAGAGTGTGAGTAAGTGAGATCATGGTGGCTTATCGATGTCGATTAACTGGGTTTAAAGTGGGTTCCAAGGTGATGACTCTCGGTATATACGAGTGTGGTGGTGATAGCTTGTGTTCTTGGTTGATGTCAAGAAAAATAGAAATATGTAATAGAAATAGATATCGAGCAGGTTGTAGGTGACGTGCTTTTCTTGATAAAACTTGAATAAATTGAATCGGTTTACTCATATTGGCGGTAGTAATTGACATTGTTTGTGAAAAGGAACTCCATGAATACATTATTACATATATTGGTTAAATTATTGGAAGATTTTAGTCGACATGTTCTTCACTAAACAACAGAACTGAAAAGAAGATTTAACTGTAAAGTTTATAGATTGGTACTATGGACAATGATGTTTAACAAATTGAAGACAGATCCAAAATGTAATACAGGTTGATAGGTACCTGAAACCAAATCGTACGAGTTTTTCATTGATTTTATATATATAATCTATAATTAATATTAATTATTAATAATTAGTAAATACAATTATATAAGTAATAATAATAATACTTTTAATTTCATAATATTACTAAAAGTAAAGGTACTAGAAATAATGATAAAAATAATAAATATAATGATATTAAGAATTTTAAATGAAAATGATGTCTTTTAGTAATAATAATAAAAATCATAAAAATGATTATAAATTATTATTGATTATAATGATATAATAAATTGTATTATTTTCTAATAATAATAATAATAATAACACTAGTATAATATATCACATGTATTAAATTTTATTTCTATATATGATATTCATAATAGGTTCTAATATTAATATCAATAATTATTTTTGATGGAAGTAATACTAACATTATTAATATAATAATTATGTTCCAACTTGTAATTACATATGATATTTAATATCTTTTATTTAATATTTAATATTTATAAATTATATATATATATATATATATATATATATATATATATATATATATATATATATATATATATATATATATATATATATATATATATATATATTACACTATACATTTAATAATAATTATACCTAGTATCATATACATTTATATAGATTCATTTTACATTACGCTTAATTATTTTGTATATTATTTTATATTTTCAATTCAAATGATTATTTTGTATTATATTAATTTAATATATACACTTATAATTGTATATATATATTTATATATTTTTATTTACATATTTGTTTACACATTTGTTCGTGAATCATCGGGAATAATCAGAGGTCAAATGGTTTTATGTAAACTGTTCCAAAAATTTTGAGACTCAATATTACAGACTTTGCTTATCGTGTCAAAATCATTTAAAGACTAAATTTAAATTTTGGTCGGAAATTTTCGGGTCGTCACAAACCACGAGCCAGTAGTACCATAGCACGTGTGTGTGATGAGTGTCAAGTGTGAACCACGAGTCGGTAGCACTATAAAATGAAGTGTGAACCACGAGCCGGTAGCACTATAAAATGAGGCGTGAACCACGATCCGGTAGCACCAAAGTGTGAACCACGAGCCGGTAGCACTATAAAAGAGTATGACTCAAATGCGTAGTGGCGTGAACCACGAGCCGGTAGCGTCATAGCATTACGTATGGTGTGAACCACGAGCCGGTAGCACCATAGCGTTTATGGTTAACCATATTGTGTTGTTGTTGTTGATTGTTTAGCATATTATATATATTGTGACGAATATATGTTAATGCGGTTTTGTGATATGGTACCAACTGTTAGCATTATGAGTATGATGACATGCTATTTAAGTTATAAGTTCGTATGAGGTATTCGGTGGGTGTACTTGCAAATAGATGGGTTATATATATGTATGTATAATTGTTGCACTCACTAAGCGTTAGCTTACCCCTCTCGTTGTTTACTTTTTAGATGCAGGTGCGGAGAAAGGGAAGGGGATTGTTGGGCACTAGTTTCCCCTTGTTGGATGCTTGTTGAAGCTTTTGGAAGTCGACCTAGCGTTTTGGGTAGTTTAGCCCCAAACCATGATCGGGTGTTGTTTGGATTAAAACTACCATGTTAATGGGTCGAACTTACATTACATTTGATAAAGGGCCTTCGTGCATTCTTTGTAAACATTAAACTTGTTGTATTGGTTTAAACGGATTGTATGGAACGGTTTACATTATGTAACCATTTAATTGGGCGTTAATGGTTTATTAATTTTTTTTAAAAAAAATTATCCGGTTGATTACGGGTTGGGTTATTTCAAACTAAACGTTCATAGTGGTTACGTGGACGAAAACTGAACTTCATTTGGGAATCAGATGAAGCCGCCGACTTGGTTGGAAGGAAGCCATTGGCTTCGTGTTCTTCACTTGTACAGTTCCTGGTTCTTTTCCAGATCTGTATGGTTGAGTTTCTGTAATGATATTTGAATTGTTTCGAATCTGTTTTGCTTAAGTTTACTTGTTTGCCATGCTTAATAATTAAATAACATGATTTTAGGATTGATTAGTACTTGATCCGATTAATCTATTATTCGATTCATGCTACTTGTTTAGATCTAGTCCATTAAACTTGTTAAATTGAATTGCATGCAACTAAGTTAAAAAGCTTAATAGTGATAAACTTATTTAACTTGAATTACGCTTATATAATAGAATTTGATATTGTTAGGCTTAATCGAAGAACCTTTGTTTGGATTTGTTTAATTAATGATTGCATGAGAACTTAGTAGTAATTGACTTTCAGCTAGTAACTTGAGTTGATCTACTTGGTGTTTAATAGCTTATATAATTTGTCAGTCTATTTGCATATTGATCTCCATCACAAGATTAATGTGTATCATGTAATTGAATTGAACATGACGAATTAAGATGTTAGTTATGCACATCACATATCTAGCATATGCTTTAAATCCTACCTATTGAATGATATGCAACACTTTTTTTAACCTATTAAGGGATATAAATTGGTCTATGATTGTTATTCTACTTTGTGTTAATATAAGTTATGAAACTTGCCTAATATGATTTCCAAATGAGTTGGTTGTCCATGTAATTGCTTTTACTTTTACTTGTATTTATTTATTTTGAATCTTCAATTCTTTGTCTTACTTTATTATCCTGTTTATCTTTAAAAACATCTCTTTCCTAAGAGATAAGAATGTATCCTATAAAAGACATAAAAATATATCTTTAATTCTTTAATAAGAATTAAATAATAAGACAACTCTTATCCGTATCTACGCTCTCTTGGAAGGATAACCTAAATTACTACATCTGATCGGATTTTGTTGCTCGTTAGGGTGTTAAAGTGTAATAATAAAGGTTTTGTAAATTTAAAAGTTGAAGAATAAGCTAAGCACTACTGCACACACTTTCAACACATCAACTTTTTGGCGCCGCTGCCGGGGAACGCGGTAAATACGGAGGTTGGATATACTTTGGTTATTGATATTTCTTGAAAACGGGTGATGACTGCCTTCCTTTAGGGGAGAGTTGTTGGGGTTCCGATTTAAAGGCTCCTGCTCGAACCTGGACGCTGACGGGTCACTTAAGTATTGAAAGATTCAATAGGCCGTGTATGTTTGATTATTCGTTGCTAAGCGATAAAAGTTGTTAATTAATTTATTTATAAGTTATCTATATTTTATTACTTAAATTTTAAAATAGTTAGTTATTATTTAATTACTTAAAAATTATTTTCGCATTCAAATCTTAATTACTCATATAATTAAAATCTCCATTCTAAAATCTAAATCTCAAATCTTATTTAAAAATATGGAACAACCAATAAAGAGAAAAGAAGATAAAACTTTTATGGAAATGTTCAGTCAAGGAAATGAGGATGAATATAAGGATGATCCATATACACCAAAACAAATAAAATCGATGTTAGAATGGAATGAATGTATGAGACAAATATAAGAAAAGGAAGAAAATGCTCAAACTCAACATACGATAACTATCGAACAATATCTTTCCAATGCTTATTATTGGACTAATGATGAGGAAGAGTTGGTTAATGAGGAGTTCGAACCAGACAAAGAAGAGGTAGAGGAGATTGGGGTTAGTGTTAGAAACATGTCGATAGAAGAGATGATGATAGCCGAGGGATTTTGCCCGTGTTTTGATGGACCTTTTCAATGTTGCACAAATCCAGACGTAAAAAATTCATGTACCCCATCTAATACACAATTACCTACCGATTCATACCTAGAACAATTAAGTAAGACATAAGCTATTCCAATACCACAACCTACCATTCCACCACCTATATTAGTAGACCCAGATAGCATATTTAGCAATGAAATTTTAGATGAAGAATCACCGAGTATAGATTGGGATCATTTAGATACCGAAGACGATGATGAGTTCCATCCGATCAAATGGGATTCTTCTGATGATGAAGAAGATGATTCTTATCTTAATTTTGAGGTGTACGGATTGCTAGAAAATACTAGGTCAGTGGAAAATGCTACCATGTTAAGGATAGATTCACCGGTTGTTAAAGAAACTACTCATTTAGATCCACTTTCTGAGCTATTACAAGAATTTCCCGAGTTACAAACTTGCTCACTTAATGGTAAAGATGATAAAAAAAGAGGATTTATTAGCTGTTTTGATTGATAATGGTTATGAGCCGACAACTGAGGAACTAGCTGAATTAAGGATAAAGGTTGACTCCAACAACATTAAAGAAAATTATAGCAGATCGACTGCACATTTTGAGGTTCCCGATGTTAAGGTAAATGATTGTTTGTATGTGAGTGGGTATCACAAGGTACATAGTTTGGAAAAGAACCTATTACTATTTATCCTCTCGCTTATACCAAATACCCCATAACCACTAGACCAGTTTCGTTTTTCTAAAATATTAAAGAACCTATTACTATTTATTCTGAGTTATTGAATGTGTTCCTTCTTCTTCTCCAAGAACTCCAACGACCAGTGAATACCATTTATAATAACACTAACGAATCGAGGATTGAAGTAAGCTTACAGTTGATTTTGTAAAAGACTTGTAATGATTCCATAAAAAATAAAAAAAAATAAAAATTACAAAGGCCTGCTGCTGCCGTCGGTTTAAAAAATAATAATAATGATTTCACAATTTAGATTGTTTTGGACCAAGTTTATAACATGAAATAGTTTTTAAATTGTTCATAGAAACTATTGGAAACATTTATTTAACTCATATCATCACAGAAATCACGAATTCGATTGATGAACATTTGTTGACTTTTTGTTTCAAAAACTTTGACCTCAAAATTCTTACTTGATATTAGAAATTATGATATGAAACATTCCAGGTAGTTTGAGCACGAGATTCCTAACATGACTGCATTTTTCATTTTTGAAATTGGATTCGAATTTGGGATTTGGCAAAAAAAAAAAAAAAAACTGAAGAACAGGGGATATCGTGCTTTTCTTCTCAATTTCTGTTTAAAATTCAGTCTTATAAAGGCTGTTAAAGGTAATTGTTATTGAGAGTTATTAAATAACATGTAAACGATCGATTGATTTATTTTATTGAAGACTCAACAGGCAGAATCAATTTAAGAAGAAAATACAAAAAATAAGAAAAGTAGAAAACGATGGAAAACAAATTCTTGTTTGATCCTGTGATGAATTGGATAGATATATCAATTAATCAGACAAATTCAACAGAGACGATAGTGATTGATACAGAATTCGTATTATTTCAAGTTTATATAATTTTTACATATCTATCAGTATTTTATATTTATTTATATATATTTGGTATTTATATATTTATATATATGTATATGTATTTATATATATATACATATATATATATATATATATATATATATATATATATATATATATATATATATATATATATATATATATATATATATTTTTTTTTGTATACGTATATGTATTTGCATAACTGTATTTGTATAATTATACATCGATTATATGTATATACATATATATATATACATATATATATATATATATATATATATATATATATACATATATATATATATATACATATATATATATATATACATATATATATATATATATATATATATATATATATATATATGAATATTAATTTTTATAAAGTAACATAATAATATTAATTATATAATTATTAATATTTAATATTAATTTTAATACTAATAATGAAACTAATAATGATAAATATAGTAATAGAATTAATGATGATAGTAATACAAGTAATGATATCAAAAATTCTAAATATAAATAATAATTTACATTACAACTAAATTAATTCTAATCATTCTTATAATAATAATACTGATAATATATTTTTATAATAATGGTTCTAATAACAATAAGTTATATATCTTAATTTTCCTATATATATTATACATTAAAATAATATTTAGTAATACAAATAATAATCATAATAATGAGAGTGACAATAATACTATTGATATATTACTATATCTAAAAATATAATAACTTTATCATATGTCATCTTTATAATAATATATCCTGAATATTTAATATTTACATTATATATAATTTATATACAATACTAGTTACGTAGAGACATTATATTTATATATATAAATATTCATTTCAATAGTAATTTAATTATTATTTTTATATTTTTAATTCTACTGATGAAATTGTATTTTATAATTTCACATTATTATGTACTCTTATATTTATATTTATACATTATAATATATATAATAATAACAATTTATTATTAATAATAATACTACTAGTGATGATGATAATATTAATATAACCATTATATTCAAATTTGTTAATTATGTTTAATATATTTCCATTTATTATATCATATTTACAAATTATATAATTTATTGAATCATATATATATATATATATATATATATATATATATATATATATATATATATATATATATATATATATATATATATATATATATATATATATAATATAATATTACATGTGTATAGAATTTAGTTATACATATATGTTTACATAGTTACCTATACCCAATTGTTCATGAATCGTCGCAATTAATCAAAGGTCAAATGATTTCATGAGAACAGTTCAAAAACTTTGAGACTCAACATTACAGACTTTGCTTATCGTGTCAGAAACATATAAAGATTAAGTTTAAATTTGGTCAGAAATTTCCAGGTCGTCACAGTACCTATCCGTTAAAGAAATTTCGTCCCGAAATTTGAGTGAGGTGGTCATGGTTAACAATAAAAATGTTTTCATGACGAATATGAGTTGATAAATAAAATTTTATCATCATTGTGTAATATGGATAAATTGATTCGATTACTCGAAAAGTATAAGTGAAACTATCACCAAAAAGTGAAATGAATAAATTGCAGATTTATCTTAACCGGTGACGTAGTTACGGTGGATTTCCAGAATTTAAGGGATTTTAGAGGAAATCTTCGTAATAAGATTTGATTCTCCGGTAATTTAGGAAATGGATTCTCTTCGGTTAAATGCGATAATCTATCTCGATTGCCCAGTCGGATATTTCACTATATATCCACCCTCTTCATTTCCTTTATATTTTGGAGTTCCTTCCTTTTGTTTTCTCTTCTCGATTTTAAGTCAAGCGAATAATAGTCCAGAATTCGTAGGTATGAGGTTTTGAATGAACATGACTAACGTTCTAAGAGAGAAATTGTAGTAGCACGATCTTGATTGGTTAAATTATCAGAATTTACGGAAAATAAAACTATCAAGAAGATATGTTTTTAATGTGTTTGGAGATGAGGTAGAATGTAAGAGTCGTATAACATGGCACATGATGACGTTATAGTCTGTGAATCATCATGTTTCATTAGAAACTTAGCATGACTTACTGTAATATAATCACGTTGATCAAGTGTCATTATATTATACTAACTCATGCTTCTATTCCCAACACTACTTCAAAAAATTCATATTTTAAATTCGAAGATTTACAGAATATAGAAACTAAAACTGTTTTCTTTTATGAAATAACACAGATAGAGCGGAGAGATAATTAATATCAGACAAGAATATTTATGAAGATATCTTCAGAAATATTGAGGATATTAATAAGGAAATATACGATAATATCTTAGAATTTTAGAATCAAATTGTGATGAAGAAATCCATTCACAATGATTTAGAGCGATTACGGAGCAAGGTATTCGCTAAAGATTTCATCAGAAACAGAATCATCAGGATTCTTTATGTATAAGTTTAGTCTTTGTGATTTGTCCACAGTCTCCATCATAATTTCGCATAATCCGCCTTTTGGTACTAAATTTTCTATTGAGCGTTTCCAACACTCCATTCTTTATCATCATACTTTTGACTGTTAAGGTCGTTTACAGTTTCTGCTGCTTCATTCAGTTTTTTTTTTTTGGATATTCAGAGTATTGGTTCATAACCTGAGTGCTTTTCAGAATTTCAAAATGGAAGATCATAATTCTAAGAGATAAATGTTATATGTATACATATAACCGTTGACATAAAAACGCTGCGAGATTCGAAATACTGATTGCTAATTCTCAGTAATTGGTATGGCAATTCTTGTTACCAGATGCGGATGAGTATATGATAGGGTTTTAATGATCAAATATCATGGTTCTTCGGAGCGACTTAAGCCAATGAGTAATGAAGTTGCTGATAAGTTTCTGCTAATGTGGTGAGATTTAAACGGTTTCTCGGTAATGATGACGAAAAGCAAACTTATATATCAAGGCTATAATAAGGTTAATTCGAATGAAAGATCGAATTGAATTGCTGGAGCTGTGACAAAATTGGCTAATTTGAAAAGGAATTGCAAAGTTTTTTTCGGTAATAACAATGCCAAAGGAGCTAGCACAGATACTTGTTAAACGTTTACTCAGGTTTCGAGTGTTTTCAGGTGCATAACTATATGCATCAATCTTTTCTTCCGTAGATGAAGTGCGGTTGGTTCATCCACTCGATTGAGGTGTTTTCAAGAATCATGAAAGGTTTGAACGCAGTTTGTAATCGTCAAGATACAAATGAGGTTTAAGATGAAATCAAGTGACAAACTTGAAGAGATGTTTAGTTTCATATGTTATAATCAATATTTTAATTCATTTTAATTGTCCAATGTCATTACTCCACAGTTCGTAGTCCACAATTAGTAGTACAACAATTCATATATAGTTTAATATATAATATTCGAATTAATTAATACGTGTCGTGACCCATTATATACATGTCTCAGACTCGATCACAACTCAAAGTATATATATTATTATAGAATCAACCTCAACCATGTATAGCTAATTCTAGCATTACCGCATATAGAGTGTCTATGGTTATTCTAAATAATATATATAGATGCATCGATATGATATGTCAAAACCTTGTATACGTGTCCTGATATTTAAATGCGTAAATAACAGTATTTAAATGACGATAAATAAAGTGCGTAAAATAAATAACAGAAATTAAATGACGATAAATAAAATTGCGAGAATTAAATTGCGATAAAATAAATTGCGATAATTAAAATGTAATAAGGAATTAGCTGTTAGCTAGGAACAGTTAGCTAGGATTTTTGTTAGCGTAGATTCTTAACAAAATTTCTCATAGTTAATTTGTTTGTTTCTAACAAATTTTATTTTGTCCAATGTTTTCTTCATTATGCCACTTGTTAGATTCTGATAGGTCAAAATTCAAATATGAAATTGAATGAAAATGGTTATTCTGTGGTGAACGGATACATATATCTGTGGATGTAAGTAGGATAGTAAATGACTGTTGAATCAGATTCGAAGAATGTACAGTGTAACTTATTAATGTGAAATCTAAATATTCCTAAGTGTATTACCTACCCGTTAAAATATTTTCACCATTAACAGTTTGTACGAAAGAATTTTTAATTACAATCTTTATGAAAACATATATACATATATATTTTTTTCAGATGTAATCATGGATTTAATGAGTTAATATGATATTAATCTCATTTGATTTATCGTTAGAACTAGAACACATAATCTCTAAAACTTTAAAGATTACATAATCGTCATGCCGAACGAAGATAATTGAGGTAGAATGATACGTAGAACGATGATTATACTCGAGGTACAGAATAAGATGTTGAGGCATGGTTTGTCGATGGTACTGGTGCTGTTACTGACGGTACTGTTGATGGCGGTGATGTTGCTGAAGCTGGTAAATTTTGCACCATATTTTCCAAGGCTACAACTCGGGCGCGAAGTTCGTTGACTTCTTTGATTATCCGGAATGATTGTCGGTCGGAACGAGTGAATGAATAAGGTTGAGAATTGTTGATAGAATATAATCGTGACGAGCTACCCTAGAAATGAGGCTGAAAATGGTGTTTCAAATAGGTTCGCCGGTAAGTGCTTCAGGTTTTTCGCCAAGAGTGCAGGTTGGTGGGTGGAAAGGATTGCCTTCTACTCGTCTCCATTGATTAGGTCAACTACGAACCCATCAGATGAATTGGGGATGGCTGATTGGTTGGTTTATTCTGGTGACACTGCTTTCGGAGCTCGAGTGAAACTCCATATCGGAATAGCTATCGGAATCTAAGGAATTTGAACTAGTTGCGAGTTCTATCTTGTACGGTTAGATAAAGGGGTTTCGATATGAAATGATTTTCCGGCCATCGGATGGTATTCTAATTACATAGAATATCTATATATATATATATATATATATAGAAAAAAATATTTCGTGGATTACGGAGGAATTCACGGAATATGTCAGGCAAAGTTTACAATAACAGATACGCTAAGATATGAATTAGCATATACGCAAAGATATGAATTTTGTCTATACACTATTCATGCAATCAATGCAGTAAGATGTGTCTAGACTAAGAATGATAAGCAGGTAATTTCCTAAGAATGATAAGTAGGTAATTTTCGACACGAAATGATAAGCAAAACTTTTGACATGCAGACACGGTCGAAGTCCAGATTTACTAATGCATCTAAACAACTATCAGTTAGACACACTAATGCAAGACCTGGTTCGCTAAGACCACCGCTCTGATACCAACTTTCATGACCCGTCCTAATCCATCTGGACGAATACATTACATTTGGTTACATCGCGAGGTACTTGACCTCTATATGATACATTTTACAAACATTGCATTCGTTTTTAAAAGATAAACTTTCATTACATCGACAGTTGACGGCATGCATACCATTTCATAATATATTCAACTATAATTGACTTAGTAATAATTTTGATGAACTCAACGACTCGAATGCAACGTTTTTTGAAATATGTCATGAATGACTCCAAGTAATATCTCTAATATGAGCAAATGCACAGCGGAATATTTCTTTAATACCTGAGAATAAACATGCTTTAAAGTGTCAACCAAAAGGTTGGTGAGTTCATTAGTTTATCATAAACAATCATTTTTAATAATATAATAGACCATAAGATTTCATTTTTCACAAGTAACATTACACTCGCAAGTGTATAAAAATCCATTCGTATGATGAACACCTGGTAACCGACATTAACATAATGCATATAGAATATCCCCCGCATACTCGCAAGTATGCCATAATATTGGCAATCGCAATCACCATTTAAATCGAAGTACTAAAGCATTCCAAATTTCAGAATGGGGTTTGTTAGGCTCATAGATCTATCTTTATGATTCGCGTCAATTAGGAGCCATTTCCCTAATTCTTAGGTTACCAGACTTGAAGGGGCAATATTCGGTATAGTAATCCAACCATACAATGTAGTTTCAAGTACTTGTGTCTATTTCGTCAAACATTTATAAAAACAGTGCATGAATTCTCAGTCCCAAAAATATATATTGCAAAAACATTTAAAAAGGGAGCAAATGAAACTCACAATACTGTATTTCGTAGTAAAAATACATATGACGTCATTGAACAAGTGCAAGGTTGGCCTCGAATTCACGAACCTATATCATTGGTATATATATTAAAACATATTCTTGTACTCTTATAAATCTATATTTTATTATTAATGATGCAATTGTTATATTTATTAATTTATAGGTTTCATTATTTATTTATATATTTTCATTTTTGTACATAATAATATTAATATAATTAAGTTGTATATATTAAATATATCTTCATATATATATATATATAACCTTCAATTTTTACACTTATAATCTTAACCATGTCTTTTAAACTTTTATTTTCATAATTATAATTATCTTAATAATAATAATATAGATATTATTGATAATAATAAAAATGATAGTTTTTAAGTATTACAAAAAGATAACTTTAGTAAAAATTAATATTAATGATAATACTTTTAGTAGTAACAATACTTTGAAAACTCATATTAAATATAAATGACAATATTTATAATAATAATAATACTATCAATAATAATACAATGATAATAGCACTAATAATAATAATAAGTTTAGTAATGATAATACAAATAATTTTTAAGTGATAATACTAGTAATAACTATGATAATATCATAATTTACATTGATAATGATAATAATCATATAGTTAATGCTAATAACTAACATAATAATAGTTATTAATAATAATAATTAATAATAATAATCATAATAACAATAATGAAAATGATAATAATAATAATTATTATAATTCTAATAATAATATCATTAATAAATATAATTAGAATAATAATAATAATAATAATAATAATAATAATAATGATAATAATAATAATAATAATTAAAGAAACACTACCTTAGGAAGTCATAAAAAAAATGCACCCAAGCTAGAATCGAACCCGTGACCTCTCGCTTATACCAAATACCCCATAACCACTAGACCAGTTTCGTTTTTCTGAAATATTAAAGAACCTATTACTATTTATCATGAGTTATTGAATGTGTTCCTTCTTCTTCTCCAAGAACTCCAACGATCAGTGAATACCATTTATAATAACACTAACGAATCGAGGATTGAAGTAAGCTTACAGTTGATTTTGTAAAAGACTTGTAATGATTCCATAAAAAAATAAAAATAAAAAAAATTACAAAGGCCTGCTGCTGCCGTCGGTTTAAAAAAAAATAAAAAAATAATGATTTCACAATTTAGATTGTTTTGGACCAAGTTTATAACATGAAATAGTTTTAAAATTGTTCATAGAAACTATTGGAAACATTTATTTAACTCATATCATCACAGAAATCAAGAATTCGATTGATGAACATTTGTTGTCTTTTTGTTTCAAAAACTTTGACCTCAAAATTCTTACTTGATATTAGAAATTAGGATATGAAACTTTCCAGGTAGTTTGAGTACTAGATTCCTAACATGACTGCATTTTTCGTTTTTGAAATTGGATTCGAATTTGGGATTTGGCAAAAAAAAAAAAAAAAAAACTGAAGAACAGGGGATATCGTGCTTTTCTTCTCAATTTCTGTTTAAAATTCAGTCTTATAAAGGCTGTTAAAGGTAATTGTTATTGAGAGTTATTAAATAACATGTAAATGATCGATTGATTTATTTTATTGAAGACTCGATAGGCAGAATCAATTTAAGAAGAAAATACAAAAAGTAAGAAAAGTAGAAAACGATGGAAAACAAATTCTTGTTTGATCCTGTGATGAATTGGATAGATATATCAATTAATCAGACAAATTCAACAGAGACGATAGTGATTGATACAGAATTCGTATTATTTCAAGTTTATATAATTTTTACATATCTATCAGTATTTTATATTATATATATATATATATATATATATATATATATATATATATATATATATATATATATATATATATATATATATATATATATATATATATATATATATATATATATAACTATATTTTGTATACGTATATGTATTTGCATAACTGTATTTGTATAATTATACATCGATTATATGTATATACATATATATATGAATATTAATTTTTATAAAGTAACATAATAATATTAATTATATAATTATTAATATTTAATATTAAATTTAATACTAATAATGAAACTAATAATGATAAATATAGTAATAGAATTAATGATGATAGTAATACAAGTAATGATATCAAAAATTCTAAATATAAATAATAATTTACATTACAACTAAATTAATTCTAATCATTCTTATAATAATAATACTGATAATATATTTTTATAATAATGGTTCTAATAACAATAAGTTACATATCTTAATTTTCCTATATATATATATATATATATATATATATATATATATATATATATATATATATATATATATATATATATTATTCATTAAAATAATATTTAGTAATACAAATAATAATCATAATAATGAGAGTGAAAATAATACTATTGATATATTACTATATCTAAAAATATAATAACTGTTTCATATGTCATCTTTATAATAATATATCGTGAATATTTAATATTTATACATTATATATAATTTATATACAATACTAGTTACGTAGAGACATTATATTTATATATATAAATATTCATTTCAATAGTAATTTAATTATTATTTTTATATTTTTAATTCTACTGATGAAATTGTATTTTATAATTTCACATTATTATGTACTCTTATATTTATATTTATACATTACAATATATATAATATTAACAATTTATTATTAATAATAATACTACTAGTGATGATGATAATATTAATATAACCATTATATTCAAATTTGTTAATTATGTTTAATATTTTTTCCATTTATTATATCATATTTACAAATTATATAATTTATTGAATCTTATATAATATATATATATATATATATATATATATATATATATATATATATATATATATATATATATATATATATATATATATATATATATATATATATATATATTACATGTGTATAGAATTTAGTTATACATATATGTTTACATATTTACCTATACCCAATTGTTCGTGAATCGTCGGAATTAATCAAAGGTCAAATGATTTCATGAGAACAGTTCAAAAACTTTGAGACTCAACATTACAGACTTTGTTTATCGTGTCAGAAACATATAAAGATTAAGTTTAAATTTGGTCGGAAATTTCCGGGTCGTCACATCTTACGAGCGTGTACTCCACACTCTCCGAACCCGTTGGTAAGTATAACTAACTAACCCTTGCATTCAAGTAAATCCCAATTCACTAAAATGTATGTTGGATGACACTAAAATCACCAATAATCGACGACCAGGTGGATGCGTGGTTGGGCGGCCCCAAGGACCTCGCCGATGGGAGCGCTCTTACAAATAAGAAATGGATTCTGATATACTCATATTAACGTGTCAAGGAAAATAAGAAATAATCGAAAACGATTTTATTGGATCGTGTAGGTAAGAGAAATCACGTTTTATAGATAATCTTATGGAGAAAAATCTTATCCATTTATTTATTTTATATATCTTGGAATCATTTTATCATGAATCATCACTTTGTTAATGTGCACATCACAAAAGTTGAGTAGTAATATGATCGTAGAACATGTAATATTAATGTAATTTTCACGTGTGCACGCTAGAAAAAATGAGTGTACAAATCGCCTCAAATGTGAAAATGTTCATTACTAATGCATGTATACTCGGTTAGTTTTGAAACAAAAGATTTTTTTTAAACGGCTAAAATTAGAAGAAGAAAAACTTAAGAAGCTAGTCAAAGGCTAGACAAACAAGAACATTACAAAAATTACAAAGAAAATGAAAGTCATGTGTTCCAGCTAGAAGCAAATTTGCTTCTAGCTTTCAACTATCAACTATGTAAATGAAAATAAACGAATATTATCTAAGATAATGCATCTCTTGATTGTATTGGAACCACAGAGAGTGTTGCTACGAAGCCTCCAAATCCACCAAAAGGTGGATACCACGATACAATATAAGCGAGCTTTCCTTGAACTTGTTCCTACCTGAACATCAATCAAATCGAAAATATTATTCACCGAATCAAACTCATGCCATTGAACATTCAACCAAGTAGAAATGCCATGCCATATAGATTTCGCCACATTACACGACAATAAAATGTGATCATGAGATTCACGCCCGATGCTGCAACTCTGACACATAATGGTGTTGATATCCAGATCGTGAAAAGAAAGGTTTAAACGATTAGGAATTCAATCTAGTAAAAGTCTCCAAATAAAAATATTGACTTTTGATAGAATATGCTTGGACCATCTAGTAGAAATATAAGTCGAAGGCAATAAGAAATCATCAAGAAGAATTCTAGTACCTCGAACTGTATATGTACCTTTCGGATCCAAATTCCAAACCCATTTATCCCTCTCGTTACGCAACTAAAGAACTTCAAGATCTCATAAAAGTTGCGGAAGTCGACAAGAACCAGGAGGATTGTGGAGCCACTCCCATGTAAATGATGACCCACTAAATCGCTCTGAAACAAGACAATTTGGGTTAGCATCCAAGCGGTATAATATGTTGTATTTGACCGCAAGAATTCATTGCCTATCCAAACATTATGCCAAAACAAAGTTGAGGTGCCATCGCCTATGCACCGAGTGAACGAATTCGAGCTGATTACACCATGCGAATGCATAGAAGAAATCCCTGAAACAATATCACGCTAAATACCAGCCGTGCGACATCCTCTTCTAGTAAAATCTGAATGAGAACCATGTAATTCTTCTATAACTTTAACCCACAGTGATTGAGGATTATTAAGTAATCTCCATTTCCATTTTAGGAGCAATGAAAGATTGAAAGAATGAAGACTTCCAATCCCGATACCCAGTGGCGATTGCAGAATGCAAATTCAATGGGGTCCCAAAAATTTTCGAGAACCAATTTATATGTGAATGTTATTTTAGTGGTTATTTACTTTCAAAAAACTACAAGTTCGAAAAATGTATTGGGTCCGGGTAATTAAATATAGTGGTGTCCTTTACATTTTAAAGGAAAAACTATAAATTCGAAAAATATATGGGGTCCTCCAGTTAAATTTAGTGGTGTCCTATACAATCTACAGGGTATTTTCTACTAATAATTTTTAAACTAGCGGTGTCCCATGACCCCACGGAACACAATGTAAACTCGCCACTGCCGATACCACTCTTTTCGTGCGATGAAAGAACAAGGTCCCACTTTGCCCATGCCATCTTTCTTGTGCCAAGATTGCCACCCCAAAAACGATCCCCAAGACTTTCATTGATGCGAATAACCTTGCTTGGAGTGCGAAATAAAGAAAAAGGATATATGTCAATACTACCGAGAACTGATTTTATTAAGGTAACTCGACCACCATTGGAAAGCAGCGAAGCATTCCAATTGGACAACCGAGATTTAAACTTTTCAATAATTGGTAACCAACTCGATGATTTGCGCATGTTATGACCTAATTCAAAAACTAAATACTTAAAAGGTAGAGAAGAGAATGCACATCTAATTGAGCTAGCAGTGGCGGCCAAATGATCAGAGGTAACCCCAACTCCAATTAAACACGATTTGGACATGTTTAATTTCAGTACCGAAGTACGAAAAAAATTGTCCAGTATTTAGAGAATATGAACGACATCCTAATGCCCCCCATTCGGATAAGATGATAACATCGTCTGCGAACATGAAGTGAGAAACATTAATATCACCATGGTTGACACCACTAATTAACCGTGAATTGGTCGCTTTCTTAAAAGCATATGTGAATTGGTCGCTTTCTTAAAAGCATAATGTAGACCCTCCATGACGATGATAAAAATAAAAGGCGATAAGGAATCACCCTGGCGAAGGCCACATTTAAACGAGAATTCGGAAGTAGGACTACCGTTTACCAAAATGGATGCTCTTGCCGTAGAGAGGCAAGAATGAGTCCAAGATCACCATTTACTTCCAAACCCCAATTCGGAAAGCATTAAATCTTAAAACCTCTAATTGACCGAATCGAAAGCTTTTTCAACGTCTACTTTAAAAATAGCTAATCTCCCCTTCTTCTTTTAGCACCAATCAATTATTTCACTTAGCATAAGAGGACTATCACATCTGACGTTCCTTAATAAAGGCCGATTGCTCACAACTGAATATAATACAATCAATAACCAATGATAACCTGTTAGCTAGACCTTAACAACAATTTTATAAGAATACCCGATTAAAGAGATAAGTCAAAATCTTCAATATGTATCCGATTTTCGACTTAAGGGTTAACGTTATAAATGAAGAATTAGAACCCAGGGGCAAAATGCCTGTAGCCGTGAACGAAGATACAAGTCGATAAACGTCATCCTTTAAAAATTCTCAATAATGCTTAAAGAAAATAAAGGATAACCATCCGTGCTAGGAGCCTTATCACTACCACAATCCCAAATGGCAGATTTGACTTCATCCAGTATAGGTGCGCACTCCAATGTAGCTCGATCCAAATCTGAGAGAATGTTAGAAGGCGTAATGGGGCAAAAAGTAGCCGACAGAGAAGATGTTTGAAACTTGGTTTTAAAGTAGTCAAGAAAAGCACCTTTGACAAGCACCATATCAGAAAGCCAAGTGTCATTGTGAAGGACCCCTGTTTAAATTTCAAAAAACTATGAAAATATTTGGTATTTTCATCCCAGGGCCGGTCAAACTTTGGTCAAAAATTTTGCATGCCCCGGGCGAAATGATTATAAAATGCCCCCAACAGTTACGCAAACATATATCTTTATGAGATTTAAACTATGTGTATTAATCATTTTTTCGAAATGATGCTCCTAACCGCGTGATGCCCCGAGCCGTCGCCCGCTTCGCCCATAGCCTTAGCCGGCCCTGTTCATCCCCTTCCTTTATCCACCTATCTATAGATTCTTGCATGATATCAAGATCACGTAAGTCCTCGAGAGACTGTTGCTCTAGTAAGAGTGTGGCTCAATTAAGCAGATCATCATCTGTTGATATGCCGCTGTCAATCCGGACCTCCAGGGAAGACAAGCGAAACTTTAATATCAAGTTTCAAGGACTTTAATTTAGCAAAAACAGCTGAAGAAAATGCATGCTCAACTTGATCATCCATCCCATTACGAAGTAATCATGAGCAGAAGAATTTAAGAGGCATGGGGCCTAAAGACCTTTTAAGTTTATTGAAATGACTCGGCAAACCTAGTGACTAAAAAAATCGGGTGACTTGTGTTGAGTTCAGATTATTAAATTTTGGATTGGATTGGATTCAAATTGATCATTTCTAATTCAAAATCGTCAATGCAACGTACTCTTATTATTTATTTTTTGATAAAAGGTATATACCGGATGAATATATTATAATGAAATAGTAGAATATACAATAAGAAACCACAAACAAACATTGCGACAACATGCACGCCCAAGAAACCAAGCGACCGGAATGGAGGAGTCGTAGTCGCGATAGACTGACAGAACGAGAATCAGTTTTGGAACTAGGCGTCGCAACCGTGATACGTGGGTTGCGACCACGACACGGGTCTGACGGAGAGAACTTTCCATAATTGAGTTTTTCTTGCTCCCCTAAGTCCTTTCCTTGTTTAGATTTTCATATATAAACACCCTATTGTAACCCTAATATGTGTGCACGAAATTAATAGTGAAAAATCTCTGGTTTGCGCCCGTGGAGTAAACTCTTCTCCGTGTTTTGGAGTTTGGGATATAACCACGTTAAATCCTGTGTCGTTTATATTTATCTGTGTCGTTTATATTTATCTTTATCGTGTTATGCTTTATTATTCGTTTATCGTTCGTGAGTGTGGTGATTACTGATTAGTATAAATCACATGTCTTGTTTGGGTACTAAATCCTAACATAGTGATATAACCATATTTTTTGATACTATCGAACTTTTGCATAAGTTGTATGTACAGTTCAACTTGATAGTGTTCAAATTACCTGTTATTGTACAAATTTGATAAATTTATCATTGTTGAAAATATTAGCACACTGAGTGAATATTTCCTAGGGGCCATTCTTGTCAATATCGTAAGAAAGAAGTCAAATAAAGGAAAAAAGGTGAAAAACAAGGTTATTAGGGCAAATATATATAAACATGTATAGTTGTCTACTATTATCCTCACTACTAGTGTGTAGTTTCCTTACTGTTGCCCTTGCAAACAAACAAACCCCTCATTTTATCTTCTCTCTCATGATCAACCATGTTTACAGTTCGTCACTCCAGGTATGCAAAAGATACTATCTTTCACATCCCCTTTTAATTTTATGCTATTTCGATTGGTTACAAATCTTAAGGGCTTTGTAATTTCATTTCTATTATCATGCTACATTCATCTTTAATTTTGGTAAACCAAGTTTTTGCCTTTTTTACATATTTGGATTTCAATGTGATAATGAAGAATACCCAGTTGCTAAATTTGTGATTTTGAAACTTAATTTACTTTATTTTAAAGAAAAATGGCGTATTTTGCTGTGTATGTGTTTCTTCACATTTTGTTATTCATTCTGGATCTATGAAATGTGTGTAACTGCTCTTGAATATATGAAATCCGTTCTAATCTGTTGGTGTATTTTGAATTTGTAGTAGCTTTTCTTTTGCTGTAAGTTGGATCTGGATTTAATTTGAGTTCACCTAATTAGGTGAAAATTTGCCTTTTTCGCCATAAATGTTTAAAAGGTTATAAAATTTCTTATCTCATATAGTTTCTAGTTTTGTTAATAAAATCTCAGTAATCAGACTAATATGTAGCATTTGTTAGGATTCTACTTTTTTTTTTTATTTTTTTTATTTTTTTTTTATTTTTATAATATCTATTTTAGATTTTAGATTAGAGGATGGTTTTAGGTTTTATTCCTTCTTGTTTGAATCTGTGAAAGTGAAATAACTGCAGTGTAATGTAGTGTGTTGTATATTGATTTATGGGTTGTTTAAATGTTCAAGAACAATGCTAATGATGTAATAATATTGTGTAGGTTTGATCATATATAGAAATTGTTAGCTTCCAAATTCAAATCAGCTTTTGTTACCCAAGATCTTCACCAATGAGTTCTCGATTTCCGTCTCATCAGTTAAACAATGGGTTATACGTATCGGGTCGACCCGAACCACCAAAAGAAAAAGCAGCTCCGACAATGTCCTCCACCGCAGTTCCTTACACTGGCGGCGACATAAAAAAATCCGGCGAACTCGGAAAAATGTTCGAAGGACCACGAAAATCAGGACAACTAACAAGCGGCCCGTTAAGATCCGGGCCTATCACCGGTGGGTCCACTGCTCACTCGGGTCAAATATCATCAAACTCCATGACCCGTATGAGTTCATTATCAGGAAATGTTCCCGGGTCAACTTCTATGAAAAAGACCAATTCGGGCCCGTTAAATAAACACGGAGAACCGATAAGAAAATCGTCCGGGCCTCAAGGTGGAGGTGTGACTTCTCGACAAAATTCCGGGCCTCTCCCTCCGGTTCTGCCTGCAACCGGCTTAATAACGTCCGGGCCAGTTTTGTCTGGCCCGCTTAACTCATCGGGTGCACCCCGAAAGTCATCGGGTCCACTTGACTCATCTGGGTCAATCAAATCACGAACCACATCAATGGTTAAAAACCCGGCCGTTACCCATTTGACCCAAGAGAGTTCACATTCGTTCTTTAGGAGTTTTCCAAAGATAGTTTTTTGGTCAATGGTTTTGTTGTTTGTGATGGGTTTTATTGCTGCGGTTTTTATACTTGCAGCTGTCGGTAATCCTATTCTTCTTGTTGTTGTTGTCGTTTTGTTTGCTATTGTGAGTCTTGCGTTTTCTTGGAACGTTTATCGGGGTAAAAAAGCCGTCATTACGTTTATTACTCAGTACCCTGATTCTGAGCTTCGAACTGCAAAAGATGGCCAGTTCGTTAAGGTTTCCGGGGTAAGTTACACACCCACATACATATATATTGTTATGGTTATCAAATATATTGTATTCTTATTCTTTACATAGTATTAGTGTTGTAGAACTCGGATTACTCAGCGAGTACTCAGTGTTTGCAACTCGGGGAGTACTCAATTAAGTACTCAGTCAATCATGGTCAAATCTTGGTCAAATCATGGTCAAAACTTGGTCAAAACCCGGTCAAACTTAGGATTACTAGGAAAATCGTCGAAAACTCGTGATTATTCAGAAAATTGATCAAAATTCAGTAAAAATCGGTCAAAGTCAAACTTGGTCAACATCTTAACATCTGTGTACTCCCGAGTTTTCGACTGCTCCCCGAGTAGTGATATTTACAACCTTGCATAGTATAACAACAACAACTACATGTTAGTAACATCTTTGTCTAAAAATGCTTATACTTATTAAGTAAATCTTGAATCTTGATTTCTTGAAGGTTGTTACTTGTGGAAACGTACCATTAGAGTCATCATTTCAACGTGTTCCTCGATGTGTTTATACGTCCACAAGTTTATATGAATATCGAGGCTGGGATTCAAAAGCTGCCAACCCCACACATCGTCGTTTCACTTGGGGCGTTCGTTCTATCGAGGTGAATCTAACAATCTAAATTTTAGGTTTTAAACATGTGACTAAGTAACTTATTATAACTGATAATTTGTAAAGTATCTTTTGCATAACTTTTTTTTTTTTTTTTTAATCTGCAGAGGCATGTTGTGGATTTCTATATATCTGATTTCCAGTCTGGGTTGAGGGCGTTAGTTAAGACCGGTTATGGCGCTCGCGTAACTCCGTATGTTGAGGAATCTGCTGTTATTGACATCGATCAGTCGAATAAAGATATGTCCCCACAGTTCATAAGATGGTTATCTGATAGAAGCCTTTCGAGTGATGATCGTGTAATGCGACTCAAAGAAGGGTATGTTTGTAATTTAGCCTCTCGTTTTTGTGCTTATCTTTTGCATGTAAAAAGAAAAGATCCAATCTTTTTCGTTCTCACCACTTTAAATTCTTGCAAAAACATCTGCAGTGAAGTAATTTTTCGTTTTCTATAACTCTCATATCATTTCGATCCTTTTCAAATAGGTGACACTTTTGACTCATGTAGTTATAAATAAATGGGTCAATTTAATGTTTATTCTAGTAATGGGTTAAAATAGTAGAATAAAACAGTTTTGAATAGTAATGGGTCAAATAGGGTTGTAAGTAGTAATGGGCTGTAGTGTACCTTTAAAGCATACAAGTTCATCATAAGTTATTAATTACTGTTTTTTTTCTCCCTGTAATCATACCCGAAACACCAATTGTTTGAAAAAGAAACTGAAAATATTGGACAAATATGCTTCAGGTCAACCAGAGTACCCGCACTATTTGTAATCTACTTATTACTTTTTTTTTTTTTTTTTTTTTGAAACATAGGTACATTAAAGAGGGTAGCAGCGTGAGCGTAATGGGCGTAGTCCAAAGAAACGATAACGTATTGATGATCGTACCGCCACCCGAGCCAGTTCCAACCGGATGTCAATGGACTAACTGTACTCTTCCTGCAAGTCTCGATGGCATCGTTTTAAGATGTGAAGACTCATCGAATCATGACGTTATTCCTGTGTAGCGTTTTGCTACTGGTAACATAAATTTCAAGTGAAAGATGATTATTATTAGGTGTATAGTTTGGTTTTGTTACATCACCCAGTATCTTGTTTGGGAGTGTTTTGTTAACGGTGTGATTATATGGAGGATTTGGTGGTAAATTTTATACCTTTTTTTTTTTTTTTTTTTTTTTTCAGTGAGTAATGTTTTAACTTTTAAGGAATCTGAAATTTTTGTGGTGGAATTATATGGTTCATTACTTATGGGTCAGGTTGCATCACGGCTAAAGCCGAAATGGGTCAGATGTGTAATAACTTTGTAACTTTGTTTCGAAAGTCTGTCTTTTTTTAATCCTACAAGCATTTATAATATTTTAAGATCATGTTTGTTGGTATGGAAATATTCTGTTATCTTGTATTCTTAGCAATTGTTTATGGTTGTTTAAACTTAGTTATTCTGGTTTTATGTTTTTTTGTACCTTCAGGGGTTATCAGCAATTGTTATTTGATGCATGTATGGGCTTTGGCTGTAGCATTGTGGTTTTGATTTAGAGTGGGTGGTGGACTAAAATGACGATAAATTTCAAGTGCTAAAATGTATGGGTAATTAATACTTGCTGCATCAATTTCTTTTATTTATTTTTTCACTTTGATGCATATGTTATAGTTTTTGATAGTGAACCCTTTGGTATGCTAATAACCACTTCGTTGACGAAGCAAACACTGAACATAGGGGTCACAAAGACACTCACACTTGCTAGCTGTCTTATGAACCTCAAAGTCAAGGTAGGAAAACTATTCCTAGCTCCGCAGCATGCATATGCAACTAAGGAAAGGGACAGCTTTGCTTTCCCTTTGTAAGAAGCCCTTTTGGAAAAGTCAACTAAACTTGACAAAATGCATGGGAACTAACATGACCTCAAAAAATGGTATTATCTCTCCATAATCTGATAGATCTTTTGAAGAACTAATTAATCGGACGAGAATAGATAGAGTCCCGTTCTACATGTCAATACCGGCAACAATGAAATTTATAGTAAGAGGAAAATCCGTCGATTCAAAAATCATGAGGGTTTCAAGTCCCTCTATCCCCAAAAAGACCATTTGATTCTCTAATTATTTATCGTATCCTTTTTCTTGTTTCCTTTAGCAAGCCACATCTTGCTACCTTCGGGGAATCGCCAACAAGAGTGTAAATTCTTTACATTCACCCCTGTTAGTTATCTATGTGATTAGAACTACATAACCTTATCTCTACGATAAGGCTAGCTGGAAAGTGTACAAACAATTGGCGTCATCCGGGGACACACACCAATATAAACTTTCTTTGAAAAAGTGCGAAATCTACACCATGGTTGATCCGATCACTTTCCATCTGGGTTCACCCCACCCATAGAGACACCCATCTCAAACCAAACTCAACTAGAATTCGCAACGGTGGGGACTGTCACCCAAACACCATTCACCCCTGCTGCATTCATCTCCACAAACTGCTATGGCTCAACTTCGGCAGAGCCACCGCCATTAATAGACAAAACATTCATACTGAAAAATTATGATCGTATTAGGTCAGTTATGAAGGACTTACGAGCAACCATCATTCTTCAAAGCCGATAAACTCGTACCTACGAAAGCGAAGAGTATGACGAGGAAAGGGAAACGGAGGCTCCACCCAACCGAAACTCAACCAACCAATTCACTGGTCCAATGACACAGCAAATCGGAGTTACAAACACATATTAGCCGCCAGTAACCTCCGAAGGTATTGATGCACCTCCTTATACTCATAATGTGGTAACTATAGCCACTCCTTCGCTGCCCCAAGTACCAAATAGCTATATCCCACCCCCACACCATAGCTTGGGTGGACCAGTACACCAAAAGCAGCCTACGTGGACCAAAGAAACACCATACATGGCTCCAAATCCACCCTTCGTGGGGGACAATACAAGTAGTGGCTCCGCTAGCATCCTATTACCTTCGAGAACTCATCCATATCATTACCAAACAAGGAACGTACCTCCAAACACAATACAAGCTGGCTGGCAGTATCCACCTAACCAGAACCAATGAGGAAATCCCTATGTCCAAAACAACTTTGGTATAAATCCACACATCCTTATCACGCTAGATACCGACAACTTTTGGAGAAACCAAAAAACTCCCTTTGTGCCAAGCATCCACTATTGTTTGTTCCCCACCGGAATGAAAATACCGGCTCAGTAAGGATATTACGAAGGGAAAGACGACCCTGGTGACTTCTTGAACATATTCGAAGGCGCGTCAAGAATGTCAAAATGGGACGTACCCGTGGATTTCAATGCCTTTTCCTACATGTTAAGGGAGATGCATGAGTTTGGTTCGATTCTCTTCCCAAAGACTATGTTTCTAGCTTTGATGACTTGAAACGCCAATTTAAGTCGAAGTTCAACCAACAAAAACGGTTACAGAAAAATCACGTGGAAACACATGATATCAAGCAAAGAGATAACGAAGGTTCAAGAGCCTTTCTTAGCCGTTACACCAACGAGACTCAACAAATCCCAGATCTCCCAGAATCACAAAGAATATATGGACTCTTGTACGAATCTAGAGTCCGTCCCCTCATTGAACATCTCAGTCGTGATCTCCCAAATACTTAAGAAGCTCTCCTAGACAAAGCTTATATTTGGCTAGATGCCAAAGAGACAGCCGATACCTTCACTCATGAAGATCCCCGACTGGTATACGAAGCGAAAATTCAGATCGGCGCGTAGAGAAACATGGGAGAAAGGACGACAGAAACATGTTTGCTCCTTATCGGAGGGAACCCAACACCAGAATCCTCGGAACATTAATAAAGTCCCCGAGGGAAATCCTTGCAACAAAAAAGTGGCTCACAACTTCAAGCCCCTGGTAAAATATTCAATATGGGGAAGCAAACAAGACATGAGTAAATTCTGCGACTTCCATAACGATTATGGGCATGGAATGGACGTCGACTGCCACAACTTAAGGACCACCATCAAAGAAGCAGTTAGGTTCGGGAAGCTGTCTCACTTGATTAAAGGCATAAGAAATCCAAAGGTAACTAAGCCTGCCGATCCTGGCCCCGAAGATAAGAGACAGAACGCAGAAAAAGTGATCCTTGTAGTTGACTCCCATAAACCTTACAAGAAGAGAGAAAGGAAGTCTGAAGAAATAGAATGGAAGAAAGTTTCCTTTCCTGCCCTCGACACGATTTCTCCCCTCTGACTAGCCGTTACCGTCAACAGATTAATTTTCAATAGAGAAGTACATATGATCTACCTGGACGGAGGAAGCGCTTGTGATGTAATGTATGAACATTGCTTCACTCAGCTCAACCCTGCTATTAGGGTTCATTTAACACCTCCACGAGTATCATTGATAGGATTCTCCGGAGAAAGATGTTGGCCTGTCAGAGAAATTGATGTCGATTTCACCATTGGGAAGCCACCGATGGTAAGAACAGAAACATTGGATTTGTCGTAGTTCGGTCCACCTCTCCACATAAAATTCTAGGGGGAAGAATTGCAATTATAGAGATAGGAATCATAGTGTCAACCGTACATCAACTTCTTAAATTCCATACATCCGAAGGTATTGGAACTCTCACTTCAACATATGACAAGAACGAAGTGATACTTGCCATCAAAAATACAAAGGGAAGAACCGAAGGAGCGCATCATGGTAACATTCGAAGAAGAACCTCGGGAAGAGAAAGTATCTATCAACAACATGTTTTCAGAGCAACAAGCCACCAGTGGAAGTCACCTATCTTTGGAAAGGAAGAAAAAGCTTTGCAAATTACAACACGCCAACATAGATGTGTTTGCCTGGGAATATGGAGATATGACAGGGAATCCATTTGCTCAATAAACATACAAGGCTCATATGTTCTAGCAAAACATAAACTTAATGAGCACAAGCACCTCGAACCGGCGCACGAAAAGAAAAGAAACCTAGCGACGGAAAGAGATGAAACAACTTGCAAAGAAGTAGATGAGCTACTCAAGGCAAGCATCATTCGAGAAGCAAAGTATTCATCATGGGTAGCGAATATGTCAAGGTTAATAAAGCGGATGGGGGATGGAGGACGTGCGTGGACTTCACGAACATCAACAAAGATTGTCCGAAGGATTGCTATCCTCTACCGAAAATTGACTGGAAGGTAGAGTCCTTGAATGGATACAAGTTCAAGTGTTCTTAGACGCATACAAAGGCTACCATCAGATGCAGATGACATAAGGAGACGAAGAAAAAACATCCTTCTTCACAAGCAAAGGACTTTTCTGCTACAATAAGATGCCCTTCAGACTAAAAACCGCAGGAGCAACGTATCAAAGAATTGTGGACAGAGCCTTCCAATAAAATAATAACATGGTGTATGATAACCTGCTGTGAAAAAATAAATTTATTTTTTATATATATTCTAAACTGTAAATACTAACCCCAGAAATTAAAAACTCTAATATTAAATTTACAAAAAACAAATTTACTTATCCCCAAAAGGGGTGCTTAGAGCTTGATCTTTCCAATATATATATATATATATATATATATATATATGTATATATATATATATATATATATATATATATATATATATATATATATATATATATATATATATATCAGCGGTAGGAGGGTTAAAAGACGATGCATGAGCGAAGTATATATATATATATATATATATATATATATATATATATATATATATATATACTATTTCCTTCCTTTATCTTTATTTTTATATCGATGTAGTTGTTTTTTGGTTCATATCATCAACAACATTCAATTTCCTATAGCTGGTGCTTTGTTTTTGTTTCATTTGTAACGTGTCTAATGAAGTGCATTCGTGTTGATTTAGCACATTTGCTTACATTAAAAAACACACATAAAAACACAAACACTCTGATATCATATTATGATTTGATTTCTTGCCTAGAAAAAATTGAAATCTTGTCGTAATAGTGTGAAAATGAGAGGTGAGAGAAAGAGAGTGTTTTCAACGTCAGCATTGCAGCACTGGAGGAGCTCGAGATTGTTACAATTGGGGCTTTAGGAATCAACACTCGAGAATCCATGATCATCAATTGTCATCGTTCATGTTCTTTAATTTTGCGGACAGTTGGGCGATGCCGGAACTATGGAGAAAATTCCAACCATTTGGTGAACTTAGAGATGTTTACGCCGAGAAACAGTTAAAGAATGGTTGTAAGTTTGGATTCGTGAGGTTCGCTAGAGTGCACAACGTCTTAGTAATGTTACTTTCAACGACAACCCTATAAGGGTCTTAAAGGCCCTTGCTAGGAATAAGAATCCAACAAACATGTAGAATACAAAGGGTCATTATACCTCGAACACAAAACATGATTTCTCTAATAAGGCATTATGTAACGACAGAAAGTTCAGTGAAGTGATGGGGTATCTGGTGCAGGATCTGAGAACTAAACTCACTAACCAAAGGGCGAGCTGGAAGAAAGTGAAGGAAAACAAAAGTGATGAGTGGAAGATTTCGAAGCAATTTGAAAAGATGAGGTCCATAACCGTTGAAGATAAGGAGATCAACACGATTTAGCCAGTAAATCACTCTTGGGTGAACTTAAAAGTTTAGAGTTATTGGATCAAGTAGATTTAATCTGCAGGGCTGAAGGTCTAGATGACTTTGCCGTCAAATATCTGGGAGGGATGGAGTTGATGATTGTTTGTGATTCTGCTATCACCGCAAACAACATCGTCAATAACAGCAGGCATTCAATAAAGAGATGGTTAAACAATCCTAGATGTATGGATGTGTCATATGGGTCATCGGGTCGTCTTTCTTGGGTAGACATAGGGGGGTCCCAGCAACTGTGTGAAAGGGGAAAACCTTCTCCTCTATTGCCGGATGGTGGGGGAAGTGATGGACACAAGAAACTGCAGTGTAGTCCTAAGGTTATTCAAAACTTAGTTATCGGTAGTGTCGTAATCCATACTCTTGAGGTTGAACCAATAGAAGGTATGGTTAACCTTATCTCTGGTCCACGATGTATTCGTATAGTGTTAAGGAGGATGTGAATTCATTGATTGACTGTGAGATAGATAAGTATTGTGATTCGAATTGGACTAGTTCTGACGATTTAATTCCTGATTCATTCCCAAGCAGCGAAGATTATTATGAATTTTCATATATTTAAACGCCTGAAATTGGTCGGAGTTTGGGTGGCCGGAAAAATTACGGAGTAGTAACGCTGAAGAGTCAAGATGCATAGGATTGATTTTTGGATTTGGAGTTCTGGGCATCTAATGACTTCAGGTTATTCAAAAGGAAATAATTGGGAAATCGGGTGGGCAATTACTAATTTGGGATTTGAATATTTTTGAGGCTACTGATGAACTTTCATGTGATCATTTCATTGGCATTCGTGGGAGATGGAAGGTGTCAGGTGAAGAAACGTTCTTAATCAATGTTCATGGGCCTCATGATGATGCAAATAAGATTCGGATGTGGACCTTACTTCATAGGCTTCTTACAAATAATGAAGGAGCGTG
The DNA here is from genome assembly GCF_046630445.1 of Rutidosis leptorrhynchoides. Lineage (NCBI taxonomy): Eukaryota > Viridiplantae > Streptophyta > Magnoliopsida > Asterales > Asteraceae > Rutidosis > Rutidosis leptorrhynchoides. Next base: position 511,000,070 of record NC_092335.1, on the reverse strand, counting down.
GATATTATGTGGAGATTTTAATGAAATTCGAAATAACTCTGAAAGGTTGAATTGTGTCTTCCATCCGCAAAGAGCCAATCATTTCAATGAATATATTACCGACAATAATTTGGTGGAAATTCATCCTTGTGGTAGGAAGTTTACGCGTGTAAGTGATGATGGTACAAATCATAGCAGTTTGGATAAATTCCTTGTATCACCACGCTTTCTTAATCCCTGACATGAGCTTTCAGTGGTTGCTCTTGAAAGAGAAGACTCAGATCATTGCCCATTAGTTCTAAAAGATAAATGCATTAATTTTGGTCACAAACGGTGGTTTTTGATGAATGGCTAGACGAGGATGGAGCCGAGGAGCTAATAAGAGAAAGTTAGAGCAGTAATATGGAAGGTTAAAGGAAGGATTGTATCTTCATAAATAAATTAAATAGAGTAAAAGAGATGCTTAAAGGTTGTAGTAGATCAACATTTGGCCATATTGATGAAGAGATTGATTAGTCTAAAAATGTGGCTTTTGAGTTGGAAAAAAAGTCGAAGAGGGGCTGCTGGATGATCTAGGGTTTGAAATTTGGAGAGAAGCGAGAAAGAGTTGGCTGGAAAAAGAAAAGTCAAAGGCGAGCATGCTCAAACAGAAAGCGCAGGTTCGTTGGATATTGGAGGGATATGAAAATTCAAAAATATTTTGATTCGGTCATGAAATGATGATACAATAAAAGTAATATCAAAGGTATGAATGTTAACCGGACTTGGAGTGAAGAGCCGCATGAAATAAAATTGGCGGCTTTCAATCACTTCAAAAATATTTTCGCGAAACATGCTGGTGACATGATCAGGATCTGCGATATACTTATCTGACACATGAACAAGCATGTGATCTCGAGAAACCTTTCCATGAAGACGAGATCAAAGAAGCCATAAAACTATTGTGTGAGCTCTAAGGCTCTACATCTGGATGGATTCAACATGAGATTCTTCAAATTTTTTTGGGTTATCATCAAAAACGATTTAGTGCATGCGGTTACATGGATCTGGTCTAGTTGTGAAATCTCAAAAGGATGTAACGCTTCCTTTTTGACATTGGTGCTGAAAAATCCGATCCCTTGTGTTTTAGTGACTATCGACCTATTAGTCGCATAGGGAGTTATTACAAAATCATATCGAAGATCTTATAAATAGAGTTATGAATGTCATTCCTAAACTTATTGGTTCTGAACAAAGTGCCTTTCTAAAAGGGCGTTACATTTTTAATAGTTTTTTAATTGACAGAAACGGTTGATTTTTTGAAAGCAAAGAAGAAGTTGTAGTGACCCGAACTTTTCCATGTTTATATATATATTAAATGAAATTGTTATTTACATGATTAAGTGTTTCCAACATGTTAAGCAATCAAACTTGTTAAGACTTGATTAATTGAAATAGGTTTCATATAGACAATTGACCACCCAAGTTGACCGGTGATTCACGAACGTTAAAACTTGTAAAAACTATACGATGACATATATATGGTTATATATATAGTTAACATGATTTTATTATAAGTATGTATCTCATTAGGTATTTTAACAATGAGTTATATACATAAAAATGAGACTATTAATTTAAGAAACTCGAAAACGATATATATAACGATTATCGTTATAACAACGTCTTACTAGGTACATATGAATCATATTAAGATATTGATACACTTGGTTAATTATGTTAAATGATAAGTAAATATATTATTAAGTGTATTAACAATGAAATACATATGTAAAAATAAGACTACTAACTTAATGATTTCGAAACGAGACATATATGTAACGATTATCGTTGTAACGACATTTAACTGTATATATTGAGATGACCCGTCCCAATCCATAAGGATGAATACAATAACATATGATTACATCGCGAGGTATTTGACCTCTATATGATACATTTTACAAACATTGCATTCGTTTTAAAAGAAAAGCTTTCATTTACATCGAAAGTTGACAGGCATGCATACCATTTCATAATATCCAAACTATAAATGACCTAATCTGTCATCTACTTAAATATAATCTTTAATGAACTTCAACGACTCGAATGCAACGTCTTTTGAAATATGTCATGAATGACTCCAAGTAATATCTTTAAAATCAGCTAATGCACAGCGGAAGATCTCTTTCAAACCTGAGAATAAACATGCTTTCAAGTGTCAACCAAAAGGTTGGTGAGTTCATTAGTTTATCATAATCATTTATTTTCATCATTTTTATAGACCACAAGAATTTCAATTCCAGTTCTCTTAAATATACGTCCCATGCATAGAGACAAAAATAATCATTCATATGGTGAACACCTGGTAACCGACATTAACTAGATACATATAAGAATATCCCCTATCATTCCGGGATCCTCCTTCGGACATGATATAAATTTCGAAGTACTAAAGCATCCGGTACTTTGGATGGGGTTTGTTAGGCCCAATAGATCTATCTTTAGGATTCGCGTCAATTAGGGTGTCTGTTCCCTAATTCTTAGATTACCAGACTTAATAAAAAGGGCATATTCGATTTCGATAATTCAACCATAGAATGTAGTTTCAC